>NC_072010.1:99601881-100859381 GCF_027791375.1 Indicator indicator | reverse complement strand
AATTACATTTGGACTTAGTATCAATTGCAAATAGTAAAACACAGAAATACAGCAAGTTTGCATTGCTATGTTTGCGTGATCTTAAGGCTTACTCTGCATGTAGAGCTCTTACCTCTCAGGTAAATGCATTTTCTACTTCTTAGTGCCACTACTCTCAATTACAGTTTTGTCTGAAACAAGAAACTAACCAATCAACCAACCATGTAACTATACGCACACTACTGCCAGCTTTCATGGTTTTATCAAAAGCTGCAGTGCATGTGATATTTTCATCAGAGGCTAGGGTCAGCAATTCATATGAGCTTCCACATTTGCCTTATGTGCAAAAGACAAAAACATCAGAGCAAAACTCTTGGGAAGCATGAGTTTGGAAACGAGAATGACTTTCCTGTGCTTGGGATTACTAACATTCATTGAAGCTTTATGAAAAAGGAAACACTTTACGAAAATACAATCTCAGGTATCAGCTAAACAAACTCCCTGTACTGATGAACCATTTACTAGTTTGTTGCTTATTACAAACCACTTCTAAAACAGAATGATTTAATACATGGTTTATATTAATATAAAAATACCTATTTGCTTTCCTAAGTGTTAGGCATCATCACAGTCTTCTTTCCAGTTTCTCTTTGCAAATATAATATTTAAACTGCATCTATAATGTAAAATTAACCCAAGTAACTGGAACCAAGCTAATCCACTTCATTGTCTGCCTAACAAGTGCCTCCTTCCTCACCCTGTGTATGTGATTTTATGGCCTAGTTATGTCTCTTGATTATGCATGCCATTTAATGGCATCTCCTCAGCCCAGAATCCTGGTGTGTAACGCAACCAGTGTCTACTGCACTGACTTATCAGTCATTCTTCAGCTGATGAAAAGCTCATTCAGACCTGTTTTTCACTTGAGAAGAGCTGCTTTTTGTTAATAATAACAGGAAAGGTTTCAAATGCCCAAGAGACTTAGAGAGAAAAAATGATGGAATCTGCAGTCTCAGCACACCTCAGTTCTTGGAAAAATCTTCCTTAGTATTATTTCTACTCAAATATATGTATGTAGTATCTTTACAAGTAAGTGCAAGAAGTAAATGAGGGTCCATGGAAATGAAGCCTTTTCTACCTGTCAGTGCTGTCAATAGAACATATTCAAATTGTCATTCATAATTTTGTAGTGTGTTTTTGAAAAAAAAAAGGCAAAACCAAAAAGCAACTATCTTAAAAATCAGTATTATATTATTTCCATTCAGCTATTTCCTTTAGTGGAAGTCAACAGCATTGAAAGTATAAGTACCACCTCAGTTTAACGCTGTCTCACCAGAAAGTTGCTATATCAGTAATTGCAGGTCAGTAATCACTTTTGAGACAAAAGCCAATTTAAAATTCCTTGAAAGTGCAACTAAAATAAGAATAACCTAAATATGAATGAAATTATACTTAAATCATAGACCCTGACTCAAAATGATATCACTCAAGTGACAGAACTGGGTTAGAAATCTACAGTTTACTGAAGAAAAAATAATCACACCTCAGTGATTTCTTAGCTGATTTGATCCATATTTTAGACAAAAAAATTACTATTTCTTAACTGAATAATGCTTATAAACAAAGTACAAAATATGCATGAAGCACAATATAAAACAAAGGAGCTTAATATTCTATACCACTACATTTTTATTCTCCTTTGCACATCAAGTAAAAACGATACATTGGTTAGAGAACTTTAGGTAGAACCATAGTTTCTAACTTGTTATTCAAGTCCTTTAAAGACTTTTGAAATGCTTAGTTCTAAATCACATGGATATTATTCTGTTAGCTGATATGAACACAAGTGGAAAATTTAATATTCTTTGGTGGCTGGTTTCATCATGTTCTGCTGCATAGAAACTGTGGGAGTGTGTCATTTCAAGACATGTTTACAGTGTCTTCAGAACATGAAGATAATCTTAAACAGCATAGATAGTTGTGTTTATTTTAACTTTTCAGTAGCAACACTGGTTAAGTTATTGATAATTGTTCCTTACATTAAATGTCTCTGATCTGATCTTCTTCAATTTGAAGTATGACTGCAGTCAGTCTATTTCTTCAAAATACCTGATTTTCACTGATGCCAGGAAAAAAAAATAAAGAAAAAACCGAACATTTTTCTAACCACTGATCCTTCTCCAGGCACCTTTTAATTTCTCTCTCCTCTGTTCTTAAGTAGTTTTCATTTGCACTAATACCTATACACATATGAATTCCTGAAGTCCCAATTTTATTCCTGTGTTTTTACCCCCTCATTTTATCTAGCCCATTTGACAGAGTAGAAAATTTCGTTCTCCATCATTTTATCTTCCTTTAGCACCTTCCTGAGTGGATTTTTTAGATTGTTAATTTTTTTCCCCTTCTATCCTTTAGTTATCATTTTTTCCTTTTAATATATATGATTTCATGCACTTGGAAAACTGTAACATCAGAAAAGTCTTACTTACAAATGCTGTTTCATTGCACAGATTTGTTCTAATGCTGCTTTTCTTTTTGCCCTTAGTTTTGATTGTACTAATAGCAACAAGACTAATATACTAGATCAAAACACTCTTTCTTTCTTTGCAGGAAACAAAACTGCTAAAGCAAGATGAGTTACAGTTTTTCATCCTTTTAAGCTATCAAAGATATGTTTTTACATATATTATGTGCATTTTATTGAAAGACTCATATATTTTCACTGAAGAAGCAGTCTTAACTCTAGTTTCTAGGTATCGGTACCCTTCTGTGTTTTCACAGTGTCAAAACAACGTAAATAATCAATAAGTGCATTACTGTTTCTTGTCTCAGCCTTTGCTCATAGCTAACAGATTTATATTATTTCATCTTCTGCTCTTGGTTTAAATGTCTGTGGGTGGAAATGGAAGGAGAGAAAGATATGTGCTATTAAATTTACAACATAATGTACTATATAGCACAAGGTAGCCCTTATTTATACCTAACAAGAGCCTAATCAACATACATTACTGAAATTAGTTCCAGTTCTTTGCATGCTAAATACATAACATATTTAAAGGAAAACCAAAGTAGTCTAACAAGTATACACTAAATTACACTGATTTGGCATACAGTAGATAGTTTAAATTGAGTATATGGCATCTTCCACTGATTTGATATTTTGTCAGGATGTTAGAAATGGAAGTATACACTAATCAGTTAAGTGTCTAACTTATGTTACTCCTTCTTGTTCCCCGCCTCTGCTGTTGTGTCTATTTTGCAGACCTACTGAATGCTAGAGGAATATAAGCTGTGTTACTAACTGCATCCATTTTTATGATGAACTTAAGTCATCATTTACATAATGCCTGAATTTGACTTGGAGGTTTTCAAGGCAATTGCAACGTATTCCATGGGGTACTGGACAAACTCAACACTGCTTTGAATAGCAGAAGCCAATGTTGTCATTATTACTAATCGAAATTATTTCAACTACATTAACTACAAAACCCTGATTTGTATATATAGCTTACCTGAAGCCCTGTAATTAAAAATAAAATAAAATAAATATGGTGAAATTACAGATGGATGGTCAAGTATTTATTCTGATATGCTTACAGTACTGTCCGAGAAGACATTCTGGAATGGATATACTTATCAATACATACAGTGAAGACAGTTTCATTAAGTCTTTAGTTCTTCAGGCTGTGTGTAACCTTTTTGGTAGAACTTCCATATAATTAGCCACCTGTCACAAAAATATTACTGTTTCCACTGCTATCCCATCATATTCTAGAGATACAACAGGCAAATTTTTCACTTGAAATGAACACTACATGAATTTTTTTTTGTTTAAACTCCTTAGTCAGACATATATATTGTTCTCCTTTCCTTATATTAACTTTTGGAGTAGGGTTTTTTACATACTTGAACCCATATTGGGGCGAATTTTTCAACCCACCTGTGTGAGTGTGAGCTGAAATTCCCCCCCCCCCATCCCCCCCCGACAATAACCAGGCTAGCTCAGTCTGGAAGCAAATGAAAGCTGTATTTACAAGCAAAATCTGCAATCTATGACGAAATGCAATGAATATGTACAAATATACAAAATTCACAACATTTACAAATATACACAATCAACAGAAAAGCACAACCAAGCTCCCTTTGCTTCCCCCCAAAGGGGACCTTTCCCAAAGGGCCTCTCTCCCAGGGGCCTCCCCCCAGACCCCCCCTGGCAGAAAGCAGAGTTAGCTAAAGCAGAAAGTTGTTAACTTAGCTCGCCAAGGTCAGTGTGTTATCTTCAGCCAGAAGAGAAGAAACAGCAGCCAGACACCCCAGCAAGCTGCCCTGACTGCAGAATGCAGAGTGCCCCACTTTGTTTTGAATAATAGTTCTTAAACATTTCTATCTATCCAGTGGAAGTGTTTAGAACAATCATTATTTTGCTTTCTTACACCCAATAGTGACTTATTTACACTTTTTCACTTTCTCTGATTGAACTTTGCAAAGAAAAATTAAAAAGACAGTTTCAAACCATTACACCACCACATTACAAAACCAAAATATGTATCCTCCGTTGTCACAACTTTGTAATTTATTTTTGTTCAGTGTTTAAGACCTTGATAATTTTTTTTTCTCATTGAATGGGAGCAAGAACCTTAACCAAGTGTTACAGTTAAGGTTCATAAAGGACGAGGTGCAATGGAAAAATATACACAGTATATGTATATCAAAAGGAACTTATTAACTACAATAGCAAAACCAGTTTATTACTTAGCATAGCAAAAGGATAATATTTGCATACATGCCCTCAACCCCACTAAATATGGTAGAACGCAGTGGAGCACAATCTGGACTCCAAGATGGCAAGGCACCAACACCTAGTGAGCACCCTCACGATGACAGCGCTGGTCAGAATTGGTTGCTGCGATGCGTCACAGCTTTGGGTCAACTCTACACCTTATGCATCCTGTCACGTAGGGCCAGTACATGCCAGGAGGCAGGCAAAGCATGCCCCTCAATGATGTAATTTAAAAGCACCACTGCACTTGTGCTATAACATAAAGGTGGTTGTCTTGGACCCCCGAGGGTTGTGACTTCATCCTCCCTCCTCTTCATCACCTACCCAATGACTTTCCCCCCATCCAACAATGTCCTTTGTGGTTTCAGTGGCATACAGACCAGTTTCATAGCGTGGGTAGAGGTCCATTTTTCTTCTTACTTCCTCTGGTCTTTAACTTTCAGTTATGCTTTAACCTTTAGTTGTCACATTACATGTAGTTATAGAGTAACAGGGTTTTGTTTAGCAGTCACATACACAGAGTCAAAAACAATAGAGTATTATTCCATCAGTTACTGCCTGCAGATCAGAGATAGTTTTTCCCACCACAGATAGTTTTTCTCTTACTAATACATCAATGCATAAGAGCTCAAAAACAAAGAACCAATGTGATCTGATCCACAAAATATACCAACACAGGGAAAAATGTTTGACTGTTTCGTAATATTTCACTCCATACTACACCTGAGACATCATCTTTTCGTATCATGTCCAAAAGCTGTACAACAATGAGAAACCCATGAAATGTATTATTTTGAAAAATCAGAATGCATACACTCATCAACCCTATTACTACAACACAAACAGAGTCTACCAAATTTATCTACAAAATATTTCAAATTACTAACTACACCTCACAAATGATAAAAGTTCTCTATTTGGGAATGTCAGGTATTTCAAAATACATTTCCAGAAGAAGTAAATATGAGGGGGAAAAAAAAAAGACAAAGGGAGGGAAAGGTCACAATTAGCGTATTTCAAAATATTTTCAGGAATATTTTCAAGCAAAACCAAAAATTGCCACTGTATACACAATTCCCTGGCTCTTCTACTTAGTTAAGTGAGATTCCACTGCAGATACGTGAAAAACTTATCCTTATAATTTCAACTTTATGCTTAATGGAAGACCAGACATTTGTGTTTATCCAGTTTATTCAGAGTATTACAATTTAGAACACAACACACAACACAAGTAGCATGTGTATGAGAGAGAAACGGATTTCTCTTGTAACTGAAGAACTAGAAATCAAAGTTTCATGAGAAATCAAAAAAATTAAGGTCTTCAGTGAACTTCCACAGGAAAGCACAGAAACTTACTTTTCAAAACTGTGTCTGTTATGTGCAATCTATATAGATTACTACAAAATAGGCCTATAGCTTGGATCACTGTAGTGGGTACAGCATTCATATAAGGTACCTACAGAGAACATTGCCATTAAAAGAAATAAGAATTGTACAGGCAATATAACATATCAAAAAGTACTTGAGATTATTCTTTCTCTGTAGTCTGAATATGAGACATAGCCATTGACGTATTAAATTTATTCAAACTTTTATCTTGAACAGATACTACTTTACATTCCCCAAGAGAATCACTCTAATTTTACTGGTTTTGAAAGTTCATGCAGTTCTACAAGGAGAGGAACTTAAAAAAAAAAAAAAAGGAAAAATGAAATGGTTTTACAGTGTTGGAACAATTACTGCACAAGTGTAAGAGGAATAGACATACAAGATCTATGTCTTTTTATCTCATATCACAACTGTATGACATAGTTCACAGAATCACAGAATTAACCAGGTTGGAAAAGACCTTCAAGATCACAAAGTCCAACCTATCACCCAACACAATCTAATCAACTAAACCATGACACTAAGTGCCTCATCCAGGCTTATTTTAAACACTTCCAGGGACGGTGACTCCACCACCTCCGTGGGCAGCCCATTCCAATGGCCAATTACTCTCTTTGTGAAGAATTTCTTCCTAACATCCAGCCTAAACGTCCCTTGGCACAGCTTGAGACTGTGTCCTCTCGTTCCGTCACTGGTTGCCTGGGAGAAGAGACCAACCCCCACCTGGCTACAACCTCCCTTCAGGCAGTTGCAGACAGCAATAACGTCTCCACTGAGCATCCTCTTCTCCAGGCTAAACAACCCCAGCTCCCTCAGCCGCTCCTCATAAGGCTTGTGCTCCAGACCTCTCACCAGCTTTGTTGCCCTTCTCCGGACACGTTCCAGCAACTCAACGTCTTTCTGGAACTGAAGGGCCCAGAACTGGACATACTTCCTTCTCTCCCATTCTTATTTTGAGACAAGAACATTGGACCTTACATTTCAACTGTGCTGAATACAGCATCATCTAAATGATGGAGAGAAATGTATTTTTAGTATCAGCCAATAAAATGTTATTTTCAATGCCTTTTTTTATTCAGTGTCACAAGTCCCCCTCAAAAAGAGGAATAAAGCAGGCAACACTATTGTCCTAGTGTCTTTGATAAAGTCTATAAAACTTGCACCTTATTGCTGGATTTACACTTAACTAATGTCTGAATGTCTTTTTTAAACTAATCAGCATGCTACATGCAGCATATTTACAGATTGAATAAAAAAGCTATTTGCTACTACATGTGAAACTCTGAGAGATGAAAAAGTATTGTTTGATCCTTGATGGTTATTTTACAATGTAGGGGTCTGATGAGACCTTTCTAGCCACCTCACATAGGTTATTTTAAAATAAGGATACAGTTCAGAAGAGCTGTGAACTCAGGTCTCCCATATAGTTAACAAGAAGAAAAATGATTTTGATTACTTAAATAGAAGTCTAAAGCACCTAATGTAATACTTTCTTAAACATCTGTAAGTCTCTTTAATACCAAAAAAAGAGCACTTAGGTACTCTGTGCCACACAACTGCATATGTCTCCAGCCTTACTACTCAAGTAACACTGCTTGTTATGGAGTGGGAAAAGGGTATCCAGAGTGGATACATTTCCTAAAGGAAAGGAATTTTTCCTAGGCTACCAAGTTCCTACAAAACACATGAGTTGCTTGGATTTTTTTCTTGACTTCTAAATGAAAACTTCTATAACTTTTACTTTTTTGCTATCTACCTTCTTTCTAATGCACACACTTCAGCCTTTGTCACGAAAAATATGTTTATTGCACTGCTCTCAAAAATAAAATACCATATTAGAATGGGTACATAGTCCTAAAAAAACCAAAAAATAACAACAAAACCACAAACAAACAAAAAACCCTTGCCAATTCAACCTATGTACACAATATTTTTTACCATGAATTCTGTCTTTGAAAATATCCTTCATGACAATAGTCCTGCTGTGGAAAGCAATTTAGTTAGCATTTCCAGTTTGACATCTATGACAGAATTCAATCTATTTACATTATGACTCTAGCTCATATTCTCAAATATCTTTTTCTCTAACAAGTAATTTTCTATAAAACATCTGAGGAAAATAATAAAAAATATAGGTAATCGTTTCATGCTCTCTATTTTTTTAAGAATTTAATTCAATTGAGGCCTAACAATTTTGTGAAACATGATGCAGGAAAACTACTTTCACCTTGCATCTCTACAAGAAAGTGAAGACTTCAATCCTCCAGTATTTCTATGTTTCTACTATGGGGACAATTTCTGTAATTCACTTTTTGTCTCTGAGAGAAGCATAGGGCTGGCAGCTTACATAAAACAATTATTACTGGTTCTTATTTTATTTTGCTCAGATAGTTAAAAAAATAATTTAAAAAAAAAAGGTTATTCTTGTTAAGCTTTGCTTATTATATAACAGTTTTATATAAAGTAGCTTTTAATATTAACCACGTCATACATAATAGCTTTCAGTGGGTTTAAATGAGAAATTTGATATTGGTCTTTCTACTGTCCCTATAGCAATATTTGTGATTTCTTATTTGTGTCTGAATAGTATTAACAGAACTCAAAGATGGAAGTTAGTATATAGAGTATGCTCTATTATATGAAACTAGGAACTTTCAAAAGCTTTCTAGTTCCTGAAAACACTGCAAGAATTTCTGCAGCATATTTTTATATTCTTCCTTTTTTTTTCTTAACTTACTTACATTTTCTCAAATAATATTTAGAAAATATTACATTTGCATATCTAGTTTTGCCTGATCTATTTAGATATAAATTTATTAATAGAGGAATAAATTTGAAAGTGCATGGTACCTGTTTCAGTTTCTAGGAAACTATACCATTTGCCAACTACCTAACAGCTATTATAGAGTATATTTATGATTGAATAGTTTAATACCATTAGAAGTGAATCCTTTTATTTGAGTACAGAACTATGCATAGAACAATTAAGAATGATACATAAAAATTGGTTTGTCCATAGAAAAATTTTACTGACTTGTGACAACACATTGTTTGATATTTTTTCTTAAGTTCTTTCTTGTAAACTAGTTTTTTTTATTAAATTGGTCTTTCAGACAGGATTATTTACATGCATAAATGTGAAATGCCTATGCTCTAATCTTAATTCTTTAGTGGAAGATAACATGAGAAAGACTTTACAAGGAAGATTTCTTACTAAGATACCACAAGCTCTCCTTGCTGGCTAGGGGCTTCTAGGTTTTGATGGTGCTGAACCGGGCTCCCAAAACATAGCTTTCATTCTCCCTGGTGAGCTTCTGACATGCTCTGCAGGGCCTGCCAGCAACAGTGCACTCCTTGCAAAACATATCTAGAGAAGACCACAACGATGCTGTTGTGGTTTAAGGGTTAACAGGTGGGCAGGCAGACCCTAGGACCCCATGTGGGGTCACCAGGTCATGTTATTCCCTCCCCTTTCTTGACAATCCTACCTTTAAGGGTACAGGAATTTCCTTTCCTCTCTTCCCCCCTTTGCCTTCCTGCCTGGTGGGGAGCTGTTGCTGGCTGCTGGAAAACTTGGCGTGGTTGGGCCTCCTTCCACATGTTTCAGGCCCACATCCACATGCAGTGGGGAAATCCATTGCCATCTGAGATTGGGTCTTGTATATATCTGTATATATCCCTTCTCTCAATCTCTCTGTACATCCCTTTTCCCTTAATACCTTTTATTATTTATTTGTTAAAATTACTTTTCCGTGCAAGCCCTTTTGTTTATCCCTTACCTCCTCTGCCTATCTTTTCCCTGAGGGGGTAGAGGAAGAGAAGTCCTGTGGGGTTTTTTGCCCTGAAACCTTAAATGGTGACAGGCGCTCATGTGCTTTCCCAGAAGACCTGGGAGTGAAAACATTCTTCTATTACGGCATACAGAGTCAACTCTCACACTTCCCTAATCATTAGCATGCCCTAATCAGTAAGTTAAAAGTGCATTGGTTTTGGTTTTTTTTTTTTTTTGGGGGGGTGGGTTTTGGGGTTTTTTTTTTTTTGTTTTTTTTTTTTTTTTTTTTTTTTTTTTTTTTTTTTTTTTTTTTTTGTTCCTTCTTTTATGGGTGGGGAGGAAAATACACTGCTAGTCAAGTTTAGCTATTCCTCTTTAAATTGCCAAAATGGAAGTTCAGTAAGTGAAAAAGGTAAAGGAGCAATGGCTGGTCAAGCAATATATTGGTAAGGATACTTGCTTGAGAAGTAAGTAAATTTCTTTGTGTCTGTTAAACATATCAAAGCAATAACAGTAATTAGAGAAGAGATCTCAGTCCTCCTCCTGGATGACTAATGCCAAAACTACATCTGTCACTCCTTTTGGGTCTGCCATGACAGTAGTTTGAAGTCATGCAGAGCTCTTTTATTAGACCCCACTTCCTTGGCTATGAGTAATACTGCCTTCATTGATCTCTTCCTAAATAAAAATCATGCATCTAAGATCAGTGATCTATGTCACTGAAATTCATATTAATTTGCACTCCCTGGGTGTTCACATGCTCTCTGAACAAGAAGTCATCTGGAAACCACAGGTCTCATTAGTGTGCTACAAAGCAATACTGATTGATTCCTCCCTTGCCCAAATGCATGTGTCCTAAAGTCTTTATTGTTGATCCAGAGTTTGTAGAGAATAGAAGATTTAATGTTAATTTATGAGTCTGATTTTCACCCTATATGTCAGTACCATAAAAAAATACTCCCTTGGCTGAGTAAACAGTTATCCCCTAAAGATGGCTTCAACTGCCATCCATGATGTTTCAGTAGGACTTCCCACAATCCCAACAAATCCTTCTAGCACCAACATGTATAAGCAGCTACAATTTCAGAAAGTAATAATGTAATGTCTGATGCTTTCAGGACAAGTTCTTCCCCTCTGTTGGAAGCTTGTTCTTGTACCAATGCCAGGAGCAGGTCTTTTCACTTTCTGAAACTTTGTTCCAAAGCAATAGTATTTTTAAGAACTTTAATAGCACAGGCACTGAATCCTTCTGAAAGCAAGTCTTTTCAGCAATTTTTATTAACTGTACTTCTTCTGAAGTTGGATGTATGTCTGTTTCTTTGTAAAGAAATAGAGTTGTTTCTGTCACAGCAGGAATTCACAGCAAGCTTTAGATCCTATTCCCCACTCTCACTATACACTAGACAATTTAACATATTTCTTTCAGAAACTGTACACAAGGATAACAAATGACTAGCCATTCCAAATCCTGCCGTGCCTCTGGTATTTTCCTCTTGATCTCAAGAGCACTATTAACACCAAATATACACCTGTGGCTAAGAGATAAAATAGCAAAGTACCTTCTTCCCTTGGAAGAATGCCTTGCAACACAAGACTCATTAATCTCCCAGCTATTTTTTTTTTTTGGGTGCTTCCAACCACACATTTAAGAATCACTTTACATTTTATCTGATATACAAAGTAACACTCAATGAAAACTGATTTCCTCTACCACAGCCCTTTCCTCCTTTCTAAATCTTCTGGGACTTCAAGGTCTGTATCACAAAATTTTAATTGAACATGAACCACGGTATGACAGAAGCAATATTTCTCTGAGATCATCAAGACTAACTTTTTCCAAATCTCATTTGAGAAAATTGCTAAGTTATACACTTGTTGATGTAGCTAAGCAGTCTCAGAACATGCATGACCCCTCCAGTACTGACAAAGTACTAGGTATCAACTTTGCTATTTTCTTGTTACAGGGAATGCTTTTGCAATTCAAGCACGCTGGGCAACATCTGCTGAGGCTGCTACTGACTCTCTTTTTATGTGCCACAATAATCTGCTTCCTGTGGAAAAGATAATGCCAAATGGAGAGAAAAGGGTCAGATCAAAAGGAGTAAAATGCCCAAAATTTGTGCAGTGGGTTGAAGTTTAACACAAGTGAAGATGAAAGAACAGGCAAGCAGATGAGCCTCCCTGTTATCAGTCTCACCAATGCTGCTTATGTCTCTGCCAACACCCTCAACTAATCTTCCCACCATTCAGTAGGTTGACACCAAACACAAATAACAGCAGCTGCAAAGCATGCATAAAATGTTGGAACTCAAATCTCTAGATGACAATGCAATACAATGGCACAGTCTTGATTCTTCCTCTTGTCTATTTATCATGGCAAGGATAGCAATGAACCATTACAAATGGAGTGTGCCAGCTTGGAGGGCAGAGTTAAAGTAGAATTTAATAAACTAAGCTAGCTAGGAGAACAGGAGTAGTAAAGGTGAAAGGTAGCAATTTCTGATGCAGATCAGAATCCATCAGAAAAACTGCTACCACTGGAAAAGCAGATGAGAAAAACTAAGGTAATTCTGTCAGGCAAGGCTTCTGCTGCATCTTGCTTCTGAGCTATTTTAGGGATGCAAATTCCTTCACAGAACTTTGCAGTGTTCAGAGTTTGCTTTTACAGTTTCAGTTTGGAAGACAGCCTCTGTACTGACACGCAGTTTACTTCTCAGAGAACCTGGAAAAAGGTGAAGGCTAGGATAGGGAAATGTGTAAGAATATAGTAAAATAAATAGTACTTTAAGGAACTGTATCTCCCACATGGCATGCTTCATACGTCCTGTACCTATCATCAACCCAGAAAACATGGTACCTCATTTGTCAACAAAATTTAGATATTTTGATATTGGATTGCTGTTTTCTTTTGGGGGATTTTGATTGTTTTTGGGTTTGTGGTTATTCTTTTTTTGTTTTGTTGCTTTGTTGGTTGGTTGTTTTTTCTTGTTTGTTGGTTTTTTTTGTTGGGTTTTCTGTTTGTTTGCTTTGGTCTATATAAGCAGATTGAAGCCCTGTTTTGCTGTGTATTTATCCTCAAGATGACTGTTGTCATCTCGATTCTGCTCAAACATGACAATTTCATCAAACTTCGCCCAGCTGCCAGCATTACAGAAGGTACCTCCCACGACTTTGCTTTGCACTTGGTCATGCATAGTTTCTTCTTCTTGCCTGAGGGGCTCCAAGACCACAGTTCATTTTTGAAAGAGGCATATTCCTGGTCCTTATTCCTTGTCCCAGGAATCTATGCTTACTCTTTAATCGCAGAATTTCTCCTCATTAAGCCAACTATACTTGGGGATTTCAACATTGCCGGTTCAGTTTCATCATATTCTAACTGACATGTAAGCTCTAGTCAATTTGTAGGCTAGTCATTGGGACACCTCTCCCTATAATGAAGTCATGCTGTAAATTAAAGATGACTCCATTTAAGCCCACTAACCTGAAAAAGGACAAGCTACGCTGTTAGTGTACATAGATGGTGGAACACAGAAAAATGGAGATGTGTAGATTTGGACCAAGGGTGCATTTAGAGATCGTCTTTGTTTTAAAAAAACTCACCATGTACAAATGCCCCTGCTACTCTCTTCTTCTAAAAATTAGGTCTTATATTTATTAACATGTTAAATCCTATTCAGCTCCACCAACTTAGTGAAGTAACATGGACAGTTACGACTGATCCACAGAAACCTTTTGAACTACACTGTCATTTTCCCCAGGTTATCAAGTCAACTTAATGATTTATTTTCCTTTGATTAACTTGAAAACTATTATTAGCTAGCTGTATTAGCTACCTATATCATTAGTTGTTAGGAAGATTTTTCATGTAAAAAAGCAGTGACTTAGTTATCCTTGATGGGTTCCTGTTTATAATTCTCAGACTTTTAGTAATTCCTGCCAAATTAGCCTTTCTTTGGTCCCGAAGATTGTAGCTTTTTTGGTAGAAAAGTGCCCTTATAAATTGTGCTCCATTTTTCATATTCATCAAACTTCCCCATAAAAACTTCATAATCATTTCCATCATCTTCACAGTTAAATACTAAGGTTTAAAATATTTGTTCTGCTTTCATCCCCCTGACAGCAACATAACTACACTTCCTTGCCCTGTACCTTAATCTCCATATTTTTTCTGTATTAGGTCAAACATTACTCTTTGTCAGGACAAGGTCCTGAAGACCAAATCTTCTGGATGATCTACTTCTTTTATTCTAAATATATCTTTATCCTTTGTTCTACTAAATAACTCCTTTTTGACATACATGTCAGTCTGAACTTAATGTCAGGGAAGGTTATGGAGCAGGTCATCCTGAGTGCCACCACACAGCACATGCAAAATAACCAGGTGATCAAACCTAGTCAGCATGGGTTCATGAAAGGCAGGTTCTGCTTGGTTAACCTGATGTCCTTCTACAACAAGGTGACCCACCTAGTGGATGAGGGAAGGGATGGGGATGTTGTCTACCTGGACTTTAGTAAAGCCTTTGACACTGTCTCCCACAGCATTCTCTTTCAGAAATGCATCGCACAAGGCTTGCACTCTGCATTGGATAAAAAACTGGCAGGGTAGCCAGGCCCAAAGAGTGGTGGTGAACAAAGTTAAATCTGTCTGGCATCTGGTCACTAGTGGTGTTCCCCAGGGCTCAGAACTGGGGCCTGTTGTCTTAAATATCTTTATTAATGATCTGAATGAGAGGACTGAGTGCACCTTCAGTAAGTTTGTAGATGACACCAATCTGTGTGGTTGTGTCTATCTGCTAGATGGTGGGGAAGCTTTACAGCAGGACCTGGACAAATTAGACTGATGGAACAAGGTTAATTGTATGAAATTCAACAAGACCAACTCTCAGGTCCTGCACTTGGGTCACAACAATCCCATGGTAAGCTACAGACCTGGGGATGTGTGGTTGGAAAGCAGCAACTTGGAGAGGGACCTGGGGGTATTGGTTGATAGTCAACTGAACATCAGCTGGCAGTGTGCCCAGGTGACCAAGAAGGCCAGTGGCATCCTGGCTTGTATTAGAAATGCTATGGCCAGCAGAAACAGGGAGGTCCCCTGATACTCAGCTCTTGTCAGGCCACACCTTGAGTATTGCGTTCAGTTCTGGACCCCTCACTACAAGAGGGATATTGAGGTGCTGAGCATGTCCAGAGAATAGCAACAAGGCTTGTGAAGGCCCTGGAACACACGTCCTGTGAGGAATGGCTAAGGGAGCTGGGGTTGTTCAGTTGAGAGAAGAGGAGGCTGAGAGGAGACCTCATTGCTCTCTAGAGCTACTTGGAGTTTGGATCGAGGAGGGGGCCAGCCCTCTTCTTCTTAGGGGCAAGCCACAGGACTAGTGGAAATGGTTACAAGCTGTACCAGGGGAGGTTTTGTCTGGAGACTGGGAAAAAATTCTTTACTGAAAGGGTTCAGTCATTGGAGTGGCCTGCGCAAGGCAGTGGTGGAGTCACCTTCCCTGGCAGTGAGTAGTGTGTTGACCTGGCGCTTAGGGACATGGTTTAGTGTTGACCCTTCAGTGCTTTGTCGAAGGTTGGACTGGATGATATTGAAGGTCTCTTCCAACAAGATATATTCAGTGATTCTGTGGCTCTGCAATTCATTTATAGAAGCTCCAGGTTCTACATGCATGCTTTACTTCATAAACACATTTTCCTCTACCACTGAAAATACTGGTTACCACTGCATTGTGATTTTGAGGAGAAAAAACCTGCTGCTGTTTATTTCTGATCAAAAAAAGCAAGTAATGACTTAGATTTTAAAAAACAAACCAACCACATGTACACACAAAACCCTATCAAAACAACACTTCTGTTAAATGGTCCTTGTCTCTCTGCAAGTATCTAGCCAGTTATTTGACTTTCTTACATAAAAACGTAATAAAGAAGTAATCATAGTCTAAAACTCAGGGCCATCTCAGCTTTATCAGTAATGCCTCTCTACATTAGTGTTTCTAAACCATGACTTTAACAGTCATCAAAATTCACTGCTCTTCACAACTCTTATTCATCCATTTCTTGATTTAGCAAAGAGAACTTAGCCCATAAAAATGTGATCTCCTTTAAGACTTTAGTAGGCCTTTTGTTAATAATTTTTAGTAGACTCACTTGCCCTTTTAAAGAAACCAAAAACATTGTCACTCATTCATGAACTGAAATTCAGTATGTTCTTTTTGGCAGATAGGCATAGGAAAGTCAGATTAAAAAAAAAAAAGGGGGCCGGGGGGGGGGGGGGGGGCAGGGGGGGGGGGGAAGGAGGGGGAAAGTGCTTTATTTTGTATTTCTCCCAGAGCCAGCTCTGCCAGATCTTTTGTGGATTTCATCACAGTTGTTTTACTGAGATAGTATTGTCCACAGCCATTGACAGTCATCAAAATAATCCTCATCCATAACAGGTCTAATGTTTCAGCCAGACCCTGACACCTCCAAGTGGGAGTTGGTATTGAGCATCTGAATAATTCAGGATGTAAGCTGTCAGGGCTGTACTTCTGGTAAGCACAGGTCATTATACCTCTGTATGTATGCGCATGTATGCATGCAAACTCACAAACTCAGTGCTAAAGAGAGGAAATTCTAGCTCTTTTCAATCAACAGCTTTCTTGCTCTTCCCTCCACTTTGTGCTTTAAAACTTCATCTTTGCTTAAGGGGTGTAAAATGAGAGATACAGGGTGCAAATTAAATTGGCACAAATCAACACTCTCTTCTTTTACTCTCTTTATACACTTTACTTTCAAATTGGCAGTCACATGAATTGGGAGCACACTAAGACGGAGGTGCTGTTTATCAATAGCATCTGACCTGAACAATACACAAACATATACTACATTTCAAGGTCTTTTTGGAATGGTATCTTCTTATACAGGAAAAAAAAAAAACAAAAAACCAAAACAAAAAACCACACCCAACAAAAAACCCCAAAAGCAACAACTACCAACAACAAAAAAAGTACTGTCCACATTTTGCTTTTATTTGAAAATCCTAGGAGACTTTTCATACTCCATGTTCTTTTCCCTTGCAGTACTGATGCATCAAAACCTCTTCTTCATATTTCTTTGATACCAGGAGCTGCCACAGTATCATGAGATTATACCACATTATGTAGGAATTCTTACAGAAAAATCGAGTACCAGAGCCTAAAATTCATAACTCCAGCAGAGTTGTTACAAGTTTTCTTTTCTTAAATTCAAGTGATAACTCAAAAGAAGCCACAGAATCTGTGAAGTGAAACTCAAAAGCAAAAACTAAGACTATCTAATACTTTCATACTCACTTTTCACCTTTCTCAAAAAAGAATTAAAGTTTTTATTTAACTTACAAAGTGAGCTTAAAATGGACAAATCACTTAAATCAAAAACTACAAAATTCTATCCCAAAACATTTGTTCCTTAGAGATTTTTGGTATGCATTTGTTTTGTTTTGTTTTGCTTTTTATAAAGTATTTGACTTTGTTTCCAGTGCACTACTTGTGGTGTGAGAAGTGAAACAAAATCAATGCTATTTATACATTGATAAGTACATTCAAACACCTAAACATATTTTCCCTTCTTCAAGTTAAGAAATGCACAATTTTCCCCATTATTGAAATAAAAATAAGTTAGTGGAAAACTACAGAATGTTGTGGTTTTGGTTTTTTTTTCAAACAGTGCCTCCATTTTACTTTAATTTTTTTTTTACATCGTAAGTTTCAAGTCTAAGAAGAAAAGTTACAAACTCCTATTGTGTATACAACCCAATTCTTGGTGAAAGGCATACAGGTTAAAGATAATACTAAAAAAAAAAAAAAGTTTTAAAGTTTTTATACTATTTCAGTACAACTTAAAAAAATATATTTTTAATCTTCTGTGTAATATATAGAGAATTGAACTGTATATTTTGACACTTTTATTCTACTTTGAAAAGCGATTTATTTCAGATGATTCAAAGCAAATTTAATTCACCTGTAAACCTGTTGAAGACAACTGTCGTGCCAGTCATAAATTTGAGTAAAAATACTTGTTTTTAATTTTATTGAGGTAATTGATAACAATTCATTTACAGCTTTAAACTTACAATTTTCATGAGGCTACGTTGTATATTTAAAAGCAAGTATCAGAGAATATAGTGCAAGAGAGAAACAAACAAAAATAACCTTGGAGGCAAAAAAAAGTGGAGAATATATGAAGCATGATAAAAGTATTGACTTTGATCAGAAGAGTTTATATTTATCATCATCTTATCTACTAGTCAGTCCTGGTGTATAATTCCCAGAGTTATGTATTTCTCAGCATATAAGAAAAGCAGAATGGTAGTTAAAATTTTTATTATGTATTATGTTTTTCCTACTGTTGCCTCTAAGGCAGAAAGAGACCATTGAGTTGTATTGTATTGAAGCCTTCAAATGTAATTTCAGTCTAATGTTTTGCTTTAATATGTGGCATCTCTGAGTGTTCTGCTGTACTACAGAATGAAAGAATGACTCAGGTACTGCAAGAGGCACATCTGTGATTAAATATAGCAATGGTATTTACACTGCAAAGCCACCGGCAAAATAGTATAAGAATCGATAAGAAGAAGGTTCCACAAGAAAAAAGGTGAGGTTGATTTATACAGATGGATTACCAGTACTCCAAGTAGTAAAACAGTTAACCTAGTGTCAGAAATTACTAAGTTATCTTTAATAAATACAATTGAACACAGATGTTAGCCTCTGCCAGAAGCATATAGCTCACTCATTCGGTAATGTTCTGTTTCACAAGATGAGCTCTCCCAGTCAGATATTGACTTATTTTAAACCCGCACATTTTCCAGGAATTTGTCACATGACTGTTTGCAATTACATAGTTATAAATTAGTCCCAGAGTAGAAAATGTTTACTTTTCCTTTTCCGTTTTTAAGTAAGTCCCAGTGTTTGGACAAAAAGATATTATCACTCTGTATTTTTCCTCAAGAAAATGCGTAGATCTTCAAATATAATGTATGAAATAATCTTGTTTTTCAAAGTAATAATGACACTATGATGACACAATAATATATATTCAACTGTGAATAGTTTCCTCATTTTTTGCCATTCATGTTACATTCCAAACAGATCTCAGCACCATACCGTTCTGATTTCTTCTCCACATAGTAATTATTCCAGCACAGGATATCATGTGATATCTGCTTCTGTATCACATGCCCTCTAGTAGATTTACTTAGCTTTTTATGATGTATCTTTACTATAAAACAATGTGATCAAAATGTAAATTAATGAAAACAAGTTGGACTCAATGATCTCTAGAGGTCCCTTACAACCTCTAACATTCTGTGATTCTCTGATTTTGTAGATTTAACTGGGGACATTCTGTAGTGGTCCAAACAATATTCAAAGCTGAAGCAACTTGAATTCTTATTGAATTGGACAGCTTGCACGTATATGAAAATGTCAGATCAGCAGCAGGAAAGAAAAACATGCATAATTTATTAGGAAATAGGTGATATTTTAGTAACAACATTGAAAAGGTAGCTGAGGAGGGGGGAAACAGCCTCCTCAGGCTCCTGCAAGATGCATATCAGATCTATCCAAATGCGTTGTCCAAATGCCTCTTAAACACTGACAAGCTTGAGGAAATGACTACCTCTCTCGGAAACCTGTTTCAGTGTTTGACCACCTTCTTGGTTAAAAAAATGCTTAACTGAGTTAGGAAATGTATTGTGTATAAAAAACACAAGAGCAAGTTATTAAACACAAACAATAAATTATTAAATCTTCTTGACAATAAATATAGATGTGTATTAATTTATCCTGTTCTATTTCTTCCTGGCCTATGTAAATATGGATCAAAATGAATGCAAATCTGGCAATAATTTACAAATCACTTTTCAATGAAAACTATTGAGTCTCTATCATAAAATTAATCGGTTTGGCAATTGCTGAATATTTAATTAATTTTAATTTCTAGCTTCAGGAAGAAGTTGTCTTGTATTGTAGCTCACAGATAGAGATGAAGCTGTTTAAATACCCACAGGCCACTTCTCCTCAAAACCACTAATATTTCACTCAGAAGACCCAAGGAAGTCTGCAAACTGAAGCATTATATTTGCTGTTTTTAAAATTGCTTTCAGCTGCTTTTACTACAGCAAATTTCTTTCTGAATTTTCTTTCTTTTCTTTCTTTTCTTTCTGAATTTTGTAAGCATGAGGCGTCACTGAGATGAAGTGTTATGCCTATTCATGTCTGAATGCACATCACATTATCCTCTATAATAATTTCAAGGACTCATCTCAAGAATAACAAACACCTCACTATGAAATGAAATTCTGCCCTAGTGAGACCTCACTTGGAATACTGCATCCAGTTCTGGGCTCCCGAGGTCAGGAGGGACAGGGATCTACTCGAGAGAGTCCAACAGAGGGCTACAAGGATGATTCAGGGACTGGAACACTGCCTTAGGAGAAGAGGCTGAGAGACCTGGGGCTTTTTAGTCCAGAGAAGAGAAAACTGAGAGGGGATTTAATAAATGTTTATAAATAGCTGAGGGCTGGGTGTCAAGAGGGAGGGGACAGACTCTTCCCAGTTGCACCCTGTGATAGGACAAGGGGCAATGGATATAAACTACAGCACAGATGGTTCCACCTCAACATGAGGAGGAACTTCTTCACTGTAAGGGTCACAGATTACTGGAATAGGCTCCCCAGAGAGGTTGTGGAGTCTCTTTCTCTCGATACTTTCAAGACCCATCTGGATGTGTCCATGTGTGACCTGCACTAGATTATATGGTTACATGGTCCTGCTCTTGCAGGGGTTGGACTTGATGATGTCCAGAGGTCCCTTCCAACCCCTAACATCCTGTGATCCTGTGATATTTTCCAATACCTGGCTCAGAATGTGAGTGATTCCCTATGCTGGTATATTGCTTAATTATTTTTATTCCAGCAAATTCACTGTCTTTGAATGATTAGAGCTTGCAACATAGATTTGCCTCAAGCATTTTGTAGCCCTCTGGGTAAAACTGGTCAAAACTCTGTGTCCAAGACACAACATTAGGATTTCACTGAAGAGTAGATGCTTTCTTCTACCAACAAATGGAGCTGACTACACAATTCAACTGTTTTCCTGCAAGGTGTTCTTTAACAGCAGTGAGAAAAGATGTATTTGAGATAATTCATTATATGTGGCTCATGTCTTAGATGAAGCCCACTTTTAGAGAGACAAAATGACACAAACTCAGAGGAGAGGTAAGAGAAATTATAAATTATTTTATTTACTAATTATTCTCTTGAAATGAGTTACAGGACTAGAAGATACCTTGTGAGATCATTCATCCCCTTCCCCTATAGTAAGGTAGTTTCAGCTACAATTTTGTCCTAACTGGCCTATTTTTCATGTAAACCTCTCTTGAAAGCATCCCACAGTGGAGAGGCTACAATTTGCCAGGAAATTTGTTGCAGAGCTCCTGTCTCCTTTCCATGACATATTTCTTTTTGCCACAGTATCCAAGTTCAATCTTTACTATAACTTAAGTATGTACTTCTTGAGCCCCTAACATGTACATAGAAAAAAATTCTTGCAGTAAGACTTGTGATGTGATGTTGGCACAGGTAAAGACTTAACTGGAGTATTCTGACCAGTTTTGACTACCACTGTATTTGAAAAATATCTCACAAACCATCACACCTAGAAACACTTCAAGGTTCTATCTCAGCTGAAGCTTGCCTGCTTGGTTATTTAATCACTATCAGTTTTGTTAGCAACTGATCTCTATAACAAAGATGATGCAGTGAGTTGTTATAACTTTCAACTTTTGTGGACAACCAAAAATTGAGGTTATATAAACAGGTTCCACCCAAGTTAAATATAATTGCTAACCTCAAAACTTCAAAGTGGACTACTCCAGCAGCTAAAAATACTTTCTGGCTTTCATCAAGAAAAGACAGTTTATAAAAAACCCCAACATGATAAACAGATACCTTTGGCATGAAACACGAAAGGGCTGTACAGAAACTTGCTGCTTCCTAGCCTTGCAGAGATGATGGAGGTCTAGGGCATTACACAGCCAAGTATCCTGAATGTCCTCAGATCTGAGAGGTTAGGGTTTCTGTTCTCCTTGTCACGGTGCCAGAACATCAGACACTCATGAAAGACTCTAACTCCAGGAGCTATGACTAAAATGAAAGACTAGTTTAGAGCTCCTTAGCTCAATTTAATTTTGAAATGACAATGATGGGTTGAGCTTATAAGCACAGATAGATAGAATTTAGACCCCCTTAGGGCTTTAAATAGCAGGAATGATACCCTTAACTACAGCCTGGAGTACTGGTGTGTTGCAGAAGGATGACTGCTACTTTATCTCTTAAAGGATGGAAAAATACTTGGAATTCTTTCCCTTTTTAAGCTGCTAGCCTCAGATTCATTAGCCAGAAGCTGCTTTGCATTCAAGTCATGAGGGCAACAAAAATGCCTTCATCTTAGATAGAAAAAAGAAGGCTGTCTGCAACCTCACCTGTTCATTTCCACTTAACCTTAGGCCAAGCATGACGCTGGCAGTGCATCAGATACTGACACACAGACACTGACTCACTGCTTTTACTCAGCAAACATGAGGATAAAAAGAGAAAGTTTGGAGAGCTTATTCTGTGCACACTAAGAAGTCTTAGCATGTGCATAGGACAGGTTTACCCTTACTGATTAACACTGGGTACAAGTCATTGGGTACAAGTCATCCTACTGAAGCCCTGAGAACTGTTTGGAGAGCAAGGCTGTGTTTCACATGTATCTCTTTATTAAAGATTATTTCACACTCCATGTCACACATGGGAGTCAGGAGCAAGCCTAATGAACACAGGGCCTAACAACTAGGATTAGCAGCAGGAAGTTATAGAACATTAGATTAATGAGCTAAAGCTACCAGGCCCAGAACAGGAACAATTGGTAAGAATCCAAGATTCCCAGCCAAGGACCAGAGTCCTACATAACCAGTTGCCAGAAATAAATGCCTATTGTACCAACACAAAGGGAATAGAGAAAAGAAGTTCACTTTCAAAGCACATGACTTGGGGACAGAAGGGAATAAAAAAAAGGAGTTTAAATGACAGTGAGTCTTTTAGAAAGAAAATACTTGTGTGGAATCCAACTGAGAGAAGCCCACGGAGTCAGAAAATGAAGCTGATAGAATTTCCCAATATTTTTATTTTATTCTGATAAAGTTCTTTTTTCTGCTTCTAGCTGCTGATGTTAAGATACCTTGTGAAAGTAACACTGTGGTATTGCCTCAGATATAGAATGGGTAAGATCTGGATGCAGACAGCCATTTTAGCCTATTTTGTTTTCCTGTTGCTGTTAAATCCTAAATTTGATTCCCAAAGAAATTATTATTTGGGGTGGAGGTGGACTTTTGTCTGTTTGTTTGTTTTTGCAAGGAGGTAATTTTAAAAGTGGGTATTTAAAAAACAAACTAACAAAGAAACAAGACTGGAAACAAACAAAAATGACCCAAAAACTACACAAGAATCTCAGTGAGCATGGATAATTTTGGCATTCAACAGTCTTGGTATTGAATAAAAGACCAAAGAGTCCTGCAAAACAGGAATCTCAATTTTCATTACTTCTCAATTCATCAAATTGTAAAAAAACCACTCAAAACAGAAACAAACACCTCCCTCTGAAAAAAAAACACAAGAAAACACACAAAAAAACCCAACAAAAAAAGAAAAGACCACGAAAAAGCCCAACAAACAAAACCCAAGCAAACAAGCAAAAAACCACACACACACACACACAAGCCAACCAAACAAAAAATCCACAAAAGGCACAGAGAAAAACCTTCCTTCATAAAACATGAGTACAAACAGTAACAACATAAGCAAGGAAAGTCAGGTGAAGTATCATCCTTCTCAAAGTTCTCAGATTTCTAGCTCTACTCCTTCAGTTTATCTTTTATGCATGAAGCACGCATTTTCCTTTATTTCCTTTTTCTTTTTTTTTTTCTATACAGGCTCATGAGGCAGTGAGCATTTTTTTATTCATAGTAAGTCTTTCTGGTTTATGATATGCACAAGTGTAAGAGATGCCCAGAGCATTTTTGTCTGTATTTTGTAACTGGAAGTAAAAGAGCCAGATCATTAAAACTAAAACTCTAGAAGCCAAATCTATAAAGATGATTTACTATCTAATAATTCTTCAGAAATATAAGGAAATGGAAACAAATGTACTTATCATGTCCTGTAAAATTCATCTAACACAGTATTCTTACAAGAAATCCACTTGGATTAAAATGGTGGAGGGAATACTGTGTTTCTTAGCACATTATTGGCATGCAGGTATTGTCTAAAATTATAAATTAAGTTAGAAGCAGACGGCATGTACTAAGTGGCATCATTCCCCTTGTATACAGAAGTCACAGGAAGGGAAAGACAAGAAAGAAGTAAAATTAAAAAGTAAAAGGGGGAAAGAAGGAAATTGTTTCTTGGTTGTGGAGCAGATTCTCTTTAAAATGGCTCACCTTCCAGATGCTTCCCAACCAAAGTAATTGGCAGATGGCAGCTACTGCAGATGGATCGGCACAGCTGAGGCACACATACAGCTGTGAATAACTGGCTCAGCAATGTTTGCTTTTCATTCTGCCAGCCTCAGTCACAGCACTTTTTGAGAGTGGCTGGCACAGTAGGGGGAGGATTTCCCGGATTATGGCAGAGGGAAAAAAACCCTTGTGTTAACATCACTTTTTTCTTTATTATCCTGAATGTTTTGCTCATTCATTAAAGAAAAAGATATGCTTTGAAATCTCTTAATTTTTATGTGATTTAGAGTACCTTTAGAGACAGAAATCTGGTGTTAATTTATCCTCTTTCTTATGGATTGCCACTTAGTTCTTATGAAGCCACAAAATGCTATGAGTTTTATCAGAGTTCTGCACTAGCAACTCCTATGCTTAAGAGTAAATGAGAAAGATTAAATAGCAAGCTGTGAAACAGAAAGTCTACTAAGGTAAGTAGTCTAATAGAATCACAACTGCAAACTTAAGTTACGCTATTAAAAATAATGGACCAAAGGACCACAGTTTGAGACTGCCTGATTGTGCAAATCTTTTCCCTAAGCTCATAAAACATGATGCAGTATATTTTATCCCGATTTTTTTTGTTGTTTTGGGGGTTGTCTTCATAATAAATTTTACTAAATTCTATGTGTCATCAAGATATATTTATCTAGGTAAGGCATAAGTGTACCAGGCTAACAATTCTCCAGAAACAGAGATGCTAATAACTGTATCTAACTGTGGTACTAATGTATTGAATATCATTTAAAAGGCAAAGTATGATTAAGATCTATGCATTTTAGCATCATAAGAAAATAGGCCAGCACATTATCTTGTATTTTGAAAGAACACTCTGAGTAAAGATTGTCATGGTAGGGCCTTAAGATGTCTAGACAAGGTCCCTTTCTCTCCCCTCCTTCCTGCAGAAAAACAGTGCAACGCGGGAAAAAGAACAAAGGGGACAGGACTCCTGCCTGTTTGTTAAACAAGATGTTTATCTGGGGTAAGAGCAAGCAAGCTGACCACTGCTCCCCCAGATACAAGGTTTTGTTTCTGCCTTTTATGGTTATAGCCTGGCAGAACGCCTTTCCATTGGGCAGCTATGCGTTAGCTTCAGTGCCCCATTGGACCACTCAATCTCTGGCAAGATGTATATATACAAGTGACTTGGTAGTCACCTTTGTCTTGCCTTGCCTTGCTCAAACCTCGCTTCAAGCCTACTTGGACCCATCTCATAGAAGCTGCCTTGAGTTGCCCTGCCCTGCCTTGAGTGCCCGGGCTAGAGCCTGGGATAAAGCCATGAGCCATACACACGTAAGCCAGAGAAGCCACAAGCCTAGAAGCCAGATCCGCCTACCCTGTTTCCCCTTGCCATTAGAATCATGCCATGCCTCAGTTTACCCAGAAACCAAGCAAGCGTCCGTAGTGACAAGTGTTGTTAACTGCCCACCATCCGCTGAAGCCAGATCAGCCTGGGACCACGTGGTAAACTCTAACACAGCAGCAGCAGCATCCCCCATTCAGGTAAAACTAGCTATGAGTAATTAATTCATTGTCCTTTGGGGTTTAAAGGTTCTTACCAAGCCTCCCCCTGCTGTAACTGAGCACTACCAGCTCTTGGGGACTTTTTCCAAGTTGTTACCTCCTAACTTTATTAGAATAGTTTGTATTTTGCCCTAAGACTGCGTATTCCTGTTGTAAATATATCTTCCAACTGTACAACGATCCTATTCAATGAGTTTTGGCATATTTTTATTAATAAAGGCTTACTATTTTTATTAATACCTGTTTGCCATATTTTTTATTATTGTTGTGAGGGTAATTAATAAATAATCCCCCCCCTCGACCACAACAAAGACCTCCCTAGAATAGGTTTAAAGGTTCTGATATTTTGAGAACAAGGATTCATATTTGCATGCTTAGTTTGCATTCACAACCTTCAAGTCTGTAAGTGTATATATGTGCTAACAGACTTGTACTCTCTCCACTTGTCCCATTCATTACGGCAATTACATGGTAAACACACGGATAATTAGAATGTTAATATACTGGAAATGTGTGTGTGCTTCATTCAGTTATAATGTCTACAAATATGTACCCTACAAAAAGGCGCAACTGACAGAGCCTGCTGGGGGGCAACCTCTGATCAGACAGACCACTGCTGGAGTTCAGAGATTTCTTAATTTTTTCACTCCTTCAGTAACTGCTAGCATTTGAGTCTACCATAACAGAGTACTTTCACCTCCCCCTTTGTTAGTAAAATCTCATACAGATATAATCATTCTATTAGTGGACAGGACTACTAATGCTACATTTAGAAAGACAAGATACTTTTTTTTTCAGAAAAGGAGGAACAAGGTTTTTTTGTGCTATTTTTGCTGCAGAGAGTCAATTTTCACAAAAGGGAGAAAGAACATGTTTCACAATTCTATCATGAAATGCAATATAAAAAGTGATTTAAATGAGTTTACATTCCTTATGTTCCCATGATGGAAAAAGGCTATGTTAGAGGGAGGACCATATGTATCCATATGCAAACAGTAATATTAACTTATTTATTCCATGTAATCAGAAAGTACAGAAAGAAATTTCAGATGAAAAATCAATGGTTTACCCATTATGGAATAAATTGTTGTTTAGAAATAAAAATCTCTTTCTGAGATTGTCATAGTCCTTGATATTTTGTTTAAGATTTATCTTTAAAACAAAATGTTCAGGGAAGATGCTATAGCACATAACTACCTTTTCTACTATACTATACAACACATGAGGTATGGGGAGGAATCTGTAAGCTGACACTATCCTTAGTGACATATGTACGTATTTAGTGTTGGTTTAAATGAGTGCAGAGAACATCCCTAATTACTTATAATGAACAAGTCTATAAACTGTTAAATTGACTTGCTAATAAATCAAATTCATAAACAAGCTTGCCAGACAGATTTGTCAGTGATTTATGCACCTCTGAGAGTATATGAAAGACTTGTCTCTGGGGATAAAAGGGTTTTATTGGTATCGTGTAAATCCATCTGTGCTATTTCCACCACTTTGACTGTGGCATCAGATTTGTGACAATTTTTTGTCAATGCAGGTCACAAGAGATTCTGCTGATGTTCAGTTTTGAATTGCTAATTTGTATCTTATAGACATAGGGCAGGGGTGGAGGGGCAATAAAGCAGAAAGCAAAATAAGTCTAAAAATAATTCAATGGACAACTTAACTAAATCAGTTTAAATACAGATATACCACTTTCAGAAAGTAAATGAATGCATTATCCTCTATCCTTGTCTCCTGTGTGACCTTAACAAACAAGATGAAATAATCCTGTGATTATTGTTTTACTGAGTGCATTTCATAAAACTGTCTAAAAACACATTTGAGGATGCACATCAATATTTTTAATATGTCAAGAGTCATGCATCATAAGAATTGGAAGTGGTAGCAATGGATTAAAGTTCTTCAGTATGAACCTATGAGTTCCTCACCTCCTTTTATCAGTGGACACTTTTCTCCCTTCCCTTTTCAAGATGTTCCTTTTTGAATCACTGCTGTGTTTTTGTGACACAATTTTCTCATCAGTATTAAATATAATTGATTTTTTTTGGAAATTGCTTGTGAATGGTGGCTCTGTTAAGGCACTTAAATTAGATAGGGTTGAATTTAAACCGAGCTATGGACCAAATTTGTACTGTCAGAAGAAAGATCATTTCTATCTATTGGAAACACATCTTTTGAGGATGTCCTCTATAAAGAAGTAATCAGCATACTACTGTCAGCCTCACAGCCTCATCTCCATCCTGTTTTCTTTTCCATGAGCACTTTTGCAAGAATGCTTTGAAAGCACATGTAATGCTTTTAAAAATATATATATCTGGTACTTATGCTTCTGTTCAAAATTCTAGTATATATTAAAATATGGGTAAGTAGCTGGTATTACATGAGTTGTATCTCCTATTTCATATCTCTTTTTTCTTTTCAGACTAAACAAGCCATCAATAAAACTGTGCTGGACTTCAACTTAATCTCTTCATAATTTTCAAGCTTTGTCAAAACAACAGTCTTATGTTCTTAGGACTCAATTCTGCAGTGCTTTCACAGGTGAGGGCTTAGTTCATTTGAGAAATAGTATTTGAGTCACTGAGCTCACGCACACATAGTGACTATGTGAATGTTTACAGAGTCTGGTTCCCTAACCAACAATTTCTTTTTTCTCTTCAAAAGCGAATTTCTTTACCTTTTCATATTTACATTCCCATCACATATTTACCCTGAAAGCTTAGACATGAACTGTCAAACTTCATTACTAAATATGTTGATGCAGCTCTGGGAACAGTCCTCAGAGCTTTAAGTGAATGAGGAATGCCTAATTTATGTCTCTATTCATGATCTCGTAAGGCCTTGTAGCATAATCTGTAGTAAAAGGAGGAAGACAGCACCTTTAACAAGTTCCAGGCAATCTAGGGGACCAAAGCGATCACATTTATTCTTTTATCCAAAAGGCAAACATCTGAATTTGACCTGCCACAGCTCTGGCAGCTGGATAGTAGTTCTGGGGAAAAAGACTTGATGATCAGATTTTTATTCTTGGTATGCCAATGTTTATGTTGTATATAGTGCAGATCTAATTCCCTTTGGAGGCTAGCTGATGATAAAATAAATCCTCTGGGATAAAAAAAATGCAAAAAAAAAATTCATAAAAATAAAGCAGAGTTGATGTTAAGTAGGAGTTACTATTCCCTTCCATCAAGTATTGTAAACAGTCTCTACTAGAGCAAACAGAAAGACACTGAGAACAGCTAAAACGTTAGCAAGCAGAATATGGTTGTCATAGGACACAGTTATCTTCTTAATCTTCTCCGTTGTATTGCAGAACTTAAATTCTCTAGCCAGTTCTGTGGCAAGATTGTTTTATTTTACCAACTTTTTTTATTATTCCATGTATAACTTATTTTTTCTAAAAGACCTACACTTACCCAAAAAAAAAAAAAAAAAAAAAAAAAGACTCAGCATTTTAATTTGCCTTAAGATAACTGCACAAAAGCATTCTGGGTACAGGAATCCTCCAGTCCTCCCACAGTTTATAAGGAACAATGTAGCAGATGCAAACTTTATCAAATAAGGAACATAAACACATTGAAATCACTTTCATAGTACATTTTATGATACAGTTATGAAATGCGCTCTTTTTTTGATTTCTAGAAACTGTGGAACAGATGACAAAGGCTAAGTTTGAACTGATGCACCCATTAAAATAACCTCACTGCCCAGAGATTGTTCACAAGGTGACAGGATTTTCTTTTAGAGGATTTTTCCTTTAATGAAATGCTCTACTTTGGAAAGAATTTGGACTTCAGAGTATGTTTGTTATACCATGGTGTTACAGTATGAAGGGGGAAATTTAGCCTAGTCCCTGGCTGCAAAGACCGAAAATAAATTACCATTGTAAAAGGAAATGTAAAAGGAAAATAATGATAAAGTCTATATAATTCATTGGGTTGCTAATGGGAATATAGAGCGGAGGCATAAACAGTTCTTGTTCTCTTTTTTCCTCCCATAGCTTTTGCTTGCAACTTTCCTCTCTCTTTCTCTCTCCCATGGCCTTGCCAGGGGTAGCTCTGTTTTGACTACTTTGTGAGGCAATGTGGAGGAGGGAGGGAGTGGGGGAGGAGGTGAACGGGTGCCCTGGATCCATCCAGGGGGATTCTGAACAGTTTCTATGTTGTTTATAAATTGTAAATATATATATAGTTCATATATTGTATATTTTGTACATATTCATTGCATTTCATATTTCTAGATCATAGTTTGCTTGTAAATACAGCTTCATTTGCTTCCAAGACCTACTGAGCTAGTCTGGCATTTTCATTTTGGATGGTAATTCTCCAAATTAGTTGGGGGGTAATTTCAACCCACCTCACATGGGATTAACAGTAACAATTTTTTGTAGTGATTTTAAACACAGTTTATGTATTTTATGTGTGTGTATGTGTATTTGTATACATACGTATTTACTTGGAAAGGTTTATGCTTGGAGATTTAGAGAGGCAAAGCACTGGTTAAAGTGATACATGGTTGCAAAAAAACCCCATTCCTGCTCCTGACTCATTTATTATAAGCACATGCTTTTGGATTTTTTTTTTATTTCAGTAATAGGATTATAGTACCTAGAAGGCTTGAAAAAATCTCTCTACAACTGTTTCCCCTTGCTCTGCCCATGTTAACGTTATCCCCGCCCCAAAACATATAATCTATTTCAGATCTTGGCAGATAGCTATTAGAGTAAGATGCTACAACACATTACTATAAAGGAGTCAGAAGATTTAAACCAATAGCTACTGAAAAGAGATCTTATTTTTTCTTCTTTCCTTTTCAGCAATATTCTTGCAACTCTTGCAGCAAAAATAGTGTTCATGGCACCTGAGACCCTAGTTAACATTAGTATGTGGTTTACTTTCTGTTTGTAAAATGTCTTACTCAGGATGAAACCCACTCTACATAATTACTCTTGAGGTCCCCTTAAATATTTGAACTCCTGAACTAGAAGTACACAGATGCAAAAATCATGTATGCAAAGGATAAATACAAAATCAAAGAATATCCTTATAGAAGGAATAAAAGAGGGAGCATTTAGTGTTTCAGCTTTGAGGATGGAAACAGGGACTATTTCAGCTTCAAATAGGAAATACTCATAATTCCCTCAAGGAAGAAAATTTTCACCTGGAGTTCTTAAGAAATTTTTGCACTTTAAGGCATAGTTTCTATTTCCTCAAATTATAAAACCAAACCGAAACAAAGTATTAATAAACAGTGGCCAATGTTTCAATAAAAAGTAATTGTTAAAATGTCATGATTTATACAAAATGAATATCTGTAAATAGAGTTCTGAACCAGCTCAGAATTTAGCTCTTCTTAGAAACTCATGTTTTTTAAGGCTCAATTCCTCAATTAAGGAATTTAAAATTATTTATTGTTTTCTGCAGCTCTTTCTGATATAAATGAGAAGTTGCCCAGATTGTGACCACAAAACCAAGAGATCAGATTTTGCATATACTTAACAGAAAAAATCTTGCCAACATCTTGTTTTCCAAATGCTGAAAGGAAATGTACCTTTCTGAAGAGCATTTCTGTTTTTACTGCATTTTAGAGAAAAAGTATGATACACCTCAAAAGAGAAAGCAGACAACATCAATCTTATTCTTGAATTCAAACATAATTTTAAATGTAAAAAAAATCTATGTCTGTTTAACATTCAATAAATGAAGAGGGAACGTCCATATTTTGAAGAACTAATACAATATGAAGATAATACAAAAGTCTATTATGAGTTCCTGGGTCCTTTTAAGAGAGAAATGCTTTTAAATAAACATCTGATAAAAAAAAAAAAAAAAAGAGGATTTCATAAGTGCACTGACAATCATTTTACAAACATCTTGTTAAAAGTTAACCTTACCATCTAGCCATTGCATCTTTAAGAGAAAGGAAGATCTCCATTATTAAATTATTTCCAGATAAAGAAATTGAACTGATAAAATGTGTAGGTTAAAAGAGCTCAAGTAATCTTCAATTTCACTATTAACTAGTGCATGTTTACATATGAAAATGACAGGGTATTTTATTACTACCTAAATACATTCCCCTGTTTTTTTTCCCACTTTTACCCTTGAAAGTGACTTTAGTGTCACAAAGTCTACAAAGAGAGGTAATAGTAAAAAATACTCATGTACCTAAAAAAAGAGAAGAGTATGCACTCCTAATCATCTGGAAAATGCCAGAAAGATTAGTCAGTTTAGCAAATAAAATAAATAAACAATGTTGTGTTCCATACTGTAATAAAATAGAACTTTACTTTGCTAGAATGGGGAGAAAAGGAAAATACCCAAGTAAGTAACACCAAGTTAAAATCAAAGCAGGCCAAAATAGCAGCAGGCAAAACAACTCACAAGCTGATTTTGCTGTCAGTTTCACAGACTGGGATGAAAAAAGAACTATTGACAGAAAGCTCAGATCTATTCTAAATGTATTCTGCCTCCTGATAGGGATGGAGAAGAGCACCATCTCCCCATAATCCAGGAGGAAGCAGTTAAGGACCTGCTATGCCACCTAGACACAAGACTATGGGGTCAGACGGGATTTGCCCAAGAGTTCTCAGGGAGCTGGTGGAGGAGCTTGCCAAGCTACTCTCCATCATCTATCAGCAGTCCAGGGAAGGTTCCAGATGACCGCAGTCTTGCCAGTGCGACACCTATCTAAAAAAAAGGACAAAAAGAGAATCTGGGGAACTAGAGGCCTGTCAGCCTGACCTTGGTACCATGTAGACTGGGGAGTGGTTCATGTTGGGTGTGCTCAGATGGCAAGTTCAGGATAACAGTAAGATCACACCCAGCCAGCAGAGGTTCATGAAAGACAGGTTCTGCTCGATCAACCTTCTATGACCAGGTGACCCACCTCATGGATGAGAGAAAGGCTGTGGACATTGCCTGCCTGCACTTTAATAAAGTCTTTGACACCATCTCCCACAGCATTCTCTGTGAGAAATTTGTGGCCCATGGCATAGCCAGGTAGACTCTGCTGGACTGAAAACTGGCTGGATGGTCAGGCCCAAGGAGCTGTGATAAACAAAGTTAAAGCCAGGTAGCACCAGGTCACAAGTGGTGTTCACCAGGGCTCGGTATTGGGGCCAGTTCTGTTTAATATCTTTGTTAACGATTTGGATGAGGGGATCGAGGGCACCACCAGTAAGTTTGCATATGACACTAAATTGAGTGGGAATATTGATCTACTCAAGGGTAGGAAGGCATTGCAGAGAGATCTGGACAGGTTAAATCGATGGTCTGAGGCCAATGGGATGAGATTTAACAAGGATAAGTGCCATGTCCTGCACTTTGGCCGCAACAACCCCAAGCAACACTATAGGCTTGGGGAAGAGTGGTTGGAAAAAGTACTGGGGATGCTGGTGGACAAGTACCTGAACATGAGCCAGCAGTCTACCCACATGGCCAAGAAGGCCAAGAGCATCTTGGCCCATGTCAAACACAGTGTGTCCAGCATGAGTAGGGAAGTGACTGTGCCCCTAGGCTGGATGTTAGGAAGAAATTCTTCATAGAAAGAGTGATTGGCCATTGAAATGAGCTGCCCAGGGAGGTGGTGGAGTCACTGGCCCTGGAAGTGTTTAAAATAAGACTGGATGAGGCACTTAGTGCCATGGTTTAGTTGATTAGATCGTGTTGGGTGATAGGTTGGACTTTGTGATCTCTGAGGTCTTTTCCAACCTGGTTGATTTTGTAATTCTGTACTCAGACATAGTGAGGCAACAACTTGAATACTGTGCCACAGTACAGGAAAGACATTGAGGTCTTGGAGGCATTCAAGAAGTGTGCAGAAGTGTGGTGCTTCAGGATGTAGTTTAGTGGTCATAGTAGGTGGGTTATGGCCAGACTTTACCTTAAAGGTCTTTCCCAACTTTGGTGATTCCAATGATTCTGTAATGTTTTGTCTACAGAGTTATATGTAAAAGAAGAAGCAGCAGCATATGTATAGATCTCTGCAGAGGACAATAACTTATGCAATACCTCCAAAAATACTTATGTTTTCTTTACACCTACTGTTAGAACGACTATATCCTGCATAAATGGACCATTCTTTCCAGTGCAAGTTTCCAGGAAACCACTGCTACACGTAGCATCTACAAAGTTTATTACATGGACCAAATCAATTTAGTTGACCTCTTTTCCAGAAAACTCCTTGAGACTCTGACATGAATTATGGACAGCTGAAGACATGTGTGCACGAAGTACTGCTCTGAATAATAATTTCATCTTTCACCTTACAATTTTTAATTCTTTAGTTTTTGGTTTTTTTAAGAAGATGGCACTACAGCCAGCCGTTTCAAAGAAAATAAGTTTGTTTCCCACTGGTACTAACACTGTTCCTTTCCATCAGGGACTGGAGTCACAGCCATTACTCATCTCTCAGCTAACCATTAAATTGTGTTACATCCTCAGAGGACACAAGCTGCATCAAGGCAGAGAGAGAGAGTGAAAGTACGGAAAAGTTTCTCATCTGCTTACTAAATTCTTACAAGTTAAAATTAATGTGCATTCTTGGTGTTCCTTCCTGCCTAGGGAAATTATAGTAGGAATCAGCTTTTAATTGCTTATGCACAGTCAAAAAAAAAAATAAAATAATAGTAGTAGTTTCCTGCAGGGATATCATTCAAGTGGCTTTTTACTACTTTCATATAATCACAGAATGCCAGGCTGGAACGATCATGTGGTCCAACCTTTCTAGGTAATAGTATAGATGAAATAGTCCTGCACCCCGTCAAACTGAGGTTGAATCTGCAATTTTGGGGAATCCCCTACTTCTCCTGGGAGATATTTCCAATTTCCAATTGTTCTTACTGTGAAAAATTTTCTTCTGGAGTCCAGTTGGAATCTCCCTGGGAGTAATTTATGCTCATTACCCCTCCTTTTGATGTGAGTCTTTGCAAAAAGGGAGTCCCCACCCTCCCATTATAAGTAATTCCAGCAACTAATAAAAAGTTACGAATCACACAAACTACAACACTTTTAAGCTAAACTCATTGCTCCACTTCCCAAGAAATCCCTATTTTTACATTCCTAGGATTTCATAATTTCCTGACATGCAATTACATTGTTACCCTGTATTCAGAGAAACTAATATTCCTCCCATCCTCACTGCTACTATTAGCAATGAACTAACAAAAATATCATTGATCAGTCTTCTTGAGCAAGAAGAGTGTCTTCTTTATAAATACCATGTGATTATGTTTTTCCAAATAAAACTATTTCACAGTTTCCATTTATGGGATATGAAGAAACAATTAAAAGGGGAAAAAAATAATGTATTGTAAATTCTGGCATTCACTTTTTTGTCCATGTAACATCCTTTGGCTTTCAAGGAGAAAACCTACATCTGTGAGAAATAAGGATTTTTTTCTCATTTTTTTCAGATAAGGAAAAGTCACTTGATGCAGGACAGAAAAGAGATGTTTCTACAACAGGAACAGAACTTGAAATACTCGGTTTCCAGACTCTGACCACTTCACTATGCTTCCATGGCTTTAAAAAAGATCAACAATAGCACATCAGCAGCCACTGCCCAGCCAATTTTGTTTAAATTGCTGCTTCTCAGCTGGTGATCTAATCAGGACAGCATTCAGGCCTGCTCTGCTCATGACTCCTGCAGCGCTCATCTCAACAGGACTTGCAGCATAATGTACGTTTATAATGAATGGTAAGCTATTTGTTTGAAACATTCATTATATCTACTTTATGTTTATATTCTTGCATAAGAGGCCTCTTAAGTGGTTGTGATCCAAATCAGAGAGAGGTGTATGATAGGCAAAGCCAACAAATACTCTTACTGATTATCACAAGTATGTGCCTTAGCATTTGCTTAAAACAAGAAATGTAGAAAACAAAACTGAGAAGATCTTGTTTACCAAAACATCCTCAAAGGGAAATGATAATGCTTAAAACAGAAGCATTTCTGGTGATATATGGAAAACATATTTGTTTTCAGTTTGATAACATAATAGTAATGAAATAACCCTCATTTTTTCAAGCATGTAGAATTCAAAATCTGGTTGGTAGTCGCACACCAGTTAGCTACATGCTAAGAACTACAGCTGTTTCCCCCAAAACAAATTAAGGCTTATGCTATGCCCATATGTTACAGCAATGGGGATAAGTGTAACTGGCCAGAATCAAAGTTCTCCTCTCACTGATAATCTCTATTGAAAGGTGCCCATATACATTTCTTTAAAGTACATGAGCCTCTAGCTAATTGGTTTGACTGCAGCTGAGCTTCGGTGACAATAAATATTGCAACAGTAAATAGAAACTACTAAAAAATACTGTTTCTTTTAACAAGGACAATATGCCACAGTGTATGTGCACACAGCCATCCTTGAGAAAATAATCTTACTAAAGATTCCTGGAGCTAAATACAGTCAAAGAGGTGACTTCCTACAAATCTATATTCCTTGAGTAATTTCCATAATATAGCTCGAGTGAGTTTGATTCAATAGCTTATATCCACCGATATGTTTAAATTTTTTTTAACTCTTGGGAACTAAAGATCAATGGCCTCTTACTTTCTGGTGAACTTCTTATAAGCTAAATTATTTTGAGGGCTTCCCTGTTCGGGAAGGGTACTAACGGACAGTTACTGTAAAATTACTACTGTGTTGTAAATTCATAGACATACTTTATGCATGAAAACTCTTTCTCCTTACAGACAAGCTCTTCACCCTTTCCTGATGACCACTATTCTAATTTTCTAGAGAAAGGAACAAGCACACAAAGAACAAGAACAAACAGTTTTTAGCGATTGAAGTCTGAGCAAAGTACACATAGAAATGAGAGGAAAGGGTTTAAGTCAGCCTGGTTGGATTTATTTGAATTGGTTTATGCTTTAATGAGAGCTGGCTGGAAACTTTGTTTTTATGGTTAATTCTGCAAATAAAAATAGTGAGAGATTCTCAGTCCTGGTGAAACATTGAATTTTGGCATAATACTAAAACAATATTCTCAGAAACAAAAACATAGAAGATATTGATTTAATAAGAAAAAATGTTTCATTCTCTAGACAGCCAGCTTCACCTGCCTTTATGAACCACAACTCATGAAATCACTACCCACTGACATCCAATTTGATACCTATGGTTCAGCAGACTAAAAGCCGCAAAAAGCCAGAAACACCTGACAGAACAGCGTAACAGTAGAAGTTCGACTTCATGGGTGTTGTAGTGTGGTGGGCTGAAATTACCCTCCCATAATGACAACTCCAGACTAGCTCAGTTCAGAAGCAAACGGAGCTGTATTTTACAAAGCAAAACTACAATCTATAATGAAATGCAATATATACAAATATACACTATTCACAACATTTACAAATACGTACAGTTAACAGAAAAACACAACAAAGCCTCCTGGCCCCAGAGGGGCCCTGCCTCTTTCCCTGCCTTCCCCATATCCCCTTGGCAGAAGGAAGAAAGCCAAGAAGTAGGGAGGTTTTTAAACCTAGCTTTTCAAGGTCAGTATGCGGGTTTGTGTTATCTTTGAAAAGCAAAAGGCCAGAAGAGAAATGCAGACTGCCCAGCAGAGAAACACCAGACAGACTGACAGACAGAGAGACTGCCTGTACTTTGTTTTGAGTACTGACTCTTAAACATTTCTATCTCTCCAATGGAAGTGTTTAGAATAATCATTATTTCTCTTTCTTACACCCAATAGTGATTTACTATCATTCTTTTAACTTTCTGCTCCAACTCTGTGAGAATAAATTAAAGGCATAACCTTAAAATCACCACAATGGGCGTCACCACAAGACAGATTGCTGAAAGGGCTGCATCACACAGGCTTCAAATCCCCCCCACTCCACTAGCCTAGCAGCAGTAAGAGAGAAAACTGAGGTCACTAGAAAAGATGTCTCCATGCCAGAGCAATAGATAAAGGCACTTATCTGGATTAAGGCAGAGTATGAGGTCCACTGCCTCATTTGCTATTCTTTGACTATTGAGTGTCATTTGATTCATGAGTTTGTCTGCAAATGTGCACTTTGGTGTCTGTACACAGTCCCCAGATGTACTTGTATACATGGTAGCTGTATGGCAACTTTGAATACTTTATGCTTTGCCTATGATAAATAGTAATAATATTAATTGTATTAATAATTATTATGATTCCCTAGTGGAAAAGGTACTCAGTATTTATGGAAGGAGAAAAGCCATCTACTAAAATGACAAAAAAGAGTTTTGTTTAACTTTTCTTTGAAACAAACAACAACAAAAACCTTAATACTGTTAGATTGAAAAATAGCAGAACAGTTTTATGTGAAGGAACTAGTTCTTTCTGGAAGGAAAATCAGCAGCTCAGTTGAATCACTGTTGTTGCATTTTGAATTTGATGCAATATAGCAATTATTTCAGTGATTAGTTAGACATTAATAAATGTAGCTCATTTTATAGGCTATTTATAAATCATGCATTTAAGTATACAGCAAGTCCAGGACAAAGTGAGAAGTTATCACTTATGCAGATCACCCTTCTTGGGAAATACATTTTGGTAACGGAATCAGAATTTACTTCAAGCTATCAAGACAAAAAGGCATTCAAATCAATGATAGCTTCAACCTGTATACAGTGAACCTAAATCTAGGCTACTGAAAATCTAACTTTTTCACAATTAAGGGTTATTGACTTGCACAGAAAATGTAGATGCTTTCTCAACTTCTTTGTCTCTATATTGCTTTGTAACAGAACAAATTATAATTCCAATAATTTAGTGAAAGATAATCACTGCAAATATATAAGTAGGGATGGAAAGTTGTGCTTGTGCCAAATAAGATTTATAGTCAAAGAAAAGATTTTTGTACAAAAGCATACCTTTTGAAATGTCATGCTAAGTGCAGCCAACTCTACCTAAAGGAAATGAGGGCCTCTTACAATGGCAACTTCTTAAGACAAGAAATTAACAGCCCTACACAAGTGGAAGCGTTATTGGATCTGTTGGTCACAAATGCAAGTCATCAGAGATGTCAAAGTTGAAGGCAGCCTGGGCTGCAGCAGTCATGAGCTAGTGCAGTTCACTGTCCTAAGGGGTATGAAGCCCATGAGAATCATAGTTAGGACCCTGAATTTTAGGAAAGTAAAATTCCACCTCTTCAAGGAGTTAGTAAACAGGCTCCAGTGTAAAGCAGCCCTCAGGGACAAGGGAGAGGAACGGAGCTGGCAGATCTTTAAGGACATTCTCTATAGAGCACAAAATATCTCAATCCCCACATGTAAGAAATTGGGCAAGTAGGGCAAGAGACCACCGTGGCTGAGCCATGACCTGCTGGTCAAACTAAAGGGCAAGTTGGGACTACACAGGAAATGGGAGAAGAGACAGGCATCCTGTGAAGAGTATAGGGACGCTGCCTGGTTGTGTAGGCATGAGATCAGGAAGGCCAAGGCACAGCTGGAATTGAACTTGGCAAGGGATGTAAAGAAAACCAAGAAAGGCTTCTACAGGTACATAAACCAGAAAAAGAAGGCTAAAGAAAGTGTAACCCTCCCCATCCCCTCTGATGAGCAACAGTGGGGAACATATCACCAGAAGAGAAGAAGGCTGAGATTCTCAACAACTTTTTTTCTTCAGTCTTCACTGGCAACCCTTCTCCTCATGGCTCTCATGTTGATGGCCCACAAGTTGGAGACCAGGGAGACAAAGTCCCTCCCACTGTAAGTGAAGACAAGGTACATGATCATCTGAGGAACCTGAAGATATACAAGTCCACAGGACCTCATGAAATGCATTTCAGAGTCCCGAGGGAATTAGCTGATCTATTGCCAAGCCACCCTCTATGATATTTGAAAAGTCAGGGCAGTCAGGTGGAAGAAAGATAAAACTATATCCGTTTTTTAAAAGGGTAGAAAGGAGGATCCTGGAAGCTACCAACCTCTCAGCCTCACCTCCGTGTCTGGGAAGATCCTGGAACAAATCCTCCTAGATGCCATGCTGAGGCACATGGAGGACAGGTAGCTGATTCAAGACAGCCAATAGGGCTTCACTAGAGGCAAATTCTGCCTCACCAACCTGGTGGCTTTCTATGATACAACGACTATGTTGGTAGATAAGGGACAGCCTATAGATGTGATCTATCCGGACTTCTGCAGGGCTTTTTAACACAGTCCTCCACAACATCCTGCTTGCCAAGTTGGAGAGATATGGATTTGATTGGTGGACTGTTCAGTGGATAAGGAATTGGCTGGATGGTCGCATCCAGAGTTTGGTGCTCAATGGCTTAAAGTCCAGTTGGAGAGCAGTGACAAGTGGTGTCTCTCAGGGGTCCATACTAGGACCTGTGCTGTTTAATATTTTTAGCAGTGACATAGACAGTAAGATCGAGTGCACCACCAGCAAGTTTGCAGATGACACCAAGGTGAGTGGTGCTGTCAATACACCAGAAGGACAGGATGTCATCCAGAGAGACCTGGCAAGCTGGAGAGGTAGGCCCAGGTGAACCTCATGAGGTTCAACAAGAGCAAGTTCTGCACCTGGGCTGGACCAGCCCTTGCCATCAATACAGACTGGGGGATGAGGTGATAGAAGGCAATCCTGTGGAAAAGGATTTGGGGGTACTAATAGACTAGAAGCTGGATGTGAGCAGGCAGTGTACACTTGCAGCCCAGAAGGCAAATCACATCCTGGGCTGCATCAAAAGATTTGTTGCCAGCTGATCCAGGGTGGTGATTTTACCACTTTGCTCTGGTGAGACCTCATCTGAAGTACTGCGTCCAGGTCTGGAGCCCTCAATATAGGAAGAGCATGAACCTGGTGGAGTGGGTCCAGTGGAAGGCCATGAAAATGATCAGGGGGTTGGAGCATCTCTGCTACAATGACAGGCTGAGGGAATTGGGGTTGTTCAGCCTGGAGAAGAGGAGGCTCCAGGGAGACCTAATAGCAGCCTTCCAGTGCCTGAAGAGGGCCTACAAGAAGGATGGAGAGAGATTGTTTACAAAGGCCTGTAGTGATAGGACGAGGGGCAATGGCTTCAAACTAGAGAAGAACAGATTTAGATTGGATGTTAGGAATAAGTTCTTTACTATGAGGGTGGTGGAACACTGGAACAGGTTGCCCAGGGAGGTGGTTGGGAACCCATCCCTGGAGATATTGAAAGTGAGTCTTTACAGTGCAGCCTGATCTAGTTGAGGATGTTTCTGCTTACTGCAGACGGAGTTAGACTAGATGACCTTCAGAGGTCCTTTCCAACCCAGACCATTCTATGATTCCATGATTCTATGATCCTTAAAATTAAAGATGTTTCCAAACACTTAAGAAATCTTGTCAACTCATAATTCATATGTACCATCCAAGGCACATCGAAAACATAAAAGAATATAGGAGAATAAAACCTAAATCAAACTTCATAAATACACTACAAACCTAGTTTTCTTAAGGAAAAAAAATAATTTTTCATTCATCTTCATGTCTTGCTGCTATTACGTGACTGAGGTTTGTTCACAATTAATTCATATCAAACGCTAGTGGATGAAAAGCTGGACATGAGCCAACAATCCGAACTTGCAACCCAAAAAAGCCAGTTGCATCCTGGGCTGCATTGAAAGCAGGTCAAGGGAGGTGATTCTGTTCCTGTACTCTGCTCTAGTAAGACCTCACCTGGAAAACTGTGTCCGGCTCTGAAGTCCCCAGCAAAAGACAGGCAAGAATCTTTTGGAGTCAGTCCACAGGAGGGCCACAAAAATTAAGAGTGCTGGAACATCTTTTCTGTGCAGAAAGGTTGAGACAGTTTGGGCTATTCAGCCTGGAGAACAGAAGTTCCAGGGAGACCTTTTTGCAGACTTTCAGCACTTAAAGGGGGTCTATAAGAATGACAGGGGCTGTTTTTTAGCAGGACCTGTTGTGAAAGGACAAGGAGTACTTGATTTAAATTAAAGGAGCATAGATTTAGACCAGGTACAAGGAAGAATGAGGTTGATGAAACACTGTGACAGGTTGACAGAGGTGATGGGTGCCTCATCTCTAAAACATTCAAGGTCAGGTCAGATGGAGCTCTGAGTAACCTGATCCATTAAAGAATGTCCATCCTCACTGCAGTATAGCTGGACCAAATGATCTTTTAAGGTCTCTTCCATCCAAAAGCATTCTGTGATTCTGTAATTCCTGTTCTGTCACATTCAGAAGTCTCTTAAAACGAACAGCATAAGCTAAATGTAGAAAGATCTGTAGGAACTTCCATAAATATCCCTGCTAATTTCAACTTTGCTAGGATTTCTTCTCACCTTTTTGAATCTTCGAGAGATTCAAGACTACTATACTCTTTTTAATCAAGGTACCTATTCAGTACCTTTTCTATTCCCATCTTTCCTATACATTTTTACAGTGGTATCCAAACACAGATTAATATATTCTGTCCTACTCTCATATTCTAAGGACTGTATTGCACATGCTGCCATGTTTCTTTTTCAAAGTGCTACTGATGCTATTCTGATTTGCTTCTGTTAGCAGTGTTTGTATAGTAACCCTACTCTTGTTTGTCATATCTACCATGCACAGAGAGCATTCAGTTTCAGTCAGCTAGCTAATCAAAGTAGCTAAATTTTGCTCAGCGTGAACTGTGATCAACTCAGCTGACTTCTACATGAAGTGATTTGTCTGAAGTGATTAGTTTACCAAACATTACCCTCTCAAGTTAAAAAAAAAAAAAAAAAAAAAAAAAAAAATCAGGTCTCATATTCTGGTTTAATTCAGGATTTTTTTTTCCCAAGTGCAGACTACTGTAATTAAATTATAATGTATTTACTACAAGATAAACAGCTACACATTAGAATTCTCCATCTCTCTTTTGTCCATGAGACTTGAAAGACAACCATGTATGCCTGTGCATGGAATCACAGTTACACAAGATTTCCAGGTATTTTCAGGTGGATATTATAAATACATTCAGCTATGATACACAGATGATCAGGCACATGCTCTGGGGCATTGAGGCAGGTGGAAGCCATGACATAGCTCAATCAGACTGAGCAAATGAAGTCTATAATTTAACAGACATAAAACCGAGGAGATGAATCAGTATTTTATCAGTCTTACACTGCAAAACATCACGTGATATTCCAGTAAGCAGAATCGAAAAGCAGCTTTTCAGCTCTGTAAGTGTGATAGAAATACAATCAACAGCTAGAAAATAAACACAAGAGGTGGAAGTTCCTGCTTCTCCCAACAGCAGCTAGGAACACTTCTTTTATATGACAAGGGATGAGTGGAAAGACAACAGAAGCCACGCAGCAGTGAACTCGGGCTAATCCCACTGCCACTTAGAAGGCTTCACAGGCAGGCACAGGCAGGCACATCACACTCTGCATTGCCACAGTTATACTTCTACCAGTATCCAGGCAAATTAGTAAATTAGATAATTAGGTAAATTCAAGGAAGTTAAGTTGCCCTTAACACCAAAACTGCAGTACATATATAACTTCATTATCTCTTAGTCTTGTCCATTCTCAGCTGCAATGGAGCAGAGAAAGGACAGCTTGAGCATACATTGGCATGTTGCCATTAGTACTTGGGTGCATACATGTAGAACCTACCACAACCTTATTTCAAAGACTAGTTTGGATTGATCATAATAAATTTTGTAATGTTCTGAAATATTAAACATGTATGTAGCTGAAGAACAAGGTTATTTATGAGATTAAATGCTTGTTCTTACATTAAATTGAATTAATCTATGGATAACTGACTGAAGTTATTTACAATAAAAATAACAGCCAAGGCCCTAAACTATGTCTTGAAAGAAACATTTATGAAATACTAGCACAAGCACAAGCCATATGAAATATGTAGGCTATGATTTATCTATCAAGAAGGTTAAATAAAATTCAAATAAGAACAATATATTTTTGAATAACAATATATTTTAAATGTCTGAATACAGCAAATGCAATAATGAATGGAAAAAATGCTTGTTGTGATTATTTAGAATTTTTCTTTATTATTGTAAAATGAACAATGTCTCATCATTATCTTGAAATTTTGTCTACTAGTACTGGTAATCAATGTACAGAACCTAAGTTTTCCTGTTGAGAGGCTTTTTTAGATGTCTGAAAAAACCCCAGGCGTTTGACAGATAGAGTCTATGTTCTAAAAATCTGCAAAACCATACAGTTGCTTGAATACAATTTTCTGGATCTATGTAATTTTTTTTCCCCTTAAACATAAAGTCTATTTTATGAGTAGCAATAAGAAAAAAAAAATCATTTTGTCTCTGACTATGAAAAATATTGAAAAGAAAAATAGTTGGCCACATTTGTTTCTTTCAGATGGTTCAGAATTAGTTTTTGTTCATTTATCAAAGAAAATTTAAAAGTAAAGTAAATCATGCTCTATAAACCTAAATTTCACCTAATCTATTGCTGATTTACTAAAATTGATGCCAAAACCAATGTAGTCAAAATAAATAATATTCTTTGCAGCTTTCTTAAATAACTGATGCAACATTAATAAAATTTGAAAAAATTATACATTGTAACGGTGTTCAAAGATACTACAGTAAAGTTTAAGGCTATTTTATGTTTTTCTGGGAAAAGCAAATGAAGATCAAAAGACTACTATACTCAACTGTGTTCAATTGTGCTCATATCTAGCATAGGAGGATGGAAATTATTCCTAGAACAGGTAATAGGAATTTTTTGGAAATTAATAAAATTTTCATTTCCAAACATTTACCAAATGAAGATAAAAATGAAGTCTTTCCACTTGTGATTAAAATGACTGAATTCACAGACTGAGCAGCACTAGTTATTTGCTGCGTAGCCAGCCCCTCCAACTGGAAGACAGGAATGGGGAACAGAACAAAACCTCCATAATCAAAGAGGAAATGGTGAGTGACCTCCTGAACCACCTAGACATACAGAACTCAATGGGGACTGATAGGTTACACCCAAGAGTTCTGAAGGAGTTGACAGATGTGCTTCTCAGGCCAATCTTCATAATTTATCAGCACTCCTGTATAACCAGGGAGGTCCTAACAGACTACAAGAGGGGCTGAAAAGAGGATCCAGGGAACTAGTAAGTCTGACATCAGTACCAGGGAAGGTCATGGAACAAATCGTCTTAAGTGCAATAATACACCATTTACAGGACAGTTAGGAAACCAGGCTCAGTCAGCACAGGTACATGAAGGGCAGGCCCTGTTTAAGCTCCTCATCTCCTTCTATGACAAGGTGATCCACCTGGTGGATAACAGGAAGGTTGTGTATGTGGTTTACCAGAACAGCCTTAGATACTGTTCTGACAATTGTTCCCTACAGCATCCTTATGAAAAAATGGATGGGCCTGGATGGGCATACACTGGCTGGATGGCTGGGGCCAGAGAGTGGTAGTGAATGGAGTTAAATCCATTTGGCAGCCAGTCACAGTTGCCATTCCCAGGGTTCAGTGCAGGGGGCACTCCTTTTTAATATCTTTATCAATGATCTTGACATTGAGATTGAGAGTACCCTCACTAAGTGTGCAGATGACACCACGTTAGATAAGAGCATTGATCTGTTGGAAGGTAGGAAGGTTCTGCAAAGGGATCTGTACAAACTGGATCAACAGGCTGAGGCCAATCATATGGGAATCAACCATGTGCCTGCACTTGGGTCACAACAACCCCATGCAACATTACAGGCTTGGGGCTGAGCAACTGGAAAGCTGCTTGGCAGACAGGGACCTGGGGATGTTGGTCAACAGCCAGATGAATGTGAGCCAGCAGTGTGCCCAGGTGGCCAAGAAGGACAATGGCATCCTGGCCTATATCAGGAACAGTGTGACCAGCAGGACTACAGAGGTGATTATCCCACTCTTCTTGGCCCTGATGAGGCCACACCTTGAGTACTATGGTCACTTTTGGGTGCCATAGTATAAGAGACATTGAACTGTGTGGTAGTTTTAGACTATGCCTTTATTTTTTTTTTCACAGATCTTGAGCATGTACTAACTTATTATTCCCATCCTGAGCCTCATCTTGCTAGGTATCTTCACCCATTAGCTTTGTTCTGATAGCCCTCTGTGCACATACTGCTTTTTCTGCTTCAATTTCATCTTCCTGACTTTTGAACAGAACTCCTTTACTGGAGTCCTTTCATATTGTGTTCTTTCACTGTTGCTTTACATGTTGGTAAGGAAAAAAATAGTATATGACATCACTGAGCAGGATCAAATCTTGGAATGTGATGATAATTTGTTTATTGTGTGTCATGATTATGCTTAAACTAATTATATTGCTGTTCAATAATGCAAGAGTACCACTGCTAAAGATACAGAACAAATGTTTGTATCTACCAAAGAGAGAAGTGAAATATCTCTTTCTGTGTTGTGCAAAGATGTGACAAATAAAAGGATTAGATCAACTTAGAAAAGACTTCACATAAAAGCTTAGAACTGAATTCTTTGTTCAATGTCTGCCTAGCAACTATGATACACAAGTGAACTAGACATAAGAATCATTGAACTAGCTCATGTAACATAACTATTTCTTGCGGTGTACTCAGTTATGCTATTTTAATTGTTGCCCTTAGTAGAGCTCAGTAAGAGACCTTGTTTTGGGTCTTTTATGTGTGTAGCACTTCAGTGTAATCTTGCTATATATTGGCAAAATGTGGATTTTCTCTAGCTGGTAATATATAAATGTAATGGAAAGCCCATTATGACAATATCAATGAAAAACTTGTAGTTAAAAGTAATTCATTGGCTAAATAGCTATGGAGTGGTATTCTGGGAACTGATATGATGCTCAAATCAAGTTTGAACTTAATTTCAATATCTGTGGCCTGACATATTGATTTCACTTGTATCAGATAGCAAAAGGGTCTAAAACGGTTTATGGTTTTTTTCTTTGCTAAAAAGCTTATTTCCATTAAAATACTTCATCTGAGGTAAAAGATGCACCACTACTCAATATTCCAAAGAGAAAAACTTCAATCGCTATCAAATAAATAGAGTAAGGGGGAGAGAGGTGAATGAAATACCTGACAAAACTGTTATAACCTTACATTATATATGGTTAAAGCAATAACTGTCTAGTTCAGTCTAATGTATGAATGTTCTTACAAAAATCTGAAAAAAAATGCAATATAATAACTAAATAACTACATATAAGAATATTTATTATTCCTGTTCAGAAGGCTTCTTATACCAGAGCAGTTAGCCTCACCTCCATCCCTGGAAAGATGATACAGCAGCTCATCTTGGAGGTCATCTCTAACCACATGGAAGACAAGAAGTTTATCAGGAGTAGCCAACATGGATTTACCAAGGGAAGATCCTGACTGACTAATCTGATAGCCTTCTATGAAGTTATGACCAAGTGGCTATTTTGGTACCCAATATGGGGCTCAGAGAGTGGGATGCCTTAACCAAGACACTCTATTTTGGCAAGCCAGGCAGGAACATGAAAGGGTTTAGAAAACAAGAGGCAAGATAACAAGAGGATTCAATTAAGGCTTGTTAAAAGTTTGCTCTATATTTATTTCCCCTGGTACATTTGCTGTGTTGATGCATTTGCTTTCTGGGGGTGGCATAAAATCTTACACACTTGCATTCTATATGCTGCCTGTGGAGGTGCTTATCATTTTAGTGAAATAGCTTAAAGCTATGCTTTTCCTGTACTGGCATGTTATCATGTGATTATTTCACTAGCCACTCAGTAATTTCACCAATTTAGGGGCCACATTTTGTCCGGAGTGATGCAGATCTTTCCCAAGAAAACCACCTGAGGCTGGATAATTATGAGTGGCATGGTGTGTGGACTGATCCAGATTGTAGTGGAGCAGTGTGGGTCTCCAGAACATCTGCAGTAAGATGCCTGTAGTGTACTGCGAAGATGATCTCATTTGAGTGAGAATGGACAGCGAATGATGTACATTGATATTAATTGCTGCTGGGCATGACATAGATAGTAGATAATAAGGGGTGGAGAATGTCATGGGTTGAGCTGAATCTGTGGATGAGTGTTCAATACCATGCTGGCTGCAGGCTTGGGGGCTGGAAGAATCATTTTGTGCTGGCTTCTGCTGTTGTTTCTGCTTTTTGCTGGGCTTTTGTGCAACATAAGCTAAGCTAATTGTACATCATATCATCTCATTAAACTCCTTATCAACCAACGGGCTTGATCAAGGGGGTATGTGTGTTTTTGTTACTTTCCCTCCCATCTGTCTGTGTTGGGGTGTTGCAGCCACTGTTCTGAGGGCGGCTGCTGGATGCATGCAGAGTGCACGATTCTTTAGCTGACCAATTCCTTAGCATGCTGCGTAGAGCAAAACAATAACATTCCATGTGTGCAAAGAACAACATCCTCACGTGGGCACCCTTTGATTGGAACATGCTGCAGAAGCCACCTCCTTGACCTACTGGCACCTCTTACTGGGACAAGAATTTAGCTTATATACGTGGTTGGATTTTACTGGTTAAGAGATTTGTAACAGAGAGTATAAAATACAGCCACTCTGAGCAAGAGACACTTTGTTTAGGGCTTCTCAAGGATCTTGGGTTAGGGACTTATTAAGGGGAGACATTATGACTGTCTACAACTACCTGAAAAGTGGTTGTAGCCAGGTGGGGGTTGGTCTCTTCTCCCAGGCAACCAGCAACAAAACAAGAGGACACAGTCCCAAGCTGTGCAGGGGGAAGTTTAGGCTTGATCTTAAAAATAAATTCTTCACAGAAAGAGTGATTGCCCGTTGGAATGCACTGCCCAGTGAGGTGGTGGGGTCAACGTCCTTGGAGGTGTTTAAGAAAAGACTGGATGAGGCAATTAGTGCCATGGTCTAGTTAATTAGTTGGGGTTGGGTGATTGGTTGAACTCAATGATCTTGAGGTCTCTTCCAACCTGGTTGATTCTGTGATTCTGTAACTTCAGTTGAGGCTGCTAGGGATTTCTTCTTCTGTTAGTTCACTACTTCTTCTGGGCTTCTGTGTAGTGATGCTGTGAGGGATATGCTCAGGACTTCTGCTAGCAGCTTTGTCTGTTAAGGACTTCCAGGTCTTCTTCTGCAAGTGGGACTCTAAGACTCTGTAATGCAAAGGATTCTACAATGCAGCAATAAAGGACTTCAGAGAAGACTTCTAAGATTCTCTGCTGTCTGCATTTCTGGAATGTTGTTGCTGTATGGCAACAGGGTTTGTGCCTTCATTCATCACCCAATAATGGCCTGAATTGGGTAGAAAAACATCACTGGTGGGGCCTTTTGGGAGTAAACTGTGTTAACCCAGGACAATCTCCTTTTATCAGTAAACTTCAAATAGAAATTATACTGTAGTTTCTAATTTTTTTTTTTTTAATTTTATCTTTAAGGATAGAAGTCTGGACTGTATTCAAAAAATCATAGCAACATTAAAATTCTAGAATTATAATCAATTTTCTAGTTGCGGTAAGCTCGTGAAAGCTTTACCATAGATTTTTTTTTTTTTCAATATTAACATTGGATAATCCTCAAAGCACAGCACAAGACCTGGAAGAAAAATTCATTCTCATATACTAAGGAGATTGCTTTTTCTGAGCTTCCCAGAAAAAACAAGTCATTGTCAATCCTGTCAGATTTGCATCTGTTCTATCCCAGTCTGTAAATTCTCAGTAGGACTTGCCCTTAAATTAGAGATGGATGCTGCCAGCTTCTGTAACATTAGGGCTGGAACTTAAAACAAGCAAGCCATCTCTAGTATTTTTACATGTGCTTTCCTCCTAATTCTACTGAGAAATCGTGATTGTGACTTTTAGAAATAGTTGTCATTTCTAAGAAGAAATAAGGAAGAAAGAAGGAGAGCTAGAGTCAGAAGGAAGAAAAAGGTACACTAGTGTGCATTTCTAGAGTGGGCCAGATGGAATGAAACCCAAATTCTTGGGTTTCATGTTCTTATGTTGTAAATATTTTGTGAATACGTTTCACAGGTTTATCTTTCACCCTTATTATAGTGACTAGTCCACACAAAGGACTGACTACTGCTGTCATCAGTCAGTTGGAACATGCTCTAAGTGATAGAAATAAATATAATGGGTTTCCACAGTTACAAAATTGCTCTTGACTTGTATCAGTAGCAATACAGTTCCACATAATAGAATTTCTAGGAGGGATTAGTTTGCTTTCCTAAGCAATGAAATAACACATATTTGAGTGTCCAAAGAAAGTCTTGTACTCAGAGCTCAATGCTAGTTTTTCCCCTGTATGTGTACTTGTCTGTCAAGATTGATTTCTGTTGCCTCCTTTTGAAGCCACCATTAGGAAATAGGGAAGAACTAGAAATAACTCATAGAAAGTGGCAATGCTATGAAAGATTAGACATGTTTTCCTAGATAACTCCCTAACAGAAATTCAGCTACAAAAGTTCACAAAAGTTACTACCAGCCAACTCTGTGTATTCAATAACAGGTAATAATGAAATTTAAACTATAAGTTCTTATTTCTAGATTCCAGTTTAATTTGCCATATTGTTCAGCTTATCATCAAGTTAATCAGAAATGCTAAAATATCATCAGATTCTTCACATATTTTCGAAGATGGAGAACAATAGACACTGCCAAAGCACTATAAATTCATTCAATGCAATTGAGAGATATTCAGCAACCAAAAACTAGTATTCAGCCTTTTGATTTCCACATGCAAAAGGAAATTAGGACACTTTCAACCAAACTCAGAGGAATAACAGTTCTACTTCACTTTTATTCACCTGGAAGGCAGCATTTTGAAATGTAGCATTAATAAATTTGTAAAAATACAGAAATCCAACCACTAGTCTTTCTTTGACTTATAGAAACCAAGGAACATTATAGTTAGAGCAACCATGACAACATCTACTTAGAATTTTCATCTACCAATAAGGTCTCCAATAATTTGGCCCTGTTTCTCAAAGAAAGGTCAATTTCTCTTTTATTTTCTGACTATATGGAAGCCAGTTAGAAGAAACTCTATATTTTTTAATTATTTGCATTTAAATGTACTTGAAATTAAGTACAGAAGAGCTATGAAATATAGTGACACTATATCCCTCATGAATGATACCGTTAGACAGTAGTATCAGTTCTTGAAAAAACAAGCCCCATCAAATGCATGATGCTATATGCCACAATTGTTCCTCTGTCAGAAGAGAGAAACCCTTTGCTTTCTAAGAAAATGGAATATTTCAACTGGATGTCAAAACAACATACATACATTACCACACTTCTGTAGGTTTCCCACACACACCCCCCAAATCTTAATAATCCAATTTTACCCTTTTCTCTTCCCCCTTCTGTTACATTCAACCAAGTTTTCATTGTATTTCTGTTTTTCTCTTTAGAGAAAGCAAAAAAGTAAAGCCAGCCAGAGTGCCTGCCCTTTGAAATGAGCAGTGCTGTGTATCTAATTTGGATTAGTCATGCATTCATTCCAAACTAAAAGCAATGCTTATGTTTTTGGTTTTGTTTTTTCTTTTTAATTATTCTTTGGCTCTTTGGCAAGTTCCATATTCATTAACACAAGGAACTTAGGCTGGTGTGGGATTTATTCAGGAAACAGACACAGAATGGGCATGAGGGAACATTTCTTTCTTGTAAGTGCTGTGCACACCTTCTCATGTGAATTTGTGAGACAATTTATTTGCATAAACAGCTGTCTTCTTACCTCATTTCTGCAGCAACAAATAGTACCATGCAAGAAAGCTGCCATAGAGATCCTGCTCTTATTCTTCAAAGTACTCCCTCCACTTCTCTTTGCAGCTGGCTCTTCAAAATAAAAAAATAAAAACAAACAAAAAAAGCATTAAATTATTTCCTGATTCTATTACAACCTCTATTGCAAGAATGTGATACCAAGACTTAATTCCTGTAGATAATGTGAGGACAAATATCAATATACTTTTAACTTTCAACCATGTCAAAGATGTAACTCTGATTTCAGAGTAAAATTTAAACAATTAAACATGGGGAAATAATACAAAATTAATCAGGTAAAGAACAGAATTTTGAAAGATCAAAATATTACAGAAAACTAGACTTCAAAGATACAAAAAACAACAAGCAAATGTATGTTAGTATTTTGTTTCAAATCATGGGAATGCACTATTCTTCCCCTCCCACAATTAGTGTATTTAGTCTGTTCATATAATCTCTTTTCATTACAATATGGGATCTTTTACCTTTTTTTTTTTTCCATAAATAAAGCCTGAGATAGCAGAATGATAAGAATACATAAAATAAAAATACAAGCATACAAACTCTTGTATTCATCCCTAATGGATCTTTGGGTCTGATCTTTGACAATTATATTTTAATAAGAACTTTATCATATAGCTGATTTCAAGTGTACAAAATTCAGTAATGATGACATAGAGAAAACACAGATTTTGAAATAGTGACAATTTACAAAATAAGCCTTGGTTATTTTGTTTTGCCTCAGAGAAACTTGAGGTCCAGGCACTCTAGATTTTCAAGCTTTTCTACAGAACTATGGAAATACAAATGATATGTAAAAATGAGAGATTCTAATACAAGCATTTTGGCTTGAATAAACATGCAGCAACTGCTCTGGTCTTATATAATGAAGTACATAGCCATTTTCCTGTCTTTTTCCTGATCTTGACTTGGTGACAGGCCCCCTGCATCCAGAATCATATATGGAAACTTTACAGGCTGAAATATGGTGTCAAAAATGGATGAGGGAAGCATCTATGATATTTTAAAAGCAAATACAGTCCACTGTGAACTGATGTCCTAATCCACATAGCACGAGCAACAGCACACATCTTCAGTCAAGAAACTTTCTTGCTAGTCAGTTGGAAGGAAGAGAATCTAATGTGTATGGCAAATGAGGAACAAGACTTTTAATGTCACTAAACAACTGCAGCTGCTACTTGAAGTTTATATTATGTTACCTAAGAAGGCTGGCAAGTACCAAGACTGTTTTTATTATTTCATATTTCCTTCACCTAATAATTAGTTAACTATAAAGCTGATCACACACACATTGGGACTGACAATTTTACAGTCCTCAACAATATAATGCAGACTGCATTATAACAGAGAAAAGGAAGAAGTGATTACTTTTGCAGATTTGTTTTCATTTCTGGATAGCTTTCACGTATATAAACATCTTGACTGAAAAAAAGTACTAACAAGTTTCCAATAAAATATCACTGCAGTCTCAGTTCTTTCCTTACCATATGAGGAAAAATAGCAGATGAGCTCTATTCCTCTGATAAAAAATCTTTCACTCTCTTGACTCACTCAGTCATTCACTGAAGATCATTCACAACTCTACTATATCAATGTTGCTACAGACATTGATGTTTGCAGTGCTTTTTCTGAGCCACATCTCCCTGTATGCCTCTGAAAACCAAAGTCTTGGGTGAAAACCAGAAAAATTTCAGAAATAAACTGGAGGATCTGCCATAATATCATAGAATCTCCACCTTGAAACTCTTCCCTTAGTACCCAGAAGACTTATATTGACCTGAATAAATTGAAACAAGTCAGTGCAGCAGTCAGTAGCAGTAATGTAGCACGGAGTCTTTAAAAAAAAGGAGGTTAAAAAATAGGTCTTGCCTACTACCAGCACCTGCCAAGAAGCTTTGGTGACATCAGTAATTACTTTCCCCCTATTTCTTATTCCCACATTGTTTGCATTTCCTTTCTGAATTTGGAAACTCTTTTTCCAAATCCGAGTCTCAAAGAGATGATGGTGTTTGTACCCTGTACTTATCTACTTGCATGCATATGGGTTTAAAAGAACAATAGTATCCTAAGGATAAAGCAGTCATATTTTTAGTATCATGCTACTGACTAATGTGAATGCAATTTTAGTCCTGTTGGTAAGTTCACTATTCTGTTGGAAGCCAAGACATGTATTGCAAACTTCTGCAGCAGTCTTGAAATCTTTTCTGGCAAGTCTCATTAATGTCTCAACTCTGACTTGAGGAACTCAACCGGCTGGTGCTGAAATGTTGCCAGGACAAGGTAAACAAATTTAACACACCCCATAAAAATTTTTCTTTTTGCTGACTGCTTAAAAGAAGTGTCTAGTTAGAATATGTACTTGTTTAAAGAAATCACATCAGACAAAGACAAAATCTTTGAATCATAGCTTGAAGATCATCTGAAATCTTTGAAACTTCAGTAAGGCTGTGTTTATGTGGTGAGATGAAAAACTTTGTTCCAAGTTCTTCACAGTGAAACAATCACCACTGCACTATGAATATGAAGCACCTCCATTTAAAACTATGATTGTTCAGTTCCTGTGAAACCTCTTGACATGGAAACAACAGATCTACAGCCCCATTCTCCCAATTTCTAGCAGTTTACATAAAAAGCATACAAAAAGCTATGTAAAAAAATGTTGCCAAAACACATATTAAACGTCACACCAACAACACCACCACCAACAAAAACACAACAAACAAAAAAAGACAAAGATATGTGTTGTAGTGTGGTGGGCTGAAATTACCCTCCCACAATAACAACTCCAGACTAGCTCAGTTCTGAAGCAAATGAAGCTATATTTTACAAGCAAAACTATAATCTATAATGAAATGAAAATGTAGAAATATACATCATTCACAACATTTACAAATATGTACAATTAACAGAAAAACACAACAAAGCCCCCTGGCCTCAGAGGGGCCCTGACTCTTTCCCTGCCTTCCCCAGACCCCCCTGGCAGAAGGAAGAAAGCCAGAAGTAGAGACTGTTAAACTGAGTTTTTCAAGGTCAGTATGCCAGTATGTTATCTGCAAAGCTAAGTGCAAAAGAAAAATGCAGAAAAACACCTGACAGACTAACAGAGAGACTACCTCTACTTTGTTTTGAGTACTGACTCTTAAACATTTCTCTCTCTCCAATGAAAATGTTTAGAATAATCATTATTTTGCTTTCTTACACCCAATTGTGATTTATTTACATTCATTTACATTTCTGCTCAAACTCTGTGAAAACAAATTAAAGGTATAGCCTTAAAAACACCACAATATGGTAGGAACTTGGGAGCTTATTATTAAGTTCTGTTAGATTACTGGTTCTGTGTTTACTGTTAAGTTCTGCTGTTACTGGTTGCGACTAATGTCATTTTAGATATGTTCTGTATCGAGGATACAGGCACACCTGCTCCCTTTTGTGGTAAGCAGCTTGGGATCAAGCTAGTTACCCTAAAGTATCTAGTCTGGTAGTACAGTCCAAATTTTAGTTAATTGAATAGCTTTCAATTTCAGAAAGTTCTAGATTACCCCAGATTTTTCAATTTATTTTTTTTTCCCAAACCAGAAGGCATGCCTCAGGACTTGCTCAAGTTCAGCAGAATTACATTTGCTAATTATGCATCCTAGAAGGTTTATCTGCTTCATTCCAAATTCACATTTCCTCTCTAGCAGCCAGCCCAACTTGTGGTACATGTCTCCAAACAGCATGTAGTTACTCCATTCATTTTTATGTGTTGGGAACCACCATATCATATACATGGCCAAGAACACCAGGCAAGCCTGTCACAACCTGAAAGTCTCTTTTAGAGGTATTTTGGCACTAAACACATGCTGAAGGGAAGCCAGTTGAAAGTGTCACCCAAACAAGGTAATAAACATAGATAACAACACATATTCTGTAGCAAAGGGGAGTTGCCAAAAAAGCTTACTCTAACATTGGAGTTGCATATCAGTCTCTCCTGACAAACCTCCGTGTCTCCTACAAATAAGACTCACACAGATGGCACAGAAAACTCCACAGAAGTGAATATTTTTTCCCAGCAAACATTAACAGTATAATGTTCACATCACTTTTTTTTTTTTTTTAAATAACCTAGTATCTCCTGTTGTAATGACTTTTTTTTGCTTACTCATTCTTGGAAGATAAAGGAAGAAGCAAGAAGAAATAGATCTTACAGAAGAAACTTCACCACAAAAATCTTTCTCATGCTTTATTTCACTGGCCTTCAGATTTCTCTTCTGTATAGCTCACACTAATAACATTTTCAATAGAGATGTCTTAAAGATCTTTCAATTTCTGTACAAAATGGCCACAAACACTAAATTATTCCTTGCAGAACTTTCTCAGATTTTGTAGAATTAGCTATTAGAATTCATTGCCTGCTGTTCCAATATGTCTTGCTACTACAATCAGGTGTTTTTCTCCACTAGACTGCTGCTTAGGAACAGAGATCTGATGAGCTTCTAGAAGTGAAGACCTAATGGTACCTAACAATAACACTCTTTCCATCATCTCCTGCATTGTGAATCTTAACACTCACTCTGTGAATAAGTGGCACTTGGTTTAATCTTCCACAAATTTTCCATTCTTCTCCCTTATTAATTCTTCTCTCTCTAATATTTGCACACTTCACTTGGGAGGTAGATTTGATCTGACTGCTCCTTTCACATTAGAATTTTCACTTGTTACTGTATCTGAATTGTCTGATAAACACATCAGAGGCACAGAGGTGAATCAAGTCACTTCTTTGTTCCTCATATTTGCTATAGCTTTTGTATGTGCAGTACCTGCTTCTAATAGAAAATGCTGATAAATGTGAGCCTCTTATGCCAACAGCTATCCTCTTATTAGTTCTTCTTTCAACATTCTCTATTTGCAATGATCAGCAAAGCTGAACTGCAGCAATAAATCCTCATCTGTTTCTGCTTGTTCCTAAGATCTTCTATGAAATCCACTCCAGATTTCTTGTATATTCATCTACATGCGTAACTGCAAACATACAGATCTGCATATAAATTATTTTGTCTGTCTCTGACTGGGTATGAAGACTTGCTTTCACTTTTTTTTTTAAATTTTCCCATTGTTTCTTCTTTCCCCCTTCTATAATGAGGAACAAGGAACACACTTTGAGCTTACATTTCCTGAAGTTCTCTACACAACCTCCACCCAAATGGAGAGTTGAAGAACCATGGAACTACCAGTGAAGAAGGCTACACAGCATTCAAACAACTATGAATGTAAAAGCGAGTTTAGTGTCATTTCTTTTAGTGAAGTGGTAAGCAAGAATCTATAACTAAGTACAGTTTGAAGATTTGGAAGTAATTACTTTCACATTGAGGCTATAAGGAAAGAATATTCTCATTTTCATATCAGAAAGACAGGGTAGCCCAAACATGTGTTCTCATCCCTACCATTCTGGGAATATTTATGTATGTTTATATGCACACACAGAGAAACAATACATAGAAGGGCAACTCTGCTCTATAAACCTAGTGTTTTTTTTCCATTTTTTTTAATGCTCTTTGGTAATTCAGTCTGCCAGTGTGTGAGAAAACTAGCTTATTTTAGGGGCTTCTGTTTGCAAGGAACGTGTCTTGTTTTGTTTTGTTCAGGACTGCAGAAAAGATAGCAGCAACAGAGAACAGAGCTGAGCATTGTTGTAGTAAAAAGAAGCATTCAGAGCCAAATGGGTGTTGACTTAACATTTTAGGCTCTATCACAAAAACATTGACCTTGCAGTATAACAAGACTGAACCAGAAAAATATTTTGAAACGTTTTGTTTTGTGAGATTCAGTACAGAAATAACCATCTTTCATAAAGTCAACATCTGAATGAAAGTCTGTGTTCCCACAGTACTTTCAAATATGCTGGAATGTTGCGTTTCATACCATTTTGTTTTTAATGCTTCACTCTGCTCACAAGTCCAGTGATGGAAGTTGCTTGGAACCATGTAATGATTTTATTACAGTTGCTGCTATTCTTCCATTCGTCATCATTCCTACTATTTGTTTGTTACAGTCAATTGTTACACATTGCTTCAAATTAAATTTTAAGCAATTTGGGGCAAGTACCATGGTGAATATTCAGAATGCACTAGCATAAGGAAACTAAACCCTCTATGTTTCTCCCCGTTGCCAGTGAAAATACAGGAATGAGATGAAGCCTGTCCTTTCACTGCACAATAGGAGAAGCCTGTGAAGGCTGTCTGTATCAGACTAAGGTTTACTAAAATGCTGGGGCAGGGAGGCTAGGACCCACAATTTTTTGTGTGTGTGTCATTGAGGGCACCCCCAGCAAGTTTGCTGATGACACCAAGCTGTGTGGTGCAGCAGACACGCTGGAGGGAAAGGAATGCCATCCAGAAGGACCTTGACAGGCTGGAGAGGTGGGCACAACCTCATGAGGTTCAACAAGACCAAGTGCAAGGTCCTGCATTTGGGTCGAGGCAATCCCAAGCACAAATACAGGCTGGAAAGCAGCCCTGAGGAGAGGGACTTGGGGGTGCTGGTGGACGAGAAGCTCAACATGAGCTGTCAATGTGCACTTGCAGCCCAGAAAGCCAACCAGATCCTGGGCTGCATCAGGGGAAGTGTGGCCAGCAGGTCAAGGGAGCTGCTTCACCCCTCTACTCTGCTCTGGTGAGACCCCACCTGGAGTACTGCATCCAGTTGTGGAGCCCCTGTTACAAGAGGGATGTGGACATGCTGGAACGTGTCCAGAGAAGGGCCACCAGGATGATCAGAGGGCTGGAGCACCTCTCCTATGAGGACAGACTGAAAGAGTTGGAGCTGTTCAGTCTGGAGAAGAGAAGGCTCCGAGGTGACCTTATTGTGGCTTTCCAGTATCTGAAGGGGGCCTACAAGGAAGCTGGGGAGGGACTTTTTAGGATATCAGGTATGGAATGGAATAAAGCTGGAAGTGGGGAGATTCAGACTGGAAGTGAGGAAGAAGTTCTTTACCATGAGAATGGTGAGACCCTGGAACAGGTGGCCCAAGGAGGTGGTTGAGGCCCCATCCCTGGAGGTGTTTAAGGCCAGGCTGGATGAGGCTTTGGCCAGCCTGACCTAGTGTGAGGTGTCCCGGCCCATGGCAGGGGGGTTGGAACTAGATGATCCTTGAGGTCCTTTCCAACCCTGAGTGATTCTATGATTCTAATTTTTACCTATGTAAATAAGAAAACAAACATACACAAGAATAACACTAATGGTCATATCAAAAGTCCATCTACTAGTATGCTGCCTCTCATGGCAAAGGACAGAGATTAGCTAGGGGAGTAACAAAATTATGAGAAAATTTTCTCAAGTATTCCCTGAGCTTGCAACAGAGAGACTTCCTTCACTGAAGATGGTATCGTGGTGGGTTGAAAATTTCCCCCTAACATTATATTTGCCAGACCAGCTCAGTTGGAAGTAAATGGAAACTGTATTTACAAGCAAAAAAAAATCTACAATGAAATGTAAAGAATATGTACAAAATATACAGTATTTACAGGTATTTACCATTAATAAACAGCACAAGGACCCCCCTTGTGACAGTCAAAATCACTTTGATCTGGTTATATTTGACTCAGTATTTCATAACACTGAATACATATTTCATAACACTGAAATTCAGGAAGCAGGTGTCTTCAGAGAAGAAGTAAACAGTCATCTCTTAAGTAAAGAACACCAAGAGTTTGCTGCTCCTCAGCATTCCCTGAAATCTGTCAGTTAAGTATTCAGTGTTTTAAAATTGTTCCAAAATACTTACTCACAGACTGCTTTGGAGAACAACATGTGGTACCTTCATTTCCAGGCAGAGGAGCCTAACCTGCATGACAAAAAAGTGTACAGACTTAATGCAAATATAAACTACTCATTTCAGTATTACTACAGCATTTTGTCATGTTTAATGATGAGGAGAGGAACAGCACTGAGCACAGAAATATTCCTGGAAAAGTGCTGTTCTGAAGCTAGAAGAAAGAAAAAATATCCAAACTGTTGCAATATTTTCTTGTGCTAATGTAAGACAAAGCATGCTAGATAATGTGCTAGAAAATGATTATCAGGAAGAATGAAGAAAAGCAGGTATCCTAAAAAAGCAAAAAAAAGTTTACAAGAACTATTCATTATCACTTTTCACCCTGTCTAGTTAGAAGAAGGTAGAAAAAGGAAGAAGGTACTTTTATACTCTTTTTATTTTTAACTGAAACAAATGATCATGAAGAATAATAGATAAGGTGTCTTTATTTGAAGTTACTATTATATAGGTAAAGACCAGATAACTATGTCTCTATAACACAACGGACATGTAAAACGATACTGAAACCAGCACAACATGCTCAAACCTAATGATTTTTTTTTCTAGGAGAAAGCCCTCAAGTCATGCAATTTCTTCTGTATCTGGTTGATTGGTTGTTTTTTATTATTATAACAATTAGAAAAACCTTGGTAAACTCTTTCAGGGGGAAAAAAAAATAAAGGGCCTGATCAGACAAGCACTGTACATATGCCCAGAATTATCCTGCCAGTGATATCAAAACCAGTGAGATTACTGTCATGCTTTAAATTTCACCAAGTAAAGAGATATCTGCAATATCAGAGCCTCAGCTTCTAAAAAGTTTCTGCCTTTATACAAACTCAATTTCCCAGTTGCTAAAGAGAAGACAACTGTTAGAGAAAGTGAAAAAAGTTCATTTTGTTTTTTTTTAAAAAGCATCACAATAGTGTCAAGAGTCTACCAAGGGAGTTGATGTGAAACCAAGCATAAAATAAAATGAAGAAAATAACTTAAAGAGAGGCCAAAAAAAGAGATAGTCAGCTTAAAGAGAATTCAGAGACCAGGAAAAATACTTCATGACAAATTGCCTGAGGAGGAAATGGAGGTACTCAAAGAGATGCTGATGTTTTCAGGGACAGAAGTAGAAAGAATATATTGAAAGCTGTGGATCTGAATCCCTGTAGTCTATTCAAGCACATTAAGGCAGAACCTATTTGTACATTCTGCAGATGAAGCACATATTCAGAACTAAGGAAGATTACTACTATTTAAAAGGTTGTAAAGACATTTTCATACAAACTTGTCAACTAAGACAAGAAAAGACAAGAACAGAAAATGAGGATTTTTGCTGTTCAAAATTTTAAGCTAATGTGCTAATCACACCAACACTCCCTCCAATTCCTTCCTCTTCAGTAAAGTACGAACTAGGCAACAGAGTGAGGCAAGTTTCCCAAATGGTCACAGTTTTACCTGAAGGAACATTTCATTTATTTTATCTTTTATGCTAGGTACAAGTAGCTTTATATTACAAGGATCCTCTATGGATTCTGTGATGAAAGACCCCAAGATTACCCATCACTTGTCCCCCTAGTTCTGAAGTACTTATCTGAGAATACTCTGAGACATACATGTAGACAAACTCCAGCCATGCAGTGCACAAAAGGGAATCAGTCCTGAGGCAGTGAAAAATAAAGAAAAAAAGCATCACCACGTCTATGAGCTCGTTCCATAGACATACACTATGAAACTTTAAATTAATTTCCATTTTCATTCCTCATCCTTAAATCAAATCACGGTGCTGAGGGGAAAAACTTGAGCAAAAGAGTATATTAATATCTGGCTGCTGGTGTTATAGGAAACATGTATTATTGATGATTTTATATAAAAGTTATTGTAAAAGTGAGGTCACTGACTAAACATATACTTTCTATTAACATAAAAGCATGTCCGAGATAGTCTTCCATATTAAAAAAAAAAAAAAGTAAAAATCCGTATTTGTTAAAAGCATTTCATAGTTTTAATGAGGTGGTTTGTGTCTGCCAACTTATTACTTGAGATACCTGCAATTTAATTTGAATGGTTTCCTATGCTGGCCTCCCATCACATAACCCACAGCAAAGTCATGCCCATGCTGGCAATTCACCAGTGCAAGTCTGCTGGCAATTCACCAGTGCAAGTCAGCTGGCAATTCATCTGAGCCAGTCAGCAAGAAAAGTCAGGCAAATTTGATAACAGAATTGCCCAGGAATCAGTTTTATTCCATCTTTTGATTGAGTGATAGGTGTCCTCTGGAAAGCCACTGTCATCACCACAAGGAAGACACTGGTGTGTTGAAGCATGCATAAAGAAGGACAACAAAACTGGTAAACAGTCTAGAGAACAAATCTTATGAGGAGTGGCTGAAGGAACTGGGATTGTTTAGCCTGGAGAAGAGGCTGAGAGGAGACCTTATTGCTCTCTACAATTACCTGAAAGGTGTCTGTAGAAAGATGGGACCCAATTTCCTCTCTGAAGATACAAGCGCTAGGACAAGAGGAAAAGGCCTTTAATTGTGCCAGCAGAGGTTTGGACTGGATATCAGAAAAAAAATCTTCATGAAAACTGGTTGTTTAGCACTAAGTTAATGATTGGACTTGATGATCTTAAAGGTCTTTTCCAATATAAATTATTCTGTAAATCTATTGCCAGGTTAAAAGTACCTAAGTATTATTCAGGATATCGTTGAAGAGTCACCTGTGTATTAAACAAAGGAAAATGGGAAGCCTTTCTGGAAATACAAAAAAATGTTATTGAAAGTCTCCTTTCTTGCTACTTCTGCAGTGACTGCCATGCCACTGGGAAAAGGATCCTCTTTTTACAGTTTGTATTAAAAAAACTTTTTTGATAGTGAACTTATGTAAGATTTGCTCCATTGTTTCCTTTTCCTTTAGAATTTCTGTATTGATTATCTAGTATCATTGTAATAATGTGTTTGTTCACATATATATGCTTTTAGAATGCATGCTTAATACTAAAGGACTCAAATTCTGTTGATCTTAATACTTCCCTGATTTGTGTTCTAAAACTCAGTCCCAGCATCCATAGAACATGCAGCTATTACACCACTGATTCAGACAGGAGCCATTGGCAAAGACTAACAAATTATTCCAAACGGACAGGTCCATACATAGCAGTGAGAAATTTTACCAATGGAGAGCCACGTAAGCTAACCAAAGTTTTGTACCAATACGTATATTCAGCTGGGGCCCAAGATTTTGTGGACGTGGGGAGAAAGACACAGGCTTTAACTTCTTGCATATTCAGAAAGATTATTGACAAAATATAATTACTTCCCACTAATCTTCAGATACATTTTTTGGGTTTGGTTGTTTTCTTTTATTGAAACATTGTGATTCTGATTCAAGTCTAGAAGAATGCTATGAGAAAAATAGTAATATGAAACACACTTTCTTATGTTCTTTTCAGAGAACAAAGTATTATATCATAGGGAATTCTTAAAATTACACAAGTTGAACTTGAAAAGGAAGAAAAATTACACATTGGCCTTCTGAACATGGATGAATTTCAACTCACCAATTTTCTTTAAGCATTTGAGCTCACATATCTCACTGATCCATTAAGTAACAGTTTTGTTCCATAACTGGATACTTCTGACCCTCAGGAAGTTGTACTTTTCTGAAAATGATTGATACTGATAACATTTCCATCGTGAATATAAACTTGCACAGGCAAGAATGGTATAGAGCATAACACAATGCAAAAAGATCTAACCAAAACCTACCCCATGGAGTAAGGAAAAAATATCTGAGTTTGCTGTAGCCCTAGTGTTTCCCCTTCACCTGAGGATCCTCCTTGGGTTTACGTGTTTTCTAACACACATGACATCTTAGTCCATGTCTTAGTTGCATCTGAGCTGCCTATACGTGGTGCATTTCACAGATGTTTGTAGAATGTTCTTTTTTCTCTTTATTATCCCCGAAATCAGTTTTCATAGAATCATAGAATGACTTGAGTTGAAAGGGACCTTTAAAACCATCCAGTTCAACTCCACTGTCATGGGCAGGGACACCTCTACTAGACCAGGTTATTCAAAGCCTCATTCTGCCTGGTCTTAAACACTTCCAGGTACAAGTGCTCTAGTTAGATTCTGACTTCGGTCTGGCCCCCCCAGACACATGGACAAAGGCACTCACACACACACTCATATAAGCAAAGCATACAGCGTGTCCCTTTATTGATTCCCAGATACATACTGGCCCGAATGTAACTACAGAAGTGAGGGTCCAGGTGCTACTGCTTTTCCCCGTTGCAGCTGCGCTTAAGTGGGAACCAGTATGTGTGATTCAACACAGGCACCCCTGTGGGGGCAAGATGTCCCTCCATCACAGCTGCCCAAGCTCCTGGGGAGAAGTCTCCCCTTTTACTGTACGTGGTGCAGCCCCTGTCCCTGCACATTTGGCCAGACCGTGCAGGGAGAGGTGCCAAACCCCACCTCCACACACGTAAGAGTGAAAGTTCTTGCACACGCATCTGCTAGGTTTGGGGGAGCTGCAGGCACTTGTGGGGTTACTAAAGTTCCAGCTGTTTTTTTCCCAGTTGTCCTTACATGCTTTCCTAATCAGCCTTGCCTTCAAGACCCCCTCTTGCCAATGTGTTCTGCCTATGCAGTCAAAAGTATTTGTGGGCCAACAACGGACCATTTCCCAACTGACCTGTTTTAACACGTCATGTTAACCTGCCCTAATACACCAGGGCACCCACAACTTCTCTGGGCAACCCATTCCAGTGTCTAACCACCTTCATGATAAAGAACTTCCTCCCAATATCTAACCTAAACCTAATAATAAAACCTCCTAATATCTATAAACCATTGGCCCTTGCCCTATCCCCACATGCCCTTACAAAAAGTTCCTCTCCAGCTTTCCTTTAGGCACCCTTAAGGTATTTGAAAGCTGCTGTATGGTCTCCCCAGAGCCTTCTCTTTCCCAGGATGAACAGAACCAGCTCCCTCAGCCTGTCCTCACAGGATTGGCGTCCCAGCTCTCTGACCATCTTTGTGGCCCTCCTCTGGATCCTCTCCAGCAGATCTACGTGCTTCTTGTGTTGGGGGCTCCAGATGAGGCTTCACAAAGGGAGAGTAGAGGGGAAAAATCGCCTCCCTTGACCTGCTGGCCACACATCTTTTGATGCAGCCCCATGCCCTTAGCTCACTGTAAAGCCCTTGGCCTGCTAGTATTGACACCACCACCCCATTCGCTCATGAGGCTCATCACAAAATTTTATGCTGTCTTAAAAGAAAAGCATTAAGTCCCATGTTCATCATTATGACATTATGTTAGCAGAGACCAGCAGATACAACCACACAATAGTGTTACTAATGGAAGCTGGTCACAAAGAAATACAAAGGCTGACGGAAAAATTACTGACTTGAAACATGTTTCCTAGCATACTTGAGAAACAGCAACCTCAAATAAATTATCAGTGTAGCAGAGCATCAGCAAAAGAAATCTGTACAACTGAAAAAACACAGCAGCATGGATCTTTTCCCTGTATCCTGTAGAGACCTTTGTTGCAGACTGAGATCTCCACAAAGACCAACAGGTAAATATAACCACTGTTTGCTCTTTCAGAACTGCTTAGCATTACTAAGAATGAAGCCCATGCTATATCAGTCTAAAAAGATCTTTTACCAATATAATTAAGACTTAGCTAGGTCAAGAATTCTGTAATATAGGAAAGTTTTAGATTTGTATGGTTCAAAATTCAACTAATACTTGCAAAGTATTCTTCAAACTACAATTATAAGTGATAGTTTTGTATTGAACAAACTAAGAGCAAACTAAGTTGAAGAACATAAAACTGCAACTATATTAATTTCCACTACAGGTTTTCCTGAAATTTTACTTATAGCCATGATTTCCATCATAACAGTGCATTTGCATAGTAAGCAATTGTCCTGTGCATTCTCGTTTATAATTCCAGTGTAATATCTTGAAGCATCCATCAATTCAGTTGCATGGGCCTTAAAAATACACTTCAAGATGGTTCTAGTGATTCCTTTCCTGAAAACAGCTAATGATTTCCCATCTGATTGATAGCTTTGTTAATACCAAGGCCTGTGAACATGAGGCTAGCTGTCTGAGGGTCTCATCCACTCTTCCTGGTTAGGTGGCCTATAAAAGATACTACAATGTCACTTTTACCTGTCTTCTCTTTGATCCTTACCCATAAGCTTTTAGTTGGCTCCTCGTTCATCCCTAGACAGAACTCCATGTGTTCCAGCTGTTGTCTCACAAAGAGAAAGTCCCTTTCTTCAACTTCCCAGTCTATCTTTCCTAAATAGCCTGTATTCCATGTACTCCCATCATATCTCCATGAGTGCCAGTCTGTGGTCTTGCAATGACACAGAAATTTTTAACTCATCACATTTGTTCCCCATGTTGCAGGCAACAATGCGTATGCACTCCAGAGAGGCACCCCAGCACACTGATTTCCCAGAAAATCTCCCAAAATTATGCTTAGTAGACACTTCATTGTTTACATGCAAACGCCAATGGTGATCCTGCTTAAAGCACCATTTTCTGGAATTTGCAGTCCCCTTCTGTCATATCACTCCAGGTACTTTGTCAGCCCTTTCCATCACAATCTCACAGGGCTATTGGGAACTCTCTCATTTCACCATCATCTCTAGTTTAAACTATTACTTACAAACAAATATAATGAAAATCCTAATAAAAAGAAGTTGATATTACATTAGAGTTTAAATGAGAGTCAGAAGTTGAACTGATTTTACACTAATTTCACACCAATTTCATAATACTGACTTTGAGACAATACAGTCTCACATGTGAAAGAATTCCACTGTCATATGTAGTCTGACACTTCAAATAACTTACTTCTGGATTTTAGTCAAAGTAAAATCTAAGGTGATTTCATTGGCATGAGTACCTGACTACAGGCTGCAATTATGTCTCCATGTTTTTCATCTCACTGACCTACACAATCTTCTCTGTTTCACTGTTTCAGCAGAAGTTTTGGCACCTCCTCTTACAAAAGAACTGCTTTTTGATTTCCTTGTCTGACAGCAGCATGAGGCCTTTCTTCCTACTTTTAGGGAAAATATTTGCCCAAGCAAACTCTATCATAAACAGAAGAGCAGCAATTACAAGGTATCAGATTCTGACATCTAGTTACTAATCATAAACGCTCCTCTGCTTAACATGTTCATGTAATTTATGAATAATCTTGGTGAAGAATCAGTTTTGGAATCAACTCAGCACTGGTTTGACATCAAATAGCGAAAATGTATGATCTAGGCACTAAAGAGAGGAAGTGAAACCCAGCTAGGTATTGCAGAAACGACACTTCTTAACTGATGAACCCTAATCTTTTCCTGGTGAAAACAGAATATATGATAAAGCATTAATTGCCATTGTTTTAATTGACTAGTAGATTGATTAATATTCCTCCAGATACCATTTCCTGTGTGACACATATTCTCTCCTTAACAAATACGATGCTATTGATGTAGACATAAAAATATGAAGTCAGGCAAGAAACAATAATGGAATGTTTTATAATTAATTAATATATACCCTTAGATTTGATGACAGTAACCAGAACTACTCAGTTGTTCTTCGAGGATCTCTCAAAGGACAATGCTTTCATACCATCCAAGTGCATCTTATGGTAAGTATTAATTTATATTGGCAGGAAGTCCTGGAAGAGAGCCATTTGTCAGCATTTCAAATCCAGGTATGTAAAAAGAGCAGCTTGGGTGTAGGAATGAAATTATCTTTCTGGAGTCTGTTTTCCCATTTCTAACATGCACCCAGTGGCAACAACCAAAACTGCTTATGAATCTCATTAGCATTTAAACTAAATCCCCTTATATTTTAAGTATTTTGTTCGTATAATTTCTGATTCTGTAATGCAGCTCCATGTTAATTGCTTTCTTATGAAAGAAGGAAGAAATCTATGTAGAAATCTACATAGAAAATCATCAACAACTGCTATTAAATCTAGCATACCGCAGAAGTATGAATTAGCTTGTTTAGAAGATCTCCAAATTATTATTCTACAGATTGGCCTAAAGGCAACAATAAATGTTTAACATCTTTTTGGTGAAAGTATATCCTGAAAAGGTGTCAATGTATCCATACTGAGAACTCAGGAGAAAATTATTTGGGAGAAAATCATCTTTTGAAAACACCACTGTCATTCCAGTATTAGTTATAGTAACCAATTTTTATTTAATTATCTTTGTCTTGTCAGGATTTCTCTTGAATTGCTTGTTTATGTTTTATGGGAGGTTGCCTACCTTAGAAAACACTACATTTTCACTCAACAACCAAGAAATACTGATAGTCATACAATAAGACCCTAGCAGTGACATGAGAAGGAGAGATTTACTTTTGCTTCTGCGACTAACAATTAATAATTCCTACTCTGGAATGCACAGATACAGGATTCACCCTAAGGAAACAAAATTAAAACTATGAAAAAGATCAGCTGAGATGGAAGCATCACAGGGGTAGATTTAAGGCAGCAATATATAAGATACTATATTGATGAGGGACCTTCTTCAAGAGGTCCCCAAATACACATCAGCCTCAATACAGTTTGCCAGTAATTTCCCTAATTTAATTAGGGACCAATAAGAATTTTAATTTCACGAAGATTTAACTGACTCAGGCTTTGAATAATGCTGAGCTTTTCAGTTTAGGCATAACAAATGTGAACTAGGATTAGCCCATTTCAGCTGTTCAGAACTTTCCCTGTTCCTAACCAATCTTTATTTTTAAAAAGATAAAACTTGCTATGTGAGAATACACAGATGCGTACTTTAATAAATTTGCTCAAAATGTTCTCTGTCTTTTTGACAGACAACTGGAATATACATGTGTTTTGCAACTTGTGACTTATTATCCAGTCAGGCAATGGCACAGTTTCAGGCAATAGCACTCTTACAGCCTGAAATTTATTAGCTTGTCATATATAGTGTGGCCACTTACACCACCACAAAGGAAGAAGATAATATATAGTAGAAAGTAAGCAAAAAGAAAAGAATTTGCTGGTTTTGCTGTAGTAAGATAGCAAAAGCAATCAATAACTCTAAAACCAGCAGATCAGGATTAGCATTTTAAACTGACTAACAATTCTCTCTTTTCCTCCCCTTCCTCCTCCACACACAGAGGTAAAAGCAATGTTGGTCTTTAGAAATTTAGGGTAATATTAAATTCAGTATTAGTCTCAAGATTCAAAGCTTTAGCATTAGAATTAATAGCTATCAATCCCACAGAGGAATACTTCGTTTTCAAAAGACTACCAGCTTCATTCAGGGGATACTTATATTGTGCTCCAGCTAACAACTTAACATTTCAAAAACAGGATTTTGAAAGGAAACATGATTTTAAAGCACACTAAGGATTATTTAAAAGTTCTCAGAGGAACAAACATTATACTCATGACTGTTTAACACAGTATGATATCACAAGATGGAAGATTCAAATGAGAATTATAAAGTATCTATTAAAAAACCATACATCTCAATCCTGACTTTACACAGGGAATGTGTTTCAAATTGAGATCAAAATTGGTTTATACTGTTGTGACAATCCTCAGACACACACACTATGAAATCACATATGGTAGAATAGCAAGACTGTTTATTCCCAAATTTCCTTGCATACAGTACCACAACTGATCTTCAGATGATTTCCATAGCAGGGGAAAAAATTTTGGCTCTTTTAGAATTATCATTATTCTGCTTTTAATAGTTACCTAATGCAGGCAATCATTTCACCAGTTTTCAGAGAGCTACAGGGCAAGTGGTCATGACAGAGGAGAAAAATAAAATAAGCCTAAAGCCAGGTATGTGCACCCAAAACTACAGGAAATGCTAACCAAGGAACTCAGAGGAAATTTGTGGTAGTTAGTAAAATACATTATCAGCAAAAAACAAGTGAAGTTTTGCAGTAGCATAACCAGACAGTCCATCTTGGGATGACAAAAAACATGTCAAGGAAAAAGGAAGCTCAAAGTACCTGCTGTGTTCTCCAGCAGAGGTGTCTTGTTTAAGTCATAAAAGGCATTAAGTTCAAACTAGCAATACATGATACCCACAATGCTAAAGCAATTACAGAAGATTGCAAGAGGAACCTCAGAAACATACATTACTGTATGCTAGTGATACATTATTCTAACATGTCAAAAACAAATATATTAGCCTTACATTTGATACTGTGATAAAACTGATAGTTTGTCCCTATCTGCAAGTACAGTCATCTTTAAAGCTGTGATTGGAAAAGTTTATCTCCTCAATTTGTAGTCATCCTTCTTTATGCAACACTACTAGACTAACTAACAGACACTAACGCAGACGGAAATCAGAAATCTTGTTCTCATCTGAATAATGAGGTTAAAAAGGCTCATCATTGCATGACCCAAGCCTAAAATGAAACACAAAATCTCCAATATATTAAAAAAATATGCAGGTCCAGCTGCTTTCTCACAATGTGCATTACTATTCAATTTATCTAAGGAAATATAACAACAAAGGATTACAGCTTACTTAGAGAAGGCATGCATTCTCCATTCATGCTATGATATGGGTCAGACTTTATTAATCTCAGGTTGAAAGTTCTTGAAATTTGCAGGTGACATAGGCAAGAGCCTAGCATGTGAACCCAACTCCTATTAACAACTGGTGACTAGATGTTCATTGATATATCAATGGAGACTTGGTAAGAAACAGGTAAATTTTTTTTGCCTTTTTTTGTTTTTCATTTCATATAAATACACTTGTTATTTGTTCCAGCTGGGTTATTCAGATCTAAGTTTAGCTTTGAATTTCTTCCACATTTCCTTGTATTGTATAAGGTATGCTGAACATCATCTTTGAAACGCACATCATTTCCTCCAGTAAATGGTAATAAGAGATCCCACACTTGCCTTTCATACTACACCTGAAAGTGTTACTACTAGTACTGAATAATCAGAAAGGAATAAATGTTGATTAAAGGGTTTTTTCTCTGTTTAACTAGACTGTATACAACCTTTTGTCCCTTGCTTCATGAAAACAAATTTAATCTACTGGCCATAACAAAATGAGAGAACCCTCTCTTTGGGAAAGATGAAGACCAGCATTTTTCCAGCATGGTGGTAGCAGGCAGCACAGAACAAATGTGTTTCTTTCATCTTTACCTTAATTGATTAATCATGTTATCAGCTTCAGTCGATGAATTTCAAGCAAAATGCTACCCTATCAGATTCAGAATGTATCTCATCAAATTCCAATTCTATTTTACACTGTTCTGCAATATAAATCTAAATCTATTAATCTTTCATGATTCTGGAAATTTCCTACAGAGATAGGAATACACTCAGCTTTGCTCAAAAGGTTTTCTATACCCAAATGTTATCATCTAAGCAGTGTAGAGACACTACAGATTTTGTACATAGTCTTCTGAAGAACTGAAGGCCTGAACAAGTTCAATAGTACGTGATGTACTGAAGCCTATCAAGGGAGCCTATTCACTGTGAGCAAAGCAGAGCAGAAGACAGCTGCTACTTCTTTGTATATGAGATTCAGAGCAAATACTATAAAAGCATACAGCAAAACCAGGCAAAGTACAGAGTGCTAGTTCAGGACTACTAGCCACTTGTTACATTACAAGGTCATTTCTACTCTGTCCTTTTTAATATGGAGAAAGAAAAAAAAAAAGGATGAACTGAGAAAGAAGACAGACATTTTCATGACTTCAGGTGCTCTAGAAATGCAAACATAGCAACTTTGGAAAAGCATTACTGTATCTGAACTGTGACAAAGTGATGAAGTTAGTCCTATAGGGAATAGAGTCATGGGAACCTGAAAAGCTTTAAAAGATTACAAGAGAGATTGCTTAAAGGATGTGGCTTTTAAGTTACAGACTTGGGGATGTGTGGTGGGAAAGTCACAACTTGGAGACAGACCTGGGGTATTGGTTGAGTCAGCAGTGTGCCCAAGTGACCAAGAAACTCAATGGTATCTTGGCTTTTGTTAGAAACAATGTGGCCAAGAGCAATAAGGAGGTGATCATCCCCCTGTATGCAGCACAGGTGAGGTTGAGTACATTCTTTTCCACTTTATTACCAACTTTTATAGTGCTAAGTTACAATTGGACAATTTTTGACATAACAAAAATATGTCCCTCTTATGTGAGTCTCAGGCTTTAAATTCTGTTCTGTTGTCTCCTGAGAAACAGTCTGCAAAGCACCATGAAGTAGACCCACATTTAGTAAGTTGCCATAATATTACAGTCAGAATCTTTGCTCAATGTCTTATTCTCTTATTCTCTATTCTAAAATATGTCACTGCCCACAGACATTTCCTTCCAACAGATGTATCTGAGGGGAATACAATCTCAAAGGGAAAAAATAGCTTAAAATGTACCATGTCTTTCTGATTATAATTAGATTTGCACATGTAAAGACATAAATATGATGCATGTCTCTCCAGCTCTACTCCCACGTGTGTGCCCATGATAGTACTCAACCTTCACAGACTGTGTGTGTGATGAGAATGCATAGCATCTGTCAGATGCTCCAGAGTTTAGCTAAATGAAACTTCCCAAGAGGAGGCCCAAGAAGAAGAAAGATCTGAAATGTTTTAAGGATGATTGCCCGATGTACCTAGATCTTCTCAGCTAGCATGGTTTGGTTTTCAGTTGTCTGTTGACTGAACAGTAGGAAAACTGCTCGGGGGGATTAGCCATTCTTCAGTTGAAAACAAAGTGCCAAAGAATTTAAAGGGCTAAGCATGAAGGATCAGATACAAAAATTACAACTTTGTTTCATCAATCTAAGTCAGGCCTTCCCAGCTTCCACCATCAGTTTTTCTGCCATTAGTTTTTTCTCTCCTTCTGTTTCAATTTATGAATTAGTTTATAAGCATACATTTTGAAGCCAGAGACCTACCAAAAATGCCACAACAAAGATGGATTAAAGTAAATTATTTCAGCTAAGTGCTGCTGTACTGTAGCATGAATTTATCTCTGGAATACGTAATTCTTACAGTCAGCAATATCTTTTCCATATGAACACTTCCCATTAAAGACACCTGAACAATATTCTTATGCCCAGATTTAGATTTACATGTATAAATATGTTTCTCATACAATTATAACCCAAACTGAAGCCAGGATTACTTCTCTTGATTTATTTATTTATTTATTTGATGCTAAGGATTAGCCACAATGCAATAGGAAGGAGCTTTTATTGAAGAGTTCAGCTGGGCATACATGAAAGTGGTCAGTAGCATAACTGGATCACAACACAATAGCCAGACTTTTTAAGTCCAACTAATTCTGAAAACGCACCGCACTGGCATCCCATTGTGCTCATCACAGGAATTCCAATACATATCTGAAACCGGTGCTTGACCATTTTTTGTTATTTATCCAAATAGTAATGCTCTGGTATTCATCAGGTACTAAATGAAAAAAAAAATAAAATGAAGGCAACAAACAAACAAGAAAATACCAACACAAAAAATCCCCAACAGTAAAACATAACATGACGTTTCATAGCTTTAAAGTGAAATGTGTACTACACCACCAAGAGCAACTACACAGTCAAAAAAAAAAAAAAAAAAAAAACCAAACCCAAAACGTACAACATCTGTACAAAGTTAATTGATTTGGTGTTAAGCTTTCTCCTAGTTGTTTCTTTTTTGCTTTGGTTGGAATTTTTTAAATGCAGTTTTCATTACCTAACTGTGCAAAATCACACAATCTAGAGTTAGCTTTTATGGTTATTGCTGTTGGTAAAGACAGATGCACCCATGCAAACACAGTTAAGTATTGACATTCATACTGTACTTTCATGGGATTATGTATTACATGAACTAGAGAGTGGCTGTATAATAAATTTCCAACACATTTAGTTGAGCAGCAGTAGATATGCAAAATAAAAATATATTTATGGAGGTCACATATTGGGATAACGGTCTGTTTACAAGTTGGTAATTTTGATAACATTTTTCACTTGAACTGAATTATATAAATCTTAAAGGAAATGTAAAATTGTTACATTCATATTAGAATACAACTCTAATGGGAAGAGCTGCAGAACCAAATAAATACAGCTGCTCCAGCCCCTACTTGTTATTTTATAATCACATTAGTCAAAATACATCCTTTTTCTCCCTTGTTGAACTACGTTCACTGACTAATCCAATATGAATAATCAGAGAAGAAAACCCTCCCTCCTCTTTCTCACATATTTGAATTTCTACAAGAAACTCACAGCAAAGTTCATTAACCACTTAATGGCAACAAAAATTGCGACTGAAAGTGACTAATACAGATTTTGTACCAACATCTTATGAGGTATTAATGTCACAATGATTTTAACATATCTAAGATACTCTACAGATGACTTGCCAATAATGTATAAAAATAAATACAGAAAGTAATACATTTTGCATCTTTCTGCCCAGTATCTTTCTGAATTTAAAACCTAGTCTATTTCCTAACTAAAAATTACTTTAAAACTGTAAAGACTACCAATAAATAGCAATAGGATAACACAAACTAAGCTTTACTAGATGATGGGATAAGATAGATGTGTTTCCTTCTTTATTGCTTATTGGTAGCAATTCAAATGCTATTACATTCAGACACTATCTTGCTACAATGAGAAGTTCCCCTTTTTATTTTCAGCTGTTGCAAACAGCATTATTTTTGTTCTTTGCTCTTACTTCAGACAGATGAATATTATACTGAAAATGCAAGCTCTCTTTTTTCTGATTAATGAACATTAGCTCCTATCCTGAATAGGGAAGAGGGAGGAAGAGGGATGAGTCACAAGATAATAAGTGTACTGTAACCCAAAGATGAACACTGGACAAGTGAGAATATTCATCTAGCAGAATTGGAAAAATTTGTAATTTCACTAGTGTCATAAATGCTTTAAGAGGCTAAATGGCACATTATTGTCCAAAGAGAATACAAGGAGAAATATAAGTCCTTCTATTGTCATTCAAGAGCTCATTTGAGCATCTAACTGTCCTTCAGGCAAAAAGGGTATGTTGTTTAAAGAAAACAGTGGTGGCATGAAAGGCACGGATATCAATTCATTTAATTAGGCCAGAAAACAGACCTCTCAAAAGACTTGCCTAACGCTGTCACGACCTGGTTAACCTGTACTAACTCTGGCCAGCAGCAGAGGGGGAGGGAGGTTGATTGTGCCAAGGTTCAAATAATTCCCTTGGAGCAAGTAAAGGCAAAACTATGGCAAACAGCTGATAAACTGGGTTTATTAGGTTAGGCCGGAGCTGAGGCAAAATGGGAAGGAAAAGCAGTGGGAAAAATATATATCCCTGGCTTGAAAATTGTGGCGTTGTTGCAGGAGCAGTTTCTTGGTGGCAGGGGAGCAGGGTCAAGCCACGTGGTCTTCCCCAGGACGCAGGCAGTGTGGAGTGGGGCCGTGCCACGTGGCTTTCCTCTGGGATGCAGGCAGCGGTGGGAACAGAGCGGCAGGAGGTCAGCAGTACAGGCTGCCTGCCGCTAAGACCTCCAGGCATGCAGGTAGCGGAAGCAATGGAGAGGTGCCGGGCCATGCAGACCAGGCAGTGTGGGGGGAGTGGAGCAGCCCGGCAGCTTCTTTCAGCCCCCGGCTCCCTCCTGCTTCCCTGGAAGCCCCCGTTTCCTCTCCCACCCCGCGCTGCAGGCACGGGGGAGGGTGGCACCCTTAGAGCTGTGCAGAGTGTTGTGCACACAGACAGCATTCAGTGGTGCTGTTTGAAACAACCGAAACACTCAAGGACTCACAAATGTGTAAATATTTTCTTCATATGGGTAGCGCTGTCTTTTATTGGGAACTTGATTTGATTTGCATATATTTCAAATTTTGAGGAACTTCCTTTTTGTTCCTTACTATTTCAGAGTTATTAGAGGAGATGAGGGGAAACTAGTATATCAAACAGTTAATAGCAAGCAGAGAAAAAGCTGAAAGGACATACAAACCTGTCCTACCTAACGCAGTCTTGTCAATACAAGGCTATTTTCACATTGCTCATACTATTTATGTTGCAGTAACCGTTGCAAACTTTATCTGTGGTACAGGAGATTACTATGAAATACCCTTAACAATACATAACAATTAAGTTCCTACCATAGACTGATTTTTTTTTTTTTAACAGATGCGAAATGTAAGCACTCAAGTATTGACCTTCCTTTTCTCCTGTGAGGTATTAAAAACGATTCATAAGGGGTAACCAGATTATTCTCCTCTCAAATCACAAAACATTTTGACAGCTCTGCCAACTCCACCTCTCAACAGAGAAGTATATTCTACCATAACAGACCCATCAATATATAGCAAAGCACCATGTCTCCATTTCTAAAATCCAGTTAGCAAAAAAACCCCAAACCCCAAACCAACACATCACCTCTACATGCTGTCTTGGAAGCAAAGAGTGTTCTACTTTATCTGGTAGTGTTTAAAAAAAAAAAAAAGGACAAAAATGCAGAAATTATATTGTAAATGTTTTTTACCTGTACAAAGAACTCATAAATAGAAAGGCAGATAATAGAAATACCTTTTGACACATGAGAATTGCAAAAGTAAACAAATACCAACAAATCAATAAATGTTGGGCACTGGGGTGGGGGAATATATGTGTAAAAGCAGTTAATCCAGTGGCTTTGAAGTGATCCATTTCCTTTCTGCTTCAAACATAAAAGATTCTTTCGATCAAAAGAGCTGTGAAAGACTTGTAGTTTGGTTGGCAAGAGGAAAGCTTTCAAGCTTACATTCTGCAAGTGCCTTTTCAAATTCAAAAATATGCTGCAATTGCTGCTAAAGCATTTTCACTTTGTGTGTGGGTAGTGGCATGTGCACTACAACTTTCTCAAAATTTCAGCAAAGAAACATGCACTCAGTTCCATTAATGAAAAAATTGAAAAAAAAATTAAAATCCTATGCCAGATTAAAGTGGTTCTCTCTTATATTTATATTAATGTGAAGAAAATGTAAATATTCCTGTTTCATTGTTATGAATGATGAATGGTTTACACAGCTGTCTTGTTTGGGGAGTTAAGTGAATAGCCCCAGTAGTACCTCTGAGCTTCCTAGGTGAAGTTGAATCAGCAAGGGAATTTTTCTGTTCTTTTGTAGGGATAGGACACTGAGAAAAACTATGCTAAAAAGTGTTGGTGTCTGTGATTGATCTTTTTGTCAGTATACTGCCATTCACAGTGTAGCTCAAACTTGCATCATAAAATCATGATAATTCATTTCAGTATTTAAAGCTAATACTGAAACAATTTTCAGAAAAAAATACAATATTTATGAAGGAGGAAAGCAGTATGAGTTCTATTTTCTTCTACTGTTATATAGATTAAACAATAGAATAACAATGGTATGTGTCTGTTGTTGAGTTCAGAGGTTAGGTTTCTACACCTTGTGCTTAGCACTGTACTCAACAAAACTATATGAAAAAATTATTGCGAGCAAAGTCAAACTAAGATCTTCAGGTTCTTTCAACAGTGGTCAGGAAAAACCTGTAGGATCCACAATTCCCATAGGGTTCAGGGCAGGAATCAAACAGGGAAATTTTTGAAAGTGTTAACTGTGTCACTGGTTACTTGAATCTTTAAGAAGTTCTGCAAATAAATACCTTCTCTGGCAGATGGTCATACTATCACTTTTTGTAGTGTTGAAACTTAGCTGGAGGTAACTCTAAGTAGACACTTTGGGGGGGGGGGGTGGGTGGGGAGGGAGGGAATAATCTCTGAGCAGTGTATATCCCTGACATGCTACAAATTCAAAGGAAAATAAAGAAATGTCTAGTTTGGAAATGCACACTCACATAAAAGCAATCAAACTACATTGCAGCATCATAAGCCTTACCCTAAATAAAAGTGTTAAACTGAGAATATAAGTCTTTCAGCAGCTATCACAAGTCATTTCCTTTCTACTAGTACCTTATTTGTTGGTCACTTAGGCTTTAAATTACTTGGTTTGCCTTAAATGAAAAAAACACACAAATTACTATCCTCTACTTTTAATTTCATTTTCCTCCTCATTCCCTACTAACACCTGTATTGTCACAGAACTTAAACACAGATACTAACAGTCATATTCCCAAGTCAGTCAGAATCACAGTATTGGCTTTGGTTGGAAAAGACCTTTAAGATCAACAAGTCCAACCGTTTTCTAACTCTGCCAAGTCTGGTGCTGGATCTTTGCACCAAATCTCTGCATTTTCTAAAGCCCTTCAGGAATTCAACCACCCATCTCAGGAGCCCATTCCAGTGTTTGATAACTCTTTCTGCAAAAATTGTTTGTCTAGTGTCTAAACCTCCTCTGGTGCAACTTGAGGCCCTTTCCTCCCATTCTATCACTTTTTACTAGGGAGAAAAGACCCACACTCACCTCACTACGACTTTCTTTCAAATAGCTGTAGAGAGCAAGAAGGTCTTCCCTCAGCCTCCTTGTCTCCAGACTAAGAAATTCCAGTTCACTCAGATGATCCTCATAAGACTTATTCCCCAGCCCCTTCACTAGCTTTTTGTCCTTCTTTGGATCCACTTCAGTACCTCAATGGCCTGTAATGAAAGCCCCAAAATTGAACACAATATTCAATATACAGTCTCACAAGTGCTGAGTACAAGGAAACAATAATTTTCCTGCTTGTCCTGCTATATCTGAAACACGCCAAAATCTTGTTGGCCTTCTTGGCTACCTGAGCACACTACCAGCTCATATTCAGCCAGCTGTTGATCAATATCCACAGGTCCTTTTCTGCTGGGGAGATTTCCAGTCACTGTTCCTTAGGCCTGTAACGTTGCATGGGGTTTTTATGACCCAAGTACAGGACCTGGTGCTTGGTCTTGTTGAATATCGTACAACTGGCCCATTGATTCAGTCCAGTTCCCTCTTTTGAGCCTTCCTACCCTCAAGAAGATCACCACTCTCTCCCAAGTTAGTGTCATTTGCAAACTTACTGAGGGTGCAGTCAATCCTCTCATCCAGATCATTAATAAAAATATTAAAGAGAACTGGTCCCAGTACTGAGCCCTGGGGAACACCACTTGTCACCAGATGCCAAGTGGATTTAACTTCATTCATTCCATCCACCCTTTGAGTCCAGCCATTAAGCCATTTCTTTGCCCAGCAAACTGTCTACCCTTCCAATCAATAAGTAGCCAGTTTGTTCAAGAGGATGCTGTGGGAGACACAGTGAAATGCTTTACTAAAGTCCAGGTAAACAACATGCACAGCCTTTCCCTCGTCCACTAAGTACTCACATTCTCTCACTTCAAAAATTTCTCCCAGTTCCTGGAAAGTGGTGGCAAAACTTTACTTTTGCTTTTAGAGTTACTGGTATGAAGGATGCTTACATTTTCAGTAGTTCCTTTCCTGAGAGAAACATTTTATTTAACTGGTATGTTTTGTAGAGCATCCATGTTCCTCACATGAAAATGAAGCCAGGACCTCACTGATCCTAAAGGTTTGCTTAAAGCGGTAGTGTGCAATGGGCAATAATAAGACAAATGTTACATATTGGAGTTTGATTATTGTCCAGGGTTAGAGCTCCAATTGCAACCACTGAAAGCAAGTTGCAGATAATACAGCCTTAATGCTCAAAACCCCCCAAACCAATACACCATAATACTTCCCCAAATTATCATTTCAACTTCTTTTAAAGTCTTGTTGATGCTGTATTATGAACCAAATCAGGGCAGGGGTGTCTGAGAGCACAACTTATGTCTGAGCATAATTATAGTATTCTACTTTTATGGAACTGTATTTGCTGGCAAATAACCAGAAAGTATAATGAGCTTTTTCACAACATCTTATGATACTGCAAAGCGAATTCATGTCAAAGTTAGTTTTTCATACTGTAACTTCTCTGCAATGTCTAAATTATCTACAACTACCATAAATATTTATCTATATTTTTACCTGCCATTAAAATAAAAATGCAGATGATTGATGATAGCATATCATATTGCCTACATCAGACATGTTTACTTTGTTGGTGTTGTGAGTTGTACTCAGGCTATGATAAAAATTAGTTTATATCATTTATATCTTTTTTCACCCAAGCACACATTTAAGCTCTTTCTAATGGTTTACTTGGCCGCTGAGCTCACGTAAATATTTCATTAGAATACAGTATGTGAAATGTATTTTAGCAATACTCTTTAAAATACAGTAATTATAAACAAAGTCAGGTGAGGAAGAAAGAAAAAACTTGTAGAAATCTCAGTAATGTAACAGATGAGCTCAGATTCTGCTCAATAACACTTAAGAGATGGAAATAATGCTGCTGTTCCTCGCTGTAAATTTTTAAGACCATCCACCATAATAAAGACCTACTTGTCAGAAACCATCACTGATGTTTTAATACTATGATAACCTTTGAGCTTTCTACTACCAGGCAAAGAAGTCTGAATTATTGTCTTGCTTTTCTAAAGCCAGGTACATCAGATTCTGAATCTTTTTTTTCCAGTAGCATCTTTCCAGAAAAATCTTTGTACTGGCTTAGGACCTTCAAAGACAACATCAAAAATGCATTTTTAAGTCAAAGTTTTTTAGTAGAGAATTTTATGTATGATCATAATAATTTCATAGTGAGTATTCGTTCCTTTGAATTATCTCTGTAAATATTCCGTAAGTCAAATAATGTAGTCAATACTGCAATATAGCAACACCCTCGGTAGCTTACAGCACAAGCACCTATCTTGATTAACTTATTTCTCCCCAATATTTCAGAAAGTGAAGTTATTTATCTTAGACTGTAAATGCATCATGCAAATATTGCCCACTTTTAGTATAGTCCCCACTCATTCATTTTAGAGGAAAAAAACATGAGGGCAGGCAGGCAACACAGAAATACTTTGTTTCATGATCAAACTAAAATTCACTTAAGTACCAAGGCTAAGCTTTCCAAGACCCCTGTTCACTTATAAAAATATAGTTGAGGTAAGCACTTTGTACAGCTGGAATCCATTCAGATAGGCAGATAAACTAAGTCCCTATGAAATAAACTGGATCAGGAATTGTACCAGATTTGTTGCATAGGAAAGATAACCCAAAGTTACTGTCTCATTTACTCCACCTTTTTTCTTAGTAATATACATGAGGAAATATTATTTCTGTAGTCTATTTGTGATAGTAGTGAAGTGCAACCCAATAATAGATACTATTTCAGGAAAAATAGCATATCAGAGTAAACAGCATTGGGGCATAGCAAACATATGGGATTTCCATCCATACAAATAACTGCCCTAAAGTCACTTTTGAGGCCATATTCTAGGACTTCAAGTTGGGTTCTCTAATCCATGACAGGTCAGGTCACATCACATCACATCACATCACATCACTAAACCTGTAAACTGAAAGCAGCTAAGCATTGCCCAATTACAACTTATTTCACTTCTTCAACCTTTATTCCCGTGTTTAAAGAAGACATGATAGATACTGCTGGTGGGTGAAGGTTGAGCATACCCAAAGAGAGGCAAGAAAGCAAAAACTGGTGGTGGAATTAGACTAAATTATGCCTAATTGTCTGCTGAGAAAGGGCAGCCTCAAGCTACAAGAAGTCTTCTTTTAAGCCCAAATAGCTAACTGTATTGAGTTTGGATGAACTGGAGTTTATTCTCCTCAGAGCAGCTTTCTAGTGCTGTGTTTTGCAGTGGGTGTTGATAACACACAAGTGTTTTGGCTACTGATGAACAAGAACCCAGGCTGTGCTTTTCCAATAATTCCCCACCCCAAGAGTACAGTAAGGGGTGGGCAAGATATTGAGAGGGGACACAGCCAAGCCAGCTGACCCGAATTGGCCAAAGGGGTATTCCACGCCATATGACATCAGCTCTGATATAAGAACTAAGTGAAAGAAGGAAGAGTGGGGATATTCGTCTTCCAGAGAAGCCTCTACGCATGTTAGAGCCCTGATTCCTGGGAGTGACCACCCACCATGTGCTGATGGGAAGTAGAGAATAATATCTCTGCTGTTGCTTCCGTGTGAGACCTTTGCTTGTGCTTTGCATTATTAAATCACTTCTACTTTACTACCTTGTTACCAGCCTTGTGTTATACTTTCCCATCTGCCCTGTCCATCTAAGAAGGGGAGTGATAGAGCAGCTCTGGTGGGCACTTGGCCCCCAGCCAGGTCCAAACCACCACACTAACCTAAGCACAATTCACTATTTTATAGTACTACAATGTGTGCCACCCCACCCACATATTTTTTTTTTCCTTTATTAAAAGTTAAAAAAAAAAAAAAATGATCATTTGAAGACGTTCACAAAGAATTTTATACCAATATTTGTGAAGAATCAGGCCTGCTTTAAACATTTTGAAAAGGAAACCTTTCCAATAAACTGCACTTTTTTTCTCTCTGTAACTTAAAATCTGACAGAATATCATAACTCATGAAGAAGATTTTATCTGCTTATGGAAAGTGAAGTTCCTCCATCAGTACTCATTCACAAAAACTTTCAGTGACAATAAATAATAGCTAAAAGTAGCCCATCCATTTTTTAACTAAAAAGGAAAAATCTGTCAATTGCAGTAGATCAATTTAACATCCACTCTTCTGCCATCTGCTGTAACTATAAGGCATTTTTGTTTCTTAAGTGATAAGATTTGGGAAAGAGTCAAACTGAAAGACAAAAAAAATCATACACTGCCCAAGTTTCTAATTCTGTTAAATATATACATAAATGAATCAAGGAGAAAGTGCAAAAAAATACAACCTTTTTTTTTCTTTTTTTTTAACATATATAGTGAGCAAAACTATCTCAGCTTGGGGAATTTTTATGTTATTTAGTCCCAATTAATACATGCTTCTAATCACAGACTGATAGTAAGGAAAAAAGACAGCATAAGCCATCAAACATGAAAGCAAACAGCTTTCTCCCTTGGCCCAGGGTCTGCTATGCCACCCTAAGCCACCAAACTGCTATGCCAACCCTATCTCCCTGCAGCCACTCCACCCACCTCCACCAGAGTGCCTGGCACACCACTTATGCACAGGCACATCAAACTCCAAGTAAACCCGATCATTTCTCTTCCCTTTTTTTTCAAGCCTCTAAGTACCTTTCATTTTTGTAACAAGAAAAAGTAGCTTAAACTCTTGTCGTTCAAATACAACCACAGAAAATCTCTTCTTTCAGCCACACTTAAATCTATATTTACCTTTGCGTTGTGCTAATAAAGTGAGGTGAATGAAGAGTTGGGGGTGAAGCGTGTGTTCACAGGCACAGTACAAACTTTTTACAACTGAAAGGAAAAGACTGCTTGGTATTCTGTTAGTTTATCCAATAGGTGCTAACACTTGCAACACCTCAACTCTTGATAGTTTGAACTCAAATCTTATTTATTATTTTCTTATCCATGTTAAATTGTGTACAGCAAATAAAGCATATATGATATACAGTAATTAAAAGAAGAAGAAAAAGCAAAAAAACAAACAAAACCAAACAATAAAATAGCAAAAAGAAAGCCTGGTCAATATTTTTGCACACATTAAGGCATCTTTTAGAAACCATAGTTGCAAAAGTTCTCGGGATTCCAGTATTCAAAGGAAAATATATATTTTTAGTGAGATAATAGAACGCATATAAGTATGCATATATTTTTATTGACTTATGGCAGTTTGGAGATAATTTAGCTATGCAAGAAGCTAAAAGTACAAAGTTAAAAATAAATATCAGTGTTACACATTTTTAAGAGCAAGAACAATGTAAGAAATGAGATAATATTATTAAAAAAAAGAAAAAAGAATGTTTTAAATCTGTCAATTTAAAGAAATAATACTTACTTGTTTCTCAATAATAAGTAAGATTGAAGAGAGAAATATACGCCGTATGGAGTTGGAAAAACAATGTTGCTGATCTACTTTTATTAAGACCTACAATATATTTAGCACAACATGATTTGAATTAAAATATAATCTTTGCAGAGGATTACTATCCCACTGTTCCTGAATGGATTCTTAATGACCATTTCTTTCCAGACCCCCAAATTCAGTAAAGATACAGGAATAACTTGATAAACACTATACTCTGTTCACCTGCAGTCTCATCTCTTACATTCCCAGCTTTTTTAATATAACCATAGACAAATAATTTTCACCTCCCCAACTGATGAGACTGGCCCCCTAAATGTACACTTTCCACATCAATCCCTTACCATATGCAAAAGTCTGACTGAAAAACAAAAAGACCACAAAGGGCAATCACGTCTCCATGTGAAAACATGCTGCCTTTAGAATAAGGAAAAGGTCAGACATAACCCTAGGACCCAAAGTGTGACATTACAGTATAAGACTACATATGTTTCTTTCTCTTCCAGAGTTTGAAGCTTTTCTAGCAAAAGATCCAGAAAACTGACAGACTTGTGGAGCCATCTGTGAACACAACAGAGGATGCACTGCCCTAGCACTACCTTCTGAGATTCGCACAGGCAACGAATAGCAAGAATTCACATCCAGGGGTACTGCTACAGATGCTGTCATCACCAGAAACAAAAGAAGGATTCAAGTTCTTATCTACTTACGTTAGAGGAAAGATTGATAATCAGAACAGCACCTGCATTTTCTTCTCAAACCTGATAACCTTATCTGAAAAGCACAGGATCAGAATAAACCAGCTCAAAACACCTGCCCAAAATACCTTGCCCAAAAACCCTTGGAGATGCTGATTAGAGGGGCAAGGTAGTATGGGTTATTCTATCAGGAAAGGTATGAGGCAGATAACTTGTATTGGAGTAGACCAAATCCCATTTAAAAAGTCTTTTTTTCTCCTCCAAGGTTTTTATTACCTATGCAGTAGTCATTGAAAGGGAATCATTACGATCCAACATGTACAACTTATTTCTGGTTGTTAAACCAAATTCAAGATGACTTTTATATTTGAATGTTTATGTGTTTCTGAAATTAAGGTATGCTTCCTATTTGAAAATATATTTATTTACACCTGGATTGCTGATGATTTTTCCATTTTTTTCCCTTTAGGTCTATTTCTAGAGAAATATCACATTGCAGCGAGTGTTAGATTTTGACAATTAAAATAATTTTGTTTTCTAGCAAACTTCGGAGATAAGAGGTGTAAGTCAGCAATTGTATCTCACTTTGATGCTATTGATAGTGCTATAGACTTTAGCCACAGCATAGTCAGATAAGAAAGAAACACCTTTTTCCCTTATGTAATAGTCATTCATTTATGGTGGTCAATGTTAAAAAAGAGGGCTTTTAGTAAAGTTAGATCAACCTTAAAGTTTTTAGACTTGATAGATTATAAAAAGAAAGGAGGAAGGCTTGCATTCAGAAGGTTATTAAAAGATCTAAGAAATCCCGCTGGCTAAACTTCCGTAGCACTATTAATAAAGATGCTTTTGTAGGGAATAGAGGAAAAAAAGATTAAAAAGAGAGATGGACAAGGGGATGATTTCTTACTGTATTTAATGTAAAAGGTGAAAGTTATTATATGAATACTAACATACTAAAGGACATTTGCTAATATTAGCAGTGATTACACCAAATTGGATTTTTGAAGTGCCAAAAAGTGACTACTCATTTATATTTAACTTTCTTCCCTTTACTGTCAGATGCACAGTTAATAAAATATAGAAATGCTTTTCCCAGTTTCCCAATTTCTTTACCACATCTGGAGAAATTTGATCTGGTAGTGTTTTAAGCATACACAAGATAAATCCTGAGCTGTAATTTTCAAATTAATCTAAATGTCATTGCTATCTTCTTGTTAGTCAATGAGTGGAAATTTTTTAGTATTTTACATCCAATATAAACCCTTTAGATGAGTACCTACATTTTTTTTAATATTGAAAGGGTGAGCGTTCAGAGCCTTATTTTAGTTCTGTATGTTCTGCCTACATCTTTGCCATCTGCCTTTGCTTGAAAGGAATCAAAATTGTCCCATGTGCTTTGATCAGATAATTCTTGCTTCTCTGCTTATTTTCGTGATCTCCTACCAAGGAGCTTTTTTTGTTTTGTTTTAAACATGAAGGCTAATCATCTTCAACTTACAAGTACACTCTTCAGCTTTGAGTTTTATTGTGCATTAAAAGCAAAATAATATAGAAAGAACAGACACCGATATGCTACATCTCTGAAGAAGCTCTTTTGTTTCCCTTCCTTGCAAGAATAATTGCAAGAAGTCTTCTGCAAAAGCTTAAGGGACAGAAATAAACCACTGCTGAGTAAAAGGCAGAAAATACAACTCAGTCAGAAATTCCCCCAAACCAATAAACACAGCAAAACCACCAGGAGTCAAATACCAAAGCCAAGAGTTATGCACATTTAACTACAAGCGTCAATTTTACTGGAGACGTACCACTTTTACTTGAGGCACACAGAGAGGCATCCAATTCACCTAAAATTGACCTTTTACTGCAGAAAATGACAGTTTGATTAACTCTGACTGAGTTGGTAAGTGCCTCACTTAGTGGCCCTCATCCCTTTGTAGGTCCTGGCTCCCTTGAGTGAAAGTGAACTTGAAGAGGTGTGAGACTGGGTGTGCAAGCTCCTCTTTCAAGTGCTCTACCTGCTGTATGACACAAGTATGCCACCATCTTAGTCACAGAAAATACAATCACTGAGCAGAGAGAAGGAAAGTGCTCCAAACACATTCAGTGCTGCCAGGGAGCCCATGGTATGCCCAGTTCATGGCAGGGATGTGAAGCCCATGCTTTGTTTGGGGCACTGTCTGGGGCCCGCACAAGTGAGCAATCAAAACCTGGCCTATGCCAACACTTTCACAACTCCTTTTATTTGGGGGCATAAATTTCCATTAAAGAAAAACACCACATAACAATTTATATTCTTGCCTTTGCAAGTCTTGCCATTCAGCATCTTTTCAGAGAGGGATCAGAAAGCCATCTCCTAGGGTAGCACATGGCCTGCGCCACTTAAGAGGTGAGCAAGGCAGACTTCCTCCCAGAGCAGCCATATCCTGCAGCCTTAGCCAGGCCAGGAAGAGTGACTGGGCTCAGCCACTGTCCAGCCACCCCCAGGTGCCATTGCAGGCCTCAGCCCAGCCATGAGGGCCCTTGAGCAGGAATGCTCTTGGGTCCAGATCAGCAGGGATAGGCATGAGCTGAAGTACAGCCCCAGGCAGAGAGAGAGACATCAGCTGCTAGATCTCCTCACAACAGCTCTTGTAAGGGAAGGAGCTGACCTTGGGGTCCAGATACCCCAATTTTACAGAAATTTTGGTGAAACACCCCTATTCCCAATATGAATAACTAAGCTTTTTTTCCCATTACTGCAGATGAAAGAATAGAAAAAAGAGACAACTGTGATTACAAAAAACTGACAAATAAACGCAAAACAAACAATAAAACCCCACTTGCTTTTCTTCTAGAATTGAAAAATAATTTTTAGTTCAAAGTTATTTTTTACTCTGTGATTGGGAAAAAACAAGGAGTTAGTCATCCCCAAAAGTACTTAACTATTGTGGCATCTGGTTTCATCAGAGAGTCAGTAATGAGCTGTCTGTACTTAGGGCCATGTACATTTTTGATACTGCATGGAGGCTGCTCACCTTAAAGGCCAATACCTCTAAGCCCAGGCAGTGGTATTTTATACTGAAACATGCTTCTGATTTGTTGGAAGACAAAGAAAAAACCTTCCTCCTGATGGGAGGCAAGCAGTGTGGGAGATTTATGTGCAGGACATTTTTATAGGTCTAGAAAATAAGCATCGTATCGCACAAGACTGCTGGACCAAGGCATGTTAAAAACAATGAAGCATGATTGGCCTAGCCCCAAGGTAAGGAGGAAGAGAAGTGAGTTTCAGAGGTAAAGTTTCTTCCACAGGCCAGAGAGGCTTGATCTACATGCAACTGATTATAAAAGGTCCACCAAACTGGGTGGCTGTCTGTCGTGGTGGGTGATTAATTATGAATTATGAAATATGAATTATGAAAATTATTATTCAATAATCATTATAATTATGAATAACCAATTAATCACTCTATATATATTGATTCAAATGCATGGTTGTAAAAATATAGTCCATAACTGGTTTAGTATGTACAGTTATAGCCAATTATAATATTTACAGAGTCGATTTCTAATTAAGGGAACGAGAGGGTGCAGTTCCGCGCTTGTCCACTAAATGGAGACTCGACAAGATGTTTTGCGGCTTGCAACTATGTACAGAGGTATTTATAATGTTATCACGAGGCAAGTTAAGCTGGAAATATCACGCGGCTACGCGCAGGCGCTTTGAATAGAATGTTACTGAATGTTGCACACATGGAAAGATACATTCTGTCTTTCTTTGTAGCGAGGCAAGTTGCTGGGTTACACTGGCTGGTTGGTCGCTGCTGCTGGCTGGCTGTTGGCTGCCTGTCTGCCCAAGGCTGGTCCCATTCGGGGGACGACCTTTTTTCTCCTCCCACCTCCGCAGGTGGGGTGAGGCTTGCTTTCTCCTCCCACGGCCGCGGGGAGGTGACTTTCCGCCGATCGGCGGCTTCCCTTAGCAGGGTCGAAGCGGCAGGGCCGGTCCAGGGGTCAGTCTTACGCAACGAAGTGACAGTTCCTGGTGGGCGGGGTTGGCCCTCGTGATCGAGATGAGGGGTTTGGGGGAGGGATGCAGTGAAGTGGCGCTTGCCCCTCGGCTCGGCTTGTGCTGACAATGCCTAATCTTTCGGCAACTGCTTCCCATTAAGGTTACAATGCAGCAGTCTTTGGCTTGATCTCAACGGAGTGGATATCTTCTGCTCTCTCTTTCTCTCAGGAAAATCCCGGGTTGCATTACCCTGATGGCACAGGGCTGTGGAGCGGCAACAGTAGGCAGCTCCCCTTATCTCTCCCGCAAACGGTGGGGTCATGCAAGATGCATTTCTGCTTATGGCTGCCTATGGCTGCAGCAGATCTGGACTGCCTGGCTCAGGGTTAGTCCTTCCCCTTCTGGGCTAAAGCTTACCCTGGGGCTTTCTGCAATCTTCTCGACTGGGCTTACGGCATCGGCTTCCTGTAGCTCAAGCTAAGGGATCATCCTGTGCTGGTTCCTTGAGCAGCTCGATGAGCTGGCTTCTTTCCGTATTGCAGAGGCCTCTAGTATGCTTGCATGTGAGAAGATGTACAGCTTACACAGCACGAGTTTATGTAGCGAGTGAAGGCAAAAGGAGAGAGCAAGTTGGAAAACAAATGGAGAATACTTATAGATTTCTCGATTTCTCGAGGCTGGATCTGTCCAACGGGCACAATTGTCAACAACCTGCTTCGACCTATAGAAAGGGTGAAGCTAGAATTATGCCCTTAGATGACAAGAGCACAAGCATGCTATGCAATGGGTGTATGTAGTTGTTTACCCCTTAGGAGACAGGTTGGCACCGGGGCCTTTGTCCTCCTCTCCTGAAAGGAGGGTGGAAAGGGGGGACTTATCAAAGCATGTTTGGACAAGTTTGCTGGTATTCAGGGGCATAATTCTGGGCATGTGGTGCCTTCACCACACTGTCACATGAGGAATACATTAGGAGGACTACACAGTTGCCCTATTTTGGTTGCACATGCTAGATGAAAACGTGTCATCAACACAAAGAGAGAGGCAGAAGCAGCATACAGTGACCTGAAGTGAACAAACTACCAAAGCTGAATACAGGTTTGGCATTTCTTCTGGGTGACACACAGAGGTCCACAGATTCTCAGTCAAGTGTCTCGTGGTTTTACAGTTCAGTTATGTGGATTTGATTTTTAAATAGACTGCAAACAAAACAAAACTAAACCAACCAAACAAAAATCTAGCTTGTAAATGAAAAAATAAAACTAGCTTTATAAAGCACATTTGCTTGTAGAATTACTCAAAGGATATCACTGTAGAAATTGGAAATACTCTGTGTCCTATTTGCCCTAATTTTGTAAACTGTTTTCATCTCCACCATAAAATTCTGACTCTCTAAGTGTATGTTATTGAGTTCATGCCTCTCTAGGCTCCTAGTGAGTGACTTAAGTATCTCTTAATTTCCCCTTTGCTACCTGCAGTAAGTCTGAATGAGATGAAAAAGAATACAGAAGAGAAAAATATCTGCTTTAGGGCAACAGAGATAAAAAAACCCAGGCCTAAAATGCTGCTTTCTTTCTCTTGAAAAGGAGCTAAGTACCAAGGCTCATCAGAGCAGATAAGGAAGAAAATATAGAAAATATTTTTATTCAGATGGGTTGTTAAAACTTATTTTAGAATACTAAAATTAAAGTAGGAACTCTGCAAGGTAACTATGAGGATATTGTATAAAATTATTCTAGCATTCAGTTGCAGAGAACTTTAATAAAATTTTCATGTGACATGTTCTTCTGGGACTCTTTCTATTGACTGACAAATAAATAAAATTCTGTCAAATTATGTTTTAGACATAGCATCTTTATTCCAGTAAAATTCCTAGACACCAGAGTATCCGATGCCATAAAGCAATGGATATTGCTTATAAATTTAAATATAGGTAACTAGGAATTACACCTGTGTAAGTCTAAGAACTGTGAGCACACTATTAAAATTATCTTTCTTCCTTGCAAAATCTCATTACATCTAACATGAAGAGTGGCTGAGGGAACTGGGCTTATTTAGTTGGGGAAGACCTCATTGCTCTCTGTCTAAAAGGAGGTTTTGGTGAGGTGGAGGTCAGGCTTTTCTCTCTAGTATCAAGTGATGGAATGAGAGGAAATGGACTTCAGGACAAGATTTAATGATCATGGTGGTGTCAAGTTGATGGTTGGACTTGATGATTTTACAGGTCTTTTCCAACTGAAAAAATCCTGTGATTCTATGTATGTTCGTAGTGTTAGTAGAAAGTGAATATCAAACTAGATATGAGTTCTATAAAATTCATATACAGGAAAAACTTACAAGTCTTTATAAACCAGTAGTGTAGCAGTTCTGGCAATGGAGGGCCTTTTGAAGTAGAAGGGTTATAATCTTCATGGATTAGTAAAACAGCAGAAGCTTTCAGGAAGCATGATTTACATGTGTCATATTTGTGGTCTATATACAAAGGAAGAAAATGGAAGTAAACTGAAAATGGACTTAGATGTATTGCTTTCTTAAAGAAAAAAAACCAACAGACTAAATATAGTAAAAGCAGAGGAAAAGATTAAATTTTTAGGGAAGCTAAACTGAAAATGCAGGTTAGACAAAGATGTCTCTTGCATTAATAATCTCTTGAGAGGAAAATGGAGTAAGAAACTTTCGTCTCTGGACTCTCTCATGACTACTCTGTTATTTCCTCTCCAAACTTCGTGATACAACTTAAACACTTCGGGCAAGTCCTCAGTTATTACAGAAAAAAAAAATTAAAAAATCAACAAAACTGAAGTTCCCACAATGGTAATTACAGCAAACTACTTTGAAGAAGAAGCCGTTAATGAATGGGGGAAGAGGAAGCAGTAGGGTGGGGAAATTTAGCCAGGGCCTTTCAGCCACTAAGGTGTTACAGATTCCTACAGACTGCTTTCAAAAACCTCATCGTATTGACAACTCATTCCACACCCACATGTTCAGTTTGGGAATTTCTTACATAACCGCCATCAAGGAGATGCAACTCTGGCAGCTCCTAGAGTGTTGTACTTCAGGCTTGTTCTTGTGATTATTATCTCACACCCACAAGCAGTTGTCCTCCACTAGCTTCTACTGCCACACTAAATGCAATGGAAGGCAAATGTAGATTTCTCTAATTCCCACAGTATCATAGCAAGTTCTGATACACTTTAGTAGATTTGGTTAGAGATTTTTGTTTTGGTTTTGTGGTGTTGGTTTTTTTGGTGCCTTTGAGGTTTTTTTGGTTTTGTTGTTTGTTTGTCAGTTAAATAAATATCAGGCAGTATTTCTAAATGCTTCTTTGATTTCCTTTCAAGAAATAGTACATCATGCAAATTCGGATTTCTCAGAAATTGTATGTTACTCCCCTCTGTTTCAAGGTATGTGGAAAACTCACCTCAGATTAGGGATTCTTAAACTCAGTAATCTGAAGTAGTTTATAAACTTGTCCTCTGTTTTATACTTAATTATTAAGTCTTATTCTGCATGATTATCCTGAGAGAACTACAGGAGATTCTCTGATTAATCAGTCTAAGTTTGTGAAGATTAATCTTCAGAATATGCTACCTCATGATTCTACAGGATGATTTATGGATTTATGCTTGGCTTTTTTATGAACAACCCTCCTTAGTTTAGCTCTAAACAGTTTCATGTATTTGGAAATAGAGATGTTGTTACAGTTTCCTTTGGTGTTCTTACCAGCCTTCTGGCTTTAAGACAGTTAATAGCCTGTGTTTGATGTGTTCGGTTTGTTGTTTCCTTCCACTTCCCCTGCCCATGTACTAATGATATTTATTATTGTCTTAGGCAACTAAGGCCACATAGTGAAAGCAGTTCTCATCTGCTGTAACTAAGAAAGCACAGGGAAAGTACAAGGAATAAAATTTCTGGCACAGAAAACAGAACCACCCCCCACCAGAAAGGAGTAAAAATGGTTTTGTTCCAAGATCTGAGAATGCTTTACATTACATGAAATCATTAGCAAATATTTTGAGGGTTTTGTTTATAAAAATCATCGGCAAGTATTCAGCTCTTTCTTAATCAATCTAATGTTTTGAAAGATGTTCTGCAAAATTAAGTAGGTTACATGAAAGTTTGTCACTGTCATTATGTCAGCTAGGTTCTTCAAACAAATTGCCATTCTTTTGCACACTGTATAGACTGGTATTAAAGGGCATGCCTGGGCAAGTGCTATCTAGATTTTAAGGACCAGAAGTAATAGCAAAAGTATGGAACATTCACAAAAGAACTTATTTCAACTCTACTGAACTGAAAAAAAAAAAAAATAAAAGAATCATCATCTGGTTAGCTTTGAACAGAAAAATGTGGTTTAGGACTAAGAATAACTGTAAATATCAAGATATCATAGATGAAAACATTTCGGACCTTATGCTGCAGTTGATTTTAGCAATTTTACCTCAATCAGATGCAGCACTTTGTTTACAAATATTTAGTAGGTCAGGTATGAAGTGCACTTTGGAACTCTGTAGAGACAATTTCAATACTCTCTGTAGAACATTTCAATAATAAACTAAACATTTGTTCTAATCATATTCTAAATAAACACACAGACACAACATAATCCTTAAGAATTAACCTTTGATTAAATACAAATATGCATATAAGAAAAGCAGTAGCTCTTCCTTAGCTCATTTTCCTTGCCCAAAGATATTACTTATCATTTTTTCTTTTAATGTATTTGCTTAGACTCCAAGATAAATCTTCAGTATAAAAACAAAGCTCCTGTGCTTCAGCATAAAAACAGTAGAGCAGACACAGAATTACGCTTCCTAGTATTCTACTTCTTGGGCTACCGCAGATGTCTCTGCAGATGTCTCCACACCTGTCTGGAGGCATCATAATGAATATTTCTGAATGAAATTTATCACATTTAAAGGAAATAGGTACTGTGTAACAACCACACAGTACCTGAAACTGGGGGGCAAAGTGTCATTGATAAGTGTTTTTTTTCAGAGTAGGCCAGAAACATGGTCCCTTAACTAAGCACAGAATAACAGCCAATCCCCAAATAGTAGTACTACTTGTACAAACTCTTCTAAGACGATACAGAAAACATTTTTTTTACAAACATCGATAGAAAGAATTCCAATAAACCTGCAAAGTTCTCTTGTCCCCACTTCTCGTCATTGTGCTTTCTAGTAGATTTATATTAATACAGCTATGGACAAGCTCCTTTCCTGGACGTAAATTATAGGGGCTCAATAATAATCTCATCTCTCCTTCCATTGCTGCTCAAGCTCAGGTGTGTAAACACCTTAACTTATTAGATGAGCACATGTGAAGAGTTCTGGTTTTTCGAAGTCTGATTATATAGGTGGTGTACAGTTAAAGTTAATGAGAGAATCTTTTCTGTTAGGTGAACCTGTAGTATGATTGATAGCACAGTGAAATCAGCACTACAGAGATGGATATCCAGAAACTTATTCTACTAATAATGAGAGCACATGAATTACAAAGCAGAAGTGTACTAAAAACACTGAAGAAATTAACTTAAAGAGAGGAAATATTAACAATGAACTCCCTGACTTTTCTCAGTAAGTGTCAAAACCTCAAAGCTATTGAAACATTGTTTTTTGCATTTAATATTTACAATGCTGTGACAGTAGCAATGAAATAATTACGGCACTTATGCTACCAAGGCCATGACTCATAAAAGCCAAACAGCAAGTCATTATTTCTGTCATTGCACTAGAAGGGGTAAGAAGAAAAAAAATGAAGCAGAATATCCTTTTTTGACACAGTTTGTATCTTATGCAACTGAATTACTACGCAGAGTTTTTGCTTCTCCCTGCCCCATTTTGGATTTCTCCCTTTATCTTTTGAATGGCCAACTTAATACAATACAAAGTGCAAAAAGAGAGCACAGGAGGGGCACACTCAAGATACCAATTTGTGAAGTTGCCCAATTTTTAGGCCTGTGGTACTGCAGGCTTTATTGAATGTAATTAACTAATTGGTGGTGATAATGCACAGTATAACTTTTCGTATGTTGAAGCTACCCATGCCACAATGAACTGCTATTAATTTGAGTAAAGCATCTATGCTACCTATATGCATCTTTCAGAAATATGGTAGTTCAACTTAACCTGAGAACACCTTTTTCAATTGCTATAATCAAAAATATAGAGTACAGTAGCATGCAACATGCATGAAGAAATTCTTCATTTTCCTGGTACCACAGTGAAAGGGAATTTTAAGAAGAGTAACAAGCACAATCAAGGTTAAAAGGATATTATATTATTTGGAAAATACATTATTTGGTGTAACAAAGACTGAAGGAAGATGTGATAAGAACTTTTCTATCTTTTACACATTAAGGAATTAAGTAGGACAGAATAAACACTCCTTCATATACAGTGAAGATAAGGGAAGCAGTAGTGGATTTGATAGCAACAAGGGATTTTGAGGTGAAGCACGCAGTGCTACAAATGGCTCTGTACTGAATATATTGCTGGAGGAGGCAGTAGTATTTCTATTATTATATTTAGAACAAACGAGATAAACATGCATCAAGGAATTACATAGGAAGACTTGATTCTGCCTTAAGGCTGGAAGTGAAACACAGCCTCTTTTAAGATGTGTTCCAAGCTGAGAGGGGCTCTCAACATCTATAAATATCTGAGGGGTGGATGTCAAGATGAAGGTGTCAGTCCCTTTTCAGTGGTGCCCAGTTATAGGACAAGGAACACAGGAAGTTCCACCTCAACGCAAGGAGACACATTGTAACGGTGAGGGAGACAGAGTGCTGCAACAGGCTGCCCAGAGAGGTTGTGGAGTCTCCTTCTGTGTAGATTTTCAAAACCCACCTGGATGTGTTCATGTGTAGTGCACCCTAGGTCATCCTGCTTTGGCAGGGGGATTGGACTAGATGCTCTTTGGAGGTCCATTCCAATCCCTAACATTCTCTGACTTGTGCAAGAATTTTTTGCTATCTGTCTTAGACCCCAGAAAGCTTTCTGCCTGAATGCACAACAGGTTTTCAGTTATCCAGATGAGAAGCTAGCAATTGACTCAGGCCAGACCATGCTGAGATGCAAGAAGTTTGCTGGCAAGTCTGCACTATTAGTAAAAAATCCTCTGAGAGTTCTGCAGTGGGGCAAGATTTAAAAGCTTGAATTTATGGATAGAATTGTCCAGCTGTGAATGTGGACTTGCTGTGTTGTTATCCTTCAAAGTGTTTTTCCCCAAGTCACCTAATGGCCATTTCAGACTATTAATTGTCATTTATAAGGCAATTTGATTCAAACTGTGGTGTTCTTCAAGAATTGTGAAAAATATGGTGGTCCTGGTCCAGTTGGTTCCACCATGATGAGCGAAGATACAAACTAACAGATAGGTTGAGAGAAGGACCATGGCCGTTGAGCTGAGACAAGTGGCCTCATGTTGTGGAACCAGTGGGTATTTATTAAGATGTATGTGAATGTTCCAGTTCCACTTTCTCACAGCCTATCTCCACTAAGCCCACTGTTTTGTCTTTATTTTAACAGGTGCTCTTCTCCCCAATTGCGTTTCCCCCCTGCTTCAAAGATGCTGCACTGTGTTTTCTTTTACTTCCATCCTTCCCCATACAGTTTGGGAACAACATCTCTTATCACCTCCAGGGCCTCACAGACATGAAGGCCATCTAAACATTTCATTCTCACTCTTTATATTAGCAATGTCTGTTTGTAACAGGTTAGCCTTCTGTTTCCCTTCAACACAGAAGTGAGAGAAAGCAACACACACAAAAAACTCTAGGTTGAGATAAAGAGTTGAGATAAAAAGAATTTAATATAAAATGAGATAACATAATGTGAAATTACTTTAGCCTCTTGTAGAAGAAGTGGAGCAAAATGCAGAAAACAGCAGCATAAAGCAGAAAACCAGTGAGTTACCCAGCTCCCACCTGTCTCGCTGTCATCACTGTGGAAAAAAAAAAAAAGCCAACACCCAAACCAAGAATCCAAAAGCAGCTACCGGAATGGGAAGCCTCTCATGGTACAATCTGAACTTCAAGCCCCATAAAACTTTGCTCCAGACAGCACTTTCATTTTGAAGTTGGCATGAGACAGAATGGTTTTGAATAACAGCAGCAGATTTTCAACTCACCCCAGGACAATGTTAAACACACTCAACTAGATAGGATGGTGTTAGTAGTATCTCTTTGTTTATAAACAAAGATAACATTGTGCCATGCTGAACCACAAACAGAACATAACTAAGACTTACATAACTTTTCTTTAAAGATGTATTTACTCTTTGTATTGTCTTTTCATAGGTGTTTTACACAGAATATCTATAATTGTTTTTAAATCTGTCTTTAACACAGATGACTTAAAGCTTGTCTGGCCTTCAGTTCTTGTAACCAGAATAACTGCACTAGGATAAAATTTTCTTAGGAGCAAATATTAAAAAGCAAAGCATTACACTGTTGTGGCAACACTGTTTCCAGTGCCCTAAACTATTTCACAGCAGTCTAACCTGGATATTTCTACATGGTACTAATTTATGCCATAAAAAAATTATCTTAAATGAGTGTGAGTCATGTAGCCTATCAACAGGAAGGCACAAGAGATGATGTTGTTCTCTAGAGCAGAAGTTGTATGAGCATTAATTACCAAAAAAAAAAAAAAAAAATCAGTACCCAACACGATCAAGTGATAGAAGAGAAAAAGAATACACTGGAGAAAAGAAAAAACAGCTTGGAGCATATTTCTTGAAAAAAAGTCCAAGGATGCGATTGGCCTCTGGGCTGCAAGTGCACATTGCTGGCTCACGTCCAGCTTCTCATCCACCAATACACACTAGTCCTTCTCCACAGGGCAGTTCACGTCATTCCACAGCCTTGATAATGAGTCTGTCCAGACCCAGGTGCAGAGCCTTGCACTTGGCCTTGTTGAACATCATGAGGCTCACCTCTTCAGCTTGTCCAGATCCTTCTGGATGAATCTTGTCTTTTGGGTGTATTGGTCACACCACTCAGCTTGGTATCATCTTCAAACTTGCAAAGGGTGCACTCTATCCCACTCAGTATGTCATTGATGAAGATATTAAAGAGCACTGGTCCTATTACAGACCCCTGAATGACAACACTTGTCACCCATCTCCATCTGGATATCAAGCCTTCGACCTTCTGTATACAATCATCCACAGAATCACAGGACATTAGGTGTTGGAAGGGACCTCCAGAGATAGAATGCAAGCCCCTGCCAAAGCAGGATCACCTAGGTCAGGCCCAACAGGAACACATCCAGGCAGGTTTTGCCCACTGAACAGTCCACCCATCAAATCTATATCTCTCCAACTTAGAGAAGAGGATGATATGGGGGACTGTGTCAAAGGCCTTGCAGAAGTCTGGATAGATGACATCCATTGTCCTTCTCTTGTCCACTGATTCAGTCACTCCGTTGTAGAAAGCCACTGGGTGGGTTGGGCAGGACTTGCCCTTAGTAAAGCCATGCTGGCTTTCTCAGATCACCTCCCTGTTCTCCATATGCATTATCAGAGATCTAGGAGGATCTGTTCCATGATCTTCCGAGGCACAGATGTGAGGCGGACAGGTTGGTAGTTCCTGGATCCTTCTTTGTAAAGATGGGTGCAAGGTTTGTCTTCTTCCAGTCATCAAGGACTACATCCAACTGCCATGACTTTTCAGTTGTCATGGAGGGTGACTTGGCAACTATATCAACCAATTCCCCAAGAACTCTGGGATACACCTTACCAGGTCCCATAGACTTGTATATATTTATGTTCCTCAGGTGGTCACAAACCTTGTCTTCACTTACACTGGGAAGGACTTTGACCCACTGGTCTCTGTTTTGTGGTCTTTCAACTTGAGGCATGAGGACAGAGGTTGCCAGTGAAAATAGAGGCAAAAAAGTTGTTGAGAACCTCAGCCTTCTCCTCCTTGCTTATCAGGGTGGGTACGTTTTCTTTAACTTTCCTTTTCTGATTGATATTCCTGTAGAATCCCTTCTTGTTATTCTTTGCATCCCTTGCCAAGTTCAGCTCCAGCTGCACCCCAGCCCTTGCTGACATATCCGTACAGAACCAGGCAGCTATACTCTTTCCAAGATACCTGTCCATGCTTGAACTGCCTATGCAGTTGCTTATTCTCTTTTATTTAGATCAAGCAGCTCTCACTGATGCTTATCTCTTCCTTTCATTGCCTTATTTCATGCACCTGGTGATCATGAGCTCTTTGCGCTCTGTGGAAAACATCCTTAAAGATCTGCCAGATCTGTTCTGCTCCCTTATCCCTGATGACTGGTTCCCAGGGGGTCCTACTGATTAGCTCCTCAAAGAGCTGGAAATTTGCTTTCCTGAAATTCAGGGTCCTGACTGTGCTCCCTGTCTGACTTGTGTCACTTAAGACTATGAACTCCAGCAATGCATTATCACTTCAGCCCAGGCAGTCTCCAGTCTTGACATCCCTGATGAGCTTGCCTGTACCAGGGACCATCAGATCCAGTATCACATCCCCCTGGGTAAGGCTGTCTATTTCCTGTCTTAGGAAGGAATCCTCCTGGATTGCCTAAAACTCACTGATGATGGTACTGAGTGTACACCCTCAACAAGTTTGCTGATAACAAAACAGAGAGGAGTGGCTGATACACCCAAGGGTTGTACTTCCATTCACAGGGACCTTGACAGGCTACAGAAGTAGGCTGACAGGAAGCTCATGAAGTTCAACCAGGGGAATTTCAATCCCCCACCTGAGAAGGAGCAATGTTATATACCAGCATATGCTAGGGGCTGTCCAACTGCAAAGTATGTTGGCAGAAAAGGACCTGAGAGTCTTGATGGACAAGGAGTATGAAGTAACAATGCATCCCGGCTACAACGGCAGAGAGTGGTGTCTTGGGTTGCCTTAGGAGTGTTGCCAGCAGGTCAAAGGAGGTGATCCTTCCCCTCTGCTTAGCCCTGGTGAGGCTAAAACTGCAATATTGTGTCCACTTCTGGGCTCTCCTGTACAAGAAAGATATAGACATAGAAAGAGATTTCCAGGTGGTGGAGAGGAAGTCTTATCAACATGTATCTTAAGGAAGGGTATAAAGACGGAGCTGGGCTTTTTCCAGTGCCTCATGACAGGACAAGAGGCAATGAGCACCAACTGAAACAGGAGATGCTGTTTCCTGATATGCAGACACTATTATTGTGAGGATGACTGCTCTGGCATGGAACAGACAGTCAGATGGGCTACTTCTGGATGTTTATATATTTAGCTGATGGGAAGGATATTGTTAGGCCTATAGTCACAGCTGTGCTTGAGCCTTCCCTAACAGTCCATTTAAAGTGCTTACCTTTCCTGACCACTATTTGAAGTCTTAGAATCACTTTTGAGCACACCTCCACCCACATTATATTCAAAATAAATTGTAAGTCCTGCAAGGATAAAATTTCAGAAGCAATAGGAAGTGTCCATTCCTGAAATGATCAAACTGTATATTTTTTCCATTATTATAGTGCCAGGAAAAACAAGGCAAATTGACTTAAGCCAATTATTTTTAATTGTATTCTTGCTCCTGCCTCCCATCCATTTTGAGAACCAGTGGTTTAAATCATCCACCGCAGAAAGGTGCTGGGATCATAAAGATGAAGAGAAAAGGCTCTGAAAAGTGCCACCATTCCTAATGAAGGAAACACATGCCACATTAAAATGAGAAGAAAAATACATAACCTCAGCTTGGTTTACAGCAGGGAATGTGAAAGAATTCTAACTAAAAATAGTGTTACCAATAGCTAATACATATACGTATACAGACACTATTTCCTCTCACCCACTGTAAGATTTTTTGTTAAGTTCATAGGGAACACTGCGAATCAGACACATCTGAAAAATGCTTCCTTGGTCATTAGCATAATATATGTTAACCAGTTTGCTTTTTTTCTGTAAAGCTCATAACTTGACGTTTTCCAGATTTTCATGATACTTATAGTTACCTTGAAGTATGATTTCATGGTTTTGTGTAACCATTCAAAAAAAAAAAAATCAAACCAACAAGTATGAGATTAAATATATCACTATACCTTGAACTTTATACCAGAACTGCCATGGAGAAGAGTGCATTTTCAGGGACTTCACCAGTTTTAACAGGATTCACAGTACTTGCTACACTGCAGAGGAGAGCTAAACTCTGTCACCACTCAGTTTTTCCATCTTTATTTATACTACGTTAACTGATAAATGTTTATGACATTTTTTACTTGAACAAAGTCCATTAATAATTTAAGAAAAAAATAAATGATTCCTAGTAAAATAGAGGAATTCCTCCTTCCACAGAAGTTTCCCACCATGTTGTCCAGACTAAAGATGGCACGTCACAAAGTCACAGATTAATTTTATGAGGATTGATTCATGCCAGCCTCTGAAGAGTAATTAAGTTCCATAAAGGCCCATCAATATCATTTGATATCAGTCGTCACTTTATATCATGTCTAAAAGGTACAGGCATACACAGAGATGAATAAAGAAATAGGAACAGAAGGTGCTTTTCAGCCTCAGAAGCAATTGTGAACACCTTAATTACCCCTAAATCACTGGCTTTTGCCAGTCCTCCATCAGTGGCCAAAAGCAAACGTAGTCCCAAAATCACAGAATTGTTTTGGCTGAAAAAAAACTTTAAAATCTAGTCCAGTAGAGTCCATTACTACACTATTAATCAATCAACATACTTTCCACAGTTGCCTGCCTGAAGATCCAAACCTTAGAGCTGCTTTTAAGGTACTGGAAGCAGATAAGAGGAAGATAGAAAACATAAAAAGAGTAATAGTCCTTCTTTCCCTCAAATGAGCATATAGCCTCATGCTTAACACAGGCACCTACATGATAGGAGCTGCAAGCCTGAATTCACATTCCAAAGTTTAGGACAGTTATTTCCTAGATACAATGTCTCAAATAAGAAGCTTTCAGATAAAAACAACAATCCTTTCAAAACTGTGTTTTGAAAGCAAAAACAGCATTACCTTTGGAGTATATTCTGTTAGAAAGCTTATAAACACTTCAAGAAGACAGCTTGCAAGCCTCTAGTAACAGAAGTCAATTTGCTTTAAACCCAGGAAAACCACAAAGCACAGAAAGATGACACTCAATCTGTGGCCTTTGCTTTCTAGCACCTTCCATTAACCAGTTCCAGAGAGCTGCAGTCCAAGACTTTTTTTGGGTGAAGCTGCCTGTGAAAATACTTCCACTAAGTTCTGATTCACACCCTGCCTGATTAATACAGCTGTACCAGAAGCTGGTGAGTTGTTTCTCCATTAAGACTGCATGGCCTAATGGGGAACATCTGCCCTTTAAATTGCTTAGAAACACTCAGCAATTGTATTGTTCAATAAGCAGAAGAAATTACAGCTTTAAGCGGGAAAGCTTATGTGGGGATGTTGCAAGAGAGAATGTAATAAGCTAGAAAAAAAATCCTTGAGTGTGAAAGTTTAGTAAGGCCTTTAGGATACATAGATATGAGTATTTAATAAAGCAGTAGGTGTCCAAAAATGGTGGCAGGGTTTATTAATACACTTGAATTTTAAGAGCAAGCAGGGGGGGTGCTGATGAAGAATAGCTGATGGCTAAGAGACTTTGGTCTCTTAGAAGATAATCGAAGAGAAAAGGTGAGGTTGGAGATAGAAATTCTGGCTCTGAAATTCAGTGGAAGTGGAGGAGCTGAGGTTTTTTCATGGGCTGCTAGATGGCTCACTCTTACTAATTGTCATGACAGACAGAAGCTAAATATTCCTAAAATCCTGTTGCTAAGTGCCTAACTCTCGTAGGTCTTTTGTTTCTTTCCTACTTCAGTACAGATCTTCTGACCAAGTTGTGATTGGGCCCAGATGCATAATCTGAATTGGAATTACTTAATTATGTATGATATTCATCTCATAATGAACCATTACTCACCATTTTATACTCTCATATTCCTATCAATGATCTAGAAAAGAAAGGTTTATCTACATCATGTCCATTTCACTTAGGTTATAGTTCTCAAGCTTTCATTTGCAGATCACTTGAGGCACAGAGAATATTTCTTTGTATTTTTAAGGAAATCAGTGTTCTGCATATAGTGAGAATTTTTTCTAGGAGTCATACCTCTGTAATGACTTTAGAAGTTTTTAGGTGATTTCATGACCAATTAAACAGCAATCCCCATACAGTTTCTTTTTTGTTCCTGTGCTTAGAACACCAGCTCACATCTGTTGCTGGTAACTGTAGAGTAATTATTCAGCTATGACTGCAGTTTACAGCAACTAAAAGAACAGGCTACAGTTAAAAGAAAAAGAGGCTTTTGGTCTGTGAGATTTTCAGACAATAGGGGAGATTTATTAGTACTGAAGTCAAAGCATAGAGGGCAAGAAAATGAAAACGTATTAAAAAAAGAGGCAACAAACAAAATATCAGTCATTAATGTGCATCAAAAAATTGCAAGGAATTTTGTTTGTTTGTTTGTTTTTATATGTCAGAAAGGTTTTAAAATCCAATACAAGTTTTCAAAAATAAGTAAAGATTTTTTCTAACTCTTTGAAAAGGTAGGGGGGTGAGTATCTACATGAGCCTTCATGATGATATTATCTATTCTAAGAACATTCTCAATTATCATTACGATCATCATTAGCATGTTTTATAGCATGTTCATTTGTTTTTCCTCCTGGAATGTTAATCAAAGATTAAATTTACTGTAAATCAATCAAAACCCATTTTCTTCATTTTAGGTTTAATTACACAGTGCTTCCTATGTAATAAAGGAAATAGAATAATATTGAGTCATTGTTGTCAGTCTTTTCAATAATAATGTGAAAAACCTTGAAGTTTATAGAACAATTCATTTGAACATAATTATAGTTACTTTTTAAATTTACTAATTCCTATCTTTTCTGTAAATTTATTAACTACTATCTTTTGTGTAAATTATTTCTACTTTCCAACCTAATTATTTATTGGTAAAGTTAACTCACACATGAGAAAGTATCCACACAACTATACTTAAAGACTGCCAAATTAGAATGTGAAAGCTAGTTTTTGACAAGTTCCCTGTATTAGGATAAAGAAAGGAAAACATTAAAAATTATTTCATTACCAATGTAATTTCAGTTACATTTCTGTCTCTGTTAAAATTATTTGGTAAAAGGATCATGTTATTATTCTTGCACTTGAAAAAAAATTCTACATAAGTCAGGCCCAAATTTCCTAATACATAAATTTTGTGAATGCTGCTCAAAGTCCAGTGAAAATACTGAGTTTTCATGCATGCAGGCATTTAGCTGGACTGTGCATAGAGAATTCTTGCATTGTCTTTGTACAATATTGCCATATTTTAGGAAAGTGAAAGGAAAGTGTACTGTATATTAATAGCACTACATCTATGACGATAATGTTGAGTTTGTGACCTCAGGAGAGAGCAGTTCTTGAGTGACAGTAACTTCTAATTGTTTCTGAAGGTGTGGTGAGCTGATCTTGGCTGGCTGACAGGTACCAACCCAGCAACTCTCTAACTCCCACTCCTCAACAGAGCATGAGGAAAAAAATACGGAAAAGCTTGTAGTCAAGATGAAAATGTGGAGATTGCTAGCCATTTATCACCATGGGCAAAACAGATTCAATTAGGGGTAAATTAATTGAATTTATTGATCATTAAAAACATGAGAAACAGAGACAGAATGACAACACCTTACCCCTACCCCCACCTTCTTTTAAAGCTCATCTTAAGTCCTTCATTCCTAGCTCTTCTTCATCCTCCTCCCCTTCCTAAGTGGAGCAAGGGAATGAGGAATGGGAATTGTCAATTCATAACATTGACTTTGATGCTGCCTGCTCCTGATGCTTTACCCATGCTTTAGCTTGGGGTCCCTCCCACAGGGTAAAGTGCTTCACAAATTGATCTAGTGTGTATCCTTCCTACAAGCTGCAGTTCTTTATGAACTGTTCCAGCATAAATCCTCTGCAGAGCATACAATCCCCATCAGGAACTGACTGCTCAAGCATGGTCTATCCACAGGCCACAGCCCCTGTCAGAAAACCTGCTCCAGTGTGGGCTCCTTTCCTGACAGGAGCCTCCTCCTCCATGGTGTCCTCCACAGGTTGCAGCTTCCTCCAGGACATATCCACCTGCTTTGTTGTGGGGTCCTCCATGGGCTCTATCATGGTCCTTTCCAATGGCTGCAGGGAATAAATGTTCTGGCATGGAGTCATCTGGAGCTGTAGGAGAATCCATGCTTGGATGTCTGCAACACCTCCTCCCCTTCTTCTCTCACCTCAGTGCACAACGCGCTATTTATTACACTTTCCCCATGCTTCTAAATGACAGGCAATACTTTGCCCTTTACACAGGCTTTTCCTGAAGCATCGTCATCATGTCTGTGGGGCTCAGCTGTGCCCTCCTGTGGGTTGCTTAGAGCCAGCTTCAACTGGCTGTGTCTAGGGTACTGGAAGTATGTAAAATAAAAGATATTTTAGTCAATTTCCAATCTATAGTCCTTGCATACACAAAATTCTGAGGTTCAGCTTTCAGGATTTTAATAAAATAGTTGAATATCATCAAAGTAGATATTCTTCTACTAGTATGAGAAATTATAAAACAAGTTTGCAACTGTATTTTTGTTGCATTGTGGTTCATTTTGATATAAAAGTCCTTTCTTTGTGCTACAGTCTGACTCCAAATTACAATAAGGTTTCAGCTAAGAAATTGGAAATAATTTCGTAAAACATTATATTGATGACAAATAAATGATAGGCAAGTCACTATGGAGCAACCTGAAAAACTTTTTGGACAGAAAATCAGTGTAAGTGTTTGTGTACCTACCAAATGAAAGTGAGTTATATACTAGGCTTCCTGAATCCTACACAAATTCCTATTTCAGATACCAAAATAATTGTATAGAGAATATTTATAGTATTCCCAGTATATGCATCAACTTGTGTAAGTATGTGTGATAAACTTGAATCACAGTCCTAGCTCTTCTTTATAGTAAAAAGATATCACAAAATATAGACCTGAGAAATTCATTCATGGATGGTTTTTACCTCCTATTATTTGGGTTTAATTATACGTTGAAAGTCGTGCAGACTGTGTTGGAAGCAAACAAAAGTATTGATCATTTCATATACTGATAGTATGAAGAACAGGTCAGATAAAAATGTTAAAAAGCATTTAGGATATTCACAAAATTCCCAAGAAGGCAGAGATAGAAGGAAAATAGTTTTCCTATTATGTCTACTTTATCATTTTCTATTCTATGAATGTTTTCTTTTTTTTTCATACTGTCAGAAAGACAATGGGAAGTATTTCTGTCAATGGTCTACTGAAAATATCAAAGCAAATGCTGCTCCCAGGTTTTGCTCATTAGCTGATGTTCAAGCTGCAGATGAGAAGTTAATGTACTACAGAAAATAAACATGTGGACCTTGAGAAGTGGGAGCTATATGCAAAGCAGAACTGTAGCTCATAAAAGCCACAAAGTTCATACCTGAGGGTCCAAACAATCGAAGTACTGAGTGTTTGGTAAACTTAAATCTGAAATGAGAAACATGTTTTTAAAAATGGGAGGTATGAGGGGTCAGTGGAGGGGGAGAGGTGGGGTTGGAAATGTGATCGCTATAATCCATTTTTCTTACCTTAAAAGAGATTTGTAAATAACAGAATGAGATAAGATAAAAAGTCGAAAAAGTCAAAAAAGTCAAAAAAGTCAAAAAAGTCAATGCTGCCTTTTGTAAAAAGTTAATGGAGACAAAAATCTTAGCCATTGTGCAGAAATACTGTGTCTGACCAGATCTGTACAAGCCTTTTTGTTCCTCGATAATGGAACAACAAATAGAAGAAAGTTTCCTCAGTCAACCGGCTAATTTGAGTAATCTGAAGATTTCACATAATGCAACGTGCATTTCTTCATGCTTCAGTATCTCATCATTTGTCAGTGAATACACTGAGAAGAGAGAAAAAGACAGCCAGAGAAGCTAATGTGACAATGTGCTCTAGCAAAGGAATGAAGGGATACAATTAGTAGGATTCAGAGGCTGTTAATAGACACAGAAAGGAAAATTAGTAGTGGGAAAAGATGATCTATCGTTCCTTAGTGAAGAGTGCTGCAATTATTTTCTTTTTCTTTATGGCAGGTCTTCCTCCTCCTTTTTAATTTTGTCATGGTATTAACTGAGTGAAAGCTCTGTCAAGGTTACACCTAATAGGGCTGGTGCAGTTCTGTCTTACATTCATTTCACAAACAGAAATACACTTGCATTGACTGTGGGAGTATGTAAGTGTGGTGACTGTGCGATGTCCAGAATCACTAGGTTTCATTAGAAGAGTAGTAGTAGGTGTTGCCCCACCTGGACACTGTAGTTAGATTGATTCTATAGCTCACATAAAGACCCACTAGAGAACAGAAAGATTGCATGCATTTCTTTTTTGCTATTCAGACAAAACTTGCAGGCAGAAAAATATGAGAAAACTTATTGCTTTGTTGCCCTTATATTTAAAAATTAAAGTGGAAATGTGAGGAAAAATGTCGGTAGGTGATCTTTTTTTATTGCTCTATAAAGTTTGGTATCTTGTGACTTTTTCTTTTACAATGAAAATCACTAGGGAAGGGTTTGCTTATATTACCACCTGCATGTTGCAATATAAGCAGTAGAAAGCATTAGTGAGGAAGAAAAAAAAAAGAAAAGTCGTCTAATCCTTTTTCATCCAAAAATTTCATCCAATATTTGGATGAAAAATGCAAGTCACTGCAAGGTAGCAAAACTGGTGGGTTCTACTTAACATGAGAAAGATGAGTGAGCCTGCTGCCTTATAACAATTAGTGAATTCAGGCTGGCAATTCTTAGTTTGAGAAAATCATCTGGTAAGCAAAACTGAAGCATCTAGAAGCAAAACTGAAAGCTTTGAAGTACTTGGAGCACATAGATGTTAGTAACTAAGAAACAAATGTATAGTTTGAGAAATATCATTTCAAACAAAATTATTTAGACTGAGTGATCCATTTCCGTATATGTTTCAGCTTGTAGAAACACAAACAGTCTTTCCTCAAGACATTCTGTTTAAAGAAAGAGTAAAGAAGGCTAGGTCCTATATTCTGTATTCAAGCTGAGAGATACTGTAGTCAGTGAATAACTCACATGGAAATCAGAACAGCAAATCTGACCTAAACACAGTCTTGAAACTGAATACATCTCTTAACTCTCTCAGAAGGAAAATCAAAGTATCAGTTATGTTTAGCAGTCATTTTTAATCAGACAGAGAAGCATCTTTGTGAAAGGCCTTGTAATCTTCTGTTGCTTACTCATTATGAGTAAGACTATATATATATATAAATGAATTATTTTTTACCTCTATATTAAAGGGATGGTGTAAGATCCCACTATCAAACTGCATATCTGTATCTGTATTGTCTGTTTTCAGTATCTTAGTATTTCTTAAGAGATAATCACATGTAATGCTTCACACTCCCAAGGAATCAAAATATAAATCCCCCTCAAATTGGGAAAAAAAAAAAAATTCTTGCTGTTGGATTTTTTGGCAGTTTTTGTGATGAGAGCTTTCCAAGGAATGAAAGTAATGCTTTCAAAATCATGGTAGCACCCAGGCTAAAGCTGACTAAGAAAAATCTTTCTGAAAGACTTTAGAAATAGAACAAAAAAACCCCAACATGTTCTGTCTCTATTAAGTTTTTGGGTTTCTTGATATATATATTTGCCCAACTAGTACTCAATTATAAAATACTTTAAATGCTTTTTCATCAGTGGTATCATATATGTTTTTTCTTTTTTATGCATGGGTGACTTTCTTTCATACCTGCAATATGCTGCAACAAGAGTTCCACTCAAAATCTTTTTCTAGGAAAAAAGGAAGACATTGTATACATGGAAATAATTTGATGTTATTAAAATTAATATTTTAGCAGCCTAATAATAAAAATAACTAATTAATACAGAAAAATCTTCATTGGTATGACAAGTAAAATGGCCATGTAAAACATTGTTATATTTATCCCTTTTTTTGTGGTGCTAAACTCACTTTTCCCATGTGCTTCTGTGTCCTACGTGTCAGTCTTCCACAATGAGACTGGTAAAGGGAGGAGTTTAGATCAGTTTATCAGCAGCATCTTGAGGTCCTTACTAGGAGATATATGATCTCTGTGATGGTAGCTTCTGAAATCTTTGAACCACTTGGAATGTCTGAAAAGTTGTTGTTTTTTTCTTTCTTAGCTGTTCAGAACAAAATCTACAACCTTTTACTGCTAACAGTAAAATTCTATTTATTGGGCCACACAGGCCACTGTAGTTATGATATTCCAAAATAGACTGAATGAATCCAAAGCACAAGACTGTTTAACATAAGTGCCAAATTCAGCAGATTTTGAAGAGAAAAGGGTGCTTTATAGTTCAAGACCTTTCAGTTTCTCCCGTTAGTCCTCATATGGATTAAATTGTCCCTAGAGTCATTCCGTTAAGGCAAAGCACATCCTCATCTCTGCTCCACAACAAGCAACTGTAAGTGTAGCCATTTTCCATCACTGCCGTTTTCCAGTTTTATCAACTGCTAAGGAGAAAACAGAGTTAAAGAAATACAAATCTCTTCCTTTCTCTCTCTTTCAGTGCTTGAGCTAGAATTTCTACATTTCTTACTCAATATGAGAAAACAGAAGCAGAGATCGTCTCCTCCCTCAATAATCAAAACATGTAAAGCAGATTTTTTCCTTAAGGAATTCACTGAGTGCAAACTTGAACTCTATAAAAGCTAGAGAGTGGTTTTAATTTCTTTATTTAAAGACCCAACACATAATCATGTTACAGCCAGCTCAGGCAAAACTTCACAGTCTCATTCCCTGGTTTTGTACAGTGTACAGGGTTATTTCTGTTAATAAATCATTATGGACTCATAAAAAAAGAGGAGGAAAACACCATCCTGAGCAGGCGTGCTGCAGGACTGCCCCTGATGGTCCTGCTTGTCCTTTTAGGCTCCTTCTGCCCTCAGAAAGCCCCAAAGCAAACCCAGGAAGCCCCCAAAGCAACCCAAATTAAAGCAAAGCTCAGCTGGCGGTTGCTGAGGCTTTCCCATGGCTGTGCTTGTGCTGGAATGTAAGAATTGGAACTTCATTTAAAAGTTGTGGATATCATTCAAATATTTCATTATACTATATCACAGGATCACAGAATTGTCAGGGTTAGAAGGGACCTCAAGGATCACCTAGTTCCAACACCCCTGCCATGGGCAGGGACACCTCACACTAGATCAGGATGCCCAGAGCCACATCTATCCTGGCTTTTAAAACTTCCACGGATGGAACTTCCACCACCTCCCTGGGCAACCAGTTCCAGCATATCACAACCTTTATGGGAAAGAACTTCCTAACATCTAATCTAAATCTACCCTCCTCTAGCTTGGATCCATTCCCCCGAGTCCTATCCAACACCCTGCTGGACACCTGACACCCTACCTGGCACCCTAAAAAGTCCCTCCACAGCTTGTAGGTTCCCTTCAGATACTGGAAGGCCGCAAATAGGTCTCCTTGGAGCCTTCTCTTCTCCAAACTGAACAGCACCAACTCTCTCAGCCAGTCCTCATAGGAGAGGAGCTTCAGCCTTCTAATCATCCTCCTGGCCCTTCTCTGGACACATTCCAGCACATCCATTTCCTTCCTGTACTAGGGGCTACAGAACTGGATGCAGTACTCCAGGTGGGGCCTCAAGAGAGCGGAGTAGAGGGGGAGAATCACCTCTCTTGACCTGCTGGCCGCACTTCTCTTGATACAACTGAGAATACAGTTGGCTTTCTGGGCTGCAAGTGCACACTGGTGGCTCATATTGAGCTTTATCCACCAGCACCCCCAAGTCCTTTTCTTCAGGGCTGCTCTCAAGCCAGTCACTGCCCAGCCTATATCGGTGCTTGGGATTGCCCCAACCCAGATGCATGACCTTGCATTTGGTCTTATTGAACTTCATGAGGTTGGCTTCGGATCAGCTCTCCAGCCTGTCAAGGTCCCTCTGGATGGCATCCCTTCCCTCCAGCATAGCTGTTGCACCACACAGCTTGGGGGTCATTGGTGAACTTGCTGAGGATGCACTCAATGCCACTGTCACCAACAAAGATGTTAAACAAGACTGGTCCCAGTACTGATCCTTGAGGGATTCCACTTGTCACTGGCCTCCACTGGGACATGGACCCATTGACAGCCACTCTTTGGGTGCAGCCACCAAGCCAGTTCTTTGTCCACCAAGTGGTCCATCCATCAAACCCGTATTTTACCAGCTTGGAGATCAGAATGTGTGCTGGTTTGAGGCCAGACAGAACGTCTCTTGCCCTGAAAGGGACAAAAGAATGACACTCACACAAACGGATTGGAGAGTGATGGAAAGTTTAAATGGAAAAGCTATTGGTGAAGCTACAGAAAAAACTACACAGCATAGTGGCAAAGAACATCCTAAAGCATACAGAGTCCCTTTACATAGTACCCAGAGGTTTCCCAATCCTTCCCTCCTCCCACCTGAGGGTCTACCCAAACCCCCAGGGCTCTTCCTTCCCCCCACCTCCCACTGCTAGGCAAGTCTCAGGCTGGCCAGGTCTGAGACTGCCCCCCCCTCCATTCTCCTCCTGGCATTAGGCCTAGTCAGGCCTAAGAGGCCTGAGATACCCCCCTGGCATTACCCGATAAGAGAGGACATCTCCCATGGGAGCAGAGAGGGAAGAAAGAGGAAGAGAATGACTCTGCAGATGGCTTTATAGGGCACAGGATTTATGGGTAGAAATACGCCATTTCCTGTGTCCACCCCTATTGGGTGGGCACCCAGGACACCAGAGGTGTATCTCATGCATCAGTGGCAGGGGGCACCCAGCCCAAACTGCCACAGAATGTCATAAGGGACAGTGTCAAAGCCTTTGCTCAGGTCCAGATAAAGGTTGTCAGCTGCTCTCCCCTTCTCTATTGATGTTGTGACCTTGTCATAGAAGGCCACCAGGTTTGTCAGACAGGATTTGCCCTTGGTGAAGTCATGTTGATTGTACCAACTCACCTTTTCATTATTCTTCTGCCTCATCAGTGCCTCCAGAAGGATATGCTCCATGATCTTACCAGACACAGAGGTGAGACTGACTGACCTGTAGTCCCCTGGATGATCCTTCTTTTCCTTTTTGAAAATGGGGATTATGTTTCCCCTTTCCCAGTCAGTGGGGACTTCACTAGACTGCCACAACTTTTGAAATATAATAGAGAGCAGTTTAGTGACCTCGTCCACCAATTCCCTCAGTACCTGTGGGTGTATCCCACTGGGTCCCATGGACTTGTACACTCTCAAGTTCTTCACGTGGTCATGAACCTGATCTTCACTTAAAATGGGCAGTTCCTTCAGCTTCCCTCATCAGGGAGTCTCCTAATACAACAACTAGTTGATTTTTCTTTTCAGGGTCAGTTTTGATGGATGGCCTGAGGCAAGTCAGCCTTGGTGGCACTTCTGGCCTTCCCTTGTCCTTACTGACAACCAGTTCCTCCTGATGAGCCTCATAGCTGTTCCATTGAGCAGACACCTGTTCCCATTGGCTCTGCTCCTTTGGGATACTACAGGAAGGCAGGGGGACTTGCTGATTAGAGGAATTGGAATCCTCTGCTCCATTAAGACTTACCTACCACTTCGTTTCTTTAGAGGCCAGTTTGTGGAAATAATCCATTTCCCTCTCACTCTCTCTGATGTTTCTCAACCTACTCACCCCCTCCGTGGGCTCCATCACTTCATCTTGGAGCTGTGCCACCCAGCTGAGCAGGTCATCATCCTGTTCACACCACACACAACCGTAGTCAGCATTGCCCCCTGTTGCCAGTGAAAGGCTGTGGCATTCCTCACAGCCTGTGGCCTGGATACCAATATCCAATTTGGTGGATGCTGGGAACACAGAATTCCTCCTCTGAGTAGCCACCATCACCTCTTGTGTAATTTCCAGCACCAAGCTGGAGAAAACATCAACAACATACCCAGCTGAAGCAGCACTCTCTTCTTCCAACTTTGTTGGGTGTTTAAATCACCCACTGCAGCTGCAGCTCTGCCCACACTTCACCTGCCTCTCTCACAAGAGATGCTGGCTCAGGGAAGGAGGAGGGGATGCTCCACTCTCCACGTGCACCTCGATTTCCACTCTCCAGAAGCCACCATGCCATACAAAGCCAGTCCTCCAACCTGATGCAGAGACAGAGCAACTCTGGAGGCTGAGATAGCAGACCCAGATATACATTTGTTTAAGAACGCAAACTAAGTAAATCTATATATAAAGAAATTGTCTAATAACAAAGACGTATTGAGCTGATAGAGGCATTTTATTCTCATGGTACTGTTCATCATCATGGGGCAACATTGCCACCAAGGATAAGGAGAAGTCTAAGATACTTATGTTGTTCTTGTTTTAGTCTTTAATACTCAGACCTGTTTTTGTCAGGATATTCATACCCCCTGAGCAGGAAGACAAGGACAGAGAGAAAAGTATACCACCATAATCCAGGAGGAAATAGTGACCTACTATGCCATCTTGGACACTCACAAGTTTTTGGGGTCAGGTGAGATCCACCCAAGAATGCTGAGAGGCCTGTCAGAGGATCTGTCAGAGGATCTTGCCAAGCCAGTCTACATCATCTATCATCAGTCTTACTGGCATCAGGATGTCCCAGATGACTGGAGGCTTGCTGAAGTGATGCTCTTCTACAAGAAGGGCTGGAAGGAAGATCCAGGGACCTACAGGTCTGTCAGCCTGACCTCATTACTGGGAAAGATAATGAAATGGTTCATCCTGAGTGCACTCACATGGCATGTGCAGGACAACCAGGGGATTGGCACCAGCCCTGAAAGGTCCTGCTTGGCCAACTTCATCTTCTTGTATGGCCAGGTGAACCACATGGTGGATGAAAGAAAGCATTCTGTTAGAGAAGCTGTCAACTCATGTCTTAAACATGATTGGTCTTCACAAGGTTAAAAACTGATCAGATTACTAAATCCAGAGAGCTGTGGAAAATGGAGTTAAATCCAATTGATGGTCAATCACAAGTGCTGTTGGTTGGGACTCAGCTTGGGGTCAGTCCTGTTTGAGGTATTTATCAATTATCTTGATGAGAGGATTGGGAGTACTCTCAGTAAGCTAGACAGGAGTGTTGTTCTGCCTGAGGGTAAGAAGGCTCTGCAGAGGGATCTAGACAGGCTGGGTCCATGGGTTTACGTCAGTTGTATGAAGTTTGACAAGGCCAAGTGCCAGATCCTCCACTTGGGCTACAGCAACCCCATGCTATAGGCTTGGAGGACAGTGGCTGGATATCTGCCCAGCAAAAAAGAATCTGGGTGTGCTCGTTGACATCTAGCTGAATATGTGCCAGCAGTGTGCCTGGGTGGCCAGGAAGGCCAACAGCATCCTGGCTCATATCAGGAACAGTGTATCCAGCAGGAGTAGGGAGGTGATTGTGCCCCTGTACTCAGCAAGGGTGAGGCTGCAGCTTTGAGTACTATGTTCGGTTTTGGGTGCCACAATATAAGAGAGACATTGAGGTGCTGGAGCAGGTCCAGAGAAGGGCAATGAAGCTGGTGAGTGGTCTGGAGAACAAGTCTTGTGAGGAGCAGCTGAAGGAGCTGGTATTGTTTACTCTTGAGAAAGCTGAGGGGAGATCTTACTGCTCTCTACAACTAACTGAAAGGAGGTTGTAGTTGGTGGACATAGGCAAGTGTTGGCCATTTCTCTCAAGAAATTAGTGATAGGATAAGAGGAGAGGACCTCAAGTTGTGCCAAGGGAGGTTTAGATTGGATATTAGTGTATTTGTTTACTGAAAGAGTGGTCAAGCATTGGAGCAAGCTGCCAGGGAAGTGGTGGAGTCACTATCCCTGGAGACGTTAAACAAATATGCAGATGTGGCACTGTAGGACGTGGTTTAGTGGCCATGGTAGTGCTGGGATGACAGTCGGACTCGATAAATTTAGAGGTCTTTTCCAATCTTAATTATTTTATGACTCTGTGATCTATCATTTTAAAGCTATGGGTTTTGAAAAGGCATTATTTTGACATTGTCATATGACAAACAAAAAGGTTTTCCAGGTAAAATGGGTGTGAGCTATGCAGTCTCTAAAATCTTTTCATATTTATTCTGCTACTTCAAGATGTTTTATACCACAAAGATTTTAAAATTACTAGCAACTATTCTGTCTAAAGCAGGCCACAAATCTTTTTCAACAGTTTCTGCAGACAAAGAACTGTTCTTCTCTCCAAGTAACTGGTAGATAAAAGGTTCAATAACTTGCAGATGACTTAGAGAGTATCTTTTCAACCCATATACAATATCAATTGTTAAAGAACATATAATTATTCCCTCAGTAATCTGCTTGAGGGTAATATAGTGTTCATGTTGTATAACTGAATATTATCACCAGTTTGATTGCTTTCAAACTTCACTTTTCAGCCATGCATCTTATTTTTTCTACTCTGTGTGTCATTTTAGTTAGTCTCAATGGATCAATACCTTATTCCGTGGTGCATATTTATAATATATAACCTTTAATCTTCTCTGCACTAAGCAAGAACTACTGAAGCCTTTCAGTATGAGATAATTTTTCCACATCTTACCTAAAGTTCTTTTGAGCATTTTCCAATTATTGATAGTGGTTTTTAACTCAATGAATTCACCTTTTGCCATATATACTCCTATCCAGAAACTGAAGCCTAGACTGGTTGCTTAAAACATCTACAGGAATGAAGCTTTGATTGTATAATATGGTTCAGAGCTAATTATTGTCACATATGTTGCAGCATCAAAAACATGAATGCGAATGCTCTCAGAGCATTTATTCTCTTTGTGAGGGTTTATTTAAGACCCCAAGTTGCAAAGGGATCTTTAAATTTATTTTTTGCTTGACTATTTGGAAGACAGAATTGTGTAGGAGATAAAATGGGGAAGGAAAAAAAAAAGTATTAGTAATTTGCAGTTGTCATCCACAGCAACAAGAAGAGCTGACAGTGCCAGGGCTGCAATTGATCTCTCCTTTCATTGATGAGGAGCAAACACACTGACTGAATGTCAGGCATAATGACCACTGAACGATATGTTAACACTATGCCTCAACTTTGCAGTTACAGGTAGGCATCTCCTCACTAGTTACTCTTCATGACTGTCTACAGAGAAGAAATAAGTGAAACAACTATTGTATACTAGGAATTTCTGTGTGGAAGTTTTTATGATTGAGTTTGAGTGTGTTTTTCTGCTTTGGATTAGATTTTGGGGTCTGTTCTGGTAATGGTCCTTAGTAGATCAGGCTATGAGCAAAGTGTAGACAGAATCATTGCTACTCCCAGTTTACAAAGAACATCCTGTGAAAGACTGAATAGTGCAGTTTGATATTTATTTACTTATTTTCTGTACAAGGAAAGCCACTTGCCTGAATTCTTAGATAGTGCATGTAAAATTTATTAAGAATATACCAGACAAAGGATATCAACTAGGAAGAATGGAAAAGCTTAGCTGCAAACCCCAATATAAGTACATTAACTGCCTCAGCAAGCTCAAGTAAATCCCTTTTATTAAAAAAAAAATCTAAACGAAGCTCCCATATATATATATCTTATTTTAGATTTATTTCTTTGTTAACAGATTATAGAATAGAACAGATTTAAAATTGAGGTAAAGCACTCCTTTTTCTAGATTTTGGTAGAAAATCTGTTCTCCTATGGGTAGAGACAACTGTTGAATAGCTTCAACTAGTAATAATAAAATCAGGTCTTAAACTGAAAGTTATTCTGAGAAAAAAAAAAAACAAGAAGATGGACTTCTGTAACATATGAGGTTGGACTACATGACTTAAGATCTCTTTCAACCTAAATTATTGTATGATTCCATAAAAAAGGGCATACTGTGGCATTTAGCACTAGCCATATTGCACAAATGTACTCACATTGCAGAGACTGAATATTATGCCATGGTTTGCTTTACATTCTGAAATATTGACAATTTAAATAATAATTAAAAACAAAACAAAACAGGGAATTATTTTTAATTTCAAATAAATTCTACATTTAGGACCCCAAATCTGCGTATATAGAAAACTAGATGTACTCAAATACTATATGTAAGATGTTTGCTTCTCTTTTCCTATACAAAAATAAACACAGTATGTGATGTCATATCCCTGTGGGAAAGAAAATAGACTTCAAATCAGTACTTACAGTGTTTACGTGTGAGATTCAGGGCCTAATTTCTTCCTTTAAACCAAATTAAAGTAGAATTGGAGTTAAAGTCTCAAAATCTCTCCACAGTAAAGGAGATGGTAGGGAACCACCTTGTGATTTTTGCAAGTGACTTAACTGAACAACCAAAAAAGAACGCTCCTCTGTTTAAATGTGTTCACTAGTGTACTGGTTGTGGCTGGGGTAGAATTAATTATCTTTATAGTAGTTGCTATGGGCCTATGTTTTTGATTTGTGCTGGAAACAGTGATGATAGTACAGTGGTGTTTCAGTTGTTACTGTGCTTGCATAGAGTCAAGGCCTTTTGTGTTCCTCACAGTGTCCCATCCGTGAGTGGGCTAGGAGTGCTCAAGAATTGAGAAAGGACACAGGCAGGACAGCTTGACCTCCATTGACCAAAGGGAAATTCCATGTCATATGACATCATGCTCAGCGTACAAAGCTGAGGGAAGAAGAAGGAGGCAAGGGGGTGTTCAGAGGACTGAATTTTTTTGTCTTCCCAAGTCACTGTTACACATGATGGAGCCTTGCTTTCCTGGGGTTGGCTGAACACCTGTTTGACAATGGGAAGTGGTGAATGAATTGCTTTGCTTCACTTCTGTGTGCAACTTTTGCTCTACCTATTAAACTGTTTTTATTTTTAACCTGAAAGTTTTCTCACTTTTACTCTTCTGATTCTCTTCCTCATTCCACCAGAGTGGAAACAAGTGAGTGGCTGGGTGGTACCTAGTTGCCAGCTGGGGTTAAATCTCAACTGTTAGCCAAGTGCCTTGGAGGAGCAAAGTGCAAGTTTAACAGCCCTCCTGGGAAGAGCATCCTGGCAGGAGTCATGTAAGGAAGGATTCTTATCCAATACCATGAGTCACAAAAGACTGCAGCACCCACCATCCCTGTTGGATGCCCAAACCTCTCTCTAAAGAAGCTAAAGCTTTTGCAGTTGACTTGGATTTGGCAGGTTTGGGACATGTCTCAGTAGCTACTGGAAACCATGGAGCACTACAGTACTATGTAAAGGAAAATTGGATTTCAAGCTGAGTGCACACCCTCTAAGGGCCTGCTGTAGCTAAGTTCAGAGCTTGGCTGTAATTCTGCAGGCTACTTCCTGCTCAATTTCAACACTGCAGCACTGTTGCAGCAGCAGCTAGATTACACAGGGGTGACAGCAGGCATGTTCCAGGCAGAGTCCATGCTTTGTCTACCAAAGTTTCTTCTGTTCAGTTCAGACAGGAGAGTGCTGTAAGGCACTGTCAGGCTTACAGTATAGACTTATCCATAGGGTTCATGTCTGCACAAAAAGAATGTTCTTCCAGAGAGAGTATGAAATCCCTGCTCTTCAGAACAGAGAGAAAGGGGAAAATAAAGCAAAAGGAAAACACACACACTACTTTTCACAAGCTTGTCTTACAAGAGTTTTTTATGATAAGTAGCATCTTGGTCTGTGTCTATTTATCATGTTTTCAAATATTATTCATCTTCAAGGAATCTGAGATGTGCCGTACTGTATTTTTAGGAAAAAAAAAAGTAATTATAATTATAGTTAATTTATATTTTTTAATTGCATGAAGCAACACACTATTGTAGATAAATACCAAGGAAAAAATATAAGAAGGAACATTAAAATACTAACTCACTTTATTAGCATTTTGCATTCCTTCTGTTAACTGAAATCTGGAATTCAGCTTGAATTTGTGCTGCAGTTTAGTCTTAAGACTAGATGACAAATGGACCTTGCAATCTATAACCAGTCTTTCCTGAATATGCAGTAGTGACAGAAGCCAAAGACAGAACTTGTTGTGGGAATCACTGTGGCAAGTGAAACTCATTTCCTTACAACCAGGTAGACAAAAAAGAAGTTAAAATAACACTACATTTTTCTAGAATACAAAACAATATGAAAAGCACGAAACTCAGATAGTCTTGTGTTGACTTGAAGAGGAATACATATGTTCAAAATTTAAGTCTCAGATGGAAAAGAGGATTTCATAGACTCCATCTTTAAGTGAGTGAATACCCAGTACTGTACATTTCTCTTTTAAGTATCGGGTAAATGGGTTTATTTTCAAAGTACCAAGACACCAAATGTTGAGATCTTTGACAATCCCTGCTATTCTAATGTCTTCTCAGCATAAAGTGCTTGAACATCTAGTTGCAATTTTGGGTGTTGACCCTTTGAAAAATCAGTTATTGTGCAACTCCAAAAATAGAGGTCTAGATAGACTTGCTGGACCCAGATAGGCTGAATCTGTCTAGAAAGAGCAAAAAGATCCTGGCCCAAGAGTTGGCAGGGCACATTGAGAAGGCTTTAAACTAGGTTCGAAGGGGGAGGATGATGAAATGAGGCTCTCCAGAGAGGGGACAGAGGGTGGTAAACTAGAGTCAGTGATGAAATCAGCAGCCCAGCTGAAGAGCATGTACACCAATGCACACAGTACAGGTAGCAAACAGGAGGAACTGGAAGCCTTGGTACACCAGGAAAACTACGATGTCGTTGCCATTACAGAAACATGGTGGGATGACTCACGTGACTGGAGCACTGCACTGGGTGGTTTTAAGATCTTTAGGTGAAACAGGCGAGGGAGATGAGGAGAAGGGGTGGCCCTGTATGTTAGGGAATCTCTCAACACCACAGAACTTGAGGTTGAGTGGATTGAGTGCCTATAATCAGAGGGAAGGCTAACAAAACTGACGTCCTGATTGGAGTCTGTTATAGATCACCCAACCAGGATGAAGAGGTAGATGAAGCACTCCACAAACAGCTGGAGGTCATCTCAAGATCACCAGATCTTGTTCTTGTGGGTGACTTTAACCTGCCTGATATCTGCTGGGAAAATAACACAGCAGAAAGGAAGCAGTCCAAAAGGTTCCTAGAGTGTATGGAGGATAGCTTCTTGACACAGCTGTTATGAGAACCTACCAGGGGTGAGGCCCTGCTTGACCTGCTGTTCTCAAAAAGAGAAGGACTGGTGGAAGATGTGATGGTAGAAGGCTGTCTAGGGAACTGTAATCATGAAATAGTGGAGTTTTCAATAAGCAGGGAAACAAGGAGGAGCAGCAGCAAAACTCTTACTTTGGACTTCCAGAGGGAAGACTTCAGCTTATTTAAGCAACTAACCTGAAGAGTACCTTGGGAAGCAGCCCTTAAGAGGGGTCAAGGATGGTTGGACCTACTTCAAACAGGAACTCTTGAAGGCACAGGAACAGGCTGTCCCAATGTACCGAAAGATGAGCTGACGGGGAAGGTGTCTTACCTGGATGAGCAAGCAACTTTTGAAGGAATTAAGGGAAAAAAAAGAGGGTATATGGCCTTTGGAAAGTGGGGGAGGTAACTCGAGATATGTTAAGTATGATGTAGGAGAAAAATTAGAATTTAAACTGGCCACTTCTGTGAAAGACAACAAAAAATATTTTTATAAATATATTAATGGTAAAAAGAAAGGCAAGAAGAACCTCCAGTCTTTATTGGACTTGGAGGGGAGTATTGTAACTAAAGATGAGGAAAAGGCAGAGGTACTAAATACCTTCTTTGCCTCAATTTTCAACAGTAAGACAGGAGGACTTCAGGATTACTGGCCTCCTGAACCAGTAGATAGGGTCAGGGAGCAGTATAGTCCCCCTGAAATCCATGAGGAAGCAGTTAGGGACTTACTGAGCCCCTTGGATCCTCATAAGTCCATGGGACTGGATGGCATCCATCCTAGGGTGCTGAGAGAGCTGGCAGATGAGCTCACCAAGCCACTGTCCATCATTTACCACCAATCCTGGCTCACTGGAGAGGTCCCAGATGACTGGAAGCTGGGATGCCCATCCACGAGAAGGGCCAGAAGGAGGACCCTGGAAATCCAGGCCTGTCATCCTGACCTCAGTGCCAGGCAAGATTATGGAGCAGATCATCTTGGGGGCAATCACAGTGTGCCTGTAGGATGGCCAAGGGTTCAGACCTAGCCAACAAGGATTTAGGAGTGGCAGGTCCTGCCTGACCAACCTGATCTCCTTTTATGATCAGGTGACTCACCTGGTGAATGTGGGGAAGGCTGTGGATGTAGTCTACCTGGACTTCAGCAAGGCCTTTGACACTGTCCCCCATACCAAACTCCTGGCCAAGCTATCAGCCCACAGCATAGACCGGAGCACTCTGGAGTGGGTTAAGAACTGGCTGGAGGGCTGGGCCCAGAGAGTGGTGCCACTTCCAGTTGGCAGCCAGTCACTAGTGGTGTCCCCCAGGGATCAGTGTTGGGCCTGATCCTGTTCAATATCTTTATTGATGATCTGGATGTCCAAGTGCTGGGTTCTACACTTTGGCCACAACAACCCCATGCAGCCCTACAGGCTGGGGTCGGAGCAGGTGGAGAGGAGCCAGACAGAAAGGGACCTGGGGGTACTGATTGAGAGCCGGCTGAACATGAGCCAGCAGTGTGCCCAGGTGGCCAAGAAGGCCAATGGCATCCTGGCTTGCATCAGAAATAGTGTGGCCAGCAGGAGCAGGGAAGTCATTGCGCCCCTGTACTCAACACTGGTTAGGCCACAGTTTAAGTACTATGTCCAATTCTAGGCTCCTCATTTTAAAAAGGACATTGAGATACTTGAACGTGTCCAGAGAAGGAGGTTGTAGACAGGTGGGGGTTGGTCTCTTCTCCCAGGCAACCAGTGACAGAACAAGAAGACACAGTCTCAAGCTGTGCCAGGGAAAGTTTAGGCTCGAGGTGAGGAGAAAGTTCTTCAGAGAAAGAGTAATTAACCAGTGGAATGGTCTTCTCAGGGAGGTGGTGGAGTCACCATCCCTGGAGGTGTTCAAAAAAAGATTGGATGTGACACTTGAAGCCATTGTTTAGTTGTCAGGTGGTGTTAGGTATTAGGTTGGACTTGATGATCTCTCAGGTCTTTTCCAACCTGGTTGATTCTGTGATTCTCTTTGATAGGCAATAAAGAAAATAAACCCCCCCTACTCTATATATTAAATATACACTACTTAGTGACTTTAAAAAAGCAACAGTTTTTCCTTTTTTGAAACTAAAGAATCTTATAATGGAAGTAAAAAGAACAGGTAGCAAAATATAATGGAATGAAATAAATGCTGAAACTATTCTAGTTACTAATTAACCTTGTTTCACTTGATAACAAGCTAAAGAACATTTCCTGCTTTTCTGTAAGCATACATATCAAAATTACATAGTAGAGAGTTTGAATGAGTTTGGACAAATTCATTATATTCTAGGTAGAAAGGTCTTTTCTTGAAAAATAAAAAGAAATAATGTCAAATTAAAGGTTACATTTCCTTCATGGTGTGGGTTTTTAACACGGTATTTTTAGAATTACTGATTATTGTTTCTTAAGGATGTATCCTATAGCAACAAGAGTGTCATGAGCCTTGACTAGTCCAAGATGATGTACCTCATTAAATATATATGCATGCCACTGGCTTGAATATTTCATTGCAATATAAATTTTTTGCTTAGATCTATGCTTATTAAGTATGCAGAGTAAAAAGCCCCATTTCCAATTTATCAGAAAGAGATGCTGTCTTGTACTTAGTACTTCTGCCCATTTCACACTAACTTTGAATATATACAAAAGCATAGAATATAAATATGTTGAACTAAAAATTATCTTGCTGCAATCAAAATTTAACTGCCATATATACTCGAAGAAATAACAACAAAAAAGTGAGGCATTGAACGAAGTTGTATAAAAACTTATTTCATATTCTGTTCTTAAACTTTTTAGAAGCAATTAACAATTTCACAAAATTGCTTTTAATTATATAAATTCACTAATTAATTCCAAAAAGTATTACTAGATCTGTAAATTGTTTAGAAGTTTTAATTATGAACATTCAATATTCAAAATTCAAGATGAATTGTGATGAAATATAATCTTAGTTCTTTTCCTCTGCTGAATGAAAATAGCACTCAGAAAGCAGGATTTCAGAGTATTAAGAATAGGCATGCATAAGATTTAAAACGAGTCAAGTGGTCTAATATTTAACTAAAATTCACTTTCTTCTTGTTTAACACCCTGATACAGCTAGGGAATACTGATGACAGAGCGTAAGACTATAGAAATTTGGAAAGAACTGAAAAGAGTTGGGTTAGAAGTGAAGGTGAAAGCAAGAGATTTTAAGACTGAAAATTAAATATGAGGTGCCTCTGTTTGTGTGGGTAAGTTTGTCTGTTTCCTACGTTTTTGTTTCTGCATGTTCAAAGACATAGACATTGACATAAATTTGACCAGGTATTAGCTCTGTCAATTCTAACCCAACTTTTCTTTCTGTTTCACACATGCTTTGTGGTTATAAGCACTTTCATAATTTCATCGTTACAATTAATACAGATTTGTTCCAGGTAGGTAGAAAGTGGCTGGGGTGATGAAACTTTACCTTTTACAGAACACATAAAGAAAAGGGCTAGATATTAAGTTTTCTAGGAATGCAGTGACACTGATACACTATCAAGCTCAAAGTGCTAACACAGATTACCTCCTTCGCTCTGATCAATTGCTGTGGTAGATGGAATTTGTGGAGTGAGAAAGCACCCTGTCGGTAAAACCTACTGAGAAGCAGCCAGAAAAGCCTATGATTTACACCTACATGTTCCTAGAAGAAAAGTTAAAGACCAATTGCACTACTCTTGAAAATAATTAAATAAATAAGCTAAATACCCTATGAAGCTTGTAATACTCCATAGGGAAATGAAATCCATTTAGTTCTCACTGTGTCTATGAATCGAGACAGTGCAATTCATAAAAGAATGACCAATTACACAGGCACCTTTGCCCTTTCCAAGTCTATGCAAGAATAAAAGGCAAGGAGACAGGCAGAAAAAGGAAGACAATAGCATCTTATTCATGATAGTTTTCTGCATTTCATTTCCCAACTAATTGACCTTTTACTTTAGAAAAAGTTCTACATTAAGAAGCACACTATAACAATAAAAAATTCAGCATTCCTGAAAAAAAATGTTTCTAATTTAAAGTGTCTCCATTGTATAGAAAAAAATTAACAAAAAAAACCCCAAACAACTCCTAAGTTCCATAAAAAATATTTCTGTATACCCTGCTCCCTCATCACCTAAAACAGCCACACACATATTCAGTATGTAAACTTCAATTATTTTTTTAATTTAGATTTCTAGATTTTTATGACAAAGACATCAATTGCAAACTGCAATAGACTCATTATACTAAAAACATTTCTGGAAATAGATCCTTTTTTTTTTTTTTTAATCCCTACATTTCTGTACTTTTAGAAATTATACTTCTTTTCCACACTTCAAATATCAACATCTTACAGACAACTGTATTTATGTGCAAATTTCAAATTTATTTGAATTGCTACCTCACAGCCAAAGAACCCTATTAATGGTAACCACTCTTAACAAATTGTTCCTGATACCCCTTTTGCTTCACTCCCAAAGCCAAGCTCCTGAGTGCATCATGTTGCACATTTCACTGCTGCCAAAGGACACAATTTATATGTGGCCAGTTTATACATGAAGAAGACAACTTAGATTAGCTACATTATTACACTTTTTATATTTCTTTATCTGTAGATACTTAACTCTTGCTAAAGTCACAGGAAGGACTTTGCTGACTTTGGGAGTTTGAGTCAAGTCTACAGTGCTCTTCAAGCAGTAAAGACAGGAGCTGCACAGTTTTATATGGAACGAGAGCTTTAGACACAGGCAGTTCTCTAGAACGTCTCTTTCCTTATTCAAGGGCTCAAGCCAATTACAAAACATGATATAGAAGCCTGGAGGTTTGAACAGGCACACAAAAGATGCAGCAGCATTGAGACGGAAGGGTACAGTATAAAACTGGACTGACCTTTCTCTCCATGACAGGAGAACTGCAGAACTTTTGTTGTGCTAATATAGTTGAGTTGCGTTGCAACAGCTCTAATTCATGAAAAAAAAAAAAAAAAACTGGTCGTCATGTTACTTGTCCTTCTTCACCAATGAGATCACCCTTTGAAACTCAGAAACTCCTTGATAATCCATTTTGTTCCTTATTGATGCCGAGGAATGTCTTGCAAATTCCCTTTGTGATTCAGTAGGGGTTTTTTACTTTTATGGGTTACGTTCGGAATACTGGAAGATATGAACCTCACAGTTTGGAGATGGAGTACATATATTTCATCTTGCAAGTAACAGAGACCTCTCAGTATCTAATGAAACCATTAGGGACTTGAGCATCTTTCAGGATCTAACTTTGTCATTTCTTGCTGAGGAAAGTGGAACATAAGACTACCATAATTGGTACTATTCCTCTAGAAATCTCTGTAAGGATACTGAAGGAATATACTGGCCACATAAATTTTTTTCTGCTGCACTGAAATTTCATAAATGCAAGATTTTATACCAAAACAGTCAATTGCCAGGTATTACTAACCAGCTAGGTCTTTTAATAACTGATGCTTAATGAATGTTAATAAGGAGAACATTATTCTTCTTCTATTAGAGACCTCTGAAGTCTACTTTGGAAAGACATCAAAAGGATAAGTCTTATTAAAAAAAAAACCACCCAAACAGAGATTAAATCCTAAACTATTGTGTTCTAAGTTTCTTTGATTGTCTTATTCAGGCTTGTTTGATATCAGAGTACTCACAGAAACACAGCAACAGATTACAATAGCAGTCTAGCCTATGTACTATGAAATCTTGTCTAGAAATACATATATAAGGCCTAAAACTTTGTAAATACATTTTAAAAAATATATACTCTAGTTGGTGCCATTAAAATATTGAACTTCTTAACAACAATTTTCAAAACATAATTTGAAATGTATGAGTGTATATAGACTGTTGTTTCTCTTGGAAGGAAAGATTCACCTGGCTTAATGTAGTCCATGTAGCTGTCTTTTTTTGCTGCCCTTAGAACACAACATGCTCAGCAATGCCAGAGGATTACAAATTAACCTTCAAAGAACAATGGCATTGCAAACATTAGGTTCAGCAGTAATAACAAACTTAAACTATCTTTTGTTTGTTGGTTTTGGGTTTTGGTTTTGTTTGGTTGATTGGTTGGGTTTTGATTTTTTTGGTATTTTTTCACTTTTGGTCACCATTCAGAACACATCCAAAATGGTGAAATAGCTGAGTACAGATCATATTTGGAATGCCAGACTTCAACCTTTATAGTTTCTCTAATCAGCAGACTTTCTTAGGTTTAGGAGACCTCAAAATCCTGATCACCTAAGAGTGATTTAGAGAACATGAATATTCTATACATAAAATAAAAAAAAATGGAATTTTCATCAGCTCTTCAGAATTTTCTTTCTGACAGAGATATCATGAATTCGCTTTTTTGTTAATGATGTACCAGAACAAACATTAAGATGCTGGTGCTTTCTATGGAATAGAAGTTTGGCTAGTTCTACCCAGAAGCAGTTATAATGAATTAACGAGGGGTTACTTATGATTATGAGAGTTTATGCTAACAAATGGACGTCCCAACATCTACTTTTAAATCTCTGCTTCCACAGTAGAATAAAGTGAGAAAATACCGGTGCCTGAAAATGGAATTGTGCCACTGAAATAGGAACATCCTGGAAGGAATAAAATATTTCTGAAAATATTTAATCTTAAACAGGAATGCTGCAACAAAATAGGCATCAGGAATGATGGTCAAAAGAACACATTTTCATAAACATCGCTAATGCAAGTAGAACCAGACAGTAAAATGTCTTTATAATTACAGCAGAAATGGGGGAAACAATGAAAACAGAAGACAAATGAGGAAGAGAACGAAGTGAGAAAGTCAGGAGTTAGTACTTTCAAGTCAGTTTTCCACAGAAGTGTTAGATAATCATAGTGTAGAAGAGGCAAGTAAATAGAGAGGGGGAAAAAGGTAAAAAATAAAATAACAGTCCTTAAAACAACTTTAACAAAATATGTGTTTTGTCTCCCCACAGTTTTTGGAATTGTTTGCCACCTTCAAATTCTGTGATATCTTAAATATCAGCTATCAGTATTAATGTCCAGGAAGATTATAGCTCTCTCTCAAAGACTTGGTTATATAATTATATAAACCGTAAATACGCAGTTTTCCTATGCAATATTCTATGTACAGTGTATTTGTGGAATCAAAATCTCTACGTTCAGTTCAGTCTTTCAGTCCAAAGCTCTAGAGACAAAATTTGCCCTGCATCTGTACTTGAAGATATCTAGTGGAAGCAGAGGCAGATTTCACAATATCTAACAAACACTAGCATCCATTTCCCCTGTTGCCAGCTTTGTACATTTCCTTGGGAGTCCCATACTGGAGACATAGCAAGGGCAGGCAGTCTGGGGACAGACAAAAGGACACAAAGAACAGCCACTGTAAAATCCTACAAGACCATAACTCAGCTGCCAAAACTACCCTCGTGATCATGCCCTTGGGTATTTGGCAGATGATTAATAGTACTGGAAAATTATAACTAAAGCTGACTATACAAGACTTCATAAAAGTTGCACACTTCAAAAGTATTCACAATTTGCCAAAGGTCAGACCTTCCTAATTATACTTTGCCTTCAAATATTTCTTAAATTTTGGTAAAAATGCTTGGATTATTTTTTTCCTTGTTTGCCCGTTCAACTGTTTAGAGTAGATGATCATCTAGAAAACATTTTTCATGTTGTGTATTCCAAACAGCATCCTCTCAGGAAATTGCTTTGAGTTATGGAAAGGTCATCTATGTGAGCACAGAAATACAAATTGGCAAGAAAAATACTCATTTTTTATACACTAAAATTGACTTTTAACACATATTTTTAAGTTAAAAGAATTTTGTGCATAGATATGAATTAAAATAAAGTGTTTGGATAATTATTTTTAAACTGTAGCACATCTTACATGTCACTACTCCAAAATAATTAATTTTAGATACAGTAATAGCTATCCACAGGTCTGCATGCAAATCCATTCAATATTTTAATCGCACATTCTTAAGGTCAATATAGGTCTTATTGCACTGGAAAGAGGAATAAAATTGAATTAAATTATTAGAAATATTTTCAGCTGTCAAGTCTAGATAGAATCCAATTTCCAACAGCTTCATCAAAGAATTTAGAACATGTTCAATAATAAAGGAAATTGGTACAATTACAGTGTATTCAGATCTGGCCCAATGCGTGTGATTATCCTGTATCTACTTCCTTTTCCAAACTGATAGAGTATTTTGACAAATGCCTTTAGTTACAACTATCTTGAATTATAAGGTCCTATGCCAAATAGTTCTGACTCAGACCCATTTTAAAAACCAGTTTAGCAAACTTCCAGTCCAACAGAGTGGTGGAGAGATTTAATCGTATATGTTTATACTAAATTAGACTTGTTCATTCCTTGGTAATACAAAAACACATGTGTCATGTGAATGCATATTTTCTTGTGAGGACAGCAAATCTTATAGGACAAGGTCATGTCACCTTTTTAATGAGCGAAAGAGCCCTATCATGGCACTTTCACTTCTAGGCAAACAGAATAGAACAGAACAGAATCAACCAGGTTGGAAAAGACCTGAAAGATCATCAAGTCCAACCTAATACCTAACACCACCTGACAACTAAACAATGGCTTCAAGTGTCACATCCAATCTTTTTTTGGACATCTCCAGGGATGGTGACTCTACCACCTCCCTGAGAAGACCATTCCACTGGCCAATTACTATTTCTGTGAAGAACTTTCTCCTCACCTCGAACCAAAATTTCCCCTGGCACAGCTTGAGACTGTCCCCCCTTGTTGTGTCACTGGTTGCCTGGGACCAACCCCCACCTGTCTACTCCTTTCAGGTAGTTGTAGAGAGCAATAAGGTCTCCCGTGAGCCTCCTCTTCTCCAGGCTAAACAACCCCAGCTCCCTCAACCTCTCCTCACAGGTTTTGTGTTCGAGACCTCTCACCAGCCTTGTTGCCCTTCTCTGGATATGTTCAAGTATCGCAATGTCCTTCTTAAACTGAGGAGCCCGGAACTGGACTCAGTACTCAAGGTGTAGCCCAACCAGTGCTGAGTACAGTGGCAGAATGACTTCCCTTTTCACGATTTCTGATACAGGCCTTCTTGGCCACCTGAGCACACTGCTGGCTCATGTTCAGCCAACTGTCAACCAGTACCCCCAGGTCCCTTTCTGCCTGGCTGCTCTCCAGCCACTCCAACCACAGCCTGTAGCACTGCCTGGGGTTGTTGTGGCCAAAGTGTAGAACCCAGCACTTAGATGTGTTAAATCTCATCCTGTTGGACTCTGCCCATCTGACCAGCCTGTCAAGGTCCCTCTGAAGAGCCCTTCTACCCTTTAACGCATCAACACCTGCTCCCAACTTGGTGTCATCTGCAAACCTACTGATAATGGACTATCTCCTCATCCAGATCGTCAATAAAGATATGAAACAGGATTGTGCCCAACCCTGATCCCTAGGGGACATCACTAGTGACTGGCTGCCAGCTGGAAGTGGCACCATTCACCATCACACTCTGGGCCCAGCCCTCCAGCCAGTTCTTAACCCACTCCAGAGTGCTCCTGTCCATGCCATGGGCCGACAGCTTGGTCAGGAATTTGCTCTGGGGGACAGTGTCCAAGGCCTTGATGAAGTGCAGGTGGACTACATCCACAGTCTTCCTCACAATCACCAGGCAGGTCACCTGGTCATAGAAGGAGATCAGGTTGGTCAGGCAGGACCTGACCTTCCTAAATCCATGTTGGCTAGGTCTGATGCATGGTATACATGCACTTCAGCTGGACTGCTGATTTCACCACTGGCTCTTGTTTACCACCCTCTGTATCCTCTCTGGAGATTTTTGTTTCATCATCCTCCCCCTTCGAACCTAGTTTAAAGACCTCTCAATGTGCCCTGCCAACTCTTCGGCCAGATTGCTTTTGCCCTTTCTAGACAGATTCAGCCTATCTGGTTCCAGCAGGTCAGGTGCAGTGGAAATTGCCCCTTGATCAAAGACCCCAAAATTGCCTGGCTGGCACCAGCCTTTGAGCCATTTGTTGATAATGTGGGCTCTCCTGTTCCTTTCAGTATACACCCCTGCCACTGAGGGAACTGAGAACAACATCACTTGCACTCCTGCCCCATCAATCAATTGACCAAGATCCTTGAGTTCCTTTTTTTTGATTGTCCTGGTGCTCTTCTTATCAAGCTCATCACTGCCTGCTTGGATTACCAGCAATGGGTAATAGAGGGCTGGATTAGCTTCGGTAATCTCCTTGTGATGTCCCATACCTGGGCCCCAGGTAGGCAGCAGACTTCCCTGTGGGATGGGTCAGGACAACATATAGGTCCCTCTGTTCCCCTCAGGAGACAGTCACCGATAATAATTACCCTCATCTTTTTTGTTTATGGTACTGGTCCTGATGCAAGGTGGGGACTAATTTACTTTAGGCATCCCCTCAGATGGTACGTCTTCTGCCTTCTCATTCACATTGTCCTCAACTTGCAGTGCCTCATACTTGTTGTGCAAGGGCAATGGGGGAGGTGAAGAGGGCTGGGATGGATTTCCCATGCCTCTCCTAACAGGGACCTATACCCAGTGCCCCCTGCTTCCTGGGTCACCTCCCTTGACTAGGGAGGTCTGTAGAGCCCTCTCCCACATGTCTAACTCCCTTTCACATTCCCTTATAGTCCTGAGTCTTACCACTTCTTCCTTAAGATCAGCCACCAGGTTAATCAGATCATTCACCTGGTCACATCTGACACAGTTGTTGTCTCCATCACCCTCCATTTCAAGTGCCAGGCTCCAGCACTCTCTCCAGCTAGGAGCCTGGACACCTTCATGCTTGTGCATGGGCTCTGTCTGGGTACCCACTGCTTTTCTAGTAGCCTTTGGCTGAGTTGTAACCATGGCTGGATCTCTTTGGGCAAAAGAAAATAAGTTTGGTGGGTTTGGGGTTTTTTGTTGTTTGGGGTTTTTTTCTTATTTCAATTTGCCGGCAGGCCCCACATGCACTCCAGCCAGAAGACTAGCTCTCTTGCCAATGGCAGTCTTGTGGCTTTCTGTTCTCCCCACAAACAGGCACACAAGAAGACAACCTTGACAGTCCTCGCTTCCTGTTCGGGTCCTCCCACCCCAGAAAAGCTCCAAAAAGAAACCAAAATAAAGAATTGCTCAGCAGGTCACCAGACATGTCCCCAGGCACTCTCTTGCCAATGGCAGTCTCACAGCTTTCTGTTCTCCCCGCGTTTAAATTTCCTGCTGCTGACATCACCTTCTCAAGCAGGTGCATGAGAAGATGACCCTGCTGGTTCTCGCTGCCTGTTCAGGTCCTGGAAAAGCCCCAAAAAGAAACTAAAAAGATGCCCAAAAGGCCCCAAAAAGAAACCAAAATAAAGCACTGCTCAGCAGAGTTCACCAGACCTGCCCCGAGTCACCGTCTTGCCAATGGCAGCAAATCCTACAAGACAAAGTCATGTCAGCTTTTTAATGAGTGAAAAAGCCCTATCAAGGCTCTTTCATCTCTAGGGAAACAGAATACTAACTGTGCTGGTTTGAGGCCAGCCAGAACATCGCTTGCCCCGAAAGGGACAAAAGAATGACACACACAAACGGATTGGAGAGTGATGGAAAGTTTAAATGGAAAAGCAAGTGGTGAAACTACAGAAAACTACAAACATAGTGGCAAAGAGCATCCTAAAGCATACAGAGTCCCTTACATAGTACCCAGAGGCTTCCCAATCCTTCCCTTCTCCCACCTGAGGGTCTACCCAAACCCCCAGGGCTCTTTCTTCCCCCTCCCACTGCTAGGCAAGTCTCAGGCTGGCCAGGTCTGAGACTGCCCCCCCCCCCTCCATTCTCCTCCTGGCATTAGGCCTAGTCAGGCCTAAGAGGCCTGAGATACTCCCCTGGCATTACCCAATAAGAGAGGACATCTCCCATGGGAGCAGAGAGGGAAGAAAGAGGAAGAGGATGACTCTGCAGATGGCTTTATAGGGCACAGGATTTATGGGTAGAAATACGCCGTTTCCTGTGTCCACCCCTATTGGGTGGGCACCTGGGACACCAGAGGTGCATCTCATGCAGCAGTGGCAGGGGACACCCAGCCTAAACTGCCACACTAACATAGTACCTTTTCTTCTATTCTTGAATAATTCTTGAATAATTATCAAGTTTAAATTCTTATACCTCAGTGAAATCACATTGAGTTCATTATAATCTCATTTCCTGATCCAGAACCACTTAACTTACTCTTATACTAATGCTGATATCATATATCTACATTTTTCTTTTTATGGGAAAAGCAAAGGATGAACTAGTATTATAAACTGCATTTCAAATGTAAATTCAGTATGTGGGGTTTTTTTTAATTGTATTTTTTCAAACCATAAGATTTTCATAACTACTTAAGTGGAATTTTGTTGTTGAAACCTGGTGGCTCATGCTTTTTTCCATACCCTTCCTTCCACATGCATTATGCTGTGTATATCTGAAAACAGTTTTTCACAGTTATCTAGGTTGCTAAAAAAAATCTCAGCACCTAAATCCTTGATGAATGCATCACTAAGGAAAATAAAATGATACGTTGTTGTGGATTGCAAATTCATGTGGAATTCCTCTAGGAAGGATTTTTCCTACCTAGTGAACCCCAGTAAATACATTGCAAAATAATAAGTTTTTAGGAACAATTTTTCAAAAACAGTCTTTTTAAAAAAATAGTCTGCTGGTTTATATCTTTGCCAGATATGTTTTTGCCTCAGTAACAAACATTCCACTTTTAATCACTACTGTGAATAACTTTGTGTATGTTTTTGTGTTGACCATATGTCTGAAAAAAATGCCTGGATTCTGATTTGATTTAATCACTAAAAGCAACGGAGTTTTTCATTGTGTCTGGATTTCAACCTGTTTCTTTCAGAACATCCCTTAGCGGGTCATAGAAAGTCCTTATTTCTGGTGGGGTTTTGTTGTTATTGTTGTTTTAAATATATCATTTGATTGTTTCCAATGTAGTGAACTAGGTTTGATATAATTATTCGATATACTCTTGTTCAAGGAGTAGCAATATGTAGCTCTGCCTTAAAAATCGCAGCAAAGTAGAATCACAGAATCACAGGATATTAGGGGCTGAAAGGGACTTCAACAGATATCTAGTCCAACCCCCCCTGACAGAACAGGATCACCTATACCAGATTACACAGGAGTGCATCCAGACAGGTTTTGAATATCTCCAGAGAGTGAGACTCCACAACCTCCCTGCACAGCCTGTGAAATATCTTTTAGCCTCCTCTGTCTCATCCTCCTTCGGCAATTTTTTCCTCCTCTTAATTTGAAAAGTTGCTTAGTGAAATTGAATTAATGAAATTGAAGGATACTTCATGTTAAGTACTTCATGTTAGACTTCATGATACACCGTCTAAAGTGTTACCTCTACCCAGTGTACACAGTTTAAAGGTAGCTCAGGTAGCTCTTTGCTGTATTGCAGTCACTACTGTGTAGTGTCACAACTAGTGACAGGTTTCCTGGGTTTGATCTTTTCATATATGGAGATGCCAGAAATGAAATGCTAACATCTTCTCAAGATTTTCAGAACTCTGTGTAGGATATTTCTCAAACAAACTGTCATGTGAGTGTTTACTTAGCATGACATGGCTTCAAACTGTCTTTGCATTCTATACCCTACACAGTCTGAAGACCTTTGATAATGCCTTCCTGATTTGAATGTGAGAAAAGAGAGATTTATCTAACTGTATGCTCCAAGGTTTTAGCTACAGATTAATCAATCCACTACAGCAGCAGCTACAATATTCCAATAGTTATACTTTACTTTTCCCTACAACAAAGCAAGGAAATTTTCAGCTACTATTATTAATCCAAGGAGTAATTCCCACAAAGGAGCTAGTTATGAGATCTGAAGCTAATTGCATAGTCGTTTTATCTTGCAGTAGAGCAAATATTTGTTTTTAATGACTTTTTCAAAATTAATTAGTTTCTCTTTGTCTTTCCTATGTTAGAAATTAATTCTTGCAAATAAAAATAATGTTGAGTTTTACAATATTAAAGCTCCATACATTTTTTTTGTTGTTGTTTTCTCCCTTTTCTATCATCTGCAATCAACTGTAAGTTTTGAACCATGTTGTGAAGTACCCACTCTGCATCTGTATTGCAGTGGTGATTGAGGATCTACCTCTGGGGTGAGAACCTTCTTAGGCACATGTTGCATACTCTTTCTCCTATCCCAAGAGCTTAAATTCAGAGACAAACTCCCTTAGGATCCTTTCCAGTAGGTTAAAACTTATATTAATATGGGCATTATTTAATCTTTGAATATGTGTACATATATGCATACCTAAATGTTTGATTCAAAAATGTTGTTTGACTTGCTTGTCCATAGACTGCCTTTCTTAAATGGAAGTTATACCCTGCTTGAAAGCTTTCTTGGGTATGCTTAAATTCATTGTATTTTGAAAGTGTGCACTTTTGTCAAGAAGCATAGATTTCTGGCTGCATTATTAATTTTGTTGTAGAATGCACTGAGATGACAAGCTTCCAGCAACTCAGTCCAAGTCAATTATCTGCATCATTTCAGGTGAAGACATCAGGATTTCGTGCCATTTTTGTCATTTCACTGTTCTATGTGGAGCCAGAGCAATCAAAAAATCAGAATGTCTGTACAACTTCCCATCTCTCTGGCAACCAATGTGGCAGCTGCTTTGCTGCATCTAGAGCAGTTTACCATCTTGGAGATTAAGTCTGGGAAAATGAACCAGTCCTTGTAAAACAAAACGTGCTTTAAACATGGACCAGAACAGCCTAAATTTTGATTCAGTCACACTTGGCAGAAGTCCTGCAGCCCCACATCTGTCTCACCTTTACTTAAAGATTACATTTCTGAAGAGGGAACTACTTCCTCTGGTAGCATTTCTGTACATTGGCTGTAATTCCCTTGAAGATTCCTCCAGGAGGCAAAAGCAATCTGAGGAGTAGACTTTCCAGCTCTGAATCAAGTAAATGAAGAATGAAAGGTGTCTTTTGTGAATACCACTTTCTTAAAGTCTTTTCCCACCAGGGCTCTGTGCCTCTGATAAAAGCTGCTGTATGAAAGAGTGGGATCAAATCAAAACAAACTCTAATAGCCACAATTTTTTTGCTTTCATTCATTACTTATTCACAAAGATTCTTTGGTATCCTAAGTCTTTAACCAGTGTTAAGAATATCACATAAAATCTAACCATGTGCATAATGACACATGCACAAGATTTTACAGATACATTTCATAAAAAAATAAAAGCTAACAAAGTGGTGTTGTAATTTAAAACATTCTTATGATTTCTTAAGAGACAAAGTTTAAAATTTGTAAGGGCAATGACTCAGGTGGTCTACCTTATATAGCTTTAATGCAAGCTATGTCTTTAGGCAGTTTGTGATGTGAAAAAATATAGCTGATACTAAAAAAAAATAATTGAAGGAGGAGTTATTTTTAGAAGTTTATTTCTCTAAAAGATCAGATAGTAATTTCCTTCATCTCTTCCCCTCTACTCCTTTTCATAGGTTCATGGAATGGATTTGGGTTGGAAGGGACCTTGAACATCTCCAGGGAGGGGGTATCCATGACCCTCCAGGGAGGATGCAACTTGTTCCAGTGTCTCACCACCCTCACTATAAAGAATTTCTTCCTAATATCCAGTCTAAATCTACTATTCTTAAACTTAAATCCATTGCCTCTTGTCCCACCACATCAAGCCCTTGTAAAAAGCTCCTTTCTGGCTTTCTTGTGTGTCCTGTTCAGGTACTGGAAGTCCTCTATACCCTTTCCCTGTAGTCTTATTTTCTCCAGGCTTAACATCCCCAACTCTCACAGCCTGTCCCCATAGGGGAGGTGCTCCAGTCCTCTGATTATCTTTGTGGCCCTGCTCTGGACCAGCTCCAGCACTTTGATGCCCTTATGCTGAAGACACCAAGAACTGGATATGGTATTCCAGGTGGGGTCTCATACGAGCAGAGCAGAGAGTGAGAATCACTTCCCCTTCTTCTGCTGGTCACACTTCTTTTGATGCATCCCAGGATCCTTGGTATATACCGTTTTTAAATAATGAAATAGAATTCCAGATCCACCCAGTATTTCAGTCTCAAACAACCATTTTCAACATATTTTACTGGATTTGTGTCTTATCTGTATCTTTGAAAGATACATACTCTAACGGATATACTGAAACAAAAAAACGGTAGTTGCAAACAGACAATTAAAATAATTCTGAAGGATTCAACTGCTTTTGTAGTCAAATCCTCACATTATCTCTACTTTAAAAGGTATAAAACATTAAGTTTTATTTCCTAACACACTCTTCAGTTTATCAACTAAATAACAGTTTTATTGCTGGCAAGTCTGATTGAAGAATGAAGATTGAGATTCAGGATCCACAATCAGCCATTCAATAAATCTGATGAGTTGACATGGGACAATTTTTCATCTAATTTGCGCTTTTTAAAATTCATAATATTTTCTTGACTTTATTTCTCTCTGTATTTATCATAGAACTCTGTAATGAGAGAAATGCATTCGCACTATTTCTATAAATTGGATATCTGAGATGACTAGACAAAATGCAATATTCATCTATGATAATTAGTGGGTTTCATTCAAATATGATTGTAATTTATGGAGTAATATCTTAGCTAGGTGATTAATTGATCAAAGATGTCTTCCTAGAAGGGCAACATAATCAATATACATCAGCACCAAGGTGCTACAGTGAGTACAATACATTGCAAATTAACACTCCAGGGTCCCATTTGTCGTAAACATTAGTGATAAATAAATATTAGACCAAACTTACAACATCCCTATAGTAAACCAATCTGATTTAGGATAAATTTGAACATGACTTTCAGCTGTTCAGTCTGTCAAAATTTATGATCACAACTAGTATTTGTTACATCCTAATGCTTATTTTATTATAATTATTCCTTTGAAAGATACTGAGATTTCAGTGGTAACAACAGCCCAGTAAGCCTGTTGCTGCAGCTGTTCTTATCATACAGTCACAGCATTTACACACTGGTGCCTTTAGGCAAGTATCTGAGTGCACCTATCAGCATTTCCTAATATACTTACGTTTATGAGACAAAGCACAAATTCAAGAATCATTATAAAGAGTGCTTCAAAGGAGTACAGGAAGCTTGATTGTCACTTTAGGAAATTACGAACCCTTCAGAATATACAGGTCATGTGTGAAATTCTTGGAGGCTAGAAAAAGTCTTTTAAAGTATGTTTATACTACATATTGCTAATCAATTGCTTCTTAACAAGCACAGACTAAAATCCAGGTCAACTCTGGTAGGTGGCAAAGGCAGTAGGAAAAGATCAGTTTTGCTGAAAGGCTCTTCTGGCATACAGGGTCAGGTAGAAAAACCTCAAAAAAAATGTTGGAAAGGAAAGAGAGGTGATGTGGGCACCTTAGGTGACATAGAAAGCAGACAAACTGATCAGAGATGAGTGTTAGAGAGCCAGCATGGACACAAAGGAATACTAGTAGGGAAGAAAATGCAGTGATGGAAGGACTTAATGCCTTAGTAAGGTAGTTGATTTGGTAGATAGTTTTGAGAAGGTTAGAAGTAAAGCAATAATAACTCAAGGGAGAAGGGGAAGAATCATGTTTGTAATAGCTAAGAAGGAAAATAATGATCCCACAATGATTTTCTATGAGGTGGTTAGATACGGACAGGAAAATACCTATAGTGGCTCATGTATTAGCATTCAGAGTAAGACCAAAGGATGCTGAAAATGGCTTATGAAGTCAGAAAAGAAAAAGGCACGCAAAAGCTGATACATTTTTGTTTGTTTGAGTTTTTGTCTTATTTTTTTTTTAAATCTGTGGTCTGTTGTCATGGATTGAGTTGAATCTGCTGCTGTTATTCATACCATGCTGCAGTCACGCAGCTTCCAAAAAAATGAAAGTGTTAACCAGAGCAAAGCATTATGGGGGCTTTTAGTTCACCTTGTAATATGGAAGGCTTGCTGTTCTAGCTGCTGCTTCTGGTTTCCGGCTTCTTGGGTGTTGGCTCCTTTCTCTAGGCATGGTGGCAGAATGGGTGTGAGTCAGGTAGCTGCTGGGTTTGGTTTTCTGTTTTATGTTGTTTGTCTGGGGTTTTTTCCCCTGTGTATTTTACTGCACTTCTTCTGCAAATAGGCTAAGATAAGGTAATCATGTATTGTATTATTAGATTAATTAGATTATTAGCTAAGGTAATTATGCATTATGCTTATGTTATCTTGTGTTACATTAAACTCTTCTCTCTTTATCTCAGCTCTGAGTTTTGTATGTCACTCTTTCCATCACTTTTGTGTTGAGGGTGCAGATGGTTTAACTCTTGTGCTAAACCATTACATCTGTACAATAGGATGATTATTAGTAATCAGAAACACGAAATGTTGGGGGTCACACTGTTAGGCACTGGGAACAGTAAGAGAAAACACATAATCAGCATCAAGAATGGCTGAAACAGGAAAAATAATCTCAGTTTTGCAATTTTTCAAACTAAACCCAGATCAGTCATCTCTTAGCAAATTGCTTCAGACATTGCAATCTTTTTGTTTCTATTGAATTTACGAATGCATTTGTAAGGTACAATGAAATGTATGAAAGAATAGAAACATTGGTACAGAATTAAAGGTAGGGAGGAAAGGACTATCCTTCTTTCAGTGTTTGTCTTTATCACAGCATCACAGTATCACAGTATATCAGAGGCTGGAAGAGACCTCAAGAAATCATTGGGTCCAACCTCCCTGCCAGAGCAGGATCACTTAGGGTAGTCCACACAGGAATGCATCCAGGTGGGTTTTGAAATTCTCCAGCGGAGATGCCACAACCCCCCAGGGCAGCCTGCTCCAGTGACCTGTCACTCTCACCTCATGTTGAGATGAAATCTTCTATCTTCAAGTTTGAACCCATTGTTCCTTGTCTTATCACTGTGAACCACTGAACAGAGCCTGGCCCCATCCACTTGACACCCACCCCTCACATATCACAGAATCACAGAATCAATAAGGTTGGAAAAGACTTCAAGGATCATCAAGTCCAACCTGTCACCCAAGACCTCATGACTACTAAACCATGTCACCAAGAGCCATGTCCAATCCCCTCTTGAACACCTCTAGGGATGGTGACTCCACCACCTCCCTGGACAGCACATTCCATCGTCTAACAACTCTCTCTGTGAAGAAATTTCTCCTCACCTCAAGCCTAAACTTCCCCTGGTGCAGCTTGAGACTGTGTCCTCTTGTTCTGGTGCTGGTTGCCTAGAAGAAGAGACCAACCCCTCCTGGCTACAACTTCCCTTCAGGTAGTTGTACAGCAATGAGGTCACCCCTGAGCCTCCTCTTCTCCAGACTAAACAATCCCAGCTCCCTTAGCCTCTCCTCGTAGGGTTTGTGTTCTAGGCCTCTCAACAGCCTCGTTGCCCTTCTCTGGACATGTTCAAGTATCTCAACGTTCTTCTTAAATTGGACTTGTTAAATGCCATCCTGTTGGACCCTGCCCATCTGTCCAGCCGGTCAAGGTTCCTCTGCAGAGCCTTTCTCCCCTCTAACCGATCAACACCTGCTCCCAACTTGGTGTCATCTGCAAATTTACTGACGACTGACTCAATCCCCTCATCCAGATCATCAATAAAGATATTGATAGACATTGATCAGATTCCCTCTCAGTCTTCTCTTCTCGTGACTCTCTGTTGGACTCTCTCCAGCAGGTCTCTGTCTTTCTTGAACTGGGAAGCCCAAAACTGGACACAGTATTCCAGGTGTGGTCTCACCAGGGCAGAGTAGAGAGGCAGAAGAACTTCCCTAGCCCTGCTGGATACACCTTTCTTGATGCATCCCAGGATACGTTGGGATGTATCTTGGCCACAAGGGCACATTGTTGATCCATGGAGAACTTGATGTCCACCAGCACTCCATGGTCTTTCTCTGTGGAGCTGCTTTCTAGCAGGGCAGCCTGTTGTTATTCCTCCCCAGATGTAGGACCCTGCACTTGTCCTTGTTAAACTTCATGTGGTTTGCCTGCACCCAGCTCTCCAGCCTCTCCAGGTCACGTTGGATGGCAGCACAGCCTGACAGGTGTCAGCCACACACCCCCCCCCAAGTTTTGCATCATCAGCAAACTTACTGAGGGTACTCTCAATCACCTCATCTAGGTTGTTGATAAAGATATTGAACAAAAGTGGACCCAGTACTGATCCCTGGGGGACACCACTTGCCACAGGTCTCCAGGCTGACTGTGCCACTGATGACAACCCTCTGAACTCTGTTGTGGAGACAGTTTTCAATTCCCCTCACTGACCAGTCATCTATGCCACATCTCCTGAGCTTTTCTATGACGATGTTATGGGAGACTGTCATGGAGAGGGGGAGTAGGGATGGAGGATGGTGATTATTAATTATGAATTATGAAAATACGAGTTATGAAATAATTGTTTATTATTAATAATATTTGATTAATTAATTTATATATATTGATTCGGATGCACAATTGTAATAATACAGACCATAACTGATTTGGTATTTACAATTATACCCAATTATAATATTTACAGTCAATTTCTAATTAAGGGAACGAAAGGGTGCAGTTCCACCGCTTGTCCACTAGATGGAGACTCGACAAGGCGTTTGAGGCTGCTAGCTAGGTATAGAGATATTTATAATGTTGTCACGAGGCAGGTTAAGCTGGAAATATCATGCGGCTACACGCGGGCGCTTTGAATAGAACGTTACTAAATGTTACACACATGAAAGATACATGCAGCAAGACAAATTGCCGGATCACGCGGGCTCGCTGGGTATCTGCTTCTGCCCGAGGATGGCCCCGTTTGGGCGGCAACTTTCTTTCTCCCTCCTGGCTCTGTGGGGTGGGGCAAGGTTGGCTTTCTCCTCCCGCGGTCTGCAGGAAGGGCAGTTCGCTTCTTTGTCCTCCCGTGGTCTGCAGGGAGAGGTGCGGCTCCCTGACTGGAGGATGGCTCAGGAGGGCCAGGTCTTCTCGGTGCTTGGCCCTACGAACGAGGACGGTTTTCCCATAGGCAGGTCTCCGGTGGGGGGTGCAGTGACGCGATGCTTCCGCCCCTCAGCTCGGCTCGAGGTGAGCTGACTGCTGCTTCTCTGGGCGACTGCTTCCATTTAAATTATAGTGGTACAGTCATTGCCTTGACTTCAATGGAGAGGCTAATCTTTGCTCTCTCTTTTCCCTCGGGGAAAATCCCGGGTGTTTCGCCCTGATACGGGCTGTGGAGTGGCTACAGGGGGTGGCTCCTTTCACTCCCGCGGTCTGCGGGGGCCACTCAAGATGCGTTTCTGCTTATTTGGCTGCTTAATTAGCTTGCAGCGTTTCTGGACAGCCAGGCTTGGGCTAGTCCTTCCTCCTTTGGATTACAGTTTACCCTCTTTGGGGGCTTCCCTCAGTCCTTTTCGACCGGGTCTACGTCACCTCTGGCGACGGGGTCATCCTTTGTGGGTCCTCAATGCACACTCCGTGGGCTGGTTTCCATGTTCGCAGAGGCTTCCAAGTACACTTGCGTGAAAGGCTTATAGCTTACACAACTGTGAGTTGCATGATGAGTGAAAGCAAAGGAGAGAGCAACGTGGCACCAAAATGCGGCAATACTTATAGACACTCGAGGCTGGACTTAGCCAATGGGCACACTTGCCAACAACCAGCTTCCACCTAAAGGTGAAGCTAGAATTATGCCCGTAGATGGACAGAGCATAGGCATCCCATTGAGATGGGTGCCTGCAGTTGTTTATTCCTTTAGGAGACAGGCTGGTGCCTGAACCTTTGTCTTCTCCTCCTGAAAGGAGGGTAGAAGGGGGGACTTCCCAGAACATGTTGGGACAAGTTAGCTGGTATCAGGGGGCATAATTCTGGGCATGTGATGCCTTCACGACAGAGACTATATCAAAAGCTTTACTGAAGTCAAGATATATGACATCCACTGCTCTTCCCTCATCTACCCACTTGGTCAAATCTTCATAGAAGGCTATCAGATTAGTCAGACAAGATCTCCCCTTGGTAAATCCATGTTGGTTACTCCTGGTAACCTTCTTGTCTTCCATGTGGTTAGAGATGACCTCCAAGATGAGCTGCTGCATCATCTTTCCAGGGATGGAGGTGAGGCTGACTGCTCTGTAGTTGCCTGGGTCCTCCTTCTTGCCTTTTTTGAACTTATATTTGCATTCTTCCAGTCGTCAGGCACCTCTCCTGTGCTCCATGACTTTTCAAAGATGATGGAGAGGTTCAGCAATAGTATCAGCCAGCTCTCTCAGCACTCATGGATGCAACCTATCTGGGCCCATGGATCTGTGTATTCAGATGGTATAAGAGATCTCTAACCTGGTCCTGACTGACCAGCGGAATGTCCGCATTTCTCCAGTTCTGCTCCCTTGCTTCTAGAGGCTGAGCTTCATGAGGGCTGGTCTTAGGTGTGAAGACTGAGGCAAAGAAGGCATTCAGCAACTCTGCCATCTCTGCATACTCTGTTACCATATCTCCCATTTCATTCAGGAGTGGGCCTACCTTTTGCCTGCTATTCCTTTTATCACTGATATATTTGAAAAAACTCTTCTTGTTCTCTTTCACCCCTCTGGCAAGATTCAGTGCCAGGAGGACATTGGCCTTCCTTGTTGCATTTCTACATTCTCCGGCTATATTTCTATAATCCTCCCAATCGGCCAGACCTTTTTTTCACAAACCTCCTTTTTATTTTTGAGTTTTAGTAAAAGTTCGTTGCTTATCCATGCAGGTCTTCTGCTTGCCTTACTTGATTTTTTTTTCGAGGGAGTATATTTCTCTTGAGCTTGGAGGAGGTAATGTTTGAACATTAACCAGCCCTCTTGTGCCCTACTTCCTGCCAGAGCCCTAGTCCACTGGATATTTCTGAGTCTTGAAGAGGGGAAAGTTTGCCCTTTTAATGTCCAGGGTTGAAATTTTACTTATCACCCTGCTTCTTTGTCTGTTGATATTAAACTCTAACATGTCGTGGTCACTGCAACCAAGATTACCCCCAACCTTGACATCTACAACCAGTCCTTCTTTGTGAATATCAGGTCCAGCATTGCACTTCTTGTTGGTTCTTCAACTACTTGCAGGAGAAAGTTGTCATCAATGCACTGCAGGAACCTTTTGGACTGTATGTGCTTGGCTGTGTGATCTTTCCAATTAATATCCAAGTGGCTGAAGTCACCCACAAGCACCAGGGCACTTGATCTTGAGTGTACTTCCAGCTGCCTGTAGAAGGCCTCATCAGTAGTTTCTTCCTGGTTCAGTGGTCTGTAGTAAACCCCCACAATCATATCATCCATGTTTGTACGTCCCTTCACTCTTACCCATAAGTTTTCAATGTTTTTATCATCTCCCCCAGGGTTGAGCTCAACAGATTCTAATTGCTTATTCACATAGAGAGCAACTCCACCACCTCGCCTTGTCATCCTGTCCTTCCTGAAAAGAACATAGTCGTCTATAACCACGTTCCAGTCATGGGAGCTGTCCCACCATGTTTCTGTAATTGAAACAAGATCATAACCCTGCAACTGCACCCAGATCTCCAGTTCATCCTTCTTATTCCCCATGCTTCTTGTGTTGGTATACAGACACTTCAGAGACTGAGCAGAGGAGTATCTGTTACCATTGTGGGTGTTGCATAATCCACTATCCCCTACAACCCCTGGAACAGCAGTGGAGATGGTACCCTGCCTCACAATTGTACCAGGAATGTCCTCAGTGACACTTGTTTTTCCCTCTTCCCCCTTCAAAATTTTAGTTTAAAGACCTATCAATGAGCCCTGCTATTTCATGTCCTAGAATTCTTTTTCCTCTCAGAGATAAGCATTTTTTTCTATAGTCGGCAGGCTTAGTCTTATAGAGTAGGCTGTGATCAAAGAACCCCAAAACCTGCTGTTGACACCAGTCCTGCAGCCAGGCATTAATCTGCTGAATTTTCATGTTTATTCCATCATTAAGCATAACTAGTGGGGGGACAGAAGCAAATACTACTTGTGCTCCTGACCCCTTAACCATTTGGCCCAGGGCTCTGGAGTCCTTCTTCATTGATCTCAAACTTCTTTTTGAAATTTCAGTGGCCAAAACCAAAGAAACACATGTGAGACTATCTTCCAATTACCTTATTTAGTCAGTGAAATGCCCAACGGTAGGAGGCACTCCACCATAATTTCTTGCCACTGTTCTGATTGCCAGAATGGTAGCATAATTAGGAGGAGCAAGCTTAATGAGCTTTTTGGCAAAGCCTGTTCCCACAGGAATTTCATCAGGATTCAGCATATTATGATCTCCATACATTACTTCTCTCACAGCAAACTCTCTCAGACACTTGATTCTCTCATCTATCATGTGCCAAGGCTTAGAGTTCCATGGTAAATAATCTCTGGTAGGGTACCTCATGAGGACTGCCAGTAGGAGGCATGCCCACAGAGAAACCTTACCAAGACACCTGGCCGGATGCCTGTCTATGCCGGTATCTTTCAAGAGCGTCCCAAGCTGGGAGGTGGATTTGTCACCTACCACCAAGGCTGGAGCTCCCATATCAAAGCACCTTCCTAGCCACGTCAGGATTTGCTCAGTGTCTCCTCTGATGTAATCTTTCCTTACATGCCTAATTTCCTGTCTGGGTGCATTAGCTGACTGTATCATCCTCATCATCTTCGTCTTCTTCTTGAGCCCGCTGTCCCCATGCTCCTGCTGTAAGCGTCCTTGCAACTTCCTGGAGTTCAGAGGCACTTCCAGAAGTTCCTAATTTACTAGGGCTCATATCCTGTCCTACATCTCCACTATCCATGGGTGGTCTCATGAAGTCTGCTAGACTTTTAAGGCTCACCTTCTCTTCCTCATCAGAAGCTTCTTTCTTAAAAGAGGGACCCTGAACAGAAGGATCCTGACCTCCTTCTGCACGTTCTGCAGCCTCTGCACCCTCCCCTGTGTCTCCCTTGTGCTTTTTGGTTAAAGCAGTAATTAAATTCACCGGTTTAGCTTTCACATTCACAGCAGAGTCAGTAGGAACAAAGAGATTCTGTGCAGAGACAACAGGTACTCTTTGAGACCTTGTAGCTGCTGTTGCTTCTGTTCCAGCAGCAGAGGGCAGAAAGACTGTGTCTCGTTCATGGTGGCTGCCTGTGTAACCACGGTAGCCATCTCAGGTCCTGGCAGAGTTCCTGCAGCTACTGGCTTGGAGACAAAAATGCTAGAATCAGCATTCAGAGCTGCTTTCTTGTGCCTGTCTACATTTGATTGTCAGCTCCTGTATGCTGTAGTCTGAATCCAAACCTATTTCCTGATCTGTCTGAGCTCTTCTGTGTTTTCTTTTGCGTCTGCGCAGGCTGCTAGAACAAGTAGCTCCATGTCTCTTTCAACACAGTGCTATCACCAGGCTTATGATTATTACCACAAACATCAGATTCAAGCATAGCATATAAATCAATTTAGGGTTCCATTTGTTCACATAATCTTCTGCAATAGGAATAGCAAATTCATATGCTTCTGCTGGCAGATTTACAGTTGAGTTGCCATAACTCCCTACTCCAATAAAACCAGAACAATACTCAACAACCTTCTGTAACTTGTCTTTACCCCAAAGAAATGGTCTATATGCCACATATTTTGCAATTTTATCTATCTTAGCAGAAACAGCCCATTTATAAATTACCACAGTCAGAACAGAATATATAACATGTCACAGGATCCAAAGCAGCTTTATTTTGCTTCCTAATCTGAACAGAAAGAAATCATACAAGCAATTGCCCCATGTTGGGCATCAAAATATTAATTGTTACAGTGTGGTGGGCTAAAATTCCCCTCCCACATTAACAATAACCAGGCTAATAAGTTGGGAAGCAAATGAAGCTGTATGTACAGGCAAAACTACAATCTATAATGAAATGCAATGAATATGTACAAATATACACTATTCACAATGTTTACAAATACGTACAATTAACCAAAAAAACACAACAAAGCCCCCTGGCCCCAGAGGGACCACACTTCTTTCCCTTCTGCCAGACCCACTTTGCAGAAGGAAGAAAGCCAGGAAGCAGAGAGGCTGTTAAACTTAGCTTGTCAAGGTCAGTATGCGTGTGTGTGTGTTGTCTCCTAAGGCCAGCAGACTGCTCAGCAGAGAAACACCAGACAGAAAGACAGAGACTGAGAGACTGCCCGTACCTTAAACACTTCTGTCCCTCCAATGAAAGTGTTTAGAATAATCATTACTTTGCTTTTTTACAGCCAATAGTGATTTATTTACATTCTTTCACTTTTCTGCTCGAACTCTGTGAGAAGAAATTAAAGGTATAACCTTTAAGGTATAGCCATCACACTGCCCTATCGCAGCTTGCTGGGGTTTTTAAATTAGCTGCCAGAGCAGAGACTCTGCCCCCAACACACCTGCCTCTTGGGAGAGAGAAGCTGGCTCGGAGGAGAGGTCGTGCCATGCCACTTGGCTCCACTCCTGCGCTGCTCCTGCCTTGGTGAGCAGGGAAGGGCTGAGATCACAGATGCAACTCTTCACACACACACCAAAAAAAGAAAAAAGAAAATGCAGTACCTTTTCTGTAACAATGACCTTGTAAGAACTCTTATTGTTGAAAGAGAGTAGCTGCTAGTGACTAAACATAATACAGTTACAAATCTGGTAGTTAAGGTAGGAAAAATATTACTCCAATCTTGAAATACCAATGTCTGCCTGAAAGACATATTGAAAGTTCCACATAGACTGTTTCCATAATAGTTCAACAAGTGTAGTCTGTGTACCTAAGAGAGAGGATTATCTTTCAGTGTTTGCAGTTAAGGACATAAAGCAGAAAAGAACTAATAAAGGATTAATTATAAGATTATATATGGAAGTTACCAATGTACAAAAGCATATACCAAAAAAATAAATATATATATATTCAGATATCAGGCAATTTTAGAGCTCAAGTAATTATTCTTCTTAATAGAATCTCCTTTAAACTGGAGTGAAGCTTTATTTCCTGATTTTATATTATTAATATAATGATTGACATCATAGCTAACTTTTGCTGGAAATGCAGGGGATTTGTGAGATACAAATTTGTATTTGACAGTAGAAGGTTTTAAATTAAGCATTTAGTCACATCACTTTTAGTTAGTGTTAATCATCTTTTCTGTTAGCACTTTGTCTCTTATACCAAATGTAAATATATATAACAAACCATTTAGAACTGGCATTCTGAAAGTCAGAATTTCAATATTCAGTAATAAAACTATATAACTGCAACAAACGTACATTCTCAACTTTCCAATAATGTGCCATGATATAAATATTCTGAGAATATTCTATTGTTCCATTAAATGCACACTGAAGGAAAAAATTGAACACTTTGGTCAAATCTATATTCTAGTGTAATGAAACTTGCCACTTCAGGCTATTGTCCAGAAACATTAAGAAATAAAATCACCAATTTTTTACTGATTACCTATGCTCACATATTTTCTTTTCTCTGGGAAATCTAATATTTCTTGAAAATAGATGCCACTTCAGCAATTAAATATTTAAGACAACAAATCTTTTTCCACTCAGGACAGAAATTGTTGTCATTTGTAGAAGCTGCTAGTATTTGAAAATAAAAGCTTATATTAATGAGGTAACTCTGCTTCTTAGAACTGAGAGCTGGTCATGGCCACAGCATCCCCAAACAAATATGATATACATTTTATTTACAGCTGTATGTCTCTTGTATCAGATTTGCCTGTCTCAGATTGCATTCACCTAACTCTAAATCCTTTTGTGACCTTCAGGATTGTTATAAATGATAATAATCACTTCTGTTAGCATAGTTTAATATTCCTATATTTCAGGAATGTCTCTTTTTTTTTTCCTTTTATTTTCCTTTTTTTTTTTTTTATTCCACTTAACATTATTTAAAAATAACAAGCATTTGTTACATTTTCCCACGCAATGATAAGGAACCCTTTTCTACCAATTTAAAAGGAGAATTAGATCAAAGATTGTAAATTTTTTTCTATGTGCTCACTGCAATTTCATTCTAAATACCTTGCACAGTTTTACAATGAAATACTTAATAATGTCTTTTTGTTTGGTTGGTTGGTTGTTTTTTTTTTTTTTAGTAATCTTTTCATCACCAAAATTAGGGATCAATCTTTTGCTGCTTTTCATACTTAGTGCAGAGGAGGTGGATAAGGCCTGTGGGACTGACTTCTCCTACAGGGTGGCACAAAATATTTCAGCATTTCATTATGTTTACAGGTTTAAGGAAGTAAAACATGACCACAGAAACACTCTGTGGTCTTAATGCATGTCATCTATCTAATGCACTGAAGAAAAAGATAACATATTCTATGTATTTAAATGTGATTCTCCAATAAGGTTGCTCTTTTGTTTTTCTACATTTTGTAAAATCACAGGAGGTATGTTCACAAAACCCATTAACAAATCAGATTTGTGCTCATACTTCCTGCACACTGTTTTGAAAATTGATCCCTAAGGGCCTTATTAGCTGTTATGCACTTTTCCTGCTGAAAAGAAAAAGGAACTTCTATGCTTAAAATAATGCAGCAGCCAAACTATTCCAAAAGATTGAATTGCTATTATTCAATCTCTCACCTCAGAACTAAACAAATCCGACAAGGTTCAATCCCACCATCCAATAAAAGGACCACACAGATTCACCGCACCAGATATATTTGTTATCTGCACACAAACCTGCATTTTAGCAAGATGTTGTCCTCCTAATTTATCTTGAAATTAAAGATGAAAAAGGAGAAGCTGGATCCTTCAGAAGAATAAATGGATAGTGTAAATGCTTGTGTAGCATATTGGAAAAAAAAAAATAAAAGATAACTTCAATGAACATGAGAAATATGCAGAAAAAGATGGGATATAATTATAATGACTGTAAAAACTTCATGATGGCAGGAATGGGCATCTTAATTGCTTTCATTTTCTGAAAAATGCTACTAATTAATCCACAGCATTTAGCAAGTATGTGGCCAGCTCCAGATAAAACATATAAGGACTAGGGATGTTGCTCACTGAAATCTTTCTGAGTGTGGGCATAGTGTTTTCATGATCATTAATACCTGCTTACTCCCATCAACTCCCAGTTCCACACTGTCCCATTTAACCATGAAGTGACATGCACAAGTGCTTTCTGCAAAGATGAATATTCTTGCCCTTCATAGTTACCATCTACACCCTTGAAGGAGGAATCTTCAGTTTAGGTGTTCTTGTAAACCAGTTATTTTCATAAATCTCAATTTTCAAGGCATACTACCTGGGAGTCCAATTGTCTTTTTGATAATGTTGTACTTGGGATATTTATTCCCTGCTCAGAATAAAAGCAAAGAAACCCATGTAATAAAAAAAAGCAATAAGATTAATACATTGCTTAATTCTGACATTACAGTTTTCAGAAAACATATAAACACTAAATTTTCATAGGGATTCAGGCTTCTCAAAAGTTGCTAGAGCATTTTAAAATCACTACATATATTACTTGTGATGGTTTAAAACTGTCTTTTTAATTTTTCTTCTCAAAGTTCAAGCAGAGAAAGCTAAAGAATGTAAATAAGTCACTATTGGGTGTAAGAAAGCAAAATAATGATTGCTCTAAACACTTCCATTGGATAGATAGAAATGTTTAAGAACCACTACTCAAAACAAAGTTGGGGCAGTCAGACTCTGCAGTTCACAACTTGCTGGGCTCTCTGGCTGCTTCTTCTTTTCTGGCTGCAGATAACACACCAGCCTTAGCAAGCTGAGTCTAACAGCCTCTCTGCTTCTTAACTCTCTGCCTTCTGCCAGGTGGGTCTGGGGAGGAGGCCCCTTGGGAGGTCCCCTCTTTGGGGGAAGCAAAGGGAGCTTGGTTGTGCTTTTCTGTTGATTGTATATATTTGTAGATGCTGTGAATTATGTATATTTGTACATATTCATTGCATTTCATCATAGATTGTAGATTTGCTTGTAAATACAGCTTTCATTTGCTTCCAGCCTGAGCTAGCCTGGTTATTGTCAGTGGGGGGAATTTCAGCTCTCACACTGTTACATTACTGTTTATAAAAAGTAATTAACAACAAATTGTTCTTGAAGAAAAAAAGAATAAAAATCAAGATGTTTCAGTCTGAAAAAGGTTAAATGAAATATTTTAGTCTCCATGATGTAAAAATTTCTGAAAATAAAATGTGACAAAATCTATATCTCATCTGGAAATGTTTTATTTTCAACATAGAAAATATCTTTGCAGAAAATTTAAATGAATAAAATTATTTGAAGTGCATTTATCTCGATACGAAGAAATAAAATCACTTAGCTTCCACTGAAGGTGAAAGAATATTCCCTATTAGAGGATAGATTTAAGAAATGTTGTATCAGCATGCAAAGCTATATAAAGCAATGCAGACTTGTGTATTTTGAAGGCTAAATCTGTTGACAGGTATATTGACCTGCAGATCTTTAGGGAAATACAAATGTAAAAAGCTATGACTTTGCGTGGTTTAACTATAGAGTCAACAATAGGTGAAACAGCGGACGGATTTTAGGCTTTATAGAGTGGAACTATATTTAGAAAAAGACTTGTCAAATACACATTCTTAGTGACATTTAAAGACCTTAAATGATTAATTACTCCTAATAGTAATGGAAACATTCAAAGAATAGATGGCAGAATGTTGTGGGGTTTTTCCGTAGTCACACACAAAATAAAACCTAAGATTAGCACTGAGGTAGCATATCCATATCCCTACGGAATGCAAATGAGTCACATATGATCACCCAAATATGAATACCTCACTCCAAGTACTTAATGACTTCCTTTTCTGATGAAATTTTATTACAAAGAAGGACAGCTATTCTGAGTCCAAGTATTTCTGAGTAAGGTGAAAAGACTCTGACAGGAAAGTATTGAAACATAATTCATTTCCATTGTTGACTCATCCGTCAAAGATATAAATCTGGTATTTTGGAATACTCATTTCAAAAGGGATGCTGTGTTCATTTGTAAAACAGACGCTGTGTTCATTTATAAAACACTTAGAACAAAATCAGTGATAAAGACATGTCTTCTTTTGGTTTCCTGATAATTAATGCTTCTTCTACATATCACCCAAGCTAAATTTATCCCTTGGTATTTCCACTGATTTCAATACAGTTCAGGCATTGTGAACTTCAGTATTTTTTTTTTCTATAAGGACTTTTACTCTAATGCCAGTACTGCATTATATTATTACTGTGGGAAGTAGCAAGCAAAGCAGACTGTGACAACATGACCATAGTGTGGGATTATATGTATTATAAGCACTGAAAGGGTAAAGGGCAATTTGGTCTACCTGATGGAAATCTGTATCATGTAAAACACACAAACCAGTGTTTTACTGGATTGTATATATTTGTCAATTTAATTTCAGATTCTAACTTCACATTTTATATTCTCCTAGCTAGTAAGGGTTTTAAATAACTTGCACTTATTTTGTATTTTGCAATTCTAATGAGATTGAGCAATTATACAGAGATAATTTTTTCCATTTATTTCTAATTTGATACTTTCCCAAAAGTACAAAATCAAAATAAAATCTTATCAATTCTAAAATAAGGGGAAAGGGTGCAAAATGATATTTATAAGTAGGCAAAGATGGTCAGAATATCTTATCAACCTGCTGTCAGTTTAAGAAAATGAGAGTGAGGGATGGACATCTGTACTGTTATACAACAGTGAAAAGCTGAGTAAATGTCATTAGTACTTAACACAAAAAGAAGAGCTTAAAATTACATTAAATATTAGTTAAGAATGAATCTCACCTGATACCCCAGACTTTTATTGTTTGGGGGATGAGAAATGATCCTTGAGAAGAGAAGGCATAGGGGAGTCCTCATAACCTTGTGTAAATACCTAAAGTGTGGCTATCATGAGGAGAGAGACTCCCTTTTTACAAAGAGCCACATGGTAAACAGAAAGGGTAATGGGTACAAGCTGCTACCGAAGAGATTCCAACTGGATGCCAGAAACAAAAAAAAACCACTATTTGAACTATTAGACGTTGGAATAAACTCCCAAGGGAGGTGGTGAATTGGATTGCCTTACTTTAGACAGTTTCAAGGCCCAGCTTGACAGGATGCTGGGCCACCATATTTAAACTATATTCTTAGGCAGAAAGGTTGGGCTAGATGATCCTTGAGGTCCCTTCCAACATGGTATTCTATGAATCTATGAATCTGTGAATCTTATTTGTGGGTGATTTCCAGGGTGCCCAAGGCTCTAGAATAACAGGAGCTGCCTCTAGACTTAGGGTCCTTTAGATGGGCAGAAAGTCAGCCTACCACTTTCCACTCACTTTACTCAACACAAGCATCTTCCCTTCACCACATGCTCCTACCATTTTCCCACAGATATTGTCATCACAGATTTACCCTCTACAGGAGCTACTACCTCATGCCAAGCTTACACCTTCTCTGCATTAGTACAAAAAGTAGCTGCCAAATTCATTTAACTACACCTTTGGCTATCTTCAGATGAGACGAGGACTTCCACTGCCAATTTCCACAGAAGAGAGTGGCAGAGAAAGGTGTCAGCAACTGCAAGTGACTGTAGTGGTGACAGTTGCACTACTCATTCTCTCATTCCTGAAACAAAGAGAATAAATGTTTGACATAAGATATTAACAGAATTAAGAAGTCTGACACATCAACCCAGTTTTAAAATAACTTTATAGCTGCAATAGGACAGGTAGCATATGGGCAGTTAGCAAAGGGTAGGCACAGTTAGACTTTGGCATAGAGTTCTCAAAGTTTGAAAGAAGAAAAAGATGTCTCATTCTGTATGATGAGTGTAAAAATCACCACTGTAAAGGGCTTTGCTTGGAATCAGGTATGTGTGTGTTGAATGTTAGTATCAAGGTTTTATTGTCAGGAGAACTGCAAGGGTGGCTTTTGTGAGAAAAGGCCAGGGGCTGTCCCGTGCTGAACACAACTGGCTCCACAAAAGATCCACTGCCAGACGCAGCTGAGCAGACCAACCAAGCTGGTGGCACCTCTGTCAAAATGTAAGAAAGGGCAAACTATTTCCTGGTGACTGAGGAGTGAAGGAAAGTTTAAAAAGTTTGAGAAACAACCCTTTAAGAGTCAAGGTGAGAGAAGGAGGGGAAGGACATGCTGCTGACTGGAGCAGATATCCACACTGCAGCATGCTGAGGACCCCACACAGAAGCAGGAGGATGTTCCCTGATGGACCTATGCCCCATGAATAGCCCACACTGGAGCAGAGGAAATATGGTGAGAAAGAAGCAGCAGAGGGGAGCCCTTAGGGACTGGCCACAGCCCTCATTCCCCAATCATCTTACTGTAAAGGAGCAGGTAGAGGAATTGAGAAAGCAAGAGTGAAGTTGAACCTGGGAAAAAGGCTTGAGGGGAAATTATTTTATGTTTTTTTTTCTTTGTATCTTGCCATATAGATCTACATTAACTGTCAATAAATTACATTTATTTTCCCCAAGTCAAATCAGTTTTATCCATAACTAACAAATTATCTCCCTGACTTTAACTCAAACCACAAGCTTTTTCAGCCCATTTTCTCCCCCTTGTCCTTCTGAGGAGGGCAGTGACAGGGCAGCTGGATGGGCATCTGGCAGTCAGTCAAGGTCAGCCTGCCACAATATGGTTAAATTATGAAGAATTACAGAAAAAGAAGGGGGCAGTATGAAATTACTGATTAAAATTACTGCATTTGGAATATAAAAGCTAATAATTGATAAATGTTCATGGGCAGTTATTATGCTTCATTTTAAGTAGAATTTCATTTTAGAAATGTGTCAGCTTTCACAGAAGCTTAAGTGTGAATGTGAAAGATAAAGTATATATATTTTAATGAAGCCTCAGATATTAGGCTAAAATGCTTGGACAGCTAGAACATATGATTTGGAAAAATTCTATAAAATTGAATCACAGAACTCCCAGGTTTGTTATTGATTTGTAGTTGTTTTGCAGTATTTTTGTTTGGTTGGTTTTGGTTTTGGTTTTGGTTTGGTTGTTTGGGGTTTTTTGTCTGGTTTGTTTTGGGTTGGTTTTGTTTTCTTTTAATTTAACCAGCTATAGAGTAATTGTAGCTTAAAATATCTTTTGGGACGGTATTTAGAATAGCACAAATAACTTGAGATAAAAGAGAAGGCCTTTCAGTTTTGTCTATCATGATTAAACAGTATTTCCTTAGATTTACAGTATATCAAAATTGTTATACTACTATTTACAGTATATCAAAATCCTGTATTACTATCTAAAGCTTTGGATAGTTACCCCATCTCATTGCTGCAGCAATCTGGATAAATGAATAATTAACCTGCCCCTTAATGATTAAACAAAATGTGTTTAGGGATGAAAATGAAGTGCTAAGGTAGTTTTCAAAACCAAAATCCATGTGTTTGCAATAGATTGCAGTAGTGTCAAATATCTAGATGTAAAATATCCAACAGGCTGCAGCTGAGGTAAATCTATTCTCTTCTCTAATGTTTCCCACCATTTGAACAGCCTTTGAGAAATTCTTATCGATAGGATATAAAACAGAAAATTTGTACTGCATTATTTGGGTTTTCAGGATATAGAAAACAGATTTGCAACTTACTTTCCAATGATGTAATTCATTCTGCCTCCAGGAGAAACCCACCTCTAAAAAAGGTTGAGTCACTGTTTCTAGCTATGGGACACATATCCCATATTTGGGGACACATATCCACGTATTTGGGGCTATTGCTCTAGCATAATGGAGTATTGGTTTTCTTAGGAGATGGACAAATTTTGTCATATGTTTAGCTAGAAATGTCACATGTTTAGTGTAGATTACACATTGTCTGAAGACCTAGGATACTGTATGTAAAGTAAACTCAGTAGTATACTTCATTAATATATATATTCCCTTACTCCATGTCTCTTGGTTATGAGGACTCATTATTACAAATTTTATGGCTTCCAGAACCCGAATTATAGAGGAAAGAATACATTTGAACAAATTGAATTTACATCTAGAAAAAAATAATCTGTATTCAAATTATGCACTTATACAGACACACATCATCTCCAAGGACTCAGAAACTGATTCAGGTACTTGTTAAACAATGAGCATAATTGCTAGCTTTTGCTGTTTCCCTTTGCATTTTTAAATAAACCACTTTACAAAAAAAAAAAAAAAAAGACCAAACAAAAACAAAAACAAAACAAAAACAAAAACAAAAAAACCCAAACAAACCCCAAAACCAAACCAACCAACCAAAGCTGTTAATGCCTTGACCTGCTCAGCAATTGCTTCTCCTCCCTAAAGTGAGGCTGCAATATGAGCTATTGGAAGATCACACCGTTCTCTACTATCCTTTTGCTGATGCAAGAAATGTGCCAAACACTGCATTCCAGAGCTGTCATCCAAAGTGAGACAAGGTCTTTAATACATGACATTTGGCTTCCTGCCTCTTTTCCTATGCTTACTGAATAGCAGATAGACCTCAATGCCAGAAGTATGCCTAAGGCACTAGATCAAGCAACACCCACTTTAAAATTATGCGTTGGTAAGCACATGCCCTCAGAGTTGAAGCTGAAGAAGCCTCCTATGGAGCAGAGGGGGAATATCATTTGTAGTTCTAGACCCCAGCATTAATCACAACAAGGTCAGACACACAAGTAAACTCTATACATTTAAATGATTCAAAGCTATCAAACTGAGCTTGTAACACCATGTTTTTACCATAGCTGTCCAGAGTTTCCCTCATATAGTTTGTCACACTTGCAGACTTGTCACGTCTTTGAATACAAGTCCTTGCTAGCAGTAATGGGTTTTCCCCATGTGATTGTACAGTGTCTTCCACCAGGAATTTTTAATGCTGATTCTGCAGGTGGGTTGCCATATGTAAATTTGGTTTGTATGACACAATAGGATGTAGGAAATGAGACTAAAAGCAGCAACCATTCTCACTAATGGTAATTTGAAAGCTCATAAAAGAATTCCACATGAAATTTTAATTTTAAAAATTCATTTTTGATAGCATATTTTTTCTCTTACTAAATATTCATTCAATTCAGGTGGAAAGAGAAGATTTTTTTTTCCTAAAATGTCCATTAAAATAGCAATCACTGACCAAAACCAAAAACAGATGGAATTGTTTGGGTAGCTGCAGCCAACCTTCCCCCCCCCCCCTCCCCCTTACATTTTAACATGCATGAACAAAGAATGTACCTCATACATCTGAGAATGATAAAGAAAGACGCTGTCAAATGAACAATTAATGTAGTTTGGTAAGTCAGAAATATAAAATCTCACAAACTTTATAAGAAAATATTTGATTGCTCACAAATAAAGAATTTTTGTGAAATCTTTCTTAGGTACTGTATTTGTAATCCAGAAATTACACCGCAGGTGTGCTGTAATATGCAAAGCCAAAATGGTGCCAACCACATCGTATGCTGTGCCACGTGGCTGCTGCTTTTGCCAGAGTAAAAGTTCCTGGTGCCTTCCAGGAAAATTTTGAAGGCTTTTGCAGCTTAGTCCATGGGGCACATTGCCTGAGAAAGGGCTTCCCACTCAGGGGAAAAGCCTTGCCACCAAGAGTTTGCAGGGCACAGCAAAACGGCTCCTTGGGAAAGGGGATTGGGGTGTGGAGCACAACTCCTTCTGCAGTTCACAGGGTTCAGCCAGAATGGGTGCCGGCTGGACGAAGTGATGTCCCCACTTGTGGGGCTGTAGCAGTCCGGGATGAATGGTGCACACGGGCTACTGCGGTTCCCATCCGTCTCCGTTCACAGTATGAAGGATATGGGACACGGTCCGTGGAGCCTGCACCCAATATGGCATCACCCGTGCCAGGCAATGCATGGTGGCAGCTGAGCTCATGGCCGCTGACAGCACAGCAGCATGCTCACGCAAGCAGCTTACAGTCCAAAGCAAAGCACTCAGGATGAACAGTTTGCAAATCATAAGCAAAGCAGACTTTCTGGCAACGTGGAGCATGGAGTAAACATGGCACAAGCATGGGCAATATTTTACCAAAACAACCCTAATTTAACATTTGCCAAAATGAATAGTAGGCCAATAGTAAAACTTGTACACAGAATAATTAACAATAATGCAGTGTTTTACCAAATACGGTATATGCATACGCAGTGCACAAGGCAAGCATGAGTAAAATCACATGAATCTTGTTTACCACGAAGGTGGAAAACATGCCCAGGAAGGTTGTTTACCTGGACTCACTGATGCCTTTTTCCTTTGTCGATTTGGTGTCAAAATCCACCCCCCCTCCACTCCAGAAGGGAGGGGGAAGAGAGCAAGACTTTTGACATTGTTCCCATAACATCCTTCTAAGCAAGCTCAGGAAGTGTGGGATAGAAGAACAGACAGTGAGATGGATTAAGAACTCATTACACAATAGAGTCCAAAGAGTGGTGGTGAGCAGTGTCAAATCCAGCTGGAGAGCTGTAACTAGTGGAGTTTCCCAGGGATCAGTGATGAGTCCAGTCCTGTTCAACATCTCTGACATTGACATTGATGACAGGACAGAGTGTCTGCTCAGCAAGTTTGCTGATGATATGAAACCTGGAGGCTTGGCTGATACACCTGAAGGTTGTGTGGCCATTCAGCAAGACTTGGACACACTGACGAGCTGGGCAAAGAGGAACCTAATGATGTTCAACAAGGATAAGTGCAGAGTCCTGCATCTGGGAAGAAATAGTAAACTGCACCAGTACAGGTTAGGAGGCGATCTGCTGGAGAGCAGCCCCATGGAGAAGGACCTGAGAGTTCTGGTGGATAACAAGTTATCCATGGGACAGCAATGTGCCCTTGTGGCCAAGAAGGCCAATGGGATCCTGGGGTGCATTCAGAGGAGTATGTCCAGCAGATCAAGGGAGGTTCTCCTCCCCTCTACTCTGCCCTTGTGAGACCTTCCCTGGAATATTATATGCAGTTCTGGGCTTCCCAGTTCAATAAGGACAAGGATCTACATGAGAGAGTCTAACAGAGGGCTACGAGGATGATTAAGGGACTGGAGCATGTGCCTTATGAGGAAAGGCTGAGAGCCCTGGGGCTATTGAGCCTGGAGAAGAGAAGACTGAGAGGGGATTTAATAAATGTATATAAGACTCTTTTTGGTGGTGCCCATCGAGAAGGGCAAAATGCAACACAGGAGATTCCATATGAATATGAAGAAAAACTTTACTTTGAGGATGACAGAGCATTGGAACAGCTGCCCAGAGAGGTTGTGGAGTCCCCTTCTCTGGACATACTTGAAACTCACCTGGGTGTAGTCCTATACAATAGGATCTAGATCTGCTTTAGCAGGGGAGTTGGACTAGATTATCTCCAGAGGTCAACTCCAACCACTAAAATTCTGTGATTTTACTATTGTGAGTAATATCAGGCAATGAGAACATTGCCTAATTTGAACACTACCTGATCTGAGGCCTGATACTTAAATACATCCTGCCGTTGCTGTGTCCTGACTGAGTTACAGATTATAGCTCAAATATAGTCAATTTGAAGCATTCTGTGAGCACTAAAACTTAAAAAAAAATAATACTTGCTAGTGTCTTTTACCTGTAAATGTAAAAATAGAAACTCAGAAGAAAAAGATAATAATTGAATTTCCTATTGGCATCTACTCTTAAAGGAAAATATAACCATCAGGGAGTGGAAGGAGGATGAGTAATCCTGGTACCTCTTCTATATTTCATCTCCCTGCATCCTGCCTAGCTGTCACATAAATTTAAGAATTTACTGTTTTCAAAGGTATATACCAACAGTGTGTGTGTATATATGTGTGTGTGTGTGTGTGTGTGTGTATATATATATATATATATATATATATAACAATATATATAAACTATTGAATTGTGTGAGCAACATAAGCAAAAGGCCATATTCTTCTCTGGTGCCCCTGAATGCAACTTAGCATTGCCTCAGAAATCTGAATCCTATTCAACATGAGATTTCCAGTCACAAAAGCATCAGGCATTATTATATTCATTTAGGACAAGATTATTTTATTTTTCTAAATATTTCCATGAAGAACATGTGGCCTGGGAATGGTGCCTGCAGGAACTCGATACAGATCTTAGCCTTGTTGGAGGCTGTAGCCTGCACATACACACATGCTCACATACCCTCCATGGGGACATAGGCTCCCATTCATGAAGCATTCTCCCTTCATATAGCAACCCACTCATCTTCCTCCCCAGCACTGGTTTCTTGGTCATGTGGAGCTGACCAGACCCAGGGGAGAGGACAATGGTGGTTCTGGGCAGAGGGAGGGAAAAGAAATGGCAATGTAAAGGATGCTCTTCTGTTTGGGATAGAAGATAAGTGACTATTAGGAAGTAGGAGAGGATGGGGACAAAGTCTACCACAGCAGCAACAGCAGTAAGAGGCCCAGCCTGTAACTGTGCAGCCAGGCACTTTTTAAACAAATACCACAAAGCTATGCTAAGTCTTCTATTTGATATGTTGTAGGTTTTCCTTTGGGGCCTACTGAACATTACGTCAATTTAGGTATTCACAGAAAGTGAAATTCTCCAGAATGAGAATATTATTGCATTTGGCCTTTCCTACTACTGAAAAGACATGTGGTCTGCTGAAAAGGTTGCTCTGCCCTCGTTCCTAGGAAGGAGGGCACTCGAACCTAGTATCTCCAAAAAAATTTATGAGAGACACAGATGACCTATGAGCACCATTCAAGGAAAAGTTTTTGAAAGATGGACGTGAAATCATACCCTATTGTTCAGGCTCTCTTTTATACAGTAGATATCGATTTCAGATGTGATAAAAAGTATTGTGACATAGACAATGAAAGATGCTTTCTTGCAAAAAGAAAGAAGGTAGCAATTCATACCACATGAGGTTGTGTATTAGCTTTGAATGGTAATATGAATTGTTCATAAACGGCCTTCAGATACCATCATTAAAAATTTCAGAGGACAATGCTTTGAAAAGGAAGTAATCCTAAGAAGATTATTAATATGTCTACATATTACTGGTTATAATTTTCCAGACTTCAGTGGCATATAAATGTTAATTCTTAGAATGGTTTTATTTGTGCTTCAGTATTTTGTAGTCTATTTCTTATGATCTCTTAAAAACCAACCAAACAAACAAGCTAATGGACTGAAATCATCACTTGAACCAAACAAGCAATTCCTTCTCCCTCTGTCCATTGCCAATTTATTGACATCTTACATTTTACTTTTTCTACTTTATTTTATGCTAGATTACTTCCAGTGCATGACACAGCCATCAAACGTTTCTACTACTGCACAGAAATTAAGAAGGGAGGTTGTATTGCTGTTTAAATGGAAGTGACACATTGACAGCACATGGCACTCCAACCTTACAATTAAATATTAGCTTGAGTATAGAGAACAATACCTGTGCAGCATATCTTCAGTGAGTTTAATTCACATCATCTTCGACCCACCAAAAAAAGAAAAAAGAATTACTTTAAGAAGCATTGAGTTAAAATGGCACCAGAATAAGAACTCCTTAGTCTTGAAAGAAGCAATAAGAAGCAGCATGACAGATGCATTGCTTTAGCTTAAATGCCCCCAGCTTCCTTAATCCATATCAAGAAGATTTCTTCCTGGAGCCTTCAATAGTCAGAATCATGGAGTAAATCATCCAGTTTCTGTAGTCAGCCCTAAGCCTATATTGTCAAGCTTTATCCACTGAAAAATAAGTTTTCGACTTACAGGTTTTTTTGTTGGTGAGTTGGTTGGGGTTTTTCCCCCTTTTTTAAGTTGAGAAGCACACATAATGGTTTCACAATGGAAAGTCTGCAGTTTAATACATGTCAACATCAGTTTTCACAAGGCATACAGATATGTCTGCTTGTGAAAGTGTGTCCTATAAATTTATTACAGATTCAGACTGCTTTGTTTTAGGACAACAATCATAACTGCTAAAACTACAAGGACAAGAATCATTCTATTAAAATAAATGCACTCTGCTATAAATGCCAGTGTCACAACAGCAAGGTCTGCATAAAATACAAAACTGCTGACAAGAAGGGTTAAGCAACCAAAATACATCAATGCAAAGTCTCAACATAATTGTTTAAATGTCACCTGAATTTTAGAGGGCTACTTTTCTAAATCTTAAAACTAAATATGATTAATAGGGAAAAAAAGTTAAATATCAATCTCTAGACACAGCATAATATTTTAAAAAGCTGGTTTTAGAAATAATTAACTAAAGATCCATTTGAGAAAGGTTATATGACTCAAATAGCACAGTCAACATTTTGAATGTTATTAATCCTAAGATTTCAAGCTATTTAAACATTTAGATCTCATTTAAATACCTCCTTTTATATGTGATTTGCCATATTAACAAGGTCATTTAACAACAATATTACAGAATTGATGTAAATTACATGTTGATGGCAAATAAAATTCTACTTCCCATTATGTGATTAAAGCCAAAAACTAATAGAAAGCAAGCCTCTCTAAGCAGAGTAAAATGCAAAGCCCAATATTCTCAAGCTATTCCAGAATCATGTAACAGTGTCTCAGAATCCTGAACAGGTATTTGCTAGTAGCTGAGTCTGTCAAAGTACAGGCACAGGTACGAATGTATATGTACATAGCCATAAAATAATGTTAAAAGCATTATCAGCTTACAATAGCAATTAGTTGAAAATCACATCTGTGATCTCATTAACATATGGTCACCAGTAACAAAATCTAACTAGTCGTCTATCTTCTCATTCCATGCACATCTTGGATAGAAATAATTTAGGAAAAGCTTTTCCATTTTATATATTTCTTTAATTTTTTTTAATGTGCAGTTCCATGTATTATTAGTGGCACACTCTTCAAACACTGTTCTAAAAACAGAAACATAAATCACACATTTCTACTGTGTGATGGCTTCCAATTTATTTTCCCAACCTTTCACCCCTTAAAATGATGGGAATGTATTTGGCATTATAGACATCTTTAAAAGGGGTTACTCAATCACAGGGAGTTTAATGTTAAAAGTATCAATTGATTTTGCATGTCAAGTTTGAGAGGTGGCCGGAAACTGATTTTTCAGTATTCCTAGTATTAGATACCACTTTTCATGTTTAAATTATTGCTTTATTGACTATGATTTTAGCTTTGATTTGTAAACACTTCAGTACAGAAGAACACCAGAGAAATGAAGAACCTTATAAGCAAGAGAGAAAAGTTAGTTTGGAATGATTTGATAGCATAAACCAACATTCCATGTCATAAATAGGAATAAACTCCCATTTCCCAAAGAAAGATCCAGCTTCATTCGTAGTGAATGAATGAATTGCAGCATTTAATTGGCTGCAATCTCATGCCTCTTTCAAAATTCCCCAGTGGCAATGCATAATATGTCCCAGGATGAGTAATGGCCTTCTTGTCCTAATTAACCCACAGGATGATTCCACCCTGAGCACTGGCTAGGATGGGACCCTGAGAAAAAAAGCTGGATGTGATCATTGATTTCTGTCTGGATCATCACAACACACAAGCAGCAAGTCAAGAATCTGATCTGCCAAAACAACTCACATGGCTTGCAGCCTTGCCCTTGCCGAATCAGACATAAACAAGTTTCTTGCTCTTCTCACAAACACTGCAGTCTCTCTCCTTCTCCAGTGTTACAAGTAGAAAATACATCCTAGACCTGAAAAAACTAGCAAGTATTAGAGAGTTCAGATCACTGGACAAGTTGTGTAAAATAAAGTGACATGACACTTTATGTATTTGTTATGTCTGAGGGTAAGAAACAGCATTCAGAGGAAAAAAAAAGGAGGATGTAGAAAAGAAAAAAATAATAATTAGGGCAGTTTTACAAGTACTGGCACTATATAAAGAGAAATGGTTCCAGTGATCTTACAGTAATATTAGCAAGACTTATGAAAGCAAATAGAATCATAGAATGGTCTGGGTTGGAAGGGACCTCCAAAGGTCCCTCAAATAGCTACCCCTTAAAACAGCTAGAGTCATCAAAAACCTGAAAGTAAAGACAATCAAATCACAGAATCACAGAATGTTAGGGGCTGGAAGGGATCTTGAAAAATCATCTAGTCCATCCTACCTGCCAGAGCAGGATTACCTGTACCAGATCAGACAGGAATGCATCCAGGCAGGTTTTGAATATCTCCATAAAGGGAGACTGCACAACTCCCCTGGGCAGCCTGTTCCAGTGTTCTGTCACACTCACAGTGAAAAAATTTTTCCTCATATTTACATGGAACTTCCTGTGCCTCAACTTGCACCCATTGCCCCTTGTCCTGTCATTGCACATCACTGAGAGGAGCCTGACTCCATCCTCTTGGCACTCACCCTTTACATATTTATAAATATTAATGAGGCCACCCTGTAGGGTTTGAATTAAAACTCCAACACAGCGCACACAGAACAGTAAATGGTGATGAACGGTGGTTAAATAAAAATAAATTTGCAAATGTAAGATAATAGCCAATTTCTTTGTATGAAACTTTCTGATCTTGTCTTTTTTTAGATCACAGAAAAACAAGTGTAGAATAGTTGAACCATGAACATTTCCTTTGATTATTCAACAAGAGAAACACTCTGTATTCCTACAATTGTTTAGTCAGAGCTTCTAATCAGTTTACTGCAAAGAAACTCCGGAGTCCTCTTTTATTTTTTCTTTATTTTTTTTAATTGAATTGCAGGGAGCTAGTTGGGGGGAAAAAAGTTCTATGTCATAATGAAAATGTTCTTGTTTTTAGGTTCAGTTACTTTTCAGGTCAAATCTCTCCAATTCTTTTTCTTCCTTTGGTTGCCTGCCATGCAAGTGTAAAGAAGGACCAAGCTAAGATAGGTTGACATTCACCCAAATGCAAAGCCCATCTGCTTTTCAAGTAAATCATCAAAACAAGATGTCTAATCCCTGTTCTGTTCACATGCAAAAGGGTGAACCTAAGGCGTTTAATAAAGACCTCAAATGCACCAACCATCCGATAGAGTACCATAGACAAAAACGTAGCTTTCTGTCTTAATTCTTTTTATATATATTGTAGGAGGCAGGGAAACTAAGATTTGAAAATGAGAAAAGTGTCCAAGACAAAAGTGGACAGGAAAGAAAGAAGGGTGATGTATTCAAATATCAGCATAATATTTTAAAATTCCTTTAGAAGCCAGATTTAAACAAAGCCCAAGCTTTTTGGGAGTATGATGTGGCATTATACTCACTGTTGCTTTCACTTGAGTCTACAAAGTTAAAACTTTGCTTTATTCCTTAGCAGTGGTGGACTTTTTGGAATTGTATTATAGCTTTGCCTACAAAATTATGTAAATTTCATTATTTTTTCTCTGTTTTCACAGATTTTTACTGGTATTGACCAGGCAGTCTTGAACATGCAGTGCATTGCATCATCAAGGAGTAACCCTGATGAACTAAAGTACATCTGCTTTCAACTGGATTCTCTGGGGTTTTCTTGTGGGAATATAAAAAAGGTAAGTGATAAGGGAATGTTTAGATGGCCTTCATGTCTGTGAGGCCCTGGAGGTGACAAGAAATGTTTTACCTCTGAACCCTGTGAGAAAAGAATGGGAGTAAAAAATAACAGTGTGTTGCATCTTTGAAACAGCTGGGAAGGCAACTGGGGAGAAGGGCACCTGTTAAAATAAATCAGTGGGCTTAACAAGGCAGGCTGTGGGAAAGCGGAACTGTAACATTCACATACATCTCAATAAATAGGCACTTGCTCCACATCTCTGGGCCACTTTGCCCACCCCACAGCCAGTGGTCACCTCCTCACAACTGGTCTGTCAGTTTTGTTTCTGCTCTCCGTGTTGAGACTGGCAGGTCTGGGATCAACATATCGTTTGATGTGCTTAGGAAAACCCACAGATGGTGTCTTGTGAGTGGTCACAGACAGTTTTCTCCATGAGACTAAAGAAAAGGACCTGGGGGTACTGATTGACAGCTGCCTGAACATGAGCCAGCAGTGTGCCCAGGTGGCCAAGAAGGCCAATGGCATCCTGGCCTGCACCAAGAATAGTGTGGCCAGCAGGAGCAGGGAAGTCATTGTGCCCCTGAACTCAGCACTGGTTAGGCTGCACCTCGAGTACGGTGTCCAGTTCTGGGCCCCTCAGTTTAAGAAGAACATTGAGATACTTGAACGTGTCCAGAGAAGGGCAACAAGGCTGGTGAGGGGCCTAGAACACAAACCCCATGAGGAGAGGCTGAAGGAGCTGGGATTGTTTAGCCTGGAGAAGAGGAGGCTCAGGGATGACCTCATTGCTGTACAACTACCTGAAGGGAAGTTGTAGCCAGGAGGGGCTTGGTCTCTTCTCCTAGGCAACCAGCACCAGAACAAGAGGACACAGTCTCAAGCTGCACCAGGGGAAGTTTAGGCTTGAGGTGAGGAGAAAGTTCTTCACGGAGAGAGTTGTTAGCCATTGGAATGTGCTGCCCAGGGAGGTGGTTGAGTCACCATCCCTGGAGGTGTTCAAGAGGGGATTGGACGTGACACTTGATGACATGGTTTAATAGTCATGAGGTCTTGGGTGACAGGTTGGACTTTGATGATCCTTGAGATCTTTTCCAGCCTTATTGATTCTGTGATTGATTCTATATATAGAATCTAATGCACGGTTGTGAAAATACATCCCATAACTGGTTTAGTATGTACAATTTGACCCATTTAGAGTATTTACAGAATTAATTTCTAAATAAGAGAATACCACTTGTCCACCAGATGGTGACTTGACGAGACACTTGGCGGCTTTAACTATATATACAGAAATTTACAATGCTATCAAGAGGCAATTCAAGCTAGAATATCATGCAGCTAGGCACGGGTGCTTTGAACTGAATGTTTGTGAGTGTTGCACATGTGAAAAGATGCACTGTGTCTTTCTTTGTTACGAAGCAAGGTGCTGGGTTACACTGGATGCTCACTGGCTGCCCAGGGCTGGCCCGGGGCTGATCCATTCCAGGCAGGGGAAGGCTCCTGGAGCTGAGGCTGCAACTGAGTCTCTGGCGAGCTGCAGTGGGGGCTTCCCTCCAGAAGGGGTCAGTGGCTTTCCTTCTTCTTCCACCTCTGCAGAAGGGGCAAGACTTTCCACCAATCAGCAGCTTCCCTTGGCAGGGTTGTCCCATGGCGCCTGTGGCGACTGGGGGCTGATAGGGTCGGTGTGACTCCCTGAACAGGGTCAGCCCAGCAGGGACAGTTCTGGGGGAGTGGTCCTGAGAGGCAGGGCTAGGTCCTTTGGGATCAGCTCTCACAGGGCTGGCCCGCGCGATGGGGCGGGGTGATGGTTCCCAGTAGGCGGGGTTGGATGTCTCCGATCCCAGTGATGACGGGATTTGGGGAAGGGGCACAGCTACGCAGAGCGGCAACTTCCCCTTACTTGGCTCAAAGTGAGCTGGTAATGTCAATTCTTCTCAGCGACTGCTTTCCGTTTAAGGTCATGATGCTGTTCTTTGCTTGAACTCCAAAGAGAGGATGGGACTCTCTCTCCCCCTCTCAGGAACTCCCGACTTTATATTACCCTGACTGCACAGGGCTGTGGAGCGGCGAAGTGGGCCCAATTATATCTCACAAACAATGGGGTCACACAGGGTGGCTGAGCACAATTCCTGCTTATACGAGCCAGTACACATGAAGTCATGGCTGTTCGGTCTGCTGCTTATGGCTGTAGCAGATGTTGGACTGCCGGGCTTGAGCTAGTTCCACCCCCTCTGGGGGAGTCCAGTCCTTGTTAAGATACAGTGGAGTCTTTTTCCTACCTGGTATGACTGGACTTTCAATGCTGGCTTTTGTAGCTTCAGCAAAGGGATCTCCTTTGCAGGTTCCTCGGGCAAACCAAGGCATGGCGGCCTTCCTGTGGTGCTGGGTTATTCTCCATGTTGCAGAGGTCACTAGTATGTTTGCATGTGGGCATGAGAAGACTTACAGGCAATGGCTTAAGTGGTGTGAGCTTATAAAGCTCGAGCAAAGTGAGAGCGTACAAAGCTCTGGAGAGAGCAAATGGAGAGAGCAAAAGGAGAGAACAACTTGTTTACAAGTGAGATAATACTTATAAGTTTCTCAAGGCTGGAATTGGCAAATGAGCATTCTTGTCAACAACCTGCTTTAGCCTATAGAAAGCATGAAGCTAGAATTATGCCCTTAAATGGAAGAAACATGAGCATGCCATGGGATGGGTGCATGTAGTTGTTTACCCTTTACAAGGCTTTACAGGTTGGTGCCTAGGCCTTTGTCCCCCACTCTGGAAAGGAGAGTGGAAGAGGGGAACTTGCCCAAATATTTTGGGACAAGTTTTCCGGTATTTGGGGACATAATTCTGGGCATATGGTGCCTTCACCACAAATGCATACCTCATGATGGCAATTTTGCAAATCAGCTACCTGCAGCCATGTGATCCTGGCAGGTGTGGGATCAACATATCACTCAATGCACTCAGGAAAACCCACTTTCTGTGTAGTAAGAAGTTTCCAGAAATCACATTGTGCTGATTTACGTCTAAATACCAAGTGGTTAGTCCTGTCCAAGTGAATATGCAGACTAGAAAACTATACCCAGTACCACCAAATGAGAGATTTTTCAAGACACGCAGTTAATTTATATTCCCTGACTCATCAAGGAACTATAAAGCAAAAATGGCCTCTGCCTGCACCCACTTTGGGATCTCCATATGTCTTCCAAATCTTTCTCTATTGGGAGGCAGAAAACTGTTTGGTTTCTATGATGTTTTTTCTTCCCCAAATCCCAGATTACTCTTTTCTCTCAGGGATACAGCCCTAGTTTTGTTCAACATGTGAGAGAATGCATTAAGAGGGAAAGAAATACCTGTTACTGCTATTTAAATCTAGAAAAGAGAGAGAGAAATTTACTATCCTATTGCAGGTTCTCTATCTCTGGGCACTTTGCCAATGTGCAGGACTACACTTATACATGACATAGTCTTGTGTTTCAAACAGATTAGTAGCCAGAATCAAAGCATCTGGTGTTGGCTGTGCAGAACCACTCTTCATAATTAGTTTAATATTTTATACTAGCACATATTTCACATGTCTTAGTTTACTAATCCACCATTATAGTCTGTGATGTTACCGATCTGTGTTCTCCATTCATCCATTCACTGTGACTGAAGGACATCAATTTATTGGTTAGTGTCCACAGCCTTTGCCTGATGTAGATGGAGGAATGTAGACTGACCATGTGACATAATAAATCCACAGGGATTAGTGATGATGTATATCATTTTCATGCTTGTGAGAGCACTGACACTGTGGTATTACTCATTGATAATGACCCATCTTTCCAGCACCTGCACCTCATTTCTGTGGAATATTTCTCTGTAACAGCTTTTCTCACTATCTAGAACAACTGATTTTCTTTTCTTTTTCCAGTTTTCTTCTTTTGTTTTCAAAGTTGCAAACATTTTGGAGACTGATGAACAGACCTATCTTTGGCCAGGAGCTTCAGCATATTGACCAATATTCCTTTGGCACCATGTATGCCTGTATCACAGCTTTCATTTTACCCTTGATGATGAGTCTCCCTCTGCATATGTGACCATGTGGAGTTTGATGATAGCACTTTACCAATTACTGCTCACAGCTGCAGATCTTTCCCAATGGCATTTTCTTGATGCATAGCATTTTATGCTCTTTTGCAGGGCATGCCTCACAGTGGTTGTGTTGCAAACCTGTTATTGGAAGAACTAACTGTCAAGACACCCCAATTTTGGCCAATATTTCTGCAGATCTTTGCCAGTTGCATGACTTCTTATATACGTAGCAATAGGGATGTATCCTAAAGGTCAAGAAGAGGTATGAGAAAGACAGGAAATGATCTGTAAGCAATACCTAGCTGATGAAATGGAATTGCCAGAACTGCCTTTAGAATGAAACATCACTGAAAAGGACAGAAGAGACTCAGCTTTTTCAGAATTTACCAGCCTGCTATTTTTGGAGTCATCTGCAAAGATTCTCCAAAGCTACTAGATGAAGTGTAAGGGGGAATGTCAGGAGCTGGTCGTGACCTATTTCTGCCAAAGAATTAAAAATATTTAAGGACCTTGAGAACAGATCTTCAGAGCTGGTGAAGAGGAAGCAGTCCTTGACCCTTCTCTTAGTCCTTCTTTGATCCTGTTCACTGCAGACAGCTCTTCATCTTACATCTGGACTGCACAGAGAGCTTGACTCCCTGCTTCTGAGCAGACTTATGTTAGCTTTTTTTCAGGCATTGTTTTAGAGTATAACTGAAGGTTTAACACAAGGGACATGTTGTTCCTGGCTTTATAGCCTACCTGTGAATGAGGAAGTCAAAGCTATGACCTGGTATCTGGTTTTCCACCTTCTAATAGTCAGATATATTTATATATTTACATCTGCAAACCCCATGTTATCTCCCACCAGAGGAACAGCAGGTTGCAGAGACATGTATAGAAGAGCTGTATGAATATGCATGGTGAAAGAGCACAGCTAAACCCCATCTTAATGGTCTGAATTTCCATAATGAAGCAGTAAGAGTGCAGGTTGTGATGTAATGCATAAACTGACAAAGAATAAAAGCCATTGTTATAACAAATCTGGATATGTTGTGGTTTGAACCACATAGTATATATATTTATATTATGTATTTATATATATATATGTGCACACACATATATATAAATAAAACTATATATATATAATTATATAAAATTTTATAAAGATATATATATATAATTATTTATTATTATATATATATAATTTTATATATAAAGATATATATATGCATGTATATATGTGTATCCATATATACGTGTATATTCCCCACTATCAGAATCATGAATTTACAACTACTAAGTTTACAGCTGTGCAGCATTATGGTCCTGGAAAGGAGGGACTAGACACCCTCTGGCTTTTCTGGTCCTTGAGCAGGCATCTGTTTTTACCTGTTACAGGATTCAGATGGGTATTCCTTTCTCTTTTCCTTCTGTTCTCTCTATATATATTGATGTGATCTGATACCTTTGTAGCAGAGGAAGAAAATATTCTGTGTAAATCTACTGAAAAATCTCCTTCTGCCTTCTTTTCCCTCCCTGTCTTACCTGCTGGTAAAGAGAGGAGACGGGAGGGATGGTGGGGGGAGAGTGGGGGAGTTTAGCACTTGCACTAAGCCATTACAATATGAAAAAATAACATTGACAAGAAGTTCTACTCTGTCAGTTATAAAAGATCATTGACAGTTTATGTTATGGGAGAAAATGCTTTACTAATGTAGTTAATGTGGCATTATTCTAGATATATCTGAATTGCTTCCATTATTCTACAGCACACAGGCTGAATGCTCTTATTCTGCTATGCTCTTTTCTGTTTGGGTTGGTTTTAACTAGCAGCATGAGAGGCCAAGAAGTAAAAATGGAATTTTTAAACAGATTTTCTTCACTGAAAGGGTTATTTCTTCACTGAAAGGATTATCACAGAATCAGCAAGGTTGGAAGAGACCTCCAAGATCATCAAGTCCAACTGATCACCCAACCCTATCTAATCAACTAAACCATGGGACTAAGTGCCACATGTAGTCTTTTCTTAAACACCTCCAGGGACATTGACCCCACCACTTCCCTAGGCAGCCCATTCCAATGGGCAATCACTCTTTCTGTGAAGAACTTTTTTCTGAGATCAAGCTTAAACTTCCCTCTGCACAGCTTGAGACATTATCTTCTTGTTCTCTCATTGGTTGTCTGGGAGAAGAGACCAACCCCCACCTGGCTACAACCACCCTTCAGGTATAGATGGCAATAAGGTCTCTCCTGAGCCTCCTCTTCTCCAGGCTACCCCCTCCCACCCTGCTCCCTCAGATGCTCCTCACAGGGCTTGTGCTCCAGACCCCTCACCAGCTTTGTTGCCCTTCTCTGGAGATGCTCCAGCATCTCAACATCCTTCTTACACTGAGGGGTCCAGAACTGGACACAGTACTCAAGGTGCGGCCTAACCAGTGCTGAGTACAGGGGCAGAATGGCTTCCCTGCTCCTGCTGTCCATGCTATTCCTAATACAGGCCAGGATGCCATTGGCCTTCTTGGCCACCTGGGCACACTGCTGGCTCATGTTCAGCCTACAGTCTACCAGTACCCCCAGGTCCCTTTCTGCCTGGCTGTTCTCCAGTCACTCCAACTCCAGGCTGTAGCGCTGCATGGGGTTGTAGCAGCCAATGTGTAGAACCCAGAACTTAGATGTGTTAAATCTCATGCCATTGGACTCTTCCCATCCATCCATCCTGTCAAGGTCCCTACCCTCCAACAGATCAACACTTGCTCCCAGCTTGGTATCGTCTGCAAACTTATTGATGACTGACTGAATTCCCTCATCCAGATTGTCAATAAAGATATTGAACAGGATGGGGCCCAACCCTGATCCCTAGGGGACATCACTAGTGACAGGCTGCCAGCTGGATGTGGCACCATTCACCACCACTCTCTGGGCTCAGCCCTCCAGCCAGTTCTTAACCCAGTCCAGAATGCACCTGTCCAATCCGTGAGCTGATAGCTTGGCTAGGAGTTTGCTATGGGGGATGGTGTCAAAGGCCTTGCTAAAGTCCAGGTAGACTACATCCACAGCTTTCCTGCATCTACCAGGTGGGTCACCTGGTCATAGAAGGAGATCAGGTTGTTCAAGCAAGACCTGCCCCTCCTAAATCCATGTTGGTTGGGTCTTATCCTTTGGCCGTTGTGTAGGATGTGTGATCTCACTCAGGATGACCTGTTCCATAATCTTGCTTGACACTGAGGTCAGGCTGACGGTCCTGTAATTCCCTGGCTCCTCCTTATGGCCCTTCTTGTGAATGGGCATCACATTGACCTCGTTATCAAACATTGGAATGATCACCCAGGGCAGTGTTGTGGTCACTGTCACTAGGGATGTTCAAGAGGCATCTGGACCTGGCAGTTACAGACATGGTTTCATGTCTACACTTCAGTGCTGGATTGAATGTTGAACTGGATGATCTGTGAGGTCTATTCCAACCAGATATATTCTGTGTGGTTCTATGATAAGCAGGTTTCTCACTCTTGCTAACAAATGAGAAAATTTTTTGTATTGGCTGTATTTGAATAATCATTTAGATATTTTTTTGCAGTCCATTCAAGGCACATGGCAATTCTCTTTCTTCAGTATCTAGGCATATCTGAGATGCATATTTTATAATATCAAAGGAAGTAATGAGCTTCTATATGCTTCTATGAGCTTCTATGAGCTTCTTGAAGTATGTTACACAAGTTCAAATGCATATAACCCACAGTAGAATAAAAAATTTCTGTCCCATTTTGATTCAAGTTCGGTGCTTCCTTTTTCATTTTTATAGTAATTTTGTTTCAGCTGAAGCCATTGTTTTTAAATCTACTGCAGGAGGTGTTACAAAAGCTCTAAGAGATATGGTGTAGAAAGAAAGTAGCAACATCAATGCTTCAAACCTCTTGATATCAAATGGCTGAGTAGTCTGTTTAAAGGGCATATTGTAAATCCTGTCTGCTTGCAAGCTCTTTTAACCTCTAATAATAAATCTGCTCTGAGTCTGGAGCAATGGAAGGACACACTATAAATCAGATAATTTCAGAAAGAATGCATTAACTGAGTGTTTACAAACATTCATGACCAATATTTTGTGAAACAGATCACTTAATCTTACCTTTCCATAATCCAGTTCTACAGATGAAAATAATATTTCTGTAAACAAGCCACCAGCTGAGAAATGAGTTACTGGTGGAAGAAGCGCTTCTCCTTTTCTCTGTCTTCTCAGGTGTTTTAGCTTTGGGATCTCAAAAGCAAGACTGAAAATCGTTCAATATCTGTTTTGGGAAACAAAGACTCTTTGCTAGTACTTCTTAATAGACACCAACCAGAAAAGATAAAGCAAGGAACTCAGTAGCAGACTGGTGCTAGGCTGCTTTTTCCTCCTAATTTTAAAATTCCTATTAATATCTAAATCCAGCAAAACAGTCTTCTCACAGACCACCTTTGAGGTTGTTTCTTGCTACAGCATGCTTGACGACATATAGCACTGACTCAATCATTTACTTATTGTGAAAATTGGACCAATTTCCCATCTGTTGAGTATCTTAACCAGTGGTACCAAAGAAATCTTAACTGAGTTGAAGAAGGAAAAAAAGAGAATCACTACTGTATATTTATTTAAAGAGAGAAACAAGTATTGACCAATTCCAGTACATTATCATTATTTTAAAAAACAGTTACTTACAAATGTCTATTGGCCCATAAATTGCCAGAATCTTAAACCAAATGGAAGAACTCTGAAGATACCATTAAAATAATGCATTTAGCGTTTAAGGCCCCTAAAGAAAGATTTCTTTGTTCCTTTCTGGTTTAGAAAGTATTGTAATCTATGCAATTAATTTCTATTTTTAACCTACGTGTAACCACTGTATAATCTCTGTACGAAAAGAGATTTGTACAATGAAGCATAACTCTATATGAAAGGGTTTTTTCTTTCCAAACTGTGGGAAGGTCATAGTAAAGCTTTGGAGTTTGTGTCAACTGGGTAATAATTTAAAATTTTAAATAGTGTCACTTTCACTGTGGACCTTATAAGAATTAACAAAACAAATGTTTTTTACTTTTGGATTGTTGTGCCCATTTAACTAGAAAATTCCTGAACCCTTATTTCTGTAGAAAGAAAATACTTTAGAAAATCATTCACAGACTTGAAGGACAAAAATCTTGCAACTGAAAAAGTTATCTACTTATCTACAAAAGTTATCAACTTATTTACCAAAATGAAATTATTATAATACCTCAATCTTGAAAACTGGTAAGCATATACTTAATGATAGATTTGCATTAGTCTCTTGGTCTGAATTTGATCCACAGAATAATTCAATCATCCATTATTTGTTACAGGAAATTTACTAGTATAGAATGAAGGGGTATTAAATACTGACATTTATTCCTCTGGAGGTCTGGAAACCATTTTAAAAGGCCCTTACTACTGACATTATCAGTGGATTAATTGTTTCTACTCACTCTTTTCTTAGAAAATTATGGAATATTTCCTGCCTGAATCACAGAATAGTAGGGGTTAGAATGGACTTCTGGATGTCATCTAGTCCAAATTCCCCGCTAGAGAAGGTTCATCGAGATCAATTTTCACAGTAAAACATCCAGGCTGGTTTAGAATATCTCCAGAGAAGGGGAATCCACAAACTCTCTGCAGCCTGTTCCAGTGCTCTTAAAGAAGTTTTTCTATCCTGTTCAGATGGAACCTCCTCTGTTCTAGTTTATGTCCATTGCCTGTTTTCCTACCATCAGGTATCACTGAAGCGAGCCTGGCCCCATCTTCTTTATTGTCACCCTTCATGTATTTATACGATTCCTTCATATTCTTCTCTTTTCCAAACTGAAGATCCCCAGATCTCTCAACCTTTCCTTGTAAGAGAGATGCTTCAGTCCCCTTGTCATTGTTGTGGTCCTCCATTGGACTCTCTTTAGCAGTTCTCTGCCTCTCTTGAAGTGGGGAGCCCAGAACTGGACACAGTACTCCAGATGTGACCTCACTAGGGCAGAATAGAGGGGGAGGAGAATTTCCCTCAAAATGCTAGACACACTCTTCTTAATGCACCCCAGGATATCATTGGCGCAGTGGAAGCTTATGACTAACTGTCATGGGTTGAGTCATTTATCCAGCTGAAGCTGTTGGTGAATATTCAATACCATTTCGACACCATGCCATCTTTAAAATGAGAGTGCTGGCCAGAGCAAAGTATCATGGGGCTTGTAGTTCAGATTCTAACATGAGAGGTTTCCTGTTTCTGGTTGCTGCTTGCAGTTTCTGGTTTTGAGGTGGTCTTTTCTGCTGGACTGGCTGGAGGGTGGGGGGAGTGGTTTTATGTCTGCCTTCCACTGCTGCTTTTGCTTTTCCTGTGTTTTTCTGCAAAACAGACTAAGGTAATTGTACATTTTATCACCTCATTAAACTCTTTATCTCAACCTAGAGTTTTTTGTGTTACTTTCCCTCCCAATGGGGTGGAGTGTGAGGGAGTGGGGGGATTGGGTGTGAGAGTGGGCTGTCTTAAACCAGGACACTAACTTGTTATCCTTCAGGACTCCCAGGTCCTCCTGAAATCTGTTATGAAAGTAGTGCTGAATCCCCACCACGGCAAAATGCGTTTCACCAGTTTCACCTCAAATGATAGATTATTCATAACTGAAGAGGGAATTTTTTCAGGTGATACATACACAGGCATGCATATTATGAGATATCATGCATATTTATGAATATTCTGGTCTATTTTTTCAACAGTTACAAAAAGAATTTGAATACTTACAAAGTGAAATATCTAGTAAAAACATATCAAAATTTATGGAGATTATTTCTACAAGGAGCCCAACAATATATGCTTTTTTAAATGTGATAGTTGACTCCATTAACATGCCAGAATTAGATGAATCATCAGTCTATAATTTTGCTGTTGAACAAAACCAGACATTGGTACATCACATATACCTCCAAACCTGCATCTTTTAAAATAGGGGGGAAAAAATAATCGGGATGTAGTAAGATTGAAGTATGTTAGGTACAAATTAATTCTACTGTGCAAATACTCACTTCTGAAAGTAATTGAACAAAGACAAGTATTCACCATTGTTACATCTTAGGCTCCAGAATCACCATAATACTAGCTAATATGCTAATAAAGCCAAAGTATTTCTTAAATGCAGCCAAGAAAATCCTTTAGAAATACTTCTAATTTAAAGTAGGAATATAAACAAGCACCGAGGAAAGTAGAGACAACAAAGTTTGATATATAGGGACAGACAGATAGAAAATTGTAAAAAATGGAATGACCAAAGGAACCTTCTAAAATAGAAATTATAAAAGTGTAGTCTTGATTCATAAATATCTAGTTTATTCAATCAAGCAATTTAGCAGTTTAGTTTAAGTTTGGCACTCATTTATGAAAACTCCTGAATCAAGGTCTTTCAAGGATAATATATATGAATAGAAAGAAATTTTGATTAGCCAAATAGATTTTCCTGAAAGGAAGCAAAGCAAGTACTGAAATAACACAGTAAGATTGCAGAAGAAATAACATAGAATTTAAAAATTATGCTAAGGACAAGTTCAGCAAAAAAACCCTTATGCTATGCTTGGAATTATCCTCCAATAAAACATTTGGCTGAATTGCTCTCCTGAAGCTGAAAAATTACTTTGCATTTAAGTAGTAAAAAAGTTAAAAATAAGAGAAAAATCAATAGCAGATAGCACAGGAACAATAATAAATTGAAAATAGGACTGGCTTTTATGTTAAGAAACCTTTACAGAGCTGTGGAAGAATAAAGAAGCTTTAGTTTTAATAAGGATAAAGCTTTTTAAGAAATACTGATGGCTTTCAAAATGCAGGAAAGATCTCCCCTACCTCCCCCATTCCTCTAAAATCCAAACAAACAAAATAAATCCTCCTAAAGTGTATTATTTACACAGAAGAAAAGAGAGCATAGCTCATACCTCATATATGACAGACTCTCCAGCATGTTTTTGTGCTTTTCTTGTTCATCCTCTAAATGCAGAAGCTCATTTGGAAACAATTGCACCTGGAAACTTTTCGGGTTCTAGCAAAACTTGGCAAAAATATGAATGGCTTCAAAGACTGCAGATGACAAAAAAAAAAATCCTCAAATAAGTAAAAAATAGGCTTTGAAGAGGATTATCCAGTTAAAGCTTTGGGCCCACCCAACCACTCACTCAACTTCCCCTCCAGTGGAATGAGGGAGCGCATTAGAAGGGTTGAGATAAAAACAGTTTAATAGGTAAAGCAAAAGCTGCACATGCAAGCAAAGCAAAATAAGGAACTTATTCACTGCTTTCTATTGTCAGGCAAATATTTAGACATCCACCAGAAAGCAGGGAATCAGAGTAACAGTTACTTCGGAAGACAAACTCCATCACTACCAATGCCCCTCCTGGTAAGAGCCTACAGATTTGAACAAGAAGCAAAATAGAAACTCTGAATCTAAGTACCATCTCAAAGTGAAAGAGAGCCTTCATGAAGTTTTCCTTTTTATCATCCTATTTCATGTTACAGAAGACATGTTTTTCCTCTGCTAAACTTTGTGGAACACTGATAGATTAAAAATTTGCAGCAGAAAGCTTCGTGCAAAGAACATTGCATTTGTTTCTCTGTGCTTAGCTTTTAAGTTTGCCCTTTTGCTTGGCTGAGGAACCACTCCTGAAAACCAATCATATCAACACCAGCATTAGTTTCCAGCATAAGCCTTGTGGGCAACTGCTGAGACATTCTCCCTCCCCTGACCAAGAAGGATGGCAAAAATTACAGTTTTAAGACCCTTTGGGTTTGGTGCTTACTAACGCCAAGTGCCCAATTCAACTGTGGCCACAGGACAGATCCCCAGAATTCTCCTTTCCAAGAGGTATGGGGAAACAGGGAATAAAACATTGGGCTCAGTAATGTCTGGATGTAGGTTAATCTGTCAAAGAACAGGAGAAAGGAGGGTGGGACTAGGCGCACAGAGGGTATTTTTTGACACTACTTTGAGAAACGGTGCGTGGGGAAGCTTACTTGTCTACATAACAAATTGATTTTTCCATGCTTCTCAAAGAATTGCTTCTTGGTCAAAGCCAGTTTAGCTTAAGCTGCTGAGAAGTATGAAGATAGTTTTCACAAAGAAACAAGACCTGTATGTACCCCTTGACAGATGTACATGCATGGCATCCACTTTTGCAGCTTAAAAAAAAAGGTGTAACTGCCTAACTCTTTTTAAATCATGATGTTTTATATACCCAGATAGGAGCTGTAACTACAGTAGAGAATTTGAACCTACATTACCCATATCACCAAAAAATTTGTTGTAAACTGTGGCAAGTAAACTATGGCCCATGTGCAATACATGAGCGAAGATTACTCTCCAAAATTTTTTTCAATTATATGATGAATTACTATTTAATATTAATACATATTCTGATCATATATACTTGTTGTAAGAAATAAATTTACAGCCAGCTATCAAATAATTAGATGATTATATGCATATGCAAATTTTAAATTTTTTTTTTTAAAAAAAAGAACAGTTGGAAACAAAAGTAGTGAGCAGGTTACACTGCCAACAGTCTCACATCTGTGAGAGGAGAAGCTCAATCTGTCTGTAGCAGCACAAAGGTATATATTTTGAGGAATTATGGAAGGCGTGTTGTCATGTCAGCCTTCTTCATGAAGTGAAAGGTCACTGATCCCGCTGTGGAAGAAAACTGACAATTTCTATTTAAGACTGACTGACAGCACATACTATGTTGGACATCATGTCTGGTGTTAAAAGACCAGTGGAAAAAGAACAAAACAAAACAAAACAGATTTAGTACTATGATTTTAGATTCAAAACCAGAGTAAAGTCATGGCCAGTTTTCATGAGAAATGTATCCTGAACCATATCATTACATATTACTAACCCTTAACACCTTTGTAATTAACAGTGTTAATAATACTTTCTAAGACTGTGGACACAGCTGGTTTCTGCTACACAGTTTAACCCTGCAGCTTTCACTGTAAATGTTGAGAGGCAAGAAGAAAATCTGAGGCTGTTAGAGCACTTTACATAGGACAATGGGAAGAGAACCATATCATGTTCTTTATCTCATCTGTGTTATAGGAAGGTGCAGACCCCACCCCCACCCTGAGAGTCCAGCCGTACTTCTCAGGAGTCCTGCTGTAAGTTTCTCCCCCCAACCCAATGCCGTGGCCACCAGGAATAAACACACCGAGACAAGGAGACTGCATCAACAGCTGCCAACAACTTTAATGAATCAAACCCTGGCTTAAATACCTTTTACTTTCCTCTCAGTTAGTTCCATCAGCACTTTCCCAGAGAGCAAAAGGGCTCTCTTTTTACATCTTATCTTCCAGCTGCACTTCTCCCTGGACCTAGATGTCTTTTAGAACAAAGGGGGACGCTTCTCGCTAACATCAAAGTCTTTAAGCCACCTGCAGCCTACCTCTATCCATATTCCAACCACATTTGGGGTTTGGTTGGAGGGATTTGAAGGATTTGATTTCACCTGTAAATCTTAGAAGAGTTTCTCACTCAAGCTCAAAGGTCCTGATTCTGTTTTGATGTACAATAAGCTACATGGAAAACCCCTGGAGATGTTCAAGAGAAGACTGGATGAGGCACTTAGTGCCATGGTCTAATTGATTGGATAGGGCTGGGTGATAGGTTGGACTGAAGGATCTTGGAAGTCTCTTCCAACCTGGTTGATTCTATTATTCTATGATGATTCTATGAATCAACCACTGGTGTGAGATAGTTGTAAGAAGAACCCAATCTTTACCCTGCAGCTGTCCATGGCACTTAGATAAAATATGGTCCATAACTCTCTTTGTGCCTGTGGAATGGTCTCACGTGCACAGTACCTTGCTGCCGTGCTTGAGAAGTGTTGTAGAGCTCCATCAGGCTTGTGCAAACAGTGCATAAGAGTCCTTAAGCAGAACTCAATTGCTATTCAAGTGGAAGAATAGGTAATTGGCAGCACTCATCAGTTTTGGAATAAATGATATTAGGTGCTAGATCTGAAAAGCAAACCTTTAGGTTATAAAACAGAAAGGAGATTAATTTAATGAACGACACTCACCAAGTTTTCAGTACTCCTTGGCATTCACTAGGTCAGATATAATGAAAGAAAAACTTCTCATTATATTTCAGATAGAAATAAAAGGGGATGTACGTGCACATTTTTCAATGTTGTTATCTAGACTGCTTTCAAACTAAAAAAGGAATCATGGTTAGAGGTTTCTCCAGTTATTATTGTATCCAAAATGTTTCATCCCTAAGCAACTTCTGTCAAGCTGTGACTCAGAAGCATCATTAATATGAAGTTTTATGAGTGTAGATAAGAAACTAAAAATACTATTCATTAATTTTATTCTACTTTTTAAAACAACATTATTACAAGCACACATGAATGGAATCATTCTTGGGTATTTTCATAAATGTACTTTTGGTGGTAATTTTTTCATAAGCATAGTTAAAATATTTCAAATCTATTTCAACATTTTGTTGTCAGAAGAAGCAATAGCAAATAAAGATTCCTAAACAGTTTGTAAAAGTGAGAGACAAAGTCATAAGAGAAATCTTGTTTATATTTCCATAAATTAATACATGGTTACTAAAATAGAAGGATTATATTGCATGATTATTGTTTCTTGTAACTATATTAAAACTGAAATACTCATGAAGTCCTCCAAAATCTGTAATAAAATACATGAAGTAACCTGAAGTTCACATCCTGAAATACAGAAATAACAAACTCCAGAGGAGTAACTTAGCCAAGGTTTATGCACAACAGTGATAATCTGAAGAAAGTCACAGATAGTTTTTGTGAATATAAGATTCTGAATAAAAACAAGAAGAATGTTGATTCAATCAATGCACAACTGCACTGACCCAGGTATTTGTACCTGTACTGTTTATTCAGAAAGAATGCAGCTGCTGAGGAAATGAACTATTTTTTAATTAATTCATAGACATAATGTAGCCATGTTGCCAAAACCATACACTGTACTTATATATAAAATATAGTCCAAATTTATCTCTATTTATATAAATTACTGATATAGATGGGTGCTATATTTTTAAATAATGATACTGATAGCTAAAAAAATATTAAAGTTACGTGCAACTTAAACACATTTTGCAATAACCAAATTATGAGCATCAACATATATGGCCAAATGTTCAAAATGTTTTGGAAAAAAAAACACAGGCCAAAAAAAAACCCAAACAAACAAACAAACAAAAAACTCCACACAAACAAACAAACAAAACTAGCCCACAAAATCCCCAACCAGAAACTATGTGGATTTAAAGGTTTTTACTTTGAAAATTAGGGCTGACTTCTTTTTCCCTGTGCTGAAGTTGTTACACTTTGTGTGGTATAGTGAAATGTTCATTGCCTGTACTGAGTATTGGATACGGCCTTGAAGTCTTAATGATTTGAATGTGTACCTAGCATGAGGGAAAGAGAGGTTCCAGTTCCTGCACTAATGAATGTTCATGTTCTATATTCAATAATAATTATACAATATATATAAACAGTCTTTGGCACTGAGATTCTTCCCATGCAGATGAGTATTCTTATACTCAGGCAAAAGCTATACTTGATTTTCTTGTCAGTGTGTGATTTGACCTCAGTGTTCCCCTAGTTACTAATTTTAAGAGGTAACTGTTTTGGCCACTTTTCAGTTTATTACTCATTTAAATGGGGTATTGTCAAAAAGGAATGTGTATATGAATTTACACATATACATTTCCTTATTAAGTGTCCTTATCCAGTGGATACTAAAGTACTTTGGGCATTTAAAGGTATGGATCAAATCAGGGATTCAAATAAAGAAAAAGAAGGCACATCAGAGAAAATTTATTCCTGTGACTGAAATGAAGACCAAATCAGAGTATTTATAGTCATTATGTACTTCTTGCAATTATTTTTTTTTCCATAGGAGGCAGTCAATTTTGTGAATTGCAAGAAACAACCTCCTGGATTAGCAACTGGAGGTAAAACTGAAGTTAAAATTCTTAACTTTTTGCTATGATTGCAAGTTATTTTTCTGTAAATATCTACTGAGAAAGCAAGTTTAAGCTTCTTGTTTACCCTCTTCAGAATAGAGGCTTCTGAAGAGCATGTCAGCTTTAGCAACAGAGTTAGTAACATTGCTGTAATGATCAATAATGATATCTCCCCTCTTTTTATTATTTTTTTAATAATTATTCATCAGTGTCACTCCATATCCATCACATTTTTCACAAAAAGGATTTGCTGACTCTAGAAAGACACACAAAGTATCTTTGTGCACAATTAATCATTGCAATTCCTAAGAGATTCTGAAAAAAGGATATTCCCCCTTCATGTTCAGTTTTTCACCTATTTTCTAACCTCCTCTCCTTTATATCATGTGTTAAATTTGCTGTGTTAACTGATGTCAGAATTGTCTGCTTCATTTATTTTATTTAATCTGTCCCTAATCTCTGCTACCAGCTGTAGAGTGTTCCATGGTTATTTGAAAGAAGCAAGTCCAAAAGAGGGATGGAGAAGGTTAATTGCAACAGCATACTTAATGTTGTTCTCAGTGAAGTAAATGGCAGTTGTGTCATTTTATGTAACAGTGGCAGGATTACACTAATTATAATTTTATAATATCCCTATTATAGAAGTAAAACAGACACTCTATTAAAACATATTGCTGATAGGAGTCATAAAATAGAGCTTTAAATCTTCAAAACATGAAATGTGTAAAGTGCTGAAATATCATGCAATACCTGGTCTTATGTGTGCTTTTCTGGAATTATTACAAGAATTCTCATTAGATAAAATCACTCTTTTATATATTTTAATCTCATAAAATCAAACTATACCTTAAACTTTTCCTAAAATATACTGAGTGTAATGTCTATATTGATTTTTTTTTCCTTTCCAAATGCAAAAAAATTAGCTTAATAAGGGAAGAAGGAGCTCAGTGTAAATTTAGCACATGAACACTGCAACTGTGGGGATAAAAAGACCACTAGAAAATGTTGTCTTCTAAGCCATTACCTTTTATTACACTTTAAAAACCAAAACAAAGAAACAAAAAACCCCCCCACAAAACTGTTCCTCACCATTTTACCCCATAATTACACATAAATAACTACATAAATGTTTGTTTTATCATGGCATTTGAAGAATTGTAAACCTTATTTAGATCAGGTAACCTTAAAGCCAGGACCTTCATCAAGGCAATCTTCAGTTCTTAAATGCCCATCGAGTCTCATTGGTCCACTCCAAGTAAAGATTGTTCCCCTAAGGAGTTTTGTGATGAGCCCATAGTTTGAGATCTGTAGTCTACAACACCTAATAATTTCCAAAAAGCCCCTGAGTTCTTTAGGAGAGATGGACTCAGAAGTCTGACAAATGTCCTCTTTCCAGTCCTGGCCCAGTCTTCTTTCTCCCTGTGATAATTCAGATCTCAAGTATATCACATTAGTTTGGAGTATTTGTGCTTTATCTTTGGATATCCTACATCTTGACTCACTCAGAAAATTCAAAAGACTCACAGTTTGTGAGCACTGGCTCCTTTCTTCTGTTGCAGTAAGCATATCACCCACGTATTAGAGTATAACCCCTTTGGGTATTCTCCAATCTTGTCTAATTCATTTGCCAGCTGGTTACCAAAAAGGGCAGGGATGTCCAAGTGAGCTGGGTCTTTTGTCCCGTGTTTACAATTCTCCATTCAAAGCCAAATATTGGTTGGCTTTCTGGGCTAGCAGGTAAGCAGAAGGCAGCATCCTTAAGGTCTAATGCTGAGAACCACTTTTGACTGTCAAAAGGTTGTAAGGGTTTGCCACTACAGGGTGGATATCCTCTTATTTATAGCCCTCAAATTCTGCACTTCGACTAGGGTTTTGAACATGCAATATTTGGGTATTGAAAGGGGATTCACATATATTTAAGAAATTTTTCTGTCTTTCCTTAGCTGGTCCAGAAATCAGATATTGCTTGAGTCTTACCAGTTTGGCTGCAGGCCTCAGTCTAACTGTTACTGGATGGGCTTTTCTTGATTTTCCTAGGATCTGAGTTGCACTTTAGGGTTTGCTTGAGGGTTTACTTCTGTCTCCATCTCTGGAGGCATGGCAATCTGTATTCTCTCCTGTAGCATAAAAACTCTAGCCTTGGCCAATTTTACTGAAGATATTTCAAGTGATACTTTCTCTTCTTTAAATGACATTTTTTCATCTAATTTATTGAGCATATTGCACCCCAAAAAATTTATTGGGCATTCTGGCAGATATGAAAATCAATGTGTTAGTCACTGCTTACCCATTTGTAGCTCAAGGGATTCCAGAAAGAATTTGGTTTGAGCTTTCCAAGTAGCACCAAGAACTTAAGTTTTACTAATTCTCCCCTTGCATTTGTTAAATATCAAATATGTAGCTCCTCTATCAGTCAAGAAAGGTACATTTTCATTCCTCAGTTTTAATGCAACCAGGGGTTGAGCTGGGGATGATTCCCCCTGTCCTCATCAGTCCCCTTCATCCTTCCCCATCGTCTTTAATTTCATTGCTCTCAAAGTGGGGGCTAGTTTCCTCTGTGGTCAATCCCTTTTCCAGTGTCTCTTTTTCTTACAGAGGGTGGACTGGTGTTTAGATAAAGGCTTGAATTTTTGAAAGTTCCAGAATGGTGGGAATTGATCCTTCTTTCAAAGTTTGTTTTTTTTCCCTGCCCCCTCCTTTTGGGCCCTGGCTGAGTGTTTTTATAAGCCTGGTCTCTTTCTGACTTTGTTTTCACCCTTTCTCCTAGTCCTTGCTACCTCTAGCAATTTGCTTAGATTCCTAGAATCATCCCCCAGTAGCTTCTGTAATTTTCACTAGATTATCTGGTGCTGATTGTGATGTGAAATGTAAATTCTCACAGAAAATAAGTGGCAGAGATATTTATAAAGGTTTTATAAATATTTATTTAAACTATATTACAAATTATTTACAATTGATATTTACAGGTCCCGATATTCAGTTGGAAATAATCAATTCTGCAGAATGTATATATATATGGGTGCTTTAAACATTTTGAGGAAATCTAGAAGTTTAGAAAGTAAAACTAATTCAGAAATAGGTGGAGGGGTAGTGAGTGCTTGTCGAGAATCGGCAAGCCCACAAACAGGCAGTTTGGCACAAACTACTACAGAAACTCTATGAAGAAATATTTAGCTTACTCACTAACTGAAGAACTTCGCGAGGTCTTCTCTTAATACTGTTTTGTATTTCCGGAAATTGTAGCACAGATGTACCGTAATAAAGAAATTGAAATGGCATTGACCGCGTGGCGCTGTGCTGCGTAGTTGCGGCTTCTGTCAGAAAAAAAAGGGTCCTGGGAGTTTGCCGGTGAGCCTCGGAGGTTTTTCCAAGTCAGTTCGTGGGGTGCGCTGTGTAAGACTAGCTTGCCGCTCCAGGGTAAAAAGCTTTGTCGCCGCGGTCACGGGGCACGGCAAAAGCGGTTTCTCTGCGAGGCTGGGGCGATCTTTTCCGCGATCCGCGGAGATCGGCCGGGGAGGTGCCGGTCCTGCTGAAGCAATGTCCCCACCTCAGGGCAGCTGTAGCGACCCAGGACGAGTGGTGCACACAAGTTACCACGGTTCCCTCGCTCGGCGGTCAGTCAGGTAACAGTGGATTTTACAATAATTAATTGTCTTAGGCAGAGCATGTTTAACCCCATATATAACTGTGGCAGTTTAGGCTGGGTGCCCCCTGCCACTGCCGCATGAGATACACCTCTGGTGTCCTGGGTGCCCACCCACAGGGGTGGACACAGGAAACGACGTATTTCTACCCATAAATCCTGCACCCTATAAGGCCATCTTTGCAGGCCTTCATCAGTTTGAATCCTTCTCACTTTCTGACTTTCTGCAACATACAACTCACATTACTCACATCTCAAATTACCTTTCCCCCAATGTCATATCTCCTTGAGGCACACACTGGGTTTCCCCATCCTTTCTCATTACCCACCAAGTACATCCAGGCCCCTGAGCAAAGACAATCCCACGAATGGGTTTGCCTTTCCCCATAGGAGGAGCAACCCACACTGCCTTTCCCAGCCACTTTCCCATGTGCACTACAGGGACTTTATCTCCCCCCACAGTGTGCAAGGGTTCTGTTTGGGCAGAGCCAGGACGGTTAACAGATCCTCGGGAGTTAACCAGCCAAGTAGCTTCTGCTAAATTTGCCTCCCAGTGCCTCCATGCCCCATTACCCAATGCCTTCAACATAGTCTTTAACAGTCCGTTATATCTTTCAATCTTCCCAGAGGCTTGTGGGTGGTAGGGAATGTGATACACCCATTCAATGCCATGTTTTCTGGCCCAGGAACTGATGGCATTGTTCCTGAAATGAGTCCCATTGTCAGATTCGATTCGCTCAGGTGTACCATGTCACCACAGGATTTGCCTTTCAAGGCCTAAGATGGTGTTTCGGGCAGTGGCATGGTTTACAGGATATGTTTCCTGCCAGCCTGTAGTTGCTTCTACCATGGTGAGGATGTAGCGCTTGCCCTGGCGTGTTCGTGGCAGTGGTCCGATATAGTCAATCTGCCAGGCCTCACCGTAGCGAAAACCCAGCCACCGCCCTCTGTTCCAGGGAGACTTAGCTCTGGTGGCTCTCTTGATGGCAGCACAGGTTTCACAGTCATGTGTGACCTGCGTGATGGCTTCCATGGTCAAGTCCACCCCTCGGTCTCGAGCCCATCTGTACGTAGCATCTCTTCCTAGATGTCCCGATGTTTCATGGGCCCATCGAGCTACAAACAGTTCACCTTTACGTTCCCAGTCCAGATCCACTTGGGCTACATCGATTCTGGCAGCCTTGTCTACATGCTCATTGTTTTGATGTTCTTCATTAGCACGGCTCCTAGGTACATGAGCATCAACATGGCGTACCTTCAGAGTCATGTTCTCTATTCGAGTGGCAATATCCTGCCACAATGGAGCAGCCCAAATAGGCTTGCCCCTGCGTTGCCAGTTGGTCTTCTTCCACTGTTGTAACCATCCCCACAAGGCATTAGCCACCATCCAAGAATCTGTGTAAAGATAAAGTATTGGCCATTTCTCTCTCTCGGCAATCTCTAGAGCCAGTTGGATGGCTTTCACTTCTGCATACTGACTCGATTCACCTTCTCCTTCAGCAGCTTCAACAACTTGTCGTGTAGGACTCCATACAGCAGCCTTCCACTTTCGATGGTTTCCTACCACACGACAGGATCCATCAGTAAACAGAGCGTAAGGCCTTTCATCTTCGGGTAACTCGTTGTATGGTGGTGCCTCCTGGGCACGAGCCACCTCCTCAGGTGATGCTCCGAAGTCTCTGCCTTCTGGCCAGTCCATAATCTCTTCCAGAATTCCTGGGTGGTTGGGTTTCCCTAGTCGAGCTCGCTGCGTAATCAGTGCTACCCACTTACTCCATGTAGCACTAGTCGCATGATGCGTAGAAGGGACGTTCCCTCTGAACATCCAGTGCAGCACAGGTAACCTGGGTGCTAAGAGGAGAGGTGCTTCTGTACCCACTACTTCTGAAGCAGCTCGAACTCCTTCATAGGCTGCTAGAATCTCCTTCTCAGTTGGTGTATAGTGGGCTTCTGATCCTCGATATCCTCTACTCCAAAATCCCAATGGCCGACCTCGGGTTTCACCTGCTGTCTTCTGCCAGAGGCTCCAAGTAAGACCATGTTCCCCGGCCGCGGTGTAAAGGATATTTTGCACCGATGGTCCTGTGCGGATGGGCCCAAGTGCCACTGCACGAGCTATCTCTTGCTTGATCTGTTCAAAGGCTTGTTGTTGCTCACTGCCCCATTCAAATTGATTTTTCTTCCGAGTTACTCGATAGAGAGGGCTCACAAGCTGACTATATCCTGGGACATGCATTTTCCAGAACCCCACAAGGCCTAGGAAAGACTGTGTCTCTTTCTTGTTGGATGGTGGAGACATGGTTGCTATCTTGTTGACCACGTCCATAGGTACATGACGGCGTCCATCCTGCCATTTTACTCCCAGGAACTGAATTTCTTGTGCAGGTCCTTTGACCTTGCTCTTCTTTATAGCAAATCCAGCCTTCAGAAGTATCTGAATAATTTTTTCTCCCTTTTCAAACACTTCTTTTGCCTCGTCACCCCATACAATGATGTCATCAATATATTGTAGATGTTCAGGGGCATCACCTTTTTCCAGTTCACTGTGGATCAGTCCATGACAAATGGTGGAGCTATGTTTCCACCCCTGGGGCAATCGATTCCAGGTGTATTGTACACCCCTCCAGGTGAAGGCAAATTGGGGCCTGCACTCTGCTGCCAATGGAATTGAGAAGAAGGCATTGGCGATATCGATGGTAGCGTACCATTTGGCTGCCTTCGACTCCAGCTCATACTGGAGCTCTAGCATATCTGGTACAGCAGCACTCAGTGGTGGCGTCACTTCATTCAGGCCACGATAGTCAACCGTTAATCTCCACCCTCCATCAGACTTCCGCACTGGCCAAATGGGACTGTTGAAAGGTGAATGTGTTTTACTGATCACTCCCTGGATCTCCAGCTGGTGGATCAGTTCATGAATGGGAGCCAGGGAATCTCGGTTTGTGCGATACTGCCTCCGGTGCACTGTTCTGGTAGCAATTGGCACCTGTTGTTCTTCAATCCGAAGCAATCCCAAAACCAAAAGATTTCTCTGAAAGGCCAGGCAGGGTAGAGAGCTGTCTGATTTTCTCTGTGTTCACTGTGGCCACACCAAAAGCCCATCGATAACCCTTTGGGTCCTTGAAGTACCCCCTCTTGAGGTAATCTATACCAAGAATGCAAGGGGCCTCTGGGCCAGTCACAATGGGATGTTTCTCCCACTTGCTCCCTGTTAGACTCACATCAGCTTCTAATACAGACAGCTCCTGGCAGCCTCCCGTCACTCCAGAAATCCAAATGGATTCAGCACCTTTGTGCCTAGATGGCATCAGCGTGCATTGTGCCCCCGTGTCTACCAATGCCTTATATTTCTGTGGCTTTGATGTGCCAGGCCATCGAATCCACACAGTCCAATATACTCTGTCATCCCTTTCCTTCTCCTGGCCAAAGGCAGGGACCCTCTACTCTTGGTCTTCATCAGAATATTCAATGTCTGATCCAGGTGGTACGTGGCCAGAGGTCCCCTCATCAGGATCAAGGGGTGTAACCTCAGTTCTTTTCCTCCTGGAAGATCGTTTGATTGCTCTCCTGGCTTTCTACAGCAGATACCTTTGCTGCCTTCTTAGATGATCCCTTTTTAACCGCCGTCTTCCCTCTTAGTTCACGAACACGAGTTTCCAGTTTATAAGTGGGTTCACCATCCCACTTCCTCATGTCCTCTCCCTGGTCACGCAGGAAGAACCAGAGTACTCCACGTGGCGTGCGCCTGGGTCTCCCCTTCCCTCCAACTGGGGCAGAAGGGGACTGGTTTCTTGGGGTACACCTAATAGGTGAGGCACTGGTTCGTGGGAATGAGTTGGTGCAGAGGTTATCTTCAAAATTCTGGAGCCAGGCTGACACTACCTCCACAGGCCGTGTGTCCTCATCTAGATAGTACATCAACGCTAGGCTGCTTGAGTACAATGCTGGAGCACCTTGGATCACTTTCCTCCACATGGCCCGCGTGCATGGGACATCCTCTGGGTCTGTGGAGACACTTTGATCATCTAAGTCACCATAGATAACTTCCAGCACTGCTAATTCTCTTAGGTACTGGATGCCTTCATCTGCAGTGTTCCATTTCCCTGGAGAGCTCATAAGGTCCTCCTTGCATGGGTACCTTGCCCTCACACTTAACAAGAGTCGTCTCCAGAGGCTACATATGCCTGTCTCCTTTGCAATCCCTTTTTCAATACCTCTGTTTCTGGCAATGGGACCCAGTTGTTGGGCCTCTTTCCCTTCTAGCAGTTGACTATCAGCCCCATTGTCCCAGCACCGGAGCAGCCAAGCAGCAATCCGCTCTCCTGGTTGGCGGCTGTAATCCTTGCGCAAGTCTCTCAGCTCTGCCGAGGTTAAGGACCGAGTAGTTTCTGCTTCTTGTTTGATCTCGCTCACTGCCTCTGATCTGCCAGTTGATGGACCAGCCTCTTGATCATAATCTTCCTCATCCCTTATCAATCGATGAGAGGGACCTGTTGACCTCCTTGTCCACTGTTTCTTTTTCACTACTGGGGCAACCTCTTTGGCTGTCATTTGGGTCCCCATCTCAACCATGATATCCTCAGGTAATGTTTGAGTACCTGCCTCAGCCACAGTTTTCTTAGAGCACTGAACTGTGGCTCGGTAAGCACAGGCCAGGCCCCAGTAGAGTGCAAGAAGTTGTTGGTTCTCATTGGGATAGGCAAGGCACCCTTGTATCAGATGGTGAGTCAGCTTAGTGGGATTGCTCAGCTCTTCTGGGGTGAAGTCCCAGGCTATGGGAGGTGATAACCGTCCTAGGAATCTGCCCAAATCCTTCCACACTCCCTGCCACCCAGGGACCGACCACCTCAGGGCACGTTACAATATATCCCCACCCAAGGGCTGTTTCCTGTCATACCATGATGGAACCAAACTCCACAAAACCCGTAACATGCCAGTGACGTTGATTAGCAGTACTAGAGAGCTCACGTAAGGATGGATCAAAATCTTGGGGGCCTGCATAATAAAATTCTCTATATTCATTTCAGGTGGGGAGAAAGAAATGATAACCTCTCCAGCATAGCTCCCACAGAACAGTAGCCCTACAAGTAGGAGAAACAAACACATAGCCATTATCTGCCTCGGCATGTTCCCAAACAACCGAAATGTTTCCAAAACAAAGCAAATATTATCCACAAGCCACGTGACCAGCACAGAAGCTTGTGTCTTCAGCAGGCTTATAGAAAAACTACAGAGTTTACAGCTATATTATGTATATATGTATTTTCTTTTTCTTCCTCCCGGGTTTCGGCACCAAAATAGACTGTGGTGGTTTGGCCCTGGCCTGGAGGCCAGATGCCCACCAAAGCCGCTCTATCACTCCCCCTCTTAAATGGACAGGGGAAGAGGGGAGGAAGAAAAAAAAATTGACCAAAGCTAATAATAAGATAGAAGCGAATTTAATAACAATAATAGTCAAAAGCAATAGACCGCGCGGAAGCAAGAGAGAGATGTTAGTCTCTACTTCCCATCAGCAGGACGATGGTCGGTCTCGGGAAGTAGGGCTCTCTAAGCTTGATAGTTGCTTGGGAGGATAGACGCCATGGACCAATCCCCCCCCCACTTCCTTCTTTTACTTCATTCTTATATCTGAGCTGACGTCATATGGCATGGAATACTTCTTTGGCCAGTCCAGGTATGCCAGCTCAGCCATGTCCCCTCCCAAGATCCTGCCCATCCCTCAATGTACTCTTGGGGCAGGGAAACATTGAAAAGACATAGCCTGGGTACTTATTCAACAGTAGCCAAAACATTGCTATGTTATCAACTGCTGCTGCAAAACACAGCACTGGAGAATTAACTCCAGCTTGGCCAAACCCAATACAATAACCCAGTCTTGATACCTTCTCAAAGCTGCTCTGTCATTTTTGGGTCCCACCAAGGCACTGCAAGAGGGAAATTGCTGTCTAGTGTTCCCGGTAATTGTCCCTCTGCCAATAAACCCTCAGTCAGTCACTGGGCAGTGTCTATGACCAACTGCTTTTCGGTACTATTAATAAAGCATCTAAGGCAATCTGATTAATTTTCCAGTCTGTATCTTGCATCCTAACAATGTTTTTGACTGTCCTAACCATTTTCATAGGGCCCTCCCTGTAACTTCCAAATATTTCCTTTCAAGCATGAAGATCAATCACAGAAAAAGGAATTTTAATTGCCTTTGTTCCGTGGAGCTCAGAAGCCTCCCTCAGCAGAGCAAGCAGCTGCTGCCACCCATACCCATGTGTGCAAGTGAGTAGATCCTCTGGTGAAAATCTCCGCTTCTATTCCTTCACTTTCACCCTCATCCTCACATCCCCTTGCTGCTACTTCCCCATCCATTTCTGCCATTTCTTCAAATCCTTCAGCTTCATGTATGGGCCTGACATTCCCTGGCAGCATTGCCCCACAAGTCCACATCCTTCTCAAGACCAGGAGAAAAGGGGTTTAGGCTTTCATATTTAGCACACCATTTCCTGATACTACATGCAGAACAACACCTTTTCATTTTGTTATCCCTCCATTTTCTTCTATCTTACTCTTCTATCTTATTCTTCTATCTTATATCCAGACCCATTCCATTTCAAAGGGATCTGATGGAATCAAATTACATCTTCCAGCCATTCTGGATGGTTCTGCAAAGTGGAAAACAATTCCACATGTCATTTCACCCCATTTCCCCTCCTGTTGGCAAAACAGCATAAGTTGCAAAAGAGTATTTAAACGAGTAGTCCCATTTTTCAGGCCCTTTTCCTGATCATCCAGAATATAAAGTGTCCACCAGTATTCCATGAGCTGGTTTTGTTTCAGTTCTGCTGACTCTCCCCGTTCCATCTCAGTTCTTTCCAGTGTTTCAATATGCAACCTTGAAGGCTGGTTTTCAAAACCCCTCCACCCTGAGATTGCCCTGAACCCACAGTGAAACACCTAGTATCTTACTGAAACTGAAAAACACAGAGCAAAACACACAGACAAGAGCAGGACACAGAGAATACCAGACAAGACAAGATGAACTCTTTAAACTCTGCCAATACTGGTGACTCTGGTGGGACATGAACCACAATCCACATCCTCCTATGGGTTAGCACTCACATACTTTCAAGCATCCTTCCAATACCCTGACTGGAACTCAGCCAAGCCTTTTGGTGCACCCCTGAATCTCTCCTCCCAGAGACCTTTGTCGCACCCACATGCCCTTTTGAATGATTTAATTGGGCAGACCTGTGTGTCCCACCCGCCCCACACACACACTTGAGGAGGGCCCCATCTCCTCTAGGTACATACCACCCCAGCTCTACACAATTTACATGTGATTTACAAGCAGGGTTTCCTTTTAAGAAATGTCTTTACCTCTCCCAGGGATATTGCTTCAGCTCCTGGTCCTCCAGGGATCGAAGTTTCTCCCTAGGAACTCTCGGTGTTGTGGATTCCTGGAGGTCCTTTGATCCCATGGAGCAATCAAGTCAGAAGCAGAGTCCCATCTGGGTCACCAAAACTGATGTGGGAATCAGGAAACTTCTTAGATGAGAAGCCACATTTTCATTTATTTAGCACTGGAAAAGGCACGTGGGGGGAAACACACCCCAAAGAACAGTTTTGCAGTTATTTATACAGGAGCTTCCACAAAGTCATGCTTACCTAATACAGTTGTTCCTTGTACCTATTACATATTTATGGTGTATGATTCATCAAATTATTTGGATATCTATGCCTGAGCAAATAGTCTGAGGTCCTTCAAATTCCATCCTCAAATTATCTTGAGGCCACTCTCTCATGCTTACTACCTTAACTTCCTTTCTTATCTATGTTTAATTTACATACTAAGGGAAGAAAAGCTTTAAAACAGCAAGTGGCAAAAACCCCCACCCTATTCTAGAGCATGTGGGAATCTTTCTAGATATTTCAAAACAGGTAGTAAGGTCATGGGAAGCAAAACTTGGTTTCTGAAACATGAGGTAGCTGAGCTGTTTTGAAGTGTGGGGGCAGGTGGGAGGCCTAGGCAGGCCCAAGGTGATATAGTCTTTGTGCTACTTACCCACATGGAAGCCTTTAGTGCTGTTCCAAAGTACTGCAGAGATGTACTTTCTGAATTATTTATTTAAAGGCTACATTTTCACTGCAGTAATTTCACCAATTTTAACAAAGCTGACTCAGTCAGTCTGGACACCTGTGGAATGTAGGTCAGTATTAGAACTTACATAAAAAAAAAACCAAAACAAAACAAACCAAAACAAACCAAAACAAAAAACAACCAACCAACAAACAAACCCTGCACTCTATAATCCTAATTTAAATTTTCAGCTATCAAATTAATGCCATATGAAGAACAGCCCTTTTTAGTATTTTTTTTTAATCCTAAAAGATACTATAGAGAGATTATTAATAGAGGGACCAGTCTATCCACAGTAGTTCTACACAAATTTTCCAAAATCTCTAGATTTGGAAGAAATCATGCCTGCTGTGATGTCCAATCACATTAAGATTTCTCCTGTTCAGTCCTCCACTTTAATTCATTAATATTGATATTTTTAACACTTTTTCTTCATAGAATCACAGAATTATTTGGGCTGGAATAGACCTCTGAGATCAAGTCCAGCCTATGACCTAACACTATCATATTGACTTGACCATGTCACTAAGTGCCACATCCAATCTTTCCTTAAACACTTCCAGGGACAGCAACTCCACCATCTCGCTGGGAAGTCCATTCCAGTGTCTAATTGCCCTTTCCATGAGGAATTGCTTCCTAACATCCAACCTAAACCTCCCCTGGTGCAGCTTCAAGCCATGCCCTCTCATCTTGTCACAAGTTGCCTGGAAGAAGAGCCCAGCTCCCATCTTACTACAACTTCCCTTCAGGTATTTATAGAGAGTGATAAGGTCCCCCCCGCCGAGTTTCATCTTCTCCAGGCTAAACAACGCCAGACTCTTCAGCCTCTCCTCATAAGATTTGCCCTCCAGTCCCTTCACCAGTCTCATCTCTCTCCTCTGGACCCATTCCAGCACCTCAATATGTTTCTTAAAGTGAGGGGCCCAGAACTGCACACAGTACTCAAGGTGAGACCTCACCAGTGCTCTGTACAGGGGCAGAATTACATCCCTAGTCCTGCTGGTCACACTATTCCTGACACAAGCCAAGATGCCATTGGCCTTTTTTTCCACCTGGGCACACTGCTGGCTCATGTTCAGCAGGTTGTCAAACAGTATTCCCAGGAGACTCTCTTCCAGGCCTCTCTCCAGCCACTCATCCCCAGGTCTGTAGCACTGCATGGGGTTATTGTGGCCAAAGTGTAGGACCCTGCACTTGGCCTTGTTAAACCTCATACTGCTGTCCTCAGCCCATCAACCCAGCCTGTCCAGGTCTTTCTGAAGTGTCTTTCTACCTCCCAGCAGATCAACACCCCCCCATAACTTGGTGTCATCTGCAAATGTAGTAATGGTAGGCTTGATCCACTCATCCAAGTCATCAATAAAGATGTTGAATAGAACTGGGCCCAGTACTGATCCCTGGGGAGCACCGCTGGTCATCAGACACCAGCTGGATGCTGCACTATTCATGACCACTCTTTGTGCCTGGTCATCCAGCCAGTTTTTTGACCCAGAAAAGGGTGCAACTGTCCAAGCCACGGGCTGCCAGCTTTTTCAGGAGGGTGCTGTGGGAGACTGCTCCAAAGGCTTGCATCTTAAGAAATTGTAACAATAACAGCCTTTACATTTGCCCTGCAGGTTTGGACTTAAAACTTTTATTCTTTCTTTTCAGAATGAGTTCTTACAAATGAGGCAGGTCATTTAAAAGTACAAATTGTGAGTTTTGTAGATAGTCAACTATTTCTTCTTGTTCCCTTCAAACTGATAAATTTTTATGTCTGATTTTTATCTTCACTTTTGCTGTGATATTGATGACGTGGTGTGTATTCACAGGATAGAACACCAGTATAAAATGGACCTGCATATACAATATGCTTGTAATTACAGTTTGTCTCATAAATCCAGAAGTTTCTATGAGCTATTTAAATGTGCATATGGCCTATGTGTATCTTCAAGTAGATGACGATGAGATTGTTGAGTAACTTTTTGGGCAGCTATTTTGATGATGTCTCTCAAAAAGAAAAAGGTTAAACTGAAACAAGTATATAAATACCCAGATTACAACTTTAAGGTCATATCATGCCAACAGTCCATTAATTTATCAGCTTGAAGGATCCTTAAAGCTGTAAAAAAAATTGTCAGTCTCTTCAAATATTCTTCATTTTTATGCTACAATTTTATATATTATGGTTACAACATGTTGAAGGGACACTTTCTTGAGCTATAGGGATGGCTCAACTTTGGCAACTGAAGACAAAAATCTAGCTAGTAATTTTCTGTATTTTCCCATATACATGCATATAATATATAAAAATGTACACTAGGTCCCACTGGATATATATATATATATTGAGGATATGACAGAATCACAGAATGTTAGGGTTTGGAAGGGACCTCATCATCGTGTAGTCCAACGCCCCTGCCAAAACAATATCTGACAAAATCTAGGGGTTGGACTCAATGATCTTTGGAGGTCCCTTCCAACCCCCAACATCCTGTGATCCTGTGATCACCTAGATAGGGCCAAGATCAGCCCTCAGGAATCTCAGACACTAAAGGTAAGGGAGCAACACTGGAGGGAGCTAGACTTTCCTGTAGTCAGTGTGGACTGGGTTAGAGATTGCTTGGATGAAATAAAAGCACACAAATCCATGGGCCCTGCTGGGGAGTATCCACAAGTGCTGAGGGAACTAGCTGATATTGTTGCTGTACCACTCTCCATCATTTCTGGAATATCATGGAGAACACTAAAGGTGCCTGAGGACTAGAGAAGGGACAATGTCACTCCAGTCCTTAAAAAGGGCAAGGAGGAAGACCCAGGCAGCCTCACCTCCATCCCTAGGAAGGTGATGGAGCAGCTCATTCTAGAGGCCATCTCTAATCATAAGAAAGAAAACAAGGTTATCAGGAGCAGCAAACATGGATTTACTAAGGGGAAATTATGCTTGGCTAATATGACAGTCTTCTAAGAAGTCATGACCAAATGGATAGGTGAAGGGACAGAAGTGGGTATCGTCTACATTAACTTTGGTGCCCTGACCTAGGGCAGGCTGCACAGGAACCCATCCAGTCAGGTTTTGAAAGTTTCCAGAGAAGGAGAATCCACAGCCTTTCTGAGTAGCTTGTTTCTGAGTTCTGTCACTCACAGTAAAGTAGATTCTCCTCATGTTGAGGTGGAACCTCCTGTGTTCCAGCTTGTACCCATTGTTCCTTGTCTTGTCACTGGGCACCACTGAAAAGTGACCATAACCTTCATCAGACATTTATAGATGTTAATAAGACCCTCTCTTAGCCCTCTCTTCTCAAGACTAAACAGCCCCAGTTTTCTACTTTCTTCACAGGAGAGATTTTCAAGTCCTCAAATCATCCTTGTAACATTCTATTGGACTTTCTTTAGTAGATTCCAGTCTCTGTTGAATTGAAGAGTCTAAAACCGGACACAATATTCCAGGTGTGGTCTCATCAAGGCAGAGTATAGGGGGAGGAGAACCTCCCTCGACCTACTAGACACTCTATTCTTGATGAACCCCAGGATAACATTGGCCCTCTTGGCCACAAGGACACATTGCTGTCCCATGGATAACTTGCTGTTCACTAGGACTCCAAGGTCTTTCTCCATGCAGCTGCTTTCCAGCAGGACGACCTCTAATCTGTACTGGTGCCTGGTGTTATTACTCCCCAGGACTCTGAATTTGTCCTTATTGAACTTCATGAGGTTTTCCTTCACCCAGCTCTCCAGCGTGTCCAGATGGCAGCACAACCTGATGGGATGTCATACATCCATCCTGGTTTCATATTATCAGCAAATTTGCTGAGGGTACACTAACTCCTCATCCAAGTCACTGGACCCAGTACTGATCTCTGGAGAACACCACTGGGCAAAGGCCTTCAACTGGACTCTGCATCACCAATCACAACTCTCTGAACTCTGTTCTTGAGCCAGTTACCAATCCACCTCACGGTCTAGTCATCTAACCCACACTATCAAAAGCCTCGCCAAAGTTAATGTAGACGATACCCACTTCTGTCCCTTCACCTATCCATTTGGTCATGACTTCTTAGAAGACTGTCATATTAGCCAAGCATAATTTCCCCTTAGTAAATCCATGTTTGCTGCTCCTGATAACCTTGTTTTCTTTCTTATGATTAGAGATGGCCTCTAGAATGAGCTGCTCCATCACCTTCCTAGGGATGGAGGTGAGGCTGCCTGGGTCTTCCTCCTTGCCCTTTTTAAGGACTGGAGTGACATTGTCCCTTCTCTAGTCCTCAGGCACCTTTAGTGTTCTCCATGATATTCCAGAAATGATGGAGAGTGGTACAGCAACAATATCAGCTAGTTCCCTCAGCACTTGTGGATACTCCCCAGCAGGGCCCATGGATTTGTGTGCTTTTATTTCATCCAAGCAATCTCTAACCCAGTCCACACTGACTACAGGAAAGTCTAGCTCCCTCCAGTGTTGCTCCCTTACCTTTAGTGTCTGAGATTCCTGAGGGCTGATCTTGGCCGTAAAGGCTGAGGAAAAGGTGACATTCAGTAATTCTGCCATCTCTGCATCCTCTGTCTCCATGTCCCCCATCTCATTAATACTGGACCCACTCTTTTGCTATTCTTCCTTTTACTACTGATGTATTTAAAGAAGCCCTTCTTTTTCTCTTTCACCTCTTTAACCATATTTAATTCCAAGTGGGCTTTCACCTTCCTTGTTACATCTCAACATGTTCTAACAATATGTCTATAGTCCTGCTTCTCTCCCTAACAATACTAAATCGTGTCATGTCCTGCTCATTGCAGCCAAGGCTGCCTCATAACTTGACATCCTTGACCAGACTTTGTTTGTTAATACAAAGTGCATCATCAAACCTCTCCTCGTCAGTTCTTCAATCACCTGCATCAGAAAGTTGTCATCAATGCCCTGTAGGAACTTTCTGGTCTGAGTATGCCTGGCTGTGAGATCTGTCCAACTACTATCAAGTTGGCTGGAGTCAACCATGAGCACCAGGGTAAGTGGTCTTGAAACTATCCACAGCTATCTGTATTAGTAGTTTAACCATTCACACATATTTTTAAGACTATCCGTTGGGACTCAGCCTCAAAATTCTTGAACCAAATTTTCAGAGAAATCAGCCTCTTTCAGTACTTATTTCAAACAAGATGACCAATGTTTAGCTCTGTACCTTCCTGATCACACTGGAAGCAAGGCCAGCTTCTGTAAAGGTCCTGTTCATCTGAAGACCTACCACTCAGTAAAGAGAGGAAACAGGAGACTACCTGAGGTGGTTTTAAAATTTCACTATTGTGTAATACATTTTTTCATTGACCAAGAAACAATTTGAACTCTAAATTTGCAAATCCTATTTTTTTTTAATTTATTTTAACATAGTGAAAACTAGCAGTGGTTGTAATGGAACCATATGCTAAATTATAAAAAAAAATAAATGCATTGTTTTATAACTATGCCTGAAATTCACCAAATGCTTTGAATTTACTTTTTAATATGCAAGATGTTAAGCTTATACCCTTCACATCCATACAGCAATATTTAAAGATGATGGTTTCATATTTTTTTAGTTATACTTTAGCACAAAACAATGGGATAACATTTGCAATATATTACCCACCCAAACCAGCAAAACATGGTGTTGAATCAGAGTTGGTTGGCTTTGTTTTTGTTTGTTTTTTTTTCTTTGTGTTTACTTTACAAAATGAAGTTCAGTTGAAGAATACCGAGTTGTGATGAAACTTTAATGATTAAAGGGGCACTTGGAAATCAAACAGCCACAATTTCTCCCTGTAAAATTTTGAATCCTACAATAAGTACTCTTTATTCTAAAGAGCTGCAAGTCTTTAGAAACCCTTTAATACTCCAAGAATGTAAAATCAAGAGAAATCTTCCTCTGTGTTGCCGAAATGTGCAATTCTCAGTACTTAAAATCTAGCAAATCTGTTTATTGTTAATTCCAAAAAAGAAATAGAGCCCACAAGAACATGGGCAGGAAGAACATCATCAACACTGCTTTCAGGTCAGTGCCTAGCAGAAGCAGATTGCTGTGTGATAGAGGTTATCTTTCTTTCAGAATTAAGAGTTAGGTTTTAGGGAAAGCTGAACATGTAGATAACAAGGAAAATTGGCAAGGCAGCTGTGTAGGATTGCTGTTACTGGAACCCATCCATCCTTTAAATCCATTCCCTAAAGAAGATGCTTAATAATAACCTCATAAATTCTGCCATTCTACACATACAACAACAACAAAAAGTAGTACATTGATGTCGTACTGGAGTTCCCCAACCATCAAAGTAAATACTTCTTTGACAGAGGATTTTACCAAAAAAAAACTACCATGCTGAGAGTCAGGCATGTGCAGAAGTCTTATTTATTGAAGACTTCTTTAATCAGATTTTCACAAAGTATCTGGGATAAGTAAAAGAAAGAATTAGAAAAACAAACAGCATCATATTATTGTCACATATTTGAGACCAGAAAACTAACTTTCAATTCTTGTGCTAAGTCATAGAAAAAAGATCTTGGACATAGATATCTGGTATCTCTGGTAATACTCATGTCATGGCAACCTTAGCTATTCTTTTTTTTTTTTTTTTAACCAAAACTCCAATGATTTTTCTTAACTGGAAAAGCGAAGTTGTAGTTAATTATTTTTTTTTAACACACAAATAAGTTTTCATCCAACTCTGTCAGTTTAATCGAATCTGAGAAGGGCTAAACTTAGGCATGGAGAGCATCAAGAAACATATAAGCCTAATAAATCTCAAAATATTATCCATGGCAGCCATTAACAGGTCACTCCTGTGAGTATCACTTTTGAGATGCTTCAGTTTGAACATCTGATGATCACAGAATCACAGAGAATCACAGAATCAACCACGTTGGAAAAGACCTCAGAGTTCAAGTCCAACCTATTACCTAACACCTTATGACAACTAAACCATGACTCCAAGTGCCACATCCAATCTTTTTTTGAACATCTCCAGAGATGGTGACTCCACCACCTCCCTGGGCAGCCCATCCCACTGGCCAATAACTCTTTCTGTGAAGAACTTTCTCCTCACCTCAAGCCTAAACTTCCCCTAGCACAGCATGAGACTGTGTCCTGTTGTTCTGTCACTGGTTGTCTGGGAGTAGAGACCAACCCCCACCTGTCTACAACCTCCTTTCAGGTAGTTGTAGAGATCAATAAGGTCTCCCCTGAGTCTCCTCTTCTCCAGGCTAAACAACCCCAGCTCCCTCAGCCTCTCCTCACAGGGCTTGTGCTCGAGACCTCTCACCAGCCTCGTTGCCCTTCTCTGGACATGTTCAAGTATCTCAATGTCCTTCTTCAATTGAGGAGCCCAGAAGTGGACACAGTACTCAAGGTGTGGTCTAAACAGTGCTGAGTATATGGGCAGAATGACTTCCATGTTCCTGCTGACCACACTATTTCTGATGCAGGCCAGGATGCCATTTTCCTTCTTGGCTACCTGGGCACACTGCTGGCTCATGTTCAGCCGGCTGTCAAGCAGTACCCCCAGGTCCCTTTCTGCCTGGCTGCTCTCCAGCCACTCTGACCCCAGCCTGTAGCACTGCATGGGGTTGTTGTGGCCAAAGTGCAGCACCTGGCACTTGGACTTGTTGAATGCCATCCTGTTGGACTCTGCCCATCTGTCCAGCTGGTCAAAGTCCCTCTGCAGAGCCCTCCTACCCTCCAACAGATCAACATCTGCTCCCAACTTGTGTTATCTGCAAACTTACTAATGGTGGACTCTATCTCCTCATCCAGATCATGAATAAAGATATTGAACAGGATGGGGCCCAGCACTGATCCCTGGGGGACACCACTAGTGACTGGCTGCCAACTGCAAGTGGAACCATTCACTTCCACTCTCTGGACCCAGCCTCCAGCCAGTTCTTAACCCAGCGCAGAGTGGTCTGGTCCAAGCCACAGGCTGACATCTTGTCCAAGAGTTTGCTATGGGGAACAGTGTCAAAGGCCTTGCTGAAGTCCAGGTAGACTACATCCACAGCCTTCCTCACATCCACTAGGCAGGTCACCTGGTCATAAAAGGAGATCAGGTTGGCCAGGCAGGACCTGCCCACTCCTGAATCCATGTTGGCTGGGCCTGATCCCTTGACCATCCTGCAGGTGAGCTGTGATTGCCCTCAAGATGATCTGCTCCATAATCTTGCCTGGCACTGAAGTCAGGATGACAGGCCTGGGTCCTCCTTCCAGCCCTTCCTGTGGATGGGCATCATGTTAGCCAGCTTCTAGTCGTCTGGAACCTCTCCAGTGAGCAGGGATTGGTGGTAAATCATGGACAGTGGCTTCATGAGCTCATCTGCCAATTCTCTCAATACCCTAGGACGGATCCCATCCAGTCCCATGGACTTGTGAGGATCCAAGTGGATCACCAAGTCCCTAACTGCTTCCTCATGGATTTCAGGGGCACTATACTACTCCCTGACCCTATCTACTGGTTCAGGAGGCCAGTAATCCTGAAGCCCTCCTGTCTTACTGTTGAAAATCGAGGCGAAGAAGGTATTTAGTACCTCTGCCTTTTCCTCATCTTTAGTTACAATATTCCCTTCCATGTCCAATAAAGAGTGAAGGTTCTTCTTGCCCTTCTTTTTACCATTAATATATTTATAAAAATGCTTTTTATTGTCTTTCACAGAAGTGGCCAGTTTAAGTTCTAACTGGGCTTTTGCCTCTCTAATTTTTCACCTACATGACCTAACAACATCCTTAAACATATCTCGAGTTACCTTTCCCCTTTCCAAAGGCCACATACCCTCTTTTTTTCACTTAATTCCTTCAAAAGATGCTTGCCCATCCAGGTCAGTCACCTCCCGTCGGCTCATCTTTTGGCACATTGGGACAGCCTGTTCCTGTGCCTTGAAGAGTTCCTGTTTGAAGTAGGTCCAGCCATCCTGGACCTCTTTGTTCTTAAGGGCTGCTTCCCAAGGTACTCTCTGGGTTAGTTGCTTAAATAAGCTGAAGTCTGCCCTCCGGAAGTCCAAAGTAAGGGTTTTGTTGTTGCTCCTCCTTGTTTCCCTGCTTATTGAAAACTCCACTATTTCATGATTACTGCACCCTAGACAGCCTCCTACCATCACATCCCCCACCAGCCCTTCTCTGTTTGAGAACAGCAGGTCAAGCAGGGCCTCACCCCTGGTAGGCTCATATAATATCTCTATCAAGAATCTGTCCTCCATACACTCTAAAAATCTTCTGGGCTGCCTCCTTTCTGCTGTGTTATTTTCCCAGCAGATACCTGGCAGGTTAAAGTCACCTTATATTTGTATGTTTAATTCTTTAACACATTAATTGTTTGCCTTTTTTTTCTTTCAAAGGCTAGCGTAAACAGAAAAGTTCCTTTTAATTGCTTCCCGTAATTCATTATGTCTACCTGTGATTTTGTAGTGGGCTTTAAATCTAAAATTTATAGGTCTTGAAAGGCAAATTTATGTTCATTCATAATACTAAACAGTGAGTAATTAATTTTTTTTTAATGCAACCAGTAAAACGTGTCTACTTTCTCTGTTGTTGATGATATTTATAACTGACACATGGAGCATTACTTTCTCATGATTGTACACATTACTACAGTTACAACATTACCCTTGTACCTCTTGGCTGTCCAAATGTAAAATATTCTTAATTTGTACATATTAGAAAAATTCTGTTCATCGTATTTGTCTTATCTTAATAGAAGTAGATAAATCTTACATCACCATAGCAATATGTTAATTTCTGCCTAATATACCTTTCATTATGGATCTAATATTTGCCATGACAGTTTTATTGAGCCAACTGTCCCTAGTTTGTAAACATCTGCAAGCTATTAATAGATTTTAAAAAGCAGGCCATTTGTGTATGGTCTTTATAACATTTCATGACACCGTTTAGCTAAAAGAAGGCCCTCAACGTGAACAAAGAAAATCATGGCTTCTCAGAAATCCACAGCCCCAAATGACAGCTCTTTAAAATATTTACAAGATAAATTATATTTTGGCATAAGAAGAGTTCATTGCTTTTGTAATTCTATAAATATTTCTTTTGGGTTTTATGCCATGTCAGGTTAGACTTTTCCACTAATTGCAAGAAGTAAACTTTATTTCAACTGAAAAAAAAAAAACCCTCCAGACTTACACAAAATGCGTTATTTGTAATCACTTTAATTTTAAATAATGATCAGTTTAGTTAAGCTAAACCAGTATATTTCTCATATTTGATAAACATTGTCATTTTCACCGTAATTTTTAAGAGATTTGTGCCCACCTCCTAATTTTGGAAATGCTAAATACATCACCAAAATCATTAGAAATATTAACACTCTTTTCTGAACAATCTGCATCTATCTTTTCAAGGCAAAAGAATTCACAAGCAGGTAAGAGGATCATTACTCATAAAAATACAACCCCTCCAAAATGTGAGTCATATAACATCTTAACATTTAAATATGTCATTCAATGCATGTCTGTAGTACAAGGCCATATTTTCAAATCCATTGTTGGAGATGAAAATAAATGCCTTACATAACTTCTCTGACTAACCAAGGATTCTTTTTTCTGTAAGACTCACTTAAAAGAAATACTCCATCTTTGCCAGAAGCCCACAGAATTTTACATGAATTATGCAATGTGATGACAAGTTAAATTGTTTCTTATTTATAACTAGATATTTTTCACAATATGAATGTTTGTGTAAGAACGAGGTGCAGAAATGTCTTTCTACCTGACGTTATCCTCTAAGTAGCATATAAAGAAAAAAAAAGCAAAACAAAACAAAGCAAAAAAAAGGACCCAACCTGAACTCCTGAACTCCTTCATATATCCTGCAGATATATGTGCTACACTTAGGGATTTTCTTTTAACACCTTTTCTTTCCAGTATGTGACATTAAATAATACTTAGCAGTATTTAAAAGCCTAGGCACTGTGAAAACTGTGTAAAGAATCTAATACACAAAGCTAACTAAAAAGGAAAGGTTGTGAGAAGAAAAATTATTGTCTTAGAGGCATTCCTTACAAATACTGCACATTTTTTCCAGACGATTTCATTCCTTTTACCTAAGAAATGCTATAGAACTTGTACGCATGTGTATGTCCAGTGGAATCTGCCCATAATAAAAATATTTAACTTCCACTACCATACACCTGTTACTATTAGAAAAATAAAAAATTATTTTGATACTACAAACTAAATAGGATTTCGTGTGGTCAGTACTGGCTGAAGGATTAATCCATCCCCTTAGGGCAGCTGGAACCAGCTTAAATCAGTTTATGCCTTCCAGACCAGCTGGAGCCCCTAGTCTAGCACTTCCAACTCTCATAAGAGAATTGCTTTCGTGGGTCATGGTCTTCAGGTAATACTGTAAGAAAACTCCAAGACAGTCACCCTGGCTGATACAGCATGTATCTTGCTCTTCTTCAGAACCACTAATCCTAACTAATGCTACAGAATGGCAACCAAAAAGTCCTTGTCTTGATCTCTTGAACTTCAGGTGAAAGCCTGAACTATTCTAAGGATATATGGGGGTTTTGTGTTTTGTTTTGTGTTTGTTTTTTTTTTTTTTTTTTTTACTTAGGATAAGATTTCATGTGTCTTTACTGAAGTATTTCAATTAATACTTAAGTTATGCCTTCCTAAATGGCTATTTGTGCACCCCCCATCTTCATCTGTCCTTTGGAATTCCATTTCGTTGGTGATTGCATGTTCTTACATTAAAAAAAAAAAAAAGTTTTTAAAAATTTATTTGAAATCCCCTAGAAAATGCTATATGAACATCAGTGATGATTTAATTATATCAATTATATCATTATGAATAGTGTTCCTTGAAACAAAACTAACAAAAAAGCCAACCAACTTGTGAGGGCAGCTAATATTAGATGTTAACACCTTTACGAAGATGTGCATGTATAGTAGTGACAGAAATTAAAAAGCAGATACCCTCCCATGATGAAATTCCCCTCAGCTTAATTCAGGATTACACGGTTGATGAAAGTACAGCAAGTTCTAATTTCTAGAGGGAATAATTACTTGTAGTTGCAATAATTTAAGGAATAATGTACCCCAACTGTACTTAAGAAGGCTATAATTCCATCAAAGGCTTCCAGGGACATCATAAACCATGAGAGTGAAACTTGAGTGGTTTCCTCATGTCACCAGAAGGCTGAGATGGAATTACAGTCTTAATTTATATTCATTTTGAAGGAGCCTTATTTAATATTGCACATCGATCGTGATTAATACCTTTGGAACTGCCAAGAGCTATTAGCTGTGTCCATGGCCTTTCAAAGCCACCAAAAGTCAATTATTCCACTGACTAGTGATTCTCAGAAATTCTCTTCTTTTAAGAGCTATGTCTTGGCCAGCACAAGCTTGTGTAACTACGCTAAAGTTAGCATCAGTTGGTTGTTTGGTTTTTTTTTTTTTTTGCTTTTCTCTTTCACATTGAGTGAAAATAGAAAATATTTTCTCTACATAAATGCATAGATCCTTATTTATAGAAGTTAATTTTGAATTGAGGGGAAAATTAATTGGAAGCATTTGGCTAACAATCATCGAACATCACTGAATGAATATGGTTTTAATAAAGGAATTTTTCAGTTAAATGACAATAATTTGTCCACGTCATATATGAGTTAACTGTACAGGGAGAAGCTTTATTAACAGAAGATAATTATTTCTGGTGAAACACTCTTTTAAAAAGAAGGTTTGTATGGAATAAACCAGAGAGCCCATAGACAAAAGAGTTTTGGCGTGAGGAAAAAAAAAAAAGAAAAAAAATGGAGGGGAAATCTAGTTCTTATTTACGTTGTGGATCAAAGTTGCTAGAGGTAAAATAATGTTAAAACAATCTTCTGGTTACAAAAAGAGTTCCATTTTCCTTTCCTACACTATAGACTAGGATTAAGTTATGGATATAAGACCATAATTCATTATTTCACCAGATGGGCGGTCCACCTCACCCAACACTCCCTCCCTTAAAAAGGGGAAAACAAATGAGTGTGAACAACTGTCAGGGAGCCTGTCCAATTTCTGTGGATGTTAAAGGGTACAGGCCTCCTTTTTTTCATATAGTAGCCATTTATGGGCATAGTATTTAATTTTCTAATAATTTTTTTGGACCTGATACTGTCTGCCTCCACAGCCTCCTAGGACAGGATGTCCAAGTGTGATTGCTTAGAGGACTACTACTGGAAAATGTGTTTTAATGTGATCCACAGCTGGTTTCTGATTATCCCTGCTTACCTAAACTTAAGTATTTAACACTACTAGGATGATTGATATCATACCACCTAGCCTCAGGCTTTCTCTCCTGAAGGTTTTCCATAAATCCAGTGTGGATATTTGCCAGCCTCTTTCAATTTCTTAGATATCATAGGGAATCTACTACAGGGGGAGATGCCTGTATTTAGATGATAGCATTGAGCCACAATGTTCGTATGTGTCAGAGAACCTGCAGTAAAATGCATTTCCTTGAAGATTATATTGTGTCAATTTCTGAAATTCCTAGTGCTGAGTAGCTGATTTGATTTATACTTGTGAATAGAAAATGCATTGTCAGTGCAATATCAACTCTTCTTTACAACAATCTATTCTAAGCACCGGATTTGTATTTGTAATCTGTTAAGATCAGATATAGATAGAAATAAATCACATACAACTCATTGAAAGTCTTTTGGCCACTTTCAAAGATGATGGTAATAAAAAGTGGTCTTTAAAGCTAAAAGCATGACAACATAATACTCATTTATATGACACTTTCAAGCAAGAAAATTACATAGTCTGCACTCAAAACTAAAAAAGTAACATCAAAATGTAATGAAAAAGAAATGCAGTGTTGTCTGTTTTGAGCATAGCAATTCTATTTGGCTTTTGGAGGGAGATTTTCTCAGACCCAGGACCTGATTCAAAAGGTTACCTGTCCTTTCATGGACCAGCAAAAATCAAACTAGACAACAAGTTCCACATGATATGTGAAGATATTCCTTGCTATGTGATGTTTTGAATGCTGAGGGCTTATAAGCCTTCAAACAAAAGCAGGATGCTCAAACAAAAGTAGGGTGCTCAAACAAAAGCAGGAAAAATGCAGTCAGGGTACTTAAATCAAAAGAATTCTAGCTGAGAAAGTTCAGGAGTCAACAATTTTTTTGAGGCTGATTAAATAATTCTCAGGTTTAAGAATATAGGGCTGTCTTGTTCACACAGTCTTCCCTAGGCATTTGATCTTGCACTGTTAACTATCAGTATTTATTACATTGGACTAATGAAGATACCAGCTAAAAAGAAACAGAAAAAAATAATACGACGTTGTTGCACATTTTCTTTTATTAATCTCTTATTTTCTAATTTTAGGTGTTGCAGTTTTTGTCTACAATGCTCGATATAATTTGAATGATTAATGTCAAAATGGAAGCAACTCAAATAACCAGAGAGTTTTGAATTTTTTTCATCATAATAGTTTTCAAATACTTGCATGCATTCTGATATTTCTGGTTCATCTAGGATGACTTGATATTTTTAAGTACCATTTACTGTGGATTAACAGTCAATATCCTCATGAGAGTTCCCTTTAGTGGGAAATGTGAATATTTTGATGTTGCCCTACAGCCCTGAAAATCAGTAGAAAGAAAACAACATTTTTGAGTGAGAGCACTTTGAATTTTTTAAAAATTATTAGTATTATTTCCTACCTTAAAAAAAATAATAAAAATGCATGAACTGAAAGCAGGTTATGTTATTTTTTAAAGATGGATTGACAACATGGACAAATTATAGGACAAAATTGTCCAACAAGTTAATTTCATGCAGAAGGACTCTCCTTATAATATGAAGAATATTTCCAGGTAAACAGGAGTCTTCTCCTTGTAGAGCTATCTAAGATTTATAGATCAACACCAAGGTGTTTTAAATTAGTAGTGATTCTTATTCCCTTCACAGAAATCCAGCTATGAAATCTGAGCTATGGGAGCTGGGGAAAGAGGTCATTAATATGTGTTTCTATATATAAATATAGAAATGTGAATACATGTAAATATATATGTATAGTTATATAAATGTTGCTACACACACTAAGTAGGAAGGCAAGCATTCCTAAATCTCCAAATTCATTTGTAGCCTGAAACTTTGTTGATAACCTTAGTTACAACAAAGTGAGATGCAGTGGCATTCTGTGTGATGAAAGACCACTAAATGCATACAAGTTTTATGGAGATATATGTTAAATATCTGGTACAGACAATTCACAAGAAAATCAGAGTGTGGTGTTTCAGGACATTGGTATTACAACTTTTTTTAACAATATTTTTCAGAATTTCTAGTTAATTGACCTCTAGAGAACATGCAGTAAATTATCTTATGCTGTCATTTGCATTCATAAAGGTGGAGTTGCCTGAAAGGCTTGAGAAGGTGTATAGATTAATTTAGAAATATATAAATCTACAATTCAGTAAACTCTTCCTGTAACATATTACTAGATACAGTATTCTTTATCAGGGTTAGGGATTTGAGACAACAACTATTCAAAAGGAGTCTGAAGCCTCAGATGCATACTTCTCAGAAAAACCTATGAATTATTGAAAAACTGATCTCTTTTGAACAATTTTTAAAACTCAGCCTTTATGCTTGTAATAGATGTGGGTTTTTCCTCAAGTGCTTTCTAGAGTGCTCAGGACCTTCTTCTGCCTTGAGTCTGAGTGTGATGAAGCCTGAAGTGTACAAGGAGGTGTGGATACTGAATATACAAAGTACAATTAATGTTTCAATGTAGCTGTCTCTGCTCTCGAGTTCCTTTTTCTTGATTTGTGGTCCTACAAAAGCAGTTTCTTTTTTATTATTATTTTTTAAATTAAAAGGTAAAAAGTCATGTAAGATTTGTTTTACTCATATGGTGGAGCTTTCTCATTCTGAGTAGTTTTTACACTTGAGACTCAGCTCATGGTAAATTGTTGTCTTTTGTCATGTAAATTCTCCAAGATTTAAAAACTCTTATTTTATGAGTGCGGGTTTATACATATGATTAACGCAAACTCGTTACTCTAGGTTGCTCACCTTTTTAAGTCTACAAACTTAAGAAATTGTTTAAAAGATGGGATTGGATGTCAAGTGAATTATTTTAGTTTCTTTTTTATGAAACTGTTTTCTAAAACTTAAAGAAAACAAAACTAAAAAAAAAAGTTTCCAGGAATTAATTTTCCCATAATGTTTTTTTTAGTATTTGAAAGAATACAGACACCATAGAATCAGAAAAATAGTATTTCCATATTTCCACTCTCTACAAATGTTTAGTATAAACTCTGTTTATTATAGACTAGTGCCTTTGTGATAGATATGGTTACTAATTTATTAATTATGAAAATATGAAATATGAACATTTTTATTAATATTCAAAATTATTAATAACTGTTTATCACTATTTATATGCAGATCCTAGTGCACGATCGTGGATATATCCCATAAGCTGGTACAGTACAACAATTTGAACCCAATTAGAAAAATACAGGTTGGAATTCTGCCGCTTGTCCACCAGACAGCGACTTGACAAGACGTTTGGCGGCTTATACAATTAGGTATCAGGCACATACAATTAAGGAACCTTTCAAGAGACTTAAATCAATTTTGTTCACCATCATGGTTTAAGGCTGGACAGATCCTCTGTTGCCCCTAAAGGGACAAAAGAATGGCACTCACACAAATGGATTGGATAGTGATGAAAAGTTTAAATGGAAAAGCAACTGGTATTTTACAGAAAACTACAAAGCATAGTGGGAAAGATATTACAAAGCATAGTGGGAAAGATATCCCAAAGCATACAGAGTCCCTTACACCACACCCAAAGGCCTCCCAGCACTTCCTTTCTCCCCACCTGAGGGTGTACCTAAAACCCCCAGGGTCCTTTCTTCCCCCTTACTGCTTGGCTAGTCTCAGACTGGCCAGGTCTGAGACTGCCCCCCTACTTGTCCTGGCATTCAGCAGGCCCTAAAATACTCCCCTATCGTTACCAATAGGGAGCATCTTCCATGGGAGCAGGGAGGGAAGAAAGAGGAAGAGAATGACTTTGCAGGCAAATTTATAGGGCACAGGATTTTGGGGTAGAAATATGGTGTTTCCTGTGTCCACCTTACTGGGTTGGACACTCGGGATACCAGAGGTGTAACTTATGTGGCAGTAACAGGAGGCACCCAGCCTAAACTGCCACAATCATGAATTGTGACTTTGGGCACTGCTGGGGTGCAGCTTATAAACCGTAGATTACAATACCACGTGAGCTAAGGCATGGGAATTTTAAACAGGACCATAATTGGAGTTAAACACATGAACACTGGAAAGATACACGATTTCTCTTGTAGCTAAGCTGGTTGCTAAGCTACTACTATGCTGACTGACTACTGGGAAAGTGACCTGGCAGGGCTGTGGCTGGTGTGGCTGGTCACTGCCAAGGCTCAGAGGCTTTCAGAGACCCAGTGCTCGCTCCTGGGGGCAATGCCTCCAGACACAGCTGTGGGAGAAGCTTTCTCCTCCCACTGCTGTGGGGGGAGGTGAGGTGTAGACTTCTGCCGACAGGCAGGTTCCCTGGATGGGCTTGGGTGGCTCCCTCAGGGCTGCGGTCCCTGCAAGGTACTGTAGGGGGTGCAGTTCCCTCCTGCAGCTGACAGAGAGTGTGTGGGCGAGTGGCGCAGAACAGCACGGCTTTCTCCTGGCTTGCTCTGGGCTGTGCGAGCACTGCCGAGTTCCTCTCAGTGACTGCTTTGCCATTTCCGAGGTTATAGGGCAGTCCTTTGTGAAGCTATAGGGGGCGCTGACAAGTGGTTCCGGCTCTGAATTGCCCTGTGTCAGCTTTTGACTTAGAAGGCTGGGTAGTGGCTGCCCTCTCCCATGACTGCGGGGTCCGTTGTTGTGAGCAGGCACAGACAAGGCTTTGGCTCACAGGTCTGCAGCTCGTGGCTGTAGCAGAATATGTTAGGTCTTGCCGAAGGGTTCAGGGTATTCTCCCCTCGACTGGAGGGAGTCCCTTTAAGATACGGTGGGACTGGGATATGTTGCAGAGCAGCCTGCGAAGGACTCTTTGCAGGCTTACAGGTAAACTGAGGCACAGGGGCTCTTCCTGGGTTGCTGGCTTCTCTCCAGACTGCAGAGGCCAGCAGTATGTGTGCACATGGACAATGCTTGATAGCAGAAGAAAGAACAAGGAGCAAAGAGCAATGAGTGACTTATTTACAATGTAGGGAATATTTCTAAGTCCCTCGAGCCTTGAATTTGGCCAATAGTCAACCTTGGTAATACCTTTCAGCCTGTGACAACACATGTGGCTAGAATTATGCCCAAACTTGGAAGGACCTCAAGCATAACATAAGTATCCCACACAGTGGGCGCATGATCGTCTTTAGTCTGAAAGAAGGCAGGTTGGGTTGTTTACCCCGGCTGGCTGACACTGCCTTTTGTTTGTCGGCTCTGTGCTGAGCACCAGAAAGAAGGGGGAAAGGGGAATTTGAGCAAAACATGTTGGGACAAGTTTTGGTGGTATTTGGGGAATAATTCTGGGCATAGGCACCCTTCACCACAGCCTTATGGTGTAATAAGTATATGTTTGAACTCCGTTGCCTCTTTATATTTTTATTTACCCATTGTCTTACCTTTTTCATCTCATAATTCCTTAGTATTTTACACTGAGAATATAACTGTCATATAATTTGACTCAGAATCAATGTCTGGACAAATCTGTCTGTAAAGAAAGCAAATTTGTACACTTTTCATGTTAAGATTTATAATAGCATCTTATTGACAGCACCATTGGGTATTAGGAAATAAAATTTATGTAAGGTTTTCTTCAGTAACACTCCTTAAAAAACACCATACCAGAAGTTTATTTTTCAGCTTGCTTCATGGCAGTGATATTTCTGACAATTGGAGTCTGATTCAGGACATGCATTGAGTTAATTTTTTCATTGTATTATACATCCTCAGCTTTTAGGGTACAAGAAAAAAAAAGGTGGACATACAAGTGACACATGAAAGAATAGAAAACCAGAATATGTCTTTTCCTCCATTCTGCTCAGCCCTCCATTAATTATGTGTCATTCCAGTTTATTTGTTATTCATGTTTTGTGGTAGTTTTAGGCTATGCCTTTAAAAATTTTTTTCCACAAATCTTGAACAGAAAGTAGTAGAATGTAAATAAATCACTACTGGGTGTAAAAAAAGGAAAAATAATGGTAACGCTAAACAATTCCATTGGAGAGATGACGGACTTAAACTAGTTGTACAAAACAATTTCTCTCCTCACTTCCTTGGGCTGGGAGATACTAACTCACTTCTGCTTGACCTTGGCTGCACTGCTTTGCTGTAACTGGTATTAACAACAATTTCTCTGCTCTTTTCTCTTGTCCCTTCGTGTACAGTGGGGCAAGGAAGGAGGCAGGGAGGGAGAACCTGTTGCAGCTCCCCTGGTCTTTGGTCAGGGGGTTTCTTGTGCTGTTTATTAATTGTAAATGCCTGTAAATACTGTGTACTTTGTACATGTTCATTGCATTTCATTGTAGATTGTAGTTTTGCCTTTAAATACAACTTTGTTTGCTTCCAACTGAGGTGGTCTGGAAAATTTAATCTTGGGGGGAATTTTCAACCCACCACATGTTTTTTTCAACAAAAGTAACTTCTAGATTCTATCATTGCCCTACTGTGTGGGGAACACAGAAGTAGCAAAAGTGCACTGGTGCTAGCCATGAAAGAAAGTAAAAGTGAAAGGCAAGTGATAGATGATCCCCCTGCCAATGTCCAGACTGAGATGAAATGCAGCATTTCCCATCAACAGGAAAAAAAAAATTATTTTTTACAAACCTTCCCAACCCTTACAGTTTTGAGTAAGCCTGATGTCCCTGTCAGATTCATTGTTAAGAGCACAGAATAATTGCTCAGCTGAAGAAATCTGGAATAAAAGATTGTAGGTTGAATGAAACGGCTTTTCCAATTAAACTGTGTTTTGTTGGAAGTTCCCCAGGCTCTACCAAACACTATGGTTATGCATGCTATGCAAACTAGAGATTTGCATCATTTTTGCATGACAGATTTTCAAATACATAAGATTTGGGGGAACAAAGCTTTGCAAGGTGAACATTACAAAATGCCCAGTACTTTTTCTTTCTCCCACAGGTTTTCCTGCAGGCAAGGATAAAAGGGACGTTAGTTATTAACTTGGCACTGGTTCTTTCTCTATTTATTGCTTTTAAACAGGTTAATCATAACACATTTATTTGCTAGTGAAATAGAAGGTAACTTGAGTTAACTGCAACACCTATTTTTCAATAAATCCTCTGGAACTTAGAAATGTCCTTTAAATCACTTTCAGTAACTGTCTCTTGGAAGATATAAATGCAAAGCAAGTAAAAAAAAATTTTAGGTGGGATTTCATTTTCTGTATTATGATTGTAAATAAGATTAAATATAGAAATTATTTTATTAAGTTATCATTCATAAAGAATAAAAAGAAAAGAAAATATACTCCTGGGATTAAGAATAGAATTATGAGAACTGCTTTCCATGTACTTTATAGACTGACACATGCAAAGGCATCAGTATTGGACACCTCAATCTACATTTAGCCTAAGTAAAGACTAAAAGTAAAAAAAGGAAGCATTTCATCTCCAGGGCCTCTCACTTTCTTTTGGGACAGATGTTCACACAATTGCAAGGATATTTTCTGGACACAGTTCTATCAATGACAGGTAGTGGTGGTAGGCAAAAACCTTTTTAGCCAGAAGTACACAAAATATTGCCACACCTGTGCTGCTCCAGACTCAAATTCAAAATGTTATGTAGGCCTCATCTATACGGTCAAGTCTCCTTCGTGCATGCCCTTAAGCAACTGCAAAACTAAACATTGTGTGGCTCAATCTTTCACAGTTTCATTCTTGCAGATAATGTTTTAATGTGAAGATGTAACTACTTTGGCAGGACAAAGTATGCTCTTACATTGGGTATAATATTTAGTTCTATGTATCTGGTTTCATGTATTTTCTTAGGTTTTTCTTTTCCCTTTAATCTGGCAAACTCCATGAAACTGTCATTGATAAACTATAAATATCTTGTTTCTGTCAAAGTAATACCCTGTACTGGTTTATTATACTGTATTAAAAAAAAATAAATTCAGTACCATGCTGCCATCATGCCAGCTTCAAAATGTTAAGTGCTGGCTGGAGCAAAGTATCATAGTGCTTGAAGTTCAGATTGTAGCATGAGAGCCTTCCTGTCCTGGTTGCTGCTTCCAGTTTCGGATTTTGGAGGTTTTCTGCTGGGCTGGCTGTGTGATTGGAGGCTGCAGGCGTCATTTTATGTCTAGATTCTGTTGCTGCTTCTGCTTTTGCTGTGCTTTTTCTATTAAATAGATTAATGTAATTGTACATTGCATTATTTCCATTAAACTCTCTCTTTATCTCAACCCAGGGCTTTCTTTTTTTCCTTTTTTTTTTTTTTTTTTTTGTGGAGGGAAATAGTTTTCCTATGGTAGCATTAAAAGTAAACTTGTTCTTGAATTTGAAAAATATTCAGAGGGCATAAAAAGCACACAGCCCTAAGTGTACCTACATTTCACAGCTTTAAGAGAAAAAGAAATACAGGCAGATGAGTCAAGATAATATTGGGGGATTTTTTAAATACCCATTATTGGATTCTCATTCCCTAAAGATTTATGTGCATAATGCTATATATGCTGGAGGGAGGCTTTTAAATTCTGAGGTCAAGAAACACATTCCTTTTTTTAGGAAAAAAAACATGATATTCAGTCTTCAGAGTTTGGATATGAATGTCCCTTGTGTTGTAGTACCAATCATATTTTCTGAGCAGTTTATAATACTTAAGGAACATATTTACTCCAATACAGTAAGTTATTATCTGTCCCCATTAACAAGGAAGATTAATTTAGGTCATACAAGAAATTTGTGAAAAAGGTTGGAGGTAAATTTGCAAAGTTTTCATGCTTCTCATGCCATGGGTGTAAACACTGAGCTGTGGGGGTTTTCCCATTAACAATTACAATATTTATATATTCCTTAATACACTTGATCAGGCTGGCAGTTCTGGCCGTGGGGTTTTACGAGCTCCTTTACTCTCTCAGAAGAGCTTGCAAATGCTTCTTTTCTTACTCAATCAAGCAAAATTGGTAGAGAAATCATGTCAGCTCTGTCTGCCTTTGCTCCAGTGTACATTTGATACTAAAATCTTTTGTCTTGATCCTTCACTTTTGCTACTAAGTGCTTTGCTTTTGCAGCAAGCTTGTTCTAGCCCTGGTATCCATTAGTCATGTTGAGATCTGAGGCTGTTATTCAGCCCTTGTATGCTGGAATCCACTCCTTCGAAAAAGCTGGCTTCATTGTTTCACTTCTGTCGTGTGGAGTTCATTTCTTTAATGATCTGGCCATTGTTCGCTTTCATTTCTACCTTTGTAAACGGAACTGGAGTCTCACTGCTGGCTGAGGAGAGAAAGATGGGCCTGCTGCTTCTCAATGGAATTGGGTGAGAATGGCAACTCTGTTAGGAAAACAGGTTTCTCTGCCTGAAAGATTATTCTTTAGTCCTTGCTTTTATATTGCCTTCACTTTTATCCTGAGTGCATTTATCCCAGCTTTCCCACCTCACAGAGACATGATTTTCATGGGAATTGTTACAAAATAATGAGACATTGCTCCTCTAGCTAATCTGCTGTCTTTGATGCTGTCTTTAAAGCTGCCTTTCTAGAATACTCAAAAACTTGTCTGAAATCCCTTCGTTCCAAGATTAGTATTTTTTTCAGTGTTTTTTATAGACTTTAAAATGTAATAAAGAGCATCAAGTCTTAAAATCCACCTGACTTCCTATGGGACGATGATATGTATCACACAGGAATAGCAACTATCTCATTCTTCAAGATTAGCAGCAAGAACAGAATCACTTTTTAGGAAAGTTTTAGGAAGACGCAAAGAAATAAAAAAGATGACCTAGCTAATGGTCCAAGAAACCAGGTTTGGGATTTTTCAAGCTTTTTTGCAAGTGTTTTGTGCTTAGTTCATCTTCTATTTTCTTTTTTATGTTATACCATCAAAGCAAGTGAGTTACACAATATCTTCTTTCCTTCTTTGGTCTGTCTCTGATGTTTTCATTGTAGGGTCAACTTAAAGAACTCAGAGCTTTCCCCAAAGACAATGTTTTATCATCTCTTCTAGGTTTGCTGACCCAGAAAAATTCTAGAAGAGTAAGTAACATGAACAAAGCAGGAAGTTAGAGCACAGAAAATAGTATAGATCCCAAGACAGAAATGCAATCAAGCACCAAGGTATTATTAAAGAATAAGAAAGAACTGGGGGGGGGGAATGTTCCAAAACAGTTAAGGCCTTCAGATAAATCAAGGAGTGTAGTGAGAGAAGTCTTTGGAAAGATTTCTTCCCTGCATTCCCTACCCCATGCTATTCTTTAATGCAGCAAATTAAATGTATTAATAAAATACACGTGAATCTTTCATTAAAATATCTATCTTTCAATAAGGTTTATGTTCTTGAGTTGAGGATACAGTATTAAAAATCTCTTTCTGAAACCCTTAATTTCTGCTTCACTGATAAAAATCTTACTGATATCTTCAATTTTGCTTTTAACATATTCAGGTAGTTTCTGTCCATTTGACTTCAAGTTATCCTTTGACTTGTTTAAACATGCCACAAAACCCAGTCATTTCTTGCATATTTATTTACAGAACATATAATAATTCATCATCTTAAGCAGGCTACTCAGTCTAGTCTTAGAGAATGCTTTTGATATTTCAGTGTTTGTGCAGCTACAGTAGATCTGACTTAACACTCATTTAAATGAAAGACTACTGTTGACTCCATGAATTTTAAGGCATAAACCAGTCAGCCTTCACTGACTCACTGAAATGCTGTAGTCAGATATATGATTCATATTTCCATTCAATACTTTGGACTTGAATGTGGTTATCCAAGGAGTTAGTAATCACAGGGACAGTATTTTGTAATCTCTGAATGTTATAAGAGTGCAGATATATCAACCCACTACTGTTCCTTATGAACAGAATGAGTTTTTAACAGTGAATTTCGACTTCAGAAATGAAAGAAAAAAATAATCAAAAAGATAACATAAAAACTGTGTTAACATCTCAGTTCAAAACCAGAACCTGCAAGTATAAGTAGTCACAATTACTGATATTAGGAAAACAAGGCAGATAGATAAGGTGTTTGCAACCTCATACCAAAAGTTAACGTGATTTAAAAAGAGGAGAAATCTACAGATTAGGGGCTTTATTATATTGATAGCATTGACACTACCATTAGGCTTCACTAGAAACACTCGTTAAGATTTGTATAAAGTAGCAGCAGATTTGGTAAATGTGGGTGTAGATTATTTTGAATAATGTATAAAAATAGAAATATATAGGGCAAAGCCCCACACACAAAACACTGGAATGAGAATCTCAGTTGTCTAAAAAACTCATTAATTTCAAGAAAGAACAACTGGATAACTTATCTAGCTTTCAGTGAAGAAAAACAGGAACCTACATGCTAATTACTGAGTTTTTTCCCATTTATTTTTCATTAATATTATTTCATGTATTTATTAAATAAATTTTGTAAATAGTGCAACTTCCAATATAAAAAGAAATATTTTCTGCATTTAATTAAGGGCAATATATTTTAGCATGTGGATCCTTTCTTTCAGCATGAATCAGTGCTTATCAAGCACCATCAACGACCACAATAGTCACAAAGTAGTTACTTTAAAAGTTGTCATTCAGGAGTTTTTTGTTGTTAAACTATATTCTATTGATGAAACAGTGGAGTCACATAAAGCATGTGATATCAATTGTCCTGAGAATTGCCCATTAAGGTCTTTCCTCTTCTGCCTGGCTTTATAGAATTTCAGTGGAGGACCCTTAGATTTTTAGTGAGAGAAGAAAGTTGAGTTACAGCAGCAGATAAGAAGGCCTTCCAAGTTTCCAGACCAGATTTCATTCCTTCCTTAGTGGACATCTAATATGAAGGATGATTGCCATCTATAAAGCCTTTAATCTGCCCCACCAAGGCAGATAAAGTGGGGATCAATCAAAATTTTCAGGATACCGTTCAGACTGTATCATCCATGGTCAAACTACCTGTTTTCACTAGATAAAACTGCACTCAAGTATATTTCTGAAAGAATGTGATAGAAATACACTGTACAGCCAGGATGCTAGGAACTGGTATTTTAGGCTTATATAAAGTAAAATTTTAACCTGATATTTTTTGCTCAATCAGAGAAAGGAAATGATGAACTAAGAAATATAGGTCTGCCACATGTCAAAAGATGATCCCAAAGGAGAGAAATATTTGTAGAAGAAGACTCAGTTTCTAGCCTTGCTAGAGGATAATTTCATACCTCTGGGGATAAACCTGAGCAGAAAATTCATGTCACGATTAGCAGAAATTCTGTGAACTGCCAGGTATCCCCTGATAAAAGTGTGATTGTTTGAGTTGCAACAAAGGGAACTACACTTGAGTGCACCATTTTTCCTTTGGGAAAGAAAGGCATTTTTTCATTCTACTGACCTTGGAAACGTTGCAGACAATTTTTCAACCCCACCCTGACTTTTCTGGGCTGTATGACAGGATATTTCCAGATAAACCTTGCTTCAAGGCTACTCAGGGCTGACTTGGACTCTTGTGTCACTGCCCATATCTATCCCTGGTGATATATGTGACTCTCTAAGCCCCTTGTTCCTAATCACCCAGACAGCTTCTGTGGAAACTATGGCCTCAAGTCCTTTACAGACTTTGTGCCCAAACTTCCATCTACAGAAGGAACAGGAAGGAGAAGTAAGGGTCGGTGCATTCCCAGATCTCACTTCAAGAAGGACTCAGGGTGTAATTAGGGTATGGAGCTGGACCTGAAGGCTTAGAAACATAAAAGTGGTCTGTTTAGATATAGTCCCACAGTCTGGAGATTAGTGGCCCAAGCTTAGTAGATTGCTGGATTATTAAAAATAGGATAAAATTGTGATGGTTTTATTGTCTAATATTTTAATGGACTTGTCCAAGTTTCAGCTAGGATAGGGTTATGGGTTTTGTTTCTTTCACAAGAAGGTGTGAGGGAACGTAGCCAGGAGAGCCAGCTGAACCAGCCCACTATATAAGGGAGGAGCTTGGCAAGGCAAAAAGGAGGGAGTGGAGCTTTAAGTTCAGATTGTGACATGGAGATGATTCCTGATTCTGTTTCTCTCTCTTCTTCCACTTCTGGGTGCTCTCTCTCACTCTCCTTTACTTCTTCCATCAGGACAATGGCGATAGGCATACCACAGTACCTCTTTGTATTGTTCTGTTAAATTACCTTTATCTCAACTCTTGGGCTTTGTTTTTTCTTTTGCTCCCATTCTCCTGAGGGGGCAGTTGTGAGAGCAACTGAGTGGACCTCTGCTGCCCTCTGAGTCTAATCCACAACAGGACTGTAAATGGCCATTCTGTAAATTCTACATGCTCAGTATAACCTTTCTTTTTTTTTTTTTTAATTTCATGGAGAATTTGTGAAATCTATTACCATTACTAACATACTGCAATTTAAATATTCCAGTTACCTTATTTGGCTGCATGTTTTCCTGCAAAAATATCAGTTTGAATAAAATAAGATAGAAAACTATATACATATATATACATTATACATGTCAAAGTTTGTTATTTCTTTTTGTTGTTGTTGTTCAGGAATTGAAGAACCAAGAGAGGTGATAACTAACCAAAGTGTACACATAAAAATCAAAATATTAGCCTTCCTAGGTTTAAGAGTCTGGTATCACCCTGTTAATTATCCCTAAAATATGCAGATACATGGCACTGTCCCAGATTAATTGCAACATAATGTTTTCCACAGGATCTCACTGTCAGATGCTGTGCCCCTCCACCACTACTCAGGATGCATAGTGCTTAAAGAGGCCAACTATGTGAATGAACTTTTGGTAGTTCTCTGATGAGGTCTGCATTTGTCTTCCTGAAACTCAAGTCAACATGGAGTGACTTCACCAGCAGCTCCTAACTGCACATGTAGGAAAAATTCAAAGGGAGAACATCCTTAACAGTAGCTCCTAACCCTTGAACTTGGTGCACTGATGACCTGCTATAGCCCTAAAGGCCAGCAGACTTGTCTCTGCCATGCTCAGACAAGAAGAGTCTGAAGTCCCTAATCATCATAGGGAGCCACACACCCTTGTAGTGAAGAAAGGTATCAGAGGAACTTTGTTTCAAGGAGACAATGAGATTTTTTTTTAATAGGCAGTGAAATTAATAATTTTATGAGTTTTACAGAATGTCTTGGGCTATAATGATAATATGCACTGTGGTATTCAGTACCTACTGAAAGTCATGGTTAAAAGGAGATAATATTTAGTATTTATATAGTATTCCATAACTTCAAAGAACTATGTAAACATAAATTAACTAATCCTCAGTCTTTTAAGATCTCTATTTAGACACGCAGATTCCTCTTAGGAAGTGCTGTGTAACAGATGATTACTTACAAAATAGGACAAACAACAGCAGCACCACTGGCTTTGTGAATTAAGCACCATTATCCCTCTTCTGCTGATGGAAGAGCTGAAGTTTAACTGTCAGAAAGTTTCTGTGGGGCATGTCAACGACAGAGCTGAAAATAAATTTTAGGAATGGCCTATCTTTTGACTCTTATTTTCTGTGTTTTAAGTACACCTAAGGAATAATAGGATTTACTGATGTAGGACAGACAAATGCCTTTAAATTAAAAAGTTACCAGTCATGATATTTCTGTTCTTACAACATTTCTATCACAGTAGTGTACTTTGGTGATATTTGAAACTTATGCCGTAATTAATTTTGGGATACTGGAGAAGATATATGAAAAGCATTCATCACAATTTGGTCATATTCTGACCACTGTCAAAGAACAGACCAGTTTTACACCACCTATTAATTTATACATTTGGTGTATTGTAAAAGATCTTTCCTTATTGTCCATCTTCTCAGCTTTTCAAATACAGCTAACACATGCGGCTACAATAAAGTATGACATGATGCAGAGATGATGTCCATCAGAATCTGCAGAGATTCTGTAATAACATTGATCCCACTTAGGAGTTAATTCAGAGGCCTGATGATAATTTAAAATGTCAACATCATTAAATATTTCATTTCTCAAATAGGAATGAAGAGATTGAGTCACAGATTTGCATAATTTACATAACAGCTATCTAATTTTGGTGATTGAATTGATGGCACCTGGGATGTCTAAGCTTTTGAGTTTTTTCTCTATAGTCTACAAAGAGACAGGCTCAGAGAACTTTTCAGACCCTTGCAGTGTATTGAAGCTCCACTGCAGGTGTTCAAATCCAAAAATCTGAGAGAATGTTAGCATGGTTGCGTTTTTTCACAGCATTTGTTTTAAGTATGATGGAAGATGATACGGATAGAGCACAGAGAGCTTTTCTCATTTTATTGTTCTCACCTGACTCCTGCTAGGAGGATAAATGGCAATGTTGTCAGTCAAGAATGTTTTAATATTTTCTCTCTCAAGTGGGACTAAATGATATTACATCATTGAATCAATTATTTTATTACACCCTAGCTTTTAAGAAGAGCAAATTGGGTTTTCAACAAACTATTATTAACAGTGCATATTGGTAGCTTCCTGTTTGGTTTTATTGAATTACTAATTTGCAGAAAATTGTCCCATTTGTATACCAGAAATAGTCAAAGAATAAAGCAAAGATGACTCTGCATGATGTAAGTAACTTAATTAACTCCATTTTGCCACATACTTTAAAATGCCAAGTCTTACAAGATTACATTATAAATGTGTTTCTGGTGTTGGTAGTTGGGGGGGGGAGGGGATTTCTTTAGGAAGCAGTTGCTGCATTTTATTTGTGCATGAAGATTAAAATATATATAATTTTGCTATCAGGTAGTAAATTGCTTTTCTACAGTAGCTGTAAAAAATTAAAACTAAATGGCCTAGGATAAAATCTTGACTCATGGGAAATTCAGCTGCCATGGGACTAGATGGGAGGTCTTCTCATGAATTAATAGATGGCCTAAATAGTAGGATTAAGTGATCAGCTTCAACAAAAGTAGAGGTTTAACAGTGGAGTCCCTCAGGGAGCTCCACTGGAGTATCTACTGCTCAGCATAAATGATCTAGAAAAGGAAGTGAATAATGAGGTGACTAAGTGTTCTGATGATAAAAAAGTCTTCAAAATAATAGTGATGAAAACTAATTGCTTAGAGTTGCAGCAGATTTCAGTGTACCGCTCAATTAAAAGACAAGGAGCAAATGAACATTACTGTTGGGAAATGTACATGGGGGAAAAAGAAATAGAAATACACAGTAATGGTCACTAAACAAGCTGTTATAATTAACAAGAGATATTTGTCATTGTCTGTAATCCTAGCAAACCATTACTAGCCCAATATTCAGGGACAGTCAAAGGCTAACTAGAATGATAAAAACAAACAAACAAGCAAACAAAATGCAACCAACTAAACAAAAAAACCCAAACAAACAAACAAACAAAAATCACAGTTAAGGAAAAGAGAGTAAAGGAGACAATGATCATGGCATCATGTATAGTCATGACAGTCACATCCTGAATTACCAATTCATTCCAGTCTCTGCAACTGAAAGACTGCTAAAAATGCAGGATAAAAGAAAAACAAAGGTATGGTTTTTTTTTTTTTTTGAAAACTAAACAGACCCTGACACACTGGATAGTTAAAATGAACTCTTAGATAATTGAATTTGTTAATAGAAAACAAAAAAGGATTATTTATGGTTTTGGTTTGGGGTTGGGGGGGAGGTTGTTTGTTTTTTCTTTTTTTTCATAATAAAATTAAGAAACATGACCTTGGCAGATGTGTTAAAGCAAAAGTACACAATTTTTCAGCACAACAAAGTCTTTCAGAGTTTGTGTTGTAGAGTTCCCTGCCATGCAATTCTTTGGAGATGGAATGAGTTTGAAACAAGACTAGCCTGCCTGAAATAAGACTAGCCTCATGGAAAAGAGACCATCATGGGCTGCTCTTACAGTGCTATAATTACAGCCTCTAACTCACATACAGGGTAGGGAAAGGCAGAGGAAATACCTGGAGCGGTGCCACTCTGTCCTATCTCACATGTCAAAAGCAGAAAGCTTCAAAGTGGTTCTATGTTCTTGGGAGGCTTATTTCATGGTATTGCACTTCTGTTTCTCATCTGTGAAATGGGGCTAAAAATGCATATTACCTTTACTTTGGAAGCATGCTATGATTTGAAATTTTCTCTAATGTCCTTAAAAATGCTTAAGGTACACAAGTTGCAGTCTCTAGTTTTGATTGCAAAAATACTTTGACATTTGCTTATGATTAAATTATTTAAAATGTCTTCTTAATAATGTGGAGACAGTTTCTTCTAGTTATTTATCTAGTTCTATCCAGTTCTAGCGGCTTCTAAGGAGAAATGACATTGAGTGGAAATTGTATGGGCATGTTCATTCTTCATCATTTGTATTTATTGAGGGGAGGGGGTTGTTGTCAGTGTTCTCTTTAGGACAGCCTCTGGCTACATATACAGAAATCTATAAAACCACAATTCACCTTCATTTTAGTATAAATAAACGGCCAGCTTTCTGCTGTTATGAGGATAATTTAACTCAAGTGTTTTTCAGAGCCCAGTTTCCTTGTCCTTTGCAGAGACGTAATGGCCCTGATCACAGTCTCAAAGACAATCTTTGCTGCTGGAGCAACTGTATCATTTTCCACTGCCTCTGTGCAGCAATTGCTTAACTACTTAGTCTGTCTTGAGTGCTCTTTTCTGACTTGCCTGCTAATGAAGGAGGTGGAGAAAGATACCATAGTGCCTATTACTTTGCATGCAAGAACCACTTTCAAGTGAGTGGTGCCTTGACCTGTGAAAGTAAGATGTCCATACACCCTGTAAAAGGTGATTGCTGCAATCTTGCTCATATGTATTCATCTCTGTTAAACATTCTGCTTATTCTGGAATTTACTCTCTAGGCAGCTTGAAGGCCATTGAACAAAGAGTTTTCCTAATGTATCATAATTACACAAACACCTGTGCTGAGAATCCTTGTACTGAGCTACTCAAAAAATTTTTCAGGGGTTCAACAATGCTCAGGACTTCTCAGATGTGATTTGACAGCCTAACAGCTGAGCACAGGATACAATGAATGATAGGAATTATAGATCAGGGACTTTTCAGGAAAAGTGTACATATTGTAGCATATTATTGATTTTGCTACAGTTGCACAGCATGCTTTAAAACATAAAACTCCTCTCCACTGTAAGGGCAAATCCAAGAACTAAACAGAGGGTCATTCAGAACAGATTATATTAAAAAAACTAATGGATTTTTGTTTGATGTATAAATGCCACCTTGCACAGAACTGTATATTTCTTCTCAGAGATCTTATTTCCTTTTTTCAGATTGCTCAGATGGTGTTTCGAAATCTTGCTTAGAGTCATACAAACTTCACAGTCTCCAAATCTCAAAGCTCTCCTTTACAAGACAGGTTCCTAGTACCATACTCTTTTGTGAAATTATTTCTGAAAATATAAATATCCAGCAATAGATTTTAAAGTTCACCATAGTATTTTCCAGAGTATCTTGAGTAATTGACTCTGTATTCAGCCACTAAATAGAGTTTACTTTTAGATCGGCAGCATCTCTTTTCCTACCTCTGACCTTTCTAAAGTTTATGAAGATTTTCAACAGCTTTACAATCAAGTGCATTCTCAATTTTTCTCACATCAATATTGTATGGTATTATCATCACAGACAATTCAAACACTTTCAATGATATTAATACAGAAGATCACTTTCTCTTCACCCTAATTTTCAGCACCTTTTTTTTTCCCAATGTGGTTCAAACTGCCTAAAAATCTGTCTACTGATGAGTTTATACATAGTGATTATTTAAACAACTACATCTTTCAATTTAGCATCAATCAATGCCATTTTTTTTAGAGCATTGTTAGTCCTAAAAGTCAGAATCCTCAAAATTCTGAAGACTTTAAGGCAATTAATCTAGTGTATAGACATATATACTAGACATATAGTTACTGATGTGAACTTTCTTATAAATGTTATAAAACATAACAGAAGTTATATTTCTGCATTCAATCATGTCAAAATATGTGGGAGGATATGTATAATTACAGGAAAAATCTTAGGAATGGTCAAAGAAGTAAGACCATCCTGCCCTGAATTTTCTCTCCAGCTGTGGCCATGAGTGGATTCTTCCACAATAAAAGGCCACTGTTACAACCTCCAACACCTAAAAGGATTCCTAATGCTGAGATGATCCCTTAGTACTTAACAATCTCAGATTTAATTTTCTCCCCCATATTTGTCCAGCACTGTGGTGGGTTGAAAATTAGCCCCCAACTAATTTGGAGAAAATACCCCCAAAATAAAATTTCCAGACCAGCTCAGTTGGAAAACAAATTAAGCTATATTTACAAGCACACTTCAATCTTGAAATATGAAATTCAATTAATATGTACAAAATATGCAATATTTACATGTACTTATAAACAGCACAAGAACCCCCCTGGACAAAACCAGGGGGCTACCAACAGCTTCTCCCTCTCCTCCCTGGACAAGGGAAAATGAAAGAGGAAAAAGGCAGAGAGACATTTTTTAGTACTTAGCCACAACAAGAACACAGCCAAGGTCAGCAACAGCCAAGCAAAAACATCAGCTAGTATCTGCTAGAGTCAAGAAGCCAAAAAGAGAAAGAGTTAATTTATACAACTAACTTTATGTGACCAACGGGATTATTTAGACCTTATCATTATTCTCCCTTTTACATCCAATGGTAATTTATTTACATTCTATCACTTTCTACTCAATCTGTGAAAAATTTCTCTAGACATCAGCCAAAAACTGCCACAAGCATTTAGAAAATTATGTGTAATTACAAAAACTAGAGGTCTGGCTTGCTTTTCTCTGTCTTAGTTTTTAAAATGTTTAGTAAACAATCAGCCTATCATGACACATGGGGATAGAGAATTACAAAAACCCAAGCTGTTAAAACATGAGCCTGACAAGGGATTAACTCCTTAAAAGATTGCCTAAGGGTTGCAGAGGATTTTAACAGTTGGGAATTGTAAGAATGATGGAGTGGTTGCAGCTCAGCCATGATCTGCTTTGCCCCAGGATGTGACTTGCACAGAACGAACAGTAGTCAGAGAATCACAGAATGATAGGGTTTGGAAGGGACTTCTGGAGATCACCTAGTCCAACCTCCCCACCAAAGCAGGTTCACCTAGAGCAGGTTGCACAGGACAGTATTCAGGCAGTCTTTGAATGACTCTAGAGACAGAGACTCCACCACCTCTCTGGGCAGCCTGTTCCAGTGTTCCACTACCCTCAATGAACATCTGTTCCTCCTTGTCTTTAGATGGAATTTTCTGGGTTCAAATTCGTGCCCATTAACTCTTGTCCTGATATCGGGCACCACTGATAAAAAGACTGATGCCACCCTCCTGACACTCACCCTTTAAGTATTTATAAGCATTTCTAAGATCCCCCCTCAGTCTTCTCTTCTCCCAGGGCCAAAGTTCCTCAGCCTTTCTTCATACAACAGATGTTTTAGACCCCTAGTCATTTTTGTAGCCCTTTTGCAACCTCTCAAGCAAGTTCCCTGTCCTTCATGAATTGAGGAGCTCAGAACTGGACAGAGTACTCCAGAAGAGGCCTCACCAGAGGAGAGTAGAGGGGGAGGAGAACCTCCCTAGACCTGCTGGGCACACTTTTCTTCATGCATCCCAGGATATTTGTACCACAAGGGCACACTGCTGGCTCATGGTCATCCTGTTGTCCACCAAGACTCCAAGGTCTCTTTCTAAAGAACTGTTTTCTAGCACATCAGTCCCCAACTTATACTGATACATGGGGTTGTTTCTCCCTAGGTTCAGCACCCCACCTCTGCCCTTGTTGAACTTTATAAGGTTACTTTCTGCCCAGCTCTTCAGCCTGTCTGGTCACACTGGATGGCAGCACAGCCTTCTGGTGTGTCAGCCATCCCTCCCAGTTTTGTGTCATCGGTATATTTGCTGAGGGTACACTCTTATTGCTTCAAACAGGTTGTTGATGAATATATTGAACAGGACTGGACCCAGTACTGACCCCTGGAGGACACCACTTTTTATGGACTTCCAACCAGACTGTGCCACTGAACACAACCCTCTGAGCTCTCTCTTTCAGCCAGTTTTCAGTCCACCCCACTGTCTCTTCATCTAACCCAAACTTTATAAGCTTGCCTATGAGGATATTATGGGAGACTGTGAAAAGCCTTGCTGGAGTCAAGGTACATAACGTTCACTGCCCTTACCTTATCTATTCATCTAGTCATGCCTCATAGAATGTTATCAGATTAGTCAGATACGACTTCCCCTTGGTGAATCTACTTCTGATAACCTTCACTTCCTCCACATGCTTTGAGATGAAGCCCAGAACAAGCTGTTCTGTCATCTTTCCAGGGATGGAGGTGAATCTAACTGGTCCACAGTTTCCTGGATTTCCCTTCTTGCCTTTTACGAAGACTGGGGTAATATCGGTTTTCCTCCAGTCTTCAGGCAACTCTCCCATTCTCCATGACCTTTCAAAAATGACGGAGAGTGGTAGAGCAGCAACATCAGCAAGCTCTCTCAGCACTCATGGATGCATGGACTTGTGGATATCTAGTTTATTTCATTGATCTCTAACTTGGTCCTCCTATACCAAGGGAAAGTCTTGCTTCCTCCAGAGTTTTTCCATTATGTCCAAAGTCAGAAACTCCTTAGGGCTGACCTGAATGGTAAAACAGTAAAACCTGAAGCAAAGGAGGCATTCAGTAACCCTGCCTTGTCTGCAACCTCTGCCATCATGGCACCTGCCTCATTCAACAGCAGGCCCACATTTTCTCTATTTTTACTTTTACCTCCAGTATTCTTGAAGAAATCCTTCATCTTTTCAACTGAAGTCAACAAAATATTTCCTTCAGGTGTTTATTGTGCTTAATAAAGAGAGGTTTTGTCCACACATGTGGAGGAAATGCATAAGTCACGTTTGTCCTCTTTGTCCTACCTGTTTTCACAATTCCTTGTAGTTCTAGTATCTTCTCATGCGTTTACTTTTACTATTCTCTCTGTACTTCCCTCTTCACTGAAGCAGTCAGTGGCTGCTTAAGGTGACCATATTGACACAAACCCCCTTATAATATCTTTCATAATTCTCAAAAACATGTTTTACAAACTGAAAAAGGTTATCATCAGAGCTACTTAAAGGTATATGTTGACATTTTTTGAGTAAAAACATTGATAAAAAGTGTCTAAGATATAAAATTTATCCTCAGCACTACGTATTTCCCACATTCTGGTTTTATTTGTACATATAACTCATATCTCATTTCTTCCTCTGTGCATATACACAAAGTCTGAGATAACATCAATCACAGTGGTATCCAACAAGAAGTCTAAGCAATACTCAATATTGGAATTTGGTTTACATTTTTTTGAATAAGCAAATGTGCAACCAAAAGAGGTTAAACTTTCAAACATAGATTTACAAAGCACAAAATTACTATGCACTAGAAATTTTATGGCAATGACCTACGAATTGCATTCTTTAAAAATTAGTGCAGCGGTTACCAAATTTATCTGACATTTAACATTTTTGAAATGTGGGGTTTTGTCAGTTTTAGATTCTTAGTTAGCTGCTTAGTAGTATTCACTTCTTACCTCTGATTCAGAATAAGATATTCTAGATGATCACTGTGAAGTTTCCTTAGTTATGCATTCTCAGAGCACCTTGTGAGTATAAATTTTGAAACACTTAGACAATACTCTACATTCATAAATGCACATATATGCATTCACATGTGTACCTGGAACTATTGATTCATTTGAGATAAAATCAGGTTTTGCAATTATTCCCATATTAATGTTTCACTAAATGTTCAAATAATAAGTTTTCCTTCATTTCTTTTGTTAGTTTTTTTTTTTTAAGACAATTTAAAAAACTAAGTTGCTTAAACAGATCAGAATTCTCTTTTATTTAACTTTTCAGTCATGTATGGGTGTAGCACTATGTTTGTAAAAGGGTTGGGGTTAAATACAACTCCATGGACAGCCTTCTACATATACCTCTCTCTTGATTTTTTTAATTTTTTTTTTCTGCTGTTATCCTCTTCCTGAAAGGCTATTCTTTAAATACTTGTGAAGCTTACTTCCCCACATGTTAATTTGCAGTACTCTCAAATCTCTGAGCAGTCCCTCAGAAGAGAAAATTGGCCACCCCTCCCAGCCATAGTATATAGCCTTCCTTGGCTATCTTATACCAGTATGTAATCTAAAGTATTTGAATGAAATCTTAAAATTATTACACTTGGCAGAAATCAATAGAAAATTCAGAGTGCCTCATCTTCACTATGTATGTAACTTAGCATCTTTTATTCTTCTTGGGCACCAATATACTAGAAAAAGTTTCCAAGAATCATTTAAATTAATGGATATAATTTGATTCCTTATTTAAATTTTTGTTCAATTTAAATTGCCATCACATGGAAAATACAGTTTTCTTCTGAGAGAATTCTAACTCAGATGCTCTGGTTCCAGTTTCACATTACTATGTAATAAGATATCTGCATCTGGGAGCTACTGTTTGCATTAGTATATCTTTTTTCCTGCACATTCCAAACCTCTTTAAACATAATTATCCTTACAGATTTGTTCTTCCTCTCAGGTTGCTACTACATGGATCTCAAACCAGGTAAGTGATAAAGGTTGAATGATCGGTTGAAAGACTTTATAAAAAGTAATTATAACAGAATCATCTGTAGCATTCAGGATTGGAAATATTCTTCACTTTTATAACTCTTGAAGTGAGATACTTTCAATACCATTAATTAATTTTCTTTGTTTATTTGCCCTGCACTATGAAGTGATGTTATGTCAATACCAAAAGTATACACTCGCAAGAGGTGATATTTCCTTACAATAGTAAAACTGTTTTCGCTTTTTTGGGTTTGGGAGAGTATCATTATTATTTTGGGGTTGTTTGGGTTTGGTTTTAAACAGTGGTGTGGCATTAATCTGAAATAAAAAAGACCTGCTGAATTTTGAACAGCTTATTAGTTATGGGCTTGACTGGAAGGCAATTATTGAGACAGACTTCTGTCATTGAGAACTATCTATACCCTTAGTTGCAGGCATGAATGCTGAAAGGAACAGGAGATCATGCCTGATTAACAAGTGGCTCAGAGACTGGTGTCACAAAATTTTGGGTTCTTTGATCTTGGCCAACTCTGTACAGCCCCAGGTCTGCTAGCAATAGATGGGGTACACCTGCCACAGAGGGAGAGAAAGATCTTGGCACACAAGATGGTGGGGCTTGTACAAAGGGCTTTAAACTAGGCTTGAAGGGGGAGGGGAGTGAGCCACAGACAGCACTAGAGATGAACGAAAGGAGGCTGAGGGTGGTAAGCCACAGACAGGGGTAAAACCAGCAGCCCAGCTGAAGTGTATGTACACTAATGCACGCTGCATGGGTAACAAACAAGAGGAACTGGAAGTCTTGGTACAGGAGGAAAACTATGATGTTGTTGCCATCACAGAAACATGGTGGGATGACGCTCACAACTGGAGTGCTGTAATCAAGGGCTACAGACTCTTCAGGAGAGACAGGAGAGGGAGAAGGGGTGGACGAGTGGCCCTGTATATTAGGGAGGCTCTGAATGTCATGGAGGTTGAGACTAAGGATGATCAGGTTGAGTCCCTATGGGTAAGAATTAGGGGAAGGCCAACAAGTCGGACATCCTTCAGAGTCTGTTATAGACTACCTAACCAGGAAGAAGAGGTTGATTTAATTTTCTTCAAGCAGCTGGAGGCTGCCTCAAGATCGCTTCTGCTTGTTCTTGTGGGTGACTTTAACCTGCCAGACATCTGCTGGAAATTGAACACTGCAGAGAAGAGGCAGTCTAGAAGGTTCCTGAAGTGTATGGAGGATAGCTTCTTATCCCAGCTGTTACATGAGCCTACCAAGGGTTCAGCCCTGCTCGACTTGCTGTTTACAAATAGAGAAGGGCTGGTGTGAGATGTGGTGGTGGGAGGCTGCCTGGGGTCTAGTGACCACGAAATAATTGAGTTTTCAATATATGGTGAAACCGGGAGGGGCAGCACCAAAACCTCCACCCTGGACTTCCAAAGGGCAGACTTTGGCTTATTCAAGGAACTGACTCAGAAAGATCCTTGGGAAACAGCCCTTAAAAACAAAGGGATCCAGGAAGGCTGGACTTACTTTAAGAAAGAACTCTTGAAGGCACAGGAACAGTCTGTCCCAATGTGCCCGAAGAAGAGCAGAGGGAGACAGCCGGACTGGATGGGCAAGGAGCTTCTAAAGGAATTAAGGGGGGAAAAAAGGGTGTATCACCTTTGGAAAAAAAGGAGAGGTATCCCAGGACGAGTTTAAGGACGTTGCTAGGTTTCGTAGGAAAAAAATTAGAGAGGCAAAAACCCAGGAGGAAGTTCTTCACAGAGAGGGTGATTGCCCATTGGAATGGGCTGCCCGGGGAGGTGGTGGAGTCACCATCACTGGAGACATTCAAGAGGAGACTGGATGAGGCACTTGGTGCCATGGTCTAGTTGATTGCTTAGGCCTGGGTGATCAGTTGGACTGGATGATCTTGGAGGTCTCTTCCAACCTGGTTGATTCTATGATTCTATGATTCTATGATTTAGAACTTAGACTGGCCACTGCCATAAAGGAGAATAAAAAATATTTCTACAAATATATTAATGGCAAAAGAAGAGGCAAGGACAACCTCCACTCCTTATTGGATGAGGAGGGGAATATAGTAACAAAAGATGAGGAAAAGGCAGAGGTACTTTGTGGCAGTTTAGGCTGGGTGCCCTCTGCCACTGCTACATGAGATACACCTCTGGTGTCCCAGGTGCCCACCCAATAGGAGTGGACACAGGAAACGGCGTATTTCTACCCATAAATCCTGCACCCTATAAATCCATCTGCAAAGTCAAATCTTTCTTCCCTCTCTGCTCCTGTGGGAGATGCTTTCTTATCAGGTAACGGTGGGGGAGTATCTCTCTAGACCTCTTAGGCCTGTCTAGGCCTAATGCCAGGAGGAGAATGGAGGGGGGGGGAGTCTCAGACCTGGCCAGCCTGAGACTTGCCTAACAGTGGGAGGGGGGAAGAAAGAGCCCTGGGGGTTTTGGATTTACCCCCAGGTGGAAAGAGGGAAGGACTGGAAGCCTCTGGGTACTATGTAAGGGGCTCTGTATGCTTTGGGATACTCTGCCACTATGCTTTGTAGTTTTCTGTAGTTTGCCCAATCGCTTTTCCATTTAAACTTTCCATCACTCTCCAATCCGTTTGTGTGTGTCACTCTTTTGTCCCTCTAAGGACAAGAGACGATCTGTCTGGCCCCAAACCAGGACATACTTAACACCTTCTTTGTCTCAGTCTTCAATAGTGGGACAGGCTGTCTTCAGGACAACTGGCCTTCTGAACTGGCAGATGGAATTGGGGACCAGTACAGTCCCTCTGTAATCCAGCAGGAAGTAGTAAGCGACATGCTGAGCCACTTGGATCTTCACAAGTCCAAGGGACCAGATGGGATCCATCCTAGGGTGCTGAGAGAGCTGGCAGATGAGCTGGCCAAGCCTCTCTCCATCATTTATCAGCAGTCCTGGCTCACAGGAGAGGTACCTGATGACTGGAAGCTGACCAATGTGATGCCCATCAGTGATGAGAAGGTGATTATTAGGGATGGAGGATGATGGTTATTAATTATGAATTATGAAATATGAATTATTAAAATTATTTATTATTAAAATTATGAATAACTGATTAATCACAATATATATTGATTCAAATGCACGGTTGTAGAAAATATAGTCCATAACTGGTTCAGTATATACAATTATACCCAATTATAATATTTACAGAATCAACTTCTAATTAAGGGAATGAAAGGTTCAGTTCCATCGCTTGTCCACTAGATGGAGACTCGACAAGACGCTTGGCGGCTTGCAACTACATACAGACGTATTTATAATGTTATCATGAGGCAAGTTAAGCTGGAAATACCACACAGCTATGGGAGGGCTCTTTGAATAGAATGTTACTGAATGTTGCACACATGGAAAGATACATTCTGTCTTTCTTTGTAGCAACGTAAGTTTCGCTTAAGCAAGGTAAGTTACGCTGGCTTGCTGCTTGTCTGCCCGGGACTGGTCCCATGCAGGTGGTGACTTTCTTCCTCCTCCCGCCTTCACGGGTGGGGACAAGGCTTTCTTTCTCCTCCCGCGGCTGTGGGCAGGAGCGGCTTGCTTTCTCCTTCCGCGGTCATGGGGAGGTGACTTTCCTTAGCAGGGTTGGAGCAGCTCCCTGAACGGACGATTGGCCTGGCAGGGCCAATCCGGGGAATGGTCTTCCACGACGGGGCCAGGTCAGGTGATGGTTCCTGGTAGTCAGGGTTGGCCCTTGTGATCGAGATGAGGGTTTCGGGGGAGGGGTGCAGTGAAGTGGTGCTTTCCCCTCGTCTTGGCTCGGCATAAGCTGACTCTGCCAAATCTCGGTGACTACCCCCATTAAGGTCACAATGCAGCAGTCTTTGGTTTGATCTCAATGGAGAGGATATTTTCTCTCCCTCCTTCTCTCTCAGGGTTTATCCCTGGTACTTTACCCTTGACAACACAGGCCTGTGGAGTGGCGACAGTAGGCGGCTCTTTTTCTCTCCTGCAAACGGCGGGGGTCATGCAAGATGCGTTTCTGCTTATGGTTGCTTAATTAGCTTGCAGCAGATCTGGACTGCCAGCCTTGGGGCTAGTCCTTCCCTGTCTGGGCTAGAGCTTACCCTTCTCGGGGTGTTCTGCAGTCCTCTCGAAGACTGGGCTTACGACACCGGCTTTCTGCATCAGCGAAGGGATTATCCTGTTTGCTGGCTCCTAGAGGCTTCTAGTACGCTTGCCTGTGGGAGTGAGAAGACTTAGGGGTTGCGAGCTTTCGTGGCTCAGCCAAAGCGAGAGAAAGCAAAAGGAGAGAGCAAGTTGGTAAACAAATGGAGTAGTACTCATAGATTTCTCGAGGCTGGATCTGGCCAATAGGCACACTTATCAACAACCTGCTTCAGCCTATAGAAAGGGTGAAGCTAGAATTATGCCCTTAGATGGAAAGAGCATGAGCATGGCATGCAATGGGTGCATGCAGTTGTTTACCCCTTAGGAGACAGGTTGGCATCTGGGCCTTTGTCCTCCTCTCCTAAAAGGAGGGTGGAAAGGGGGGACTTACCAAAACATGTTGGGACAAGTCTGCTGGTATTCGGGGGCATAATTCTGGGCATATGGTGCCTTCACTACACCATCCACAAAAAGGTCCTGAAGGAGGAACCAGGAAATTACAGACCTGTCAGCCTGACCTCAGTGCCAGGCAAGTTTATGGAACGGGTCATCTTGAGTGAAATCACACAGAACCTATAGGATGGTCAAGGGATCAGGCCCAGCCAGCATGGATTCAGGAGGGATAGGTCCTGCCTGACCAACCTGATCTGCTTTTATGATCAGGTTACCTGCCTGGTGAATACAGGGATGGCTGTGGATATAGTCTGAAATGGGTCAAGAACTGGCTGGAGAGCCGGGCCCAGAGAGTGGTGGTGAATGGTGCCACATCCAGTTGGCAGCCAGTCACTAGTGGTGTCCCCCAGGGATTAGTGCTGGGCCCCATCCTATTCAATATCTTTATTGATGATCTGGACGAGGGAATTGAGTCCATCATCAGTAAGTTTGCAGATGACACCAAGTTGAGGTCCAGAGAAGGGCAACAAAGCTGATGAGGGGCCTGGAACACAAGCCCTCTGAGGAGAGGCTGAGGGAGCTGGGGTTGTTTAGCCTGGAGAAGAGGAGGCTCAGGGGTGACCTCATTGCTGTCTACAACTACCTGAAGGGAGGTTGTAGGCAGGTGGGGGTTGGTCTCTTCTCCCAGGCAACCAGCAGCAGAATGAGGGGACACAGTCTCAAGTGGTGCCAGGGGAGGTGTAGGCTGGGTATTAGTAGGAAGTTCTTCACAGAGAGAGTGATTGCCCATTGGAATGGGCTGCCCAGGGAGGTGGTGGAGTCACCATCACTGGAGACATTCAAGGGAAGATTGAATGAGGCACTTAGTGCCATGGTCTAGTTGATTGATTAGGGCTGGGTGATCGGTTGGACTGGATGATCTTGGAGGTCTCTTCCAAACTGGTTGATTCTATGATTCTATTCTATTATTGTCCACAAACTAATTCCCATGTGATCTGTAATTAGACTATAAAAGATCCTAGTTCTTGTGCTCACCTCAGGATTGTCTGACTAAGAATCCTTCACTTTGTCCCTGATATCTGTCTAGGTTTCTAGAGAGTCACTTTATGTTGCTTATTCATGGGAAAAATATGCAATGACTTATTAAGGATATTGCCAGACTTACCTAATGGTTATGACACTGAAATTTTCAGATGGAATGAGCTATAAAAATGAAGAGTATTATAGACATGAAAGTTTTGGTGGACATTGTTTCCCTTTTCTTATTATTTTAAATAATAGGCCTTTATAACCTGGGTGAAGGAAGCTGATGAAGCTCTTGGCAGCAGATGGGAAAATCAGACAATAATGCTTGAACCACAATTTGTTTCACAGCACTGTGAACAAATAAGTCTCTTCCACACCAAAAAGCTCTTCAGCCCTTTTATTGGAATATGCCAGCTCTCCAAGAAAAAAAAAGATTGCCTAGAAAGAAATATGCCAGGGTTTGTGGGAAGCAGAAAAAGGTCAAATAGGCAAAGACGAGAACTGCTCTGGTGAGACCTAACCTATAGTACTGTGCCTAGCTATGGGGTCCCCAACACAAGAGAAACATTGATGTGCTGGAGCTGGTCCAGAGAAAGATCACAAAGATGATCAGAGGGCTGGAGCACCTCTTATATGAAGACAGGCTGAAAGAATTGGGCTGTTCAGTCTGAAGAGGAGAAGGCTCCAAGAAGGCCTTGTAATTACATTTCAGTGTCTGAAGGGGACCTACAGGAAATCGGGGGAAGGACTGCTAAGAAGGGCTTGTAGTGACAGGACAAGGGACAATTGTTTTAAACTGGAGCAGGGTAGACATAAGGAAGAAATTTTTACAATGAGGGTGGTAAAATACTGGAACAAGTTGCCCAGGGATGTGGTTGAGGCCCCATCCCTGGAGACGTTCAATATCAGACTAGTTATGGCCCTGGGCAACCAGATATTTGCTCACTGCGGGGGGATTGGACAAGATAGCCTCTGAGGATCCCTTCCAACATGATGAAATCTGTGAATCTGTGTGGCATCTGGCCTTCACTGTTCTTCAGAAAGAATATCCCAAATACTCTACCTAATTACTCTCTGGTACTTCTTATTTGTAAACTTAGTAAAAACAACTCTCTGGTATTTCTTATTCGTAAATTTAGTAAAAACAAAACATTTCTGACCTCCTTGAAAACAGCACAAAGGTAAAAATACAAATTCAAGTGTAGGATAGAAAACTGGAGAAGCTGGTGAAAAAAAATGTATGACAACTTTCATGGCCATAAAAGTATTCTTTGATCATTATCTTCTGAAACCCAAACATGAATTTATATCTAGTATCAGTTTTTTAAAACTTTAATCATGCTGTAACATCTCAACTTTCATACCAATAGAATTTGAGTCATTTAGGGTCTTCTATAACTTGGCAAATATTTGTGTAAATTAGATATATTGAGTACAAACAGATAATTTATCATAAGGACATATACTCAAAATTAAATAATTGGATCTTATAAAAAACATTATGCCATAATAATAATAATAATAATAATAACCACTTCATATCTCAAAAGGTAATGAAAGTTTTCTTTCACAGCCTGATCTGAAACTAGAGTAAGTTGAGCAGTTTAAATTTGATATAAATATCCTTGCTGAACCACTGTTAAAACAGTACTAACTCTCATTCAAGGTTTCCAAGCATGCTCTGATTTTAAAACGTGTTCTCCACCTCACTATTTCAGGCTGCAAAACTCTTACTCCATTTCTCTAAGCAATGTTTAGGCAAGTAAAATGAAAGCTCAAAATAGTCATTCTCTCATAACATGCATTTGAGGTGGTTGAAGAACTGGGACTGATCACATGTATGACTAGCTAGAAAAAAAAACAAAACAAAACCCCACAAAATAACTCAAAAACCCAACACAATAAAAATGTTTAGTCTGATCAATATTTTAACTAACTAATGAATTTTACCACTTTGACAGAAGTCAGACTTTCTGCAGAGTCTTTGTATTTAAAACCAGTAAAATTAAACCCTACTCTAACAACCTGGTATATAGAGGCTGCCTTTTCAGTGACCTTTGGTTGATCAACATTTTTGACATATGTAAACAGGAAAAACCAAAAAAATTTAGAAGAGTTTTATATTTATGATCTTGCAATTACAGAGACATGGTGGGACAGCTCCCATGACTGGAACGTGGTTATAGACTACTATGTTCTTTTCAGGAAGGACAGGATGACAAGGTGAGGTGGTAGAGTTGCTCTCTATGTGAATAAGCAACTGGAATCTGTTGACCTCAACCCTGGGGGAGATGATAAAAGCATTGAAAGCTTATGGATAAGAGTGAAAGGACATACAAACATGGATGATACGGTTGTGGGGGTTTGCTACAGACCACCGAACCAGGAAGAAGCTACTGACAAGGCCTTCTGCAGGCAGATGGAAGTAGTCTCAAGATCAAGTGCCCTGGTGCTCATGGGTGATTTCAACCACTCAGATATTGGGAAGATCACACAGCCAAGCACAAACAGTCCAAAAGGTTCCTGCAGGGCATTGATGACAACTTTCTTTTGCAAGTAGTTGAAGAGCCAACAGGAGAAGTGCAATGCTGGACCTGATATTCATAAACAAGGAAGGACTGGTTGTAGATGTCAAGGTTGGTTGTAATCTTGGCTGTAGTGACCATGACATGTTAGAGTTTAATATCAACAGACAAAGAAGCAGGGTGATAAGTAAAATTTCAACCCCACACTTTAAGAGGGCCAACTTTCCCTTCTTTAAGACTCTACTTAGAAATATCCAGTGGACTAGGGCTCTGGAAGGAAGGGGGAGCCAAGAGAGCTGGTTAATGTTCAAACACTACCTCCTCCAAGCTCAAGAGAAATATATTCCGTTGGAAAAAAAAATCAAGTAAGGCAAGCATAAGATGTGCATGGATAAGCAAGTAACTCTTAGTAAAACTCAAAAATAAAAAGAAGGTTTACAATATGTGGAATAAGGACTGGTCAATTGAGAGGATTATAGAGATATAGCAAGAGAATGTAGAGATGCAACAAGGAAAACCAAGGCCCTCCTGGAACTGAATCTTGCCAGAGGGGTGAAAGAGAACAAGAAGAGTTTTTTTCAAATATATCAATGATAAAAGGAGGAGCAGGTAAAAGGAAGGCCCACTCATGAATTATATGGGAGATATGGTAACAGAATATGCAGAGATGGCAGAGTTGCTGAATGCCTTCTTTGCCTCAATCTTCACTCCTAAGACCAGCCCTCATGAAGCTCAGCCTCTAGAAGCAAGGGAGCAGAACTGGAGAGGTGTGGATATTCTGCTGGTCAGTCAGGACCGGGTTAGAGATATCATATACCATCTCAAGACACACAAATCCCTAGGCCCAGAAAGGATGCATACACGAGTGCTGGGAGAGCTGGCTGATACTGTTGCTGAGCCTCTCACCATCATCTTTGAAAAGCCATGGAGAATAGGAGAGGGGCCTGACGACTGGAAGAATGAAAATGTAACTTCAAAAAAGACAAGAAGGACGACTCAGGCAACTGAAGAAACATCTGTGTGTGTATATATATATATATCTATATATCTATATATATCTTTGACTTGAACAGCAAGTTCTCCATGGAACATTAATGTGCCTTTGTAGCCAAGAGAGCCAATGGGATCCCGAGGTGCATCAAGAAAAGTGTGTCCAGCAGGTCTAGGAAGGTTCCTCTACCTCTCTACTCTGCCCCAGTGAGCCCACACCTGGAATACTGCAGCCAATTTTGGGCTTCCCAGTTCAAGAAAGACAGAGAAGTGCTGGAGAGAATCCAACAGAGAGCCACAAGGATGATTAGGGGACTTGAGCATCTCCCCTATGAAGAGAGACTGAGAGCCCTGGGGCTATTTAGTCTTGAGAATAGAAGACTGAGAGGGGATCTCATCAATGTCTATAAATATCTTTGTAGTGGGTGTCAAGTGGAGAGGGCAAAGCTCTTTTCAGTGGTTCACAGTGATAAGACAAGGAACAGTGGGTTCAAACTTGAACATAGAAAATTTCACCTCAACATGAGGAGAAACTTCTTTACAGTGAGGGTGACAGAACACTGGAACTGGCTGCCCAGGGGGGTTGGGAGTCTCCTTCTCTGGAGGCTTTCAAAACCCAGCTGGATGCATTCCTGTGCAGACTACCCAAAGTGATCCTGCTTTGTCAGGGGGGTTGGACCCGATAATCTCTTGAGGTCCCTTGCAACTTCTGATATACTGTGATACTCTGATTTATGAAACAGCTACATCCATTTTTTTTAATTGAGTTGGATTTAGAAGTTAAAATTTTACCTTTTTATATGAATTAGTTTTGTTTCTTTTCCACCTCTTTGCTAGATTACATTGCAGTGAAATAACTCCTTGAAGTGAAGAAAATCACAAGTTCTAAGCCTGATGAGACAATTGTGAGGAAATATCGAATAGCAGATAGGGGATGTCTGCATTCCTTCGCCTTGATTTTAAAAAGATGGGGAAAAAAGTATCACTTTTTTATTTTAATTAATCACATGAGATGGTGTAGGAAAGACCTGCTGAACATCACTCATAGTTTGGGAAGAAAAATAAAAAATTACCCCCATGCGTACTTGTCCTGGTTCAGGCCCAGCTGGCAGCCAAGCCTCATGCAGCTGCTTCATACAAACACCCCTCCCACCATCCAGGAGAAGGAGAACTGGGAGAAAATGGCAAAGCCCTGTAGGCTGAGATAAGGGGAGTTTTAAAGAACAGCACAAGGAAATAACTATAGCCAGGTAGAACAATAATAGCAATGACATTCTATACACAGCAAGTGATGCAAAATGTAGCTCTGACCTCAATGGCCTTGCCTGGCTCAGACAGTCAACTGCATTACACCACTGTCACTTGCTCAAAGCAGCCACACTTGCCTTGCCCAGCCCTTCCTTTATATAATGGTATGGTATAGAATTCCCACTGGCTGGTTCAGCTGTCTGTCTGGCCCGTGGTCCCTCCTAGCTTCTTGAGAGGAAAAAAACCAACACCAAAACCAGCAAAAAAACCACACATGAGAACTTAACCCTGTCGTAGTTAAAAGCAGGACAGTACTAGATCAGAATTTTGTGTTTTATAGTGTATTGCCTGTTCCACTAAAGTGCTGTTTTCTTTTCTGTGGAAAGATTGTTATTTGGGAGCTGAATTATATCTTGCTGATGTAACATATCAAATTTGACATTATTTAAAAGAGATTATATTGTAATGAAAGAAATTTTTAGTTTTGAGGTTTTTTTGTTGTTATTATTTTGGCCTTGTGTTTCTTTGTTTATAGGTCTACAAAAATAATTGGAAACAAATACCTGCTTAAATGAGTCAGGTATATCCACCTGCAGATATGGTAAATGGAAAGGTATGCAAACTGGAATTTGGATGAATAAGCTCCTAAGTAATGACATTTAAATCTCTTATGAGTGAACAGTATCTTTAGTAGTTACTAAAGCTTACAACTTGTAGATATTCTTCGAGTAATAATTAAAATGTAATAAGAAAATTTATTCATGTTGATTGTATCCTTGTATTCAAGCATCACAGTAGAAATAAATTTGAGCTTAAAACTTTTTACTAAATGACCTAGATACAACATAGTTCAGTGTACTATGCTTATATCATCAAGAAGCTGAAAAATTGTTAAACTCAATTATATAAAGCAACTAGACTTATCATTCCTTGTAACTGTAAGCATTTTAAACAGCCATGTTCTTCCTCCATTAACATATTAATATTATTTGCTGTTTCTGTGTATCACTACACCAAAAAAAGGGGGTTCTTATATGTTGTTTTGCTAGTGTAATATTTATTCCTTACTTCTTGAGTTACAATCTACATGTAGTCTGGCAGTATATTGTATTTCACCTATGCAATAAAGGCACTTTATTAAAAGCATATATAAACTTTATTTCTGTTGTTGGTTATGGCTTTGGAAGCAGTTGAAATAAAACATGGAATGTAAATTTTAGTTGTGCATGCATAGTCCTTCAATTACTTGCATTTCTATTTCAACATTGTCACTCATACATTTTAGTAGAGTAGAAAAATAGGGTGAGACAATGCTAAGGTTAAAAAAACCAACCTTAAGAAAATTGAAATTAATTAAAACAACAGTTAATTTTCTATTAAGCAACAACAAATGGACATTTCAAATAATTTTTTATTTTAGTAATAATCCAACAATAGGAAGCCAACACAGAAGGCATTTAGATGTGGTTTAACCAGTGAAGACTTAAACTATTCATACTGCCAAACAAAACTGTTTAGAGTCAATGCTTCTATAATTCCTTTGCTGAAGTTCATAAGGAATAACAAAATTAAGATGTAAACTGTCAGATGCATCAAAGATCCTCCAAGCAATGCTGTAATGTCAGATTACATTTTCAAACTAAGTCTATTTAGCGCTTCAAATTTCAATCTGTTGGAGCTACATAATTTCATAGAAGCAAAAAGCACAAGAAATTTTCAGTTAGGTAATTTGAATCACATCACAGTATTTACTTCCAGTGAAAAATATTGACTCTCTATATTTTAGCTCTTTTAATGTTTTTGCTCATTCAGACATCAGCTTTCACACAATCAGTCATGATTGAGATTTTCAAAGATGCTGAGGGAATTTAGTCACATTTGTTTTCCTTTCACTGAGAAGGTGGATATCTGAAGTCCCTTAAATAACCTTTTTTTCTTCTTTTAAAAAAAAAAGGGTATATATATATTTGTCTATTCACCTTCCTCTTCTATACAGAATCAAAGAATACATCCTGTCGGAAGAGAACTCAAAGATCATCCAGTCCAACCTCTAATCCAGAACTGAAGGGTCAACACTAAACCATGTCCCTAAGCTCCAGATCCACACACTGCTTAAAGACCTCCAGGGATGGTGACTCCACCACTGCCCTGGGCAGACTATTCCCATGTTTGATAACCCTTTCTCTGATGAAATATTTCCTGATAGCCAGCCTGAACCTCCCTTGGTGCAGCTTGTAACCATTTCTTCTAGTCCTGTCACTTGACACCAAGGAGAAGAGGCTTGCCCCCTCCTCACTCCAACCTCCCTTCAAGTAGGCGTAGAGAGCAATGAGATCTCCCCTTAGCCTCCTCTTTTCCAGATTGAACCAGGTGCACCTTGCAGGCCATGTGCTCCAGGCCCTTCATAAGCCTCCTTACCCTTCTCTGCACACGATCCAGCACCTCAATGTCCTTTTTGTAATGAGGGGCCCAGAACTGAACACAATATTCAAAGTGTGGCCTCATCATTGCCAAATATATGGGGATGATCACCTGTTACGTTTCTAATACAATTTTTTGGTATTGTTTTGTTTTGTTGGGTGTTATAAAGATAGAAAGGATTACTTACTACGTACTAAAATATAGTTATACATTCCTGAATAGTTGGGTTATTTTTCAATGAAACCTTTCAATAGTATGCTCAGAGAGACACCACAAGTGGTTATTGTATTATTATATAGAAGCAAGGCTCAGCTTCTGGTGATTGGAGTGAAACAAAACTGAACTCTTTCTAATAAAGACACAAAGAGGAGTTTGAAAAGTCAGCAGCAGTTTTTAGTACTAGTTGTATAGCTATGAGACCTCAGGTTCTGCAATATTACAATTGCACTTTTAAATTACCGCTTTGCAAATTACTTTGAATAGATTATCATCATCATAAAGTAGAGTTTGACTATCATGTGGATAAGGGGGATCTGTAACAAAATCAATAAGAACACAGTGAGGTTTAGTTTACATGATTTATTTTTGCAGTACTATCAGCAATTGCTCAAACACTGTAGTTTCCAGAAGAGCTGCTAACAGTAAGGACAGGTAGTTATGCTGTGGTGAACAAAGATTGTATTTGACTCTCCAACTCAAAAAGCAATTGTTCTAATGAATTAGTCTAAATGGGGAACAATGAAATTGGATGAAATTAAGAGAATAAACGGGAAATTAATGAGATTTGCAATTTTGTGATGGCAAAATAATAAATAACTTATAAAAATAGACATCTTTACATAGAAATGGCATATACTCTGTATACACATGACATATGCACAACACATTTATGTACAGTTACAGTGTTGCAATGTAATATAAATTGAGCTTAAAGTATTTTACTTATCATTAGGATAAAATAAGGCATTTTCATGAAGAAAATTTGCAAAGAATCCCATCCTAGATTAACTTCAAATTTAGGATATGCATCAAAAATATAGGTAATACGAATGTTTTCAATTCTCATTTTCTATGTTTTTATTAATGAGTCAAGAGTGGGCATGTTAGTCAGGATATTAACTTACTTTGCATGCACAGTTTTGAAATATCTGGAAATACAATCATAGACTGCTATTATATAGAGATTTGGAGAATTGTACCAGCTCATTTCTTGAGACTATCTATGCATCCGAGTTTAGTTTCAGTTTCCAAGTATTACTGCTTATATAGTATTTAGAACATTGTGTGCATGCCAGAACCATCATAAAAATAAAACAATACCTTCTAATTTGTTTTAATGGTGTTTTTTTGTTTTGGGGTGGGTTTTTTTGTGGGTTGGTTTGTTTGTTTTTTATAAATTACGTTAAGAGCACATAATGGGATGAAATGAACTAGGGTGCCCAAAAACATGTTTCAAGAAAGCAACAAAACTGAACCTACAATAATTCTACAACAAATTTCCAATCAATAAACCAGTTTTCTTCCAAGTAAGCATTAACATTAAACTGGCAGAGTCTCCACAGTTTTTTGGTGGCTGTTTTGTTGTTTGTTTTTTAAATTGTTTTAATTGTAACTACAAACCTTTTACCTGAGGCTTATTATCAGTAGACCATTTCTTCATCCATGTCAGTGAAGGCATTTTAATGTGAGGAGAAAACATCTCATACACAACAAATATTGAATAAGAGAAACTTTAGATGCAGGAGTTTTTTTAATTTCAAAATACTCACCTTTTCAGTGGAACAGATTAACTGTACAATTGCCACATTGTGATAGGTTAAAGGAATCCCTAATAGCACTTTTGGAAAACTGATTTGCTTCAGCCTTCATTTGTCACAGGCATTATGAAGTTTTCCACATAGAAAGTAAGAAAAACTTTTACCCATGAATTTATCAAAGACAACTTTTATAAGTAGTAACTGGAGTGAAAAAATTCTTTAACCACCTTTACATGGTCAGGATATTCATATATAAAGTAGGGACCCATCCTTTGTAGTTTAAAACAAACTTCAAGTATGCTGTAAATTGGGGAGGGGAAGATATGAATGCAAAAAAAAGTGTGGCTTGAGTGAATTTAACAACATGCAGAAATGAAGCATGTCAATTCAAAACAGATGAAAAGAGGCAAAAATACTGATGCCACAGAATAATTCAAAACAGAATAGCTGAGCTAAAAGGGACTTAAAATAATCATCTGGTCCAACTTCAGGGCTGACCAAAAGCAAAAGCATGCTTTTAAGGGCATTGTTCACTTATTTCAGTGTTTGACCACACTCTTGGTAAGGAAAAGTTTCCTTATGTCCAGTCTGAACCTCCCCTGGCACGACTTTGAACTATTTTCATGTGTCCTATCACTTGATTCCAGGCAGAAAAGATCAGCACCTCTTTCTCCACTTCTCAAGAAGATGTCTCAAGAGCAGTATCACCCCTCAACCTCCTTACCTCCATACTAGACAAACCTAGTGTGTGATAAACCCAGTATCTCCAGCTAACTAATTTCCTCTAATTCTCTCTCAGGCTTCTGATTTAGGGTTTACATTATATCATGTGATGCTAAAATTGGGATTTTTCTATTGGCATTTGGGGGGGCTGTGGGATTTTTGCTGGGGTTTTTTTGTTTGTTTGTTTGTTTGTTTTAAAAGATTACCATTAACAAATTTATAGGGGAAATCTATTTGACCTGGAATAAATGTGAAGAGATAGCATTTCCATGAACAAATCTTTTAGCTGACTTAAAACCATATCTTATTATTTGCCTTCAAACATACGTCCAGTTAAATAGAAAATAGAAGGTGGATGATAATATGTCGTTTAGTATCATTCAAGAACATTATACTAGACTGTGGTAGATTAAGATAATAAAAGGCAAACAAACAAAAATAAAAGAAACATGCCAGTGTTTTCCATAATTGTGATCTTATTTCCTCTCTGGGACAATTGTCTTTCTCCTACTCTCTGTCTTTCCCCAAAAGGCATACTGTGAAAAAGATCATGATACTGTAATTTTATTCCAAGTATACTTTTTCTTTAAGCACTTTTATGTGATTAGCCTAAGGGATGTTTTCACATATGCCATGAAAGGCAAATCCTACAAGGACAGTAACAAAAATACTATTAATTTTTAAGGACTTTATTTCTTTTATCTTGAAAATCAAATCTCTTACCTAAATAACAGCCACATATCCAGGACTTAAATTCATGCAGATCCTTACACCATTCTGCAAAGCCCCACAAAATTCATTTGAAGAAAACAGTAATGCTGTCATGCTAAGTGATATCAGTGCACTTCATGATGTCATTTGCGCCACGCAATTACTTAAAAGGAGTAGAAAGAAAATAGAACATTATCAGAAGTCTTGGGTGGTCTGCACACTAAACATGCTTTTTTAAAAAAATAAAATATAAACAGGTACATATTTTGTTACCTCATGTTACAGCAACCATGTAACTCTGCTTCTCAGTCTTTCTTCATTAGACAAATATATATTTCCTCTACTGTTTAGTTTTGTTTGGGGTTTTGGGGTTTTTTGTTGCTGTTTTTGGTTGGTTGGTTGGTTTGGTTTTGGGGGTTTTCTTGTTTGTTTTTGGTTTTGTTTAAGTTGCTATTTCTGTTAATCTCAGTCTTTTTCAACCTATCTAATTACTTATGTATGAAAAAATTTATAGTAATGTCATTGTTTCCTTGTCTAGATGGATTTATACTTTGTTAACAAATTTGTATTTTGTGATAGAAGCACGGAAATACTTAGAAGAAAACTACAATAGCAAAAGATGTCTTCTACAACCACCACATTGTCCAAAATTTGTAAAACCATGTAAATCTCAGAAAGCATCCACTTTTTACTGTCAAAATCCTCACAATACAGATTTTGGGTTGTTGTGGGTCTGTTTGCCCTTTTTTTCAATATTGTATGCATTGAGGAAGAACCTTTCTGGGGGTCCTTTCCAACCCCTACCATTCTATGATTCTGTAACTTTTCTTTTTTGTTTGAGGATTTGAGCTCATTTTCACAAAAGACATGTCTGATGTAGAAAACAGGCTCCATTCTTTGATGGAGGGAAGGAGGGCTCTTCAGAGGGACCTTGACAGGCTGGTCAGATGGGCAGAGTCCAATGGCACGAGATTTAACACATCTAAATGCCGGGTTCTACACTCTGGCTACAACAAGGCCATGTAGTGCTACAGGCTGGGGACAGAGTGGCTGGAAAGCAGCCAGGCAGGAGGGAAAGGAACAAAAAAAAAAACCTCTGGGTTGAGGTAAAGAATTTAATGAGATGACACAATGTATAATTACTTTAGCTTTTTTAGCAGAAAAGCACAGCAAAAGAAGAAGCAGCAGCAGAAGCCAGTAATAAAATGATTCCACATCACCCAACCTGCAGCCAACCCAGACCAGCACTCCAAGCCCAGAAACCAGAAGCAGCAACCAGAAACAGGAAGCCTCTCGTGTTACAATCTGAACTTCAAGCCCCATGACACTTTGCTCCAGATAGCACTTTCATGTGAAAGCTGCTATGATGCCAGCATGGTTAGGAGTAGATTCAATTCAACCTGTGACAGTGGGAAGGCAAATTACAGCAGCCACACTGGAAGAATTTTGTTTGTTGGGCTGTCTGCACAAAATCTCTTAAAATCCTAAACTGAAGTCATTCATTATCTCTTGTCATGCACTCCAAATGAGCAAAGTTCCCTTCTAAAAAGCTGCTATCATAGCCATACCCTGAACTTGGAAATTATATGAATAAAGCATTCATTAAAAAATGAGCTTCCTATATTCAATATTCAATTTTACAGTTATCTTGGTGTAAGATTGGAGCTGTCAAATTTTCCTGACTCAGATTCGCAGTCTTGTTAATGCTCTGCCTCTTGTAAACAATTATGGAAACAATGCTATGAACAAAGAGTATTGATAATGTAGACTTAATGTTCACACTGCATTTTCATTAGGAACTGTCTTCAAAAGATATGCCTTTTTATTAAAACTAGAATTGAAGAATAGCACAAAACATGAAGACCTTTTTTTAAGTCAAGCTATCAAACTACTGATAGTTCCTATAATGAATTCTCATCCAAATCCATGCTGACATTTTTTAAATCAAATCCCACAATTTCACCTAAAAAAATATAATAAATAAACCCCCTACTGTATTATTTCTTAATATAAGTATCAACAAGCAATAGCTTTAGAAAAAAAAAATAAAAGCAGCTTCAGTAGAGCTTCTGTCAGTATTTGAGTTATCTGTAATTGTGATAGAGGGAGGAAAAACATTTGAAAGACGTTCTGGCTAACCATGAAACAATTTGATCTAATATAGAAGTGCTTGGGTACAACTGAAGAACAATTCCATTCATCCTGCTAATAGAAACCGACTAGATTTCCATCCATATCTGTGGTAAGGGCATGAAATAGATGAAAAAGTCTTAGAGAAGGTCATAGTCATGAACAGAGAATGAAGCAAAACCACTCTTTTCTGAGGATTGAGGATTTCTGTAATAATGAAAAACTGGCAGTTGGACTTGTGCTATGAGAGACAAAAGGTTCTGTGTGGGTAGGAAATAAAAGTGGAGACTAAAGGCCTGAAGAAAAAAACATTTGCTGAATACTGATTTAACAGAAATAGATCACTTCCATTGTTAACTCAAGGCTGTCATCTACCTGCAAAACATACAGTACTTACCTAAGTGAGAATGTTTGCTAGAGTATCCATTAATTCAGAAACACTCTTAGAAAAATAGGGAACCAGTCTTCAGCTGTTAAGGTATGCCAGAGAAGTATTTATACCTTTCTCATATGAAATAAAATTAGCTTCTACTGCCGTCTAGATAATTTATTTTAACCATTAAAAAAAAAAAAAAGAAAAAAAACAACTTTGACTGCAATTTTGTAGTGGCTGATTCCTCTTGAGAAAATGTGAGGTCTCCTACTGGTCAGTAAGATAAAATGGTGACAGAACAGAATCTAAACTAGCACTAAAAAAATCCAGAGTGAGTTTTGGATTACAGGGGTCAGTGGAAAAGGAAGCGATAATAGTAAAGTAGAATAATACAGAGCTGCTCAATAGAAAAGACAGATGTTAACAGAATATACTTATTTTGTTGAACTAAAGCTAATGAGGTTTTATTTGTAATAAGTAAACAAAATGTAGGAAAAGTGGATAAAGAGAATATAGAAACCCTGGATGAAGAAAAAAAAAAAGTTGTGAAAAGAAATAGCATGGTCTTTTCTCCTAATTTCTTGAAAATATTTTTATATTATCAGTTTGCTTCTTCTGTTGCATATTTTCTCCTCAAATACAAACCCTTAATTAAAGGAGTATAATATTTCAACACTAAAATAATTAATAATCAAGGGGAAAGGTGAGAGAGGGTCAGTACTGTAGGCTTGGGATATATTTTTGTTGAGAGATAATAAAAAGAACCTGAAAAAAACCCCATCCCTGATTCAGGAAAGCCTGTAGGCAGGTATTTATTAAACTCCTTTGAAATACATGAAAATTCTTCCATATTTATTTTTAATTGGTGCATAATTTGTGTATTCTACCCATGCTCCAGGAAGTTCAGAATGGAGTCTGAGTTCTTAGGAAATGTAGACACTTAAAAAGTACCTCTGATGTGTTTGAGATTTCTAGTTTTATAATGATGTCTATAAAAATTAGAGAAAATTCAGAAGTGCAGCTATCAGGAGAAGAGGAGAACTTCATTTGACCTGTACAACATGAACACAAATACCAGCTTTGCCTCTGTTTATAATGTATAACTATCCATTATTTAAATAATGACATTATAATACCACGTTTCCAATCCACACATCAGACTAGATGATCTCCAGAGGTCCCTTACAAATCCTACTGTTCTATGAATACTCTTGAGTCTTTGTTACCTTGAGCATCTCCTGGAGCACTGTTACACACTTTGACCTTTATCTGATATCTGAAAAAATATGTACATGCAGGATAACAAAATAAGGGAAAGAAAGGAAAAGGTACATCTGATAGAGCAATCCTAGCTGGATGCCAGGTGCCTACTAAAGCCATGTTGTCACTCCCTTCCTCAGCTGGACAGGGGACAGAAAAAATAACTAAAGGCTCACGAGCCAAGGTTAGGACAGGGTGATCACTCAGCAATCACCATCACAGGCAAACCAGACTTGGCTTGGGGAAATGAGTTTGACTTATTACCAAGCAAATCAGAGTAGAGAAACAAAACCAAACCATAAAAAACACCTTCCCCTCTCACCCCTCCCTTTTTCCCAGGCTCAGCTTTACTCACAATTTTCTCTGTCTTCTCCCAACATCCCAAACAATGCCTCTGCCACTCTCCATGAGGACTCCTCACACTCTTCCCCCACTCTAGCATGGTACTCTTCCCACAGGACTCAATGCTCCATGAACTTCCCCAACTCAAGTCATTCCCACAGGCTATATCTCTTCACAAACTGTTTCAGAGTGTGTCCCTTTCACAGGGTATAGTCCTTCCAGAACAGACTGCTCCAGTGTGCATCCGCCACAGGTTCACAAATCCTTCCAGCAAACCTACTGCAGTGTGGGGTCCTCTTCGCAAGTCCACATGTCCTGTCAGGAGCCTGCTTATTTCCCACAGTGCCACAGCCTCCTTAAGGCATCCACCTGCTCTAGCATGGAGTCTTACAGTTTGCAGGTGGATATCTGTTCCACCGTTAACCTCCATATGTTACAGATGGACAGACTGCCTTACTTTCATCTTCACCACAAGCTGCAGGGGAATCTCTGCTCTGGTCCCTGAAGCGCCTTCTTCCCCCTCCTCTTCATTGACTTCAAGGTCTGCAGAGTTGTTGCTCTCAGACATATTCTCACTCTCCTCTCCAGCTGCAATTACTCTTGCACAATAACTTCTTCACCCTTCTTAAACATTTTGTCACAGTGGCACTACCACCATCACCCATTAGCTCAACCGGATCACGGGTGATCTTTCTAGCAGGTTTCTTCAAAAGCTAGCCCTGCAGCCCCACCCACTACTAAAAGCTTGCCCTTCCAAGTCATCTATCTGTTAAAGGTCAGGGGATAGTAGTTCACAAGAAAGTATTCACTTCAATGTTGTGCATAAAGACGGTTTAAGTATGTAGTTTAAGCTGTAAAGTGTTGCTGAGGATTAAATACAACAGAATGGTTAGAAGACATATAGATAAACACACACACACAATTGTGTGTTAAATTATATGGGACCTGAGCACAACACAAATGATATGGAATAAGAGGCAGAGATTGCACTGGGTCTGGCTGAAATGGAGTTATTTTTCCTCACAGCAGCCTTCATAGCTGTACTTTGTCTTGGTAGCTGGGAATAACACACCAGTGTTATGGCTATTGTGCAACATTGGCTCAGTTTATAGAATTACAGAATCATAGAACTGTTAGGGTTAGAAGGGACCTCAAGGATCATCTAGTTCCAACCCCCCTGCCATGGACAGGGACACCTCACATTAGATCAGGTTGCTCAGAGCCACATCCAGCCTGGCCTTAAAAACCTCCAGGGATGGGGTTTCTACTGCCTCCCTGGGCAACCTGTTCCAGTGCCTCACCACCCTCATGGTGTAAAACTTCTTCCCAACATCCAATCTGAATCTTCCCGCTTCTAGATTTGCTCCATTCCCCCTAGTCCTGTTGCTACCTGACATCCTAAAAAGTCCCTCCCCAGCTTTCTTGTAGGCCCCCTTAAGATACTGGAAGGCCACAATAAGGTCACCTTGGAGCCTTCTCTTCTCCAGACTGAATAGCCCCAACATTTTCAGTCTGTCCTCATAGGAGAGGTGCTCCAGCCCTCTGATCATCCTCGTGGCCCTTCTCTGGACACGTTCCAGCACCTCCAGATCCTTCTTGTAATAACGGCTCCAGAACTGGATGCAGTACTCCAGGTGGGGTCTCACCAGAGCTGAGTAGAGGGGGAGAATCACCTCCCTTGACCTGCTGGCTATCCTTCTCTTGATGCAGCCCAGGATGTGATTGGCTTTGTAGGCTGCAAGTGCACATTGACAGCTCATGTTGAGCTTCTCATCCCCAAGTCCTTTTCTTCAGGGCTATTCTCAAGCCAGTCACTGCCTAGCCTATATCGGTGCTTGGGATTGCCCCCACCCAGATGTAGGACTTTGCATTTGGTCTTGTTGAACTTCATGAGGTTGGCTTGGGCCCACCTCTCCTGCCTGTCAAGGTCCCTCTGGATGGCATCCCTTCCCTCCAGCATGTCTGCTGCACCACACAGATTGGTGTCATCAGGAAACTTGCTGAGGGTGCACTCAATGACTCTGTCCATGTTGCCAACAAAGATGTTGAACAAGAGTGGTCCCAGCACTGATCCCTGAGGGACTCCACTTGTCACTGGCCTCCACCTGGGCATGGACCCATTGACAAACACTTCTTGGGTATGGCCATCAAGCCAGGTCAAGCTTCAAGGGTGTCAATCATTTATACATATATGCCAGTAAGCTGGGGGTGGGCAAGATCTTCAGAAGGGACATAGCACAGCTGACCCAAACTGAACAAAGAGATATGCCATGCCATATGACTTCTGCTCAGCAACAAAAGATAAGAGAAAGGAGGGGGAAGGGGGAGCATTCAGTATTTACATTCTCTTCCAGAGCAGCTCCTGCACATACTGAAGATATACTTCCAAGGAAGTGACTGGACATCACCTGCTGGTGGGAAGTAGACAATAAATCTTTTTGTTCTCCTTTGTTGGTCTTTGCTTTTGCTTTATTAAACTGTCTTTATCTTTACCCACAAGCTTTTCATTTTATTTTCTCTACCCTGTCCAGCCAAGGGAGGGTGGAGTGAAATGCATCTTTGGTGGGCACCTGGTATCCAGCCAAGGTCAACCCAAAGCAGTACAATAAGCATACTGCAAGCTCAGTCATTTGACAAAAATGATCATATTAAGTCCTTGGAATAAATCACTTCAGAAGAAAATCCACACCTAGACACTGCAAGTGTTCTTAAAAAAATGACAACAGTATCCAACAACTAGCAGAAAAGATTGATGGAAATTTTAAATCACCAATTGAATTCTCTATTCTAAGTATGCATAGAATACGATGTCTCACACAAGCTGTCTGATAACTGTAGGGAATGATAATCTGATGACTTTTTAATAGTGCTAGTATTGATTCTTACCATTTTGTTTCACTTGGAATGAGTCTGATCTGCAATAATAAAATATATTTCTTGTAGAAGTTGAACTGAAGACCATGTTCTTTTGAACAGCCAGGTAGAACACCTACCTGATATAGGCAACCTAATGGGGGGACTCAAATGCATGTCAAAAGTAGCAGTGAGGAGAACAAGTACCAGGTGTTGTCAAGAAACCACCAATCTTTAACCAGTCTCTATTAAACATGCCAGGTCAAAGTTTAGGTCTGGTAAAGAATATTAATTGGAAAAAAGGGCATTCACTATTAACCAAGTTTTCAATAAGTAAAGGACTTACAGAGTTTAGTAACATATGAAGATTTATGAAAATTAGGATTGGGACATGGCAGACAGATTGAATTTCATTTACAGAACATATGTCATGTTCTTACCAACGAATATCATCTCCAAATATGGAAAATGGGGGCATGAATATCATGCATAAATAGTGATGATATTTCCCCCCCGATAATTTATAAATATATAAATACTTCTGCTTCAAAAGAAACTGAATAGAAATAGTTAGGTGAGCTGAAAGAACAGAAAAATATTAAAAATTAAAGAAACATCTGTAGTATATATGTAAAATATAAAATATGAAGTTAAATCATGAACTCAGAAATAAACCCTAGCTCAATATTATTTGACAAGTTATCTGTCCAAGAATACTACAAATGAGTTTGACAGACATGGGAAAAGCAACTGGCAACCTGTAATGAAGGCACCATACGCCCAAAATTATGCCCCCAAACACCAGCTAACTTGTCCCAACATGTTTTGGTAAGTCCCTCTTCCCATCCTCCTTTCAGGAAAGAAGGACAAAGGCCCAGACTCCAACCTGTCTCCTAAAGGGTAAACAACTGCATGCACCCATCGCATGGCATGCTCGTACTCTTTCCATCTAAGGGCATAATTCTAGCTTCAACCTTTCTATAGATTAAAGCAGGTTGTGGACAAGTGTGCCCATTGGCCAGATCCAGCCTTGAGAAATCTATAAGTACTATTCCATTTGTTTATCAACTTGATCTCTCCTTTTGCTTTCTCTTGCTTTGGCTGAGCTACGGAAGCTCGCAACCCCTAAGTCTTCTCACTCCCACATGCAAGCACACTAGAAGACTCTGCACCACGGAGAGAAGCCAGCCCCCCGAGCTGCTCGAGGAACCAGCAAATAGGATGATCCCTTCACTGAGAACCAGTGCCGTAAGCCCAGTCAAAAGGGCTGCAGAACACCCCGAGAAGGGTAAGCTCTAGCCCAGAAGGGGAAGGACTAAGCCCCAGCCTGGCAGTCCAGATCTGCTGCAAGCTAATTAAGCAGCCAATCAAGCAGAAACGCATTCTGCATGACCCCCACCGTTTGCAGGAGAGAAAAGGAGCCGCTTACTGTCGCCACTCCACAGCCCTGTGTCGTCAGGGCAAAGCACCAGGGATTTTCCCGAGAGAGAGAGAGAGAGAAAATATCCTCTCCTTTGAGATCAAGTCAAAGACTGCATCGTAACCTTAATGAGAAGCAGTCACCGAGATTCAGCATAATCAGCTCACCTCGAGCCAAACCGAGGGGGAAGCGCCCTTCACCGCACCCCTTCCCCGACCCCGCCTACCGGGAACTGTCACCTGACCCGGCCCCACCGCACATAGAACCACTCCTCCAGACCGGCCCTGCAGAGCCAATCCTCCGTTCAGGGATCTACTCCAATCCTGCTAAAGAAAGTCACATCCCCATGACCATGGGAGAAGGAAAGCCTTGCCCCTCCACGGCCGCGGGAAGAGAGAGAAAGTCTTGCCCCACCCGTGGAGGCAGGGGGAGAAAGAAAGTCGCCACCCGAATGGGACCAGCCCCGGGCAGAAATCTGGCAGCAGTGAGCAACCAGCCAGTGTAACCTAGCAACTTTCCTCTCTACAGAGAAAGACAGAATGTATCTTTCCATGTATGCAACATTCAGTAAGAGTCTATTCAAAGCGCCCACACGTAGCCGCGTGATATTTCCAGCTTAACTTGCCTCGTGATAACATTATAAATATCTCTGTACATAGCCGCAGCCGCAAAGCGTCTTGTCAAGTCCCCATCTAGTGGACAAACGACGGAACTGCACCTTTCGTTCCCTTAATTAGAAATTGATTCTGTAAATATTATAATTGGGTATAATTGTATATATTGAACTAGTTATGGACTATATTTTACAACCGTGCATTTGAATCGATATATATACAGTGATTAATAGGTTATTCATATTAATAATAATAAATAATATTTTTAGTAATTCATATTTAATAATTAATAATTAATAACCATTATCCTCCATCCCTAATGTGATGGTTTGAAACTTTCTTTTTATTTTTTCTTGTAAAGTTCAAAACAGAGAAAGTGAAAGAGTGTAAATAAGTCACTATTGGGTGTAAGAAAGCAAAATACTGATTGTTCTAAACACTTCCATTGGATAGATAGAAATGTTTAACAACTATTACCCAAAACAAAGGGGGGCACTCTGCACACTCTGCATTCTGCAGTCGAGGCAGTTGCTCGGCTGTCTGGCTGCTGTTTTCTTCTTCTCTTCTGGCAGAAGATAACACACTGACCTTGACGAGCTAAGTTAACAATTTCTCTGCTTTAACTAACTCTCTGCTTTCTGTCTAGGGGGGTCTGGGGGGGAAGCTCCTGGGAGAGAGGCCCCTTTGGGAAGGGTCCCCTTTGGGGGGAAGCAAAGAGAGATTGGTTGTGCTTTTCTGTTGATTGTATATGTTTATAAATGTTGTGAATTTTGTATATTTGTACATATTCATTGCATTTCGTCGTAGATTGTAGAATCTGCTTTGTAAATACAGCTTTCATTTGCTTCCAGACTGAGCTAGCCTTGTTATTGTCGATGGGGGGGGGGGGAGGGGGGGGGAATTTCAGCTCACACTGACACACCTAATCACCCCCCCATGATACAACCCAAAATCATGTCCAGAATTGGTTCAAGCAAATGTCTTTGACATTTTAATGTGTATTAATTTGCTATACTAAAACATCTGTAACAAGGGACTTTCTTTGAAAGTCATAAAAATTGGGATAAATCCATTAAACATGGTAAGCTAAAATGCATAACTTCAGCATGTTAAATCCCTAGGTGGAAGCTTTAACTAGAAAATAATTTCTTTTGTGATGTGAGAGTTTTTCTTTTACTTTTCCACACATTTCAGAGTCTACTCCTTATTGAAAAGGGGATAAAAAGAAACAATCTCTGGTAGTATAAAATCATTTTATGGCAGATTAGTTTAAATGTTTCACTTAACAAAAAATATTAATTATAAATAGTAATGTTTGTAAGTAGATTTTGTGAAATAAGATGTGAATGGCTTATATCATACACCTGATGTTTTCATTGCCATTTATAACTATTCTTATGTTTAATGGTGTCAGGCACTAACAAGTATGCTATCTCTAAACAAGTGATTTCCTTGCCCAAAGAACATATTTAATCTGTTAGATAAATTCTGTAAATTAAGACATAAAGGATAAATGACCATTTTAGCCAAGTACTTTGGTCTGGAGGGAGAGAGAGAGACTCCGTTCTTTTTTGAACATTCCCGTGTTGTAAAATTGAAGGCACAAATGAGGTCAAATATCAAAAGCGAGGCTATTTATTAACAGAATAAAGTGGATGGAACAGAAGAAGGGAGAGAGGGAGAGAGAGAGAGGAAAAATAGAGAAAGGGAGAGAGAGCAAGAAAGGAATTATATTACCACACAGCCCCCCACCCCCACCAGATTATTTGGCTGGAGGAGGTCTGAGGATGGGTGCTGTCTCTTTGGCTTGGAGGAGATGTCATCCTTGTTGGTTTGTGCTGTCCTTCCTGGAGGAGGACAGGGAGTGATCCCAAAGTCCAAGTCCTTCTCTGAGCAGCCTCCAACATGTGATATCTTCAGTAAATATGTCTTTTCTCTTCTCCATGGGTTCTTCTTTTCTTCTTACAGCAGGCAGAACTTAGGGCACGGAGAGGGGGTTCCTGGTTTGCTGCTTCCAGGCTGCATGGTGATGTCATTTTCTCTCTGTGTCTGTCTTTTTCTGTCTGTTTCTCACTGTCTGAGCTGCTAAGGCTTAGTGTCTTATTCAGTTAGTTGCAGCTCCCTCTGGCCCACACTCCAGTCACATTAATGCATATTCGACTGCCAGGTGTGGTATCACTAGACAGCTGACCCATCAGACATGTCGTTCACAGCAATCTTATCTTTTTGTTGTACATTCCAGAGGGTCTTTTCACCATCCCCTCCCTGGGCAGCTGTTGTGTGGGTAAGGAGAAAAGGTGATTTTATCTTTGTTGATTCACATCAAAAGAGACAAGGTTTAGTCTCTTACACCAAATTCTTCCATAAGTTTAACAAATTCAACATAGACAAAAAAAAAAGTTTCTCAAATGCTAGACACCAATAGGAAAAATTTCTCATGTGAGAGAATTCCTTCACAGTCTGTCAGTGCATTAAGTATGAACCCAAATTAAAGTATGTTTGCCTTGATTCATGAGTACATAAACAAAGTAACCAAAGTAAGCATAGTAATCACTAAGCTGTAAGTTATTCCTGTAACTAAATCTTTTTCCACTTTATTACTGTACCATGTATCAACTAGGTCTAGTACCCTGTATTTTTAAGCAGAGAAAATGTTGTCTCACGATCCATACAAGCTTTACTATGCTAGTATCCACTCAAACTAATTCTTAAAATTTGAAGGCAATGTAACAAAGAAAATGAAAATATTATTACTGAGTCTCTTGAGAACATAAAATGTTTCAAAAGGTGCTTTTAAAATCTAATCTATGATATGTGTTTCAGGATTTCAACAAACATAGAAATTGTGAAAGCAAAATTACCACATTTATGAATTCATTTGATATTGCTACCAAATGATGGTCTTGAAACGGTTATTTTAAATTATTTTTTTAAAAATCTGTGATCTGAAATTTTTGTCACTGTAAGCCAACAAAACATGATTTAGGGGGATAAAATAAATTAAATAACCCCCTCCTTTTTTTCTTTGTTTAAGAACAATGAATGTAAATGTAAGCCTTCACATTGTTTCACTCTGTGGAAACATCGGTTTATTCATGCTGAATCTGAAAGGTGTGTTTAAAAATGAAATATCACAGATAAAAATAGAGAGCATTAGGTAGCTTTTAGCATTAGAGCTTCTTCTCTGTTGAACACATGTTAGTCTCTACACTTAAATTCTTTCAGACTTTTACAGAAGTTCACACATTTTCCAAACACTTTGATAGTATAACTTAGAATAGAAAAAAGAAAATCAAAAGACTAACTTTCATGTGAAAAAAAAATCAAGAGGGGGAAAAACTCCTCCATTTTTCACACTGTATTTCTGAATGATGCTTATTAAACACTTGAAAAAATAAAGGCAAGGAAAGAAAAGAGAAAGGAAAGGGAAGAATGAAAGTAAAAATCCAGTCAAGCTCTAATGTTTAAAGGCTGTAAATCAGTTACAGAAATCCATTGATTCTATACAGAACCCGTCACATGCCTTTCCACATCCCCTGGACTGATTTAAGAGTTAGCCAACAGCTCAATATTTCCTCCTACCCATTCAGATTCTTAAGCTGCAAAAATTGTTAACTTCCTTGAAGTCATTAGATTTGTCACATTTAAAACCCATGTATTAGTCTTCCATTAAAACAGTTCCAATAGCTGGCATAAAGAATCCACGTCACTCCAGTTGTAAGGGAAAATGGGCCATAGGTCACTAATTCTTTTGAGTTTGTCCACAATATTAATACGTGAACAAACTTGTACTAACTAATAATCAAAACTGATGAAATATATGAGCATAGGTCATCTCTTTTGTTCTGAGCATTAGCACTTCTTCTGTTTGAGTCTTAAGGCAATGAAGACAAGAGCAATTAAAGTCTGAGAAATTGCAGTTCTTGCAATATGTGTGGTTGTTTTTTCAACCATTTTTAAAAGATCTAATTATTACCACAACTCTTCACTCAAAATGTCTCACCTCTTCTACTGCTCTGCTGTTTCTAGGTATATGTCGCTGATTAAGAGATCAGGACTACTGGACCTCAGTTCCGGTTTCATTAAAAGTTGAATAAGAAATTGCAGGGAGACTGTGACAATCCTTAGGTTTTCAAAACTGACATGTTCCAAGTTCCTTACAGACTCATGAGTGTAAAATAGAGACTAGCAATTTGAAGTCAATATTTTGCTACAGTATGTAAATTAGAATGGTTGGGATACCAAGGATGGCCTATAGCTGCTAACATATGAGTCTCTGATTAAGGGAAGCAAACATTCTAACATTACTAACATATACAAGTATTTGAAATTGGAAAGTATGTATATGTACCAAATTGTCCTCACTGTTCTGGAACATTCTCAGCATGTCTGAGATTTACAGTAACATTAAAGCAGGTTTGTTTTGTTGTTTGTTTTTTTTTTCTTCTTGCAAATATGTGAAAATGACAGTAGCTTCTAAAAATTTTAATTACAAGACAAATGTCTTCCATAGTAAGTAATCATATGTTGTCTAAGAGATACACAATCTAGATTTAAAAACTACTTGGTATAAAAGGTGAATTTCATAGATGAAGAAATATTTTGATCATTGCACTGTAAAATGTAAACTAATTGTGTTCAGAATTCAAAGTCTGCTCCCTTGTTTCATTTCAGAGTTACAGTAAAAAGAAACTATAAACTTGAATGTAGAACTTGAGTGTCAGAGATGGCCTTTTTATGTCCATTATCCATTCCTGACAATACAAACAAAATCACAATACATTTACATATCTTTTTGTCTACCATGCTTCTGGAGAGTAAATGTACTGTTAATAAAAAAAATAAAAATCAAAAAAATGCAAAAAAAATTCAGTGGAAATACTGCTGAAATAAATCAAGCTGAAAAGATGACTACATTTCTTAAAAAGTGTTCTGTCTTTGCATTTTTAAAGCTGGATTCAAAATGGCCTAACATTATTCCTTTTGGAGTGGTATTGACAGGGCTTACTGAAAATGGTATCTTGAATTTAAAAGCTGATCTGTAATACTGAAGATGAGTAAGATTTCCTTAAACTATTAAGAATAATGTTGAATACCAAAGATACAAGCAGTCTTTGGTTTGGGTTCCTTACCTCAAGGTGCATTTTATTTATTAAAAGAAATAGGTTTTGGTCAATCATGTTTTAGGAGATGAAGAAAACAACTTTCTGATGACACAGGAATTCTCCTGCTTTCTTCCCTGGTAGTTTGTATGTAAAGTATCTCAATTGCTATTGCTCATGTGACAAATTAGATCAAATGCTAGGCAGAATTTAGGCTAATGGTGTTATGGCTGACATAGAGCTGAACTGGTTGTCTTCCTTTGAGGGGATGGGAATGTGTCATGATATACAGCAAGATATCCCTAGGCATTGCTCAAATATACCCATTAAAAATAAAGCTGCTGATCACATTCATGTTTTATTGTTAAATTACAGTGAAGTACTGAGATCCCCATGCAGATGATACTCCAGAAATACAAATGTGTAAATATATCTGTACTTATATATTCATATAAATGATGAATAGATATATTTACTTCAAAGACAACACACTTTGTTGTTTATAAAAACATTCTCAATTCCCAAAAAATTGTATTCTGCAAAGCCTTTGGTATATATATTTTTCTATTGTTAGACCTTTCACCATCAAAAAACCAATTCCCCATAGTCTCGAAGCACAGAGGCAGATTAATTGTGCTAATCAGTGTTTTTAAATGTACATAGGCCTAATTAGCAAATATCTTTCCTTTTTACTTCTTGTTCCCATATAGATACAGCCTTTGGATATTTCAGTGGAAATGCTAAATGTCTCATCTCCTAGTTGGTGCATTTTCTATTGTACTGCAATATAAAAACATTCACACCACCAGGAGGCACACCATTGTAACTAACTACAATTTTTCTTTTTTAGAACCTTTCTCCTAAATGTTTTATGCATGTAGTATTTGTGAAGCATATTGGTCTACAGGATGAGATCCATTTTATTTACAGAACTATAAATTCTCAATTGTGTCAGTACTGTTCCCTTTAACTCACTGTACCTCAGGCCAGATGTGTGACAGGAATTGGTTATTTTGTGTTTGATGAGAAGCACCCAGCTGCATGGCAACGCATCCAAACCCCCTCCCCTCACACCATGGAGTCCGGGAAGAGGTTGAAGATCAGGAAATGTGAGAAGAGGGGTAAGGAGGAAGGCAGCTCCCCACTTTCAAGGCCATGTCAGCTGACACCTGGGCCCCTTCCCCTAAGTCACATGTCAGGGCAGAGCCCCAGGCCAGAACAATACAGAACCTGATGCTGGTCGGTTTCTTACCCTTTTCTGAGTGTGTGAAAGAAGATTTGTAGCATTTGAGACACAGGACATTTGGCCCGTGAGCTGATATAAAATGGGTTTGCTGGAGAGCACTGAAGGGTCTTCCTGGGCTTTTCTCCCTCCACATGGATGGACTACACTCTGCAGTCCAGAAAGATTCCTTGAGAAACAGAGACACTAAGAGGACTACCCACAATTGGAACCAGGTTGTGAGTATGTTTGGAACCTGCCTGAGTCTCCAGGGAGTACCTTTTGTTAGTATGGGCAATATACTGCTCTTGGGTTCTATCATTTTTCCAAATACTGATACTCAACCATGTGAACTCGTTCTTGTACTCTGGAGATATTGTACAACCGAGCAATGAACCTGTAAATAATATTTTATTAAGTTGTATATAAGTTATGTGGGTGGCACGATCTCTAAATTAATAAATAAATTATATTTTTGTCTATTTCCCACCTGCAACCCTTTATCCATAAGAAGCTGCCTGATAAGAGAAGTTGAAGCAATGCAAAACAAGCACTTATAAACTAAGTAGGGCTGGGAATGTGTTGATTAGCTCACCAATCACAAATACCCTCTGAACGCCTTGTAGAGGACAAACGGACCTGAAGGAAGATGAAGGGGAGGAGGGCAGCTGCTGGGCGGGGGCGCCATGACCCCCAAGTGGGCTGCGCACATGAGCAATAGGGGATGTAGATCACGTAACATGATTATGTCATGGGGAGGGGGCTTTTGCCCCACAGCCCAGCCTCCTGGGACATCTTGGCCCAGCGTCGCAGGACGCTGACCCCGTTCAAGCCAGATACAGCTAATAGCAGCGTGACTGCCGCTTCTCCTGTCCTACCAACAAGACTTGGTCTCACAGGGATGCCCGCCTTGATAGGAGACAGACAGCTCTGCCATTTCACGATCTCTGGTACCACCGTGTTCCTCATGGGGTGGCTAGTGTGAATTATTTTGTGCTTTACTTCTTGCTTGTGCTTTACTTTCAGGTTGTGCCTTGCTTTCTGTTCTAGTGCCTTGCTACAAGTTTATGTAGCCTAGTCTGCCTTTTCAAAATAAAATGAAGCCATGCCTGACGGCACCTGTGATACATGTATTAATTTCTGATCCAAAGAACCCACTAAAACAAGATGGCCTGAAGAATTAGTTTTATTTCCAAAATCCATTCAACTGTTTTTCCCAATGTGGGTATTTCCAGTCCTGTACTATGTCCTTTGTGCTATTGGAAAAAAATGTACACCAATATTGCCTAGAACTAAGGCTACTTTGTTTTGAAATATGAACTATAAAGCTTATGATTTCTGACAGGTCTTGTTATTTGCTATTTTTCAATTAATCATACCTGAAGCAACCTCAGTATGGACCACATGTATGGGCATTGCACATGCACACTGGTGTAAGATCACTTGTCTTCAAAAACAAACGTTTTTCACAAAGCAGACAAGCAACTTGAAGACATACATGTCATGAATATGAGCTTAAAATAAAAGTCAGTGAAGATATCGTTGAGTTACCAGAGTCCAAAACATTCATGCCATGGCATTTATCTTCTTACAAATACAAATATTTCTAGCTGTGGCTACAATACAAGCACCACCCAAGGTCTGTCTACACGCATCAAGTAAACATGCCAAAGGTCACAAAATGGAATTACACAGCAAGTACTGGGAGAGCCAATACTTAAACTTGACTCCAAGTTTAGTTCATTAACACAATATATTTTCAATCTTCTCTTTAGAAACAGCAGTTTTAATATCACATTTTCCTGGTATTTTAGCCAGAAGAGTCACTATCACATCTGTAAGACAGCTCAGCATTCCAGGATTACATCAGTTCATCTGTCATTAGTTTCACCAAACTCAACCATCTGGACTGAATTTGCTTATGTTAGTGTCAACTTCAGACTGTGGATTTTTAGAGAATTAAAAACAGTGTGGCAGTTATTTAGAAAAGAAATTAAGTCCTTTCTCTTGTGTTAAACTATTCACTGTCTTGCTCATTTCCCGATAAATTCAGTGGGAAGTTAAAGCATTCCCATGCTGGAGAGATAGACCCTATATGCATACTATTGCATGGTATGAAGCAATAGAAAGGAAGACTGTATTGTACTGAGTCCATCCACTTAAGCATTTTACCAGGACAAGTGAGTATTTCTGAAACATATCTCCCAATCACCCACATACTGTGTCTTGTGTCACTCTGTGAAGAGGTCTAGAAGTGAACAAACTAGATTCCTTTCAGACAAAAACAAATATGAAGATGTGCTCAAGGAGTATGCCAAGTATGCTCCAAATGTTAATAGATGTCCAGTCTACAATCCTGATTAGTGTTGGTTTGAAATAAAACTCTTGAAATGTATATACTATAGTCATTAGGTGCAAACCCCCAACAAATGGGCCATCATTGCAAGTGATACTTGAAATCAAGTGCATTTTTTTAGTGTTTTCAGACGTTTTTCATGGTTATCAATATTGTCATGGGTTTAGTCAATTGAATCTGCTGATACGTATTCAATACCATGCTGACATCATGGCAGCTTGAAAATGAAAGTGCCAGCTGGAGCAGTGTCATGGGACGTGAAGTTCAGATTGTAACAAGAGGGGCCTTCTGTTTCCAGCTGCTGCTCTGGTTTCTGGTTTTGGGGTGTTGGTCTTTTCTGCTGGGTCTGGGGTGTGGGGAATTGTTTGATGTCTGACTCACAGAATCACAGAATCAACCAGGTTGGAAAAGACTTCAGAGATCGTCAAGTCCAACCTATTACCTAACACCACCTGACAACTAAACCATGGCTCCAAGTGCCACATCCAATCTTTTTTTGAACACTTCCAGGGGCAGTGACTCCAACACCATGCTGGGCAGCCCATTCCACTGGCCAATTACTCTTTCTATGAAGAACTTTCTTCTCACCTCAAGCGTAAACTTCCGTTGGTGCATCTTGAGACTCTGTCCTCTTGCTCTGTTGATGGTTTTCTGGGAGAAGAGACCAAGCCCCACCTGTCTACAACCTCCTTTCAGGTAGCTGTAGAGAGCAATAAGGTCTCCTCCTCTTCTCCAGGTTAAACAACCCTAACTCCTGCTTCTGCTTTTTCTGTGTTTTTCTGTCAAACAGGCTGAAGTAATTGTACACCGTATTATGTCATTGAACTTCTCATGTCCTTTCCATCCCAATTGTGCTTGTGAGAGCACATTGTCTAAAAAACAGTACAAATATAAACTGGCTGAAGAACAGCGTCTGAAGACTGCTGGAACCAATAAAAGACTGTAGAGAATAAATGGGTCAAGTAGCAACAGGTAGCATTAAAGGGTTGTTTCTTTGCCTTTACATCTCCAGAAAGCTAAAAAACATAATTTTGCTGTGAGACAGGTGAGCTGTCTATTTTCCTGTTCATCGGATCATAGGATGTTAGGGTTTGGAAGGGACAGTTGAAGATCATCAAGTCCAACTCCCCTTCCAGAGGAGGACCATAGAATCCATTGCAGGTCACACAGGGACACATCCAGATGGGTCTTGAAAGTCTCCAGAGAAGGAGACTCCACAACCTCTCTGGGGAGCCTGTTCCAGTGCTCTGTGACCCTCACAGCGAAGAAGTTCCTCCTCATGTTGGGGTGGAACCTCCTGTGCTGTAGTTTATATCCATTGCCCCTTGTCCTATCACAGGGTGTAACAAAGAAGAGCGTGTCCCCTCCTTCTTGACACCCAGCCCTCATATATTTATAAACATTTATTAAATCTCCTCTCAGTCTTCTGTTCTCCAGACTAAACAGCCCCAGGGCTCTCAGCCTCTCCTCATAGGGCATATGCTCCAGTCCCTTAATCATCCTTGTAGCTCTCCATTGGACTCTTTCCAGCAGATCCCTGGCCTTCTTGAACTGGGGAGCCAAAAACTGGAAGCAATATTCCAAGTGAGGACAGAGTAGAGGGGGAAGAGAAACTCCCTCAATCTGAGGGACACATCCCTCCAGGATCCCATTGGCCTTCTTGGCCACAGGGGCACATTGCTGTCCCATGGAGAACTTGTTAACCACCAGGACTCCCAGGTCCTTCTCCACAAGGCTCCTCTTCAGCAGATCACCTCCTAACCTGTACTGGTGCCATTCAGTATTCCTTCCCAGATGCAGGACTCTGCACTTATCCTTGTTGCACCTCATTAGGTTCCTCTCTGCCCAGCTCTCCAGTCTGTCCAGGTCTCATTGAATGGCCGCACAGCCTTCAGGTGTATCAGCCAAGCTCCCCAGCTTGGTATCATCAGCAAACGTGCTGAGCAGATGCTCTGTCCCCTCATCAATGTCAGTGATGAAGATGTTGAACAGCACTAGACCCAGCACTGATCCCTGAGGGACTCCACTAATTACAGCTCTCCATCTGGACTTGGCACCATTAATCACCATTCATTGGAGTCTATTTTGTAACCAGTTCCTAATCCATCTCACTATCTGTTCTTCTATCCTACACTTCCTGACCTTACTCACAAGGATGTTATGGGAGACAGTGTCAAAAGCCTTACTAAAGTCAAGGTAGACTACATCCACTGGTCTCCCTGCATCTACCCATTCTGTTACAACATCATAGAAGCTTATCAGATTAGCCAAGCACAATTTCCCCTTGGTAAATCCATGCTGACTGCTCCTGATAACCTTCTTCTCTTCCAAGTGCCTAGAGATGCCCTCCACAATGAGCTGCTCCATCATTTTTCCAGGGATGGAGGTGATGCTTACTGGTGTGTAGTTTCCTGAAACCTCTTTCTTGCCCTTTTTGAAGACTGGAGTGATGTTGGCTTTCTTCCAGTCCTAAGGCACCTCTCCTGTCTGCCAGGATTTTGCAAAAATGATGGAGAGTGGTAGAGTGACAACATCAGGCAGCTCTTTCAACACTCTTGGGTGCATCTCATCAGGCCCCATGGACTTATGGATGTTCAGTTTACGTAACTGATCCCTAACCCAGTCTTCATTGACTAGTGAAAGGTCCTCCTTCCTCCAGTCTTCTTCTCCTTCATCCAGGGTCTGGAGTTCATAGGGGAGTTCAGTCATAGGAGTAAAGACTGAAGCAAAGAAGGCGTTCATCAACTCTGACTTTTCTGCACCCTCAGTTATCAGGCCACCTCATTCAGCAGTGGTCCCACACCTTCCTTATTCTTCCTTTTCCTACTGATGTATTTGAAGAAGGCCTTCTTGTTCTCTTTTACTTCCTTTGCCAGTTTTAGTTCCAAGAGGGCTTTGGCCTTCCTTATTGCCTTTCTACATGCCCTGGCAATTACTCTATAGTTCTGCCATGTGACAAGTCCCTTCTTCCATGAACTGGAAATATCTTTCTTCCATGAGATTTCCTTCAGAAGTTCCTTGCTTATCCATGCAGGTCTCCTGGCATGCCTACCCCATTTTTTACTCAAGGGAACACACCTATCTTGGCCTTGGAGGAAGTGGCATTTAAAAATTGATCAACTTTCTTGGACTCCTTTACCCTCCAGAGTCTTAGTCTATGGAATTCCTGCAAGTATATCTCTGAGGAGTAAAAAGTTAGCCCTGTGGAAGTCCAGGGTTGCAATCCTACTTACTGCCCTGCTTCTACCCTGTATGATACTAAACTCCACCATGTCATGGTCACTGTCGCCAAGGCTGTTCCTGACCAGTCTTTCTTTAATAGTTAATACAAGGTCCAGCAGTGCACCTCTCCTTGTTGGCTTCTCCACTACCTGTTCTTCATGGTGTGCCAATGTTGCTCAGAAGGTAGGAGAGAAACATTCAAACTTTAATCAGGCCCATCACAGCAACAAAGCAGAAACTGTTCTTTGCTTTGAAATCCTGCAGGAACTTTTATCTCTTTCCAAAGAAGATAACTCCTTCCTGAATATGACAAAATGCAACCAAATACACAGTAACAAAACCATTATTATTACCAAAATGTAAAGCTTTCTTTTTTGATTTGGTCTTTATTTAAGCACAGATCATTGTTACAACTATTTGCAAACACTATTTGCAAAATATCTGCTGCATAGGCACCACAGGCTAAACCATGAGAACAAAAGGTGTAATTTGGTCATAGCTGTCCAGCTCACTAACTGAACTGAGAATTTAACCAAGTGAAGAGGATCCTGGAAGAAGGAGGTTACCACTGAAAACCAGTATCTAAAGCTAAGATGAATCAGAAAAGTGAATTTTGGCTCTATAGAAAAATTAATTCTGGCTTCTAGTATTACATAAGAATTTCAAGTACATGATTCTTTAAATAGATCTTGCCTGTGTATGGGAAAACCCTTGGTGGCTTCTCAAAAGTTTTTCTGGACAATTGGGGTTTTTTACTTAGCTTGGAGAACTTTAAAACAATTTCTTTTTCAGATACTTGGAGACTTTAGACCCTATTAATCTATTTGCATTTTTTTTCTTTTAACACTCATGTGAAAGTATATATTTATATGTATTTTTCCCCATTGAGGTGTTTTTATTTATCCATTTTTTTCTTCCTTCCATGGGGAGCAAGCTGGTATCTGTCAGAAAAATTGACAAGATTTTTGGCACATTTATTCTTTATGAACAGAAAACTGCTTTTACCATCCAAAACTGAGAAAAGGAGGAGGAAAACCCCTTGTAAGCATACTTTCAAAAGTATGCAGTGACAAAGACTTCAAAAAGTGAGATAATTATTTAGCAAAAAAATAGATCAGTTTGAGAAAAATTAACATAAAATTTGAAATTTAGAAAAATTGAAAATGTCATTTATTACTTGAAGAGAAAATAAAAGGAAGGAAAAGAAAAAAAATAGAATCTAATTGCTAATTCTTTCCAGAAACCTTGACTCAATCACATAAATAGTACTACAGATAAAACTCCACTCCCTCTGCTTGGAAGGAAAAGATCATCTTTTTCATCATATGACTTATTATGTACTCGTAAGGCAGAGTCATCCAAATTAATGATTAGATAACTGTTCTGAACACCTACCAGTTTAAAATCAAGAATCATTCAAGTTCTTTACATTTCAAAGGCCTGCATATCTAAAAGAACAGCTGCAAGTTATCATCTCTGAGTTTGTTAGGAATTGAAGCTCTAGATTAACCTGAATGAGTTGCACACAGGTGTGAAAAAATTAACCTCAGGACAAAGGGGACCTCATAATAATAAAATAAAGAATATCATATCTCAGCTTCCTCCCTATCCCTGCCTTTTTATTTACTATTCTTATTTTTACCAAAGACTATGACAACTGTTTTTTTACAAGTTTTACATCTGAGATGAGAGTTGTGTGTATGAAATTTTAGTGCACATTTGCACACATTATATATTTTGCATGCATTATAGAAAGTATCTAATATATGATAAATGATTATATATTTGTGGCAGTTTAGGCTGGGTGCCTCCTGCCACTGCTGCATGAGATACACCTCTGGTGTCCTGGGTGCCCACCCACAGGGGTGGACACCGGAAACGGCGTATTTCTACCCATAAGTCCTGCGCCCTATAAGGCCATCTGCAAAGTCATTCTCTTCCTCTTTCTTCCCTCTCTGCTCCCATGGGAGATGTCCTCTCTTATCGGGTAATGCCAGGGGAGTATCCTCTTGGCCTCTTAGGCCTAATGCCAGGAGGAGAATGGAGGGGGGGCAGTCTCAGACCTGGCCAGCCTGAGACTTGCCTAGCAGCGGGAGGTGGGGGGAAGAGCCCTGGGGGGTTTGGGTTTACCCTCAGGTGGGAAGAAGGGAAGGATTGGGAAGCCTTTGGGAATTCTGTGAGGGGTTCTGTACGCTTTGGGATATTCTTTGTCACTATGCTTTGTAGTTTGTAGTTCTCTGTAGCTTCACCAACTGCTTTTCCATTTAAACTTTCCATCACTCTCCAATCCATTTGTGTGAGTCTCATTCTTTTGTCCCTTTCGGGGCAAGAGACGATCTGTCTGGCCCCAAACCGGCACAATATTTCATACATATATTACATAGATGTATGTTACATATATATATCAGGTATATAACACATTAAAACCATTGGTTTATGGGAAAAAAGTAAACATGCTGTTATAATTTAAGACAATCACAATGAAGATTTTATAACTTTTTTGGTAGAAATTTATGAGTGAGTCATGGTTCACAGGGTCATGTAAATTTTCTTAAAATACTAATTAATATATTCAGTAAAAAAAATAAACAAGTAAATTGCGTCCTGGGATGCATCAAAAGAAGTGCGGCCAGCAGGTTGAGAGAGGTGATTCTGACGACTCTGCTCAGGTGAGACCTCACCTTGAGTACTGTGTCCAGCTCTGGGGCTCCCTGCATGAGACATGGATCTGCTGGAGTAGGTCCTGAGGAGGGCCACAAAGATGATCAGAATGCTGGAGCACCTCTTTTAAAGACAGGCTTAAAGAATGGAGAATGTTCAGTCTAGAGAGCAGAAGGCTTCAGGGAGAGTTTATAGTTACATTCCAATATTTGAAAGGGAGCTACCACTGTTTTTCCTTTTTAATAATGTTCCCAATACACCTGCTCTACTGAGTTAATTTCCCTTTTACTTTTGATTTCTTGGTCTGCCCATATTGTACATGTAGAAACAGAGCTACAACCTCAACCAGAGATTTGATTGAAAGACTTCCAAGTAACCTGAGATGACTGTTTTTAACCACACAGGAAGAAAGTATCAATATTATTCACTCTTTGATATGAATTCTCAGTTGCCACTGGAATCCCAAACACAGAATACTATAAGTAAAATAATTTCTTCATTGTATGAAAATAAGTACCTGAAAGATCTTACTCCTGCTGCTGATGCTAACGGGGTGAAGAGGAAAGGAAATGAGAAATAGCTGCTGCTGTAGGCATTGCAGTTGTAGGCTCTATTGCTTTCTCCTCCATACGGCATTTGTAGCTTATACTCCAAATCATCATTCTCAGAACAGCTGCTGTTTTTATCCTGGGTTTTGATCTATTTAACAACATTTGTCTAAGTTTTTTGTCATTTTTACTATGCTCCTATTGCACCTAATTCCAGTTGGCCTACTTCTCCTTCCACTTAGAAGTCAGATAGGCTTATTCTTTCCTTTGTAATATTTCCTTTGAGAAATTGAACAAATTGTGTCCCTTTTAAATCTTTTCAAATGTCTTGGACATTTCTCTTGCAACATTTTACCTTGAATACTTTTCCTTTCTACAGACAAAACCAGACTTTTGCATGTTACAAAGATGAGTGTAACAAGCTTATGTTTGATTGTTTGGTTTAATCATTCTTTCAAATAGTAAACAAAAAAAGAGAAGATGGTCTTCTCACATAACTTAAACTGCTAAAGAAAAGCAACGTGTCAAAGCCACAGTGTCATAAAACAAAGAAGGTAGATGATATCTGATCAAACCCAAAGCTAACTACAGCACAGGTCTCCAATAAATTCTTTCATCAAAAAAATAAGTTGAGTAAATCACACATTTAAATGGCTACTTATAACTGTCTTAGCAAACGTGTTAAGCTTTTTGTATACAACATGGTAAAGGAGACTTCTGTGAAGTTTGCTGATTGTTACTCTTCCCCTGATTTGGGCTGTCTTTGGGTGATGAATGAAGGCACGAACCCCATTGCCGTACAGCAACAAGATTCCAGAAATGAGAGCAGGGAATCTCATAAGTCTTCTCTGAAGATGCCTTGTAGAATCCCTTGCATTACAGAGTCTCAGAGTCCCATTTACAGAAAAAGTCCTGGAAGTCCTTGACAGATGAAGCAGCTAACAAGTCCTGAGCATATCCCTCACACCATCCCTACAGCGAAGCCCTTGCCAGAAGCAGCTAACTAACAGAAGCAGAAATCCTTAGCAGCCCTAACCAAAGATCCCTAACGAAAGATCCCTAACCAAAGCCCTAACCAAAAGTGACTATTGCTCACAGTGGCTGTTTTTTATACCCTTTGTTATCAATCTCTTAACCAGCAAAAGCCAACCGCATATATAAGCTAAAATCTTCTCTCAAAAAGAGGTGCCAGCATATCAAGGAGGTAGCTTCTGCAGCATGTTCCAATCAAAGGCTGCCAACATGAGGATGTTGTTCTCAGCACACATGGAATGTTATTGTTTTGCTCTACACAGCATGCTAAGGAATTGGTCAGCTAAGGAATCGTCCACTCTGCATGCGTCCAGCAACTGCCCTCAGAACAGTGGCTGCAATCGCTGATATTTATGAAGACAGTCTGCCACACTTGAGGGACATCATCAGAAATACTATGAAAGTATTTGTTTGGAGGCTCAGCAAGAAAGCCATGAAAACTAGTATCATTTAACATCTGGAGGACAAAAGTCATTTTTTCAGAACTGAGAAACAAGTTTATAGGATGACAGGAAAGGGTCTTAAAGAATCTTGAAGGTAGAATCAAAACACAGTATCTGATGTGTTAAATAGAGGGAGCTAATGGAAAGATGTGAAGGTTCTTGCATCCAGTACAATCAAAATGACAAGGCAGGAAAGTGATTATTACTGCAGAAGTCAGAAGGAGGGTGAACAGAGGAAGAGTACTCTTTATACCATCAGGAAGAATATGATTACTAAACACTGAGATCATTTACATTGTTTTATTGTGTACTTCTGTTACTGTGCAAGCAGTAGTTAGCTGAATTGAAAATTCATTTTTCTAAGAGTGCATGTAAACTGACAGTTTGAAGTCAATGGCAAAAAAATAAAATAAAAAAAATTCTAGCTTCTGTGCTTGGCTTCATTCCACTTGTATAACAGACACAGCCCTCTGCCTGTCACTGCATACGCCTCCACACACTCATGCTTTAATACAAGTACATTAAATTCTCAGAGCTGATGTACTGTAAAGTTATCTTTTGTTATTCACAGATCTACCCATTCCTCAAGTTTCTGCCTTCTTAGATGGCATGGAAAAATAAGTCATTCTTTCAGCAATTAGGATCATGAAGTCTTCAGTTTTTATTGGTTGCTATTTTCCCCTCAGGCTCTAAAAAAAGTATTAGCCTTTTTTATCCTGAGTTTGGTTTAGGTTTATGCATGAGTTTGCACACACCCACATACACTGAGCTAAAAAAGTTAATTCTCTAGTTGTCATTACCCAATTGAAGTATAGCAAGCATCTCTAGAATTTTAACAACAGGGGGAAAAAAAGAATAGATCTTAAATAAATATGTGTATATAAGGAGAGAAAGAAAATAAAATAGAGGCAAAGAGGCAGAAGAGCAAGAGCTCTCTCATTCTATTAACTTACCCAGGACTTCTGTTTTGTTAGGGTTTTGTGTTTGGTTTTTTGTTGTTGTTGTTTGGTTTTTTTTCCTGTAACACAAATCTTTAAACTTCTAACATCTGTTAAAATTTTTTTAGGAGATGGAGAGGTCTATTGTGCACTCTGCAATTGCCAAGAAGCATAAAGTGTTTACTGGTAAGGTCAAAAACCTTTCTTCAATCCTGACTCACTGGGAGCAAAGCTTAACCTACATAAAAATACTAGCACTGAAGAAACATCTGTATGTGTGTATATATATCTATCTTTAACTTGAACAGCAAGTTCTCCATGGAACAACAATGTGCCTTTGTAGACAAGAGAGCCAATGGTATCCTGGGGTGCATCAACAAAAGTGTGTCCAGCAGGTCTAGGGAGGTTCTTCTACCTCTCTACTCTGCCCCGGTGAGTCCACACGTGGAATACTGCATCCAGTTTTCGGCTTCCCAGTTCAAGAAAGACAAAGTGCTGGAGAGAATCCAATGGAAAGTCACGAGGATGATTAGGGGATTTGAGCATCTCCCCTATCAAGAGAGACTGAGATCCCTGGGGCTATTTAGTCTTGAGAAGAGAAGACTGAGAGGAGATCTGATCAATGTCTATAAATATCTGAGGGGTGGGTGTCAAGTGGAGGCAGAAAAGCTCTTTTCAGTGGTTCACAGTGATAAGACAAGGAACAATGGGTTCAAACTTGAACATAGAAGATTTCACCTCAGCATGAGGTGAAACTTCTTTACAGTGAGGGTGACAGAGCACTGGAACAGGCTGCCCAGAGAAGTTGTGGAGTCTCCTTCTCCAGAGACTTTCAAAACCCTCCTGTGCGAACTACCCTAGGTGATCCTGCTCTGGCAGGGGGGTTGGACTTGATGGTCTCTTGAGGTCCCTTTCAACCTCTAATATTCTATGATTCTATGATTCTGTGATTCCATTGTATAAGACCTCTTAGCCTGGACACTATGATGTCCACCTGAAAAAAGTTTGGGACTAAATTCAGGACTAAACCATTAAATTCAGGACTAAATCACTATCCCAAAGACTTACTCTGTCCTGCAATACATCTGTCTCTTCATCTCTCCCATTCTAAGCAGAAATTCCACATTGAATGTTAGAAACCCTCAGAACTCCCATTTACTCAGTACCAATATTTTTCCACAAAAGAAGATGTACATTCATTAGATGGCATTTTCCTATGAAAATTAAAAGCAAGCAAACAAACCAAACATTGTAAATAAAAATGAACACGTCTTTATGCAGAATCCTTCTAAGAGGACTGAAGTGTGGTTGTAAAGTAGATGTGACTTGAAACAATGGTTATTTGTGTGCTTTTTGCTTATGTAAAAATCACAATTCTCATTTTTTTCAGTCCGTTTGATGTATAGAAGCAGATTAGGTTTTTCATCTATTAAGCAATCACTAGAAATGTAGTTCTAGGAAGATTAATACATATAATTGCAATGTGCAGCTGCTATCTCCAAATCAGTTACTAAGATCACCAACTTACTCCTACCAGTATCCGAAGAGACATTATGTCCAATGATCCTTCTGATTACAATTTTAAAATCACCCAAGAACTGAATAAAAGTGCTTTTGTAACTGTAGTGCTCTGGAGTATAGAGTAGAGGTGTTTTCTTGCTTTTCTCACCCACAATATTTAACCCAGCAATTGACCCGAAAATCCATCCCTAATCCAAGAGCAACCCTTACCTCCTCATCTTCATTCCAGTGCTCCTTACAGAATCACAGAGTCACAGAATTATAGGGGTTCAAAGGGACCTCTGGAGATCGTCTAGTCCAGCCTCCCCTCTGGAACAGGTTCACTTAGAGCAGGTTGCACAGGACAGTGTCCAGGCAGGCTTTGAGTGACTCTGGAGATGGAATGTCTACCACTTCTATGGGCAGCCCATTCCAGCACTTCACCACCTTCAATGTAAAGAAGTTCCTCCTCATGTTTAGATGGAACCTCCTATGTTCAAGTTTGTACCTGTCACCTCTTGTCCTGTCCCTGGGGACCACTGAAAAAAGAGTGGTCCCATCCTCCTGACACCCACCCTTTAATTATATATGAACACTGTTAAGATTGCCCCTCTTCTCTAGGCTTAAAACACCCAAGTCCCTCAGCCTTTCTTCATAAAAGAGATGTTCAAATAGCCTAATCATTTTTGTAGGCCTTTGCTGTACCGTCTGCTGTCTCTCTTGAATTGGGAAGCCTGGAACTGGACACTCCAGATGTGGCCTCACCAGGGCAGAATAGAGAGGGAGAAAAACCTCCCTCAACCTACTGGGGACACATTTCTTCATGCATCCCAGAATCCCATTGGCCTTCTTGGCTATAAAGGCACAATGCTGGCTCAAAGAAGGGAAAGCCTTCCTTCCTCCAGGCTTTTTCTTTTATCTCCAAAGTCAGGGACTCCGGAGGGCTGACATGAGTGGTAAAGACTGAAGGATTTCTTTTCTTTCCTTTTCTCTGTCATTTTATTGCTTAAGCTTTAAATTATTTTCTCAAAAGTGAGGCATTTTCAAACTAGGGCTTTGAAAGCAAGACTTGACAGTAACCTGCTGATTAGCACAGTAAGAGATTTTAAGTGGGAACCTTACAGGAAAAGAATAGGAAAACATCCAGGCATCCCACTGGTACTAAGGATAACAGAGAAGGGTTGGAAACAAGTATCACATACTTTTCTAGCCATGTTTTTCAACAAGCATGACAGCTGCCACGCAGTTTTGTGAGAGCTCTGCCTTTGTTGTGGTATGTTTTACATGCTCTGAGTACATCTACAGGATTCAATCCCTCAGGGGAATCTCATGCAGGAAATGCAATGTTGTTCATTCTCATGAAGCTTGAGTGTAAGACAGCAGTCTGTTTCAGCTGGGCATTTGATTCCCTAGGTTCAGATATATCTGAGATAAGCATCTTCATGTCTCATGGGGGAAAAATAACAATAAAAAATAGTAGGAGCTTGTGCCACCTTACAGGTTAAATCCCAAAACACTTACCTTTGACTTCCAAGTATATCAATCCAGGGCACAAAAGTGCCCTGATAAGTTAAATTAAGAAACTACATGCACAAATTAATGCAACTGATGACTGTGTGACAGAAGGTAAACGACAGCTTGCTTGGAAGACAAAAAGAACCGTCAAGCTGTGTAGGGAATGTTTGTTGAAAGCACTGCTCTGTGCTGACACCTCCAGGACAGCACTGAAGAGGTTGAGGATGGCAGAAACAAGTCAGGGCACTGTAATCTTCTCTGGGAGCGCACAGAAAGGTATGGCTGCATCATCTGGGAGGTTGAGAAGGAATCGAGAAGCATATAAAGGAGACATATGTTTTACTTGTCTTCATTTATTCCCCTTTGCTTCCTGTTTCATGGTAACCTAGCTGTGCCATGCCGCCTTTGTATCATGGCTGTTATCATGCAGTAACATTTCCTGATGGAGAAATGTTATCTGCAGATCTTTCTGAAACTCCAGAGATTCCAGTTTAAGTGATATAACACAGAAAAAATTATTTACAGTCTCTTCTTCACCCAGCATATACATGTCCTGTAAACAGAAACCACAGACTGCTTGTGCATTTTTGGAAATTGGAACAAAAAGATCTTCCTCCTAACTCATTATTTTTCATCTTGTCTTTTAAAATATAACTCTTTCAAGAAAAAATGACTTTCATATCAGATATTCAGTTTTTTCCTAGAGCTTAACAATCCACATAAAAAGATAGAAATTGTGGTTTTGCTATTTGACTAAAAAAACCCAAAACACAAAAGTAGATGCTGGAGAAGAGAGCATTTCATAGTTAAAACTTTAGGGTTTTATTGCGAAGGCTAGCTACACCAAGATACACCATGAAACTTTAGAAATCTTATTGTAGAGTCAAGCATTAAATAAACTAAAAGAAAAAAGTAAAAAGCTATTCTCTTGACAATGGCAAATTCACTGCAGAGTTTTCCAAACAATAAAAACAAAACATCTGCTGCTGCACTGGTCATTGTCCTAGACATTCATATATATATTGCAGCTTTCATTGAAGAAGATGAAAAGAAATTGTTCCCTAAGCTGTACGTTATCCTGTTTCTTCATTGGTCAGCTGGAAGAGCAGGCTGGTGGTTTAGCAGCTCCCAGATCACCAGCATGAAGCTTTTGCCCATTTTGCTTGTATTGAGTATAGGGAGTTCAAATTTCTCAGTTGGCAAAATAAAACAAAATTGCAGCTAAACAAGGTAGTATTCCTAGAAAACCTTAATAATTTTCTTATGTCTCAGCACAAAATGTCAGAAGCATTTGTAGGAAATGTTACTACATAAGCTAATGTCAAATGTGATGCAAAAGAAAAGTGAAAATTTTTCATGGGGGTGGGCATTGTGTACTGACTAGATGAGTTCTTTGAAGAACAGGTATTACAAACTGCAATGTAATCATAGTTTTAGGTGTTTCTATGACTGTATATTTTAATTTGTCATTTGAATTGGAATATTTAAAATGTAGGAAATAAAATCCCACAGTTGTCTATTCACAAACAATATTTCACACAAGAGTGTGAACGCCTATTGCTAAAGCTACCTGAATGATGATATTTGAAATGCTTGGGCTTTTTTTCTTAAGCTTCAGCCACACAGGCCAAATAAGTAGGAAATAACAAGTCATTATTATTCCGTAAATCATGCATTTTTAACACATTAGTTCAATAACTTTCTTCATTATGCATGAAGTGAAATTTCATTTAATATATTTTGGTATCATCACATTATATTTTATTGCTGACACATTTGTACTGTACCACAATAAAATCAATAAATGCAACAATAAAATCATGCATCATCACCTGTGTGTTCAAAACTATTTTATAGTAGATTTACTGCCTAGACCTCACTTTGAGAAATATCTTCAAAATATCCAGCTATTCTATAGATGCACTATTATTGTTGATATTATTATTATTAATATTATTGGCATATATATTTAGACATTAATCACATACTATACATTATGCACTATTATACATTATCCATTAATTATATGTTATAGAAATGGTTTCATTTGGTAAAGACCTTTAAGATCATTGAATTCAGAGACCTTGTTGACCAGTCTCCCCAAAACAGACCACAGTCTTCCCACTGGATGTCTCGGGTAGAAGTTCTGCTGACTCCCCTCTTCTCCAGCAACTGAGAACTCTATAATTTTGTGATCACTGTGTCCAAGATGTCCCCCAACCGTTGCATCACCCACTAGTCCTTCTCTGTTCACAAACAGCAGTCCATCAAGGCACAGTCCCTCCTTGACTCAGTCACCAGCTGTGTCAGGAAGTTATCTTCCACACACTCTAGGAACCCCTGGGACTGATCCTTCTCTACTGTGTTATATTTCCATCAGACATCAAGGAATTTGAAGAACTTCACCAGAACAAGGGCCAGCAATCATGATACTTCTCTCAGATGCCTAAAGAATATTTTACCTGTTGTTTCATCCTGACTGGGAGGTCTACAACAGACTCCCACTACAATATCAATCTTGTTGGCTTTCCGACTGATTCTTACCCATACACACTGAACCTTCTCATCACCATCATTAACCTCAATACCATCAAAACACTTCCTAACATAACGGGCGCCCTACCACCTCTCTTTCCTTGCCTATCCTTTCTGAAGAGTTTGTACTCATTGAGTGCAGCACTCCAGTTGTGTGAGACATCCCACCATGTTTCTATAATGGCCACTATATCGTAGTTTTCCTGATGCACACTGGCTTTGTTTCCCATGCTATGTGCATTACTGTGAGTGCACATCAGTTGGTCTAATGGTTCTATCACATTTTTGCAGGGAGAAGTTATAATTTCTACCTGACTGTTCTCAGGTGTTCCCATGGTTACTAACCCATTAATAAACCTTGTGTCTTTGCTGGTGCATGGGTCTCCATTCCATACCTCCACTGATACACCAGACTGAAAGACCTCACTAGCATACCATCCTTCAAACATTGCTGTGCTGCCCACAGGCTTATTTGTAGCAAGCCTGGGTTTGTGTCCTACCCCCTTCAAACATAGTTTAAAGCTCTTTCAGTGAGCCCTGCTAGCTCCTGGGCTAGGATCCTTTTCCCTGTTTGAGATAATCCTGTTGCCAGCAGGCCCGGTCTCCTATAAATCAATCCAGAACTAAAAGTCCTGTTGGTAACACCAGGCTCAGAGATAGGCATTGATCTGCTGGCTCTTATTTATTCCCTCATCACTTCCCACAAGTTGAGGGACAGAGGAGAACATTACTTGTGCTTCCGATCACTTGATCAGTTGTTCCAAGGCTCTGCAGTCTCTCTTCACTGCCCTTGGACTTCTCATTGTTACTTCATTGCTGTCTCCCCGAAAGATCAACAGTGGATAGTAGTCTGAGGTCCATACTAGCAAAGGAAGCTTACTCCTCACATCATATACACAGGTCCCCACGAGGCAACAGACTTGCTAAAGGCATGGGTCTGGTCTGCCTTTGGTATCAGGGCTTCCACTCCCTTCAGAAATGAGTCACCTATGACAATGACCCATCTTATTCTTTACTGAAGAAATTTTGCTAGAGGACAGACTGACAACCTTGGCAACCCAAGCTGGGTGAACCACCATCCTTATTATCATTCAACTCCCCTTGCAGAGCATTATACCTATTTTGCAATGGCAGGTAGGAAGGTGGGGTAGTTACTGGGAAGATTCACATACAGTGCCTGCTGCACCAGGCAGGAACTTGTTGCCGTTGCCTGCTATCCTCTAAGTCACCACATTCAGCCAGGCAAAGAGGGAACAGGGAGTTCCATTTGACTGTTGGGTTTCTTTCTGGGATGCCAGGGTGTGACTCCAAGATTCCCTGATGTTCCTCAACCTACTCACCGCCTCTCAGAGCTCCATCATTAAGCAGATTACATTATACATTGCATATAATAGGTATATGCTTCTCTGTTCTTTATATAGAGACAGAAGCTGCTTCTTTCTTTTAATATGGTAATTAAAACTGCTTTAATGACTGTAGGAAGAGATGGGTACAAAATACATACATTAACAGGGAAAAGCATATTTTTGGCTGTTTAACTTTGTCTTACAATGCTGACTTAGCAGATTCAGCTTAGTATACTTCTTAGAAAAATCTTAACTGAAATGCATTTACACTGGAATATAAATTCCTGCCAATGTCAGATCTTATACGAAGTGTGTCGTCTGCTTGTAGACTAATAAATTCAGAAAATGGAATTGGCTTTATGCTGGAATGTCATGAGCTCAGACATTTTTCCTTTCCATATCCTGTCGTTCATATGCATTGTTTTCATTCAGAGACATTAGCATTTACACTTTCTATCATCCAAAATGGTAGTTTTGTGTATTATTTTCAAAATTGCTTTGTTAAATGCCTACTCTATTTTTATTTTATTTGAACTGTCCTGGGACATAAGACACAAAAAATAGCCACATGTTATGCCCTTATTATGTTTGGATAAAATGGAAATGCACATCTCAGTTGAAGCAATGCTGTAAGCTCCTCCTTCTTACATGACATTTGTCCTGTTGTCCAGTGAATTGGTGTGTCTCCAAATGGAGAAAGTGGAGTTGTGTACTCTCATATGCCCTTTTAGCTTGGCATCAAAGATTTTATGTCTAGTATGCTACATAGAAGCAGCCACCATTTAAATGTAAGTAGTGCTGCTTGTAACTACAGTGGTATATTTCAGTGATAATTGGAGAAACTACATAGCACATATTTAACTTATGCCTAATTAAAGAGAAATTCAATTCCTAGGGTGTAAAAAGTGATGAAAACTTGCTGGATAGGATAAATAATATAAAGACTATAAGCTCTTTGGTAGCATAATCTAGTACAGCAGATGCATTACCAAACACATCACATACATATGACTGAGCTGGTAAAAAATTATAAATTAATTATAATCTTAATATCCTTAGATTTTTGATCACCTAGACTATTATTTTCCCTTACCTCCAAAGGTTATTCAGAAATTATTTTAGGAACTATCGTGAATAAGCCTTAGTCAGAATTTAAACATTAAGGTATTACAAATTTGTTCATGTTTATCAGGTTTTCAGTGATTGCAATCAATTTTTTATCTAAGATGGCTACTGAGGAAAAGAATATACTCTTATCTTCTAGAAGGATTATTTCATTAACTAGAATCATTAAGCGAGTTATAGTAGCTTTTGGGACATACTTTCTTTCAAGCTGAGAGGTTTCCATCATTATAAATGGAAATAAATTCCCTTCGGGTACTAAACTGTATTTACTTCTATGTAAACGCATTTACAATGAAAATAAAAGACATTTGCTAGGCTCAATTTCTCTGTAGTATTATATAACGTTTTGCATGCCAAGTTTTGAAATACACATATAAGTAACTGATCGTGTTACTTAATATTTGAAAATCAATTTTAAGTTAAAATAATGAATAGTATAAGCAACACTAAAAGCCTTTCAGCAAAAGCAAGGGAGAAAACTGAGATTATCTTTGGCCAAATTATAAAACTTTTTTCTCTATCATATTTATTAAGTAGTTCTATTTCAAGTAACAGAATTTCTGAAAATTCAATCAAGTTTTACTGTAGATACTTCAGACAAAAATAATATTTGGGCAATACGTTTACCAAGAGGGATAGACATTATTTAAAGACAGATGTGGTGCTAATGGGCATGGTATAGCACCAGATTTCGTAGAGTTAGATGACAGTTGGACTTGATGATCTTAAAGGCCTTTTCCAACTGAAATGATTCTATGATTCTATTGCAAAATCAGGGGGTTTTCCCCTATGTCTCAAGCAAAAAAAAAAAAATTAAAATTAAAACAACTATTTGAATAATTATATTACAGAGAATATTTTATTTTGAAGGCAGAATATCCATTTATTTAGCACTAAAAGAATCTTTTGTATTTGGAAGATATTTTGATACTGCAAATTCATGTTTTCTCTTAATGTTGAAAAAATTATGAATATTCAACAATAGCATAAACCTCTCAAGTGGTACACTTGGAAACATTTCGTGTGTAAACTTAGATAACTAGTAATAAGATCTTAATACTATGCAAACGTTAAAATATTTTATATTCTGATATTTAGGACAGTAGCCACATTACATTTGGTTCTGAGTATAATGAAGCCATTTGAGAATAAAGTGTTTGTCTTAATTACAGAGTTAATTAGATATTTAGAAACATGTAAGTAGTCCAGGGCCAAAGCAAAAAGAACAGAAGACAACTATCCAAAAATTGATAAAGGGAAAAAAAGAAAAAAAAAAAAAAAGAAAAAAAAAAAAATAAAAGCCTTCCTGAAAGGCTATGTAAAGTTTCTAACTTCTTTTACAAATTAAGTTCGAAAAGACAGTTTTCAGATAAGGTAAACTTTTACAATTTATAAATCTTTTCTTAGATTCTGGCACAAATTAAGGAGTTGCCTCACTAACTGTGCTTAATAGGGTAATAAACGATACTGTAAATATTAAAGATGTTTTTACAGTTGCATCCCCAAAAGGAAAGCAAATGCTAATGGTTTGCCTATGAACAATCTAAGCATGCTTGTAACACCATATCACAGAAGTACTGAGCCACTGAACATATTACAGCTGCTCACACTTGATCACCATTCAGGAGCACTAATTGTTTACACCATATTACAAACAGGAAAAGATGTTTTGGATACTAGAACAGCTCACAACACTATCAGTGCCACTGAGAAGGTGCAAAAGGGTGTTTAGGTACTTTCAGCAACAATTTCACTAGGTCATGCTTTCCCAGTCTTGGTTGCTTGCTTTTTTTCTTTTTTTCCACAGTTAGCTCCTTTTTCTGAAGTAATTTCTTAAGGGTCTTTGGAAGTACGTACTAAGCAAGGGTTTATATTTTCTTTTATTAATTTCGGTTGGTTTGCTTTATTGAGTTTGGTGAGGAAAGAACAGCATCGGTGGCTTCCTGGTTTAAAACAGTGCTGTTTTTTGCAAAACCAATATCCTTCCCACCTAATAAATCTCTGAAGTGTCTGTATACCAACACAAGAAGCATGGGAAATAAGCAGGATGAATCTGGGTGCAATCGCAGGGCTATGATCTTGTCGCAATTACAGAGACACAGTGAGACAGCTCCCACGACTGGCATGTGGTTATGTACTTTTCAGGAAGGTCAGACTGACAAGGGGAGGTGGTGGAGTTGCTCTCTATGTGAGTAAACAACTAGAATGCATTGAGCTTAACCCAGGTGGAGATGATAAAAGCATTGAAAGCATTGCAAGCTTATGGGTAAGAGTGAAGGGACATACGAACATGGATGATACGGTTGTGGGTGTTTACTACAGATCACTGAACCAGGAAGAAGCTGCTGATGAAGCCTTCTACAGGCAGCTGGAAGTAGTGTCCTGGTGTTCATGGGTGACTTCAACCACTCTGATATTAGTTGGAAAAATCACACAGACAAGCATAAACAATCCAAAAGATTCCCTGCAGTGCATTTATGACAACTTTCTCCTGCAGGTAGTTGAAGAACCAAAAAGGAAGAGTACAATGCCAGACCTGGTTTTAACAAAGAAAGAAGGACTGGTTGTAGGTGTTAAGGTTGGGGGTAATCTTGGCTGTAGTGACCATGACATGTTAGAGTTTAATATCAACAAACAAAGAAGCAGGGTGATAAGTAAAATTTCAACCCTGGACATTAGAAGGGCCAGCTTTCCCCTCTTCAAGACTCTACTTGGAAATATCCAGTGGACTAGCACTCTGGAAGGAAGGGAGGCTCAAGAGACCTGGTTAATGTTCAAACTTTACCTCCTCCAAGCTCAAAGGAAATGTATTCCCTTGAAAAAAAAAAACAAGTAAGCAGAAGACCTGCATGGATAAGCAAGTAACTCTTAGTAAAACTCAAAAATAAAAAGGAGGTTTACAATATGTGGAATAAGGACTAGTCAGTTGGGAGGATTATAAAGATGTAGCCAGAGAATGTAGAGATGCAACAAGGTAGGCCAAGGCCCTGTTGGAACTGAGTCTTGCCAGGGGGGTGAAACAGAACAAGAAGAGTTTTTTCAAATATATCAATGATAAAAGGAAGAGCAGGCAAAAGGTAGGCCCACTCATGAATGAAATGGGAGATATGGTAACAGTATGCAGAGATGGCAGAGTTGCTGAATGCCTTCTTTGCCTCAGTCTTTACTCCTAGGACCTGCCCTCAGGAACCTCAGTGTCTCGAAGCAAGGGAGCAGAACTGGAAGGAAGAGGACACTCCACTGGTCAGTCAGGACTGGGTTAGAGATATCTTATACCAAATGAAGATATACAAATCCATGGGCCCTGATGGGATACATCCACCAGTGCTGAGAGAGCTGACTGATACTGTTGCTGAGCCTCTCTCCATCATTTTTGAAAAGTCATGGGGAATAGGAGAGGTGCCTGTTGACTGGAAGAAAGCAATTATCACTCCAGTCTTCAAAAAAGGCAAGAAGGAGGACCCAGGTAATGCCAGAGCAGTCAGCCTCACCTCCATCCCTAGAAAGATGATGCAGCAGTTCATCCTGGAGGTCATCTCTAACCACATGGAAGACAAGAAGGTTATCAGGAGTAGCCAACATGGATTTATCAAGGGGAGATCCTGTCTGACTAATCTGATAGTCATCTATGAAACCAAGAGCAAAGGAGTAGACCAAAGGAGAGCAGTGGATGTCATATACCTTGACTTCAGTAAAGCTTCTGATACTGTCTCCTGTAATATCCTCATAGAAAAGCTTGAGAAACGTGGCATAGATGGCTGGTCTGTGCGGTGGATTGAAAACTGGCTCCACAACAGAGTTCAGAGGGTCACCATCAGTGGCAGTGAGTCAACTTGGAAGCCTGTGGCCAGTGGTGTCCCCCAGGGATTGGTACTGGGTCCACTTTTGTTCAATACCTTTATCAATTACCTGGATGAGGGGATTGAGAGTACCCTTAGTAAGTTCACTGGTGAATACGAAACGTGGGGATTTGGCTGACAACCCCTCAGGCTGTGCAGCCATCCAAAGAGATCTGTGCAGGCTGTCGAGCTGGGTACAGTTAAACCTCATTGATAGGGCTTTAAACTAGATTTGAAGGGGGAAGGGGTTAATAGTCTTCTGCTGGCCAGTGACAAACAGAGGGGCAGCTCACCAGAGGCAGAGGGATGGAGAGCTAGTGAGGGCTCTCAACTTGCTGCCCTGAGGCAAGCCATGAATGATGCACCAAGACACTGTGGAAATCAAGGGGAGTTGGCACAAGAGGCCCAGCCCAGCTGAAGTGTCTCTATGCAAATGCACGCAGCTTGGGCAACAAACAGGATGAATTAAGGGCCACTGTGCTGCTGGGATGTCATGACATAGTGGCTATTACTGAAACTTGGTGGGATCCTTGGTGGGATACTGAGTGTCATCCCTCGTGTGACTAAAGGACACTCCTGTTAAAATCTTGCACTGCCTCTTTCCGGATTCTTTAGGACCATGCATGTTTGCAATGTCAGAGCAAATCCTCTAAAAGAAATGTCCCTCTATTGGATTGGACAAAATATTCATTACCTGTTTGCAACTTACTATTCAGTGTTCTTTTATTCTGCATCACAAAACATGAATACTCCAATATATTGTTCTGATTTCAAAAAGGAATCCTTCAAGCATGTTCAGTGAATTTCATGTAACTTGCAGGAGGTAGTACTGCTATCAGAAGAAAACTATGTGTTGGCAACTGCTGTAGACAGCATAAAAGGAAGAGTTTTATGCTAATCATTTTTCCTATGTGTTCCAATTTCCACATTATCTTCATCATAAATTTCTACAAAGGTCAGAATATACTCACTATACTGCAGAGTATGTATAACTAAAACAATTATATAGGAAATATCAGAATTTTCCCAGCAAAATATATCAACATTTCTGATATTCTGCCATATAATCACCTAAAAAACTCTCCTGCAAAATATGTAAGAAAATTAATGTTTGACTTGCATTAACAGAATCACAGAATATACCTAGTTGGAAGAGACCTTGAAGATAATCCAGTCCAACCTTTGACCCAGAACTGAAGGGTCCACAGTAAACCATGTGCCTAAGCACCAGGTCCACATGCTGCTTGAACACTGTCACGGACGGGGAGTCCCCCACTGCTTGATAACTCTTTCAGTGAAGAAATATTTCCTAATATCTACCCTAAACTCCCTGGAACAGCTTGTAACCATTTCCTCTAGTCTTGTTGCTTGTCACCAAAGAGAAGAGGCTGGCCCTTTCCTCGCTTCAACTTCCCTTCACATAGTTGTAGAGAGCGATGAGGTCTCCCCTCAGCCTCCTCTTCTTGAGACTGAACAACCCCAGCTCCTTCAGATGCTCCTCACAGGTTATATGCTCCAAGCTCTTCGTGAGCCTCGTTGCCCTTTTCTGGACACACTCCAGCACCTCAATATCTCTCCGATAGTGAGGGGCCCAGAACTGAACACAATACTCAAGGTGTTCCCTCACCAGTGCTGAGCACAGGGGGATGATCACCTTCTTGTTCCTGCTGGCCATAGTGTTTCTAATACAAGCCAGGATGCCATTGGATTTCTTGTCCACCTGGGCACACTGCTGACTCATGTTCAGTAGACCATTAACCAGTACCCCAATGTCCCTCTACGAGTTGCAGCTTTCCAAACACACATCTTCCAGTTCTGTAGCTTACCATGGGGTTGTGATCCAGGTGGAGGACTTGGCACTTGGTCTTGTGGAGCTTCATACACGTAGCTTTGGTTCATCAGTCTAACCTGTCCAGATCCCTACCCTCAGGCAGAGCAACACAGCCACCGAACTTGGCATCATCTGCAAACTTATATTTAGATACTCCACTCAGGAATCCCATTCTCAAAAGCTACATCTACACATCCCATATTAAGTGAAAAAGCACTAAATATGACATTAACATTGAAAATGTGAGGATACCATTTTAAAGTCATGAACTTACATATTTACCTGACCAATGAAATTGGACTTTTGTACTGCTACTTATAGAAAGAAATTGCAAAAATATCTAGCCAAAACAAAACAAAACAAAAACCAACAACAACAACAACAAAAAAACTAACCATGAAAATAAGAAAAGATGCTCTTATGTAATGCTAATAAAAAAATTAAAAACATCCCCTCTGAGTCAAATATCAGGAGAGATGCTCCAAAACAATCAATCCAAGACCTAAGTCAGATAAAATGCTCTGCTAACCACTGATGCCTTTTTTTCTTGCTACACCACTGCTACTGTTTAGTTATCAGAATTGCTCCAGGGCACTATACAATGGCTCACACTGATTATTGACAAGTCTTGATTTTGCTTTCTTTGAAATTAATTTAAAAAAAAAATCATGGATTTAGAAAGATGAGAAGCAGGCATTTCCCTCTTGATGTAACATCATAATGCATCTGTCCTTTGAAGCAAGTGGAATTCATAGAGCAGCTACCCAAAGCACTCAATATTTTGTGGAAGGAGTGTTTCAAGAAGGCTTATGCCCACTGTTCAGCTAGGAACAGCTCCCTGCTTTGCAATTCTGTTCTGTCTTCAGATACGAGAAGCCAGTTCTTAATGTCTTTATGTCTGCTTTGCCACTCTGCAGGAAAATACCAGGATATATTGATACTGATACTGTAAATATATTGAAAAAAAAGTTTAATTTCCTGTCTTTAGAAGGTCACTGAATTTAGTGGTTATTACATTCCCCTCATTCGTGGGGGAAAAAAACCCAACAAACTCTAAAATTCAAATCCCTTGGTATTAATTAATGCTTGTGTTTACTGCAATTAATTGCGCAACTAATAGCAGTCTCCACAGATCACTGAGAAGCAAAAAAACAATTTAAACAGATAACTTCCAGATCCAGAATTTTCCTCATAGTTGTTCCCTTAACATTTACATGTATCTGGCATTGTAGGTGAGTTCTTAAGAAGTATGTATCAAAATTAGCTTTTCACATTTATTAAACTGTCTCCATGCTTGAAAGACCATATCCCAAATATTCTGCCTGAATTATAAACAAGATAAAAGAAAACAGAACACAGTCATCTATTTTAACTACAGTGTGACAGGTTAAAAACATGTGACTTCTAGTGGTGACAGTCAATATCTTAAAATTTGATCCTACTGTATTTTAACTCAGCATAAACATGACAAATTCATTCAGTGTGGAAACTAAAATGAGTTTTAAACCTACATTTTATTTTTTTAACACTAAAATTAAGTTTATCATTACTTAAAATATTTTTGTGATTTTAAAGCTATAATAGACAACAATTATTTATTTTTTTTAATTGCAAGCAAGCAGTAGATTGAAAACCGCTTTCACAAATCACTGTTTAAAGACTCGAAGTTTCAAAGCTGAAACAAAATTGTACTGAAAATCTCTAAGAGTAAATGTGCCCAAGGTAAATAAAAGATAAATCTTAAAGTAAACATTTAAAATCACCTTAGTTTTACAGAAATAATTTTTAAAAAATAAAAATAAAGCTAACAAGAAGAAGAAATTAAGTTGGAAAAAGATACAGAGGGAACCACATCATCTTTAGGAAACAATTTGAGCAGGAAAGCTACTAGAAAATATAGTAAATAATGGACAAAATCAGAAAGATTTTTTAAAGTAACTGATGTTGAACTGCTTGCTTTTAAATTCACATTGAAATGATAACACAATCTATAAAAAGATATATTTTTGCAACCACTCATTTTTTATGCCAGTTTTTTTATTAATTGTTCCTTTGAAGTAATCTTTTCACCTGCTGCTTACAAAGAGTCTTTTAACACTACTACAAAATTCTTCTAGTTCCACTTAAATGTTAACACATTTTCTATTTATTTAATGACATCAAATAACAGTAACACAGAATCACAGAATCACAGAATGTTAGGGGTTGGAAGGGACCTTCAGAGATCACCTAGACGATGCCCCTGACAAAGCCCGATTACCTAGGGCAGGTCACACAGGAATGCATCCAGGCAGGTTTTGAAGACCTCCAGAGAAGGAGATTTTACAACTACTTTGGGCAGACTGTTCCAGTGCTCCAGCACTCTCACAGTAAAGAAATTTCTCTTGATACTGAGGTGGAACTTTCTGTGTCCTATTGTATACACAGTTTCTTGTCCTATCACTGGGCACCACTGAAAAGAGAATGCTACCTTCATCTTGACACCTGCCCCTTAGATATTCATAGACATTCATATGACCCCCTCTCAGCCTTCTCTTCTCAAGATTAAACAGTCCTTTCAGTCTTTTCTTATAGGAGAGATGTTCAAGGCCCACAATAATCCTCATAGACTGGATTCTCTCTAGCAGATCCATGTCTGTCTTGAATTGGGGAGCCTAAAACTAGATATAGTATTCCAGTTGTCTCACCAAGGCAGAGTAGAGGGAGTAAAGAACCTCCATAGACCTGCTGGACACACTTTTGTCGATGCACTGGTTGTCATGGGGGACTTCAATTACTCACATATTTGCTGGAAGGCCTATATAGCCAGCCATCCACAGTCCAGGAGGTTCCTCCAGTGCATTGATGATAATTTCTTGATGCAAATGATGGAGGAACCAACTAGGAGAGGAGCATTACTGGACGTGATACTCACCAACAAGGACTGGTTGAAGTGGTGAAGGCTGAGGGCAGCCTTGGCTGCAGTGACCACAAGATGGTTGAATTCGGGATCTTGTGTGGTAGGAAGAAAGTATGAAGCAGGATTACAATGCTGGATTTCAGCAGGGCCAACTTTGGCCTTTTCAGGTAATTGCTAAGGGAAATCTCATGGGACAGGGTACTAGAAGGCAAAGAGGCCCAAGACAGTTGATTAACATTCAAGGACCTCATCTTCCAAGCTCAAGATCAGAGCATCCCAAAGAGTAGGAAATCGAGCAAGGGAGCCAGGACACCTGCATGGTTACGTAGGGAACTGCTAGGCAAACTCAGGTGGAGGAAGAGAGTCCACAGATCATGGAAGGAGGGGCTGGTCACTTGGGAGGAATATAAGACAGTTGTCAGAGGATGTAGGGAGGCTACTAGAAAGGCTAAGGCCTCCTTGGAATTCAACCTTGCTAGGGAGGTCAACAACAGAAAAGGCTCCTTCAAATACATTGCAAGAAAAGCTAAGACCATAGGCAATGTAGGTCCACTGCTGAATGAGGTGGGTGCCTTAGTGACAGAGGACACAGAGAAGGCAGAGTTGCTAAATGCCTTCTTTGTCCCCATCTATACTGCTGGAGGCTGTCCTCAGAGCCTGAAGCCCCAGAGAAAGGCAGGACAAATGAGAAATTTTCCTTGCTTGATGAGGACTGGGTTAGAGAACAGTTACATCATCTGGACATCCATAAATCCATGAGTCCTGATGGGATGCACCCAAGGGTGCTGAGGGAACTGGCAGAGGTCATTGCCAGACCACTTTCCATCATCTTTGATAAGTCATGGAGGACAGCAGAGGTGCCTGGGGACTGGAGGAGGGCAAACATCACTCCAGTCTTCAAAACGGGTAAGAAGGAAGACCCAGGTAACTATAGACCAGTCAGCCTCACCTCCATCCCTGGAAAGGTGATGGAGCAACTTATCCTCAGCACTGTCCTTAGGCATATCAAGGACAAGAGGGTCATTAGGAGGAGTCAACATGGTTTTACAAAGGGGAAGTCATGTCTGACCAACCTGATAGCCTTTTATGAGGACATAACCAGGTGGATAGATGATGATAGAGAAGTGGATGTGGTTTATCTTGATTTCAGTAAGGCATTTGACACTATCTTCCACAGCATCTTTGCAGCTAAACTGAGGCAGTGTGGTCTGGATGATCAGGTAGTGAGGTGGATTGAGAACTGGTTGAAGGAAAGAAGTCAGAGAGTTTTGGTCAATGGGACGGATCTAGTTGGAGGTCTGTAACTAGTGGACTCCCTCAGGGGTCAATACTGGAACCAGTGCTGCTCATTATATTCATCAACAACCTGCATGAGGGAACAGAGAACACTGTCAGCAAGTTTGCTGATGACACAAAACTGGGTGGAGTGGGTGACACACCAGAAGACTGTGCTGCCATTTAGTGAGACTTAGACAAGTTGGAGAGCTGGGCAAGGGAGAAATTTAATGAAGTTCAACAAGAACAAGTCTAGAGTCTTGCACCTGGGAAAGAACAACCCCAGGGACTGAGCTGCTGGAGAGCAGTGTAGGGGAAAAAGACCTGGGGGTCCTAGTGGATGGAAGGTTGACCATGAGCCAGCAATGTGCTTTCACGGCCAAGAAGGCCAATGCCATTCTGGGGTGTATTAGAAGGGGTGTGGTCAGTAGGCCAAGAGAGGTTCTCCTCCCTCTCTACTCTGCCATGGTGAGGCCACATCTGGAATATTGTGTCCAGTTCTGGGCCCCTCAGTTCAAGAAGGACAGGGAACTGCTTGAGAGAGTCCAGCACAGAGCCATAGAAATGATTAAGGGAGTGGAATATCTTCTTTATGAGGAGAGACTGAGCGAGCTGGGGCTCTTTAGTTTGGAGAAGGAGACTAAGGGGTGACCTCATTCACATTTATAAATACATAAAGGGTGAGTACCAAGAAAATGGAGTCAGGCTCTTCTCGGCGATGTCCAATGACAGGGGCAATGGGTGGAAGTTGAGGCATAGGAAGTTCCATCAAAACAGGAGGAAGATTATTTCACTGTGAAGGAGACAGAACACTGAAACAGGCTGCCCAGGGGGGTTGTGGAGTCTCCCTCTCTGGAGATATTCAAGATTTGTCTGGATGAGTTCCTGTGTGACCTCGTAGAGGTGATCCTGCTCTGGCAGGGGCGTTGGACGAGATGATCTCTTGAGGTCCCTTCTAGCCCCTGACATTCTGTGATTCTGTGATTCTGTGACTGAGGCAAAGGTGGCATTCAGTAATTCTGCCATCTCTGCATCATTTGGCTCCATACGTCCCACCTCACTTAACAGCGGACCCACTCTTTCCCTACATTTCCTTGTATTTCCGTGTATTTAAAGAAGCTCTACTTTTCTTTCACCTCCTTCGCCAGATTTAGTTCCAAGAGAGCTCTGGCCTTCCTTGTTGCATCTCAACATGCTCTGACAGTATTTCTATAGTCCTCCCAACTGCCCTTTTTCCACCTACTGTGAAAACCCCTCTTTCATTTGAGTTTTTCCAGCAGCTCCTTGCTTATCCTTGTGGGCCTCCTGACTCCTCTACTAGATTTTTTTTCAAGGGTATACACTTTTCTTGAGCTTGGAAGAGGTAGTGTTTGAATATTAACCATCTCTCTTGGATGCCCCTATCTTCTAGAGCTCTAGCCAATGGGATAAGTAGATCTTTGAACGGGACAAAGTTAGCTCTCTTCCAGTCCAAAGTAGAAAATTTATTATTTGCCCTGCTTGTCTCCCTAACAATACTAAACTGTCATGGCATGCTCACTACAGCCAAAGCTGTTTCCTACTTTAATATCCTTGACCAGACTTTCTTTGTTTGTTAATACAAGGCCCAGCACCACATTTCTCCTTATAGGTTCTTCAACCACCTGTATCAGATGTTGCCATCAATGCACTGCAGGAGGTTTCTGGACTCAGTATGCCTGGCTGTGTGATCTTTCCAACTACTATCAGGGTGATTTAAGTCACTCATGAGCACCAGGGCACACAATCTTAAGACTACTTCCTGCTACCTGTTCTAGGCCTCATCCACAACTTCATCTTGGTTTCATGATGTCTGTGAGTGCTTCTAGATAGGGTTGGACTGGGTCAAGGTCAGACATCATTATTGCAGTTAAAAGGGCAAGCAGATCCTGAGCACACCTCCAGCAGGACCCAGCACCAAATCTTGTAGCTCCACAGTGCAGGAAAGTGCACTGCTGATCTGCCAATATGGTAAGCACTTGCCTGGGATCTAAGACCCGTGCTGGCATGGAGATAGTGCCTGGGAAGTCTGATACATGCACTCAGACAGACCTGGTCAGGAAAGATATTTCAGTACAGGTGGTGGCTTGTAACAGGTACCTAGATTCTTCTGCTGATGTGAAGGTAAGTAACTGCTTAAAGTGTGCACAGGTAGATGACCTGTTATGCCAGGTGGCCAAATTACAAGAAACCATCTCAAGGTTACACTGCATTAGAAGAGCTGAGAGAGAAATAGATAGCTGGTTCCAAAATTATAATTCGTTATCAGAAACCACTGACAATGAGACACCTTGGACCCTGGTTACACACAAATGCAGGACGAAGCAACATTTCCCAGTGTCAGTGTCAAGAATAGATTTGATGCTTTAATGTCTTTTGACACTCACAAGCAAGTGCAATACAGTGAAACTCCAATGGAAAAAAAAAAAAAAAGGGGGTTGTCATAAAAATAAATGAGTGCTCGTAGTGGGACACTCTCTGTTAAAGGGCACCAAGACACCTATCTGCCAAGCTGATAAAGAATCACAAGATTGCTGCCTTCTAGGAGCTAAAATCTGCATCATTGCAGAAAGTGTGCCACAACAAGACCACTAATTACTACCTGTTGTTACTTTCCCATATGACACTGAGAGTAGGAATCTGACCAAAACAAAAGCAAACTATAAAGCTCTGGGGGCACAAATTCGAAACATTGAGGCCCAAGTTATGCTTTTTCCTATGTTGTGATTTAGAGGAAAAGGGGCAGTGGGGTATAGATGAATAATAAACACTAATTTCTGGCTACATAGTTGATGCTACCATGAAGGTTTTGGCTTTTATGACAACAGGAAATTTTAAATATTAGGTCATCTTCTATCATCCTTTTGCCATATTAAGAAAAAAAAAAAGAAAACCAACCAACCAAACCACACTTTTCTTTTTTTTTTCTTAATTATTTCACTTTGTATATTACAGTAGTTTCTTAGCTCTTACACATACACTGGCCCAATCTCAATCCTACATAATTTAATACCTTCTGATATCAGTGACATTAACAATACATAACATTTAGAACAGCCTTTGAAGAATAAGAACCTAAATATCCATAACAACCTTTCTTTGAAGAATTTTGCCAGAGAATTTTTCATACACATACCTTTAAATTTATCAACTAACTTTTCCGATGATATAATCGCAGTACTGTAGTATGTTGGGATGCCTTTTCAATTTTACATAGGAATATTGATTCATTCCTATAAAATTGTTCTAGATACCTTCAACTAATTTCATTTTACCAGTAAGTAATTTTATGCCTCGTTTAGGGATAAATAGCTTGAAGTTACTGAAGACCCAAGCATGGCAATTAAATGGAAATATTTATCATATAGCCATTTTCTTTATATCCAAGTGAAGTGTTTTATTCTGATACAAAGCTTTGAAAAGTCTGAAGGGTGGGATTTTAGCATGGACAAGAATTTTCTTTGTGAGCTTTATAGTAGTGGTAACACATCTGAATGTAAAGAAGGCATTTTCATAGTATTCAAAAAGCTTTACAGTTTGCATTTATGTTTACATAAGAGAAAGCATTTTGCTTGATTTTATGGTTTTGTTTAGGTGTTCCACTGTTTCAAACAGCTTATTCACTTTGATATGGTCAGATAGACAATTAGTGATCCAGATCAAGGACACAGTTTGCTATCCAATTTATCAGCCAGCTGCCATAGAAAGAAAACATGTTATCCAAAAATCTACAAAAAGATATTTTGAAAAGAAGTCATGAGTCATTTTCTCCTGGTTTACTATCTTGACAGCAGACTACTAGGCCTGATGCTAACAGAGCACAGGGAGGGGAACAATTGCTTGACCAGAGGTGAGGAGTGAAGAACAGGATCACTCCTGCTGTCAGTTGCTTGCCACTAGTTTAGCTGTGGCATCAAACAGCACCATAATTTATTTCGAATAATGAATTATTTTGCCTTTCAGATTGATTTTCTCTCAACTCCATCTGGAAAAATATTTTATTTTATGCAAAACAGGTATTAAATGCTACCAAATTTAATCATACTTGTACTGTTACATTCACTATGAAATGGAATAAACCCCTAGACAGGATGCAAGGGAGTGGAGATTTAAATTCATAAATGTATGTGAACAGAAAATATCTTGCATTCAAACATGTCAAACTTTTCAAATGTGTGTTAAATCATTTTTTCACTCTTAAAGAGTGGATGTTTGTTTGTTTGTTTGTTTAAATACAGGCAGTTCTGAAGTATTTACTGCAACACAGGTCTATCTGCTGTTAGCTGACTCTTGATATTGACTAATGTTTCAGTACTGCCTTGACACAATTATGGATAATAGCTGTGTAAGGATGCTTAGACTGCAGGCACTGGGCTAGACAAGTCCATTGGTTTGATATGCTACCCTAGAAGAGAAAGACGTAAAAGGATTTCTTACCAAAATGACACACTATTGCACAAAACATCTCTTTAACATTACAACCTCATTTGTTGCCTTTGATTGCAGACTCATTTGCCTCCTATTTCCTCTTCCAGTTATATTCCATATCAGAGAAATGAAATAAAAGTAATTCAAGAAAAAGAGTTGAAAATGTAAATGATACAAAGGAATAGCTACAAGTTTGTGTTAAACTACTAAAGGCTTAGAAAATTGTATCTTTTCTTTAATTGTTGACATTTCCTGATTATTATTTGGATTCCTCTGAATTTTTCTGTATTCACTGAGCTGACAACTGACTGTTGCAGATCCAACTCATGCAATCTAAGTAACTTTCACATCCGAAGGACTTTAGGTTCATCTTCCTTTGATACCAAAATTGAGTTAGGACATATTGTTGAGCTTTTGAGATTGTAATATGTTTTTCTAAATAATTTAATCATAGAATCATAGAACTGTTGAGGTTGGAAGAGACCTGTGAGATCAAGTCCAACCGCCCACTTAGAGCTCACAATCCAACCACTACTGCTAAGCCACTAATACTAAACCATGTCCCTAAGCACCACATCCATGCATCTTCTAAATAGCACCAGGGATGGTGACTTTACCCCTTCCCTGGGCAGCCTGTTCTAATGCTTCATAAGCCATTCTGTGAGGAAATTTTTCCAAATATCCAACCTGAACCTCCCCTGACAAAACCCGAGGCTGTTTCCTTTTTTCACTTCATGCATGTGAGGAGAGACTGACTCCCACCTTATTTCAACCTCCTTTGAGGTATTTGTAGGGGGTGATGAGGTTTCCCTTTGGACCTGTCTTCTGAAGACAATCCCAGTTCCCTTAGCCATTTCCCACAAGACTTGTGTTCAAGGCCCTTCACCAGCTTAGCTACTCTTCTTCGGGCACACTCCAGCAATTCAATGTAATTCTTGCAGTGAGGAGCCCTGAAACTAAACACAGTACTTGAGGTGTGGCCTCACCAGCGCCAAGTAGATGGGGACGATCAAACCCCTAGACCCGTTGGCCACATTATTCCTGAGGCAAGCCAGGATGACATTGGCATTCTTGGCCATCTGAGCACATTGCTGGCTCATGTTCAGCTGGCTATCAATCAACACCCCCAGGTGCTTCTCCTCAGGAAGTTTTCCAGCCACTCTTCCCCAGGCTTGTAATGTTGCACTGGGTGGTTTTGGCCCAAGTGCAGCACTTGATGTTGACCTTGTTGAACCTCAGTACTGCTAACATCAGCGTATCTATCCAGTCTATCTTGATCTCTCTGCAGACCCTCCTTGTCCTCCAGCAGATGGACACACCCACCCACCTCAGTGTTGTCGGCAAGCTTACTGAGGGTGCACTTGTTCCACTCATCGAAATCACTGATAAAGAACTGGTAAATTTCTTTGAACGTTCTTTGTTATGTCCTTGTTAAATTTATTTTGTTTATTGGTCTATCTTTGTACACTAAGGTAGGACAAATATTCTGTATTGACAAAAGTTCACACTACAATAGATGTTTAAAAGGAAATAGCGCAGAAAGCATTAAAGAATGCTGGTTTCTAATTTCCATCAGAAGTCTGTATTTAAGTGCCATATTCCATTCCAAACAAAGTATTGTACAGGCAACATAACTGAACAACACTGTTAAAAAAAAAAAAAGAGAGAGTTTTAAAAGAAAGACCACCTACATATATTATTTGATGTAACAGTCTAAATTGCAAATACATTTTAAAAAATACGTAATTTTGATTACCTGTAATTTGCAAATTAGGTAAAATGTGCAAGTTGCAAAATGGAAAACTTGTTGGCTCTGATTGTAATTTGACATCAAAAACTCATTAAAAATGGATTGGTTTGTAATAAAATACCATAATACCATATTGTGTTTACTTCACAGTCTCTTTTTCTGCTATTTTTGACAGTTCCATACAAATGTGGTGGGCTACAGAGTGTAGCATCATCATCGAGATGACAGATAAGGTGATGGAGAGGAACCTATGCATTTAGTAACAAAAAGCATGGAAATGTCAGGAATTACATGCACAAATTGTTAACTCTAATTAGACATACACAGAGAAAACTGCTGCATACAAGCACAAAGTTCATACTATGAGAGATGCTTATTAACAATATGTGAGAATTATTAGCAAATCCTGTATTAGCCTTTTTCTGTCACCATTTTATAAAAATGGAGCTGTTCTTACTGTGATGTACCCATTTGCACAATCATAACCACAAATTCTATGCAGTCAGTCCAGCCTCATTTAAATTAAACATGATATACAGGCTTGCAAGACAGAGCTCTTATGTCTAACAAATGTATTTCAAGCACACATTTAGTCCTTTCTTTTAGAAAGTTCCCATGCAACATGATTCTATTTTCAGTATATTTTCAAACACTGGTACAAAGTTTGTTGATTTTCATGTTCCACCTCGCAGATAATAAAGCATGTATCTCAAAAGAGGCTTGCCTCTCTAGTACTTGAGCTGTTATCTGTCATAACAAGGTTGAAACACAAGTCTGGAAAAGATGTAGATGACACACTTTTCTCCTCCAGTATTGCATAAAAGACACTCAAGGTTCATACACACCCATCTGTGGTTGATTCCAGACCAGATGCCGTGATTCTTCTTGAATACATTAGTATACTTTCTCTTACATGCAATTACTCAGTTCATTACATGAAGTGAATGGAAGCACTAGGAGTGACTAGATCAAATTTTAGTACAACCACTGAAATCCAAAATGCATTTGCACTTCCATAATATACTCTAAAGACACAGCCACATCTGAGAATAGAACTAAAAAAAAAAAAAAAAAAGTGGAGAAGAGATGGAGTTAATCCTCAGTTATGTTCTTGTAGTCACTGTTAGGAGAAATTATTTTCCACATATCCATATGAGGAATGCATGAAAGAACATTATAAATATCTAAAATCTTACAGATTATAGCATTCTGTGGTGGATAGATTGTACCTAGCAGCTAATATTTTGGACTGTGAATTCATTTGTATGATGAACCAAGATGAGAACATGTATTATTTTTTATAGGTTAAAAAAAAAAAGAAAAAAAAGGAGACCATATTTAGTGTGGGATGCTACATGCTGCAAAACTTGAAAATGAGTTAAATTTTAAAAGAGCAAAGTAGTTCAATCCAATTTTACAACTTAAAAAAAATTACAACAAAAATGTTTGGGGAAAAAAAAATACAAACTTTTAATGCATAAGCACTTGAATGGTGAATAGAATTAATCCAGCAACTTTATCTTGGTAAATAATGGTGGTGAAGTTTGCAATGAAAGACTAAATCCAGTTGTGCCTGCCCAGGTTTCAAAAAGGGACACTGAAAACAACAGATGCATGTCACACACACACACACAAAAAAATCCTTACATATATTAGAAAGTTGTCTCATACATTTATGCAATGACGATATTGAGAGACTGGTGATTGGTCATAAATACTTCCTGAGGGAAAATGATAAAGAACAATACGATTTTTGCTTTGGTAAAATCATGTCAAGAAGCTGTGGTTGGATAGATTTACGCTTATTTAAATAAGGATTTAGGCACATACAATTGATGATGCAGTTATGCATCAGAGCAAACAACGACACAAAATTATGGATTTTTGCTGTCAGGAAGGTTTCAAATCAAGTCTAAAAGCCCTTCTGGAAAACATGGTTTTGCTGTTTACAAGTTATTTAACCTAATATTGGGGTAATTACATAAAAACAGATGGCTCCATAATGTAGAATGTCACATTAAATCATCTAATATATCTATATATGCTTCATTTCTATGAATTGAAAACAAAAAGAGCAAAAGGACCAAATAATGCTGTATCAGGGAATACTGTCATTAACACTGAGAAAGCAGTGAAATCCAGTTATATTATTATTAAAATAATTCATTTGGGTAATTGCCAGACAATGTCTAGTTGCAAAGAAACAACAGCCTTGAAAACAAAGAACATGGAGGTGGTACTTGAATTTTTCATGTGATTTTTTTGTTTTGATTTGTTTGTGGGTTTTTAGTTGGTTTTCTTTTGTAGTAAGATTTCAAAAAGGAACAGATATTCCTAATTTCTTTTTCTAGCCATAGTTATCACCAGTGGCAATTATTAAGACTACCAACATCCACTGCAAGAAGGAAAAAATATCTGAAGAAAAGCAGAAAATGGGACTGAGAAAGAGAGAGGTTTTACATTAGGCAGACAGATAAAAGTACAATTTCATACATGTAGAGATAGCAGAACAAAGAAAAGAAACAGAATTTATACATTGTAAAGTAACTTATTCTTGTGAAAACACCTGCCTTCTAAATCAGTATTTCTTTTTTGCACTGTAACTAAAAAAGTATAGTTCAGTCCTCTATTGAAATTATGACTGTTAAGATCTCCTCTGACAGCATGTATCATAATTCTGCTAAAACACAGCATTATTTACATTGAGTTTCTTACATTAAACTTGCCATTGGATTAATTTCTAGTACTATATCTTTTGCCAGTCATCACAATTTAAATTGATCAGTTAGATTTTTTTTTTATGGGGACACGGTAGGAAAGTTAATGGCACATAGAGTTTTATTCTTTCAGGTATTAAGCTAGGTACCAAGCCTGAATGCTGAAAGCTCATAAGCATATGCTTGAAACCACTCCTATGCAGAACATTAAGCAAGTTCCTTAAGAGCTGTTTGGAAATGGGATGTTTTCACATATCAGTGCCTGGGCCATTTATTGCACAGGGAAGGGTGCTACACACAAGGGAATACCTTAGATATGTCACACTGAATCAACAATACAGTATTTCTGGAAAGAAGCCTCATAATCCTCTCCAACCAACAATCTAAAGAAGATGAAGAACTTCTAGAGTATAGAAATCCCAAATTAGCTGATTTTTGCTGTTGCTATCATAAAAGTCCTATGCCACCAAATTATCTGAATGTGAACAAAGAGATAAGCAGGTTTGGATTTGTTTTTTGTTGTTTGTTTTTTTTTTCAGTTAAATTATATATGTTGATTTAAAATTGAAGTCAGCATGGCACTTCTCTCTTAACCTTTCTGTTCTGCCAAAACCCAAAGTGAATTTCAGCAAAGCTAATTAAGAATAAAGTTAGAAACTATCCTAATTCCCAGAACAAAATTAAAAATCTGCTTATACTTTTTTTTTTTTAATTAAAATACTAATTCCCTGTGGTCACAGTTCCTGGGAGTGGACTATCAGAATACTCCATTAAGCCCACATTGAAGGTAAGCAATCATTTTGCAGAAGCTGTTTACTCTGAACATCTTATGAAGTAATAGATATTATTATAGCTATGTAACTGTAGATATAGTTCATTTTGTGATCAGCAGAAAAGTACTTGTCTCTTTCTTCCAATAAATAACAGAAGATTACTAAAACAGGCTTTCAACTTCATTATGTCATTCTTTTAGACACTTTGCTTTAACTGTGTAGTACATATAGCAAGAAGACATATATAATTTTAGAAATGTATTTTATTTTAAACTTAACATTGTTTCTGTTTTCAATATGTTAACAATCCAGTATAGATACTTGCAAATGGCATTTTTAAATAACTGTCAAGATGTAGATTTGTTGATACTCTGAAGCTTTTTAGAGTTTGGGCGAAAGACATGCAGACTGTAAAGGTTTCTAAAAATTGTTCTAAAGTTGTGAACCTTGTCTACATAACATTTATTAATCACAAATCCTTACAATACTGTTAATACTAGCCAGACACAATTGTTTTTCATTTATTTCATCTTCTATTACATCTTTGTGTTAGCATACAACAGAATCAGAGAATCAGAGAATCGGAGAATCAGAGAATCGGAGAATCAGAGAATCGGAGAATCGGAGAATCAGAGAATCGGAGAATCAGAGAATCAGAGAATGGTCCAGGCCAGAAAGGACCTCCAAAGGTCATGTAGTCTGACCTCCTCTCAGTCAGCAGGGACATCCCCAACTAGACCAGGCTGCCCAGGGCCTTGTCGAGCCTCACCTTGAATATCTCCAGGGAAGGGGCCTCAACCACCTCCCTGGGCAATCTGTTCCAGTGTTCCACCACCCTCATAGTGAAGAACTACTTCCTGATATCCAACCCAAATCTGCCCTTGTCTAGTTTGAAGCCATTGCCGCTTGTCCTATTACTACAGGCCTTTGTAAACAGTCTCTCTCCATCCTTTCTGTAGGCCCCCTTCAGGTACTGGAAGGATGCTATTAGGTCTCCAGGAGTTTCCTCTTCTCCAGGCTGAACAACCCCAGCTCCTTCAGCCTGTCATCTTATCAGAGCTGGTCTAACCCCCTGATTATTTTGATGGCCCTCCTCTGGACCCTCTCCATCAGGTCCATGTCCTTTCCTGTATTGAGGGCTCCAGAGCTGCACACAGTACTCCAGGTGAGGTCATACCAGAGCAAAGTGGTAGAATCACCTCTCTGGATCTGCTGGCAACAAATCTTTTGATGCAGCCCAAGATGTGATTTGCCTTCTGGTCCGCCAGTGCACACTATCTGTTCATGTCCAGCTTCTCATTCATCAGCATCCTCAAATCCTTTTCCACAAGCTGCTTTCTAACACCTCATGCCCCAGTCTGTATTCAAAGTGAGGATTGTTCTGGCCCAGGTGCAGAACCTTGCACCTGCTCTTGTTGAACTTCATGAGGTTCACCTGGGCTTCAACTCCAGCTTTTTTTTTCAGTTTTAGACACTAGCTATCTGTCTAGTCTTCTATAACATCTAGAAATATGGTGATCCAAAAGCGCACAGATGTTCTGGTAGCACCTTTGTTCTTTTGTGTGGCTCCATGGCAGGATTTGTGCTTTGTTGTTCCTAAAATCTGCAGTTCCTATGAGAAAGAAAAAGCTCTCATATGACTGTATAAACCCTCAGACCAGAGGAACTCTGACACATTTAAATTCACCTTTTTCAGGGCAGAAATAATTTACAAGCTATGTGATATCAATACTTTCTGACTTGATAGATATTTAAATACTGTCCTGGGCAAAGTCACTTGGTTTATCTGGTGTAATATGTGTGCAATATGTTGACCATTTTTAAAGTTCACAATGTATTATCTATCATCATTAATTTCCTGAGGGCTTAAGTTAGAATCAGGCCTTTTATATGGTGCTATTCTTCAAAATCTTGCTGTGCTACTTAAGAAAATGAAGAATAACATTAATTTTGATAGTGTAAAAGAATTAAAAGACTGATTCCAGTTTTCAGTGTCTAAACTCATTGATGGTGTAAATTTATATAGCAATATATTAGAAATGTCTGTGTAGGAATCTTGTTATTACTTAACACCCACATATCTCATAAACTAATAATGGGATTTGTGGTGAGTCTTCTGTACACTGTTCAGAAAATTTACCCTACATCCTCCACTTTACCCTTTAAAAATTTAATCAAGCATCTGTTGTTTCATATCCTTCTCAAAACCCTTTATTTTGTTGCAAAAAGTTCAGATTACGCCATGATTATTAGGAGCAATGTGTTGCATCCCTATTAGTTTGCCTTAATATGAATAATCTCTGAAAACACAAAAATAAAATAAGTGCATCGTGAGTGCATGTATGTTTAAGAGGGCAGGTGAAAAAGAGAGAAAAGAAAACATTCTTCTCTGACTTTATTGTTTTTTCCATGTGTATGCATGAGTGTCAACAGAACCTGGATTAAATATTTTTTTCGTGGGAGCCAGTCTGCAATTACTTGATCATCTGACTAAACATTGTCCAGATGAGTCATCTGAGAGGTGACTTTCTTGAACAGTCTAGGGGTTATTCATGCCTCTCTTCCCTTTTTGCAAGACAAACATGTCTGGGCTCATATCGTTGCACAGCCTCTCATTCTTACCATGCTGGATGTAGACATGACAGATCTAAACAAGAATGTACATTTCCAGCATCCTCAAAAACAGAGGTCATGTAAGAAAGGGCTTTCACTTTTCTACACACTATGCAGAGAATGAAGGAAAAATATCTACTGAAAACCATGATGATAATTTAGAAGTCAATGAGACTTAAGTAGAAGCAGCTGTATTGCTATGGTGGGTGACATGATCCAGAGAGATGAACAAACACCTGCTACCCACCTCACAGCATATTGTTAGGCGTAATTACTCAATGTCAAAAAGTACTTTAAAATCCACTCAAAAAATGGTCAAGTATTATTACACTTTATTATAATTATCATAATTATCTCTAATATTGTTATGTGAGAAGGTACAAAACTGAAAAAAAATGCTGTTGCTGGAAGATACAAAATATTGGTTTGTTTTTAACTTTTCTAAATTATAGCCATGTCTACATTGTCAGTCTGGCTATTGCCTAATTTTAATCTTTGGTCTCACTTCTCTGATATTCTGTACTGCATGCATGCAAGTTTTCTCTTGGGCTATCATTTGGAGAGAACTTCTAACTCCAGAAAAGAAGCCTTACCAAGACCCCATGTTTTTTTTTTTTCCATGCAGACAATGTGTATAAGACCATTTTAAGAAATGAATCCTATACTTTGGGAGAGTTCTTCAAAAGCAGCACTACAATTTGATCACAAGCATTCATATCACTCCCTGGGCAATGCACCTTACTCTTTTTGTACCATATTCCAAAATCATGATCCTACTGCAACCAGCAGTCATTATTCCAGGTCATCTGGTTCACTAAATAATGGAGTAAAAAAATGTCTTACCATCACAAAGGGGATGCCTGAAGCAGGAAGAGACCTGGACACTGGAAAAATTGGAGGCCTCAGGACTCTTACCTTTGGTGGGATCACACTTTTTCTTCACAGGAAGTAGCCAGACTGGTTGATGGGGCACGTTCCAGCTATATCAACACAAACATCAAATCTCCCTAAAGATTAACTTATTAAATACGATGATTACCAGCTATAGGTCCAGTGCAGTGTGGCATATGTGGCCAGGTCAGGACCTTTGGGACCATCACAAGAAAGTAGTTGTGACAAATGCTCAGCTTTCCTTACATCTGACTGAGAAAATAGAGCAAGGAGGAAAGGAGGCAGTGGATACTGATCATGTTGTGGGGCAGAGGAAGAATGAGAGGGAGCAGGTGTCATGGCCTGGCTTCCCTGGGCAGCAGGAGGGTCATGCTAAGACTAAAATTCGCTCGGAGTAAATTAAGGTGAACCAACACCAAATGGCTGATGAGTTAGGTTTATTTGATCCAATAAAATCTCTCAGTCACTTGCACCAACCACCACCTGGTTGGACCAGAGGAGAGGGAAAATGGGAAGAAAAAGGAGAGGACAAACTAGAGAGAGAGTAAGAGTTAAGAAGTAAGAGAGAAAGAAAGACATCACCACCCTTGGTTCTACATTTCATGGGCATACTCCAAGTTCTTGGAGATGGCTCTACGTCCAGTAAGATCTTCTGTGGTAGATGCAACACATGGATCCCAGAAGTTGTGGTCCCTTTATACCCTTGGCTCGGGGGCGGTCTCTCCAAATCACAAAGAGAGGTGTGCAATGTCTGTCACCAGCCTTCCCGTGCCACTGTTGCAGTGGTTTTAAAATAAGAGGGAATTCCTGCCTCCTCAGAGGGGAGGGGGTAACTGTCATTAAGGGCCATCAAGCCGTCCCTGGCACATACACATTGTTTGAGGCATAGAAGATTGGGATCTCACAAGCAGGTGAAAACAAGCAGGGCACAAGCTACACAGGGGGACAACAACTTCCATACCTGGCAGTCTCCCATCACGAGCTCAGCTGATTGTATACCCAGAGAACAGGTCTGTATGACAAGAAAGCTACATCACAACTCAAGTTTTTGCTGGCCTAAAATACAAAGTGAGAATAATAAACCACAGCCATGAACATTTATCACCATCAAGACCCGAAAAATATCTACAAACAATATATAAACAGAGGCTGCCAGGCATACCTTCTGTATGGGTCAGAGGAAGTATTACTTTCACAGTGGCACTCCACCCCAGATAGAAAAAACAATACTTTCACTGGGTTTTGAAACTAGGACTGCACACGTCAGAGACAGTGCTTGGTTTCCAGAGAGCTATTCTACTAAAGAAGCAATTGCCACCATGTCACCTGCCTCACATGTCCTTCATTCTCTCTCTGCTTCTCACTGTGATGACACATATACTACAGACTTTTAAGGCACCACATTCTGGCACCTCTCTCCCACCAGACTAGGAAGCATCTATACCCCTGCATATAATTTCTTAGAAATAAAAAATTATGTTCATTTTCTTAAAATTCATTTTCTCAAAATGCCACAAAAACAACTTTTCTCTGTGTTTGTTTCTGGGCTGGTTAACAAACAGCAATTCACTATCTATATATACACACACACATTGTGGGAGGCTCTACTACAGATATATCACAGGAAATGTTATGTACCCACTGTACCTGGTAAAGGTTAACCAGCATGTTCTCCCTCAGCTTGAATAAATAAGAATAAATAGATGCATCTGGGAAATTCTCCAAAGTACTATTGTTTTTTAGTATGTTTTACTGGCTTTCATTATACAAATCTCAGATCATATGAATCATTACAGCCAACTATTATTTTAACTTTATTTTACATAAATATTTCAACACTTTGTATGTGTTCTTTTAAATAACAAACCAGTCAATCTTACTGTCCTCAATAGCAGGCTAGTTCTCTCTAGCTAAGGCTAATTCTTCCTAGCAAGCTTTGCAGACAATTTCATTATCCCTAGGCACTATAGTCATCAAAATGTCAATGTTTCAGGGTTGTACTGTAAAATTTCCTCCTATTTTACAAAGTCTTGATTTTTGTTCCTGTCTAAAACACTGGTGCAAAATTATGAAAAGTAACTTAGAAGCCAAACAATGGCATAATATTTAGAAGTGAAATACAGAGGCTCATAATTCGCTGCTGGAATAAGCTGGGAAAGTACATACAAGTACATCATCAATGTACAAAGTAATTCGTGATCCTAGCTCTGCTAATGATGACATAAAGCATATTGGAAATGTGTTCTAAATATGAGCTTTCAGTTGGACAACTCAAAAGATGAAAAGCAATAGGAATTCCTTTTACTTCTCAGAGCCAATATAACTACTATTTTGAAACTGGAAATAGAAAATTATATTTTGTATCTATACCTTCTTTGATAAAACATTCAGAGAATGTGAGTGTGAAGTACCTTTTCCTAATGTGGTAATAAGTGAATCTTTTCCATGTTCCAATTTAAGATATCTAGATAGAGCTACCAAGAAAGAACATCTGTGGTTGAACTTAGTAAGATTAAAGGGCCATTTAGTCTAGGGTAGTGTTTCTGGAAACAACTAATAAAGATGATTTGGACAGAGAATAAAAAGAAGAGTGATACTTCCTAGATGGGCTGCCTTCCACCTAAACTACCTGAAGTAGGGGAGGAGGAGAAGGGAAAAGTAGGAGAGGGAGTCTGAGCTAAAAGAGCATCTTCATCACGTGTTTGAATTTTTAAAAAGCTTTTCTAATTTTTTTTCCAGTTATTTAATTTCATCATTTTTAAGCTGCATCATACATCATATGATGGGACATATATCACATTCTGGGACAAAGAGGTCTGTAATGTAATCTCTCATTATACAAAAATGTATTTCCATTCCATTTTAATAAAATGAGACAAACTGAAAGGAACTGACTTTTCTCAAGACTTGGATTCAGGTCAGACTACGTCTGTACCCAAAGTGAGATTGCGTGCAAACATACTAGTTTTAATTTCTCTTCAGCTGTGATATTGGCATCACCTTTCTAGCAAAAATTAGCCTAGTCTATATTTATTCATATTCATTATTGTGATACAAGTTTTTGAAAAGTAAAGGTGCTTTTTTTACAACAATTGCAGTTCCTTATGATTTCCTTCTTTTTGTAGCTACATGAACAATCTATCTGATTTTGCAAGCAATTGTTTTAATCCTGAAATTTCCAATAGCTACATATTAACTTAGCAACAATGTATAATATATATACATATATAATACACATTATATATATACATATATAATACACATATATAATATATATATGAACATTAGTGGGATGGGTTGTAACATAATGATAAATCATAAACATGCTGAAGAATGATAATTCAATTAGAAATTATTAACAGGTTTACAAGAAAGTGACTTCATTATCTGACTCTTGTTTAAGGATAATTATTCCTTCAAAAAACATTTACTGAGGGGCCACAAAGACAGGAGAGGCAGGAGAAAAGTCTGAAATTAACAGAGTTCTAGAAAACTTCTGGGAAAAAATATCAAATTCTGGTTACTTTTAAGAATAAGCTATAGAGATTTGGGGTTAGGTGAGAAATGTTTCCATCATCACTTTTGGACAGTTTGAAAATGAGCAGCAGTTTGTGCATAGGCACAGGGTGGTTTTCCCCATAATTTTTTTAAATTTACATATATTGGAAATTCTACTTCTCTTTCTATGATTGAGTTTGTTGGAGAATAAGCTTGAAGTTTAAATTCAAGCTGAGGAGCTGTTACTGCAGTTTTTGTTGGTTTTGGGATGTTTTTTAAGAAGTCAAAGCTGCCTATAGAAGTTACGGATACAGAGGTTAAAATTTCTACAAGAGGCATTTCTTCCTAACACCTTTTATTCACTTACAAATGTCAAAACAGAATAATGTCTGATATTGTTAGTAAACAGAACAGTAAACACTTATGCACAAGAATCTAAATTTCTAGCCTATCCTTTATGAAACTGCATCATACAAAAATGTTCTGTATTGTAATGCTGTTTCAGTTAAAAATAAAATTTAAAAGATGCCAAACTACAAACCATGAAAATCTTAGTTGGAAAAGCAGAGGGGTTGTGAAATGAATACATTAATTAAATGAGGTATAGTATGAAAATGATAAAATTGACTTAGTAGGTATCCTACTCTTCAAAATTACAATTAGACCCCAAGATCCTTCAAACCATATTTAATTTGCATATCATTCATTGCCCATCTGTTTTATTTTCAATTTTTTCTTTGCCATCTGGTTTTCTAATGCTGAATTTACCACACAAATTTTACTATGCGCAAGGCCTCCAAGTTGTAACTGATTGACTAAAATATAAAATAAATATGCTTAGGCTTTAAGACCTAACTCACTCCTTCACATGAATTATACTTTTTAAACCACCCAGTCTAGCTGATAAGGTAAATGATGACTGTAAAGCTGACCTCTGTGAAAAATGGAAGAAATAAGGAGCTAGAGCAAAAGATGTAACCAAAGAAATCAAAGGAGAGGTTCTTAAAAAGATTATGAAAAGATATATCCCAAAGCAGTCAGTAGAATGGAGATATTGACAAGAATATATGACTGAGGAAATTTGATGGTCCCAGGATGTGTCACGTCATTCAATAGGGGAAGCAGTAGCAGCTGGTGCATGTTAAGCAGTACTTTACTATGCAATTGGTTCTAATAATTTTAACAGGATATATTCCTATTCATGGGTGTCTCATAATCTGTCTTTTGTAATATATACAGCAATTTTGCCTCTTCATACACCCCAGGAGTCTTAAACCATTCTAGTTGTTTGTCTCAGCTGTTCTGATTTTTGTCTCTCTAACTGTTGCATGCTTTTCCCAACAGGCACTCCAATTCATTCAATTCAACAGCTGCTACAAACCCTTCTATTTTTGGCACAGTATCCCAATGGTTTCAAGAGAGTTACTTGAAGTGTAGCTGCGTTAGAATCTATATTTCCATCAAATATGATACAAGTCAGGACTTACATGATCTTTATGGATGGAGTCCAAGAGGTTATTCTATATTCCACATGTTCTGAAAACATATTTTTATTTTGCTCATTATATTTTTAGGTTCGTCAAAGAGATCATTTCTACAAATTTACTCAACCAAAGAGGGGTCAGTCGTTGGTGAAGTGGCATAAAACACATTACTTGCCTGGATAGGTGTGGTGGGTTGAAAATTCTCCCCCCAGCATTAAATTTGCCAGACCAGCTCAGTTGGAAGCAAATGAAAGCTGTATTTACAAGCAAAGCTACAATCTACAATGGAATGAAATGAATATGTACAAAATATACCATATTCACATATATTTACAGGTATTTACAATTAATAAACAGCACAAGGACCCCCTGGCCAAAGACCAGGGGAAGCTGCAACAGCTTCTCTCTTCCCTGCCTCTTCCCTAGCCCCCTTTACACAAGGGACAAGAGACAGAAGCAGAGAAGTTAATACCAGTCAAAACAAGGTAGCCAAGGTCAAGCAGAAGCCATCAGAAGCACAAAGTTAGTATCTCCCAGCCTGAGGAAGCAAGAAGAGAGAGAGATTGTTTTGGGAACCAAATCTTATGGTAGATATCTCTCCAATGGGATTGTTTAGAACTATCGTTATTTTCCTTTTCACACCCAATAGTGATTAATTTACATTTTATTACTTTCTGTTCAAGATCTGTGAAAAAATTTTGAAGGCATAGCCTAAAACTACCACAATAGGAATGTAAACAGGTGATGGGACACAGTGAACAAAATTACAGCCTACTTTCTGGGACTTTTTAATTAAAATAAAGCTCTGAAATCGGAGCAACAAAACAGTAAATGAGTAGATAGCTATCTATAATAAAAATGGCATTATAAAAGTTAAAGTGTCCAGTTTTCTCAGAAAAAACTTTTAAAGGAGACATTCAGAAAGGACAAAAATATGTTGATATCTGTTCAATGAGGGTATAAATTCGAATCATGACAGTTTCCTTACTTACTGAAGCTCAGGATTTCTGGTGTCAATCCATCTAGCAAAGACATGCACAGTAGATCTTCCCATTTTAGGAGATGAAAAGAAAGGGGGAAGTTGAAATGCATCAGTGATGCTAAACTGCATCATTCGACCAGAAACACAGCTGGCATTAACAGTTTTCCAAAAACACATTGAAATAATTTTCACTAACATATACACCCAGCTGAAAGATTCTTCTGATTAACTGTCTAAAAATAGTCGGAAATCCTACTGTATGTTTAATTTACCTTTTAAACTCAAGTAGTTAATCCAAAAGTAATTTTCCGTGTAGACTATACTAAAATATTTTAAGTAAAATACCATTTAACAGTTATATTACTCCATAGTTTATAGAGTATGAAACAGCAACAATTATTTTTTACCTTCACTGAAAAATCTTGCTTACACTTACACTCTCTTTTTAAACATTTCTTTTGAATTAAATCATATTCATGAGTCAAATTGTAGAATGCAATTACAATGCTAAGAATACGACACAGTTTTTCCCTGGTTTACAGTGAGACTGCTTTTGCAAATGGTGATTTTTCTTTTTTCAAAGCACTGATTTTTTTTTTTTTTTTGCAACAGTGATGTCAATATACTAAATTTAAATGATTTGACATTTGTTAAATATTCACCAAACATTTTCAAAAGGGGAAGAAAGTAATAAACCTTAAAAAGTTGCACGGTTCTATAAGAATGTTGTGGTTTAGAAACTTGATGAAGTGAACGTATTTCTAGATTCTTAGTCAATATCCCATTGTTATATATACGAAGATGACAGCTGGGAATGTTTAAATCCTATAAAATAAGCTTTTCTTTTATGCATTTATTTTTTACACAGTATCATTTCCCTTATCAACTTCAAAACACAGGATGTTTTAGTTCACATTCACCACCATGTAATTTACACACAAATTAAGTTTCATATTTAAAGAGTTAGATTTGGCCCACACCCTCTGTCCTGCAACTTTCCATTATTCCAGAGCCTCTCTGTCCCAATCACCATGAAAACAAAACAAACCAAACAAACACAAACCACCACAAACAAGCAAAACACCCAAAAACAAATAAAAAATGCCAAACCAACACAAAATATGAGTAAGGTATGCAAAATAGAATATTACACATTACTGTGAACTTCTACTGCCATTTTCATAAACACATTAATTCAGAAATTTCATTTATCTCTTTTTTTTTTAATAATAAAATATTATTATAGACTGGAATGCTGAATGTACTTGTTCTACCAATTCATAGCATACAAAGAGATACCAGGACCACTATTTTTTCACCAGAACATGATCAATGTTGAATCATGGTAGGCAGCTGATGAACTGCAAGCCTCTCTCTCTTGTACAGGCCAGAACAGGAAGCATGAAATAGTGGACAGGGAATAAAAATCAGCTTTTGGTTCCTACATCATTGAAAGATAAGGGTGTGTTATCTAAAACGTTCAACTGGTAAGTATCTCACTTCTACTAATATCTTGATACAGATCCTCCATGACTTTTGTATGTCACCTATTTGTGAGTTCACTTATAATAGATTGCATAAAATACTATTCTGGGAGTTATTGCACATGTTTATACAGAAGACACTTCTTGAGAGGAAATAAATACTAGTAACAAAATTGTATGTTCCTTTTATTTCCTTTTATTTAAGAACATATGTGCTAAGGAATTGTAGTTAACTAATAAATGATATCGGCAAATGGATATTAATAAAAATATTGATAACTTTTTATTCCTATGGAAAATTGCCAAAAACTCATTAAATAGGTTTGGAATATACAGCCTTTAGGCAAATACAACAATAATTCAATACAAACTGTGAGGAAATAACATGGAAAGAGAGGAACACCAGGAGTGAAAAAGATGCTCAACCACAGTGGAGAGAGACTCAACAAGAACCCTTAAGCCACAGAGGCAACAAATTAATTACTCACAGCTGATTTCATCCAAGGGGGGAGTGCCACTGCTGTGTATTAGCTGCAGAGGCTTTTGGGGCGCTCTCATACGGCGCCAGGCATGGCAGGTGACCTGCCAGAAGGCACCACACAGTCCCAGGGCTGGCTTGGCTTCAGCGGACGGCAGGCAGTTTTTGACGCATTCTTCACAATGGGTACTTGCTTTGTCCTGGGTAAACTGAGGCATGGCATGATTCCGGTTTGCAAGGGGAAGAAGGCTTGGCTCTGGTTCCTAAGCTCATGGCGTCTCCAGCTTACAGTGTAATGTAGGCTAATGGCTTTATCCCAGGCTCTGGACCGTGCAACTCGAGGCAGGGCAGGGCAACTCAAGGCAACTTCAAGCACAATAGGTCCAAGCAGGTCAAGCAAGGCTTGAGCAAGGTTTAAGCAGGCTCTAAGAGCACAGCTTAAAAGCCCAGCAAGGGCGACTACAAGTCAGCCTGTATATATATCTTGCTCGAGATCCAGTTGGGCCAATAGGGCAACTGAAGCCAGTACATAGCTGCCCAATGGCAAAGGGTTTTGCCAGGCTGCAGCCATAAAAGACAGAAATAAAGGCCTGTTCATGGGGGGGGGGAGCAATGGGCAGCACATGTGCTCTTTCCCCATAAACAAACTTGTTTACCAGACATGCATGGTCCTGTCCCCTTTGATCCTTTTCCCACATCGCCCTGACTTTCTGCCGGAAGGAAAGGGGAACCATGTCTAGACAATTTAGGGCCTGTCTGGGGTTTGTGCTGGGCCTGTTTCGCCCTAGCATGACAATATGGATCAAAGTAACTATATACCATCACCAAGCTTCTGGTTTTGAAGGTTAGGATGGTTTTGACCCTAAAGCCCAATGGCAGTTGCCACTTTTCATAACAAAAGTGACATAATAAAAATGATTAAATCGAAGTTACATCAAAGATAATTTATAATCCCTTTTGAAATCTCTTTAGCTAGTTGTGTTCTCTGCTGGCTACTTCGAATCAACATTCACAACTGGCTTATTCCCATCAAGAATTTCACCAAAACTGTTCACACACGGGTGTTTGGTGTCAGCTTGTGGGAATAAAACTCTATCACAAACATACTTATTGTCTCTGTGAGAGGGCAAAAAAAACAAAAGAATTTTTAAATGTTCTAACTTATCCACTGAATACACTGTCAATACTAAATGACTGCAACATGTTCCTAGTTTGTGAGGCCTAGAATGTCTCAGCTCTTATTCTTTTCCTCACAATATCTATGCCTTTTTTCCCCTATACTATTTTTTATGTCTATCCTCATTACCCCATTCACAGAAAGCATACTAAAAACATTTCTTCTATCTTAAAATCTGGATGAGCTTTTGGATAGTCAAATTACATTGGGGAGGAATGGGGGTGTCATTCCAAGCTATCATCAAAACTCAGGAAACAATTTTCTGACTCCCTTGCACTATGCATAATTTCACTGCTATAGATTAGAAAGAATCTTCATGGCAAAGGGTAATGTCATAAGGATACAGAGGCAGCAGAACTCTTCACTGTCTAGACTGGAAAACAACCGACTTTTTCTGATTTTGTGTAATTGGATCTCACTGACAGAGGTTGACTTAAACTGGCTTTGTTATCATAAGAAAAAGAAGTAGGGAGAATGATACTATGAAAAAAGAGGACAAAAATCAAAACGTGGCTGAACTCAATACAAACAGACCATGCAATTCAGAGCAATTCCCTGGCTAGACATACTGAGGGACAGATGTCTGAATTTGGTTGATCAAAATGAAGAAAACTGGCACAAAGAGAAAAATGTCTTAAAATAGAGCAGATCTAAACCCGTAATTCTTTCCATTAAATTCATCCTTTGTGCCTCTCTTTTCCACCTTGTATGCTTAGTTGAGAAAAAAGTAAGTGGTACTATTTAAAATTAATTTAATTTTGACTAATTTATTTTTAGCATATTCCTTCTTTCATCTCCTTTAATTTTCCTATTGAAAGTCTTAACATACTTCTTCACTTGAGATCGGGCTTCATTTCTTCCGCATAGAATTATGGCAGTTCCCTATGTGATGCACAGATATGTTCAAGTTGGTACACATTTTTAAACTGCAAATCACAGAATGCAATGCTCCTAGCACATGCTTTTCTTGACACTTTGTTCTTGCATGTTAATCAGGAAGTTTCCGGGGGGCATTTTTGCCATTGAATACTGAAAAGGTTACTGCTGTAAGGACAAAAAAAAATGCAAATTATTAAATTTCAGAAAACATGCAACAGTGTCACATGTCACAAAACAATGATCAAAAATACTGAGGGGAAACTGTCAAAACAATGAATTTAATGAATATTTCAATACAGTTTAAGCAAACATCGTGCACTTTATTTATTAAAAAGATATTCTGAAATGGGAAACATTAATTAAAATTAAAGGACAGTTTTCACTGAATATTGACTTAGCTTAGCTGGATTTCTCTAACTTTTAAAAATATTAATTGGAATAATAATTTTAAAACCTCCTGAAATCCAGTACCTAAAACTTTTAATATACCTGTGGTATCACACTTGTTCAAATTCACTTGCTGCCATAATTGAGTTACATCGTGCTGCATAAAATGCTGTCATCGCTTCAATAGCTTTTTCATTTCATTTTAGAAGCATTGAAACAGAATCCCTAATCTACAAAAACTTAGGTTTCACTTTCATGCAGAGTATCTAGTAAGATGACAGAAAATCTGAAAATTACCATATTAACAAATTTGCCACTTTCCAAAATGACTGCACAAAACACTAGAGGATCAAGTTCCATTTGACAATTCATTATCAATTTGATCATTAAATCACAATATATTACAATTCTATTTATACCACATTTTTATTCCTGTCTAGATGCATACAATTAGAAATACTTTTATTGCAAGAAACAAGTAGGACCAAGGTTTAGATCTGCATATGTACAGGAATAATTTGAGACATAATTTTATTAGAGAATAATACTGATTGCAAAAGATGAGCACTTGTGCAAAACTCTAGCCATCTGGAATGGTGCTAAACAAACTCATTGCTAGGTTAGTGTTTTGTTGATAGCCAAAGCACTTGATTTCTATCTTTGGCATTTATTGTTCTTAGCAAATTGCTTTCCTCAGCCACTATAACACTATTATAGCAACACGTTTTAACTCTATTTAAAATATGTTCTTGCTTGAGACTGGATAACTTTAACAACAAAACTGAATAAATTAATCACTCCAAATTTCACAAAGTCATTAGGATTACATTTGCTCTCATTTATCAGGCTTTGGTTGTCAGCTAGAAATACAGCAAACAAAATTTAGCATGAAGAAAACAACTTGAAATATTTATCTTCAGCTTAATTATCTTCAGGCTGGATGAGAAGCTGTTAAAACAGTAAGAGGGCTAAGCTAATTTATTTGACTAAAAAACCCCAAAACATAATGAAAACCCACAAGAGAAATAGCGATGTATATCTAACATGCATTTACACCTACTGTTGAATGTTTTCTGTGGGCAAGAAGGAACTATAACGGGAGAAAAAAATCCTGTTAAGGAAAAAATGATAAATTATATCACAACCCAATGATGATGGGCAGAGCATAAAGCAGGTTATTTCACATGAACAAATCCATTACTCAGCACTTAGGAACAAATGCCAAACTTTCGGAAAACTTAAAAATGCTATCAACAGAATCAAGGAAACAATTGCTAATATGTGTTCAGTGGTAAGAATGGGAAAAGGTTCAAACCTGGTCTTTAAAGGTTAACCTTGACATGTGTTCTTCCATATGCTTGACTAGAGCATATACTGAGATGACTATCCACATGGTCTCCAAATGCAAATTTTGACCTACCAAAGCTTATTAAACTCTAAGCAAAGTTTGGAATCACAAGATAAAGAATAAATGGTTACATATCATTCTTTCTATACACAGTGCAGAAATTATACTGGTTTGTGTGTGGGGGGGGGGTTCTTCATATACGTGCATGAATGTTTATTTTTGTTTGCTATGCCCTTTGCTGAGTGATAAAACTTTAAATGCAACACCTTAGTTAAGCATTCTTATTGGAATCAAATTCATATTAGCACATTTCAGCTTAAAAGTTTTATTAACTCCTTTATAAATAGCAGACAAATCCTATAATGCAGTAGACTCTCAGGTAAGGAAAAAGTGTAAGTTAATTCTGGATTTGGTACAAGATGACTTTCAAGAGATGGAATTTTTTTTTTCCTACAAACTGTTGGAGAAAAGCTTCATGTCTTGATTTAACATTTTTATCTGAATTTGACAAAATAAAGAATATATATATATATATATGAAAAAGTTTAGAAAAAGTAACCCTTGGACTACTCTGTTTTTACATTAGTCAAGCTATAAATGGAATTGGACTAATAAAAACCTAATAATACAATGATACTACAGGTTACCAGATGAGGAGTGGCATATGAAACATCCAGAGTAAAAATAGGTCTCATTCCATGTCCCGGGTTCAGGTAGGATAGGGAGGAGCCACAGCCAAGACAGCCAATTGAGCCAGACAGTAGAGTATTCGATATCATACCCATTATATAAGGAGAGGGGTGGCCAGCGCAAGCACAGGTGTTTTGAGTAAGCACTAGCTGCAACAAAGCAGGATAAGATGGACAGGTCAGACTGGGCCAGGCCATCTCAGTCAGTATGACATTTTGTGTCACTCACTTTTATATACTGTTTCATCAGTATTATTGTTCCTTTTCATAGAATCATAGAATTATTAGGGTTGGAAAGAACCTCAAGGATCATCTAGTTCCAACCCCCCTGCCACAGACAGGGACACCTCCCACTAGATCAGGTTGCTCAGAGCCACACCAGCCTGGCCTTAAAAACCTCCAGGGATGGGGCTTCCACCACCTCCCTGGGCAACCTGTTCCAGTGTCTCACCACCCTCATGGTGTAAAACTTCCTCCTAACATCCAATCTGAATCTACCCATTTCTAGTTTTTTTCCATCCCCTCTAGTCCTATCGCTTCCTGACATCCTAAAATGTCTCTACCCAGATTTCTTGTAGGCCCCCTTAAGATACTGGAAGGCCACAATAAGGTCACCTCGGAGCCTTCTCTTCTCCTTCTTCTTCTCAGACTGAATAGCCCCAACATTTTCAGTCTGTCCACATAGGACAGGTGCTCCAGCCCTCTGATCATCCTTGTGGCCCTTCTCTGGACACGTTCCAGCACCTCCAGATCCTTCTTGTAGTAGGGGCTAAAGAGCTGAATGCAGTACTCCAGGTGGGGTCCCACTAGAGCAGAGTAGAGGGGGAGAATCACCTCCCTTGACCTGCTGGCTATGCTTCTCTTGATGCAGCCCAGGATGTGATTGGCTTTCTGGGCTGCAAGGGCACACTGGTGGCTCATGTTGAGCCTCTCATCCACCAGCACCCCCAAGTCCTTTTCTTCAGCGCTGTTCTCAAGCCAGTCACTACCCAGTCTATATTGGTGTTTGGGATTGCCCAGACCCAGATGCATGACCTTGCATTTGGTCTTGATGAACCTCATGAGGTTGTCATGGGCCCAACCTCTCCTGCCTGTCAAGGTCTCTCTGGATGGCATCCCTTGTTATTTTTCTTTCTTCTATCTCTGTCCTGTTCTATTAACCTCTCCTTATCTCAGATCATGGGATTTTTGCCTTTTTCTCCTGATCTTCCTTCTGATTCTATAGGGGTGAGGGGAAACTGGTTGTGTGAGTGGCTGTGTGGGGATCAGCTACCACCTGAGGCTAAACCACAACAGTGTGGTGGGTTGAAAATTCCCCCAACATTAAATTGCCAGACCAGCTCATCTGGAAGCAAATGAAGCTGTATTTACAAGCAAAACCACAATCTAAAATGAAATCATAGAATCATAGAATCAACCAGGTTGGAAGAGACCTCGAAGATCATCCAGTCCAACCTGTCATCCAGTCCAACCTGTCACTCAACCTGTCCAATCAACTAGACCATGGCACCAAGTGCCTCATCCAGTCTCCTACTGAACATCTCCAGGGTCCGTGACTCCACCACCTCCCTGGGAAGCCCATTCCAATGGGCAATCTCTCTCTCTGTGAAGAACTTCCTCCTAATGTCCAGCCTATACCTTCCCTAGCACAACTTGAGACTGTGTCCCCTTATTCTGCTGCTGGTTGCTGGGGAGAAGAGACCAACTCCCACCTGGCTACAATCTCCCTTCATGTAGTTATAGACAGAATGCAATGAATATGTACAAAATATACCATATTCACATATATTTACAGGCATTTACAATTTATAAACAGCACAAGAAACCCCCTGAACAAACCAGGGAGCCAGCAATGGCTTCCCTTTCTCTGCTCCGTTCCTCCCCTCCTCACTCCACCCCCTAGCCCCCCGCCATACACAAGAGAGGAGAGAAAGAACAGAGAATTGTTTAATACTCAGCCATAGCCAAGGTCAGCAAAGCAAAGCAGAAGTCCAGAGTTAGTATCTGCTAAAGCAAGGAAGCCAAAAAGAAAGTTAGTTTACCTTACTAGCATTATGTTTATTATCTATCCAATGGGATTATTTAGAACTTATCATTATTTTCCTTTGTATATCCAATGGTGATTTATTTATATTCTACTACTTTCTGCTGAAGATCTGTGCAAAATTTTCCAGGCACAGTCTGAAACTACCATAAACGGTAATAGAATTATATGCATATTATGTGAAAATGTATATGTATGTTGTATGAATGCCAAAACACTGTCATTTTGAATTTTTAATTTCTTGGTCATGTTTCTATTTGTAGAATTTGTACCTCAAGTTGGTCAAAAATCTATTCACAAAATACTTTTAATAAAATGCTGAAGTCAACAAAGCAATCATCTACTCCTCTGAAATAAATTTTAAAGCATTGTTTGGGAAGATTAATAGTTCTTTAAAAAAACTAAATTAAAAATCCCATTGATTTAAACCACTTCTTAGTACAAGTTCAAGAAGCTAAAAAGTAGCTTTATAAATTGTTGGGTTTTAGCATAACATATCTTTGAGGGTACAGTGCTCTTCCCTAAAAGATTAATTTGCTCAAATCATATTCTTATTAGCAAAGTATCGTTTAGAAAAGTATTAACTCAAGATAGTAAAAATTTATTATCCAATCCTATTTGCTATACTTTTTTTCTCTATCTTTAAAACATGCAAAATAGTTTTCACAGTTTTCCTTGTTTCCAGGTGGACTATTGAACATACAGCAACACAACTGAATCCCTGGTCATTTAAAAATTAAGCTTATTCTTGTCCATGATCAAAGTGATACGGTTATATTTGCATGAAAGAAAAATAGCTCTAACAGCAAGGACAGAGGAAGAGAGAAATCTGCATATATCCATAAGAATGGAGGCCATGGTTTCACATCACTAACATGACTTATTTTTCCAGAAAGTGAAATCTGTTTGATGCATCCCAAGAAAATTCACATAACCCTCAGACTGTTAGTTATCTGATTTTCTATCATTTTTGTCTACCTTGGACAACAAATTCCAACTCAATTTGAAGCACACAAAAATTTCATTTTCTTATTGAATGTTCTGGTGGTTCTAATTGTCCTGAAAGGATAAAAGCCTCAAAAAAGCCCTGAACCAGACAATGAAGGAGGTCTGGGTTTTTTTTCAGGAGATCGCCATGTTGCCCAGGCTTGTCTGAACATGTCCTGAGGTCCAAATGGGCCAGTGTGTGCTTTTGGCCATGTTTGGAGAAAACTGATTCTACTTAAAGTATCAGGGTTCTATCTCTTAATCTTTGTTGTCACTGGCCATCATTCTCTTGGGAAATCTATAAATACTAGCCCAAAGAGTGAGTGCCTTGGCTTGCCTTGTCCAAGATCTGGCAGAAGCCACAAGCCTTAACCCTGCAAGCCTAAGAAGCCAAGCCCTGCTTGCCTTGCAATTTGGAATCCGAACTGTGCCTCAGTTTACGCAGAAAGACTGCAAGTGCCCCTCACAGCAACGCATTGTAAAGCTCAGGAGCTTTACAGCAGACAGATGTGTCTTGCCGGGTTGAGAGACAAATCCTGAAGAAGCCAAGACCCTGGGACAATTTCATTTGATTGGAAGAAGCTCAAGAATCTCTGTGAAGATTGCAGCTGAAGAACCTCTCTGAAACAGGCAAAGCTACAAGCTGACAAGCCCTGCAAGCCTCAGCAGCAACCACTTTTCTACAAAGCTCGCAGCTATAAAGCCTTTGGAGATAAACCCTGTGTGTGCTACAGCAACAAGCTGCAGAAGCCAACAGAAGTCAAACTGCATTCCTGCAGCTTTCATCTGTTTGACACCATTTTGGTTTTGTTTAAATCCCCGCATGTGCCGCGTGGTGTCGTGATCTCTGGATTATAAACGTTGTGACTGGATGTGCTAACGGACCAAAGTGATTTGCAGTGAATAATCTATGAAATTTGATTATTATAAGCACCTGCTAAAAAGGTCTGGTGCCCTAGAGAATTCTAGAGCTCCCCCCTTTGTGGGCAAAGTCGGCCTGTTACTGATGTGATCTTGTTTTTTTATAGTTTAAATTACTGTTTGTTGTTTCTGGGTTTTTGCTAATACTGTTTAACATGTTCCTGCTGGTGAGGTATCTGTTCCACAACTGAATGTTTCAAACCAGTAAATAGGTTTTATTAATATTTTCTGCAGGAATTTTTTATTAATAAAATTATTAATATTTTTATAATTGTTCTGTCTATTAAATATTAATAATAACCTTACATTCATAACACTGATGTCACCAATTTACATGTTTCCCATGCAAAGATATGAATGTTTTCTATCAAAGCTGTAGAGTAAATACACTGCAAGACAATTCCACTAACTCTTAAAAAGTGAAGTTTAACTAAATTAATTTATCTTGGAAACCAGCTATGAACTCAATGATTAAGGCATCAAATTCTAGTTAGATTCCCGGTAGATCAGCACCAATGCAATGGTTTCAATTTTTATATGCTAATTCAAAATAGTTGAAGCTCTGTCCCAAGATTTAAGTTAATGGAAGTTATCATTGCAATACGAATATACCAGAGATTTACATAATTGGGTTGTAGAAAAGTCTCTCTCATTTAAAGCAGAGACTGTCAACTTTTCATCTCCTGACAGAAATGAATTTTTGGTCCTTGAAAATCAATGGCAAAAGTTGTACTTAAATTAGGCAACTGAGGAATTGAGATTTGAGTATGAAGGATGGATGGATGCTCCTGAGCTTCTCTGGACAAAAACTCCTCTTGACATTTCCAAGGATTGTTTACACAGCATTTGAAAGAGTCCTACTCATAGTTTCATTTTAACTCCAAAGCAGTTTCTAATCAACTGTAGGATGAAAGAAATTATTTCTACAGCAGAGAGAAGGTGACCAATTAAAACCAACAAGGAAGGTTTTCCTTCTTTGTTAATCAAACTCCTTGTTGCATGGAAATCCCTTTTATCAGGCCATACCCCTGGGCCAGTCACCCCAAGCTGTCCCAGGATGGAGTTTAGTGGCTGGGGAAGATCTGGTTCAACCTTGGCTCAGTGCCCAGCAGGCAGAGAGGAAAAAACACATATCAAAGGGTGGGGGGAGAGTCTTGTGTCCTGAGAACTGCCCCAGACATTGGACCTTGCCCAACCTTGGGATCTGATGAGCCAGACATACCCCCAATACCAACCTGTGCCAGGGTCTTCCCTCACAGCTGGGCCCAGGGCCTGAAGCAGCACCTGCTGATGGCGAGCTGTGGCCAACACCAGCAGTCACTATCTTTGGCCTGGCTCACTGATGGCTATGGGACAGGGATGGTCCAGGGTAGAGGGGATGGCCTCACTGGGCTTCCTCTGGCTCTGCTTCATTCTGGCACATCCTTCTATATACTGCTGTATCTCTCACTGTGGCTTATATCACATATTTCAAGCTATAGATACTTGGTAAGAAAAGAATTTGTTTGTGTAATTTTGTTTTCATTCAGTTGTTTAAACTTAAATTTCAGCAGGATTTATTTCCTTAGTGGTTACAATTGTTTTTTAATGCCACAGGTATGAACAACTCCAATCATTCTTTCCAGTTAGCATTTCCTTACATCTGTTAGGAACAAATCACATTATCCATCCTACTGCCTATTCATTTAACCTTATTATTTACTTCAGAATGTTTTCAGGCTTCATTATACTTGACTAGCCTCAGTAATTTAGTATCAGCTATAAATTTTGCTTCTCTGAAGTCCTTTCTTTCCTTTTCACATGCCATATAATTATCTGTAGAAAATCTGACATGGATAATATAACAACTGTTAGCCTTTGGACAAACAAAAGGTTTGATTTAAATTCACATTGTCTGTCTTCTGCTTTTCATTCATTTTTTTTACCATTATCATTAATTTAGTTCTTGCTCTTTGGCAATCTTCACTGAGTAGTCTCATGAATTAACTCTGAAACTATTGGAAAAAATCAAATAAATTAAGACAAACGTATAATTATACAAACAGATATTTAAAAAGTATATCTGAAGCACAAATTGAAGCCACATTTATTACACTTTAAAGACAAGTACTTTTATGTCATCATCTTCAAGAAGGTGCTGCCTATTTGTTAATGTGTGTGTGCAAGTGCATGCATAGACAGCTATGTATCCTTCAGGTCAAGATAGCATTCTTGTGCTTGAGACAAAGTATGTAAACTCTACCCTCTCCCAGTTTTTTTTTAAAGATGAACCAAAATCATAGGCTCTTCTCAATGGGAGCCTTTGACCATCCTGAAACTAATTAACAGATTCACAGATTGCATTGGGCTGGAAGGGACTCTCAAAGGTCATCTTGTCTAATCCCCTGCAGTGAGCAGGGACATCTCCAACTAGATCAGGCTTCCCAGGGCCACACCAAGTCTGATCTTGAATGTCTCCAGGGACAGGGTCTCAACTACATCCCTGGGCAACCTGTGCCAGTATTTCACCACTCTTACTGTAAAGAACTTCTTCCTTATGTCTAACCTAAATCTACAATGCTTCAGTTTAAAACCATTGCCCTTCGTCCTACCACTACAAGCCCTTCTAAACAGTCATTCCCAGCGTTCCTGTAGGTCCCCTTCAGACATCTTCTACTTATCCATATTGATACAGATTAAAATATACTTGATCAGCAATAAACAGGATAGTTGTAACTATTATACCCATACAGCAGAGAGAAAAAAAGTATGAGTGATAACTGTGGTTCTGTGATTCCGTATCTTCATCAAGAGCTTCAAATTACATTGACCAGGAACAACTAAGAGGCCCCTCCTGGTTCTGTCAAAATTAGTTTGTGAGCAAAAGAGAACAATGTATACATGGAGTTTTGAATTCACTGACAGTCCACTTAATGCTTTAACAGTTTGTCGGTCTTAACTGCCTAATTAAAACAGAAGAGTCTTACTGATCTGACAGATACTATGTGAAAACTTCATAGTATCCATCCCTTCTCTCTGGTGCTAGGTTTACCCTTCTGATGCGCCTTTAGCTCCTAAGGTCAACAGCTTCAATAGGTTCAGACTCTCTCAACAAGATTGGGGGTTGTCAGGACAAGGCAGCAGCTACCAGAGCACTTTGCCAGGAAGATAAAGACGTGCACAGTGGCCAATTCTTCCTTGTCAGCCTTTGACATGCTTAAGCCTATTTCTCTGTACTTTCTCATCCCAGGCTTCTCCCACCTCACAGCTGAAACGCTGTCCTGTGCCACTTCTGTCTTCAGAAACAGAAGTTTAACATGCAGGATGTCATGTCTGGGATTGTCAGGCCTGCCCCATTGTAGCACTCACACACTCAGACACACTCAAACTCACTCAGCACACCCAGTCACTTAGCTGCTAACACTTATTAAACCTTTATAAAACCATGGAGGCCATAGCAAGTCTGGGTAAGGCCTGAGATCCTGCACTGTTAGGCCTATAGTCTGCTACTACTGACAGCAAAACCGTATTTACCAGACTATATTCACAAACCTTTATTTGCCCTTATTTGCAGATAATTCCTAACAGTTAATGAGTCAGGAGGAAGTCTGAAATTTTTTCCCTCATTGCAATATGAACAATGTATTTGTTGAGAGGGTGTCCAGATCTGAAGCAGAAGTTACTGTTGGTATTCAGAATGATCAGCCCTAGAGTATTCCCAGTCCTTGAAGTTCCAATCACAAATAGCTATTCTTAAATCATAAATTTGTGACTGGTGTGCAGATGTAAAACAACCAACAATGTGGACATTAGCTAGTGGATTTGGAAAAAACATCTGCACCTGCTGCATACAATCTCTTCCACCAGGTACCATATATATATATATATATATATATATATCTATGTATCTATATATATATATATATCTGTATAAATATGTATCTATATATATATCTATATATATCTCAAAATGGCTGGTGCTTGCCTTTACCCATTGAAAAAGACACAGCATAGGCTAATTAATGAACTTCAGTAACAACAGGGATTTTAGATGTGACAAAATTTCAAGTGAACACTAAATTTTGAGTCCTGTATGATATCTGAATAAGCACCTGTTAACCCAGATATTTAGTAACCACCCTCAGAGGTTCAGTAACCACTATAGTATTCCATCACCATCATAGGCATGGAAGACAATAGAAATCTTCCTTAAGATGAATTATGACTAATACAAAGATTTATCTGAAGACTTTTGCTATTATGAGGAGCCAAATGAAAAGGCCTTATATCAGAAGATCCTAGCCAGATCAAAAATAAAATATTTCTTGTTCAAAAACTTCAACAAGAAAGTTTACTTGAAGTAAATGTCTTTCAGGATGAGATACATATCTTAGAAAGACGGGATGTTCAGTCCATTCCCTCTAGGTGTCCCATGGCTGATACTGGAAAAGCACCTTAAGACCTGGTTGCAGGAGTAGGTCAGACAGGTGCATGGTCAAAACAGCAGGACTGCTGCATTGTAACAAACACAGTTTAGCAGTTTGGCAGGCAACCCTCGACTCACCAACCCTCAGCCAAATGCTGCCGCAGTAGCAGCTGAAGGGTGTGCCCTAGCAGACCAACTATACCTGGGCCTTGATCTTACCAGGAAAGAGACAAGAGCCAAATACTGCCAGAATAGCAGCTGAAGAACCCGTCCTAAAAGTCAATTACTACCCCCAGGCTTTGCACCTGGACTAAGGCAGAAAGGGGAAAGCTCCAAGAGAACTGAATCCCAGAAGAGACATGGAAAGACTACAGCCTGGAGCTGAGCACATGAGAGAGACTGCCCTAGCCCTCTCCAAGCCAAGGGCAAGCTCCAGACTGCAAACTGGACACAAGAGGAGAGAGGACCCTAGTCCTCTCCAAGCCAAGGGCAACTTGAATCATAGTCACAGCATCTTGGAAGACACCGAACAGAGGAGCAAGTCCTGAGTATCCAGCTACAGAATCCCATTTGTGGGAAACCACAAATCACAGCACCTTTATTTCCAGTTTAAATCACTGTATTGGAAATTCTTAGATCTGTGCTTAAATCGTTTAACTGTCTTTATATGTGAAATGTATCACTCACAATCGAATAACAAAACCTGTAAATATACTTTGTAAATAAGTTACAGCAGTGTCTGAAGATACCACTGCCCAAAATGTTAAACAGTAAAATATATAAAATACGCATTTTATTACAGTGAGCCTCAGGAGCAGTGTTTCTGACTGTGGAGAATTAGTGTGCAGCCTGGCCTCTGACCGCATGTTGTGCCAGAGGTCTGGACCTCTTAGAAAAAAGCTTCAGCTTCAGCAAGGCCAAATGCCAGGTTCTGCACTTGGGTCACAACAACCCCAAGCAACACTACAGGCTTGGGGAAGTGTGGCTGGAAAGCAGTCTGGCAGAAAGGGACCTGGAGGTTCTAATCAACAAGCAACTGAATATGACCAAACAGTGTGCCCAGGTGGCCAAGAAAGCCAATGGCATCCTGGCTTGTATTAGAAATGCTGTGACCAGCAGGAGTAGGGAAATGATTGCCCCCTAGTACTCAGCTCTGGGAAGGCTATACTTTGAGTATTGTGTCCAGTTTCGGGCACCTCAATACAAAAGAGATGCTGAGTTGCTGGAGTGAGTGCAGAGGAGGCAACAAAACTGGTGAAGGGCCTGGAGAATAAATCTTATGAAGGGCAACTGAAGGAGTTGGGGCTGTCTAGTTTGAAAAAGAGAAGGCTAAGGGGAGACCTCATCGCTGTCGACAACTACCTGAAAGGATGTTGTAGAGAGGCTGGTGCTAGTCTCTTCTCACAGGTAGTTAGTGATAGAACAAGAGGAAATGGCCTCAAGCTTTGAGTGGGTAGGTTTAGACTGGCATTGGAATGGGCTGCCCAGGGAGATGGTTGAGTCACCTACCCTGGATGTGTTTAATGGTCATTTGAATGGGGTGCTTGGGGATATGGTTTAGGGGTGAACCTTGTAGAGTAATCAGTTGGACTTGGTGATCCTGAGGGTCTTTTCCAATCTGAATGTTCCTGTAATTCTGTGAAAGCAGGGGGCCAGTGGCCATCCCCACTTTGGGTTTGGACTAATTGGCTGGGGGTGTGCAGAGGGCAGCTTGCCTTCAGCTGGTGCATGGACAGAGGCCCTTCCTAAAGCAGTTAAAGGCTCTGTTAAGAGGCCTCCCTGATTCTTCAAAATTGTGTGCTGCGCAAAGGCACCCCAGGAAAAAGATATCAACCTTTGCCAGTCACAGCCAAGGGGAAGGCAATCAACCTTCACTGGTCAAGACAGCTTTCTTCCTTGTGAAAACACAATCTATATGATAATTATGTTTATCATTTGTTCAACAATTTTTTAGAATCATAGAATCTTCTAGGTTGGAAGAAGACCTTTAAGCTCATAATATCAAACTGTTAACCCTGCACTGCATCATCAAACTATGTCCCCCCTACATCTTTTAAACACCTCCAGGAATGGTGATTCCACTACTTCCCTTGGCAGCATGTTCTGATTCTTGACAATCCTTTTGGTGAAGAATTTTTTCCTAATGTCCACTCTAAACCTCCCCTGTCACAAGTTGAGAGATTTCTTCTCATTCTATCACTTCATACTTGGAAGGAGAGACAAATCCCCACCTCACTGCATCTTTGAGACTCATGGAATCTCTCTCACTTTTTGCCAACACTTTGCGAGATATTATTTATATAATGATATTGAAGTTATGTTTTGAAACTTGCCTTTTAACCATATTGTATTTATTCTTTCTCCCGTTTTGATCAAATCTGTATATCTTCTGACAGATATGATGAGATTAACCTCCCCAAACCTTTGAAGCCTGTTTATTAATGATCTGGTACAGGTTAGATATATTAGGTTAGACATAACCTGTTACGGTTAGATACATTTTCTTATTTTTCTTCTTGAGCCTCTAGTGTCATATTGCTAGGTTATTTTTAATACACATACAGTTTATTCCCCCGGATGCTAAACTTAATCACATTGTAGCAGCCTCACCTGCTATAGGCTAGTGGTGCTGGAAATTTCAGGAGTATTTCTTTAAAATATTGCATAACTTAAGCATTTTTCTTCTTACACCACTTGACAAGAAATCAGTTGACAATTTTCTTTTAATTTGAACTCCCTATGAACAAAATTGTAAGAATTTTTTAGTGATTTTGCAAGTTCTACATAAGCCTGCAAATCTAACAGCTCAAGTCATTTTCAGTACAGGATTTTTATACAGGTTTAAAGTTTATTACTCTTCCCCTTCTCTTATTTTTCTACCCTAAACTGTACTATGGGCTAAAGGGACAACATTTTTAAACTGAAGGAGGATAGGTTTAGATGGAATATTAAAAAAAAAAAAAAAATTGTACTGTGAGACACTGAACAGGTTACCCAGAGAAGCTGTGGATTCCCCATCACTGGATGTTTTCAAGGTCAGGTTTGATATGAAGTTTTTATAAATCTGATCTAGTGAAAGACATTCCTGCCCAAAACAGGGACATTGGTATAGATTGTCTTCTAAGGTCCCTTCCAATTCAAATCATTCTCTGATTTCCATGATCAAGAAAGTAAGATTCTATATTGTTGGGGCCTTTGGAAATGACAGATAAATTATTCTAGGAAGCAAACCATTCATACACTCTACATGAAAACTGTCTTTGGACAGCTTCCTCTCTAGTTTACTTAGAGCAAAATTCCTCATTCAGTGCAAACAACATAGAGCAGGCAGACACCCAAACAGGATCCTCTGTCCTTTTAATGCTTTCAAAACATTGCAAACTACAAAATACATAATACACCAAGGGAAATATTTCAGAGAAAATTTGACACATAGTGCTCTAGTGTCAAATTTAAGCCATGCACGTTTCAAATCACAGTGGAAAAAGCAGAACTTGAAGAACCTAGTTTTGTTTACATCTGTTGTACACTGCCTCAAGTGATGAAAGCCTACCTTTGTTTATAATCACCTCAGGCCCAGAAAGAAGGAAAAAAAAGACTATTTTGATCAATTGCATAGTATGGTCAAATAAGATGTTCTATTACTATGTGAAAGGCAATGTAGGCCACTTTATACTTTGACCTTGACAAAAAAAAAAAAAAAATCCCACAGTTCAATTTTATATAATTCTAACCTCTGATGGATCTCTGATATCATCCAAAAATAATGAATGTACATATAAGTACTTACTCATACTAGAGATTTTTTTTCACATGAAAATATCTACAGGTATCACATATTTTTGTTTCCATTAGTCCAGAGAACTTCCTTGTGTATTTTACTGTGGCTACATTAAGTGAGTACTTCAGAGAAAATTTTAAAATATATGGGGTTACAGTATATTAACAAAGATCAACCCCATGAGATTATCATGGGGTTTGTACTGCAGCCTAACAAGACATACATGAAGCTTAGATACGATTTCATAATGAAATAACAAGGTTGTGTTATTGCCGCTCAAAGGGAACACTTTAAATGTGACCAAACTGCTAATTCTGCTATATCTGTACAAAGTGCTTAAGGGCCATTTATTAAAAATAAAAAATAAATTGCTTCTGCCACTGTATAAATGCCTAAATGTACAAGGTCTTGAGGGCAGCATTTTGAAGGAGAGATATTTAAATGTTAGAGGCAAAATTTGCTTAGTAGGAGACTCTGGATTTCCATTTAGTTACAACCAAGCTACATGTGCCTCTCTCAAATTACGATAATATGCAGTTGAAGTCAAAACTGAATATCATAAAAGATAATGCCTACACTACATCAAAACATAGTACATAGACACACTCCATTTGGAAATCACTTTATTTATTACAGCTAGTGATAATTCAAATTGCCAAAGGAGAAAAAAGGACATTCTTTATGGAAAAAAAATCATCCTCTCATTTTCTTACTGCATCTAAATCACCAGATAATAAGAACCATTCTTTGGAAGCTTAAACTATAATGGTGGTTTGGCCCTGTCTGGGGGTCAAATGCCCACCAAAGTTACTCTATCACTCCTCTTCTTAGATGGGCAGAGGAGAGGGGAAAATATAACAAAAGCCAGTAATAAAGTAGAAGCAATTTAATAATAACAAGCAAAAGCTGTGCATGGAAAGCAAAAGCAAAGAGAGATGTTATTCTCTGCTTCTCATTAGCGGATGGTGGTCAGTCTCGGTAAGCAGGGTTCTACACTAACAGTTGCTCTGAAGGACAGACACCATTGGCGAATATCCCCACGCTTCCTTCTCTTACTTAGTTCTTATGTCTGAGCTGACATCATATGGCATGGAATACCCCTTTGGACAGTTTGGGTCAGCTGGCTCAGCTGTGTCCCCTCCCGAGATCTTGCCCACCCCTCAGTGTACTCTTGGGGTGGGGAAGTGTTGGAAAAGCACAGTCTGGATGCTTGTTCAGCAGTAGCCAAAACTTATCTGTGTATTATCACACCCAGCTACAGCACTGCAAAAGACAGCCCTAGAAAGATGCTTTGATGAGAATCAACTCCAGCTCAGCCAAACCCAATACAATTATAAATTAAAAGCTGAGTTACCCCCCCCCCCCAACTCCCCCCTTTTTTTTTTTTTTTCTCCATTTGAAAGCTGAATATCCAGAAGAGTGCTAATGGTCATTCTACTGCTGTCAGCTGACATCATTTGTTATATCATTAATAAGCAACTCAGTGCAGAACCAGCATGGTCCAGAATCCTCTTTGCTTTAAAGTGAATGCAATTTTAAAGTACTTCCATGTAATTAAACATGTACAGTGTTTGTGCTAATAAAAAATATCAAGAATTAGGTCTTTAAAATTATTTTTTGTACTTCTCCAAGGTTGTATTGACATGTAGTGTTTAAATATTCAAAAGACAACCTGATGATACACATCTTACAAGTATCTATAGAGAAAGTAAATAAAAGGAACATTTAAGCAAGAAACAGTATTACTATTCTCACAAACTATGCAGATCTGAGCATACAGAAATGCTCAGCCCTGCTTTTTATGAGCAGTATCATAGTTACTATACTGTAGTATTATATTATAGCAGCACTAAAAGACAGTTTCTAACAACACCCATTGTACTCTGTGCTGTAATCATACATATGGAGAGACAGCAGTCCCTCCAAAATTATAATATAAAAACAGACAAGGTTGAAAAGTTGTTATCCATTGATGCAGAGTTCCCAACTCCCAGTTCAGTCCTCTAGCCAAAATAATATCATTTGTATTTTTGCAGACTATCGCAGTTCTGAAGTTGTTGCTCTCAGAGGTATTCTCTTCCCAAAAGTAAATGTGATTGATATTGAAAACACACAAAAAAAAAAAAAGTACAGACCATAGCAGACTAAAGCCATTTTTACACAGCGGTCCTAGGGCTTGTACACTGCTCACTAAAGATTTCATAAATTCACAGAAATGAAGAAATATCTTCCTATTTATCAAAGTTTTCTATAATTAGCCATATTGTTCTTCTCTCAACTCCTTTCCTTTTACTGCTTCATCCTGAAAAAAAAAAAAAATGCTGGATTTGTGACATAATTTCCATGACTGCAATGCCACACAGGATTACGACTTAACAGAGATCAAGCAGAAAATAAGCCATGTGGACTGGCTGTGAGCTTTGCTGCTGTATTAAAACAAACCTTCAACAGCAGTAAAGCAAACATACATGTTACCAATGACATTTCTTTTATTATTAAAGTCCTCACTCAAACTTGCTTTCCTCTGACCCTTCATTTGATCATAATGATGACCAAGTACACAAAATAGTACAGGCAGTTTGACTACACCAATAGGTAATGTGTGTTTTCTTACTACATTGTCCCACAAAGAGGAACAGTTCTTGGCCTGCAGGACATGTTCATCTGCTCATTGTGAGGTCTTCAAGCACCTACCACACTTGTACGTCACCATGTATTAAAATCTGGGCTTTAGCATTTGATAACTCATAAAGAGGTCTTAATAAATTACCTGATTGTCTGTATCATCAAACAGTAAGTCCCAGAGATGTGAACTTGTTTGTTTGTTGGTGGGATTTTTGGGTTTTTGTTTGGATAGTTGGTTTTTATTTGTTTCGGGTGGTTTTCTATTTTCTTTTTTTACATTGGCCTTTTTTTCTGGTGGTTTTCTTAAAGAATCTGAGGTTTTCATTCAATATTAAAAGCCAGGAAGCTCTGTTCACAAATAAGACTCTTCTGTGATATGAATACCTGTGCAGGTGGCTAGACAGACTTCATGTATATTTCAGTCTAGAAGTTAGGAAGGAGATGTGGTTCCTTTAAAACATTCCTGTATATGAAACTAAGGCACAAATGAGGTCAAATATCAAAACGAGGCTATTCATTGAAGAATAGAGTAAATGGAACAGGGAAAAGAAGAAAAGGGAATGAGAGGAGGAAGAAAATCAAGAAAGAGAGAGACAGCAGGAGAGGTATTACCATCCCAGGTCTCTTTGCTGTCTTCAGCCAGGAGTAGGGGAGATATCCGAGGATCCTGCCGAGTTCCAGCATGTAGTGTGGTCCACAATGTTCTTCCCTTACTGAGCTGGCATAACTCAGGACTTTTTATACTGTTCATTTATCACAACTCCACCTGGTTCACACTAAACTGTATAAGTGGGTTTCTGCAGGGGTCTTCTATGTGACCGCAGGGATCAGTGCCAGAATGGCCTCCGCCCCTCTTTGCCACCCCCTGTTCACCAAACCCACCACTGGGCAGCAGGTGACCCATCCAGGATATGCTTATCTTTGTTGAGACATTCCTCAGTTCTTGATGTAATCATCACCTCCTCAGGTGATTTGCATGTACAGAGGGAGGCCTCTTTCAATGTACCTCTTTCAAAGGATCAGTAATAGAAGAGCTATGCATCACAAACAACTTTCCACACTGCTACCAGTAAATGTAGATGCTGACATGCAAAATTAGTACTTTGCAAAGTACAGTACCCATGTCTAGTGTGAGTTCCCAGAACATGCTTTGTTAGTGCCCTGAGCAGACAAGGACAGTACCTCTGCATTTGTACTTGTACAGCCTTCATATGCAAATAATTGCTATCATAATATTATAAAGTCTATGTACTCAGCATTAAAAAGGAGATTTTTTTAAAGTAAAAAGCTGTTTGCCATATTGTAGACACATTAGAAGAGAGTAGGTTGAACATGGTGACCAAAAAAAGCAACCAACCAAACAATAAAATACAACAGATAAAAAAAACCGACACAGAACAGTTAATGTAAAATCACAGAATGGTTTGGATTGGAAGGGACCTCCAAAGCTCATCTAGTTCAAGCCCCCCCGCAGTGTGCAGGGACATCCTCCACTAGATCAGGTTGCTCAGAACCTTGTGGAGCCAGACCTTGAATATCTCCAAGGATGGGGCCTAAACTATCTCCCTGGGCAACCTGCCCCAGTGTTCCACCACCCTCATGGTAAAGAACTTGTTCCTAACATCCAATCTAAATCTACCGTTCTCTAATTTAAAACCATTGTCCCTCATCCTATCACTACAGGCCTTTGCAAACAGTCCTTGTACAGCCTTCTTCAGGCACTGGAAGGCTGCTATTAGGTCTCCCCAGAGCCTTCTCTCTTCCAGGCTGAACAACCCCAGCTCCTTCAGCCTGTCTTCATAGCAGAGGTGTTCAAGCCCCCTGATCATTTCCATGGCCCTCCTCTGGACCTGCTCCATCAGGTCCACATCCCTCCTGTGTTGAGGGCTCCAGGCTAGGTCTTATCAGAGCAGATACTCAAATTCATAATATACATCCTGAAAGTTGCACTGGAATCCAATCACAAAAAACTTCTGTAGTGTCAAATCAACAACTGGAAGACATTTTGGTTTTTTTTTTCATTAACTATAAAATGGAAGAATAAAGCTTATGCTAGTTTCTTGGTAAATATTTAAGATATCAAACAACCAAAGTAAGGTCATCAGAATATGGCACACAAGTCCGACTGGTTTCCAGAGAGTAATGTTAAACTAGTTAAGGGAGAGTAATTTAGGCAAAAGTCACTATCACTTGGCACAGCTCAAGTACTGTAAATTAGCAGTTCATACTGTCAACTTCACATTTGGAAGAAATTCAGATTTTAACATGATAGTGTCAGTTAGAGCTCATAAAACACTCTGAAATGCTGTGGAGGGAAGAGTATTTTGTACCCCTCAGCTAGTGCCAAAGAAATAAGATCTCCCCAGACAGATATTCATAGATTAATACTGTGAAATCGATCTCATTTGCAAGGAAAAAATACAATGTTAAAGCTACTGTGGTCATTCTGAAAAGCTCAGACTTGAAACTTGCAGCCAGCTCTGAAGGAACTAGCAATAGAAACATCAACCTCATTTCAAGTATCATGCAATACATGGATAAATAGGAACTAAGAAAGAGAAACAGCAAGTCATCTCATCTGGAAAATCATAGCAAATAAAGTAAATATGTTCACTCTTTCTAAATGTCTTACTTTTAAATAAATGGAAAATATTGCAATGAATGGAAAAAAATCACCAAATAATTAAAAAAAAAAAAAACACCCAAAACACCCAAGCGAGCACTTGAACATGTTTCTATGAGTAGTAATACATGTTTTACAGAGCTTTTAGTTCTGGTATCACAGATTTATCTTACTCTCAGATGAAGGGTCCAAAGCACTTTTTATCCAGAGAGAATCTCCAGTAGTCTGAGTTCTTTTGCAATCCTTCAAGTACAAGAGACTCTACAACTCTAGCTGCTGTTACTCAAAACAGTAGAGCAATCCAGTCCTTGCCTGTTATCTTTTCCATGCAGGTATTATATTTAGATACACTATCAAAAGGCCTTTATTATATCCTCCCCTTTCCTAAAGCTTTCACCACCTGGGCTCATGACTAATTGCAACAGAGCACAGCTGCATTCAGAGAAAGGAATCTACTGAACCTCAGCAAAATCTATACCTCTTCCCTGAGGGCTGCTTTTAAGCTGAGGGATGAAGATTGGTTCCAGCTGCAATGCACTGCAGCTGTGTTACTGGTATGATGCACCTCACCATTTCCTCATTGATTCAGACTCTGCTCCTGACCCACAGACTAGCTTGCCCTAGGATCTGCTTTGTCATCGTGATCTTGACAACCAAGAACTGGACTGTGTCTGAGTCTTTACCTAATGCTGTCCCAGCCTGGTGGCTGCTTTCCTGGCTGGGTTCAAGGCCTGCAGCAGTGTCTAGGAATGACCAGACTGTGGCCAGTCCTATCACTGCCTGTGGCCCAATCTAGCTAAGCTCACTTTGGCCTGCAGGACATGGCTATTTGGGGAGGAAGGACACTGCATTGCCTGACAGACTTAGGTCCCCAGCCTTCAAATAGCAGTCCACTACTATGTACACTGGCACAGCAGATGAAACTGATCAATGTTAGAGTCTCCAAAGCAACAGATAGTTACTGCAGTTAGATTTCCTAATTTAGTGTCAAGGCATGCTATGCATTTCCCTTTCTCTCTTCTATCCCTTCCATTTGCATAGTACTACCCTCTTCAGCAGGACTGGTGCTCCTCAAGAGTGGTGCCTTCATGGAGTCATGAGTTGCCTTGCTTCTTATGTACAAATACTGATATGTGTTTGGGATTATATATCCCAAATAAAACTTCCCTCTCTCTGCTTTTTCAAGCCTAATGCGATAACAGAAATGGAGCATTCCGCTCATCATCTATCATACCTAAATGACATGGGGCAAACTGAAGTGAAGAAACTTGCAAGGATTTTGGATTTATTTCTTACGATGGGGTAAGATCTAAAGTCCAAAAGAATGTCCCATGAAATCCCAATATAATATCTACCTCATGCAGCAGCTGGACTCCCAGGAAAGTATTTTTTATCCTTCTTCACCACAGAAAGAACACCATTGTCATAAAACTGATAAATCAAGATACTGGCCCTTTTTATACTGAACCTAAATTGCAGAACTAATAAAAGCCACAGAAATGTACTTGACAAGATGATAGTGAGTTAGTGCACCATTCTTCCACCTCTGGAAACTTCAGGGAATGGCACCAGCTTGAGCTGCAATTTAAATGAGGACAGTGGATTCATCCTCGTCTACTCTAACTCACAGGACGCATTTGTCCTTGTACAACTACTTAAACTCATGCATCTCCATTGACTTCAATAGATTTCTTCCAGAATCACAGCAAAGGCAGGCATATCTAGCCTGTAGGATTTAATAGAAATGTCAACAAATGTTGTTACTGTAGCCAGGATATTACAAAAGAGTTCCCAAGGACAGTCTTCAAAATTGAGCTGAAATGGTTGAATTCATTGCAGTGTAAACTAGAGGACATTCAGCTTGCATTAAGGTTGAATTTCACTATCAGATTAGGAACTTTATTCAAATGCAGCAGATGCATATTTTCTAATCTCAAAACAATTTAAAAGAAGAATTTGATCTGTAACTTAGATAATAAGCCTTACATGATAAGTAACATGAGTAGCTGTTATACTACAATATTTGTTTCCATCGATTTAATGCAACATTTCATTATAGTGTATTAATTTTTTAAGTATCCACAACCTCATACTTTAAAGCTTAAACACTTAGTTTAAATACTTTCAATTTAATGTAGAGAAAGAAATTGTGGGTATGTTTGATGTGTTAGTTTGGAATTACCTTAAACTAAGGTAAGGCTTAAGAAGGCCTTCAGTGCTAAGAAACTATTTTAAAATTGCAGCGAGATGTTGAAAAGGTGCACAGACATTTTGTTGTTCTTCAATAAACTTTCTGTGAAGGTATTTGGTTGCAAAGCTCAGTATGTTAAGAGAGTTTTGTGTCTGTAATGTGATAAATTAAAATGGCAAAAATATATTTATATCATTAGAAATAAATTAGTCTGAATTTGATGTTAAATCAGTTGAGGAAAGTATTGTACTGCTTTTTAGACTAGTAAGATCAATTCAGGGCAATCATGCTCGGTGTTTCACTGTAGAAAGAGTTGTTAGTCCATGCTGAGTCTTTGTGTGTAGTGTGAGGAATGCTGACACAATTGTCTGTTCCCTACAAAAAATAGTTCAGAGATTCTATGTGAGTAACATTATCCTATTTTCTCAAAATCCTTCTCAACATCAAGTAGTGTGGCCACAGAAACAGATTCCAGCTATTTTTAACACACACACAAAAAAAAAAAAGCTCAGCAGACCAGCAGGAACCAGAGAAATTATGCACTTTTTCCTGAAACTAACTTGATTAAAGTCAAAGATCTCAGATAAAATTAAGGTTACTGAGCCCTACTTCTTAGCAATAATTCTTATAGAGATCTTTTCTTCCAAAAGACCAAGTAACTGCTGCCATCACAGATAAAATGAAGAAGGTTGGTACAGATTCTGAAGTAAACAGGGTTTTACTGTAATACCCATGTATGTTTGAACTTAACTGCTTAATGAATGTACTTAAGCTTATACTACAAGTTTATCCAGGGCAATATTTAGTCTGTGTTTAGAGCTGTACATTCCTTTGAATAAAATGTTTGCCATATTCATTACTAAAACATCACATGATTTTCCCAGTTAATTTTTTATTTCATCAAAAAATAGCATAAAAATCATCTATAGTAAATTTCAAAGATATTTAAAATAGAGTTATTTTAGGGTAAAAGAAGGAAGGAATGAAGAATGAAAAATGGGAATTTTCTCCAGCTTTGTCTTACCTAGCAGATCAGTGCTCCTTAAGCAAAAAGGTTCAATAGTCTGCTTATTTAAAAATTAAAAAAAAAGTAACTTTTTATCTTCAGTAATTCATTTCAGAGAGGAGTGGAGACACAACTAGATATGTATTTCTCAAAGCTTTGGCTAACTTAGGTTAAGTGACAACAGGAGATGCAAAATCATATTTTAAAAATTCATTGACATATTAGTAGCTGTTTTAAACCAAATTCTAGGACCCCTGAATAGTTTCAAACTCAAAGTATGCTTTTGGAATGGATGAGAATTACTAGCACTAACACACAGGAAAACAAACAAACAAACAAAAAACCCCAAACTCAGCTCAAATCTCAAACAACAACAACAAAAAAAACCCAAAACAAAAACACCAACCAGAACTACTAACACTACTTTCTGTACCCAAGCTACAAAAGCTGTGCCACTTCACTTTCGAAAAAACAAAATTACATAAGACAGCTTGAGCCAATCTAACACCTTGTCACTGCTCCCTACTGCATGCTGTCTCTGTTTACCTTGCTTTAGATGTAACATACTTCAGGTCTCACTATGAGACAATTTCAGTTGGTTTTCTGCCGAGTTAGTGCAATCAATCTTTTCAGTGATGATCTTGAGTAGAGCCTAAAAATGGGTAAAACCACACTATGTGAAAGAGGGAGAAGCAGGAGCTGCTTCTGCAGCCCTGTAAGAGGAAGCCACCCCCTTTGGCAGTGGTCAGTTGTGGAACTGACTCAGAGACTCACATAATTTCACCTGGAGAGAGATCAGGTAATAAACAATTTGACAGCTTTAGTGCTTCGGATTTAACAATGTTGAAAGAGACTTAAATAGCTTAAGTTTCATTTTGCTAGGTAAATATGTGTAGGATGGATCAATTTAGTAGCTGATCATAGTGTAAAGAAAGACCATTAGATGTTAAATTCTGTCATCAAAATTTCAGGAACACCTGAAGACTGCTGTTGGTAAGAAGCAATAGTGCACTGCTGACAGAGCATGGCATGCCTATGGTCTCAAAAAATATGAAAAGTCAATTGTTATGAGTGGGACCAAAAGCACGCTTCTTGTTCCATCAGCAACTAGGCCTCCAGTGGCAACAGTCTCCCCCCCTTTTATAGACATTAGACCTCGTGTTAGGTGTGTTCTGCAATGCCGTAACGTAGAATTTCTGTTGTCACTGTTCTTACAGTTATACACAGAGACCCAGTGGAGATGGACTCACATGAGAAATTAAAGGAAGAAATGTGCTAGTGTCACGATCCAACAGCACGTAATTTGGCAGAAGTTAAACTCCCTTAAGATCCAGTGCGTACTGGGGGCGGCTCAGCTTAACTCCTGAGTGATGCCCACTTGGACCTTTCATGTGACTAACTTTACACTCTCAGGAACAGAATTAAGGCTCAAACGGAGTAAAGTGCTAATCAGTTTATTCGACAGGCTGCTGATGTAAATACCGCAGCGGGCGAGCAGTGATGACATAACACGGGGCGGGACGGCAGCGCTCGCTCTCTCCCTCAGGCGAGGCAGAGCACGGCAGGGCAGGGAGGCGGGCAGGGAGGCGGGCAGGCAGGTAGCACGGCAGGGCAGGCGGGCAGGCAGGCAGGCAGGCAGGCAGGCAGGCAGGCCAGCACGACTTTCTCTTAGCAGCGGCTACTCACGGCAGGCAGTAACCTGCCCCTAACAGACTCCCCAAGCAGACTGCTGAGCAGTCCTGCTGCTCCCGCCATACAGTGGCTCCTTTATAGTTTCGCACTCTGTTGCCAAGGAGCAGCCACCTGCCCTGATTCGTCAGTGGAGAGCGCGCGCGCGCCTAGCGCAACCTCCAGGGCTCCAAAACCTGCCCCTGTCTCCAAGGCTCTCTCTCGCCTTTGCACCAGGGAGTCCTCAGGGTCCTAAACTCCCACCAGGGGGGCTCCCGAGTTCACAGTCCCTTACTTGGCCCCAGGGAGCCAAGATCCAAGCTCCCCGTATACCAAACGATTATCCTAAATGATTCTCCCAACGATGTTGAGGCACGTATATTTCCAGTCCCTTACAGCTAGCAGAAAGAAAACTAAAATGATGAAAGGAGTTTGTATCTGTGCATGTAATTATGTACAGATACTCTTGTAACTGTTAAATTGCCAACAGTATTTTTTTAAGATTGTCTAGATTTTTTTTGTAAGTGAAAAGAATAGTTTTATAAAATGTTATTGAAATATGTTTATTAATAGTGAAGTGTTATGAAAATTCTATTGTTACAAGAAAAGTAAACCCACTAAGTTCATCTGTCATTATTTAAAAGTTCTTAAAAGATACATGATAGATTTCACAGGAGTTTAGCTTCAGAATTTTGAAATGTTCTCACAGTCGAGAAAAGCTGCAACAAGCAAAGATAGAAGTTTATACTAAAATGGCTTTAAATTAAGAGATTAAATCACAGCTTCTCATATTTATCTCATATCAGCACAACTAAGGGTATACCTCTTTAGATTATGTCAGATCATGCACATCTCAATAGCAAAGCCTATCTTTGTATACTATAAACTATAGTATATAACTATAGGCTTAGAAACTATAGGCTTATAGTTTCTGGCTTTCATCATTAAGGGAGTTTTCCAAATTTCTTGGTTTTCCAAATTTCATTTTTTACTGGGACACAGATACACACAACATTCTAAACCTAAAACCAGCCCAAATACTCAAATTATATATCAGATTCTTATTTTCTTTATGCATGATGGTCTTGAAGTCATATGAATCCAAATAGCAACCCCAGGACTGTAGTGCAGAAATATTTCAGAGGGAATGTCACCTTTCATGTGCAGCTGTTGGGGATATACAAGAAGTAGGTATGGAGAAATCTCAGGATTACTGCTTAATCAAGCTTTTTGCTCCTCAGGAATGATCATATTCAGAAATCACTGTGTCCATTTCAATCAGACGAATGTAGCAGTTTCCAGAAAGAAGATAGTCCTTCTCCTTCCATTGAACTCCATAACATGCAGCAGAGTTTTCTGGCATAAAGCTGAAGAACATTCTGACATAGACATATTTGTAAAAATGAAGCAAACCCCACTCTCCAGCTGGGAAAAACAAACTCAACATTTTCAGAATTCTAAGAAGGCTTATTTTCTCCTTTAAAGCTGTAAATAGCTAAGTACACATATCTTGGCAAGTGGAGGCTTTTGCATTTTTTTACCAACACCTGCAAAAAGAAAGACAAAAATGACAAACTGAAGTATGTGTGGGATGATCACATGTTAGAGGAATGGTTTTACATCCACTATATGATTTGTAAGAAATGAATTCATTTTGATTTAAAGTGATAAACACTTCTTTCAAAGAAAACTGTACCAGAAAAGATATCATTTTTGTTTTCCCATTCTGAAGCTATTTTACACTGAACTACTTCTTTCCAAAGTTACTGCAACCTGAGTTAAAATATTTATTATATTCAACTGAAAGTTTGTGATATATTTCTATATAAGTTTTCACTTTGTTCACCTATCACCTTAAGATACATCAATAAGTTTTTCCTTTTATCTTTCACTGAACATTCCCTAAACTAGAAAGTGCTTATATAAATCAGAATGATCAAGAAATGCATTTGAAGTTCAAAAATTTTCACATCTATGGCATAGTTTGTCTATATTAATATTAAAAAGATACAGCCTTAGTGAACTACAGTACAATTTATGGAATAATTTAACTCCATAAATATTTTAGCAAACACATTATTAGCTCCTGTATGTAGCTTATCTATTTGTGTGATAAAATTGACTCCCTAATGCACTGAAAAAATCTGCATCCTTCTTAGTTGAATGACCAGTCCTGCTTAATGATATAGAGTTTATTATGGATTTAATATCACTTTACTTTTTCTGTCTCTTAAAAACAAGGTAAGAGCTTCTAGCTGATATGCAATTGCTTTGCTGTGTGAGTAAGTTGGAAGCATAAATTGTTCCAGATGTTTCGCCCACAAGTTGCTCTAAATCTTGAGAACTAAATATTAAATATTCAGATGGTAAATTTCTAATGTATTAGTCTGGGACTCAAGAGATTCAAGTTCTGCCTCTTTCTGTCATTTAAGATACATTCATATATTAGCATGTTTGTCTATCTTGTCCCCTGTACCTATACGACAAGGTTTATTATATGTCACCAAGTAGGAAATGTTTTGTCACTTATTATTGTTGACTCCAAGACAGATTTCAAACTCAGACACTACACAAGCATTTCAGATATGAAAAAAAACACCCAAACCAAACAGCACCCCCCCAAAAAACCCCAACATCTCCCTGTCCAAACATTCTAAATAAAGATACTGCAAATCTAAATCGAAGTGTGATGTTTGTTCAGCAATCACATTTTATTTGGCAGAGTCATTCTTATTTTTTTTCTATATCCCAAAAGACATACAAATCAGTATGTTCTTCTAAGAGAAGCACTTGTTATCTTTTTTTTTTAAACTAAATTCTGTCTACCACGACTTAGAAGACCTGCTTCTTTATTTCACTAAGTTCAGTTTACTGAAAGTGATGTTTTGTTCATTTACGCATCTGACATAAGAAAAAAAAGTTGCTGTGGTAATTACTAGAATGCTCCAAGAAAAGATCATGAATTCCAGAACAAAACTTCAGGATACAAACTTTTAAATACCTGTCTTGCTAAATGCCCTTGGCAGTACGAAAGCTAGAAAACAAAACAGAAAATTTGCATATGTGATTTGTTGGGTTTTGCATAAGGCTTTTGGTTTCATTTGTGTTCCCTCCTCCCCAAAATCTATCGTCAATTATTTAACCCTTAGAAATGCCATAATCCAGTTCCAGTCTGCCTTCTGAATGACATAAAGCAAAATCTGTTCAGAACTGGAAAACTACAGCAGTGACAACTTTCAGAAATACACCATCTTCAGATGAAACGTGAGGGGCAGAAATAGAAGAGGCAGATGCATTGCTACCATTTTTCCAATCATTGTGGCAGATATTGTTCACCTAATTCATACAGTCTTTCTAAACCTCTCTTGATTTATTTAGTTATTACCTTCATGGGGCCTAAGAAAAGTCAATTTCTGCATCTGACAGCCAGCATTTCAACAACAGACAACTAATGTTAGCTGTTTCTGGAATGTGTTACCCTGGAAGTAAGCTAGAAGGGAAGAATCATGCCTGTGTTTGGTGTGGATAAACCACTTCTCTATCCTGAGTGGTGAAAAAGGAAGGAGGGAAACTTCACTTGAATGAGTCCTTGCTGTTCCCCTGCCGGGCAGCAGCAATAGTCTCCCCACTCTCTTTGCCTGTCTGAGGTGCACGTCAGCTCTTCTAGTGCTACATTGCAGGTGGCGGGGGAAATAATAAAGATACCTACCTCTCCTTCACATTCCTGCTGTCATGGATTGAGTTGAACCTGTTGCTGTTATTCATACCATGCTGCAGTCATGCCAGCTTCAAAAATGAAAGTGCTGGCTGGAGCAAAGTATTATGGGGCTTGAGGCTTCCTGTTCCAGTTGCTGTTTCTGGGTTCTTGAGTAGTGGTGTTCTTCTGCAGGCATGGCAGCAGAACAAGTGGAAGTTGGGTAACTGCTGGTTTTGGTTTTTTGTTTTATGCTTTTGGGTTTTTTCCCTGTATTTCACTGTGCTGCTTCTGCAAATAGGCTAAGCTAAGATAATCATGTGTTGTATTATTAGATTAATAAGATTATTAGCTAAGATAATTACACATTGTGCATTTTATGCTATTGCATATTATCTTAAACTCTTATCTCTTCATCTCAGTCCTGAGTTTTGTGTATTACTTTTTCCCCTCACTTTCGTGTCGGGGGAGCAGGAAGTTTAGCCCTTGTGCTAAACCATTACTCCTGCAGTTTAGCTTAAACCTAGAACATGTCAAGTACGTCAAGATGGCTGTGTATTATGCCCTTTTGCGGTGGCCTTCCTCAGGATGTGTTTTATGAAGAAATGCTGAAGCTGTTGCTGCACTCTCAGCTTGGAAGAAGTCATCCTGAATCTGCAATATTGCAAGATTTTCCAAGATATTAATGACTGCTACTTTCACTGACTACTTACTATGCAAAGCAGCTGGGTAGCCCAGGCTTCCAAAACTTCTCTTTTGCTTCTGATCAGCCCTGATAGTTGTTTGCCTTTTGTACAGCAGCTGGTGGCTCACATGATCAATTCCCTGAGGTTAAATACAGTTCTGTGAATGGGAACTCCCCTTGAAAATCACAAGGAAAAGTTTCAAATCATAATCCATTCTTCTAACTCAGGTTTAAAGAGTTTTTTTCATAGTGAAGGTTTTTCTCTGCATAGTATCTGCAGCACTTACTACACAAACAGAAAGTCACTGATTGATAAGACTTGACTTATTAATTGTGCAAAGGGACCAGTTACTAAGATGTACCTTTGTCCATGTAGATTTTGTGACTGGAATCACAAGAAGTCAAATATTATGACAGCTGTTCATCTGGGCTTGGATAAGGAGCTTGAAAGTTATTGAAATAAAATATGAATGTGTAGACACTCATATAATGCAATTAAATGCATTAAAATAATGCAGGAGTTCCTAAAATGTGACTCATATTTCTGTTTTTCTAAAAAAAGGAAAAGAAGAACTGCTGCTTCTAGAAGGAACAGGTTACAAAAGGAGATGGTGTACAAAAGGAACCCAAATAAATAGGGGCTTTATTCTCAAACAAGAAAGTACACAGCTGGATTCTCAGATCAGAATATAACTACAAAGTAATGTAATAGGGATGTGAAGTATGATACAAAATACTTTGGCTTCTACTTCAGAATCTTAAAAAATATTTCAAACACTAAATACATATTGTTGAAGTGAGACTATTGTAGATTAATATAATGCATCAATTTAAAAAGTTCCCAATTATTATATGTCATAATTAAAACAAAAAATAGTCCTACAGGTCACCTGATACCTAGTAATTGATTAAAATTTGTCTAATATAAATGGGTTTCTTAGCATAAAAATCTTGTGTGTATAACCGTAAAATAACATGGTTCCAGTAAGCATGTTCAGTCAAAGTCAATCCTCATTCTCTCAGCTGCTCCTGATAAGACCTTTTGTCCGGGCCCTTCACCAGCTTCATTTCCCTTCTCTGGAAACGCTCCAGCAACTCAATGTCTTAATGCCTGGTTTACTTCAATAAGAAATATATGCAAAGCATTGTTTACAGGACAGTGTTATTTTAATGCATTGTGTGCATTTATGTGGTTTTAACTCGTGAAGTAATTTTAGTTCATAGAACTTTTAGTGCTTGTGCTTCAATGACTCAGAATGCATCTTTCTTCCTTTGTGGCTGCATTACCTTTATCTAGATGTCATTTTGTCATACATGTCCAAAACAGTAGAGATTTATATCCATGAGTCTATGATGGACAAAGAAATAGTATCTATACAGTGAAAGAGAAAATGAAAACTAGAAAGGTGCAGAGATCACCAGAATATGGGCTAAGCTTATTGGATCTAACCATGTAATTCCTCTGTCATTGATTTCATCATACATTCTAGTGACATAAATCCTATGTAAAAGGTCCAGTGGAAGCATGGGGTTTTTAACTGTTTTGCTCAATAGGCAGATAAATGCTTTTCTGAACAAGAATCAATGCAATTTTTTCCTATTACAATTTTGTGAAGTGCAAGGACTTCTGAGAAGCATGCAGATGCTATAATGGAAGTAACATTTATTTAGTATGTTGCAAAAATTGTTTATAAAATTAAAAGGAAGATTGTCATGACTAGTCGTTAAGAGGATTTATTGATACTTTAAGTATTTTTCTTCCATAGTTTTGCTTGCTAACTGTAAGCTTTAGTAACCACTGCTCATTGATCTAAAGAAAAGGCTTTGATGTTGCATATCCCCATGCTTTTTCTGACTTGTAATTTGGCCATAATTGAATTTGAGGATTTCTGCAGAAATTGCAATGACAAATACAACACAATCTTTTATGAGAAAATTATAATAGATCTAGTATTAGATTATCCCATTTATCTTGACATAATTGTACACTTTTTCTTTTCCCATGTAACAATTGCCTTTTGTTATTGAAGCTACTATGAATAACACAATAGAAGTCACTGCTGATAGTGTAAATTGAGAGCTGGCCTGTGGTTCCCTTCTTCAGAAAACGTTATCATCTGTCCTTTTCAGAAAAAAGGAAATGATGACATCTTGTAAACAAAATCAACTGGCTAAGCTGACAGCACATATAGTGTTCTGTATTCAAAGACCCTTAAAAGCTTTTATCTGATGAATATTTGTGAAAAAAATAAATATTACAATATATAGCATTAGTTTACTATTTTAGTGAGAATATATGCATGTGGCAGAGACAGTAGGTTTGTACACAATGTGAAGCTGACATGTTGGCATCACTGAAACGATGTGGATTAGTCATTTTTGAAAGGTCATTCTCCAAAGGAAATTATTTTTTCTCTGTTATCTCACACACAATTGTTTAGTCGTCAAACTTTCTGGAGGCATTCAGATTTCAGTATAATCACAATGGTGCATCCCATTAACTATAAAAAAAAGATTGCGAATGACCTTTCCTCATGCAAAAGACATTGTACAACTGGCAGCTTTATGTATTTCTTTTCAATTAAATATAAAAATTCAGCAACACTCCAGTTTTCAGCTGCATGCCTGCACAAAGATTTCAGACTATGCAGATGCCAAGTTTGAATATTAAGGAGTATTTAAATAAAGAAAAGAAATTTTTTTTTGCATCAGTGAGATTATATAGTGTATTTTAAACAAATGGGAATAACCTGAACTTACCTTATTCAATATCCATTGAAAACCATGAAAGACCACTGCACGGAGCTCTGCTCTTTGTCTTTGGCCTTGGGTACATTCTGTGATGTGGAAGCAAAAGTTAGTTGGGTAGCACTTGTCATTGATTACTGGGTTCCTTGTGTCAAAATTATTAATCTGAAACCATCATTCTCTATCAAATTCCAAGAAAACAGATGTGATGTATATTTTAGTATGTTAGTTATTACTATCATACCAGTTTGTGCAGAATTATGGAATTACAGGTATATTGAAAAGCAGGAAGGATTCCTATCAGCTTGAGAGATTTGTTTTATAATAAACTCCTTTATTTTCTGACTGATTAAAATACTTTTTAAAGGATCTCTGTCAACGTAAACTGATAAAAAGCAATACTGAATTAAGCCATTTTCTATATGACCCAACTTCTTCCTTTATCAGCTCTGTTTCTACAGCACTGAAAAGCAGTTATGACTGCAGTGAAGATACTGTTACTAGACACATGCAAAAATATGTACTTTTTCTTTGTAAGAATACCCTACCTCCAAGGACAAGAATTCAAATGGTATGTACAAGACAAAATTCTGAATGTAATGTGTCCACTGGAATATTATCCCCAATGTCAATGTCTTCATTATGTTATCATCCAGCACTTATACAAAATTAATTATGATTATATCTGAAGAAAGCACAGACATCTGTCTCCTATATCAGACTTCTGAAAAATTGGGGGTTTGCGTGTAACTGCTGTGGGTAATTTCAGAATTAATATTCTAACAGTTTCTGTATATGTAAGTCAGTAGAAATAAATGACACAAAAAGAACAAAGTGTCAATCAAAAATTCCTGGAATCACTACCCCAGCAGTAGCCAGCCACGCTCCATGTACAAGGATCAGTCTAGCTTTTCTCAATTTAAAGCTTCAAGCTTCAAGCAGGCTTTTAATTGAGGGGTTTTGGCATTTTGGGTTTTTTGTTGGTTTTTGGTTGGATGTTTTTTTAAATTTAGCTGATGTATTGAGTGGAGAAAAGGAAGGAAGATGCCTTGAAATCTGCAGGTTTAAGTGAGTGACAGTGCTTTCAGTAGCAAGGTCTTTTAGAGCAAGGTTTTGTGTTTGCCACCAAAAGAAGTCAGAGTGGATTCATGTACAGTCCTGGCAGTGTGTGTTCCCTGGCAACTTCTCTTTGACTACAAAATAAATAAAGAAAAGAAAGTGCATTGAAAGACCTTCTACTTTCAGATTTAATATTCACTTTCAAATTAATTGGTTTTGTATGATACTAGTCTGCTTTCTGCCATTTCTGCATGGCATCAGTACATGTCCTTAAGCAGGATAAACAAAATAGTGTATTCAGTCATTTTTGCAAGATCTGTAGAAAAGTTGTTTTGCTAAAGTTACAGGTAATAATGAATGGACTCTGCAGCTCTGCAGTCCCCTAGAGAGAAATTCCCTGCCTTGTGCCAGACCTTTTGTACTACCAGTTTGATATTTTCTCTACTGGCACAAAGCTGGCAGGAGTGGCATGCATTAGATGGCTCCCTGCCTTGAGCTGTGCATTTTGAGGCAGTATTACTGGGGCAGCACATAGCTCTGTTCTGTCAAGTCAACATTGTTAGATTATGAACACTATCCACTAAGGGTGGCCCGGGAACACCAATAATAGTAGCTATAACCTGTATGAAAATGTGGTAGATATTAAGATGTCTTATGACAGAGTTTACAGTGTTCTCTGCCGTGTATAGAAGATACGAAGTGGAGTCATTTTACTTTTCAGTAAGCCCTCCTCATTTCTTCCCCTCCCATCCAATTTCCTTTCTTACAGGCATTTCTATATTGCTAATGTCACATATTGTAGTATTCATATATTCTGATGTAAGAGTAAATATATATATTCCAAATGCAAAGATAGTTCAAACATTTTTGTTTTTTTGAAGTGCAGCAAAATTGCTTTTACTGTGGTATTTAGTTCTGTGTGTATGTGTTAAGACACACAGGGTTCTGTCCAGAAATTCATCCATTCTTTTGTCTTTCTGTCTTCCTTTCTTTCTGTCTTCCTTTCCTCTTTATCCAAGCTGAACTAAAGTTGAAAAATTCTTTAGAAATCCAGATCCGCATTCAGAAATTTTAACATATGGCATATTCTTATCACAATAATAAAATTATTTTTGTTTCCTTGAACCATTTTCAGTATTACTATTAGTAGATATTTTAGTTAATTGTGCTGCACCAAAATAAATCTGGTAATATTATTTCTACTTATGTAATATTTTCATTTCTGCTTCTGTACTGTTTCTGAATATTCTGAAAATTTTTCATCCTCGAATCGAGATTTCTTTTCTGTTAACATAGGATCGAAGTGCCAAATTTCTCTCAAAATAACTATTCTATTTGCCTTATTTTCAGAGACAAATTACTTATGTTCTACACATACACACAAACACACTTAGACATGAGAGATTTAATTACTCTTCCCTTGCAGCTTTCTTATGAATTTGTGCAAAACTGCTGCTACATATGAATGAATAGAAAATGTCATATATTGCTTTTCATACAAACAGCTGCACACAAATAAAAGGGGACCAAAGCCACAATTTTAAGGAAATATGCAGGAAAATATTCCCACACTGTTTCCATCATCAGAATTAGCCAACAAACACACTTTCAACAGTAATCCTAGTCTAGATGAGGTTTTACAAATTAAAGTCACGTTTTCAGAATCATTTGAGATGATGGGATCTTAGATTCATTAGTTTTACGTAAGAGTGTTGCTACTGTCCTAAGTCATATTTAACCTTTGCTTGCCCGAACTGCTGGAGAAGCAGAAGTATCTTCAAGCAAAATTAGTCTTACTGTTTAGTTTACTACAGCAAACCCAACTGGACAGGTTCCTGTGTGGCTTGCCCTAGGTGAGCCTCCTTTGGCAGGTGGGGTTTGGACTTGATGATCTCCAGAGACCCCTTCCAACCGGTACCATTCTGTGAATTTAAGAGGGTCAATTACGGAACAGCCAAAGTGGATAATAGGCTGTTAGCTTCATGTGAAAAACTTAAAAATGTGGAGAAGAAAAATGAAGAATTTAAAATATCATTAGGAAAACAAATTTTCAGAAAATCATTGATGTGCATAAATATTTGCCCCTTTGTTGAAGATACTAACAAGAAGAAATTATTATTAAAGTTGACTTAGTTTCTTAAATTAGATCAAAGCAAAAAATTCCCCATATAAAACAACTTAAAGACATTTTGAAAGACTTTTTTTCTCTCCTGTAAACAAATTGCCAGTGACTGACAGCTTTCCTATTGATCTTTATTTTGCAAACTTTAAAGATTGTTTAGTTCCCTTTTAGCAGTCATAGGTAGAGAGGTCTTATTCTCAGGTTGTTTCCTAGTTGATATTTGCTTATACGCTATATTTTTAAAAAGGCAAATACATCAAGGAAAGTAATTCCTATAGGCTGATATGCATAATTAAAGGAAAATCTACATTCTTGCTAAAGTAAAGGATTCTGTCAGACAGCTCAGTTTTTGGCAAGACCAGAAGAGATAAAAATTACTTTATTTTAAAAAGAATATGCTCTGAAAAACATCAGATGGACATAAAAGATGATCCAATATACCCTCTAGAAATACATCCTCAGGCAAACACAATTTAAATCTTATACATGATGAAGAGATATTGAAATCTGTATTAGCCATGAGGTTTTGTTCAGCACTTAAGCTAAAATATTCCAGTACAAAACACTGATGAGGTTCACAAAATTTGATAATTTTAATACAAACTCAGACAGTAAGTACTATTGGCTGAAGGTGAGTACAATATACAGAAAGAAGGAACAGAGGTAGAATATGATCATGGCTTGCATCTCATCTGCTTGCTTCGTTCAAGAAAAATGAGCATAGCAGATCATTTTTTTCTGTCAGAAGATTCTTGCTGCCACCTTGCTTTATAAAAGTACATTTATTTAGTCAGGCAGCTGACCTCAGGAAAAAAGAAAAGGCTTTTATAAATCTTAGAAAGAAGAAAATATTCCTTCTCTTATATTCCATGGAACATTTTTAACAGAACATTCAGTGGGTAAAATTACTGTCAAATTATAATTTAGATAGCACAATAATGTCTTTGTTGTGCCCTTCACATTACATCAGTTTATCCTGGTTTTGATATTGAAATATTAGGCATTGATCATTTATCCCAACAACCCTCATCTGTACATCAGTTGAAGAGAATGCTATTTTTCTAGCAACAGCAACAGAATAGCACATCCCATTTCCCTTTCTTTTGACTATTCAGTGGTTGCACTGCAGAAAAAGGATTAAGAATCGCATAATAATCACAATGTCAAGATAAATGTTACTAAGATAAAGTACACTAAGGCTGTATTGAGGCCTACTTCCTCATTTAATCTTTGTATGGACAATCAGGAGCTCAGCTCCTGTAGATGAAACTGGGAAAGTTTTTGGTACTCTTAATAGAAAATATTAATGCTGGACATTCAAGCAGCCTAAAATTGGTAGAAAGTACATTTTTGAAAAGAATTATTTAAAAAAAGAAAGTATTTTACTTGTTTAGGGCACCTTGTTTAATTTGAACATCTGTTAGCACCTGGAGTATTCGGCTCAAATTTTTTGATCCATGAACAGTCCCTAGATAAGCATTGTCAGTATCAGAGGTTTAGACATTCCCCAACTTTAAGACCCTAAAGAACTTGTTACACCAAACAGTTTCCTGTGGCTATCCTTTCTCAAAAGACCAGGCCTTTTTAATTTAATTAAGTTCTTATTTGAACAAAACTATTTCTGTGTCTGAGATTTTCAACAGGCTCAATGCAGTAATTGTATCACCTGCTTATTATCACATTTGCTTTTCAACAACTTTATAAACAAAAGTCTAAATTTTCTCCTGCTGGCCCAATAGCTACACGACGCATTGTTGAAAAATTTGTTTGGGGTATTTTTATGACAGAGTGAAAAGCCCTTTTTTTTCTTGCAATCACATTATGCAAATAGAAAATCAACAGTCAGGAACTTGTTGAATCAGCATTTTTACACTTGGATAGAAGAGATTAAATTCAAATTTTCTCTAATTAAAATTACTGGGATCTTAGCCTACTTGGTGCAGTACAAGCTTTGTACCAAAACACAGAACCCAAATTCAAGAGCTACGGTTGTCAAATGAAAGCAGCACTAATGATGTAATACTACCAAGATGACAACATAGGAAAAATAACAGTCTGTGCAGCTTTGATTTTTTGAAATTTATTTTATTACTTATGTTCAAAATCCTGGATTAAAACTTTTAAAAATCTGCAGCTTGTGAATCACAGCACGGGAAAAAAAATAACAAAAAGGGGAATGCTGATCTTTTCACATGTTAACAGTTTGGCTTTATACACCACATCTTGAGTTTTGCTTTTGTTTTGTTTTGTTTTTCTTTGAAGAGGACGAATTCTTCAAGAGTTGCTGAACTTCTTGGATTTAAAATTACCAATTTGATATGACTATGGGGCTACAATAAAATCCAATGCAGAACCTTGAATGTCCGGTGATGTTGCTAGGTCTATGCAAAATATAAAATCCCTTCTCCTTTAAAATTGTATATAAAACAGTGCTAACTGTTTTCACATAAAAGATATGCAAGTTGCTTGAATCCTATCCATAAGCTCTTTCACAGTCAGTGCTACATAGTCCTCAAGTATATTTCCAGGTGTGTAAGTTTAGAAGAAAAACTTATGTTCACTAGGCAACAATATTTGTATCCAGGACCATATTATTCAGGATTTCCACAAAGGCATTATAAAGGGTACTGCAGGCTTAAATGAACCATGGACAAAGTCATAAAAATTAAGAACATGTAGTGTGATTTATATCTTCACGGTTAACACCAGCAGCTGCGACCCAGGAAGGACTATGTTCGTGAAGATTGAGGAAGGCTGGGTGGAGTTTGCTACAGTGTAGAAAGCAGCAGCACAGAAGAACTAAAGTCAGGCTCAGGACTGATAAGCGAACACACTGGGTAGGAGGAGAGGTGTGTATCAGTCAATTGCACTCTGATCTGGCCAGTTTAATATTTAAAGGATATGCATCCTACTCCTTTATTCAAAGAACACCTGGCTTGCTGATTGTAAAAGATTTTCAGTCTTCACTGGCGATCTAGGGGAAGTAGTTATGTTCCTCTGAAAACAGGCACAAATTTACTGTCCTGTCAGAAGTATTTTTAGCAATTTTTGGTGGGTTTTTTTTGGCTGGTTGGTTGGGGTTTTTTATATATAATATTTTAGCCTTACCTTCCATCTTGGTCAAGGAGAGTGTACCCTTCATTGTATAAATCAATTAGAATGCTCTTGAGCTATTTGCCAAGACTTTCAGAAAACTGCTATAATGGCACAAAATGGCACAGAGATACTTTTCTGTTAAATTATTAGCTGTAAAAGCTTTAGAAGGGCTGGGAGGAGTTAAAATACTAATATTAAACTGTATTCATAGATAAAATTCGAACACAAGGGCTGGGTTTTGGCTAGGTCTCTATTTGGTGTAATCAGCATAGTTCTTTTGACTTACCTTGAATCCAGCCAGCGTGTACAAATGGATTGGCCAAAGACAGAATCCAACTGCAGCCTCCACGTGTTCAATGCTGGGTTATTCCCTATGATAGACTGGGGTATCAGGCCACGTGAACCTCTGTGCTTATATATCCATCAGTTATGATGAGAAGTCACACAGACATAAGGGTCCATCTGCCTAGATGTCTTTCTGGAGCTGGAAGTTACTGTTTGTTTATTCTTTTTAAAGTAGATGCTTATCAAACTCTACAGATTGAGACTATTTAGTTTTTCAGAGCAGCCCTTGTTACATTTTTCAAAGTAACTGACTGCTTCTTCACTCATTCATTCATCTTTTTTTTTCTGTTTTCCAAACTTAACTTTGCATTGTAGCAGTTGCAGTGGATCAGAGCCATATGGCTCTGACTTTTAACTGCTGCAACAAGCTGCTCTACCACCTGGCGAAGGATTGATACAGACTCAAGCTCTGCTTCTTTATTTCTAGAAATTCAGTATTTATTTTCACAATGCCTAGGCTTTTCACAAATCAGTGAAAGGAAAGAATGACTCTGAACTTAACAGATAATACACAATTTTTTAAATTGATGTCTATTGAAAGTATGTGTCTTGTAAGACTACAATACAGGAATTAATTTCTTTTTAACATCTTTACAGTGGTGAAGTCAAGGAAATACCTGAAGATGCTCAGAATATGCTTTGTAGATTTTTCAATTAATCTTGCATGAAAAAAATAGACGAGTAGATATATTTGATCTTCAAATACCACGTATTTCAAGAGTCCAATGGAAACCTCTTTTTAAAAAATAAAATAAAAAGCCTCTTTGATTTTTGTTATATTTCTAGGACAGTATAATATAACCAATGTTTATCCCTTCATCTTAGTTATCTTTTCATATAGCATGCAACAGTTTTACTGCATAGTATATCTCAAGGAAATAAAATATGCACTGAATATCCTTACTGGAGGGTGCATTTTTCTGCATATGAAGTAGTGATAGGCTTCACAAACAGTATAATTTATGTAAAGCTTGTCTATAAGTATTGTGGTCCCAAAGTTTCACATTCATCAACACCAGCATTTTGTGGAATAACGTTTTCACCCTTAGAAAATCTGGCTGATTTCTAATCTTATACAGACTGTTTGGGGGGAGGGGGGGTGTTTGCAATTCATTAGTCATAACCTAAAGTAACTGTGTAACAATCTTATTCATTGAAATGCAAGCCACATGAAGAGGAACTATTTGTTCTCAAAGATTCAACAAAACTGCAACTTCTGAAAGTAAAAGAAGTTTGGGTATGACAGATCAAGGGGTAAGGGTTGAAGGCTAGGATGGAAAGGTTCAATAAGATACTTCTTCACATTAGACCATAAACCACTGACTGCATATGCTTTATAACAAGACATTTTATAAAAAAATGAAACATGGGAAAGACAGAAAGCCCTGTGGAACAGAAGGAGTGCGAGGATAAATAAAGAAGGCAGGAAGCAAAAATTATGGTTTCAAGAAATGGAGAATGGCTTGCCTGTCAGAAAGGGACCTGTTTACATTCCAGTGTCCTGGTGAAGGAATGGAGTAAGGATTCTGGTACAAGAAGTTTTATATAAACACAAAGCCCACACTACAGTGACTTCTAACATCTCTGCGGAACTGGAGGTGACTAAAAGAAGACCTCATAAAAGTGGAGGGGGAATGCAGGGGAAGCTAAACTTGTAAGAAAATTAGAACCCCTCATGACTCTGCTTTAACAACCCATCTTTCATTACTGTCTTGTCATGTGTTACTAAAGGCTCTTTTAAATTCCAGCTCACTGTACTTCTGCCAAGTTATAGCATATTTTAAAGTGAACTTTGGCGTTAGTGAAGCTTAACAAACTTAAAATGTAAAACTGCCTCTAATCTACAGAGGAGTTACATTACGTGCAACTGCACAAGTGAACTTCATCAGCTCAGCTCCTTGTGATATGTTGTCAGAGAACTCGAGAACAGCTCGGGGTCCTTTTTTCTCTGGGATTCAAGCTAAAATCTGGTATCTCTGACACTAAATAGAAATAATTCAGTAGCACTTAGGAAGTACAGACTTTTATCTCCTAGTCTGACACCTCCTGGTCATAAATAGCCTTGACTTTCAGTCCTCATTAATTTGATGGGGTTAGATCTTGTCCATTTCTGCTTTGCCAGAGGACAAGTTCTTTAGAACTCCATTTTAGTCTTCATCAATGCAAAATGCCCATTTTAATGATCTCCCAGTGGAATGGAGTAGGCATTATAAAATTTTTGCAGAAAATCCAACCATTAAATTATTAACAGAGTTCACAAGGAACAGTGTTATCAGTTACCCTGTCCAGCAGTTGTCACTGATTTCACATAAGCACCAAATTGTAGTATGATAACATTCCTGCTTGTTGTTAGGGAATATGACTCACAAGACAAAGAGCTCCTTCTTTTGCTCCTCTTTCAACAGTCCCACTCCCCTCTTTCCAGAAGCTGCAGATTCATGCAGTGTGCAAATGCAACCCACTGTAGGATGAAGAGAGCCCAGAAAGAATGAGAGTACCTGACTCATTTACACTCACTTGTTAACTATGTAGTTGTTAATTTAAGAACTGCTTATCTTTTTTAATTACTTGGGATTGCTGTTGTGAACAAATTAGTGTTGTAGTTACCACACAGTTGATACACTATACGCACCTCAATATTTGACAATCTTTTACCACATCTTGGAAAGAATAGCAATACTAACAGACCAAAACCCTCAAATATAGAAACGCTGCTAGGATCTGGTAGCTACCCCACCTGGGATATTCAGTAAACAAACGATACATAACAAAGGCATGTTCAAAGCCATAGGTCACAGAATCTTCTGAAAATAATGAAAAAACCCCAATGAGGCATGCCAAATAAAGATTACTTGTAAAAAGTAAAATAATAACAATGACAACAATAACGAATAACAATAACAGTAAATGTATTTATACTGAGAAAGGTACATACAGTAAGTTCTGCCATTAACTGGGCAAAAGTAAGCAATGAAAAATTCACTTTCTTGACAAGTCTCCTCACTGTTATAAAAAGGAGGAAAAAGATATAATAACACAAGTTAAGGATATAATGTCAATTAACTACTACACTTAAACTGTGACATGCATTTTTTTCTCTCCTTTTTCTCATATTTTAGACAGATAAATGCACTCTGAAAAGTGAGAAAGAATATTTTTGGAGGATAAAAGTTATGAAAAAGCACATCCAAATTTGGTGATACAGGCAAAACATTGGGTGTCCATGCATGTCTCTGATAAATTAAGAGTTTGGTTTTGATTTTAAGAACATATTACTATGAGTATTTTGAAAGAGATGTACGTGATTTACTCTATTCACCTACAGCTTTAAATTGTTGAATGTGAAAGCCGATTGACTTTTTAACATCTCATTGTCAGCTTAGCACTGACTTATGATAGTAAAGTGACAGATGAAAAATTTATACACTTGTCTGAGTCAGTGAAATAAGGATATGATAAATATCAAAAAGATTTAAACTATTCTTTAGCAACTTAACATAGATGTCTATATGGATCCTTGATCATGAGGAAGGAGAGGAAGTAAAAGAATCCCTTTGACTATTAGTGTGATGTTCCTATAATGTGCAAGTTTTGAAGCATAAAAGGCATGAAACCACAGCACTTCTAAGATGGCTTCAAAGGAAGCCTTATTTTTGTGTGTTGCAGTTGCAGCACAGTTTAAAAACGTAAGCTTGTGTTCTTGGTTATTATTATAATCAGGCTTCAGTTACTTCAGTTTCTTGCTGATCAGCGCTTTTTGCTTCCACTGTCAGTACCTCATATGATTCGATTCCCCTTTCTTATTACTTAGCTTATATCACCAACTAAAACATGAGGCTATTCCTTTGTGAAGTGTTTTCTGCTTGTTTATGAATCCCACCTTCATGCTTTAGTGAAAGAAAAACCTTGATTCTCAATTTCTAAAGATATCACACTGTTGTTTCCTTGTATCATTGCTTGATCCAGGACAACAGTTAAAGACACAAATTTTTTGTTCTGCCTTGTCGGAAAGGGGGAATTTACTTCAATGCAGCCAGTGTCTGCCTTTTTACTTCTGAATTATTCAGCATTTTGCCTAGCTTTCCTTCATACTACATTATGTATAAAACTATGGTTTGTTTTTCTAGCCTGTGTTCTTACAGCAGTGGTACTACAATATGGAGCTCTGAGAAAGCCAATCACTGGATTATAGACCTGTCTTCTCAGATAACTTCTATAGCCTTTGTTCAGATTCACAAAGATCCTATTACTATTTCACAGTATGATCTTCTTTCCTTAAATTTTCTTAAGTGTTTTCAAGTCTCCACTTTCTAGTCTTCCTACTAAATTACCTCTCAGAGAGCCTGGGGCTGATATTTCCTAAAGCAATCATTGGGCAACTATGTCAACAAATGTGTGCTGCTTCTTTCAAGGAGTTTTGCTTTGATTCTGCTGATTATTTAGGAATTGCAAGTTTCAAATATCTTGATTTTTGAGAAACCAACATTTGTCACACACAAGACAGGCCTCTAGAGTAAGAGCTATCTTAAATGACATCACTCTGTTTTTGAAAAGAGTAGAAGACAGACCTGAGCATCACATTGGGATTAATCTCATTTTATTTTAAGAGTGGATGAGGGAAATCTAGTCTGTTTTATACTCTGAAATATGTTTTTTATGAATACCATAGAGTTCTGCACTAAAATTTCCACAAGGAAATGCCAGAAATCCTATCAAAATCATATCAAAGCAAAGATTTTTACCCCAAATTTTTGTTTCAAATTCACTACAGAAAAACTGCATTTTGACATATATTTTGAATCAAAAAACATTTTGTGCTACCATTTGAATTTACAATTGGCCAAGATATTTGATGGAAAGAAAAGAAGCAACTTATGAGTATACTTGGCTTAGCAGAATGTTTTCATAGAGCTATAAATTGATAACAACTGATCCAGTAGTCTATTACAAAAACTGTTCATGGAGTTTTAGAAAGAAGACACAATCAGAGTGATTAGAGCAATATCAAGATGCAATTGATACTAAACGAATTAACAATGAATTTTCTTCCAGTATCAGAGATTCCACTTTCATTTTCTGTGTTTTAGATTCAAATTCCTTATATGTTATGGTATGTGCATATTCAGTATCTCAGCAGAACTGCATTGTCTTTCACCAGCAGTTAATGGTAAAACAGTTTGAAGAACGTCAACCATGATTAAAGAAGAGGGAATTGACAGCTTTATAACAGTGTAAGCTGGCTTTGGCCCAGGTCCACACTAGTGGGCATGAATTTGCCAATCTTCTTTTTTGCTAAAAAAATGCTTTTTTAAGGACTCTGATATGAAGATTTCAATGGTTCTTCCCTTTTTGGTGAACACAGTACGGCAAGACCAAGCTCCCACCTGTGCCAGGCTAGCTGCTGCCTAAACACCTTGCCATCTAGGGCTAGGAACGAGACATAATTACAGAAGAGAGGAAGGTAAGATGGCAAGGAAGATCCTGCTTTAGAGTCATACTATTACATTTTTCTCACAAGCAAAAGACCCATTAGAAAGTGAAATACACAATGTCACAGCTCTAATGAGCATTGTAATAGAGCTGAGAGCGCACATGAATTTTTGCATAACGTAGTGTTATATGTGAATGCAGCTAACACTCTGAGATTGCTCATCTGTCATTAAAGTCAGTCCTCAATAATTCAATATATATTACAACTTTAATATTATCCCTATCAATCTTAGGTACTTATAGATGTCCTTGTAATATCTAATTGCTATTGAAATTTGTGTTTTAAAAGAACAGATCTCTTTTTAAAGGAAACTGACATTAGTACTTCTGTGTGTTTTCCATCTTCTCTTCATAATAATTCACAGAACTGTGTGATCAACTCATGGCCCACAGCAAGGATAGATATTAAATGTCTGTCACAGCTTTTCTTTTCAGAATGTAAACACTCACCAGTGTTGTAACAGCTGCTTTTCTTTCCTTGTTTTCTATAACTCAATAGGACCTTTTTCCAGCTGTATTTATTTTCCCACAGAAAAGTCCTGTATCTCCTCCTTCCTCTTCATACCATAAATAGGAAGAGTAACATGTCCAGATAGTTCAGGATTTAGTCTATCTAGGGATGTTTTTGATGTATAGCACCTACAAATTATCCTTGCTAAAAGTGGGTAAATTATTCTAATGCTGTTCCATGAGGAAAGTCAAGAGGGATATCTTAACAAGCTCATCTATTTGGGAAACCTCATAGACCTTCCAAAACATGTATCATACACATGAGATACTGATCACACACACAAATTCTAATCTAAATTTGCTCTATAATAATAATCATGTTAAAGAGCACTTTCTGTAAACCATTTAGTCAGGCAGCCAACTACTCTAGTCAATACTACCTGATAGCACAGTACTTTTAAGATACACGGTGAAGTAATCATTTGTACTAAACAAATTAATGGGAATTAAAGGTCTTAGAAATCAGTAGGAATTAGTGTTCTTAACATTATTGGTTTGTTTCCTTCAATTTTTTTTACACTCAAAGAAATAAGGGATTTATTTGTCAGCCTATGGCATAAGGGATCCTCAGTCTGGTGAGTGACTAATGGAAGATTGATTGCAAGTAAGATGTACAGGCTCATTACAGAGGGATGTTTGAAGAGCGTTATGATGAAAAAAACCAGCCAGAGCAAAGAGTAAAGGGAGAGAAAGAAGGAAAATAACAAAGTAACCCAAGGAATGTAACTGTATGGGCACAAAAATTCGAGGGTCATGAATACAGAAATTACTTTCATGTAATGGCACTTTTAAACCCTGGTCAAATTAATCCCTAATTTCCAATTAACCACAGATCTTGTTGACACCAGCTGAGTCTGTACAAGTACAATTATTTCTGCTTTGCCAAATAAGAGGTGCAAAGTCCCTTTGCTGAAATATCCTGCATGCACAAGGTGGCCTGTTTAAGCATGTGAAAGAAATTCTGCAAAGATTGTGAGCTGTATAAAATGAAGCCAGCATCTTGAATAATTTAAGTATTCCAAATTTCAGGAGATTATGACCAGAAAAGCTAGAGAACAAACTTTTTAAATCAATAGAGATTTGTATGTCTTGCACGTTCTTCTGCATCTTTATATCATTGTTTAAAGACAAAAAAGTACCAAGGGCACCATACAGTCATTTTCCCTCCTTAGCACAGTTAATTATTTATGTCTGATATCCTTTATCTTATTGATTAACACTTTATTCTGGGAGTAACACCTTGAAATCATAGAACTGCTCAGGCACAAGGTCTCTCTAAATAAGAGTATGGATGTCAAAATAACAGAAAAAAAAAACAAACAACCAAATAAAACACTTTAATTAATCAACATTGAATTATTAAAGATTTATTTTATGTTGAAACCTACCATTCCTACAATTAGTAGAATAGACAATGAAGGAAGGGAAACCTGGTGTCTCAAAACAAACTAGCATTTGTCATAACCAGTTTTTCAAAATGGATAATAAATGCAAGCTTTGGCAACACTGGCTATCATTAAGTTTGCATAAAACTAAGGATTTATGAACTGGAAACCCCAGTGTAAACATTTTGTAACTATGCAGATAAACCCTGGACCACCACTAACCAAATCTTATAGCAAATAAGTATTTGTTTATTTGTGATGTGTGGTGTTCGTTGCAAATATAGGAATTTAATTATGGGTTTTAAAATAGTGTCTGAAGTAATTTGCATATTATAGCTGGCCAAATTATTATCCAGGGACTTAGACTTGATAATGTAAAAGACTCCTTTTGGTCATAAATTCTTTGGCAAAGTATCATAGAATCTATGCCTCTTGTGTCTGTTATGAGGGTCTGTTAAATGCAATCACACTGATGTAAGTGTAACCATCTAGAGAATTGCAGGAGATCAAGTTTCACTGACTGTCCTTTATTTATGCATTCTGAGAAGGTAATTGCAGCCACACTCATATTGAAGCTACCTCACATTTCCGTCTCAAAGGCAGAAGATTTCATAACTTTAAACCTGCTGACATCTGTGTGAATGGTTATTGTGTTCAGACTGACAAAATAATAACCTTCCTCATCCTTCTCCTGCATGACCCCTCATAAGAGCCCCTCAAATTCAGGGAACCCTCAAATGTCATGCACTGGAGCAAAGATCTGATAATGTGAGCCAGAGGGATGAATATTTCCATTTCCTTGAAGATCAGTGCAAAGTTTGTCAAATTCTGAAACTCAAAAATTACAGTTTTGCAAATCTATGCATGAGAAATAGTACAAGTAAAATGAAAATCCTGCAATATCTTTGAATATTACTGAAGTTTGTAATATATGGCCTTCAGTTCATTATTTTTCTTCCTGTATTTTTAGACACAAAGACAACATGTGATAATAAAAGATTCACTTAAAATTGTGAATAATCTTAAAATCCACTTAAAAGAGTGAATCAGACTTCAACCTGAGTTCCTCTCAAAAAAACCAAAACTCCCAAATCCAAGTTAATTAGAAAAACTAAAATAAAAAAAAAAGCCAACAACAAATTAAAGTTCTCATTGTGATTCCCAGTCTCCATTACTTCCTCATCTTCTTGCACAATCCCATATTTTCTCTTCTCAAATACAATAATTTAAGTACTATCCATCCTGCTTGAAGTGTTAGCACTTATTCTTGGCTAGTGATATGGTCCACACCTTACTTTGACCATGTAGCCATCAGTGAATTATTGCCATTCCCAAGGCAGACCCTTCCATCCTCTTAGATCATAAGATCTGTCAAGTCTTTAATCCATCTAATCAATTCCTTATATAAATATATGCAAACTTCTGAACCTTAATGTCATCTAATATCAAGTCACCTAGGGAAAATCAAATATAATGGATCAACACATTTGCTTTTACCTTTATTCTTGGTGGAAAACATATCAAACCATTCTGGCTAACATTAATTATAATTTAGCCACTATTTATTTGGTTTACAGACCCCCCCATAAGTTACCTTTCCATTCTTTATGTCAGGTTACACTTTCTTGGGTGTCTTCATTTTCTTTGAGTACTTCAACAGTAGTTGAAGTGGTTCTTTACGTGAAACTTAGGTGAGCTCATTTATTTGAAATTATAAATCTAAGTAGTCATTAGGGAAGGTTTTTAATTAATTCAAGAGATTTATTTGAAAGGAAAAAAAAATCCCTTCAAATTATTTTTGTTCCATTTTCCTAAATAGAAATAGAAGCAGGAAGTTTCATTTCTGAGGACAGCTAAAATTGCCCTCAGGGTTTTGGAGATGGTGCAAACATGGGTTTTGAATACTCCCATTGCAGGAAACAGTGCATCCATCACCAGCTTTACTTACGAAATCTCAAAAAAGAGGAACAAATAGCACTAGGGTGTATTATAAAGTGTAATAATAGCAATTTCCACATAACATGGACTTTAGTAAATCCTTCCAGGTTTTGTGCTAACCAAATCAACTTAGCAGATGAAACTAGAAAGTGCCTTTTCCTCTCTCCCACACACACAAAAACCAGGTAATTAGATCAGCACCTGCAAGAGAAAAATATGAGTTTGGACCCTTTTTGGACACTACATCTTGCAGCAAGACTGATCTTTTACACACATGTGATGTTTATTTTGAGTATATCTGTCTTCAAATTCAGCTGTGGCTTTACTTCCTTTGAAATGAGTCCTGAAATCTATTGGGTACCCTATTAACTTTTTTAATTAGACTAGGCCAATAGGAGACACAGCAAGTTACAGCATTTTTCATTATTGTTAAGAAATCCCACATTCTTAAAAATGTTCTTCTATCTAAGTATGAATTGTATTTAAATGCATATCTTTTGTTCTGAAGTCCAAAGAAAGATGTTACTTATGGAGTCTCAAGAAAGAGAATCAAATTCATCTCAGGTGTAAATTAATTCACAAATATATTTGGCCTGATGTGTTCTGTCTCAATGGTTAAAACCATTTTCAAGAACCATGATGCTGTCTTCCATGTTCCAAAAGAAAAGTATTGTTTTGGGAGCACTGCGTAGCTTGCTTCTACATGGAAAACTAGTGAAGCCATTTAAAATTACTGTGTCACAAATTGTAGTGATTGAAAGCTAATATTTATTACAGTTCTAAGGTGTGTTGTTGTACAGTGTGATAATGGTATTTTCTGCCTTAAGTGGACTTTGATTCAAACAGCAGAAAAAAACCCCAGCCATTTACTACGTGCTCATTGTAAACCTGGTAGGCTTTTTTTATATGTAACAGGTACAAGAATGTCTGTATAGGAAAAAAAATGGTTTTTTTTCCTATTTTTCAAGGCCCTGGCTGGGGGCCAGATGCCCACCAAAGCCACTCTATCACTCCCCTTCTTAGATGGACAAGGAAGAGGGGAAAATATAACAAAAGCAAGTTATAAGATAAAAGAAATTTAATAAGAAGCAAAGCAATAGACCACACAAAAGGGAAAGCAAAGAGAGATTCTGATCTCTACTTCCCATCAACAGTCAGTGGTTCTCAGGAAGCAGGGCTTTCTACGCATAATGGTTCCTCTAGAGGACAGACACCATGGAGGAATATCCCCACACTTCCTTCTTTTACTTAGTTCTTATATCTGAGTTGACATCATATGGCATGGAATAACCCTTTGGCCAGGATGGGTCAGCTGGCTCGGCTGTGTCCACTCCCAAGATCTTTCCTACCCCTCAGCATACTTTCAGGGCAAGGGAATGTTGGAAAAACACAGCCTAGATGCTTGTTCAGCAGCAGCCAAAACACATCTGTGTATCAGTTACAGTACTGCAAAACACAGCAGGATGCTCTGAGGAGAATTAACCCCATACAAGAAAACAGGACTTGGGTTTTTTTTCCCCCTTTTTCAAGGTATTTACCTCTTTTCTTATCAGCACTTCTAAATATCTTTAAGTAGGATGTGTAGGATTTGAGCAAGACAGAACAGAATTTGATATTTCCAGTAAAACAGAAATGTTGCCATACCAATTTTTAACTAGTTAATAAAAGCTATGAATCAGTTTATTATTTGAATAAATATTAGAAGAAATCTATTGACATCTTGACTGTTGATTGGGAGGGATGTAGGGGAAGAAATAGTAAAACAGAGCTCATGTCCTAAGCTGAATATTGTTTCTAACTCTAACAGATAAAGTTTGAAGATGCGGAATTCTCAAGAGCAGATCAGAATATTTTTTATTATTATTTAGATAACTTGTAAAATAAATAAACAAATGTTGGAAAAGCACATTTTGGAAATAATGCTGAAGTCCCAGATGTACTATAAAGTTACTAGGACAGGATATGTAGGAAATATTGATGCCTTCCCAGTACAGTACCCAATCCATAAATCCCTGGAGTAAGCATCCAAACAATCTACAATGCAGGCTTCCTTTTGCAGTCCCTGTCAGAGAAAGAACATGGTTCTTGACATGTCTTTGGTTAAAACCATTACTTAGTAGTCAGGAATATTTGAAAGAGAACGTGAATCAAGTGTAACTTTGCTTTTTGACATTCCGTCGCTGAGAGTACATTATACTCTTCATCTTAATTATTGCCAGTCTTTCAAAGTGCCCCTGTCTTTTCACCTTCTGGCTGAGGTTTTTGTCCTCACAGTGGGGTATTTGGTACCCCGGTTTAAATCCAGTCCCAGGAAATGACAAGATAACCTGTATGCAGCACCACCATCACCATCAACACTTCAATACATTAGCTGAATTTAAATGAGAATCACAGCGTAAATGAATTAGTCAAAATTTCAAGACACTGATTTGGCTTCACTGAGCAGGCAGCATACACACTGCACTCTCATTAATGTTATGAGTGTGAGTTAAGTGAGAGAATGGGAAAAATAACATTTGCAACCAGATTAAATCTGGTGAAAACTGAAGTAGCTCTCAGCAACCCACTGAATGAGGTTTCTTTTCACCACATGAGGATGCATCCCCACAAATAAGATGTTGAATCTAATTTAAACATTACATCAGGGAGAACAAACTTACACAGGACAGAAGGGCAAATCATAGACTGGAGAGCAAACTGAACCAGGTGTTTGAATTCCTGCAAAAGACGTCTGTTATTCTTCACTATTTTGAATATATTCTAGATAATTAGCACTGCCAGGCTGAAATTTGCATGATCATTAGAAATGGATATATGTTACCTCACTACCTTCACAAACACTGCAGATAAAGAAATCCAATTTTTAAAATCATTTAAAGAATAAAACATAAGAGGCTAAGACAGATTGGACTAAAAATACTAGAAATAAGTATAGTGAGACAGCCTTAATTTACCTTATTTTGTAAATACATATGATACAGGTGAGGCTCATTCAGGAGTTATGCTCAACACAGATAAGGACAGGGATTTAGTATTTTTATCATAGAATTGTTAGGATTGGAAGAGACCTCAAGTATCATCTAGTTCCAACCCCCTGCCATAGGCAGGGATGCCTCCCACTAGATGAAGTTGCCCAGAGCCACATCCAGCCTGGCCTTAAAATCCTCCAGGAATGGGACTTTGTGGTAGTTTTAGGCTATGCCTTTAAAATTTTTTTCACAGATCTTGAACAGGAGGTGGTAAAAATGTAAATAAATCACTATTGGGTGTAAAAAGGAAAATAATGATAGTTCTAAACAATCCTATTGGAGAAATAAGGGACTTAAACTAGTTGTACCAAAACATCTCTCTCTCACTTCTTTGCTCTGGGAGAGACTAGCTTGCTTCTGCTTGACTTTGGCAGCACTGCTTTTGTTGTGACTGGTATTAACTTCTCTGGTTCTGTCTCTTGTCCTTTTTGTGTACAGGGGGATAGGGGAGGAGGCAGGGAAGAGAGAAGCTATTAGTAGCAGGAGGCTGTATCTGCGTACTTTCTGAAATGTATGTATGAGACTAGCACAGCCTATTTTCATAACCTGGAGGATATTTGGATAGTGCCTGGAGGAACAGTGTGGCCTTTTGGAACACGTAGCTGTGCACAGAATACACAGGAAGCCTGGTAGAGATTGATAGCATTTTCTCTGATTCTGGCATATACAAAGGCATATACCAAAGCCTTTGTTACTGGAGGGGCTTCAGTAGTGATACAAAGCTCAAAAAGATCTTCTCAGGCCCCTGATTATGCACTACTGAGCATATGTAAATAATAATTTCCATAGGTTTATGCCCCATCCAAATTGAGAGGAATCTTAGAGGCAGCAAATCTCTTTGACCCATTGGCTAGTCTTCTGCCAAATTTGGGCTTTCTACTGTGAAGTTAAAGAACCATGCTTGGGAGAAACGATTTCACAAAAATTTGATACTGGAAGCCTTTATTTAATTACATATGATATGTTATGATTTGCAAATGAGAAAAAAAAAACAACAAACAAACTTTAAAACAAAAAAACCCCATATATAAAAGGTATGACATGCAACTGCCCAATGTATAGTGCAATTGTAAACTACACTGACACAAGGTGGACGTATAATTTAAAATCAATTAATGAATTAATTTCAATTGGAAAGTGTTAAGGAGACAAAATATTTGCAGTTTGGTCTTCAGATTTGCAGAAAAAAAGGGGAGGGAAAACTAAATTTCAATCATATTTGGAGTATTTCCTGTTCCCTTTTAAGTAGTAGCTTTGCATTTTAATTTTGAAAATCTGGGTTATATTTGACCTCATGCTTTAAAAATAGGTTGAAGAATATTAAATGATACCATGATATAACAAAGTAATTCTTAATTAAATTATAATAATTGTAAAAAAAAATAAAAGAAAAAAGCTTCAGCCTCTACTGTTTTTATTGAATGATTCAGATTAGCAACCACGCTCACAGTCTACTTTTCTGCTACTTGCATTAATGGCTAGGGTCAGAGCCTTGGTACATAATGCGGTAAACTACCATGTCTCAGAAATGCTTAAAAGTTGAGAGTCATTCCCTGTTTCTAGACACATACTTTCTCATGTTTACCTTATGCTGTCTCTCAAGTTCACCAGGTAGCTCCCCTAGTCCATTCAACTCACTAATGGCCAAGTATACTGGAGCTTGCACAAGAAGAATGACATCTTCTTTGGGTAACAGTGAACTGTTATTCTGGTAAAAATGTATGCAAAATTGCATTCTTATAATGAAAATAGTATGGCAAAATCCTACTATGAAAGAAATATGCTGAACCAATATGGCCCTAGTTGCTCGATACAGATACCTGCTCTGACAAGTAGCTGAACAACATACGTAAAATACACCATCACAACTGCTGAGCAATCAAGTTCACTTTCTTAGCAGTTTTTCTGAGCCAATTCAATTGTGTACATTCACATGTAGATAGGTAAATGGATAAATTATAAAATTCCAGGTAAAGATAGAATTATTTTGCTAAAAAACATGTATTTTGAAAAGTATTTGACAAGAAAATACTTCCATATCAAGATAAAACACAAAAATTGTTCTAAATTATAGCTCCTAAAAAAGCATTTACATTTTACTCTTGTAACTGAATTTTCACAAACTGATGTGTGGCAGGCCCTACTTTAGCAGGACTTAATTTCAGAAGCTTTATTTGTAGCAGTCAATCTGAAGAGATGAATTTGACGTGAATATCAGGCCTGAAACTGAAACCAAACAACATGTTTATCAGCCTAAACCAATAATAGCAGACACTGTGTTATGAATTTGCGAGTCTCAAAGGAAAGATCTTTGTGCTGAAGTTGAGAGTACACACTGTAAGAACCGCTATGAATGATGGATGTTTAAGTGATCACTTGCTGTTGGCCTTGGACCGTAAAGCTGCAAGAAACACTGAATTGAACAAAGCTAATGGAATTTTTGCTATTTTAAGATCATTCATCTGTTCCATTGATGTGAACAGAGATTTGATGGACACAACCATCTCTGGCTACTTGTTCCCAAGAGGCACATAAAATTTACAGGTCTTTATTGCCCTAAATATTTAATCTGAGAATAGTGGAATAGTCCAAGAATTCCTTGGAGAATAGTGATTGAAAGCAAAAAAAGTAAAGCAAGTTTATTAATTGTTCAGCTGAACTGGAATAGTTTTCTCTGTAACTGTGTTCTTACATCAAGAAATTCCAGTAAGTGAAAAAGTGATGAACATTTACAGGGGCTAGACAACAGCTCTTGCTGTAGTTTAAAATGAAAGAATTCATCATGAAATTGCTGCCCCTTGAAGTACAGCTGTGTAGCCTGTGTGTCTTCTTACTGCTTATAATCCTGGCAGGTTCAAGGGCTGGAGGATTAGCCTGCTGCCCAAATCTCAAAGGAGTTTGTTCCTTTCAGCAACATTAGAGAACTTAAGGAAGTCCAAATGCTAATTACATTTAGAACCACAGCATCAATATCTTCTTCCTAAGGAAAGAATAGTTCTCTTAGGCTTCAGCAGGTCGGCCACTAACAATAGTCCCACAGACAGCGTTCAGAACATAATCCATGTTGCAAAACACCTAAACCACAGAAATCACTCAGGCTATTCCTCCTGGAAGGCAGCCATGATGAGTGAAGGTTTTCACAGTTCTAGAAACAGCAGATGCTGGCTTTTTTTTTTTTTTCATATTCCCTCTCCAGTTTTCATTTATTATAGGAGCAGTCAGTGAATGAGATTTGAATGCAGAAATTTATTATCTTCCATATGACTGAAAACTGTACACACATCATTAGAAACACTCAAAAAAATGTCAAAACATGCTCAGTTGCTATTCAATATGTGGATAGGTGTGTTTCTGATATCTAAGAAATATGAGTGAGCAATTAATTGTATGATTTGGTTTCAACATTTTATCCTGTAGAAACTCTGCTTGTCTCAGACTCTGGTAAGTTTTAATTATTGCAGATTGGTGGGGTGGTTTTTTACATGGTTGAATTATTGTTAATGAATTATAGGTATGATCCTTGGACCAATCTAGTCAGAAGATGAGGATGCCTTTTTATGAACAAAAATATTTATTAGTGCTCAGTTACTGTTCATGTAGCTATATCAAAGTCCAGATAGTTTTAGGATTTCAGAAGGCAGGGGTTGTGGGTGTTGGTTTGAAGATTTTTATTCAGCCAGGCTCTGAACACTCTTTTGTGCATCCTGCTTGTTTTACACTTTTTTTCTCATGTTTTTCCTTTTTTTTTCTTTTTTAATCACATGGGTGACATTGAAACTGGAGACACAGAAGACACATATAGTGATACAGTAAATGGAAAACTGACTTAGATTGAGAAAGAGCATCTACTAGCAGCAAGAAAATTGGTCCTAATAAGTATAATACATAACAAAATGGAAATAACTGAGGAGTTCATAGATTTTAGTAACAGTTAAGATCTGGAAACTAATTCTCAGTGCTGAAATACTACTTGAAAGAGAACAAAAGGGCACAGTTAGACCAGCTTATCAATGTGTTACTTATTTAAATATATATATCATTCATGAATGTAGTGGATTTATAGAAACATTCACATAAGAAGATGATAGGCATTTCCAATATTATTCCCTCTGTACATCCCAGGACAGCAGGAAGAGTGTTCAGTCCCTAAGGTCAATAATTTTGTGCCTGTTATAAATCCTTGACAACTTTTCTGAGATTTCTGTGGTGTTATGACAAATATACTTCCAGTAGGAAATATATTAAATTTATTTCATGGTGAATAGCCTTCTGATATTAGTAACATATTTTCAATATTGGGCTTACGGAAGAGGTTAACAGCTTCCAGATAATTTAATGCCATTACTCCAGCAGATCTTACATTTCAGGTGTTTATGAGTTTAGCAAATTTAAACTAGTACTTTCCCCTGGCCTTTTTAATATGTACCTTATGGCACAGATGCCTTTTTTAGATGTGCTCACTTACACTGCCTCAGTCATTTACGCTCTGAATTGTAATCCCTGGGAGTTTGTAAGTAAAGACACTAAGGAGCCTGATAATGGTTTCTCTTAATGCCACTTTACACCATTCTAATAGGAACAGAGCCATAAAAATAATGTAAATATAAATTACTCCCATTTTAATGCCTCTTTATATTACCAGAGCGATGTGAAGTGCCCTTCTTATAAATGAGAATGAGGCCTTGGGAGCCTGAATTGATGTAATTCGCATGCTGATGGACAAAATGATAGGAACAAAGCAAGCAGAATATAAATTTATGAGTTTACTTCAGAGCTTGTTTAATAGGCACCTTCTTGTACTTTCCTCTGGTTCCTTGGCAAGTCACTCACAGTGCTTCAGACACCTGCGTGCTTATGCATGCGTCAGTTTCCAAAAAGGATGAGGTATGTTTTCATCTGGGCCTGAGGCCTTCACTCAGCCTCACTGCTTACAAATTTCAGTGATTAAAGGCCAGGCAGCTCCTCCCCTGCCAGAGTCCCTGTGAGCAAAGCTGGAAAATTAGAAAGTGTGTTTTCTTCTGTTGGTGGAGTGGGAATCCCAGCCTAGGCTGGTGTCCCTCAACATATGCTCAGGCAGCAGGTGAGGAGGTGCTGGTGTGGCCAGGCACAGGCTTCCCCTCTGTCAATTTCTCTCAGAGACAAAAGTTAAATGCTTCCCCTCTGTCAATTTCTCTCAGAGACAAAAGTTAAATGCAAAATGCATGGAGGTCTGGAGGGAGTTGTCTTCCTAAACCCACACAATAATGGACACCACAGCCATAACTACAATAGTATTAACCATTGGTTATCTGCTAAAACAGGACACAATTTTGTATGAATGAAATAAAAAATACCTCTGAATGTGACGCTTGTTGGCACTTAACCAGGCAGTGCCTGAGGCTGGCTTGGCTATGGCTGACTCCAGTCACCATTCCTGGCCTGGCCTGGCCCATCCCAGCTTGTCTTGATGGGGGCAGGAACTCTTAGCTGTTGTGATGGTTTGAAACTCTCTCTTTAATTTTTGTTTGCAAAGTTCAAGCAGAGAAAGCTAAAGAGTGTAAATAAGTCACTATTGGGTATAAGAAAGCAACAATAATTATTGTTCTAAACACTTCCATTGGATAGATAGAAATGTTTAAGAACTAGTACTCAAAACAAAGTGGGGCAGTCTGCAGTCGGGCAACTTGCTGGGCTGTCTAGCTGCTGTTTCTTCTCTTCTGGCTGAAGATAACACACTGACCTTGGCGAGCTAAGTTAACAACTTTCTGCTTTAGCTAACTCTGCTTTCTGCCTGAGGGATCTGGGGGGGAAGCCCCTGGGAGAGAGGCCCTTTGGGAAAGGTCCCCTTTGGGGGGGAGCAAAAGGAGCTTGGTTGTGCTTTTCTGTTGATTGTATATATTTGTAAATGTTGTGAATTTTTGTATATTTGTACATATTCATTGCATTTCATCATAGATTGTAGATTTTACTTGTAAATACAGCTTTCATTTGCTTCCAGACTGAGCTAGCCTGGTTATTGTCGGCAGGGGGAGGAATTTCAGCTCACACTGTCCTGTGCTCTCCTAATGGAGTCCATCTCCTCCTGGGTATGTCCTTCCTGGGCCACCTCTCAAGGAAAGCCCCAGAGCATCTATCTTTAACTCACAGGAACTCATGGGAACTCTTGAGAAAACAGCAAATTTTGACATTTCAAGAAGTAGTGAAACATTTTATTTCTAATCTCAAAAATTTCAAAAGCATGGTACTTACAAGTGTTGGTGAAATATCAACATGTATTTTGATTATCAAATCCACTTGTGTGGTGAAACTGTACATAATTTATTATCTATTAAAATTAGCCATCATAATAGTCCCATAAGAGATAAAAGCCAAGATACATCAAGTCTGGCAAAATAATGAACAGATACTATCACTTTTTCTGTTCAAATAGAATAAATAATGATATCAAGTCAGTCTAAGTCTATGGTAGTGTTGCTGCTTCTGAAATAGACTGTTACAATAATTCTTCAAGACTTATTTTTAACTAGCATTCCAGCATGATGTCAGCTTGATCTTCCTGGCATGCCTGGCATGCAGAGAGCAACTCAGGAGCAGGTAGCATCAGTGTGTTTCTGCACTTGTACCAGATTCCACAGCTTTTACACAACAGTTTCTATATTGCAATTTAAACATGACCTGTTTAAGCACTGTAGCAGATGAATTTGTTTTATACAATAAAGTAATTGTTACCTTACCACTCTCATCTTCAGTGGTCACAAATCAAGGGACCAGTATCCCAGCACATTTCATTGTATTTGGGAAAATTTAAAAGAGCTCCTACTTAAACATTGCTGCTATCAATTCAATACCTTTAAACCATTGTTTCTATGAGTCAAAAGTTATATTGTATAAAATGTATATAGTACTTTTAGTAGACAGTACAGAAAGTTAGCATATTTTTTTCTCAAGTCATTTTCCTGGCGGCTGCAATTCAGCCATTATGGAGGTGAATGAAGTCAGTGTTCCTAAGGGTAGCTGTGTTAATCTGGACTTGAGATACAATGTTGTTAGCAATGTTGAGCAGTTTACTTCACAGACAAGATAGGAACATAGTATTCATTTTATTTGACTATTTAGGCAAAAAGCTAGTATGACTGCATTTAAAAACATTAATAGTATCAGATTCTTGTTAGGGGAACAGGAGTATTGTACACTGATGTCAGTCTCATTTTGTTGGACAAAGAATTCCCATGTTGTATTCAGTGTCTGAAAAACCTGTAAGATATGGTTATTTTTGTATATTTTTCAAAGATCAGAAAAGATCTCTATTCTGTGACTTTTGGCTCTTCACTCCCAATCCTTTGATGAATGTGATACATCTTTGGCCAACTGTAAGGAGCACTCTTAAAAGGTTTGGTTGTGGGGTGGTTTGTGGGTTGTTTTTTGGTTGTGGGTTTTTTTTGTTTGGTTGGTTGGTTGGGTTGGGTTTTTTTTGGCCCAATCCCATTTATGATAAAATATAAATAAATCTCTTTCTGAAATTCTGAATAGTCTGTGTCTCTGAAATACCTTGTGAATGAAATCTCTTGCCTTCAGTTTAAGATGGTATATAAAATATTTATGATGTAAAATGAAGACTAATTCTAGAACTCAGTCTAGAACTCAATTTACTAGTTGATGTCAGTTTTTAATTAATTGCTAGATATGTCTACTTGTATAACCCCAGTGTCCTATGAATCTGAAATGTACTGCATTTTCAATTAAGTGTTACATAAAATCACCATATAATTTCTGCTTCATAAAATACATGAATTCCATTCTTTGTTTTTTTCCATTATAAGATATATTTGATATTTTTAAAAATTATTAATTTTTTTAAACTATTGTCTTAGTTTTTGAAATTTCTCGAGAGTCCTGACTTTTTTATAAAACATAAATCAATGAGAAATTAATGTAGTATTCAGCACTAAAAAAAAAAAAAAAAGAAAGAAAAAATATTAGAAAGTCAAGATGAATTTAATGCACCTTAGTCTCTCTTTCAGAATGCATCTAAATAACAGCATTGCACTGGGAACTTGAGTACAACTGATTATTCATCCAGATCTTTTGCAGAATTTCCATCCTTCAAGTTTGCCTGCATTTTTTTATTTCAAAAGATATGGTTTTACACTTGGTCATACCAAAAAGCGTACTGTTTATTTGCAGCCACTGTACTAACAATAAAACACTTGTTCTTTTCCTACGTGTTAGTTCAGTAGTCCTTGTGCCATCCACAGATGTCATCAATAATGACATTTAGCAACATTTACTTGTTAAAATATTAAATAGTGTAATGGAATGAACAAACCTTTCTAGGTCTTGAAAAGAAACATTCCTGATAAACTAAAAAAAAATATTAGGAAACCCTGAGTGTAACTGAGCTCTTCTGGATGCCACATAGACCTTGGAAAGAAATGTTTATTTCCTTGTGACAGAAACTCCTCATTGAAGACAGAAAAGTTTTAACTTTATATGTAAAACCTCTCTCCCTTTTCTACATCTTGAAACAATAGCTAGACACCAGCTAGAAGGCACTTCTGTATGCAGAATGAGTACTTTTCCAGATTACTTTCAAACAGGAAAAATATAAAAGCTGTATTGAAATCTGATATATATTTTAATAGCTTATTGCTAAGAAAATTACTTGGTGGCACTCTTTTTACAAATCATTACAGAAAGTAAATTCTAGTTAGGTATTTTTGTATAATATGCAATGTAATGTGTAAGAAAGGGTTGTAGTTCCGCTCTGTGTGTCATACCAGCAGCTCCATAGCAGAAGGAGAGCCAGGAGGCAAGTCATAACACCAAGGCAAGCACAAGGATCTGACCAGTGAGGGTGCAATCTGGTGACATCCAAGGAAGAGAAGCAGAGTGGGTCTGGTGCCAATACTCAAGATCAGTCAACAGCTGAGTGGTTGTCAGGCAAGGCTGTGCTGATGAAGAAGGTTTCAGGTCAACATGGAAGTCACCAAGTGGGGCAGGGACAGGCTGAGGACAGGTCTGCTGGGTGCATGGCTAGGTACAGGCAGAGCTGCAGCATAGCTCAGGCAGAGATCAAGGTTGAGGGCCTGAACTTCAGTGCAGCTGTCAAGGGAAGGGGGGACACATCTCTTTCACACAATACTCCAAATCAAGATTGTACAGCTGCATAACAACACTGCCCTTCAACAAAGTCAACTAAGTCCTAGGGCTATATTCAGGGTCTTGATAGGCAGTATTGATAAGACAATCCTATTTAGGAAGGAAAAGAGATATAGGGATGCAAGCTGTGTCATCACTTGCCCTCGGGGCACAAACTGGTTGTGTTACCTATTGGTACTGCTATAGCCTCTGGTAGTGGTTTGCTGAAAGATGCACAAAGTTCATGCTTTGTCTATGTCACATGCAATGTGACCTACTAATTTCAACGAGATCTTTCTAGATATTTGCTACAAGTTCACCTTCACCAGTATACAGAGCACCTACCCAATCCATTGAGCAGATTTAATTCTAGTACATAACCAGGTGAAAAACTGAAAAAAAAAGAAAAAAGAAAAAATATATAGTAAATCACTCGAAGGAGTTCTTGCCTGTCAGTGTTTGCTTGTTTAAAAGATATGCCTTTTAAACTTGCCATTCAGATGGACATGGTTGCCTTGTTCATTTCACATACATTTGGCACCTTATCTAAGGTGAAAATAGGTATCTCAAGATCTCACACACCTCAGGAGATGAATGTGTTGACAATGAGGAGATGCCAAAAGGTACAATAACTTTTTATACTTCCACAATCTGTTATTTGTGTTTTTGTCTCTACTCTTGATCACTTACCATATTGAGCAAAAAGATCAGCAAAGAACAAGTGTGTATGGCTTTTATCAGCACACATTTGCAATTTGTCAGCGTTAGTATTTCATGACTAATCTTTGCTCTCAGTTAATCTGATTAGACTGTATGTCAAATCTTCTCGTAAGTCAGCTTGCTGGTAATAGAGTCCAGCTAAGAGACTTCATTCCTGCAAAGCACTCTGCTTGTCTTTCAGCTGAAGTTGCATCATATCATCATTGACATCAAATCATTTTTCTTGTCCCTTGGATAATAGTCAATAATTTGTATAAATAATGACATAAGACTTGCCATTTTTCTCTTTATTGGTGTCATGGAAGACAGTTTCAGCTCTAGAGAAAACACGAGAGTGTGATACATATAGATAACCAATAAATCGCTTTAAAATGTAAGATAGAATTCCAGGGGGAAAAAAAAATTAAAAAGTTACCTAATTGTTGGTGATTAGTTGCTAAATTTATACTAAATTTTCAAGCAAGGAACTAATTGGTTTCTTGCATTGACTAGTATATAAATGTATGCATCATTTCCCCCAGTATGGTTCTGATCTCATTCTTGATCAGATAAATACTAATTTTTCAGTTTATCTCAATGGGTGTTAAAAAAGCTTTTCTGGGAAAAGTATCTTCCTCCAAGCTGATTAAAAACTGGGAGAGTTTCCATATAAAAAGACCACTACATGGTTATCCCCTGTTAAAGTAACAAAGCAACTCCTATTTTCATGCTGAGCTACAGGTCACTGTCTAGGGGCTTCAACCCAAAGTAGCATCACACCCCTAAGATGTAACTTGTGCTTTTTGCAAGACCATTTTCTTACATTCTCTTGGTCTGAAAATATACAATATTCTCCACATGTGGAAAATTTAGCAGCAGGAGGTAATTGTCCTAGAATTGTCATGAATATGTTCTAGGGATTTTATGGCAAAGTACTGTTTTGCTTCTTACTTCTCATTTCTAACCTGGCCTTGAACAATTCCAGTGATCCACACATTCTCTGGGCAACCTGTTCAGTCCAGCCCTCTGACCACTTTTACTTTTTCTTAATCTTGATAAAATGTAAGTTAAAACTTACAGTGCTATCCATTCAAACCTTAGCATGCAAAATTCATGGAATCACAGAGTTAAGGTTGGAAAAGACCTCTTAGATCATCAAGTCCAACCATCAACCCAACACTACTATGACCACTAAACCTTGTCCTGAAGTGCCACATCTACAGGGTTGTTTTTTTAAAACCTCCAAGGATCATGACTCCACCACTTCCCTGGACAGCTTGTTCCAATGCCTGAACGCTCTTTCAGAAGAGATTTTTTGTCGTAATGTCCAATCTAAACCTCCCCTGGCACAACCTGAGTTCATTTCCTCTTGTATTATTGCTAGTTACTTGAGAGAAGAGACCAAACCCCACCTAACTACAATCTTCTGTCAGGTATTGTAAAGAGCTATAAGTTCTTCTCCAGACTAAATCCCAGCTCCCTCAGCCACTTCTCATAATACCTACTCTCCAGACCCCTCACCAGCTTCACTGCCCTTTTCTGGAGTTGCTCCAGCACCTCAATGTTTCTCTTGTACTGTGGTGCCCCAAACTGAACACAGTACTCAAAGCAGCAGCCTCATCAGTGCTGAGTACAGGAAGACAATAATTTCCCTACTCCTGCTGGCCACAGTGTTTTTGATACAGGCTGAGATGATGTTGACCTTCTTGGCCACCTGGATGCACTGCTGGCTCATCATTCATCTGCGTGTCCACCAGCACCCCCAGATCCTTTTTACCTGGAGAGATACCCATCCACATTCCATTCCTCAGAAAAATAAAAGTTTGCTGTCTTCTTGGCTTGCTGTGTGATATTAAATGTCAGTACAAAACAAACAAACAAACAAAACCCACAAAAACCACAATGAAACAAAACGAAAAACAAAACCAAACCAAAGAAAAACAACAAAACCCAAAAAGAACACAAGTAAAATTTAAACTGTGCTTTCTTTCTAAAGTAGAACTGTGTTGTTTACTGGTTGATCTGCTGAAGTAAAATTAACACTAGCCGAGATGCTATTTTGGCATTGTGGAAGAAAAACCAACCATTCAAACAAAAAATACCCACACCAAAACTCAGTAAGCATCTCAAAGAGAAAAGGGACATTGAAAGGAAAACTGTCTACAAAATCAATGAGGGGAAAAAACACTCTGCTGAAGCACTAAATGTTCAATGTGTCTTATACAATTCTTCTGACATTGGATTTAACTGAGAAATTAGATCATTCTGACTTCAAAGGAGGACTGGACAATTGAACAGACAGGTGAAATCAGCAACAAAAGGGTGTTCTTTGCCCATCAGGAGTAGATAAGGAAGACCTGCCAGAGACCACTGATGACCAGTAAAACCCAGTTTATTAGGAATGTTCTGATTATGTAAGTACCCTGCTGTAATAGTCAATCTCTATTAAATTATTGTTTTGTTCTTATTTTCTTTTTCATATATTAGGGTTGGCTCCCCCACAGCTGTAAACTATTCTCTACTTTCAGTGCCATCTCCCTGTTCATTTCTCTAATTTTCCAGAAAGTACTCAGCACCTAGGAGGTATCTACCATGAGGCCGAATTATTGAACCTAGCTTTCTTTACCTTTCTCTGAAAAATGAAAGGAGTCTTGAAATACAAGAAGTAACTCAGTGAGCTGTTACATTATCAGAATAATTACAAGAAAGTCAGCATAAGAATCAAATTTCTTCTGTGCATGGTAGAAGTAAGGAAAACTTAAACTTCCTGAGCCTTTTAGTTACTGCAGCTGTAATGATTCTTTGGTAGGAAAAAAGACAGGACATTTATATCTGGTAACTACTTAGAAAACAGTAACACATCATCAAATGATTTTTTATATTATTGAACTTTTAAGCCAAGTAAGAGAAGGAACTGGAAAAAAAAAACAGCTCAGAGATTTTTTTCTTTTTTTCTGACTCGTGGGTTATTGATTTTACTTTTATCGAAACACCTGTGCTGTCTTTTGAAGCTAGAAAATCTGAACTTCCACACAGTGTTAGGAACTGATGCAGTGATTTTAAAAAAATGCTATATTTTAGTACATAGACACAAATAATGATACCTTAATTCTTTGGAATGTTATTAGTTGGCTTTTCTTTTTCCTAACGTAAAAGAAAGCACAGACGATACTTATCTCCAATGTTTCACTGACATCTGCTTTGTATGCATTAAATCTATGTATCTGTGTGATGTGCCACCTTTCTCCTCCTTGTCACTGGTGACTTGGCCATAAACTTAACCTTAATATTAAATATTTGTGTCAAGAATTTCTGCTCTGATTTCTGATCACTGATTACTAGTCAAACCACAGGTCTCTTGAAAAGTAATGTTGATTCTTCCCAGGCTGCATAGCGTCAGTGTTCTTTGCCTGCCTGACATTAAACAGGAGTTAAATTTTCCTCTATTTTTGTTAAAAATTAATGAGATCATAAGGATATAAAAAGCTTCTTTTACTCTAAAATGCTTCTAAAATATTTTGGGGGCATGCTATGTGTGCAAGTCTTGGAGCAAGAGAAATGTAAGTCATTTAAGAATCCAGAGCTCCTGTGCTGAACCTGTGATCCATTGGTGGTAATGACATTATACAGAAGGAAGAGAGAAAATGTTTGATGAGGTCTGTTCTAATTAGATGTTAGAAAATATGCACAAACCATTGGGAGATAATTGGCCTGTGAGAAGGAACAAGAAGGGACGGACAGAAGAACCTGGGAACTACAGGCCTGTCAGCCTGATCTCAGTGCCAGGGAAAATCATGGAGCAGATTGTCTTGGGGGCAATCACTGCGCACCTGAAGGATGGCCAAGGGATCAGGCCCAGCCAACAAGGATTTAGGAGGGGCAGGTCCTGATCTCCTTCTATGATCAGGTGAACAGCCTGGTGGACGTGGGAAAGGCTGTGGATGTGGTCTATCTGGACTTCATCAAGGCCTTTGATACCGTTCCCCACAGCAAACTCCTGGCCAAGCTGTCAGCCTGTGGCTTGGACAGCAGCACTCTGCGCTGGCTTAGGAACTTGCTGGAGGGCTGAGCCCAGAGAGTGGTGGTGAATAGTGCCACATCCAGCTGACAGCCTGTCACTAGTGGTGTCCCCCAGGGATCAGTGCTGTGCCCCATCCTGTTCAATATCTTTATTGATGATCTGGATGAGGGGATTGAGTCAGTCATCAGTAAATTTGCAGATGACACCAAGTTGGGAGCAGGTGTTGATCTGTTAGAGGGTAGAAGGGCTCTGCAGAGGAACCGTGACCGTCTAGACAGATGGGCAGAGTCCAACAGGATGGCATTCAACAAATCCAAGCGCCAGGTGCTGCACTTTGGCCACAACAACTCCATGCAGAGCTACAGGCTGGGGTCGGAGTAGCTGGAGAGCAGCCAGGTGGAAAGGGACCTGGGGGTACTGGTCGACAGCTGCCTGAACATGAGCCAGCAGTGTGCCCAGGTGGCCAAGAGAGCCAATGGCATCCTGGCCTGCATCAGGCACAATGTGGCCAGCAGGAGCAGGGAGGTCATTGTACCCCTGTACACAGCACTGGTTAGGCCACACCTTGAGTACTGTGTCCAGTTCTGGGCCCCTCAGTTTAGGAAAGATGTTGAATTGCTGGAGCATGTCCAGAGAAGGGCAACAAGGCTGGTGAGAGGCCTTGAGCATAAGCCCTATGAGGAGAGGCTGAGGGAGCTGGGGGTGTTTAGCCTGGAGGAGACTCAGGGGAGACCTCATTGCTGTCTACAACTACCTGAAGGGAGGTTGTAGCCAGGAGGGGGCTGGTCTCTTCTCCCAGGTAACCAGCACCAGAACAAGAGGACGCAGTCTCAAGCTGCGCCAAGGGAGGTTTAGGCTGGAGGTGAGGAGAAAGTTCTTCACAGAGAGAGTGGTTGGCCATTGGAATGTGCTGCCCAGGGAACTGGTGGAGTCACCATCCCTGGAGGTGTTCAAGGGGGGATTGGACGTGGCACTTGGTGCCATGGTTTAGATAGGCATGAGGTGTAGGGTGACAGGTTGGACTCGATGATCTTTGAGGTCTCTTCCAGCCTTCTTGATTCTATGATTCTATGAAACAGAGGAGAGAACAATCTAAGCCAGGTACAGAATAATCCAAGTACTTTTATCATCTATAGGATGCAGAAGGCTGCCTGCAGCTTTTTCTCAACAGAGAGCATTTGGAGGGGATTTGATATCTCTTCTTATAAAGAAGGGATTACTACTTGTGGTGGATTTTGGCCACTAGAGAGGAAGAATGTAGTGCTTAAGTCGTCTGATCAGAAACACATCTATCACTTATGCCAAGAATTATTTTCAGCTGCTTTTACCAAAAGTATCCAACTAAGAAGATGTTAGAGATGCATATGTTCTCTAATAAAAATGATACATATAGTAATAATTCAGGCTTCTGTAACCCCTAATTTCTCACTAAATATATTAGAACATTTCTGTCTTTGAAACTAAGCTGTTTTATTAACAGCAGCGATACAAACAGGTTTGGATTTTCTTTGTGCTATGCTTCTCTCTGATACACACTCTGGTGTATCATCAGGCTTAATGTTTCCAGTGAAATTAACATACAATGCTTACCCACAGCAGGTCTGGATTTGGTGTTTTAATTAGAAAACTAAATGTGAAGACAGATTCTTCCTAGTGTAAACTGACCACAGTAATTAAGAAAACTGACATCTTATGCCCCATGTACAAGTCACAGAGGATCATGAAGAGAAATCCTCCTAAAAATAATACTACAGAAGATGGTGTAATAAAATACAAGAAAGATCTAGGAAGTAATGAAAAAGCACTGTGCATCTTTCCCAACAGGAAGATGATTCCTGCAGATCTTCAATTATATTTCAAAACATAATTCTTCAAGAAAAAATACACTTTGAAAAATCCACAGAGGATGTTTCTTGGCAGAAAGGTTATCTAAGATCAAACTTTTGTCATCATAACTGAGCCTAAGGACGCAGATAAAGATTTGCAGATGGCACACATGATTAGAAACAAACCCGAACACACAGCAAGCCACTCTATTTTGTTGCAGATGTTGCTATAGCCATCCATGGCAAAAGGAACTGGGATACTCTGTAAATATTAGCACATGAGAATTTACTGCACTGTTCCTGGTCATCCTGAAAGTCTGACTGTGTTGGAAACATCTAAAAAATTATTTGTGCAGTTAATGGGTGGATTCATGCAGTAGAAAACTCCTGAGGAAAAAACCTAATGGCTCTTACAATTAGTAATAACTGGAAATTCACTTTGATGACAATAAATTACTAGATTACATACAAATGGTATTACTCCCATAATTAGTTTAAACACTACACTACCAGAACAGGCAGCATTATTAAGTTAATTATAAAAACCCAATGTCTGGCTCCAACAACCCTGACCTCTACTGCAATTACCAGATATTAGGTAAGAACATAGTTTCTAGAACATAGTTTCTATGCTTAAGATTAAAAAGACAACATTTTTGCCTAGTTCATGACTTATGGCTTGCCTGTACACAACTGTGAGGATTTTCATGATGTATGGTTGTATTTTTTTCTTTGTATGGCATGTACTTGGAATTCAGTGAAAGAAATAACAATCTTAGAGAGAAGAAAATACTTAGTTTATTAATTTACATTAGTAGCTGGTCATGTTAGTATCTGGGTCATGGTAAAAGGTTGCACTATTATGGAAACTGTCCTCTTTTTTTTCTATATTAATTTCTCACAATAAAATGTGTTTTTATCAAAAAACTAGTATTTCCATGTGAGAAAGCAAACTCAGAGCTCTTTTTATCTCTCTTTTCCAAAGGAATATTTCAAAATTGTTTCCTCATTGGTACATCCCAATGAAATAAAAAATGTTATTGGACATTTAAAGTCCATGTGAAAGACAGCTACATGGAAAGTATTCATTAAGTCAAAGATTTCCAGCGGAATTTAAAAGAGCTAAGCAAGTAGCTCCAAATAAAGTTAGGATTTGGAATCTTTGTAGCTGACAACTTCCATGGAACTTGGATCCAAAAGAGATCAGAAAACACGACACTCCTTTCTTAAACTGCATTAATTCAAATGCATGAACATCTCTGGAAAAGAGCAAATGCTTCAAACTAAATTCATACATCTGTATCAAGGAAGACTACTTTCATAGAGATTAATTTAGGGACATAATATCACCGAAGACACTCTTGGTAAATCACTCATAACGTCAGTTAGGCTTTCTTGGCAGTTTCTCACCAAAGCAGCTTTCACCCTTCTGTACATTATGGACCAGAATTATACCAAATATGGGGTGAAAACAGTGTCTAAGGCAGAGTACACAAGAGACCATGGAGAAACTCCAAAACGTGTTACTAAAGCTGTCTTACTAAATAAATGACATTAGCATACAGAGTAAGTACATTATAATAACATTTGTTATTCAGGCTTAGGCTAAATGAAGGTTTGTTAGTATGCTGATATTATGTATCTACAGGATTTAAGCCAAATTCAGCCTTGCATTTCAGTAAAATTGCTTTAGTTTCATGTTCTCACTGTGGGATGCTAAATATCATCTACTCAGTTGAGTAAATATATGTTACATATCCAACCAGATCCCAACATGGCTACAAGATGATCTTCCTGTCTGTTTTGCTTAGAAGTTTCTTTGTTTCAGTTTCAGTACTAAGAGTCCAACTTGAGTTATAAATACTATTCCAAACATTAGTGAATCTTTGCAATAGCAGGTGGGTGTTGTTGCAGAGCAAAATTTACTGCTTCTTAACAGTGGCTGGTTGACTATGTTGACTGCTGCATCAGGCTTTTATTGATACCTCCTTGTATCCTTCTCTTTCCTTAGTGCTGGATTTGTGAACAGGGTAATCTATGAAAATACAAATAAAATATCCAAGAAAATAGCTTACCCATTAATAAAATAAATACTAACTTTTCAGGCTGCTAATATATTCCATGCTAAGAGCTAGTATTTTCAGAATATTGGGAGAAATGGCATGTTTTCTGCTCTTTCACAGACTTAATGCATGTAAAGAGAGCAGGACAGATTCAATGTGCCATGGCTGCACAATCTTCTGTATTACATTTGGCTGTCTACATGCTTCTAAAACAGGGAATGTATAGTCCCAAACATCTGAAAATGGCATATGTCTACACTGTAGATTATAGTGGAGTGAAAAGGAACTCAAAGATACAGATAAATGTGCCATTCCAATATTATAAGCAGCGTAGCTGTAGCATTCACTAGATCACTGTAAGTTATCCTTTTTGTCACTAGAATTTTCCTCTGGAAGCATGCAGCATATTAAAGTGTCTCAGGGACATTTTCTTCAAAACAAACATCTCTTCACACAAAGATCCATACAATATTAAGGGAGAAATAAAAACTTGTTTATAGGTACATAACATTTAATACATATTTCTTTCTTACCTGTATTTAATACATTCTCGCCAGCTTCTGAAATCCAGTTGCTTTCATTATTGGTTTGGGACTAAAGCCTAACGATTGCAGTTTTTGTGCTTCTAGCTGACAGAAACATCTCTAGCAGCATGAGTTTCAAGATTTTACTGGAAACACCTTCCAGGAATATTTTTGAGTTCATACCTATTTCATAGCAATGTCAGTGATATTTCAAAATATTAAAAAAAAAAAAAAATAAAGTGTGATAGTCAGACTGCTGGTTTATTTATATTTACTTTTCTTATTGTCAAAAAAGCCTAATAACATTTGAAGGTTTACATATTAACAAATAATTTAGTGCACTTGTCCTAGACAACATGTAGCACAGAACAAGGTAGTGGTTATTATCGCCTGGCAGATAAAAATGCCACAAGCTGCCTTCAGCTAGAATAGTAAATGGTTGAACAGCCTGAGGCTCTGTTAAACAAATAACCAGCAAAACCTGTCAGCACAAGTAGGTTAACTTTTATTTTCAAATAAATGACTATAGTATAATAAAGATCAGTGGGCAGGTATGTAACATTGTTTTCTTGATAGCTCAAAAGATTTGATTAAAAGGTGTTGAAATACAAGAATACTGTAGAAGAAGAAACAAATTATTAAAGTACTCTTCAGAAACATTTGGTAGCAAAAAGGTTTTAGTTTTTTTTAAAGCGAATGGGGAAGTGAAGTGTGGTTTTTATCCAAATATTGGTTACATGCTAAGAGAAAATATAACAAAAACTGTGTAAACTACAGTCTATTTTTAACTCTAAGTCTGTGAAGGGGGGAGAAGATCCTACTATGAGATAAAACTGTCTGCTAGAAAAAAGTTAACAATCAATCTGCAATAATAGTTTTCATGGACTACAACTGAGAAGCTGCTGTCTCCTTTGCACAATGTATTAAAAACATCTCATGATGTCCTTCAGACAGAAGTATCGAACATAAAAAAAAAAAAGTTAGAAATCTTCAAGTGTATCAGGAAAAGGGCAGAATGGGGAAATAGCATACATATGGGTGAACGGGCATCTTTCTTTTGGTCCTTTATTGTCACAGTGTGAGAGCTGAAATCCCTCTCCCACACCGACAATAACCAGGCTAGCTCAGTGTGGAAGCAAATGAATCTGTATTTACAGGCAAAACTACAATCTATGATGAAATGCAATGAACACGTACAAATATACACTATTCACAACATTTACAAATATGTACAGTCAACAGAAAAAAAACACAACAAAGCCCCTTGGGCCCCCCAAAATAGAGGGGAACCATGCTTATTTTTCCTCCCCTCCTCCCAAGAGCAGGCAAAAGGGAAGAAAGCCAAGAAGCAGAGAGAGGTTCGTTAGACTTAGCTTGTTAAGGTCAGTATGCGTGTTATCTTCAGCCAGAGAAGAAGCAGGCAGACTGAGAGAAGACAGACTGTGAGACTGCCTGACCTTGTTTTGAATAGTGATTCTTTAACATGTCTATCTCTCCAATGGAAGTGTTTAGAATAATCATTATTTTGCTTTCTCATACCCAATAGTGATTTATTTACATTCTTTCACTTTCTCTGCTTGAACTTTGTGAAGAAAAATAAAAGACAGTCTTAAAACCATCACATTTATGTATATCCTTCTATGCCCAGGGAGGGGGTTGAGGCCCCTTCCCAGGAAATATTCAAGGTGAGGCTCGATGAGGCCCTGGGCAACCTGGTCTAGTTGGGCATGTCCCTGCTGACTGCAGGGAGGTCAGACTAGATGACCCTTGAAGGTCCCTTCCAGCCTGGACCATTCTATCATTCTATGTACATACCTTACAGAACAAATGGTACTTCAGTCTTTCTATCCAATATGTAGTTCATCAGCAACTGGTTTTGACTTTAAAGGAAACTAAACAAATGAGCAGCCACAGAAGAGAATCATGAATTTTGATTCAGTGAGGATAGTGATCATTTTAAGATAAGTAATTTTGTGTGAGCAGTTGCTCTGTCCATCTTAATGTTCCAAAAATCTGAAACATGAGAAGGCATATATAGTACTGCTTCTTGCATGTTGAAGTAACTAAATGGATGATGACAAGTCAATTATTACAAGTGCTTTTTAAGAAAACCATTACATACTTACTGAGGACAATATATAATGTGTATCATAATATTAAGAATAGAGAAACAGCATGATGAACTAAGCATATTTTTTTTTAAACCAGAATTATTCAATTGAAACTCTAATATAGTATTTCTAGACTTCATGTATTTCTTCATGTGTTACTAGATAAAGTGTTTAAAACATCTCATAGAAAAATACATCAGACTTTCTTCAATACCACAGTAGCTCTAATACTGACTTTTTTTTGGTCATCTACATTTCACTGTTTATGCCTCCCAGGGGTGCTGCCTCAAGGTCAAAGAAGAGCACATTCACGCTCGCTTCACTGCTAGTTTTGTTCTTCCAAGCAGTTTCAGAGTAAGCTCCAATTCTATTTAAAATTTGTCTCTTGTGGGAAGGATGTTGGTTGTCATTTTTTTTTCCAGTACTGTGATGTGGAATTGATATGTGCTATCATGCTTCTGAGAGATTTCAGGAAAGGAAGCAACTGATTTCTAAACCAGACTTGGACATTTATTACATATCGACATAAAAATCATAGAAAAATAATAATAAAAAAGGGAAATGACAAGATATCACATATTTTGAACACTGTCCTTCAAAAATGTTGGAAATTCAGCAGTCTTTTCAAAATAACTATATGTTTTCCAGCAAATTAATTGATGTTAGCATTAAAAATTGCTTATTTATTTACTAGTTATTTGGGGCAGGTACTGCTCTGCTTATTTGGGGAGGAGGGATTTGTTTGTCTGGTCTGGGTTTAAGAACTCTTTATCGGGGCACTGTACATTTATTAGATACTTTAAAATTTGGAGCTATAAACAGCCACAGAGTAGTTAGACTTTCTCTTTTGCTTACAACTGCCCCTCTTTTTGCCAATACAGATTCTTTTAGGTATTTTGCTATTAAATGACCTCTCCTTGTCTTATCCCAGGAGACAGCACAAATGGGATTTTCTAATAAATTAAAAACTCGCAGAAATCATGTGAATGTGACACAACTATTAATTCAGTGTATCAGGTAGGAAATTTACAATTCTCTAGGATAATAAAAGCTGGTGTTTCTCTCTTCTCTCAGGTAATGAAATGACTCCAGAAAAATCAGTAACAGGATTGAAGCACCTGGGATGTACAGGAGTAATGACCTCAATGTTACTTTTCTACCGATTCCTTTTCACAGTGCAGCCTTATGCTCCTTTAATGCTTCTGGACAGTATTTTCTCCAAATCATGACACTTACAAAGACAATAACGGATAAAGAAAAGCACTTTAGGGTCTTGGTAGACAGAAAGCCCAACTTGACACGGCAGCATACCCTGGAAGCAAAAAAGGCCTACAGCACCCTAAGCTGCATTAATAAGCAAATAGCCAGTAGAATGCTGTGTGGAAAAAAAACAATCACCAAAACCAACAACAACAAACCAAAAATAAACAAAAAAAAACCACAAAGAAAACAAAACAAAACAAAACCCACAAAAAAACCCTACAAACAAAACAAAACCAACCAACCAACCAAAACACAAAACAAAACCAAACCACAACAAAATATTTATTATATCTGGAGAAAGACGAAGGTTGTCAATAGCACAGAACAGTGAGTTTTACTACCAATACGTTTTCTCCAAACTCTTACTGAAAGTAAATCTCTCTAGTCACATAAAGCACACATCCTATGTATCATGTCATGGCTGCTACTCTATTTTGCTTCTTTTATGTGGTGCAACTTCTACAGTAGTTGTTGACATTTTAATTCAGAAGTTAAGTGACAAGTCACGTTTACATAGCAATTCTCACAAATGTCCTTCACCTACTGAAAAAAATAACAGAACCATTATGATGTAAAATGCAGTCCTTTCTGCGGTTAGTATATAATCAGCAACTCGATCAGCTTGGATATAACTAAAGCAGAAAACTTGAGCGTGTAGTAGGCACAATAACTGGAATTTGTATAGCTATTTTAAAAAATTCTTATCACTCATTTTTCATCACAACAGTATTACATAAATATAACATGAACTGATGACAGAAAAACTTTATAAAAAAAACATTAAAATATCATAGAATTGTTAGGGCTGAAAGGGACCTCAAGGATCATCTAGTTCCATCCACCCTCACACTGGATCAGGTTGCTCAGAGCCACATCTAGCCCAGCCTTAAAAACCTCCAGGGATGAGGCTTCCATCACCTCCCTGGGCAACCTGTTCCAGTGTCTCACCACACTCATGGTGAAGAACTTCTTCCTAACATCCAATCTGAACCTACCCATTTCTATTTTTTTCCATTCTCCCTAATCCTATTATTACCTGACACCCTAAGAAGTCCTTCTCCATCTTCTTGTAGGCCCCCTTAAAATACTGGAAGGTCACAATAAGGTCTCCTCGGAGCCTTCTCTTCTGACTGAATAGTCCCAGCTGTCTCAGTCTGTCCTCATAGAGAGGTACTCCAGCCTTCTGATCATCCTCATGGCCCTTCTCTGGACATGCTCCAGCATGTCCATATCTTTCCTGTAACAGGGGCTTCAGAACTGGATGCAGTACTCCAGGTGGGGTCTCACCAGAGCAGAGTAGAGGGGGAGAATCACTTCCCTTGACCTGCTGGCTATGCCTTTCTTGATGCAGCCTTTGGCTTTCTGGGCTGCAAGTGCACACTGGTGGCTCATGTTGAGCTTCTCATCCATCAGCACCCCCAAGTCCTTTTCTTCAGGGCTGCTCTCAAGCCAGTCGCTGCCCAGCCTGTATTTGTACTTGGGATTGCCCTGACCCAGATGCAGGACCTTGCACTTGGTCTTGTTGAACATCATGAGGCTGGCTTGGGCCCACCTCTCCTGCTCATCAGGGTCCCTCTGGATGGCATCCCTTCCCTCCAGCGTGTCTGCTGCACCACACAGCTTGGTGTCGGTGGCAAACTTACTGAGGGTGCACTCAATGCCACTGTCCCTGTCACCAACAAAGATGTTGAACAAGACTGGTCCCAGGACTGATCCCTGAGGGACTCCACTTGTCACTGGCCTCCACTTGGACATGGAGCCATTGACAGCCGCTCTTTGGGTGCAGCCATCAAACCAGCTCTTTATCCACCCAGTGGTCCATCCATCAAACCCAGACTTCACCAGCTTGGAGACCAGGATGTCAACAAAATCTTCCTCTGCTTTCCAGCACTGTTTTTCAGAAAGGAAGCATGGCATAGACAAAGAGCCCCAGAAGTCTCTACCTAGGCCAATAGTGAGCTCAAAAGCCATAGCCTGATCTCTCAATTAAATGTTAAGATGCTAACAATGAAGAGTTCCCTTAATAAAAGCTATTTTAGATCTTATATTAAATCTAATATAAGAGCTCCAAGGATCAAACTGGGACAACCCTTCAGTCCCTAGTGGTAGGGACTGGTCATCTGGGTAATTATGATGATAGCACAGCAAAGCTTCTGGATCTTTAGAACAGAATCAGAGAATAGTTAGAATCATAGAATAGTGTGGGTTGCAAGGGACCTTTAATCAAGTATAAAACACACTTTTGTGGAAAGAAAAGGAAGCAGAGTCAGTAGTGACTGCCTTTTTAATTAAGAGTGAAATATAGCAGAACTTAATCTGGCCATTATGAATTGTCTTGACAGTAAAGATATCTAGAAGATTTTTATGAATCAAGGCATACCATTAAAGATATATTTTTGACAAACACAGTATAAACCCCTATAATTTCTATTTTAGAAATGCCAGTATACATTATTTTTCTTTTCTGTGTTGCCAGTTTACAAAGCTCCTTTTCTCAACCCCACTACCTTTTAGTCTTGTTTTAGAGTTAAGTCAGAATCTAGTCACAGTGACAATCTCACCACACAATTTTTAAATATTCATTTGAGCCAAGGATGTTAAGCAAATGCTTAGCCTGAAAAAAACAGTAGAAATTGTTGTTCTTTCCGAAGAAGGTGAATATTGGGAGATTATTTTAAAGAATACATTCAAGAAGTTGGAGACTGACTTGTACCTCACAAAAATGCATGTACATATGAAAGGATTTCATATACAAACACCACATTTGTGTGCACAGATGTAATTGTGTGTACATTTGCAGGCTCAGACCTGCCTTCTGTTTTTGAAAAATCATCATTGTGAATTGCGTACATGATGGATTTTTTTTCCTGCTATGCAGTATTTTAGTCCAGAAGTAGTTTTACAGACCAGTGTGTATTGAATAGGTGTAGTGGTGACATAACTGCCTCTTTGCTCAGTTATATTTCTTCCTTAGAAACAGAGATAATTTCATGGATGAAATTACTATTTTGACTACTTAAATAATGGGCACCATAAACTAATCCCTCATTGTAAGAGAGTGTGGAATGGAATACTGTTTCTGGAATCAGCTGTCAGCAGCTCATGGCCTAGAGAATTCCAAAGACTGAAAAGATTTTGAAAAGTATCATTTTACATCAATATGAGAAGACTGCTTCCAGTCCACACCATTGCTCCCTGACTTCTCTCTTTTCAGCTCTGCTGTTATACTCAGTATGATTTGGTGAATAAGGAGAGTTTGCTTGCCCATCATTTTATAATGTGAGAAAGAATGACTGCGTGACATGTACTTACTCTTGCATGCTGAGGCCCAGTGCCAAAGTAGCTCATGCATAGTTAGATAAAGAAGCCTCTTGTTTTCCTATATCCTGTTCTATGGATGCTCAAACCAAACTGAGCATTAAACATATCTTATTTCATTTCCTAGAAAAGGAAATTTATTAGAAATCTTGGCTTGAGATATATCTTTTTCCCTATTGTAGTCTGTTTCACAGTTCATAGACTCACAGAATGGTAGAGGTTGGAAGGGACCTCTACCATTGGAACTCATTGAGTCCAATGAGTTCCCTCTACCATTGGAACTCTTTGAGTCCAATCTCCCTGACAAAACAGGACCAGCCAAGTCAGGCCACACAGGAACACATCTAGGTGACTTTTGAAAGTCTCCAGAGAAGGGCACTAAAGAACATCTCTGGGCAGCCTGTTTCAGTGCTCTGTCACCCTCACAGTAAAGATTTTCCTCATGTCGAGGCTGAACTTCCTGGGTTTTGTGTCCATTGCCCCTTATCCTATCACAGGCCACCACTGAAGAGACTGGCCCCTTCTTCTTGACACCCACCCTTCAGATAGTCATAAACATTAATAAAATCCCCTGAGTTTTCTTCTCCCAGACTAAACAGTCACAGGTCTCTCAGCCTTTCCCCATATGACAGATGTTTCAGTCCCTTAATCATCCTTGCAGCTTTCTGTTGGACTCTATTATTCCCCCGTCTGGAACTGCGGAGGCCAAAACTGGACACAGTACTCCAGATTCGGTCTCACTAGAGCAGAGTAGAAGGGGAGGAACACCTCCCCACACCTGCTGGACACACTCTTCTTAATGCACCCCAGGATCTCATTGGCCTTCTTGGCCACAAGAAAATTTTGCTGTCCCATGGATACCTTACTGTCCACTAGGACTTCAAGGTCCTTGTCCATGGAGCTGATTTCCAGCAGGTCAACCCCTAATCTGTGCTTGCCATTCATGGTGTTGTTCCTACCTAGGTGCAGAATTTTGTACTTATTCTTGTGGAACCTTATTTAGTTCCTTTCAGCCCAACTCTCCAGCCTGTCCAGGTAATGCTGGATGGCAGCACAGCCTTCTGATGTATCAGACAATCCTCACAGGTTTTTATCATCATCAAACACTCTGTCCCTTCAACCATGAAGATGCTGAGTAAGACTGGACTCAGTACTGACCCCTGTGAAACACCACTAGCCAGAGGCCTCTGACTGGACTCTGTGCCACTGGTCACAGCCCTCTGAGCTCTGTTGTTTAGTCAGTTCCCAATCCACCTCACTGTCCACTCATCTCACCCATGTTTCTTGAGTTTGCCTATGAGAATGTTATGGAAGACAGTGTCAAAAGCCTTGCTAAAGTGAAAGTAAACAACATCTACTGCTCTCCTTGCGTCTGCCCATTCAGTCACACCATCATAGAAGGCTATCAGATTAGTCAAATGTGGTTTCCCCTTGGTATATCCATGTTGGCTTCTCCTGATAACCTTCTTTACTTCCATGTAGTTAGAGATGGCCTCCAGAATAAGCTGCTTATCACTTTTCCAGGGATGGAAGTCAGGCTGCGTGGCCTGTAGTTTCCTGGTTCCTTTTTCTTGCCCCTTTTGAAGACTGGAGTGACACTGGCTTTCCTCCTCCTCCTTCCTTGGGCACCTCTCCCGTTCTTCACAATCTTTCAAAAATAATGGAGAGTGGTAGAGCAACAGTGTCAGCCAGCTCTGTGGGAACCCAGGGATTAGCAAATAGGATGGTTAGCTAGCCTTCATGTCTATGTGGGAGCCTGGAATGTGATAAGAGATGTTGTACCCCGAATCATATGTGAAAGGATGGGAGTAAAGATAACAAAATGCTGTATCCTTGAAGCGGATGGGAAAGACAATGGGGAAGAAAACCACCTGTTAAAATAAAGATAAAACAGTAGGCTTCAGCAGGGTAGGTTGTGGGAAAGTGGAATATACTGTGGACAAACTCCTTAATAAATAGCCACTGGCTCCCAGATGTCCTCACAGACTGGTTTACCAGTTTGTATTTCAGCTCACTGTGGTCAGACCATCTGGATCAGAACCACTATATTTTTCACAGTTCTTGCAGAAACACCCCACAGCTCCTTCAGCACTGATAAGGGCATCCCATCAGGGCCCATGGATTCATGGGTGTTCAATTTATCCAACTGATCTCTAACCCAGTCCTCACTGACCAGTGGAGAGTACTCCCTCTTCCAGGCTTTCCCTCTTACTTCTGGAGTCTGGGATTCCTGGGGGATGGTCCATACAGTAAAGACTGAAGCAAAAAAGGCATTCAGTAACTCTTCCTTCTCTGCACTCCCTCCTCATTCAGCCCCGGGCCCACATTTTGCCTGGTCTTTCTTTTACTACTGATGTATTCAAAGAAGCCCTTCTTGTTCTTGTTTACTTCCTTTGCCAGATTTGATTCTAAGAGGGCTTTGGCCTTCCTTGTTGCATCCCTATAAACCCTGACAATGTTGCTATACTTCTTCCAAGTCCCCTACCCCTTTTCCCACATACTGTGAACTTTCTTCCACATGACTTTTTTCAGCAGCTCCTTGCTCATCCATTAAGGTCTTCTGCCTTGTCCACTTGATTTTTTACTCAGACGAATGCACTTGTCTTGTGTTTGAAGGAAGTAATTGAATATTAACAAGCTCCCCCCCTTCCTTTTAGAGTCTTAGCCCATGGGATTCCTCCAAGTAGTTCTTTGAAGAGGACAAAATTAGTCCTTCTGAAGCCCAGGGTTGCAATCCTACTTAATCCCCTGCTTCTTCCTCATATGATAGTAAACTATTCAATGTCACAATCACTGCTGCCATGGCTGCTCCCAACCTTCACATGCTTGAACAGATCTATTTTGTTAATTAATACAGGTCTAGCAGCACACCTCTCTTCAGTGGCTCTTCCACCACCTGTGTTAGGAAGCTATCATCAATATACTAAAAGAGCCTTCAGAACTGAGTATGCCTTGCTGTATGGCTTTTCCAACAAATATCAGGGCAAGTGAAGTCACCCACAAGCACTAAGATGTGATCTTGAGGCTGCTTCCAGCTGTCTGTAGAAGGCCTCATAGACAAAAGAAAATGTATTATAAATCTTATCTTGAAATATTTTTTCCTCTTATATTCTGTTCCACAGCTTTCCCTTTTTGCTTTACCCTTGCACTTCATTTGTTTTTCAGTCTCCTACAATGCTAAACATTACACCATAAGACAACGTAAGCTGTAAATGTTCATACACACATGATCAGCCAGTATCTTTCTAAGCTAAAACCAGATTATGCTACTAAATAAAAATAGGAAGCTATAAGAGTTTCAGGCAGGTAAAGACGTAGCATTAAGGAAACTTGATGGACAGTGATTGAACCTTACAGCTGAATGAGCAGGATAAATGATAACAAGCCTTGGTGATAGCAAGACTAAGCAACAGGCTTCACTAAGGAAAAACCCCCGGAAAATTGTATGTCAGCAATGCACAAAACCACAGAACGGATTATCCTGGAGTACAAAAAATGAAATTAGCCTTAGTATCTCCAGAGTTTACAGACAATATTATAAGAATATCACAGATAATTTATTTCTCCTTGACTATAAACAAGCAATGTCAAACCACTCCTTTCTTAATTTAGAAGTTGAGATTTATTTGTAAAAGCCGTGTGGATTAAATAAAGGTAGACTCAATATCCACAGAAGCGGAAAGACTACTATGTGTATTACATTTAAAATAATTTGTTTAGTGAAATTGTGGGGAAAAAAAAACCACCACAAAACCTTAAAGCTTATGCCTGTAAGAATAAAATGTACATCGATGCACACATGCAATGTACACATGCATCCAAACTATCTGACCATATATAATAGCCTTTGGTGGTCAACCCAGCCTTCTATGTGGGAAGATATTTTTTGAATAATAGATCCATCTGATTCTTGCTAAAATGGCATTTCAAATAAACTAACTCAAAATTAAATTACCACTTTAACCAGGACAGTCTTCTAATGCCAATTTTGTGCCCATGTGAAATCTTTATCTTTTAAAAAAAAAAAATTATAAAAGGCAAAATCTATGACCAATATGATTTTTCATTAATGAAGTCAAAGATTATAGGACAGTTTAGATTTAGTACTTTGTCTTCACTAAGGAAGTGCAAGTTGATTAAAACTTCATGGGTTTAGGTAGATAAATTATAATTCTTGAGATACAGATGGTTATCCCCAGAGCAGAGCCAAGACTCACTCTTAGAACAGCGTATTAAAAAAAAAAAAACCAAAAAACTGACCAACATGCATTTACTTGAGTTTTGTACTAATTAAATAGATTATGCTTTCCACAGCTATTAGTCCACTGACTTTCAACAGAATAATTCAGCTATAGTATAGGAGAGAGAAATACCTACCTTCACAAATTATATCATCTATTTTCAGGGAAAAAAAATAAATTCAAATATATAAAGAAATATGTGGTGGTTTGAAACTGTCTTTTTAATTTTTCCTTGCAAAGTTCAGAACAGAGAAAGTGAAAGAATGTAAATAAGTCACTATTGGGTGTAAGAAAGCAAAATAACGATTGTTCTAAACACTTCCATTGGATAGATAGAAATGTTTAAGAACTATTACCCAAAACAAAGTAGGCATTCTGCACATTCTGCGTTCGGCAGTGGGGGCAGTTGCTGGGCTGTCTGGCTGCTGTTTCTTCTTCTCTTCTGGCTGAAGATAACACACTGACCTTGGCAGCTAAGTTAACAGCTTTCTGCTTAACTAACTCTGCTTCTCTGTCCAGGGGGGTCTGGGGGAGAAGCTCCTGGGAGAGGGAGGCCCCTTTGGGAGGATCCCCTTGGGGGGAAGCAAAGGGAGATCGATTGTGCTTTTTCTGTTGATTGTATATATTTGTGAATGTTGTGAATTTTGTATATTTGTACATATTCATTGCATTTCATTGTAGATTTTAGACTCTGCTTGTAAATACAGCTTTTCATTTGCTTCCAGACTGAGCTAGCCTGGTTATTGTTGGTGGGGGGGGAATTTCAGCTCACACCGACACAAAATATAACTGTTTATATTGTTGTAATTATATCCCTATTCTATGAAAATAAACAATAAAGCAAGATTATCTGCAGAAGCTTAACTATGATTTTTCAAAAATATATCAGGAATCAGATAAAATTTCTTATGCTTCTATCTTTTAAATTAAAATCTGATTTCTTAGGCATGAGGTGTTGCTTTTCACTTAACTCACTAATGTTAAAAGATAAAGAGTATTTCAAAATAAAAGAATGACAGTCACAGAAAAATGCTTCTTGCTTAGTCATTCCCCTTATTTGCTAGACTATCTCAGTATTACGGAATCAAATCTTGTCTTTAGACTTTCCAGCTGATATGAGATCATGCTTGTAAATGCTTTCCATTTCAACCTTGTAAATCCAAATCAGAGAAGATACAGTGATAAAAAAGTGGAAGTATAATAACACTCTCAAGGAACTAAATGACAGCAGGATAAGAGCTCTTGGAACATTAACTATTTTTTTCTGACCCAGCAGGTTTTTACAAAGGAGATTCTAAAACATATATCTTGAGAACTTTTCTGATTGAATTTCTAGTCTTTTTTACCCAAAAAGGCCTTAACAAAGGGGACCATTTTCTAAGACACATAAGAGAATTGAGAACTAGGCACCAAGCTATCTCTTCGGCCCTGCAGAAGTCTTATATTACTTTTCCAGAAAACTTGCTTTATAAGAGGTTGTAGTTTACCACCTAAGGTATCTAGGCTGGAAAGACATATCTTTGTGCTAAATTTTAGCTAAAAGTTAAAGAAGTTTCTAGTAATATACCCTCTCTACATCAGTCATAGAGTCACAGTTATCATAACTTACAGCTCCCTAGTTATCTGACAAAAATAAAAATTTGAAAATTATTACAGGAAGATCACAGCTGAAGATTTGACCTCAGCAGTCAGGAGAAAAAAAAAAAAAAAAAAAAGAGGACAGGAAGTGAAGCAAATCAAAGCTAAGTAAATTAAGTGAATCACACAGTGAGTCTTAAGACTTACAGTTCCAGGATGAAAAATAAGCATTAACGGGGTATTGATGGAGACTTGCAGGCATTTTTATTGCTTTTCCCATCAAAGTTAAGATTAGAACAATTCAAAGGAAGGATAGATAGAGTCACAAAGTAAGTTTTTCAGTTACCACCAGTTTACTCTCATAGGTCAAACAAATCATTAGATGTGAAAATACTATGATGAAAAGTGACAGAGGACAAGTGTAATGGAAAAGCGCATGTAATCTTCCAAGAGCCTTGCATCACAAATTCTGAAAATTCTTAATGCTGCTTAGATGCTTTACTGCTAGCTTTCATTCCTAGCACTACAAAATTACATCTAGAAATGCTCCTCATATAGTTAAGGAACATAATGTTATTTACAATCTCACTGCAGTTGCTTCTATATACTTTGAAAGGTCCCAAAAGGAAACTGTTAATCGAAAAAAATAAAGTCAATAGGTTTGTAATACTTTTTTTTTGCAAAAGCTGTTCATTAAAATAGATAAATGTCTGGTTTAAAAAAAAAAAAAGTAATGAATTTGAATCTGAATGCAGAATTTAGTAATCATACACAATTGTCACAACCTAAAGGGTCACCCAGTTTTCAGGTGCACAGAGATCAACACCATGAGTTCATAAGATTCCATGGACATAGAAGATTATTTTTTACAGATTACCACAAATACCACACAAATCACCAGTAGCAAGTAAACCACAAAATCATCATTAACAGAACAAATAATACACATGTATTTCTCAAGCTTTTACAAGCTACTATCAGTGATAATACAATATCAAAGATATATGAACAATCAATAACAGCAATAATCTACTAATTAGCAACACTCACTAATACTAACAGCCCAGCAGGCAGCCCTAGCAAGGTCTGATCACTTCAAACAATCCTGAAAGACAGAGAAAGGAGGCAAAAGGAAAAACAGAAAATACTTTAAATTCTAAGTGCACATACTAAGTAAAAGAAAGCCATTTAGACACCAACTAAGCCTTTATTTGAGAGTTACAAAATTTTCTTTTCAGTAAAGATGACAACTTAGAGCACTTGACTTGATACTCAATTTTCATAAATTTGGAAATCCCAGTGAATCAGGGAATGGTCTATGAGATAAAATCTGGGTCAGGGTGCTTGAAGAATGACTCTTTCTTTCTTTCTACAGTGACCTATGAATGGACAAATGTACATTTGATGATTTGCAAACAGAATAAAATGCAAAGAAAATGAAGAAACAGTTGATCTAACCATGAGGTCATTTACATAAGCAAGCCATTTTCATTTAAATCAAAAAGCATTGCTTACCTAAGCAAGTATTTCCTATCTACATAACAATTAGCAAAAATGGAATTGAAGTTATCCAAGTATTACTTAATAGTAAATGGACAAAACCAAACAATCTTTCAACGTGCTAAGCAAAATCTTAAAAAATATTTATATCTGACATCATATTAAAGGTATCACATAGAGATCATCCCAAGGAATCAACATTTGAAACACTAAGTGACAGAATACTTTCTCCCTGCTGTATCTATTGTAATGTATGGGTTTTGAATTGCAGTTTGTTTTACCTATTTAATTGAAGAGCTAAGTTTGAAACAAACTTTTCTGCATTGTGCATTCTTTTTGGGATAGAATTCTTCTAGCTTTCTTTCCTTAAAAAATCTATTTAGTCAGAATAAATATTTATATACATTTACAAGTTTATCTAAGGATGTAGATAGTCACCTACTACAGAATCTCCTATATGACATGAAAGCCATTTATGTTCTAATAGTTCACTGTTCGGGTAAGGAGGATTTTAATTGTGGATTTTGGCAAAGATGGTGGTTTTTAATAGACTTCCCACAATAGTCACCTAGCTAAGAAATAGCTTTTAAAAAAAAGTTACTAATGTTGGTGATACAGAACCTTAAGAGTTTAAAGTAGTCACACTATAACACGCTAGCATCAAGGGACAAAAGTATATTCTTATCCCTATCTTATTTTCAGGAGGCCCATGAAACCTGAGGGATGCTTCTGGCAATTCACCAGGATGCCCTTTTTCCTTTTTATCAGCTCCGTTGTGTTTTACAAAATGTACAATAGCCTGTGGTGGGAGATGAGCACCCACAGAGTCTAAATCCAAGTCCAGCAGCACACAGAATACATGTATGCAAGGCATACATTTTAGGAGGGAGAGAAAGTAAGTTCTTCAAAATTAAAAGTGTAAGGGCCAGATTGTGACAGTGGCCTACACTGGAAGGGGTATGGAATGATATTTGTTTGTGGGAAAACACACTGAGCTGTCCTGTTTTCTGTTCCCAGTGTTCATTAGATGGTGTTGCTTATGCTATCACACCCTGGTATTTTAGCAAGCACTTCTCTGTAAGTCAAGCCAACCATAACATCAAAGTGGAAGAAGAATAAAGAACAGCCTGAAGTGGTGTCACGCACACAGGTGGCAAGAGATTTCTTTTTGTCTTTGTCATTCCTGTGGGTATTCATCAGGGCCAGGAACAACCTGTTGTTTCTCAGGTTCCACTACACGGTTAAAAAAAAAAAACAAAAAAACCAAAAACCAAACCCCAAACTACTTAGAAATAAACCATAGCAAGCTAAGTCACCATGAACTTTTTACATCTGTTCAATGCATAATAATGAAGTGCAGGCTCATGGAATTCCCTTGTTTTGCCAAGTCATTAGTTACATTGGCAAAGCTGACTTCAGGAAAAGGCAATGACATTGGACTGAAAATTATGCTTACTCACAAGCTCTGTTACACAGTTTTCTTATTAGAGTAGTAAGTTTCTGATGCCAGAAAGTATACGGAGGTAAATGAAATGAAGGAGTATATATTGTTCCTTAGGAAAAGTAGTCTTGCTTCCACTGCAGAATGAAAGCATTGAGAAGGAAATAAGACAAATATATAACACCATGGAACTTCATATTAAGAAATTCAGGAGTCTTAAAAACAGGCCAGTAAAACATAGGCACACTGAAAAATTGTGCTTTGCTGGTGAAATCACAGAATCACTGAATGGTAAGTGTTGGAAGGGACCTGTGAAACACATCTGGTCCAAACTTCCTTCTAGAGCAGGATCACTCACAGTAAATCACACAGGAATGTGTCTAGGCAAGTTTTGAATGCCTCTATAGACTGAGACTCTACAACCTCTCTGGGCAGCCTGTTCCAGTCACCTTCAAAGTAAAGATTTTTTCCTTATGTTTACATGGAACCTCCTGTGTTCCAGTTTGTGTCCATTGCCCTTTGTCCTGTCAATAGTGTATGGTGGAAGCCCAAAAGACAAGTGTAAGCTGAAGTAAGAGAGAGTGAGATTTACCTCAGGGAGTTAGTCAGGCAGTAGAGCAAGTTCCCCAGAGAGGTTGTGCAGTTTCTGTTCTTGGAGGTTTGAGGCATGACTAGATGGACAACCTGGTCTGATCTTGTAGCTTCTTAGCAAGGGATTGAACTTGAGACTTCCTGAGGCCTCTTCCAAGTTGAATTATGCTTGCTTTGACAATTCTACCTCTAAGAAAATCAGGGTTCTCACCTGAAGCACACCTGTCCATGTGATACAAGGCAAACCTTGTGGTAAAGTTCATGTGTCAAATATTATACTATGCTCGGAAATTCTTTTCACAATGTACACATAGAGAATCAAAAATCTTAAAGGCAAAATTTAAGAAGTGCATGTAAAAGATGAAGAAAGTGCCAAAAGTTAATAATGCTGCTGAACACGGGATCATACAAACCACAGAAACAGAGAGGAGTCTGGACTTAGGGCTTGAGGAAATTTGGTCATTAGTAAAAATGTTTCTAGTAATAAAAATAGAATTCATTACGAGTAGTGATTTTAGGTTATTCGTAAATCAGTTATAATTGAATGGATCATAATTACCTTTGTATTACATAAATAAGCAGTCTAATCAAGGGAATGAAAAAAAAAAAAAAGAAGAAAAAACATCCCAAAACTTACTGGAAGAACAGCTATTCTTGCTACTAGAATGCAAGAAGTACAGACTTTGCAACATGTTGCACCATACTTCTTTTCTCTAGCATGTTCCCCAATATTGCAGAGCTATTCCCTTTAAACGGTAATTCTCTATTTTTTCCCCCTGGGTTTGAGACCCCACACCCAAGTTCCTCCAATTTTTCTGGGACGTGGCTGTGACCACGTGTGCCCTCTCAGCTGCTTGTCCTGTCCCAGTATGCCAGTTTACTGCCTGCCTATCAACCCACACAGTTATGCTAGCGTCTTTCACCTTGTCTTCTTTCAAATGTATTCCATAAGGTTTGGGCTTTTTGTGCTTTCTTTCAATGACTTTCTTCTGACTGCCTGGCTTAAAATTGACAATTGCATCGAATTTTCATTAGAATTGAATCTAAGAAAAATTCAAAAGTGGTAAAGAAATTCCTGGCAATATATTCTTTTATAGATATTGTCATAGATATAGATACAGGATCTTACTGATGCAGAATTAAAGAATCATGAGAGAAAAACTACTTTTGTGACAGAAATTATGCTTATTAGTAATAAAATGCCATATTCCTATTTTTAATTCTGGGAAAGAGCATTTTCCTTTTTCCCCCAATATGTCTTATATGGATAATCCTTATAATATATATATCTTTATTATTATTTTTCACCTATAGTTTCACAATTATGTGTCATCCATCTGAGGAAATTCACTCCAAAGGAATTTACCAGTCAAAATGAGAAGGTAGCCACAGCAGAACTGACATATTCTGTAGGGCCGTCATCTTTAGACAATGTAATGAGCACGGATAAAGATTTAAAAGTTTGATTTGGGATATAACTAAACTATTCAAGCAATAGTTTCATATCACAGAAGTCAATAGGAAAGGCAGCACAGAAATTTTGTAAGTTTACACTTTGTGTGTTAGGGGTTAAGAAGTTAAAGACAGAAGAATTATGTACTGTGACTCATAGACTTCTTCCTCTGAAATCCATTCAGTTCCCTTTCTTCCACAGAGATGATAATGGTTCCAAACTATGTAAACATATGAGACTAATAACAGCATTCATCGCCAGACCTGTGTTATTAAGGAAGATAATGACAGCAGGACTAGGGAAAAAACAGCATTTGACATAAATCAAATAAGTATAGCAGACAAAAAAAAAAAATAGAGAGAGGGATTCACTGCAAATCCTGTGCACTGACTTCTACAGTCTCACTAAGGACAGGATCAAAGCCAGGATCTTGGAACTGGTTCTGCTTAAAGGGCAAAAAGAGAAAGCTACAGGATGAGAAACAAGGTGCTACAGAAGTTCCATCAATGGGAGAGCAAGCTTCAAGGAGTAGCAAGAAACGAAAAAGAAGATACAGGAAGAAATTAAATTGTTCTGTCCATAGCATGGTAGCTAGAGAGTTTGACAAAGTGTTGGAAGAATAAATGTTCTCCCTAAAGCAGAAATGTCAGTGTATCCTCACCAGACCTAGCTATCTGCCAAGAGCTTCAACAATATCCAGTCAACCATATTAAACAGAAGATTTTGAACCCCTGAGGCCAAATGTTAAAATATTGTCAAAAGATTCAAAAGAGAAGAACAACATACACTACTGCAGGTAGGAGATATGAAAAGGAAACAATAGAAGCAAAGAGTGAAAGAAATAGCTCTATATTGACATTAACTATGAATATGAATTTGTAAAGGATCAGTAAATTAAAATTGATGAATTCTCAATGTCAAAAGTACTTTCTAATGTAGCAAATTGAAGGAAGTTTTATTTCTTTTGAAAGAAGTTCATAGCCTAAATTGTGCCTGTATTGTGCCAAAAGTCAAAAGTCTACTTCTCAACATGCAGTCGAAAAGGGGCATCCCTCAGTAAAGTGGATAGCTATGGTTGAGCCCGCCCAGACACAAGGTGTTAAGTAGCACAGAGGAGAAGAGAAAAAACCAACCAGCCAACCAAAAAACCCCACCCACAAACAATATAAAACCACACAGGCACAGAAAAAACCCACAACCATAGAATACAAGCAAATAAAAAGAAAGCAGTTTCACTTTAAAAGTATCAAAAAGAGCTGCACCTCAAAAAGAAATTGATACAGAAATAATTAAAAAGATGCAGCTGAATGATTTCAAATTATGACTATTAAAGAAAAAGAATAAACAAGTTACAAGAGTTAACACAAAGCTTATGGATAAAGCTACTCTATATGTTAATAAAAAACTAAGTATTTGTGTATGTGAATGATTAATAATAATTAACAAGTGATTAATCAATGGATCTCTATAAATTTGAAAGAAAACAAGTTCCTACCTGAAAATTATTAGGTACATAAGCAAACATTGTGGAAACAACATTACTTCCAGAGAGCTGTAGAGTCAACAGGACATGGCAGGGGCACTGCCAGAAAGCCAGGCAGGGCTGAGATTGCACAGAATTATACCATGGATGTGTAAGAGCAGGAGAGGGGCAATGCTTTCATCAGCTAAAGCCTAGTGCAGGTAAAATCTGAAATTCAAACTTCATCACTGAAACAGATGTCAGACATCAACAGTATTCTTGATGATACAGCACAGTAGTATGAGTATGACTCATTCCTCAAAAAAGGCAAAAAGTGGTCAATTTCCAGACTTACTTCTATAAAAAAAACCAACCAAACAAAAAGCCCAAAACAGCACACACCCCAAATAAAACCAAGCAAACAAATAAACCAACACAAAATAAAACAAAAAAAACCCACCACCCCAAAAAACAGAAAAAAAAAATCTGCTTATGCCATAGCATTTGCCAGAGCAGCAAAAATACCTCAGATATTCAAACGAGGTGCAGGTGCACAATTCAACAGCTTTCCTTTGAGGTGATACAGATGGAGCTTGGCAAGAACTCTGACCCGGTAGGCCAGGAGTCAGGTGAGGCCAGCTGTGCTTGCAGAGCAGCCACAGGATGCAGCAGAGAAATGCATAATGCAAATATCATCACTGCAAGGAAAACACTGAGTATCAAAACGGTACAGAAGTTGACCAAAACTGTAATTACTTTGGGGAAAGCACACGATCATTAGGGTGCTATAGCAAATAAATTTGCAGATGTGATGAAGGCACAAAACACCTTATGGATCACTGTGGAATAAACAGCAAACATCTTAGATTTCACCACCTCCTTCTGAAGTACTTTGTACTTTCTATATGAAGTATAAACCAGCAGAAGAGCAGAAAGCTGAATCACAGAATCACAGAATGTTAGAGGTTGGAAGGGACCTCCAGAGATCATCGAGTCCAACCCACCTGGCAAAAGCAGGATCACCTAGGGTAGTCTGCCCAGGAATGAGTCCAAATCAAATATCTCATTGACAGCTATACCAAATAAAAATACAGGGAAATAACACAATTTTAATACAATCCTAATAATGTACTATTGGAGGAGTACTACAGTCACCACTAAACTCTGGGTGAAATCAAATTCACGCCACTATATTCACCGTATAAGGTGATCAAGTGGTGCATGGGATGAAGTCAGTTTAGAGAAGCAGCCTGCCAACCTGCAGCATGCCATGTGGCAGCTGCTGATTCTTGTAAATGCCCCTTGCATCTCATTTTTAGAAGAAAGTGATTTTTTAATTTTTTTACTTTTCCAGAAAAAAGCTCATAAGTTGCTGGAAAGACATGAACAGACTGGATATCATAACTGACAAAGTACCAAAGTCAGTAAAATAACAAAAATTCATAGTATCACCTAAAAAATGTTGTATTTGTAATATACAGCTGAATCTGCACTCATAAAAAAGGCAAGTGTGAATCAGACGCTTCAAAAACATTTTATGAAAGTGGTAGCAGACATGAAGCAAGATCAAAGGAAAAACAATCAATACATTTTCCAGTATATTCACAATTTGTCAAATATTTTGGAAGGAAGCAAATTGTCTAGCGACACGAAATGGTCCTGACATTTACCACAGTATCAATATGCAATTAATGAGAATGCCTAGAACTTAAGCAGTTTGTGTATCCTGTGGTTAATAAGCCTCATTCTCTCTTTATGTATATCATCCTTACTTTTTGATAGTTATCCTGCATTTTTTATTAAAAAGTTGTTTGGATTGGGATTAAATTAACAAAGTGGGAATTATAAAAATAGAGTTATCTTTAGTTTCCTGAAAACTCCACCCCAAAATTATGTACAGACTAGTTAGATTTTATTTACATGTTCTATTCGGTCACAAATTCTACAGGATGTTTACGAGCAACTTTAGTACAATTTAGAGAATTCAGAAAACGGAAAAGGCTAAGCCACAAAATAGCTTTACCCCACTTATAAAATCAGAGGCAAGCCCGGACCCTGTAGAAAGCTGAGAATGCTGGGTTTACTCACGAGGAAGCAGCAGGAATTTGGAGACAGTCCCTAGGTCTCTCTTCGGTGGCAGGCTCCCGGACTGCACGTTTATAATCCAATTTGTGGATAAGACGGCACAAATCCAAAGGAAAAAGGACCCGCCAAAATTGAAGTGTTGTTAGACGCAGCTGCCACGAGGCAAAATTCGTGCAGCAGCACTGTCTGAGCAGTGCAAGAGAAGCCGCATTGCCGGCCTGTTCCAGCCCATAGCCACAGTTTTTACGGCAGGCAGGGTCACTCCAGCAGCAGGCAGGGAGCAGGACCCCAGGGTAGGCAGGTCCGGGGAGAAACCAGGTCCAAGTGCTGATTTCTCCCATTTCGCCGTGAATCCAGAGCGAGAGCAGAGCAAGTCTAAAATGAGCGCCAAAAATGAGAGCCAAAATGAGAGCCCAGACTGCTTTCTGGTCATTCTATTTAAAATTTTTCTAGACAATGTGTCCAGTGCCAATATATACTGGGCGTGAAGAACCCAGGCAATCACCATTCTCCATCCCAGCGCGGGCTTCTCCCGTTCGTGAATGCACCTGAGGGACCTCAGCTCCCGGTGGGAAGAATGGTTGCCTTTTTCACCTGTCCCCCAGGGGGGAGGGGAAGGCAAATTCGTGCCTTTGTCTTCCCCCATTCAAACCTCTGCTGATGGAGGTGGGGCGAGGGGGGTTTGGAGCAAAAGTAAATGCTGAATGTAAAATTAATCTTTCATCTATGCACTGCTATGTCATTGATTTCAAAATCCCTAGTATACTTTGGGGTAAATAAAAGAAATCCCAGAACAAATATTTTGTTAAAATATTCCTCTGCATAGAAGACTATTACAATCCCGTTTTCTGAATATCTAGAAGTCTTAAATATTGTAAAAGTCAGGAAACTTGCAAACTTCAAATTCAGATGTTATATAACTACTTTTCAGAGTTTTCATCTCTGTTTTCAGTTTAACTCCTAATCTTCCTAGATTCAAGAGAATAAATAAATATGTCTGCCTTAAAGATTTTCCAGCATGTGAAATCCCATTCATTAAACAATAACTTCTAGTGCTTATCACAATATTAGTAACTACAAAAAGAAATACTAGTTGTCACAGAGCAGAAGAGCAGATTTTAAATAATTTCAGAGGCTATAGAGATTAGCACATGATTTCAGTATTAAGCAAATCCTTCACTGGGGGAAAGTTCAAAAATACATGATTGTGAATAAAGTTAAAAAAAAAATGTTGTTCAGTCCAGAAAAGAGAAGTTTGGAAGAGGACTCACTTTCAAATAAAGGAATGGCACTACACCCAGGTTTATAATCAACCATTTTCCAGAAAACTGGGGAAGATCAACAGGATACAGTCTGCATTTACAGCAAAGACTCACTTGGGACATTGGGAGAATATTTTCTAACCATAAGTGTTGAAATATTAGAACAAATTCATAGCTTGGGAAAAAAAAAAACAACTAATACCACAGGAAAAGGTTAGATATCACTGAATAGATTAAATTAATCTCTTGAAGTAATTTTGAATCCTGTATTACTATGATAACTACCAGAAATAATTCAGAGGTTGCACTATTGTCTTTTAATAATTAATATATTTATAAGGCATTTCTTTTATATATTTAGGTATTTTTCTCTGCTGCTGATGGATTTCTCCCTTGTACTTCTGAACAGAGTTTGTAAATTGATCCACTGCTTATGACCTTTTGCCTTCTAACACAGTATTTATGATTTCTTAAATATATTTTCCATAAAAAAGTAACTCACATTTCCAGTTTTTGAGTTTTTTTGATAGTTTATTACTTGTCTGTGAGAACAGAAAGTAAAGCTGATTTCATTATCAGTCAAATCTTAATCTACTGCTTTGTTAAACTGTATAATAGTTTGTATACAAATTATATCTGTTCATCTTTGAGTGCTTCTTAATTTCAGTATTCCAGTTATTTATTCAAAAGTTGAATTTATTTTAATGATACAAATCTATACCTGATCATAATATTGGTGACCATTGTTCTTGGCATGCTTCATGGTGAATTGCAATTGAAGAGAAACTACCAAGCCGATTTTGTTCTCTCCTTTATTTTCTTTTCACATGAAAAATTAGCAGAGACAGAGTAATCTCATTTGTGTGAAAATTCTAGATGGGGGGGTGTATTCACAAAACAAAAACTTTCTGGAATATCATGAGTGAGGAAAATCCTTGTGCAGAGAAGGATTACATCAAGAGAACAGAACGAACAGCAGAGTCAACACCCAGTCTAAATCCAAAAGAAACAAAACATTAAAAGAAACAGAAGTGTTTAGCATGGCTATTTTTCAATAGTGTGAAGAGAATGTGGATTAATAATAAGTTTACTACAAATAAATAGTTAATGTTTTATTCTTGTCTACATAGTAGGTTCTCTACCTACTGACCATGCAGCTGAGTGAAGGATTATCTTATCTGTATATAATTTTGAAAGTCAAAGCTTGCGTTGGATGAATGAACGTGATTATTACCTGTGGACAGTATAGCATACCTGAAGCATGTAGAACTGGTACACATGCACCATAAAAAGAAACATTTCATGTAATACCTAAAATCGCAACAACTTCAAACAATATGTTAGAGAATGGCAAATCCTTCAAGAGTTAAGCCTAATGAAATCAAGGATATGTAGGCTTAAAAGTACTATTTCAGGTCAGTCAGACGTAGTATTAACTTAGTTGGGTATTTCACATGCTGAGTAGATTCTAGTCATGAATGTCACTACAGGTATATTTGTTCACCTGAATGTGTGTTTGTAATTTCAAACCTCTGAGTAAAGGTCTCGCATTGTTACAATTCTGCTGTGGTCAGGATGTCAGTGTGTTTTGGGATTTCAGCCTCCCTGCTAGCTAAAGTCCTGGGCATTAGTTAAGATAAATTTATTACTTTTTAGTAATGGAAGGAAAGAAGGAATTTGGAAGGAAGGAATTTGGAAGGAAGGAAGGAAGGGAGGGAGGGAGGAAGGAAGGAAGGAAGGAAGGAATTTGGAAGGAAGGAATTTGGAAGGAATTTGGAAGGAATTTGGAAGGAATTTGGAAGGAATTTGGAAGGAAGGAAGGAAGGAATTTGGAAGGAATGAAGGAAGGAATTTGGAAGGAAGGAAGGAAGGAATTTGGAAGGAATTTGGAAGGAATGAAGGAAGGAATTTGGAAGGAAGGAAGGAAGGAATTTGGAAGGAAGGAAGGAATTTGGAAGGAAGGAAGCAATTTGGAAGGAAGGAATTTGGAAGGAAGGAAGGAAGGAAGAAAAGGAATTTGGAAGGAAGGAAGGGAGGAAGGAATTTGGAAGGAAGGAAGGGAGGAAGGAAGGAAGGAAGGAAGGAAGGAAGGAAGGAAGGAAGGAAGGAAGGCAGGCACTAGCTTTCTGAGCCCAGCACTAAGTTATTCCTTCTGTTAGCAGCAACTTCTCAGCAATATAAAAGAGTATATACTGAAGTCCTTTACCACAAGCATCTTTTATTTTGCATCCAAATGACTTGGGTATCCCACTGAAAATAAGAATTCTCATTCAATTAGTTATAGGTATAAAGAAGCATAACAGTGTAAAACAGTTACCACAATGTTTGATTTGTCTGATTCAATCTTGCTGTTTTCTAGTCAGTTTGGAACTATGAATACTTTCTTTTCATTGTTCTCTATGTGGAGCTATACTGCTTATTTTATCCCTCCTATTTGAGTTGGCAAAAGGTGAGAATTCACATTTGGGACAAATATGAAAAATAAAATCAAACATTGCTTTAAACTATAGATGAATATATTATTCCTGTCTATTCCTAACTATTTTTCTCCTATGAATCCTTGCCAGCCCTTCTTACACAGTGACAACACCTTCCTTGCATGAAAATATAATGAGTTATAATGTGTTCTTATCATTTCTATACATCAAAAAATATGTTGGTTCTTCTAGCCTTTTTCTTTTTTTGTGGCAGTTTCACTGGATTTACAAATTGTCTCACAAAGATGGTATTTTTTATTCAAGTGTCCTAGTAATCTGAAAATTGTCCAGTCTTACAAATTACTTTTCTCCCTGCTTATGTGTAATTTCACAAAGCAGACTTCATACAAAGTCAAACTGAAGAACCAGTTGCCAAATTCTTCAAGTCAGCCTAACAATTATTTTATTCTTAATCTTTTGCTGAGTTTCATGCAGCGAATTCTCCACATATACCAAGCCTCAGTGGTATTAGGGTTTGAGGCTGTAATGGATTTCAACTCATTGGATGCTACTTCACAGTTTAAATTCACTGGGTCAAAATTAAGATGGTATTTAGGGAAGTGGGCACCACTTTCTGTGCTTCATAAACTAAGCAGGAAATTCTGAAAAAGTGTGAAAGGAAAAATATGAAGGCAATGTGAGCAGCAACAGTACTTGCAATCTCCTTCAGTTTTTCTTTTGGTGTTTCTACAGTCTATTTGAACCCCTCTTTGACTTAGTTTTCTCTGCCCATGACATTGTTTATCTCTTCAGTTCAGTTTCCAGTTTTTGAAAAAGAATATAATACTGTAAATCTAGCTTCAGTTTTGAAGGAAACAATGGAAAATGATTACTGTCTTCCCAAGACAACGTCAGTTAGACCTTTAAAGTAAAGCGGAGTTGCAATTTCTCTGTGCAGTGTCAGGGTGGCTTTTGTTCCACTGAAAACTGTTTACAGAACAGGCAACATTCTGTGACTGCCTCTCAACAGAGCTGCCAGCTTAGCAGGAGAGGTTGTCAGAATTAGCTTACTGTAAGAATGGAGGAAAGAAACACCCAGACATAGATAGTATAGGGGACATTTCCACTACAGTTTTGTGAAAGGGAACCCTTCAGGTTTATTTTTCTGCCATAGTTTTTAAGTTTTATGGCCTCACTTACATCCATCAGAGAGGGGCTGGAAGTCCCCTATGCATTTCTTAAGTTTCTCCTTACACAAATATGCTAATAACCCTGTGTAGCTAATTGTGTTGTCTGAGTCAAACTCATATACCTATGATTAAAAAGTAGGAAAAAATGCATATTTATTACTAACAAAAAAAAACCAAAACAAAACTAAATGTAGCAAGAATGCAAGGTGTCTTTCTAAACGCCATATCCATCACATTTTTCTATTGTCTATGTTCCTGACAGTATTGCTTAGTCTCATTTGCTCAGTCCTAAATATAGTGTTACAGCATTCTGCTTATTGGACAGGTAGGTAGCTATTGGCTTTTGATGCACTTTTGCCTATTGCCTCTAGTTGCCTTTTTTTGAAACTGCAACAGAAGTTAAAGCTTCTACATATGGGAAGCTTTAAACATCTGTAACTGGTGTGTTTACACTAACATGCATACAACTGTACCTGCTATTCCCTGGCTGTTGCACAGGACTATCTCTCCTCCTCCCCTGAATGTCCACAAAACACATGCCGCTGACACTGGGCCCTTATTTAAGCATTTATGTAATAAACTACACATCTTAGCAGGAGGAACAAATACAAAAAATATGATGTAGTAGAATTACAGGTTTCTTCATCAATTCATCTCTTATTCTTTCTCTGAAATAAGTCTGTCTTGGGAAATAATGACCAGGGGCATGAAGGCTAGTGCATGGTTAAGAAATCAAAAGCAGTTGTGTGAAGGAATCTTGTGAGCATCTTAACAATGTTATCGCAAGAATTGTCAATGGTGACTTTTCATATGACGTATCTTCCAGGCAGGTAATATGTTTATATACACACTCCCACATACTGAATACACCATGTATTTAATACAATATTGGAATTTAACAACACTGAGGCTATATGCCAGCTTTTTAGTGATGCACAGTAAGACATGAAAGCCATCTGTTAAAACTGGGGTAAGATTATAGGTAGTTAAACTGCTAAATGTTATTTGCCTGTCTTTTTTAAGTTCTCCCTTCTGTTCACTGAGACTCACTAGAACATGTGTACAATTCTGTAACTTACTGAAATAGAACACCCATTATTCAGACTACTCTGCTATCAGAGAAACAGTATTATTTTGTCATTTTTCTTAAATAAGTCTCAAAGCAATTGAAACGATGCTACCTAGAGTTTGCTGTCATTGCTAGATTTTTCCAGTGATGGCTATCTTAGAGTTTAGAAACTTATATGCTTAATCTCATTGTAAGAAGAAAATTATTAATCAGAAAAAAAGTACTGGCTAAAGTCAAGTCAGAATCATTCGATGTCATAGGAGACTTCTTTTCCAGAAAACCTGATCTTCAATCTACCACATGCCCCCATACTAACTCAATCAAGCTAGCTCAAGAAAACCAACCCAAGCTGGAGAGAAACAAATACAAACATAAGAGAAGAGTGCACTCAGAAATAGTATATTGTTTCTTTCTTCTTTCTATTCTGAAGTAAATGTCTAAAAGCTACAGAATAAAGCATGTGTGAAATTGTAGCTTTAAGACTAAATTGAATGATAACCCTAAAAATCAAGGACACATAAGGAAATTTTGTATCTTTCTCACTTAAGAAAGTTTAACAGCTGGGGGCTTTGCACCAAACAAATTAGTCTCAATAAACCCCACCCACTCTTAAATACTCATGTTTCTGCTTTAATTCTAGTTGTGTGAAACATTCCATTAAAAAGCTGAAACATCAATCTCTTTCTAGATATCAACTAATCAAACTACAAAGTCTAATAGCGAATCCAGTTTGTAAGTAGCATATAAAATGTTATGTTGCCAGGATATGCTGTAAAGTATAAAACCCCACATTTTGTATGTTACAATTAAAATAAGCTATATTAACACTAATGGTAAGCTTTTTCAAAAGCCTCAGTTTTCATGACTACCACAATGGAATTTTAATGCAAGTCCACAAAAAAAAAAAAAAAAAAAAAAAAGGCAATAAAAGTCCGGTTCTTAATAGAGGTTCATTGAAAAGTTTATTTGTTTTCATCTTCCTTTTATCTATGGAAAGAAAATAAAACTAATATGGAATAAGAACATAGCTTCATAAACTAATTTCAGATTGTTCTATCTACCTCTACAAACACTACACATACTACCTTTGTTTCAAACATTGCCTGTAGATATTTTGAACAATAGTATGTACTATTTCTTGGAATGAGATCAAATTTTGAGGTGCTTTCACTTAAGAAAAAAAAAGAAGAAGATGGATGTATTTTCTTTCTATTTGAATCCATCTACTCCTACAAATGTGAGTCATCAATGAAAAACAGCATTTTCCATCAAAGTCCTAAGATTTTCTCACAGACTTTGCCAGTTTACTAAAAAACAAAGTCCCTAATCCCTCAAATTTTAACGTGTAGTCTCAACTCCATTGCTGTGCATCCTATTGCAGTTAGTAACACTTCTTACAGTGGAAAGTACATACATGAGTATTTACAGGATTGTTGCCTGTGGGGAGTTTGGCTGTCATAGAGTTAGTTCTGTAACACACCAGTGTTTTGGCTACTGCTGAGCAGTGCTTGCACAGCACCGAGGCTGTGCTTTTCCAACATTCCCCCTCCCTCCACTGAAAAAAAGTAGGCTGAGAGACAGGCAATGTTTTGGGAGGGGACATGGCTGGGCCAACTGACCCAAACTGACCAAAGGGGTGTTCCATAACATATGACATCTGCTGACATATAAAGGCTAAGTGAAAGAAGGAAGTGTGGGAGCATTCATTAATGGTGTTTGTCCTCTTGAGCAACTGCTAAATGTATTGAAGCCCTGCTTCCCGAGGAGTGACTGGTCATTGTCTGCTAATGGGAAGTAGAAAATATTTTTATTTGCTCTTGTTTCCACATGTAGCCTTTGCTTTTGCTCCATTGAATTGCTTCTATCTTGACTGATGGGTCTCTTGTTATGTTTTCCTCTCCTCTGTCCATCTAAGAAAGGGAGTGATAGAGTGGCTTTGGAAGGCATCTGGCCCTCAACCGGGGCCAAAACACCACATTGCCTAACTATGCAGAGGGGTAGATTGTTAGATAAGGAAAGAAGGAAACAAGCATCCTTGTACTCAGGTATAGAAGTGGTGACAAGTTCTAGCAAACTCCTAAGAGTAATCATTTGTATATGAAACAACAGATACAAGTTTTATAGGCTCCCTAATATACTACCACACCTGTTTTCTGACAGCAACAATAACTGGCTTAATACTTGCCTGGAAAACACATATCTTAAAGTAAATCTTAAAGTAAACATTAGCCCTGAACAAGATGCACATGAAAGGAAGAGCACTGGAAAGGTCTGGGCACTAAACTCTATGGCAGGTACAGCAGAGAAGACTCTTGCCTTTGTATGACATTTCTTTATGTAAGCTGAATCATATGAATTCCAACTGGTTCAATGTGAAATGAAATTCTTATGTATCTTACAGTTTCTGGATAAGAAAGTTGTTCAGGAATGCTGGACAACTTTAAAGATTAAGGTTCATGATGTCTATGCATGCACTTCTCAAGGGTAAATTTTCTGCATGGTTCATTATAAATGGAAATTGCATGCCTAACTCCCTGTACAGCATGCACAAAATATGCTCCTTTACATCTATCATGATAGAAAAAGTAAGAAAATATTTATTTTCTATTTTTAAAATTATATACAAAACATCTCTGATAAGAAGATAATAAAGGTGAAAAAACTGTTGAAGAGAAAAATAAGTAAAAGTGGAAAGAAGTTCTAAGAAAAAAAATATTCTCCACACAATAAGGTGATTTTCAATATCTTAATGTAAATAAATTATTTCTTTAAGGTTATGTCTTCATATAATTTCGAAACATACAGTATATTTCTTTTGTTTTGTTTCTCCAGAAGTTAATTATTCAGTGTTATATAATGCATATAATGTATCTAAAACTACTATTAGAGAATCAAAGATAATTATACTGAAACACATTGGGAAAGCATTCCTAGAGAGAGTAACGTATAGAATCTGTAGTTTATTAAACCTTGATAAGAAGGACTTTCCTATTTTTAAAATGTTGACTCTTGACAAATCTCCCTTCAAAGTACTGGTAAGTAATTCAAAATATTTTGTTTCTCAATAGTATTGTTGAAACCCAAACTAAATCTTCTTGTTGCCTTATATGTGAAACTTCAGTGAAATAAAACAGCATCATAGAATATCTCAAGTTGGAAGGGAGCTGTTATCAGCTGGCTGAGTATAAGCCAGCGGTATGCTCAGGTAGCTAGAAGAGCCAAGAGCATCCTGGCTTACATCATAAATAGTGTGGCCACCAGGTCTAAAGAAGTAATCATCCTCCTGTACTCAGCATTGGTGAGGTTGCACCTCGAATACTATGTTCAGTTCTGGGCCCCTCGCTACAAGAAAGACACTGGAGTGCTAGAGTGTGTCTACAGAAGGACAATGAAACTGGTGAAGGCTCTAGAGAACAAATCTTATGAGGAGTACCTAAGGGAAGTGGGATTGTTTAGCCTGGAGAAAAGGAGGCTCAGGGGAGACCTTTTTGCTCTCTAAAGCTACCTGAAATTAGTCAATAGAAAAATGGGTGCCAGTCTCTTTTCTTGAGTAACAAGTGATACAACAAGAGGAAATGGCCCTAAGTTGTGGCAAGGGAGGTTTAGGTTGGATTTTAGAAAAAAAATTCTTAATTGAAAATGTTGTAAAGCATTGGAACAGGCTGCACAGGGAAGCGGTGGGGTCACCATCCCTGCAGAAATTCAAAAGATGTGCAGATATGGTGCTTAGGGACATGTTTTTGTAGTGGAATTAGCCATGCAAGGTTAACATTTGGACTTGATGATCTTAAAAAAATCTTTTCCAGCATGAATGATTCTATGATTATATAAGTCCAACACCCTGCTCCACATAGGACTACCTGAAATTAATCATATGACTAAGAGTGTTATTTAGACAGCTTGGTGCTGTGACCACTTGTCTGGGGAGCAGGCAGTAAAATAAAATGTGTGAGGTTGTGTCATGAGATAAAATAACATGTAATTTAATTGATATAAACTGCAATACCTCAGAAGACCTTCATCACAGTGTTAAGCATAGCATCAAAGATATGGCCTGGGAAAATTGGTTCTTTTTTCATGGGTAAAATAGTTGTAATAGAAACAAAGAAGCCTTGGAAAGTGGGATACTCTAGGACTAACTGGAAAAAAAAAATAATTTCCTTACAGAGGTGTGGGTGAGTGAATAATGATGTGACAAATGATGCAAAATTAATCAAAAATAGAGAAAACTAGAACGGATTCCTAACAGTCACGGAAGAATCTCATACAAAATGACATAGAAAAATCATAGAATCATTAAGGTTGGAAAAGACCTCTAAGATCATGAAGTCAAACCATCAACCCAACATTACCATGACCACTAAACCATGTTCTGAATAAATTTTGTTACACAAATAAGAGTTTTAAAACTTGAAATAATTCTATACAATTGCCTGAAATACGTCTTTATAGCTTATAGACAACATTACAAAAATCATAGAGTCACCTGATTAGAAAAGGCCTTAAGATCATCAAGTCCAACCATAACCTAACATCTCCCTGTATACAGCTGTTAGACCAAAATGAGGAGTGGAAATCAGTATCAGTAAATGCGGAAAAAAGTATATGTGGCAGAAACAAACCACCTCCTATGTGTTACACACACATACTGCCCCTTCCTCCCCTTTCCTCTAACATGTACACAAACACACAGAGGTAGGCAACTTCCATTGAGGCATTGCCTAGTCACTGCCTGGTTTTCTATTGAAATACTGATAAATCAAGTGCAGGGTCCCGCATATGGGGAGGAATAGCAACATGCACTAGTACAGGTTAGGGGCTGCCCTGCTGGACAGCAGCTTCACAGAGAAAGACCTTGCAGTGCTGGTGGACAGCAAGTTCTCCATGGAACAACAATGTGCCCTTGTGGCCAAGAGAGCCAATGGAATCCTGGGATGTATTAAGAAAAGTGTGTCCAGCAGGTCTAGGGAAGTTCTTCTACCTCTCTGCCTTGCCCTGGTGAGACCACACCTGGAATACTGCATCCAGTTTTGGGCTCCCCTGTTCAAGAAAGACAGAGAACTGCTGGAGAGAATCTAACAGAGAGCCATGAGGATGACTAGGGGACTTGAGCACTTCCCTTATGAAGAGAGACTGAGATCCCTGGGGCTATTTAGTCTTGAGAAAAGAAGACAGAGAGGGGATCTCATCAATGTATATAAATATCTGAGGGGTAGGTATCAAGTGGAAGGGGCCAAGCTTTTTTCGGCGATGCACAGTAATAAGACAAAAAACAACAGGTTCAAGCTTGAACACAAAAGATTTCACTTCAACATGAGGAGAAACTTCTTTACAGTGAGGGTAACGGAGCACTGGAACAGGCTTTCCAGAGAGGCTGTGGAGTCTCCTTCTCTGGAGACTTTCAAAACCCATCTGGATGCATTCCTGTGCAGACTACTCTAAGTGATCCTGCTTTGGCAGGGGGGTTGGACCCGATGATCTCTTGAGGTCCCTTCCAATCTCTAACGTACTGTGATACTGTGAAATCAGTGTTCAATAGCAACAAAGCAGAAAATATCAAGAAAGGAAGTGAAGACAAAATAAAGTCACAATATGCTACCATTTGAATACTGTCTGGCCACCACTTCTCAAAAAAACATACACAAGAACTTGAAAAGATGAGACTAAATCATGCAAAGATTGTAGGCATGGTACACTCTCACCAAATAGAGATTGAGCAGAATGGGACCTTTTAGCTTGGAGATAAGGAACATTTGTCAAGGTGAAAAGAAACTACAAAGAGGCGATGAACTGAGTAAAGTGTTACTAACCAAATGAAATTATAGGGTAGTAGACTTAAAACAAGAAGGAGGAATAGGCTTAATAAAAAATAAAGAGTGTAACTTATACCACACATTCAAAAGTGTGGATGACAGACACAGAGCAGAGATAGCTGCAGAAAAAACTCCATTGAGAGGAGGTTAATAATTGGCTTTGATATAACTTCCATTTCAGTAAATTCCTAAATTGCTCATTCCTAGGAAATAGAGGAACATATCATGACAAAAAACATCATATTGTCAGGCTTGCCTTCTTTCACTGGATGTTCACCACTGGCCAATATTGAAACTGAGACAGATGGAACTCTGGAATGACATAACTGGATACTTCCCATATTTCTAGGTTTTTACATGAAAAGTCACAGTTAGTGTTCTTCCATCAGCTGCTTTTATCCAAGCCTAGTGTTTTAATTCCTTTATTTTGTATTTATTAACAGCTTAAGTCTTTCATAATTCGACAGTTAAGTAGCTGCTGATGTTTTCTACATCTAGAGTCATGAATTAAGTGCATGCAGAACACTTAACAATTAAATAATCTAATAAATTAAATTGACAGTTCCTATCTGTAAATACTTGAGATATTTCTGAACAGATTTCACCATTATTTGCTAAACGTTAATAGAATATTATGCTGTAAGTAATACTATATCTCCATGTTAGAGAACATCTAAATCTACTATGTATTGGAAACCTATTGTCTACTTGATTCTCAAACTGTCTCAGGATTTTTTCAGTATCACTGCCTAGAGGGTGATTCTTAAAGCTACTAAGTATGATTCTCTCAGATGCTACTAAGGAACTTCACTGCCATTTTAGAACACTCCTAACACAGTTTCCAGCTCTCCTATGAACAGGCTAAAAGCAGATGTATCAGCAAAAAGGAAAATAACCTCTTATAGGGCTTTTTTTAACAAGATCAGGTAGAAAGCAGCATATGGTATAGAACATATTGATCTACTCTAAAATGTAATGGGTCAGTAACTATAGTTTGTAATAAACCAAGTTTCCGGATGGTCTTCAGATGTAGTCTTGAGATAAACCAAACAAATGCTAGACTGGTTTGTTTCCTTCCTCTCCAGACATCTGGATAGTGAAATTACTTGCTTTTCCACTTTAACTATCTCCTGTCATGTAATAAAACTGAGAAAGATTGGTTATAAATTGCTCTAATTTGGAACTTAGTGCTACAAATAATCTTTAATTCTGAAAAAAACCAAAATTAGTTCAAATTGCTTACAATGGGTAAACTTATATGCCCACTTTTCATCACTGTTTTTTGCCTTTTTTTCCCCTACAGAATGAAAAACACTGTTTGAGGCAACCCATATGAACATACTAAGTAGAAAGAAATTAAACAGTGGCTCTAACTTTTGTGCAAAATTTAATCTGCAAAAAGTTACAGCATCTAATCTTCTCATTCCAATTTATATCCACAAATCTAAGAAAGTTGAATTAATGATGAAGTAATCTTATCTTTGTGATTTGAATTGGCTTTAAACTTTTTTTTTTTTCATTTCTCTTGAGTATTTAATAATACTAGCTGAGGAAGTAGGAAAAAATCCATTAGAATTCATTAATTTATCTATTTTTTTCTTCTATCTAATACCATTTGACAGAACTTTGAAGGAGTTAGGACTATAGTCTTATAGTTGTAATTTATTTTTTAAATGAGAAGTGTTGGTTGCCCAAGAGACACCGTAAATATTATGTCGCATTCTCTATTTGACCAGTCCAAATACTGATGGCAAATAGTTGCTAGCTAGAGCTTCTTTCGAACTATGACTGTCTACATACTGGGTTGTTGGCTGTAAAGAGCTCAACATTTATCTAATTAATATTTAATTAAAACAGACCACAGCTAGCACACACCTGTAGCATGCCCTTTTTCTGTGAACAGATAGCAAGATTCTACGCAATTTGACAAAAAATATAAATCTAATGTTCCTGCACAAAGAACGGCAAATTTAAATCTCTTGTATTTGATTTTCTCTTATTCAGAGGCTGAATAATAAAGCAGATATTTCAGCGAGTGCCATCTGAAGATTAAACTTGCATAGCTCCTAATCCATCATATTATCCCACATGGACTAGAACATCCATTCACATGGAACGGTGAAGGGGTGTAGCTCCATCTCAGTGGAACAATTCATGTAAAGTCCACAGGAGTTAATGGGACCATTAAAACATTTACATTTGAACATATGCTACATTTTTTACTCATTTAATACCTTTGAAAGCCATACTATCCAGTTCTTGCATCATACTGAGGGGATATGAAAAGGACACCAGGAAAACAGACTTTCACAAAGACATCGGTAAAGCATCCTCAGCATTTCTGCAAGACTTTGATTCATTAGAAAGAGATCGATTATGATTCTGGTTTTACTGTTATATTAAATTTAATTGTAAGATTAATAAGCATGAAATAAAAAAAAAGAAAAATAAAAACAAGAAAAAAAAGCAGCTATATTGGAAAAGAAGCTCATTTGCAGATGAAAATTGATAGCTATAGTACATATGGATATGGAAAGAAAAAAGAAAAGACTTCAGCAAGGTTTTGGGTTGAGTACATTCTCCTCCAATATAAAGTGTGCTATTTGATTTTGTTAGCTTCAAGACATCATATAGCTAATGATATACGGCGAATAAATTAATATACATATTGGGAAAACAACTGGAGTTGGAAAGAGGTTACTAAAGAAGTGCCACAAGAGAATTGTTCAGTTGATATGGCAATGAGAGAGAAATTACTAAAAAATGTTGATAACAAAGCACAGAATGAAGAAGAACGAATCAACATAAAATAATTGTGTGAGTGTGAGCTGAAATTCCCCCCTCCCCTGACAATAACCAGGCTAGCTCAGTCTGGAAGCGAATGAAAGATATATTTGCAAGCAAAATCTACAATCTATGCTGAAATGCAATGAATATGTACAAATATACAAAATTCACAACATTTACATATATATACAATCAACAGAAAAGCACTACCAGGATCCCTTTGCTTCCCCCCAAAGAGGACCTTTCCCAAGGGGACTCTCTCCCAGGGGCCTCCCCCCCAGGCAGAAAGCAGAGTTAGCTAAAGCAGAAAGTTGTTAACTTAGCTCGCCAAGGTCAGTGTGTTATCTTCAGCCAGAAGAGAAGAAGAAACAGCAACCAGACAGCCCAGCAAGCCGCCCCCACTGCAGAATGCAGAGTGCAGACTTTGTTTTGAGTACTAGTTCTTAAACATTTCTATCTATCCAATGGAAGTGTTTAGAACAATCAGTATTTTGCTTTCTTACACCCAATAGTGACTTATTTACACTCTTTCACTTTCTCTGCTTGAACTTTGCAAGGAAAAATTAAAAAGACAGTTTCAAACCATCATAAAAATACAGTAAAATACAGAAATTGCTGGAAAAACCAGCAGTAATGGATTATGTGTTTCGATGCAGAGAAGTGTAAGACAAGATGACCAGGGCCACAAAAAGAAAGGGAAAAAGGACAAGCTTTTTTATGCTTTCTACAGTAATGTGTTCCTCAACATTGAACAAGTACAGAATTTTATTCAGTGAGTGAAAAAGCATACCAAATTATGAACTGTATAACTGGATGCATCACATAAAAGATAGAAGAAATTCCTCTGCAGTATTATTAAACAAAACTGTTCTTGGATATTTTGTAGAGTCTGTGTCCCTTTCACTGGAACTAAGAACTTGTGAAGGAAGCCATAGGGATGTAGAGTATCAGTAGTATTTTCCATTCAAATAGGTAAGAGAATTTAGGTCTCACACAGGAAAACCCCTAAAAAGCAAGAGCATAAACACTGAAATATTTTGAGCTAGTTATCTTCAGGGACCTAAATGGTATAGGAATATTGGATTTCCATAAATTTCTGATCTTCCATAAGATTTCCCTACAGATATCGAGTCATTCACAGTGCTACACAGCAATATTCTTGACTACATAACCTTCATGCAGAAGTCTGGTATGTTAACTGAAAATTTTAAACACCATTCTACTTTCCTTCTTCTTTTTTATTCATATGGATAAGAGTCATTCCTAATAACAATTAGTTCTGTGACTGTTAATGACTGTTCTTCCTGCTATGTTCATTACTACAGCCAGACTAAAATTATTCCCACTGATTTGAGATCAACAGATACAATTTTCCCCTAAAGCATAAAACATACACAGCTCTAGACTGTCATATGACATCTTTATTGGTCAGCCTAAATAGAAACTGTTCCTTGTCTGCTTGTTTACATTCTAGGTTGCAAAGCTGCATTCTTGAAATTTTTCTTGAATTTCACATATCAACTAGTGTGGTAGCCAAACGTGTTTTTTCTTTCAATATTCCTCATTCTGACATGTGCTACAGCATGACACTGGCAATTTTTAGGCGATGCTCACTATTTGAGGAGCCTATTTCATGCTGATATGACTCCTGAAGTTGGAAATATTACATAGTTGTTGTAGAAATTTGTCACAGTTCATTATTCTAATTTTTGGGAAATGGTATCTATATCAAAGTCAACAGGAACTTTTGCCATTTGAACACAACATTCTCTCCACATGCTAAGCTCATCAAATAGAAAGCACAGATACTGTCAACAAATGAAAAAGAGCAGCATCATAGGAAAAAAGTAACTAAATACTAAAAACTATCACCACATGGGAGAAAAGCTTGTAAATCAAACAGCTTGATCATGGTTGTTTAAGCATGAATTTCAATGAAGTCATGTGGAAAGTGGGTGATGCACTTGTATATCACAGACCATACATCGCTAAACCTTTTCCAAAAGGGACAGATACTAAATGTCAGTTGTATTATACAACTGACATATTCAGGACATGCTCTAACAACACACTCTCATATAAAAAAAGTTTACGCAGACACACTTAGAAAGGGAATTTCTTAAAACAGTGTAGAGAGTGATTATTGTAAATACAATAATCAAACTAATGTATTGCAGTGTTGAAATAATTAACATTTATAGCTGCCTTATGCACCTATGGATGCGATTGCTAAGCAATTAAATCCAGAAATAACCACTCAGTCCCACAATATAAACATTTCCATCCAAAACATTCAACCCGGCTTTTATCATTCTCTTCAGGAAAATATTAAGGAGAAAGACAGCATCAAGGAACATGCATTTTTCTTATAAATTTTTAATACTTATGTGTTATCATTAAATTAATCCCCTGTTAAGCTATTACATCCATACATCTGTCATTTGTTTCCCCTAAATTATACTTTTTTACAATTATTTTTGTCGGTTTTGTTCTTAGTGTTCTTGCATACTCATCTTAATAGTCCTTGCCGGTTTGCAGAACTTTAATCAGCTTCAGATGGGGTCCCAAGTAGCCTTTAGTCAGAACTTGGCTGTGCAACATAAGCCTTTACAGGTAGTGATAACACAAGCAGCACCATGACAAAAGGGGAAAAACTCATGATCCTTTCACTGTGGAAATAGCAAAATGCTTGTGTTCCTACTGAGAATGAAATTAGTTTGAACTGCTACTTGGAAAATCCAGGATTTGATAGTTCTTGATTTTCCAGTGTTAAAAATAAGGAAGATTTTAACTCATTTACAAAGTCCCATAGTCTGCAAAAACAATTCAAAGCTCTAGAAAACACAGGTGTTTGAAAGCAATTTCATTTACTACAAGTGACCTGAAGGAAAAGCTGTTAGTGAAGGAGGAAAATTTCATGCTAAGTCCACAAAAATCTTTGCAAATCAAATGTTTTGTTTTGTTTTTTTTTTCCTGTTCATTCCTGTATTTCTAAAAACACACCAAAATCACATTATGCCTTCAATAATGAAATTGATACAATTAAATTTTGTTTGAAGAAATCCACGTAGATAAGGATATGTACATGCTACTGAGTAACTAACCATAATAAAAATCAATGGCTCTTGTTCGTTCTGAAAATACTATAAGCATATGGGTGGGGAAGGTTTCCTTAAATTAACTGTAGTCTGGTTTTATGTATTAAATTCCCATGATATGGTGAAGTGAGTAAATTATATTGTCTATCTTATATGATGATTTAGTTTCATATAAAAGACATCTAACTTGTACACTTCCAAGATCACTCCAAGGTGCTATACAAAACACAGTAAGAGTAGATGATCTGTAAATTCAGTGTAACAGCATGTAGGATAAAAAAATGAAACACCCAAATGTACCTACACCTTAACGTTTCCACACAGTCTGAATTTAGAAAAGTAGCTAAGTGCTGTCAGTTTTAAAGGTTGGAAAGAAAAATCAGACCTAACAGCTACAGAGAAATATAGCTGCTTCACAGATAGGATCAGAATCATAGAATTGTTTCAGATGGAAAAGACCTCCAAGATCACTGAGTCTAACCATCAACCAAGACCACCATGGGTATTAAACCTTCTCCCAAAGTGCCATGTTTACATGTTTCTTGAAAACCTCCAGGGATGGTAACTCCACCAGCTCCTTGGGCAACCTATTCCAATGCCTAACCACTCTTTCAGTAAAGAATTTTTTACTAATACCCAATCTAAAGTGCCCCTGGCACAATTTCAGGCTGCTTTGTCTCATCCTATCACCTGATGTCAGGGACAAGAGACTGACCCCCTCACCTCACTACAACCTCTTTTCAACTTAAATGAGGTCTCTACGCAGCCTACTCTTCAGACTAAACAATCCCAGTTTCTTCAGCCACTTCTCATAGCACCTGTTCCCTAGATGCTTCACCAGCTTTGTTGCCCTTCTCTGGACACACTCCAGCAACTCAGTGTCCTTCTTGCAGTGAGGGGCCTAAAACTGAACACAGTATTTGAAGTGCTGCCTCACCAGTGCCTAGTACAGGAGCACGATCACTTCCCTACTTCTGGCCATGCTATTACTGATACAGGCCAGGATGCTGTTGGCCTCTTTGGCCACCAGAGCACACTGATGACTCATGTTAAGACAGCTGTCAACCAGCACCCCAGTTCTTCTTCTGTGTGTCAACTTTCTAGCCACTCTTCCCCAAGCCTGTGGTTGCATGGGATTCTGGTGACCCATGTGCAGGACCTGGAACTTTGTTAAACCTCATACAACTGACCTCAGTCTCTCAATCAGTCCTGTCGAGATCCTTTTGCAGAGCCTTCCTACCCTCAAGCAGCTCAACACTCCCACCCAACTTAGAGTCATCTGCAAACTTTTTGACGGTGCAGTTAATTTTCTCATCCAGACCATTCATAAAGATATTAAAGAGAACTGGCCCCAATACTGAGCTCAGGGGAGCACCACTAGTGACTGCATGCCAGCTGGGTTTGACTCCATTCACCATTATGCTTTGGGCCCAGCTGTCTAGCCAGTTCTTAACCCAGTGAAGCATCCAGAAGTTGTGCCAGATTGTTCTAGCACCTTCACTTGCAGTGACTTTCAGGCCATCTACTACTGTATTATGTTGGTCAGATATAAAGGAAATGAAAGACAGTGGTTATCATTGACTTCTTATTGGGTATGGAGGAATGGTTCATTGTTCAAATTGCCAGCCGCTATAATTTCCATACACTGAAAGATCCGCAATGCTCAGTAATAGTCATCTGAGTGACTGCTTTGGCTTCTACTCTAGTTGCATGAGAATTTTTAGTAATAAAATCCCTCCAAATTCTGTGTTTGTATTAACATTTTTCACAAGTAATACCCCATCCACTTCTTTCTGCAAATGTTTATGCACAAATCACAACATAGCTATGGATTAGGCTCATTTCTAAGGGATGATCACTCTTGATTTTGATTCCACAACACCAGAAATCTACTTCGGGATGCAGGTACAGAAACCAAGTACTTGAACAACCAAGAAGCTGTAAATTTTTTTTCAGCAGTACTCAAGTACACTCAACTACACCTAAACAAGACATAAGAAAAGTAGAACATCTTTTATATAAATGAGGAGACAATAACGCCACATACTCCAACCACTTCAAATTGTCTCTTATACAACACAGGGTTAACAGTCTCAAACTGTGCTTTTTTATAGGAGACATAGAAAGAATGAACCACATCTTCCCAGATTCTCTTGAAGCAGTCAGTAAACTTGGAGCCCATTTACAATCCGTCATTGCTTTTGGAAACATCGTGTGTGAAACATATACGAAGACCAAAGAGAATCTCTTTCCTGTAAGTTTAATCTTCTGTAAATATCTGAAGAAATTAATATTTTGTTAAAAGAAAGATAAGCCTGCATTTCAGAATGTTACAGCGATAATTGGTTTTGCTGTGCTGAAGCATTTTCCTATGCCAAGATATATTTTGGAATATAAATATTGGAAAATATCTATTCTTACCTTCCATCTTCCTCATGTAGCAGATACCTGAACAGAATGCATGAACTGAACATAAATAATATTTCTTATATTTTCTCTTCAACTTACCTTTATAATAAATAATCATTGTATACTGTTAAAGTGAAATATTGTAATTATTTAATTAACCTGTTTTGCCCTCTGTAAAATGCAAAGGCTATAAATACAGAAGAAAATCAAATTGATTTCTGCTGTAGGGAAGAAACCAGCCTCCTGTGGATAGCCTGCTGCTCAGATATAATTTGTTAATTTCAGTCTTTATACTTTCAGAGGAAAAACTAAGGCTACACATGCAGAATAGTTTTATTTAGTGACTTTCCATGGTTTTGTACTATAAAAATCATTCTCACCTTTGAAATTCAGACCTAGTTAATCCAATTAATTCAGGAAGACAAGAAAATTCTCTATTGCAAGTGAAACATTTCAGACAACTGAAACTCAGAAAAACAGTTTTAAATATGACATTTTGTATTTGTCCCTGCTTAACAGTATTTCCATACACAGCCTCTAGCAAGGGCTGATTTTCAGTCTAACTCATTTTACTCTTATCTATCACTTAAAAAATTACTGATTAAAGGCTACAATACAGTCCTGATATTAATAAAAAACTCAGGAAATAAGTTAGACCAATATGAAGCAAAAATCTTGCTTTCTCTGTCCCTATTTTAAAGTGCTGTTAGTACCATCACCTAAAAGCTGAATTATTAGTGACAACAAAATGCACTTGCCACAAACCAATTTTGTGATTATCAGAGAACTTAGATGTGCTTTAACAGATACAAGCACCTTGAAAATCTTTTGATAGCTTCTTGCACTTCTTTATCACAAATATTTTACCTTATAACTGTTGTATCTCACTAATTATGGATGCTAACCTATTAAATCTCCTACATTATAATCTTTCTATGGGAAAACAAATGATGCATCTCCTAATGGCTGCAGATACTGCTACATATATTTTCTTTTATTTTTACTTCTAGTTTCTACCTAGAAGCAAGCTGTTTGACTTGACTGTCCTATATCACAATGGCGAGTGATATAATGAAGCACTTTACTGCATCATTACGTAGAAGAGCATTGAAAAATATGCCATGTTCACTTCTGTGCTTGTTCATTAAAAAATACATTAATAGGGCTAGTTATACCCTAGGTCCAGAACCAGATTTTCGCCTCTGGTAGACTTCATATAAATAAATTTATCAAACTTATAAATGCTTGTATTTTATGTCACATACATTTCAGTGATCACAAATTACAATGTCCTGCTTAAAAACAATTAGAAGTTTTACCTGCAAAATAATGTAGTGATCAGAGTAGTAGACATCTCTCACCTACTCTGAAACAAGAAGCACTGTTCAGAAGAAACTGACAAGTTACTGAATTTTGCATAATTCCTTCAGTTTTATTCTTTCCAAATATACTTCCATTACTTTTTTTTTCAAAGATGAGTGAAGTCATCAACAAGTAGCAGTGTAAGTCGTTATTTATCTTAGTAATCACAATGTCTGTGTTCATTTGTGATGTATTGGCTTAACACAAGAGATTCAAACTGTTCAGGGGAAAACAATCCTGACACTTTTACTGACTTCATTTCTGATTATTACACTTCTGAGATTTTAAAATGTTAGGAAATATTTCAAAAGAGTAACTAAATCAAAGCTAATAAGCTAATACAGGAAGAATGAAAAGAAATAACTGAAAAGTAATGACCAAATAGATATACAAAGCCATACTAACATCACTAAAATTGAAAAATCACAGACCTAAGGAAAGCCAGGATTCAGATTTGCCTATGCAACCTTAATTTGTCCTCGTTCTGCAGATACATTATAATGAAGTTTTTAATTAAGATTAATGTCAAAGGTAACCACTAATTCCAAGTGGCCAATTTTCATTACACAACTCTGCATGTTCCCAGTTCAGTTCACACCAGCTTTAGAACATCTGCAGTACTTTACACTTCTGCAGACATGACTTTTTGGTATGAAGTTGGAAAGAGAAAATGAACTTTAATATCAATTTATTACCACTGTAAAAGCATTTGGTTTAAGTGAGTTACCTAGCATCACAGAGGAACTGTGTGCCACAGTGAAGCATAATCTAGTTCTCAAAGGCATCATTCAATTACACTTAGCCCGTCTTTCCCTCTTCTTTCAGACCTCTCCCATATTGATTATAAATTTCCCAATTTTTTTTCAGCTAATGAATTAGAGGTCTTCCTTTTCCCCAAAACCATGAATCATCCATAGAGCTACTCCTTGGGCTGAATGAGAGCAAGTCTCTGTGTTATGCAGAGGGTGGGTGGAACTGGATGACAGATAGACAAGGAGTAGAAGAAAACAGGCAGAAAGGCTATTGTGTAGTTGTAGTTTGCCATATAAAAATACAAAAGCAACATAAACATGGTATAAGTTAATTTCTTTCATTATGAACATCTCCTTACTGTACAAACCTTATATACAGTACATGCATGTATTTCTGCAAAATTTATGAAAGTGAGTGAGGGGGACAAAAATGCTACCAAATTGATATTCAAACAGATCTCCAGAGGCTTGGAGTCTTTAAATTCAACTTCTACCTTTTCGTCTGAATTCACCAGTTAGAAGAGTAACTTCATATATACTTTATAATGAATTTCACATATTTACTAAAAGTAGACATATTATGAAAGCAAGATACGTTGAGTTTCAGGCCCTATAAAGCAATTTGTGTACCAACATTTCTTCTTTTTGTCTTAAAACATTAAGTTTTATTACTTTCCTAGTCCTGTCTCACCCACAGTAGCTACTTTTATCATTCCCCTTCCCATTTTCTGGCTTCTTATCTCATCCTGTATCAGTTGTACAATTTAAATCTTGATTTTCTTTTTCTATGCTTATGTATATTTTTTTCTGTTCACTTCATTTTTTTTTATTGCCAGACTTTCATTTCTGGTTTTGTTTCCCTTTGTTACTTCCTTTCTGATGTTATTCCGTGTTCTCTATTCTATAGCTCTTTGTTTCTGTCCTCAAGAACTCTCAATTCTTCTTTGAAGATCTACTCTGTTTTCAGATTAATCTTATGAATCTTGTTTTCCAAATCATCATCTGCTGATCTCAAACTTCTTGCCTGGATGTTCATACACTCCTTTCCTCCTGGGATCTCAGCAATGTTTCCATTACTTTGTTTTTCCTTACCAACAATTTATCTTTCTCCATATTTCCACCTCAGTGTTAGCCCAGTTTTTATTATCCATTTGACATCTAGTCCTATTTTTACCCTGATCTGCCATCACTCCTGTGCTCTTTCTAGAGTTAGACTCCCAGAACCATTTGTGTGCATCTTTTTTTTCTCCTTTTATTTTGGGCCAGGTGACATCCTTTTGATTCATAAGGCAATATCGTGGTAATGAAGCACAGATCACACTGTGAAGTCAACTCTGCGTCAAGGTTAGGATCAATGATCACTAGGCAGGTTCATAAGATGAAGCAGGCTAAGTCAGTGATTGGAATCTGGATCCAAGTATTTCATGACCATGAAGGAGTAGGATTAAGCTGGAGTTCTGCACACTTCTAACACAGTTCATCTTAAACAGAACTTCTGGGTCCATAAGTGTAGGTAGAAATGCCAAATGAAACTGTTCAGGACCATTAGCGTTTATTAATGTCCTCAGCATCCTGGCTGATTGTCAGGGAAAACTAGAGTACAAAATTTCTCTTACCCCTTGGCTTCTTGTTAAAGAGAATGTTGGTGACCATGCCATGACACTATCAAGTAGGCCTTCAGTAAGGACAATCCTGGCATCAGAACTGTTTAGACACAAGCTAAGCAGTCTACTCTTTTTGTTCCTCATTGTGGTATCTAACTTTATGCCATTTGGCAAACTTGCAATACAGACTGGCTGTATGGCTGTATTTCATGGCTAAAATCATCCTGACTCTTAGGAGAATGCTGAGCAGCGACAGTATGTGTAAAAATTTTAAAGGCTATGATCTATTAAGTCATTTGTGTGCACTTTTATTTTCCCTGGGCTTTGGGCTGATTTCCACAGAGACAGTAGAAGATACACTCTTTTTCTGATCCATGTTTAGCCATTTTTAAAGCATTAATGTGGTAGGACAAACATTTTAGGAGTCTTTAGCACGTGCACAACAATATATTTCTTCAATTCTTTGAGGTAAAATACTTTTACATGTATTGGAAAACATTTTCAGTTGAGGATGCACTAATGGTGAATACCTTATTCTGAAAAAGTTAACCAGGATGTGTGAGAAAATCATTGTAAATATACTGGTGTCACTAATCAAAGATGCTCTTAAGAGAGTAAAATGGATGACATTGTGGTCCACAGAATGAACAACTTTCTTTATACTGAGGGTCTGAATGTTTCTTTGTCATCTCAGCTGGGTGAAAGAAAGGTTTGTTTCAACTCATCACGTAATCTGTGCATAAGCAATAAACCACAAACCAATTAAAAATTACAAAACATCAGAAATAACAACAATAGTTAAGTGGATAAAAATATATTTCAAAGATGTTAATTAGGATGTATTCTAAATAACCATGTTCATCCAAGCATAATTAATTCCATTATGGTAAACTAATGTACATTATATGCACTTAAATCATAATAAAAGTGTAAGAGGTGTTAAAGTCATATAAACTCTATAATCTTGTGCTTTTAAAACTTCATCAAGAATTTGCTGCTTTGTTGCTCATTAGATGACATAAAATTTTGCAAAGTATGAAACACTTAGGAGAAGAAGGATCTAACTAGATAGTGTGGAGAATCATGTACTCTGGTACTGGTACAGGTTCCTGCAGTGCACTGATGATAACTTTTTGACACAGGTGGTGGAGGACCCTAAAGAAGAGGTGTACTGCTGAACATTGTGCTAACGAACAAAGAAGGTCTGGTTGGGAATGTGAAGGTTGGAGGCATCCTTGGCTGCAGTGACCATAAGATGGTGAAGTTCAGGATAGCACAAGGAAGCAGCAGGGTAGTAAGTAGGATTTCAACCCTGGACTTCAGGAGAACCCACTATGACCTCTTCAGAGACCTACTTGGAAGGCTCTCGTGTTAGGGCTCTAGAAGATAGTGGCGGGGAAAGAGAGCTGGTTGCTGCAGCTAAGGCTGGCTCTAAGACCATAGAGGCAAGACAGAAAGTCTGGAAGAAGGAAGCCTCTCCTCTTGTCAAGGAGAACTGGGTTAGAGATCCCCTAGAGAAGCCAGACATCCACAAATCCATGCCCCTCAATGGGATGCACCCATATGTGCTGAAGGAGCTGGCTATGTTTTTTTGTAAGCTACTGTCCATCATTTTTGAAAGGTCAAGGAGAACATGGGAGGTACTTGAGAACTGGAGGGAAGCCAATGTCACTCCAAACTTCAAAAAGGGCAAGAAAGAGAACCCAGAAAATTACAGGTCAGCTAGTCTCACATCTATTTCTGAAAAGGTGATGCAACAGCTCATTCTAGAGGTAATCTTTAAAAAGCACATGGAAGAAAAGAAGATTATCAGGAATAGTCAGCATGGATTCACAAAGGAGAAATCATGCTTAACCAGCTGGGTAGATAACGGAAGAAAAGTGGATGTTGTCTACTTCAACAGTGTCTCCCATAACATCCTCATAGGTAGGCTTAGGAAGTGTGGGTTAAATGAGTGGAGAGTAAAGTGGATTGAGAACTGGCTAAATGACAGATCACGGGGTTGTGGTGAACAGTGCAGGGTCTAGTTGGAGGCCTGTGGCTAATGGTGTTCACCAGGGGTCAGTACTGGGTCCAGTCTTGTTCAACATATTCATCAACAACCTCAATGAAGGGACAGAGTGTACTCTCCGCAATTTTGCTGCTCATACAAAACTGAGAAGAGTAGCTGACACACCAGAAGGCTGGAGAGTTGGGCAGAGGTAAACTTCATGAAGGTCAACAAGGGCAAGTGTAGAGTCCTGCACCTGGGGAGGCATAACCCCATGCATCAGTACAGGTTAGGGGCTGAACCTGCTAGAAAGCAGTGCTGTGGAGAAGAATCTGGCAGTTCTGGAGAACAAGTTATCCATGAGCCAGCAGTGTGTCCTCATGGCCAAGAAGGACAATAATATTATGGAGTGCATTAAGAAGAGTGTGTCCAGCAGGTTGAGGCGGTGATGTCACACCTGTAGTATTGTGTTCAGTTCTAGGTTCTCCAGTTTAAGAGGGGCAGGGAACAACTGGAGAGAGTCCAAGAGAGGGTCACAAAGATTATTAGGGGATTGGAGCATCTCTCTTATGAGGACAAGCTGGTAGACCTGGGGCTCTGTAGCTCAGAAAGGAGAAGACAGAGCAGATATTATAAATGCCTATAAATATCTAAAGGGTGGAGGTTGTTAGGATGGGGCTGGGCTCTTCTCAGTGGTGTCCAGTGATAAGACAAGGAGCAATGCGTACAAACCAGAACACAGAAGGTTTCACTTGAAGGAGGAGCTGCCTTACTTTGAGGGTGCTGGAGCACTGGAATGGGCTGCCCAGAGAGGTTGTGGAGTTTCCTTCTCTGAAGACTTTCAAAACCTGCCTGGACACACTACTGTGCAACCTGATCTACATGTACCTGCATTAGCAGTGGGGTTGAATTAGATGATCAGAGGTCACTTCCAGTCGCTACCGTTTTATGATTATATGTTCCCAGGACCATTTGTTGTGTGCCTTCATTCTACAAACTATATGAATGAGAGGTCAGATAAGGAATAAGATACTTCTGCTTCCAATTGCCATTGGTAATTCTCTTTTGCAATTATTTTAATGAACTCAAAGTGTACATTAGGTGCTTTTTGATGTGAGTGATACCAGTTTTGTATGACCTTAGTTTCCCTTGCATGGGCATTGCTTTGACAGTGTGCTCTATAGATTTTTTTTTCTCCTACAAAACCCAGGGAAATATCTTACATTTATAATTGCTTTATAAATGGGATTTCATCCCACACATATTTTATATGTAGTAATTGCAGTATGCAATCCTTTTTACTTGGTTCATCCTACTAACACAGAACACAATTTCACTGAATTTATAATATGGCTCTGGAACTGATACATACTGTATATTTACACAGCAATATGTTTTATGGAAATGAACACATTTCTTCTGGGGAGCATATTTTCAAACTTCAATTGCTCTTTACTGAAGCCAAATTTTTCAAACAAAAAAATGCAATGCGCTTCATGTCTATATTCATGACAATACATTTTCACAGTGGATAGATTTAGCTAAATTAGTAGTTACAGTATTTGTTCAAACCAATGCATTTTTGCTAGCATCTGGTAAGTAAATGCTATCTGATTTTTTGTTAGGAATCAGCTCAAATCAAACCCACATAATTTAAAACAACAATAACTTACCTCCACCATACAGTATTTCTCACCCAAACCAAACAGCAACCCAACTCTTATGTTCTGGCTGCTGAAGTATGGTAAAGGGGTATCACAAACCAGAAATGCACAAATTTCATTTGAAGTATATCTGATCCTCTGATGCCCATATAGGCCCATAATGGTGCACTGAGCAGGGAAATGCACTTTCCCTGGTAAATATTGGTTTCAGTGGGGAAACCCTCCACCACAGGGAAGACATGCTGCCACTTTCAGGTAGGAGTGGGCTTGCTACTGCAAGAGATGGCTGCTATCCAACCAGGTATTTCTTCAAGGCTAGATGGCAACTGCATGGGGGGTTTGTCACAACATTTTTGTATTGAGACATGTAAATAAGTCTCACTTTCCAAATTACTATTTTAAATGTGATTGTGAGTGTTAGCAGTATTGCAAGTCAGGATAGAATCTGTCTCTAACTTCTGTCACTACCAGCTTGCCTTCTCCATACCTTTTTTTTTTTTTTTGTGGGGGGCTTTTTTTGGAGTTGGAACTCCGCAATCATATTTGACAATTTCTTCACTACTTTCTAGATTATACAAAATGTACTTTATATATATATATATATTATAGGACATGATACAGAACAAATGTTTTTAGAGCTGTTTCACAGCCTAGAAGTTTCATTCTTCTTAAACACTCTTTACATCTTCCACTGTTTGCTGAATTCAATGGAACCATAATGTTTTGTCAAATAAATAAGGCTTTCTTGGGTATCATTTCCTTTTCCTAGCAGCTGATACTACTGATACTACTATCTAGTAGTACTGATACTACTGATACTACTATCAAGAATCATCATTAAAAACAGGATTCTTGCTTCAGATTTTGCTTGTCCTTCAAGGCAAACTGTAGAGGTATAATACAGATGGCTTCTTCTACAGGAGGTGGAATTTATCTTTACAGAGAGAAGACCAAAATCTTGTTGATCAGGAAAGAAAAAAAAGTGCAAGAAAAGTAACAAAGCATGTAGTGGCCCAGGACATGGAGTGATCAGCACTCTGAGATGCCTATTGGGACTGCACAGTTTCATCAACTGTTCATTGAAACCTGTGAAATCTGTGCCCTCTGGAAAAGGATGAACAGGAAATAATTGAGAGGAAAGAATTAAGAGCACTGGCTGCTCTGCTAGAGGAATGGTTTGTTGGGTTTTGAGTGAACAGAAATAAGAGAAAAATACTAGAGGTAGAACACAATATAAGATCTGTGCTGAAAGTGTAATGGAGGCTGGACAACTTGCTGTTTACCAACTCAGTGAGAGGGAAAGTGCGTGGAATCTTTCTGAGTCATGCTTGGAGATTAAATCCTTTTGCTTTGTCTAGCATTAGGAGTATTTATATCACCTTTATGGAGATCAGGATAATGCAGAACAACTTTTTTCTTGTTCTGATAAAATGTTTACCTTCTGCATCTGATTTTCAGACTTATCTCCTGTTGAAATTTAGGGTATTAATTTTCACTGTGTTCTGAAGTGTATTTCCTGAACAGTCCCTGTTGCCCTTTAGGTCAGGAAGTAATGAGGCTTCTGGGGATTCTGTGTATGAGCCCCAGCTTCACAGGCCAATTACAAAGTTCTGTCTCATTTATATTAGGTTCAGATGTCAGCTGCCACTGAATGTCATAAGATGTGATCTTATATTTATGTCAAATTAACATAGCTGCATTAATCAGAAGTATGATATCACATCTCTCAGTCCCATTGATTGTAATGATTTTTTTTTCATATATATAGTTATCAAAATAACCAGGGGCTTCTGACTGGGACTTCTCTTTTTGAAGAAAAGTTGCTTCAGCATATGCAGCACAAAGACTTCTTGATACTCCTCCCTATCGCAGTGGTTCATTGGTGGAATTGGAACCTCAGGTTTCATTTTCTAATGCTTAGTAAAGATATCTGCTGTGTGATGAAGAGGAGTCATGTTAATCCTCCCTGTGAACCAGTTTCCTATCAACACATTGCTAGCTCATTTTAGAACCACTTGAGCCGGAAGCAAATGGTGACAATTGTCATTTCTGGTTATGCTTCTGACATGGATTGTGGTGTAATATCCATGTTACTGGGTTCTGGGAGGAAAATGTCAGTTGGTGTTTCTAAACATGCAGATCAGGTTTTCCAAATGCACTAATGTAGCAAAATGGCATGTGCTTGGAACCTCCATGATCTACAAACAGGTGTTTCATTCTTACACCTGCCAGGGGTCCTCTTTTCACAGTTTCTAGTCACTAAGCTGGGAATACTCTTATATCTTTCCTGTAACACTTAATGGAATAAGACTACAGTCATAAGTATGTTTTGTCAAACATAGAGAGATGTCAGTTACCACAATTACTGAAAAAGCACTTCAGGGTGGATTACAGTCCTGCTTTAGTGAGGAATTTGAATTATTTTCAGTAATTCAGAATTGGTTTTCTAATTTCATCCTCCAACCAAAAAGATGCAAGTTCTGAGCACTTGTTTACATTTTGAATGCTGCCTTAAAAATGATGGCTCGTTCCTTATTTGAGACACCTAGAACATTTTGAAAATCATGCACCATTAATTACTTGTTTACATGTACTGAACCCTAAGAACAGTGGTAAAAACTTTGCCTATTTTCTACTCTTTTCAGCAGTAATAAAACCTGAGTAAAACCAGTATCTACTCATCCACCAAAGACAGACTCTAAATGCTTCCCTGTTCTAGGGAACATTCTAGTGCAACATTTTTGATAGTCATCAAGTAAACTGCTTAAAGCATGGAGATGTACACAATATTCATTCGATACAAAATCATACAATCAATAAATTTAAAATGTAATTCTGTAGATTGATTCTGTACTGTGTGTGGACATCTTTTGGAGAGAGGGGGAGCTCAATGCAAATCCTGTTGCAGTTTCAGCTGTTGCTAAGTGTAATCATCACTTGCAAATGAACGAAGCAGAAGATATGACTACATATACAGAACTTTCCAGATACCACTGTAGTGCAAGCTCTTTAAGGCGAAGTTGACAACTGCTAGTACTTCCTCAATGATCAGAAACATTGCACTCTTTAGAGAAATAAGCTTTTAAAGAACTGCTGTCTCCTATAGGTAAGTCTATTTCATCACTTATCTCACTAAAGCTCTTTGGTGTTAAAGAATGCAACATCAATGTAGAAATTCAGAGAAGTACCGTGAGAAATGTACCTTCATGTTGGAGAGCAAACCTCATCAGAAAAAGGGTGGAACCAGAAGCAGAGAAACACCTGATCATTACAAACATTTGAGTGCAGGGGAATCCTGCTTTCTTCAAGATAGGGCAATAAAATTCCCCCTCGCAGACATTTGCAGACAGATCCAGAAACTTAAAAATAAGTTATTCTGATTTCACCAACAGGTTTTAGCAAAAGATAAATGATACTGTGCTAAACACCAAATACGTAAACGTGAAGAAGCAGCCTGCAACCTTGGATTTCATTGATTCAGTGTCTTATCTTTTGGACCGTAAGCAATTTAGGATTACTAGGTGAGTGCTACACGCCCTTCCAAAGAAAGCCTTCAAATAAAAAACTTTCTCCAAGCCATTCAGAACACGGGCAATACTGTAAACCCCCTTTTTTTTTTCTTTCATTCTCTGGGTATCTCACAAGAGGAGCTGGTCTTACTGCTACTGCTGTGAACGTGTCCATACATGTTTAGTTCTGAGGATACCGGAGACTCAGACAATCTCTCTTCATCTGCTGCTATCAGGGAGACAGGAGGAAAAGCAGAGGGAGAAAAAGGGGCTTTACGTCTGCCTTACACGGACCGAAGCAAACTGTCTGGGTCCTTTGCACAGCAGTGCGAGTACTTCCGTTTTTTTCCAGCCGGCGATGAGGAGAAGCTGGTCAGTGGCGGTCTGAGAGGGGCGACAGCCCTTTCTAGTGGCCCAGTCGCTCCCTTCTCCGTCACCTGGAAGTTACTCGCGCCTCCGGGGCAGCCGGCGGGATTCGCGCTGCTGTTCCAGTCCCTCGCCCCACCGCCCAGCCCTGCCTGCTGGACGGCTCCTCGTCCCGCTCTCCCCTAAGCCGCCAAGATGGGAGCAACCCGTCAGCTAACGCCTACCGCGCCGCCGGCCCAGGCTCCCGCGCCTCTCGCCCCGCCGCCGAGGACTGCTATCCGCGAGGCGCCCCGCGTCGCCGCCTGGGGATGCCGCCCAGCGCCCCTCCGGCCCCGGGAATCTCTAACGCTCCTTAACGCTGGCGGCGCAGCCGGCTCACGGGGCGCTGAAGGCCGGATCGCGCAGCGAGGGACACCTGCCGCTTCTCCTTCGGAAGCGGCAAGAGCGGCTTCTCAGTGACTGCACTCCCCGCCGGGTGTGGCAGCTGGGAACACCGCCCCCGCCCCGCCGCCCGCTGCGCACTGCCCCGAAGCGCTGCCTTCCTCTCCTCAGGCTCCTGCTGCCGGTGCCGCCAACCCCCAAGCCTCGCCGCGTGCGCTGCCAGCAGCCACTTCAGGACCGGGTCTGGACAGCGCCTCGCTCCTGTCTCCGCCTCCTCCCCTGTGGTTCATTGGTTGGTGAAGCGCCACGGAGCCGGCTCTCCTCCCCATTGGTCCGAATCGGCTGCCACTCATCGGCGGAGGAGTAGGGTCTGGCACCTCTCTCGAGGCTGAAGACCCAGAAACGCCCGTTTGTTTTGTAACCTGGCACCTCGCACCTCCTCTGCCACCGCCTCATTGGCAGTCTGTCCGATATCGGGACTTTCTATTGGAGGTCTGCCGAGGCTTGTTATACACCCACCTGAGGGGGCGGTGCGGGGACCGAGGGGTGTGTCGAGCCTCGGAGGTGTGGCCCAGGCGGTGGCAGAGGCGTGCCCAGGGAGCAGGGAGGGCCGGGGTGTGTCGCTGGGGGCGGGGAGAGGGGCGGGGATTCCGGCAGAAAGGGGCGGTGCAAGGCCAGGGGAGCCTCGCAAGCGGAGATTGCCCTTGTGTCTCGAGCTGGGAAGCGGCTGGGAGCGGAGCAGCCTCCCCGCCCGCCAGCGGGACGGGACGGGACAGGACAGGCGAGACGAGGCGAGTGGAGTGGACAGGCAGAGGTATACGTCGGCAGGGGCAAAAGGAGCCAGCAGGGGCACCTGGCACCGCTCCGTGGGGGAGAACCTGAACCTGCCCAGCAAGCGCCGGAGCTAGTGGAGAGAGCCGCTCCCCCCTCCTCCTCCTCCCTCCCCAATCCACCCCCGCGACCCTGGTCCTCCTCCTCCTCCTCACCCCACTGGATACAGCGAGGGAGACACTGCGGCGGAGGCGGCGGCGGCGGCGGCTCCTGCGGGGGGAAGGAAGCGCCCGGAGAGCGAAGCGGCGGGAGGCTGCGGATCTGCGTGCCTGGCGCCCACCCAGCCCGAGGGGAGCCCCCAGGATGCGGCTGAAGCCCGGCGCGTTCCTGCGCTTCTACAGCCTCTGCGGGATCCTCGTACAAGGTACCGCCTCCTCCCCACCCTTGCCCCACGCGCGGAAAGGGAGGGACCCCAGGGGGCACCGCCACGGCCTGGGGCATCCCAGCCCCCCTGCCTGCCCCCGCCCATCCCCCCGTCGCCTCTCTCGACCCTCTAGCGGCTTCCCCCCCGCTTCCCCGCCGCCCTCTCCTCCCCGGGCGCCCCCCGCCGCCCGCTGGGGTAGCGCTATCCAGCGCTAAAGCGCCACGATTGTTAACCCTTCCTGCCCCTTCCCAGTCAGCCTCTTCCCGCCCTCGTTCGCCCTCCGCGCTTCTTCCCCTCTCCCTGTCGCCTCCAGTCGCTCACCAACCCCTTCAGCTACCTCTTCAACTCCCTGTCACCTCCCTGCTCGCCCGCCGCAAGCGTGCCCCCGAAAGTGCGGGTGCAGCCGCAGCAGCAGTGTGTGCGCTGCAACAGCATCCCGGGGAAACGTGCGGGCTCCAGCCGTGCCTCCCGGGCGGGGAGACGGGGGAGGAGGATGTGTGGGGGGAGATGGAGGGGTGTCCATTCGTCGCTCGCGCCGCCGCCGCGAATGCGTGTCTGTATGTGAGGTATGAGATACATACGTAGGGTAATCGGATGAGCCGGGGGTTCAGAAGCGGATCCCTTCATCCTGCCCCAGCTGGCTCATCTTGCAGCTAGTTTCCAGACTAGATGTGTTCCTCTCTTCCTCCTCCCCACTGCCGCCTTCTCTTCCCGCCGCACCACCGCCGCCGCTCCCCCTAATTAACGTTATCCGTCCGAATCAAACGTAGCGGCCGCCGCGGAGGGGAACGCGCGGAGCGCTGTTCGGGTGTCGGTGACTGCCGCGCCTGCCTGCGGGTGATCTTCCCCCACACCTCTCTCCCTTTAACGGGGGGGGGGGGGGGGGGGGCAAGTCGGCAGACAAGCCCGCACCGCCGTGCTGTCGCCGAGAGTTTGCCCCCCTCATCGGCGACGGGATGGCGGTGAAGACCCCTCTTCCTCCATCCCCCGCGCGGGGTGGGGCAGGGATGAGGTGACGAGAGGGTGCGAGGGTCGCGGCAATGGGAGCGCCGGCCGCGCGGCCCGGCGGGTGTAAACGGGGTCAGGGAGCCACCGCGTAGCCACTTACTTGCGGGCGTCCGCTCCTGCGGGCGGCTGCGGGGGGTCGGTCAGGCGACCCTCTCCCCTCCACTTGCCTGGTGTGCGGGATATTTCACTTTGGCAGGGAGAATAGGAAGAGACGATTAAAACTAAATGACCTTGCAAGATTTTATTTTTTCCTCTCGCCTCCGTCACGCCTTTTCGCGTCAAGTTTAATATATTTCGCCTTTCCTTCGGCTGCGTCATGTGTAGGGAGATCTCCGAAGGGAGTTGCGGCTGGCAGCCCGTAGCGGGAGCAAAGACAGCCACCCGGGTCCCTGAAACACGAAGCTTCATGCCCTCCCCCATGCCCCACGTCGGCCAGAAACCTCCGAGTGCCCCTGCTCCACCTCCCGAGGAACTTACCAGTCATGAAGGCGAGGACTGAAGGGAGGGCTGGGGGGAGTGCACTTGGCAGCTGCAAAGGACAGTTTCATCGGGCGGATTATTTGTATTCTTTACCAATGTTTGAGTTGCCCTGTACGTCACTGCACAAGGAGCTGCTGTGTTGGTGCTATACAAGATTATTTATTGGGGCATGTGTGGCGGGCTGCACCTGGGGGTTGGCTCCTCTCTGCCTTTTACATTTCCCTGTGAATTGTCAATTCATTGCCCTGCAGAGGAAGGGGGGGAGGGTGGGGGAGTGGGGGAGAGAAGCGTCTGGACTGACTTTCTGTCACCAATAAAATCGGGGCTGCTGCTGGAGGAGGAGGATTTGATCTTTCCTAGGATGCAATCAGCTGCATTCAGCACATCGCAGCTTTGAGAGTAAACCAGTGATTAAAAACAGTGATGTCTTTCACAGCAGCTCAGGGAGTGTGCCAGGCAAAATGAAACTCTGTGAACTGGATCAGGTTGCAAGGAAAAGCAACATGTTTCCTTGCAACATGCAAGGAAAAAAAACATGTTGCAAGGAAAGGGGTGTAATACAAATCTAACTCTGTGAAAATAACCAGATTGGGCCTGCCCTTGCAGATGGGGAAGAGCAATGCTTAACATGTTACCCAGCTTGCCTTCTGTGTGTATAAAACTTATCCTTCTTTTCAGTTTCCAAGACCATTGTTCAGCTCCTGATTCAAACTTCAATCAAAAATACTTAAGCACTGTATATACCACACTTTAGCAGAGTTCTATTTCAGAAGGCATTTTTGCTGGGCACTGCTACCAGGGAAAGGGAAAAAAAGGGGTGGTGATGCATATAAATAACCTCAGATGACAGAAGTCAGTGGAAATAATTTCTAGCATTTTCTCTTAAGGTAAAGGAGAATAGAGAAGATGAGTAAATATTTTTTAGGAGAAACTGTTCTGATAAGTGACTGATTTGACAATATCAGATTCTTTCGGTCTGCCTTATAGTGCTACTTCATAAACATTTTTCTTAGTTTCTGCCCCTTGTTTTGGTTCAACTGGCAGGCACAGTTACTTTAGTAGACACATTTCTTGTTGGCATCTTTGTAACTGCATTTAAAAGTAGTCTTTTCTGTTGGATTGCTTTGCTTCCGCAAAGTGTTTTGAAGTGGCTCAATGGATTTGTTATATTTCTCCAATTATGTGTTTGTGGGCCATGGGATACCCAGGGTTTTTTGTTATCTCTGTATGTGAATAAGATTTCTCTTCTGAGGGTTTGAAGCAGTACTGCAGCTAATTAAGTTTAAAGACAAGGTGACAAAGAGTCAAGATGACGTATGTACTGTACGGGAGTATGCCTTTCTGGCACGATCTATAGGGAGACTTGCTTAAGGAATCTGTCCTGAGTATTGATGAAGCATCAGCTGAGGGAAGAGGACATAGAATAATGCTTCTCAGCTTGTGCATGGAATAGCATTAACAGCAAGCAGTCTCTTTGGAAAGGAGGCAAACAAGAAGTAAAAGAGTCTAGTGTCAACTGCATGCTGTGAAAAGGGAGCATTGGAGGTGGAAAAGGGAGTAATAACATGTTGAGCTGAAAAACAGTTTGTCAGCTGAGTTCGGGTATGGCATTAGTCTGCTCTGCCCTCTCCAGCATTTGCTGTGAAAATAGAGGAATCTCTGGCTGCTGTTGTTCTTAGTTCATGCACTGTAATGATTCTGGAGTTCTTAAATGATATCCCAAGGGGTTAAACTGTTACATATCTTTACAGTCAATCTTACCTTTTTGTTTCATTCTGCTAATTTTTTCTACCTAATGAACTTAGCCTTCCACAAAATTTAACAGCTGGAGGATGGTATATATTTAAAATAACTCAAGTACATCATCAAAGCCCTTTTTATGCAACCAGAAAAGTAAATTCTTTTTTGTACAGTTACCACGTGAGAAACTGTAACACTGAAACTAATTTTGATGGATTCATAGTACACAGATACGGGTTAAGATTATCCTGGAATTGTAGCTGCTGTAGCCCCCTGCTGTGTGACAATGCAAATGGCATCTAATGCCTTAATGTGCTCTGCTTCTGAGAAGACACTGGATAGTGCTATATGTGGTAGCAAATCATCTACTTTTGGTTCTCTGCCAACGCTGGGCAGATCTTCTCTACATGGTTTCTTCAGACACTTCAAATACTTGCAACCTATTTACTAAAGAAAACAATGTAGGGTCACTTGAATTTGTTTGAAACTGTGATCACTGATGCAGCAAATCAGTGAAGACAGATAATTACTTACGGATGAGACTTTCCTAAGACCAGATATATTGCAAGCAGAATTAAAAAAAAAAAATCAACCAACTAATATGTAAATGACCACTTCTCAGATAATGTAAGCTGATTTAAGACAAAGTCACCATACACTTCTGAATATCTTGTATATCTAGACTTTCTTGTGAGTTTTCAGTAGGATTTCTGTAGCAAAATTTTGGAAACCCCATGCTATATCCATAGAGATTGTCTTGACACCTAACTATTGTTATGCAAATATTCTACAGCAAATCAAAAGCATGTAGTAATTCTGTAAATTTTGTGAGGATATAGACAACTACAGAAGAGAAGACAGTAGTTTAAATGCAGTCTTGATTTAGATTGTTTTACACACAAATTGAAACATAAAATGTATCACTCTGCTTGATGGTGGCTCTCTTCAAATGACTTGTGTCTATTTAACCAGGTCTTGGTAGGCTTATTAGCTGTTTAGTTATCTGACTAGTTCATATTTTTTTAAAATTAATTTGCTTGATTTGTTCATATATTTTTATTGATTGGCATCTTATAGCTGTCCACATTCAATTTTACAAGTAAGCAAGCAGTCCAGAATTCCCATTGGTGACGTCATACAGTTTCTCTGAGAAATACATGAATATTTCATGTATTTCATGAGGATCATTCAGTCCAATATTTATCACACTTACACTCAAAATATTTATCAAATTTCTGTCATTGAATCAACAATAAACAGTTTTGAAGTATCTCATTGAAGAAATAACTTCATGGAAACATTGATCAAGGAGAGCACCTCTGTTGAAATGGATATTTTTCATGTCTGCTTCCTTGTTTCTTCTCTTTTAAAGATTCTTTTAAAATTAATTTATTTATTTCCGAAATGCAAAATAGTGAATCTTCCTCTAATTCTAAGTTTATATACTTGTTGGTTGCAATTCCATTATAATGTACTTTAAATGTGTTTTAGCCCTATTTTATTATTATAGAAGCCCTAGTTCTCATAATTACCTTTCCCATCAGTTTGTCCTGATCCTACTGTTGACAAAATGTGTTGAATATGATTTCCCTTACTCTTTTCACTAAAGATTTAATCTTTTAATATTGCTATGAAATGTCAAGATGGAATTTTGAATATTTTTTTTTTTTTTACAAATGGTGATGGACATCAGGTATTTGCCAAGAGAATAGCAGTATAACCAGAGTGTGGTTGACTGTATTATAATGATAATTCTTTCTTCATCTAACATTTGAAAAGTAGGAATAGAAGGTGCTATCACTGTCCTCTTAATGACTTCTCCAAGAGAAAGAAGGAATACTTCAATTTTATTTTAACTCACTAATCTAACAGCAGATTAATTCTGTTAGACACTCAAAACAATGGAGAGTCTTCTCTAGAGAGGATGCCACTGATATGATTTGGTAAAATGCACATTTCAAATCAAGTGCACAATGGTAAAACTATTAGACATGGTTTAGTACATTTCTCCTCTGGGACTGTATCAGTATTAAGTATGATCTTCATGCGCATATCCCTTTTTCCAAAGGATTTTTTGATTTGTGTTTAGGATAAAAAGGCAAATACCAAATTCCAGTAGCAAGGAATAACTTGTAAAATGATTTCTCTCAGGAATCTGCCCTTGAACACCTTATCTTTCTCTACATAATGAATGTTGATACCTTTGCAGGGGTTCTGAATGTGGTGCTTTCGGTTTTTTTTGTGGGTTTTTTTGTGGGTTTTTTTTTGGTTGGTTGGTTGGTTGGTTGGTTGGCTGGTTAGGCTTTTTCTGTGTGTGTGTGTGTGTGTGTGGTGTTTTGTTTTGGTGTTTGTTTGGTTTTTTTTTTTTCTTTTCCCCTCTACAAACCCATTTCAGGATGCTTCTCCTTCATTTTATAAAATGAAAATTGAAGAGAGACTCCAAACCTTTACAATTTCTATGAAGTTAATGCACAATGAGCTCAGGACAGGTGCTTTAAATGTCAGTCAGTGCATAGGACAATATCATAATATCATTTTAAAGGGGGAGAAAATGAAACAGAGAACAGTTATTTCAGTGACAAAACAGAGTACTAACAGTGGAGGCTGTGTATTGCATCTTCCAGTGCTCTCTTAATACTGATGCTTTGTGTGTAGGACTTTATAACATGGAGAACTTGGAACAGAAAAAAGGATTTAGTGAAGAATGTAGGTAGTTATTTTTATTGTAGAAGGACTGGAAGACACTCTCTCTCTTCTTTTAACAATATTTGCCTACCTGCAATTCTGTCTTCTTTCTCTGACATCTTTAAATGTGAAATAAAATCATGCTTGAGTTATTTCCTATCCGTGTATACGGAAAACAGAAGTCTTCAGTTCTATGTAAGCCTTCTCCAGGAGTATTTTTGCTGTATGACAAGTTTGGGATTTTTGAGAGAAAGACCATTTCTTTCTAACCATAAATTGAGTTCTATTTACTTTCTAGTTTAACCAAAGGGTACTTGGGGAGTGTGAATACTTTCACATTTTAGTAGCAGTAAATCACTTTTGATATAGTTTGACATTCCTATGATTTTGTTTTGTTTTGTAATACTCATCTTATGATTCTCTGTTTTTCTTAGATAGCTCTTAAAGAATATTAGTGGTCAATGGGCAGCTGCTCTTCCATTTCAGAAAAATAATTATTGTATAATGTGTTTCTCAATTACAATCTCTGAAGCTCTTTCAGATCTTAAGGTTTATCTGTTGTAAATTTTGTTAACAAAGAGATACATTACTGAACTCCTCTCCAGCTTATTCTTTGTTCTGTGAATGGAGTTGGCAAAGTTTAGGTTATTTGTAAAACAGCGGGTATCATCATATACACAGCATAGTGGTTGGCTGCATAGTTTCGATATCCCTTCTATCATCATCTTTCTGTAAACAGTTTTCTGACCATCTGTCTTTTTGTTGGATGTGAAGGATAATGCAAAGGAGACTTTTCTTATGTTATAGGAGAAATTATTCCAATTATATTTTAAATTTCTTATGTACCACAGTATTAATCAAATGATTGTAATAATGGTAATTAAATTGCCAAATCTTAGTTAAAGTATCCTGAGCATGCTATTATGTGCAAAAATTATTTGCGACCACGTACGAAAATACACTTTTGACTTTCTGGATATCATCAATATACAATGCACTGCATTTTGTTACTTCTTGTGGCAGAAGCTGAATAGGCCAGCAAAGCTGTACTGACAGTTTAAGTCTTAAAACTTTGGCTTTTCAAAGCTGAGCATTGGAAACTCTACAGCTGCAACTGACTGACAGCTCTGAAGAGAATAAGGCCAAATTGCTTCACAGCAGCAGTTGTTGTAGTAGGCACTTTGGTATTTTCCATTTGTTCCGTTATTTATCCCTAACTGACCTACATCTGCTGGATTAACAGTGTAACTTGACCTGTTTTTATTCCTGCTACGCTATAAGGCAGAAAGGCTGTTCTGGTTAGTCCCTAATGAAGGGAAAAGACAGACGAGTTGAAGCAGGAGAAATCAAATGGTACAGAATAGATACCAGTGTCAAGGTCATTTTATATTTTTCCTTTTCAAAGGCCTTATTTTTTTCTTCTTTGAGTGTTAATATGTTTTTCATATATGAAGCTTAAATCTTGACATGCTAGTTGGTGCCTCATTGTGATACAACAATGGATGTAAATTGAACAGTGAAGAAGTGTCCATTGGTTTGCACACTCTATACAAAGAAAATAAAACTTTGTTTCATATCTGAAAACACTCACTCATGCTTCAGATCATTAACTGAAAGAAATTTTTTTTATTGCAGCTGTTTGCAAAGTTGAAAAAAAATACACTGACAAGTGTATTAATCACCAAACTGATCCATAACCAAGGTTTTAACAGTATCTCAAATCTGTGGCAGGTTATAAAATGGTATTATGTGGCTGGAATATATTGTAGTATTTCCTTTACATGAATTCCTTTGTTAACATCTAAAATAATAGTAGTGAAAATGAAATGCATGTTTGGAGGAAACCTTAACTCTGTTACAATTTTTCATGAGTTTAAGTGAAAAGTGAAATATCTGGTTTGTTACAGTAAGCATGATGTTGCAATTTCCTCTTAGCTTTACAAAATTTTAACTTTTCCACTTTGCTTCTAGATTTCTAATAATATTATTGATATGTCCAGGCTTGTATAGTGTGGCCTTGTAATACTGTGACAAATAGGTGAAGTTTGGACTAATATGGAGGAAACTATAAGTACCATCTTGTATAATAATCATTCTGGTTAGGAAAAATATTGTATCTGTGCAGTTGAATGGGAAGCCTTTCAATTTTAAATTAAAATAAGTTTTAGTAAAATTAGCAACACCTAACAAGGGGAAGCTTTTCAGAACCTAAATATCAAGTCTGATAATTACTAGGATGTTACATGCTCAAAGACAGCGTCTCTCATCTTTTGGTATAAAAGAAAGTGGGCAATGATTTTTCTCTGAAGACTGGAATCCTGAATCTGACATGCTACAGTCTTAGAATATATCATGACTGTTGCATATATAAGCAAACATAATCAAGACGATGTGTATCAAGTACTGTGTAAGTTGAGTATGGGCTAACACTATTTGCCCAGCTTTATCAGAACATTCTCCTTATCTTACCTGGATTTTTTTTTTCTGGTCAAGTATTCAACATAACTTTCCTCAGTAAATGTAAAGTTTGTGGGGTACAAAGTAGTGGTAAATGCTTCTTCTTGGTATGTAAAATGCAAAATACATGCTATTCTTAGAGTGAGTAAGTTTCATTTACTCCTTGAAGAATGGTCCACAGCTCATGTAAATGCAATATTTTCCCCACAATGTAAGTTGAGTTTTAGAATTGGATCAGACTAAAATTAAAATATTTTCTTTCTAAGTCATCTTTGGTTTTCAAATTATAAATCATTGCTTTGTGTTCTGAATGGTGAATTTTGGGGGTGGTGGGGAAGGGACACAATCAGTATAAATATGTGGGTTGTTTTCTTGATGTTCATTTATATACCTTGTAACATAAGACTAGGGTTTTGCATATTTGTGTATTTAATATTTGGGCAGGGGGAGGTGTCATTTAAAATAACACGATTGCAGAATTTCCTAAACTATCTTCGGATTTTGAGAATAATAATTATATCAGATTTTGCAGATTTGCTTTTGTCTTAGAAAAGCAAGTGATACTTATGTCTATAAAATTACAATTTTTTACTCATCTGATGCAAGATGGAATAATAGGAAATCTGGATAAAGAAGGCAGTTGAACATGTTCTATAGGGAATATTCATTTACTGTGAAATCTATATTGCAGGATTTGGAAATTCGGATGCATTGATTGTTCATTAGATTATGCCTACTGCAAACTGAAATACAATGTAAATCCCAGCAGGAAAACAGAACAACAACAACAAAAAAACAGAACAAAAAAAAAAAAAAGAAAAATTGCTGTTTAATGAATTGTTAATGTCATAGGCTTTCCCCCCCCCCCCCCCCCCCTTATCATCTGAACTTCTTCCACAAAGAAAAAGTTTCTTCAGAAAGAAATTTAAAACAGGTGACTAGTTGGTCACAAATATGGGGTAATCTCCCTGCAGGCCTTTCCTGCCTAGGATACTCAACAATAAAACCAAACTTTATTTCTTCTGTTTGCTGCTGCAAACCTGAGGTGGGGAAATGGCAATAGCCATGCTCTGAATACATGAAAGGATTTCCCTTCTTATGACTGTAAGGCTAAAGGCCTTGGTTTTGGATCCTGTATAAACTTGTTTGCATTAACCTATCAACTCAGTGGCAACTGAGCCATGCCATGCCAACACCTAAGCAGTCTTCATGGGTGATATGTGGGTAGGTAGACAGATGGGAGACAAGGAATGGGGCAACTTACTTTCTCTAGGAATCAAACATCCCCTCCAGAGTTACCAAAAACACCTTTGCTGTGAAAGGGCAAGATGTATATGCTGGATGAGGCTTTGAGCAACCTGGTCTAGTGTGAGGTGTCCCTGCCTGTGGCAGTGGGGGTTGGAACTAGGTGTTCTTTAATGTTCCTTCCAGCTCAAGCCATTCTATGATTCTGTTTCTAAGTATGAAGATTAGGCTGGAACAAAACATAGCATGACTTCAGGCTTGCAGGACATGAGCACACCTTTTCATCTTTCTCCTGCTATGACTCTCCACTTAAAAAAAACATTAAAAAAAAGGCATTTAGATGAATGTCAGCAGACTGATACAAATGTGCTACATGAGATAATTTCAAAGTAGCTGTATTTAATTTTCCTTGTTTTGAGTCAGATAAATCAATTATTTGATTCAAACATTTTGTTCAAATGCAGCTAAAATACTTTGTAGGTGTGGTTAACTGCCATTTTGTCTATGATGTTACAAGACATGCCATCATGGTGTGAAACGCATCACTTTCCAAACCAGTCATAGTGTCACTTGTGCTTTATTTTAATTAAGGGCCTTACAGAAAATACCTAGTGCAGTGTGTATTAGTATGTGAAACCAGAATTGACTGATGAATATCAATCTCAAAATGGAGGATGTCTTCAGAAATAAAGTTCCACTGCTGTTATATCTTGTTTATCTGAGTGGGATCTATTATATCTAGAAAAATAGGCTGTCCTGCACGTGCTTATCAAATTGAAACACAGCAGCTATGCTAGTAAAACTTGGTTAAGATGTCCTCATAGTAGGAGTTGGTATAGCTTCTTAGGTGCTGTTGTTTTGTCACGGTGAACCTCCTGAACAAGAGATGAGTATTTGAACATTCATTAGCAGGAAAGTTCTTGATGTGAAAATTTTCAGTCTAACAACTAAAATGCCTACACTGTTTCTGTGGTTTGCAGAGTAGGAAATATGAAGCAACCTGCATGAGCTATAACCAGCTTTTAAAATGTGTTACTGAGGCTTTTGTATAATGAATATATTTTTTGCATCTGGAACACATACAGTTACTGTAAAATGTCAGACTACTGTACAGGGGAATCAATAGAAATACGCTGTTTTGGTTAAATTAGAGAAATGGTCCCTCAAGTAATATTAGGGATGGATGAGCAATTCATTCAGTGTTTATTGTGCTTCAGAACAGTATTTTATTATTATAAGTCTCTAGCATTCTTGAGTATGAAAGCTTTGTTTTTTTTCCCTAGAACACACTTGTAAAGCATCTACATGAAATGATTTAATAACTCCTGACAAACTTGTTAGTAATGTTTTGTTTGGAAATCTGACAGATTTCATTGTAGAATACACACACATATGTGAATATAGATTACAAAAATAAATCAATGAGTGATAATATTTGAACACTTTTAAATAGAGAACTAGGTGGTGCTGTTCTTTCATCTTTGTGGTTTAGCTGAATTCTTAAGTATGGACTGAACACCAGACTACTACTTTTCAAGAATGAATTTAGCTATCTTAAATGTTTGAGGAAGTTATTCCATTGTCATTGAGAATATTACTTTGAGAGCTAATAACTGCCCGGTACAATACTTTTTATTTTGTGTAAAAATTTTTGCATCCAACAAATGGCTTAGCTTTATTCAGCATGGTGATGTACATCCTTTTATCCTCAGTTTGAAAGACTTTAGAGTGAATTCTAATAATCTTTTTGACCTTTACATTGCTGTATATTCAAAGTTGTTTGGTTAGATCAGTTTAGCATGATTAGATGTGTGAACCTTTGAATCCTTTTCTGATGTGGATTTCTTAAACATTTTGGAACTGATTTGTTAATAGCACAGTGAGGTCGTCAATAACAGCTGGATTAAATTTGTAACTGTGTAGTTGCAGTATATAAACCACAATCAAGAAACCAATTTGTTAAATTTTCTTCCATTTACGAAAAATAAAAGGTTTTAATCACTGCCTTCTCAATGTCATTAATGCTGTAATAGGAAATAGTGAAGTTAAATTATAAGATACATGAGATCCAGATAGATTTGTTACATATGTGTTCAATGTTGCAGCAGAATAATAAATGCCGAATTAGAATCCAAATTCAGAATGTAGCACTTTGGTAGAGAATGCCTTTCATTGCCCACTGCTTAAACAGGAATGCTGAAAGAACAGATGGAAGATAAAGAAATAAAAGAAAACTGAAAAAGTGATGAAAATGTGCTTTAGCTAGGTCAAAGTTATAAGTGTGTCTGCTCTAAGCAAGTAATTAGTCTTTAAAAAAATAAGCTGTAGCTGTTAATAGTCACAAATGAGAGAGTGCAAAAAAAAAATTCCCCCCAGTTTCTTTCCTTTATGCCTTCTAACGTGCTGCAATATAGAGTGGAATCTGAAGCAGAAAGTTTGTTTTGCATCTTTTGATTGTTCATGAGTAAGCATAAAATGCTTTTACTTGATTCAGGTTAGAGATTTTTATAAAATATATAAATAATACCCATAATAATAAAAGTAATTGTTCTCCTTGTGTTTTGTTTTTTTTTTTTTAAGATCTCTGTGTCACAACAAAATTTGCAGAAGATGTTTTATTTTTGAAACTGGAAAGAAACCTAAAACAACTCTAATTAACAAAGACAAAAGAAATTAAAAATCCCTTTTAATTCCTGACAATCAAGAAGCCACATTTGAGTAGTATGTTAATATACTTAGCACAACATTTTTGGTGTGCACCATTAATAGCTATTAACAATAATGGATTGCCCTAATTAATTTGGTGCATAGCATTTTCTTATTCCAGAATTGTGTATCAGAGGTAGTGGTTCAATTTGCATGAGTTTGCAGACTATTTACTTTCAAAAGGTATGTGTTAATAGAGTGCACACTGCTAACTGTAATTAGGTAGATGTGTGTAGAAGATTTCTGAATGTGTGTTATGAACTGAAAATCATTCAACTAGCTGCCTTAAGAAGTTTCTGCTTGCCCCCACAACCTGTAGTTTGACTGGTGGATTAGAACATAGTCATGAATATCTGAGGTACTGCATTTTTGCAGTATTTTCCTCTTTTTCAGGGAAGTGCTGGAGCCCTGAATCAAGTTCTCCTGTATGCGGGTGTCCTCCTAAGAAAGCATTTGGCTGGAAAGAGAGAGAATTTGTTTCAAGTAGTTAATTCTTTTCAATTAGTCTGATTAAAACAAACTAAAATTGACAGCTTGCATACTGTTTTCTAGATGGGTCTGGGCTGTCTATAAAGAAATGAAGAACCACTTCTAAGTCTTTCAGCACTAGTGCGCTCCTTTCTAAACAACTAAGCATGAACGTGTGAGGGACTGAAGTGTTAGAAGCCAAGGCTACAGCTGTTTAACTGTGAGATTTTTCCAAGTTACAGATGCTGTTTAAGCCAGTTTAAGTTGCACTGAAAATGTCTTGTGATTTCTAAAATATTCAGAAATAACTTTTAGAAGATGCACATTCGTTGATCTTACGATCTGAGAAGTTTATTATTTCAAAATGGAGCAAATCAGAAATGAAGCTGAATTTATGTCATCTGTTCTATGTATTTTCTGGGAAACACCAATTTCAAATGCATCAGTACAACTCACGTTTCCTTTCTGAGAACATTAAAATAATGCTATATTGTTTTTTGCTGTGTTGTGTCCCCCCAGGTATTATCAACACAGGGAGAGACCTGGACTAGATCAGGTAGCTTTTTTGTTTGAAATGAGCACTGTAGATTTTTTTTCCCTATAGATTACATTGCAATAAATAATTTATATATTAATTGCAAGATAACACCATATATAAGGTTACTTTTCTAATCCAAGGAGATACCACAATGTAAAGAAACCATGAAATATTCTGCATTTTTGTTTGTGAGAAAATTTTTTTCTTCAACATTCCTTGATTTCCAAGGTCTGTTATGTTTCGTATTCCCTTTTCAGCTTTTATTTCCTTTTAAATTTGCTTCTTCGTCTCTTCTTCCTTCATTGTCTGGGTTTCAAGGGTTTTTTGTTCTCTGGCATGTCAATGTGCTGATATAAGATTTTTATTATCAGTGTATTAAATCAGTTGAAGAAGAGGAGATCTGAATAAACATTTAATTAGTCTATCTCAGGCCAAAATTTGAAGAACCCACTCCTGCAAGAAAGTTCAATCCATATTTTTTTTTTGTCTCAGACAGAAGGCAAAGTATTTTTCATTGTTTTGTGGGATTTTTTTATTTTAAAGGGCTTGTGTGAATTTGAGTAAGGATAACGCAGGTAACAGTAAACATTAATGTTTATTTTAGTAAAAAGGAAAACCAAGAATAACTTTCATTGTGAAGGAGGTACAATAGATAATTACCTTGTTTTTCATAACAATATCTCTGCTTTTGCTGTGGCTGCACCACTTTAAGGTCTTGGATACTTATTTCTGGTATTTGCAAAGTATTTCACTTTGTTCTCACAGTTTTTCAGTTACAATGACTGTTTACTCCCAAATATTTTTAAAGCAGAACTCTTTAGTATAACTTTAGTGAACAGTATGACTTTGGTTTGATTCTTCATCACAACTTTAGACAGTATATACTTGAGTGCATAATAATACTAAACAGATGTGTATAGAGAATTTAAACTTGCTGTTAACACTCGAAAGGGAAAAAAACCCTGAAATCTTTCTTCCAAATATATGATTTAAAGGCAATATTTAATATTTAGAATAAACTGAATACTTCTATCTTCTTTTCCCTAATAATGGGACCTCATTAAAATTAAATCTTTGTGTATAACTTTAAGAGGTTCATCAATTCTAATTAAACTGAGCTGTATAACTATACAGGCTTATGATCTTTTTCCAGAGTTGTTTCATAGTGTTTGTCATGATTAATTCCTCTTGAAAATCTTTTTCTGTGTATAACATTGCAAACATAGTGGAATTAAATGGAAATTATAAGCTGGACATGGAATCCTGTTTCTGTTTATTTGTCTGTGTCAAAACTGAAAATAAATGATTGAGAAGATAGGGCAATTATGGCATGTTATTTGACAAATGTAATTCGGTTATTTAGTCCACTGTATGTAAATATTCCCAGTATCCAGGAAACAAGTTGTTGGAGTTCTATTGCTAGCCACCCTCTACCATTGAAGAATTTTAACTGTGTTGTTTGCAACAATTCTAAATTAAATAAAATAATGAAGTCCAACTCTTCTGCCATTAAACCAGTTATCTAAACTGGACCAAAAGTCTCTTTTAATCTGTGGGGGATGGTATTATTTGCCATTCTCTTTGTTTTTGTTATGAAACACCTAAGTATAGTATCAAAGCTGAGATAAAGTGCTTGATTACTACTGTGTACTGGTTGCTACCTGTGTATTGCAGTTGCAGTTTGAATTGTAGGTGTAGTCCATGTGTGTGCTGTATGCATGTTTCTGAAAATTCAAAGATGCCGTTACAGTATGCGAAAGGTTACTCAGTCACACAAGGATGTTGCCATTTTTTCAACTTTCTGACTGCATAAACTGTATGTCTCAAGCAATTGCAGTATTGAAACCTCATATATATAACAGGACAATTTATCTGCTAATTTGTGAGCACCTTCATCCCAAAGTGGCCATTTTTCAGTTTGCACTTGTTCATGCTTTAAAATTTTTAGGTGATGCCAGCAAATAAAAGCCTCTTCTCCCCCCCCTCAAAAAGGAGAGTTGCTGAGATTGTGCAACTACTAAAATATATTAAGTAAAGTGATAAAATAATAAAACTCTTAACCACCTGAAATGTTTGGTATGTGATAATTATTGATCCTTTAAATGTTTTGTCTTGCTGCTGGATCTGCTGGCAATCTTCTGTTAATGTTTTCATTTTGGGGGCTTTCTCATCCCAAAATATATGTGACAAAGTATGAAGTAAAGCAGAGTCGTCATTCTGCACAACCTCTTATGCTGAGCCTGGCTTAATCTATATTAAGTAAATCTTCTGAGTGGTTAAAGTTCATCAGCTTATAGCATATCTAGGTTATGAGGCTGAAAGTAGAGATCTCCAAAGAAGTCTAGGAATTTGTACAAGCTGGTGTAGTGGAAGGTGTTCCTGTCTATGGCAGGGGGGTTGAAACTAGATGATCTTTAAGGTCACTTCCAAACCAAACCGTTCTATGAATCTATGAACTAGAACCATCATGGGGCTGAGCTGATCAGGCCTTTGTAGTTCATCTTCAATGTACTCTTTCTTTTCTTACTCTTGTGGTTACAAATGCAACCATTTGACTTCTTGTTAGTACATGTCCCTTTCAGTGATATTTTTTAATATCAAATTATGCTACCACTGTACTGAACCAGATCTAAATATTAGTCTTAGTTTATATTTATAATATTTGTCATATAAAGTGATATAGCAGAATGCTAAAGATATATGCTAAAATTCAGGTTTGAGTGAGATGTAGACCAGCTTACAGGAGTGCATTACCCTTTGTGGTAAGTAGAAATTCATGTACAGAAGTTTGAGAAGAGTTGGGTTGTTCTATTATCTAAGTTAATTTAAAGTTAATAAATTAAGGGTCATCTGGTTAATGCTGAATGTTAAAGGTGGTACTACGTTCCAGCCTTTTCCCCTACTTTAATGAAATACATGTTCTTCACTCAAGAGACATAAATAATTTCTATGGAATGGGTGGGTTTCTGCATGTCATTATTTAAATGCGGTTATTTTCGTTAATTTCTGTTAAATTCTCCATTGATTGTAGCTGCAGAAGTTCATATGTTAAAAGCTGCAATTGTCTTAGACTCCAATATAAGATGAAAAATGGGAATAATGTATCTAAAATAAGCTTTCAGTACTTCTAAGCTTTTCACTTGTTTTGCAAGCTTTTGAGATTTATTAACCCTGAAAAAGATAGTTTGAAATGTTAACAAACACAACCGTTAATGTGACTTCTGCTTTTCACACAAACAACCTAAAATTTACAAAACCAGGAGGTCACTTGAATGCCTCTAGTTTTGCCCTAAATTTGGTTTAATAGCTTTCTTTCTTTCTTTGAGATTTCTTTGTTAGCAGCAATTCTTTTGTAAAAGATTATGCTTTTTACTGGCAAGGTTAAAAGGTAAATACATCTAATAAAACATGAGAGTATAAATTTTATTATGTAAGTGCAACCACTAAATTTTCAGTGTCAGATATATTGTCTTTATTATTGGTTTTCTTAGACTCCAAAGGAGGAAAGCTGCCAAACCAGATCTTCTGAATGCACCTTGTTTAAAGACTAACCTTGTTTATCTACAGAGCTGACTGTGCACATATGCATGAAGTAAGCATGTGGGGAGAAGAATGAGATTTGCAAGGCTAGAAGACACCAGTATAGTCAGATGGAAGAGGCTTCAGATTAAATCCAAACTTGGATCCTCTTCATTCTCCTAGACAATACTGGTTTTAGGAGCTAGTAACAAACTGTAATTAATTGAGCTTGACATGAACATCTGAGCTCTTGCTCAGATATTTGTGTGATAAGGGCATTTTTATTATTTAAAATGGAAGTTAGAATGCCCTTTTCTAGTGTTGGCTCATTGTGATTTGATCATCAGAACTACTAGAGTAGATTGTTCTTAAGAAGGATTCAAAGAATTAGGGAAACGCTAGGATTTTCTAAGAAATGAAAATACTCTTTCTGAGCATCTCTTCAGAAATCTGATTAATTGTGGAAAAAAATCTAGAAGTAAGCAAGCTATTATCAATACAGACTGAAGGATGATGAGGTTGAGAGCAGCCCTGCTTAAAAGGACTTGGAGATAATGGTGGATGAGAATCTGGACATGATCCAGCAATGTGCACTTGCAGCCTAGAGGGCAAATCATATCCTGGGCTGCATCAAAAGAAATGTGGCCTGCAAATCGAGAGAGGTGATTCCTCTACTACTCTGCTCTGGTGAGACCTCACCTGGAGTACTGTGTCCTGCTCTGGAGTGCTCAGCACAGGAGGACATGGAGCTGCTGGGGCAGGTGCAGAGGAGGGCTATGAAGATGATCAGAGGGCTGAAACACCTCTCCTGTGAAGACGGTCTGGGAGAGTTGAGATTGTTCATGAGGAGAAGAGGAGGCTCGGGAGACTGTGTAGTGGCATTTCAATATCTGAAGGGGATCTACGGGAAGGCTGGGGAGAGACTGCTCAGAAGGACATGTAGTGATAGGACAAGGGGCAATAGTTTTCAACTAGAACAGGGTAGGTTTAGGTTGGATATTAGGAGCTTCTCTTCACAATGAGGGTAGCAAAATACTGGAACATGTTGCCTAGAGATGTGCTGGTGGACACCCATTGCTGGAGACACTCAAGGCCAAACTTGATGGGGTCCTGAGCAACCTAATCTAGTTAAAGATGTCCTTGCTTATTTCAGGAATGTTAAACTAGATTTGAAGGTTCCTTTCAACTCAATGCATTCTATGATTCTATAGGAATACAAAAAAAGGAGTAGAAAACCAGTTTTGTACAGAATGCCAAAGTTCCTGGGTGGGGGATTCATGAGGGTGATGCTGCTCTTCATTCTCTAGCAAACCTCTGAACTTGTTTCATGTTACTGTTTTTTCAGAAGCTTGAGCTTCTGAAAAGGATCAAATTTCCTCACATGATACCATGTTATATATAATGTCTATGTAATTGTTCTCAAATTTTTCAAACTGTTCCATGAAAAAAATTTGTAAGAATATAAGAATTTGCTGCAATGAGGAAAAAGATAATAAACTCGGTTTTGCTTAGTCTCTTATAAACAAAACCCCTTGCATTATTCCCATCTCCCTCTCTAACCACTCTTCCACCATGAACAATAAAAGTCCATAAAGTAGACACTTCAGATTTTGACTGGCTTCCCTGGTGTTTTGCTAAAAATGTAAACAGATGAAAGCAGATGAAAGTTTTCATAGCTTCAGTTTATTTGTTTGAACAGTAAGCAGCGACATACACTGAAATCCATGTTTTTGTGTTTAAGAGCTGGAGTTGGCTTAAATTCATAATGGAATGCTGGAAGCATTTGAAAGATATTTATTTATGGGAGAAGAAAAATCTTCTTGGTGATATTTTTTGTTTTCATAAAAGCTGGAAATTTGGCCATGAAGTTTTATGCCCAGTCGTAATTAAAAGTGTGACTTTCATCCAGCAATGCCATATCACAAAGCTATTACTAGTAACTTGGGTTCTATGCTACTCTATTCTAGTTTTGCAGCTATACATTAATGCTTCCAGCGTCTTACAACGTCAATTCAGTTTTCCTGGACAGTACCTTGTCTCTTAAGACCTAGTTTTACTTTGTGGCCAAACTCTTAATGACTTTTACTTGCAGTTTCTCTCAGAGGCCATCTATCCAAAACATCTCCTATAATGGCATTGATCTTAACATAGCTGCAAAATTATATTCCACCTTCCTGGATAATGTTAGGGATACGAAGTTATTGTGTGTTGTGTGTGGATTCCATAAGAGTATTTTGCTTTTTTTCTGTTGATCCCGTTATTGAAGTCTGTACTGCATTACTGTTTTTTTTTTTTTTCCTTACTGAGGAAAGTTACATTTTGAGTGCATAGTGCGTGGAACTTTAAACTGTAGAATATCGTGGAAGAATTCTTTATTGCCTGTTTTTGCACTTTCCTAACAGTGCTCAACTACACAAAACATGTTTATGTTTCGATGAGTATTTCTCTGTCACTTGGGGAGATAGTTGGGAGAAATACTGAGGTAGAAGACAGACAAGAAGATACAGCTAAATCTAATAAGCAGATCTGTCCCTCTGCTCATGATGACAAACACTGGCAAATAATTGAAAATTTGGAAAGGAGAATTAATCAAAAAAAAGAAAAAAGAGGTGAGGAAAAAAGAAAAGGACTAGTAGAGGTGTTAAATGTTTCATAGCTTCAGTTTGAATGAGTAAGTGTCTTTATGCCAACACAATTGATATCCTAAAATTCCAAATCTCTGGAGAATTATCTAGGTAGAGGTAAGCACAACGTTACAGACTTTGAAAATAAAGTTTGAGCATGGAAAAAGCACAAGCAGAGTGCTGTAAAAGGGTAATATTGGACCCACAGCATTTGTATTTGATACTGCAAGCACTTTTGCTGTTGATTCTTGGTCAGGTCGTAGACAAAGGCCTAAACCTGATGAGCATTCCCTGATGTTTAGCTTACTGTCATTCCTTGGTAGTTGCATTTACAGGATAAGGTGAAATATATAGTGAATTAAGAAATAGCAAAATGCAAAAAGTTCTGAACAGGAGGGTGGAAAGGAGAGGGAGAGAAGTAATAACAGGGCAGAAGTGAAATAAACAGAATATGTGATTGGAGGCGTGGAGCTGAGGGGAATGTCTGCTGTAAGGTGTAGGAAAATAACATGAGTAATTTCAGATGGAAAAGAAAAGTGAAGATCCCTGCTGTATGTATCTAGTTGGGCCTGAATACCCATTTTAGTCATAACCAAATTGGAATGTAAAAATATTTTTTAAGTTCTTCATTAGAATTAAGACATTACATGTTTTATATGCTCTTTCTCCATACAGTTTCTTTAATAAAATATTCTTTAGGCCAAAAAATTAAATAGAAATGTATAATTATGAGTTGATTAATTTTAAAAATATTGTGCAAATTGGTGTTATCTTGCTTCTTAATTTTTTTTTCCCCTACGTGGGACCTCTTTAATAATCATGATTTACTTGTTTCTGTGGCTGGTGCTTCCTGTGTCTGATTTCAGAACAGATTGAATTTGAACAACTTCCTCAATCCGGCTCTTACATAGTGACAAGTATTACATACTTCTATTCCAAATGCTGTGTGGTTGACTAACCTCAAGCCACAGAATGAATATCCCTTTAGGAACAGAGCCTGTACTAATAGTTTTCAGAATATGTATCGTCATCAATCTGTTAGTCCAAGCTGCCCATAGTATAGCCCCTTCTATGAACTCAGGATTAATTTTTAAATAAGATTAGGACTTTCTGTTACTAATCCTTCCTTATTTTTAATGTCCACTGCTGCTGCATTGCTACATTTGATATTTACAGGCACTGTCACATTTGGAGCACACTTTAAAGTTTTCTTTTCTTTTTTTTTTTGCTTTGCTTCCAGGTCCTAAGCTGTCATTTTAAAACAGGAAACTCTGTGTAGCATGCAAAAGAAATTAATAGCTACAATTTCTAATTTCAGACAGTTTTATTGCTCCAGTGCTTTAAGTCATGAAGTTTTTTCTAGATGTTAAATGGTGCTTTCTCCCTATACTGATAGTTCTTCCTGAGTTTATCATCAGTAAATTTAATTGGCTCATTCTCACCTAAGTGGTAAGTGTTGTTTGTGAGACTGCTAAATTAAGTTTGTCCAAAGATCAATCTGAGGTTCTTCAGAAATAAACAGAAGCTAGTAGAACTTATTTTCCACATACTCTATGTAATGTTTTCTGTCTTTGAACAATCTGAGAATATTTGATTGTTACATTTAACTTGTGATAATAGAAGATAGCATTATTTATTTATTTATTTATTTAAGTATATCCAATATGGCAATATTCTACAGCGTCTGATGCAGAATATGAAATTTACATTACTTTTTAAGAAATACTGTTTTCATTCTTCAATCTGTTGTTATATTTATTATTTGAAAGACTTGTTGATACTTCTTTTTATCCTTCTTGTAAGCATTAATTAATTTTTGCCTTGTTTTCATGATTACACTTTTTTGTTATTCTTGATTTCAACTGGTCTGAGTACTCTATTGGTGTAGCTATCTATTCAATAAAGTCAGCAGCTTCTCCAATAGGTGTTTGGGTTTCTTCATTTTAAGCTGCTCTTTCCAGACAAGCTCATGGGAAAGTGCAGAATCTAAGTATCTTCCACATTTTAGTGGGTTTGGTGTTCAGGTGCTTTAGTTCTTTGTTTTGACCTTCTGAAGTGAAAATGCTTTTATTTCAGGCCTGGCTTTGTTCATCTTCGAGTTTAATCTTAAATGCTTTCTAGTTGTCAGTCCAAGGTTATGTTCCACACTCTTATTTAGCTGCTTAAAAAAATGTGTTAGATAATGTAACTTCTACTTGATGCTATATGGCAAAAAGTCACAAACTGCATCTCAATCAGATTTCTTTATTCCTAGTACTGGTACTGCATGTTCTTGAATGTATATTGGGAATGTTGAAAACTGTAGAAATTAATTAACTTCTAGTAGCGTCTGCCTGCAGACCAAAACCATCATGTTGCCATAAAGACCGAATTTAAGAAGAAAGATCTCCTTCCAAAATTCTTTGGTGGGTTAAAATCACAAGGGAAGACAGATGGTGTTTTATTTTTACTATTTAACTCGTTATTCACATTTACTTCTGCCTTTGACTGATGCAAAATATAGGGTTTTTCAGACTTGCAGGAATTTTTTGTGGTTTTGGAATAGCATGTAAAGTTACTAGATACAAATACAAAGAAATTGCTTAGTATAATGTTAATATTTTTACTGAGCTAAAGCTGTTTTTCACCTGGGAACAGTGTATTGGCATTACATTAATTTATCAAGACTTCATTCACTGTTAGTGCATGCAGTTTTGAAATAGATTCTTGACCACCTGTAGTTGATTATTTAAACAAATGTAAGTTCTCAATGTTTAAAAGCTTATTATGATAGAAATTGCATTAATATGTGTGTATATTCATGTGTGTGTATATATAAGTTTAAACAAATAAGTTAGGAATGTCTGATGTATTGAATTAGACTTGATTTTTTTTTTTTTTATTAGTAAGAAAGAAAATATACCTCATCATCTTTTTACTTCTGGTAGTTTCATGTAACATGATGGAGGCTGAAGTTTTTTGACTTAACACTTGTTCCCCCCAAAAGTTTACAACTGTAAAATTTATTGTTCATTAAAGGAAACTTCTAGAAAGCATATAGTGGATGGAATTAAATCTAGGTACTCACATTTCTTCTTCTTCTGATTTATTGTATAGATTAATAGTGTGAGTATATGGGCATTAAGTATGCTCCTGTGTGCATATATGTGTAAATTCTCCTAGAATAGTTTGTTACTGAACATTTATTCTAACAGATATTCAGAAATAATCTTCAGATTCTTGTTTGCTTAAGTCGGACTTCTGAAGTGCTCCCTTTGCAGAGTATATTAGAGCAAATCTGAAGAGTTTAATCAGAAACTACAGTGTGCTTAGGCAAGTTAGACAGCAGAATGGCTGCCTTGTTATAATCATTATGTAGTACTCAGATTTATATTTATTTACAAGTCAGTTTAAAATTACGTTCTTTCAGTAAGCACCAAGACAATGATTCAGAACATTCCTTTACATCATAGTTACTGAAGGAAGAAAAGACAGTAGGACCAGGTGACTGATCCATTTCCACCAGAACATTATCAAAGATACTCTGTGAGCGAACTAGAAAGTGCTAACAACAAAAAGTTCAAAATTGTGGTTACTTGCTGTGTTTACCACAAAGGACATCTGTCAATATCTTACAAAATCCAGACACACATTAAAAAAGTTATTTAACTTATTTAAATTATTAGACTGAGGATGACAAATTACAAGACTGAATCATTGTTTGTTTAAACAGTATGAGTTGCCAGAGAGATCACTACCCTCCTACATTGTTTCTAAACAACTTTGCTTGGGAAAATGACCAAGTTTTTTGTAATTTCTGACTTTTCCAGGATGCATTTGTTCTGCAACTTAAAGCTGTTAGATATGCTCTAAGTATTTGAATTACAGATCAGTTGGATGGCAGTGTTAGTCAGCATCTTCAGCTGCTGTGTCTTTTTTAAGGGTGATAGGCAGAGCGTGCAGTGTTGCTTCCCTTTTGCGTTCGTCCATGTGCCTCAATGTGTGTGTGTGGTGGCTTTGAGAAAAAGCAGTTCCAGAGGGGCAGGTAGCTCCATCTCTGAGCATGTTTCATTCTGCCCTTGCTCATATGGAAGGAGCTGCAGCAAAAGGTAGGCAGGAGGTGACACAACCACCTTCAGGGAGTGGTGAAGGTTAGTGTAGGAACTGTAGCAAAGAGGAAAAACTATGGTGTTTGCAGGATGGAAAGCAGAAACTGTGAGGAAGAGGATATGGTAGCAAGACTGGGTCAGAGCAAAAGGAAAGAGAGGCTGCAATGTGTGGTGAGGAGACAAGAGCTGTGGAATGAAGACAAAAAGGAGAAGGCAATGGCCATGGGCCGCTTTAGAGAACATGGAACAAGCCGTTCAGACTATGTACTTAGAACAACTTGTCCTACTTTTTATATTATTATACTATTATTGTCAACATTAAAATGGCTCGTGCAAGAACACGCACAAGTAAAATGATGTATTCTTTGTCCCTTTTAGTGATATAACAGCATAAGCAGATGACTCTGGCACTGATGAAAGTTTAGTCCTTGAGTTTGGAGTTCAGGACCTGGCTGGAGTGCTATTGACCTGCATATATCTTTGCACTTAGATAGCATTCTGGGACATTAAGATCATTTTGCTCCAATTTTGAGGCATCTTAAGTTGTCTCTTGTGCTACATAGAATGACTTTACATCTGCCAAAATTTGGAGACTTGACAATGTCATATAATTTGATATATGTGTTAACTTTTAAAACATTTCATAACTACAAATGCTAAACCAGTTTTATATGTCCACATATACTTTTTCATTATTTCAAGTTGTGTTGCTTTGACTGTACCACACACGCTACAAAAAAAAAAAATAAATGTGAACCAGAAGCATAGCTGAATTTAGACTGTTTTTTTTGTGTAGGCTAACACTCTGCTTTGATAATATGATACTTAGCTTAGGTAACCATTATGAAGACCTTAATTAGTCAAAGCAGTGTGCTGAATATGTGTAAGTGAAAAAATGACCAAACATATTTCAAATACAGATATTATGTTACTTTGAAATAATTCAATATATTAAAGAAAACAGTATTATTTTTTCTAAATGTATGTATATAAAAGATACTAAAATGGTTGTATAAATACATAAGATTCTGAGACCTTGCATTGTTATAAACCGTGCAGTAAAATCTGATTTTCTAATAATAATCCAGGAAAGATCAGGAAGAACTTCTGTCTAGCTCTTTCCTCAGCTTCATTTCTGACTTTTGCATGAGTTAAGAGTATTCTTTTGTTATCCATCCTTATAGTTTGTCTGAAATTATTTTCAAATGTAAAAGTTTTTTAAAAAAACACCCCAAGCTAACACTTCCCTCTCCCTCTTCCTTTTTGGGTATTTTAGATCTTTCAGGTGAAAGTGAAAAATAAAACAGTAGAAGACATGGGCATACTTTTCTACATGTCAAAGTAAGTCAAGTAATTCAAAGCAAACTTTTTCTTTTTTTTTTTTTTCTTATTTTTTCACTCATCCATCAGTGGTGTATTTGGGAGCATAGAGGGCATCTCACTGGATTTTATTGTGAATGTAGCTTTCCCCTTGCTTATCAGAACTATTTTGCCACTTTCATATTTTCTTTTAGCTGCTTCAAAGTTTATGACCCATCTGTTGGACACGAACAAGCTAGCAAGCTGGCTTATAAGAGCAGCCTATCTGGTTCAGCGGTAGTTTGAAGCAGAACCTGCTAATGGAGGGAGAGAATGTTGTGTTAAGGAGCAGACTCTTACAGCACTGTAGATGTTTTTGTAATAGAGTGGATATTGGGGAGTAGGGAATTTGAGTGGCTTTTGACTGAGAAAAAGAAAGGTAACAGATTCCGCTGAGAGCTCATTCTCTCAAAGTACTGAACATTAAACAGTGAAAAATTGCTTCCCAAGTTCTGTTGTCACAATCTCTAAATCAGCCATTTGCATGCATACTTGCAGATAATTTCTATATTGAAGATTATATATAAAAATTAATGAAGATCCTGTATTCAATTTCAGGGTATCAGAATTCAACAGGTCCACAACTTTTATAAAGTTAAAAAGTTTTTGCTGTTGCTCACTGATACAATGAATTTACCTGGATTATCTTGCTGAAATTTAGCTGCAGTACTAGAACGCCACACCCCAGTCTGCCTCTTCTCCCCCCCTGCTGGGTCTTGCAGACAGGTGTCTTGACAGTGCAAGTGCCAGTACTCCCTCAGCTGCATCTGCTTTCAACTCTACGTGGCAGTGTGTTATTGGACTCTAGTGCAAGGCTTGAGGAGTTTTATTTATTAAATAGTTAGACTTTAATGTTGGTGTTGAATTTGATGAAGAATGTTTACTTGGTTTGAAAACTCAAATGGCTTCTTTTTTGAGAACTATGTTTTTTTTGCAATGTAAAATTACTACAATAGAGTAGTTTTATGTATGTAAGAAGATGCTCCACATTTGTACAACTTAATATGAATATACAAGGAGAATATTGCTCTTACATATTAGTAAGTACAGCTAGAAGTGATAGAAACAGAACTGTTGTTAATCTCTACTAATAAAATTCTGCATAGGGAATGTGTAAGTTAAGAAAATAGTAATTCAATATTCAAGGTATGGTTATAACCACTCTGTTGTAATGTTTAAAATTGCAAGGTAAGGCTGAGCTTTTATGACTTGTTTGCCCATGCATGTACCTGTATTTGGTATGTTGTCATCTTTCTCTGTTTATAAGTAGAAAAATGCAGTTTTGTTTTTTTTTCCTAACTGTATACAGCATATGTTTGCTGTGTAGTGTGATGGGAGAGAGCAGGTCTGTCTGTGGCTTTTAGGAGCTGCAGCTAATTAATTTAAATTCTCAATCTGCTTTGGTGCCTCTTAAGTAGACTACTTCATTTTCTGTGCTTGTAGACTAATCATAGGTGTCAACTCAATGGTCAGGATATTTCTTTAATGCAGGTATTTGAAGCATCTGGGTGACTTAAAAAATACTGGTCATAAAGCTTTTCTGTGTTTTTTCTTTTTGTTGGTCATGATTTTCCTCTCATTTAAATCATGTTAGTAGTTTTAGTTCAAAAGTGCAGTTAGCATACATTTTGAAGGACACAGCGTTATCTGTGTGTTTCTTTTTTCTCCTTCTAGATGTGTGCACATAGAAATTATTGTCTGAGTTGTCCTAATATTTGTTTACAGCAGTGGGATGTTTCCAGTGAACACTTAAAACATATGGCTATTGTCTAATCTTTCTGCAGACATCCCCTTATAAAACTGATTTCCTACTTTGACACTTGGCATTTATTTAAAACTATTTCACAAAGGGTTCTCAAATGCACAAAACCAGTAGAAAAATCCCTTTTCTTTTGAGGAATTTTTGTTTGTTTGTTTTTTTGATTGGTTGGTTCTTTTTTTCTTTATGGATTAAAATAGGTGCATGTGACATATCTCTTCAGGATCCTCAGCCTTATCCACTTTGGGTAGGAGCAGCACTGCAGGTAGATGAGGTCCCCAAGCCACACTTGCCTCTGAATACCCAGGACCTCTGAGTATCATCAGGCCCCCAAGTGAGGCTGCACCAATGTGTAGGCTAAGATCTAAGTGAAGAAAAATAGAAGTGGAAAAATGAAGTGAAACATAGAAACCTTGCTTTTGAGGCGTTCCTCATTTTGAAAATATGATTTTTTTCCCGACAAAACAGAAACCATGTCTAAGGACATACTTAAATAAGATTGTGAAATATGTTGGAAATAAAAAGTATTATGTAGAATAGTAATAAATGTATTAATAACACGGTAATTTGCTGAGAGTTCTAATCATTCTGTACTTCATATAGCTGTATCCAGATTCATCGCTGAATAAACATTAGTTTGCTACCATTAAAGAAGGAGAGTTTGGGTACTTTTATATACTCTGATGAGATGGAGATCTGAGTACTGATATAGAGATCTCAGCTGAGTTTAGTTTAGGAAATAAAAGGGGGTTAAAACTCTGAAGAAGAAGGAAGCAAATTTACTTCTCCCTATTACAGAATTTTTCTGGTGTAGTATTTAGTTATTATCCATCCAGTTTTACTGGAGAAGTCCTGCTGTAATTTTGCATGAGGATACCACACAAGTTTTGGCACTGAATTTTTTTTGTGGTTTGAGCACTTGGCTTTTACTAGTCTGTGCTACCACTAGCTTCTCAGTAACACTGAAAACTTTTTTAAACTACAAATTTTCAAGACAGAAAATCATGTTGATGTTGTAAGTGAAAATGTAGGCTCTAATCTACTTACTACTGTCAAACTGGTATGTCTTTGTATCAGTTGACCTTTCAAGCTTTTGATACCAAATTGGCTATGTAGCATTACAAACTTTCATTTACTTCTGTTTTCAATATTCCATTTAATTACTTAGCTCATTCTAATAAATGAATTTGTTCTTACATCCTGAAAGTATAGTTTTACATTAATTGCTATATGTGTTTTCACATTAGTGCTGAGTATCCTAGCAACTTAATTCCCTGGTAGTTTTTCTTACTTCATATTTATTACTTCTGCAATTTGACCAGCTTTTTTTTTTTTTTTTTTCTTGTCTGCCATGCAAATCTAAGCATAGATCTGTCTAATCACTCATCTATATCTTCAACAAATGGGGAATATACACTTATAAAACGGAGTTCAGATTAGTCAAGTCTATTGAAAACAGATGTCATGTGGATATTCTTGCTATGTTAATGGATTTCTAGTCTTTATTGTTTATTCAGATGAGGTAAATGTGCATTTTTGCCCTGAAATGTCTCTTGACCCTGAAAAACTATTTTATAATCTTCATTGCATACAGAGTTGTGTTCTGCAAATTGGCATTCATATTGGGGAGATCATCCTGACAGGTGTGTGTTTTCGCCTTCAAGGCTGTTCGTTTTGGAAACTAAATGGAAAGAATGCTATTATTTTTTGATGTGTATGATGTTGTAACAAATAGGTTTTGTACATTGGCTATCTAAATATATCTGTTGCTTTTTGTTGTAGGCTTTATTTTCTTTCTTTTTTTTTTCTTTTTTTAATGTTTGTAATGGTTGGACAGGTCTACTATTAACGTGGAATAAAAATTGTAATTTATTTAGCATTACTTTTATTCTGGCTAGTTCCTTTTAAAAGGAGACCATTTTGGGGAGAAATCTGTTTACATTTTGGGGCCCTGAGATAGAAAACAAACATCATCCTGGACATAAGATTAACATCAAGCTTAGAGAAAATAGGATTGGAGTGCTGTGCTGCTGGAATTATTTTAAAGTGTGCAGGGGATGGGGAATTAAAGGACAGATGTTTCTCCATGTAAACTTGTATGGATATTTTAAATATGAAAGCAATGCTGATATGTTTATTAAATTATATGTGTGTATTTTTATAAGAAGAATTGAAAGTCTTTTCTGACATTACAAATTTAAATGTAGAAGTAAACAGAGTTAGTCAAAACGATGCACAATACTTGGTTGCTGAAGTGCTCACAAGCATATGCATCAACTTCAAGACTATAGCTTGATATAATGAATTTCCCTCTCAGGCTGTAAGGAACCTGTTCGGAAATGACAAAGTTGACAAATCTGTTTCCGGAAATGCAAAGAATGCCTGTGATACTTGATAATCTTTGCTGAACAAAATCCAAAATTTTGCTTTGGGAAAAATGTGCCTTGTTAGAAAAACAATGCCTGCAAATACCTATTCCTACAGCGTACCTGCCTTGGAGGCTGTAAAGTCAGGAGACCTGAGCGCTGGAGTTTTTGAGAATCCCTGTGGAATCCCTGTGGTCAGGAGATGCACAAAGAATTGCAACAGAACCTTCTGGCTGCTGCTAGGCATTGGAAGTCCTTGGGGAAAACAGCAAAGCAGATTTAAATCTGATCTCACAAATCTGCTGTGGAAAGCATAAGTCCTCACTTCAGCTTGAACTCTGCAGTTCTGTGCTCTGTGAATTTAGAAATATGATTATAGCTTTCCTTTTCTCTCTCTCCCAACTTTCCCAAGACTCTGGATTTTTCTCTTTGTGTGTAGTATCTATTCAATACTTCATCTTTCAGGTTGGTGGATCGAATGCTTATGCCATTTAATGAGCAAAGTTAATTTTTTTGAGTCTTCCCAATGAAAGACTCCTTACCAGTCCCTTACCCTTATGTTTTCAGTGCTAAGAGTATTAAGAAAATGTGTAGTTATTATAAGAATTCCTAGGGGAAAAAAATAAAAAGATTGATATCCATCTTAGCTTAAGAATGCAAGATATTAAAAGAAAAAATAGTAGTAATTAAAACATCCTAAAAATTTCCTTTGACTAATTAGACTGAATATGCTGTATTGACATATTTTCGAGGAACAAATGAAGAAAAAATAGAGATCTAGGTTGTTTTAATCAATTTTTATTAATTCTGCCCTGAAGCTCTTTATGATTTCAGCATGGAACACAAACATGCAGAGCAACAGACAGAGAGGAAATCTGTCTCATTAATCTCTTGGATAGAGCATGGCAGAGAGACATTTAGGTTGCAGACAGGTTTTATGCATAACATGCTGTCCATATTTGCACCCAGGCCAGAATGCCTTCCATCTCCTGGTTCAGAAAACTATTAGTACAGGGAATGCAGTCAGAGAAGGAGTGAACGAAGTTTCCTGTCTTCAGCTTGAGAGGCAGGGAAAAAAAGGCAGAGATCTCTGGACTTTCCTGCCACGGAAAGAATTCCTGATAATAAACTATGTGTAACTGTGTCTTATCAGAAGCCTTGGTTTTCAGGTTAACAGCTTTATTTCTAAATCACAGGAAATATGTGAAAACATGTAAATAGCTGATTTTCAAAGTTTTTATTATTATTATTTTGGTTTTGTTTTTCCAGTTGGGGTTAAATGATTTTTCCCACATTTAAAATAAAATTCTCCAAAAATAATTGAAAAAATATAAATATCAGTTGTGCAGCAGATGAGATGAAGATGATACATTGACAAGTTTGGCAGTTTATTAATTATTATCTGCACTCTGGAAATCTACCAGTCCTTCAGCAGCAGCTGGAAACCTCCATAGACCAGGCTCCAGGTGAGAGCTCTCATATATGCTTGGCAGAGGCATTCAGATTTCTCCCTTAAGCCAGTGCTCCAAAATGCATTAAGGCTACCTATTACAGAGAAAAGAGACATGGAAACCTGGGCACAGAAAGGCTGTTCACCCAAGTCTTTATATAAATTGCTAACATGATAGCAGTCTGTACTGAAGTTGCAGACAGTGGAAAATAATCTCCCCAGGTAGTGTGCCTTGAAATTTCTGGTTTCATAAAATGTTAATCATCTGTAGGACATTTTGATAGTATTTAGCATTTTCCAGAATTTCATTAGAAAATAACATCTCTATATAAGAACCAATATTGAAAATGCAGCATATTAAAGCTGTGTAAAAAGAGATGCTAATCTCTCTCCAATACAGAATATAATTTATATTACACTTTCTGCAATATTGTCTGAAAGTAACACATGCTGTAAGTACACAAACTCTGTGTTCTGTAATAGATCATAAATGCAATTCTTGTTCTTACAAAGAGCAGAGGTTTTCTATATTAGTATCCATATGATCTGTATTCCTAATGTCTATTTAAAAAGGGCAAATCCAAAGCTTTATTTCTTTGAGTGTAAAGGTTTCTTATTTAGTAACTTTAATGGTCATTCACTTTTTCTAATGAGCTGTGTTTTAGAAGCTGAAAGAACTGAGGAGTTTTCTAAGAGAAAAGGGTATAGGAGAAGGAAACCCAGCTGGAAGGAAATCCAGCTTCTTTGGACTTTGGCTAGATTACACAATAAAATGTCTTTTTTTTTTTCCTCCCTCCATTTTTTTTTCCTTTGCTTTTTATGTCACCTCCAGTATTTTGAGTTCATTGCTGAATCAGCGTGAGGGGAGAAAGAAATGGAGTGCAGTATCAGAGTATCCAGTTTGATAGAGGAGAGATGAGTTCTAAAAGTATAATGTGAATCTTCATAAGGCATGTTTTCTGCATTGTATTTGCATTTTTGCTTTGGAGACCTACAGTTTGCTATCATAATCAGTCTTTTCTCTCTAAAGTGTATAAATGCTAAGTCACTATTTAAATCCTATTAACTTTTTGGAAAAGTATCAGTAAATGCAGAGGGGAGGATTATAGCCAACATCTTTTGATGTCTTGCTACATGATATAATAGTAAGTCTTGACTATCTGGGTTGGGTAAATATGTTTCTTGACAGATGAAAGCTGAGACCCGTGGAATGAACTGAAGTGTTCACTGATGTCTAGCTTGCATGTTTTCCTGATCAGTATGTTTAAAGTATATCCTCTGCTTTTAAATTGCTCTTTCCTATGGATGCTTTATGCATACTGGACCCTTACTGTTAAATAAATAACTTAAAATAAATAATAATTAAAACTGTGTAAATATAATTGGTCTCAAGTGCTATAGTTTATCTGACTCTATTAAATATGGCTTTTGCAAGTTTTAACAGTTTTATTTTCTTTGATATTAAGACAATCTTCATAATTTGTGAAGTTTTTTAGCCTGTCTTGATAGTTTTCTCAAAATTATACAGTTTCCAGATTTGTTTTCGTTTTCTGAAAAAGCTAATACCTGCCAAGTGAAGTGGTATGATTACTCATTACTGATAGAATAAAGAATTGTCTCAGTTCATGCAAACTTCATGTAATACTAGCAAAATGAGAGAAACGAGAGAAATGAAGAATTTATAATATTGGCATTTTTGAATGGTGTTTGAGAATTCAATCTGCAGCAAGGATATATTGTGAAAACCAAATTAATTCTCCAAATAGCATGCCCTAAGAGTACAATACTTTAATTCTGACCACTAAAGTGAATGTTCCAGGCTTACATTGTTGCACAATTAACTCACTTGAATGTAATAGCTTTGATAAATATTCTTCGAGTATTTTTAAATAAGTATTAGTGCCTAAAAATAACAAAAAGTTTTAAGTGATATTGCTTTTCTGTGGACTTCTTCATGGTTCCACACTTGCATTCTGTACAGGCTAGCTATCAGCCCTGGTTTGAAAACAAGGGAAAGATGCTGAGCTGAAATTACTTAAACGAGGAGAAAAGAAGACATCCTATGCATTTCCTTTGAGAAGAAGCCATTGCCACCTTTGGGAACTAATTCTTCCTCTTCCTACCATGTTGAGACTTCTAGATCAGTTATCACAAACCTCCCACTCTAGCCAAGGCATTTAGATAGTTGGCTTCCAAACTAAACTTGGAAAACTGTTTCCAAGGATATTTACTCCATTGTTCTATTTCTTATATTTTCAGTGAAGAGTAATTGCACTCTGGTAAGACCTCACCTGGAGTACTGCATCTGGCTCTGGTGCCCTCAACATAAGGACATGGATCTGATGGAGCACATCCAGAGGAGGGCCACAAAAATGATAAAAGGGCTGGAATACTTCTATAAGGACAGGCTGGTGGACCTGGGGTTGTCCAGCCTGGAGAAGAGAAGACTGTGGGGAGACCTTATAGTGGCCTTTGAGTACCTGAAGGAGGCCTACAGGAAAGCTGGAGAGGGGCTGTTTACAAAGGCCTGTAGTGATAGGACAAGGGGAATGGCTTCAAACTAGAGAAGAACAGATTTAGTTGGCTCTTAGGAACAAGTTCTTTACTATGAGTGTAGTGGAACACTGGAACAGGTTGCTCAGGGAAGCAGTTGAGGCCCCGTTCATAGAGATATTCAAGGCCAGGTTTGATGGGGCTCTGGGCAACCTGATCTAGTGGAAGATATCCCTGCACACTGCAAGGGGGTTGGACTAGATAACCTTTGGAGGTTTCTTCCAACCCAAACCATTCTATGATTCTATGATTTATGTTTCAGATAAGATAATTTGGCTGTATCTTAACTCTAGCCTTGTTATGTGTTGATACTGGTGACTTTCAGTAATTCATTCAGTAATTTATTTAGAATTATATTTATTTTGTCATTCATTTTATGTAATTCCACTGGAACTTGGTATATTTGGAAACCTCAGAAACAGTACTTTGTATCCCATTTTGTTGATTAAAAATATACGTGAATGAGTATTCTGTTACTCTTCTCACATCCTTAATTTATGCAACATTCTAAAACCATTCACTTTTAAAATATTTTTTTTAATTAGTTGGAACTTGCAAAATGTTTGTTAAGTTTATGCAGCAGAGTCTTTTATATTAGAAATGCTGTATAATTACATTTTCCCAGTCATGAAAAATGAATTAGTGCTGCATTTTATGTGATGACAAATTTTCCTGTTTGTTCTAATTTTACTGAATAGTGTACCGTAGCTTTTTGGCACAGCTTAGAATAACTCTATTTAGCTATGAAAGTAGGAACTGTGCTTAGTACCAGAAAAGGCCAGTATTGTGTGTAAACAATTAACTTACATGAAAACAAAGTAAAACAACGAGGATGGCATGAGGGCATTGGCTATCAGACACCAGTACACCAGTTTGTCTAGACAACTGCGATCAATGAAAGTGCTTGAAGTGGAGCTTCAGACGGACTGTTGGGCAAGTCGTACAGACAATTTCTCTTCTGGGAATACTAGTACATTCCTGTCTAACTTCCTTTTGACAGTAGTGAAGTAGGAGATGGAAGACACCAGATATAGTATTTTGTGTTTTGTTTTTTTTTTTTTTTTATTTTTCAGTGCTCATGGAGAAAGCTAGTGTTTCCTATGGGAAAGTATTTTTAATGTTTTCCATTCTACATGAAAATGGAAAATGCCCGAGAGACAAATTCTCAAAAGAAAACCTATTGAGGTCTGTCAAAACACTTTGTTTTGACAAATATGCCCTGCTGATACATTGGTTTTAACCTTTATTAAAGATTGGTAATCAGATTGCCTACTATTTGATGTGGTTGGCTCATTAGCCACAATTCTTACTGATGCTTCCTCAGCTCATGTAAATTGTCAGGTGGAACCAACCAACCTTGTTCTTGCTTAACACCAGAGAACTAGGAAATGTTTCATACTAGCAAACAAAAAACGCCACCAAATTGGAGTTCACTGAATTACCTCCATTTCATGTAGCTTTCCTAAGAAGATCCTGCTAATATGTGAAAAGAAGGATTTTAGACAGGAGTGAAGGAGATAATGTCTAGTAATCTATTTCCTGAATTAGATTGCTGTTCTGGAGGTGTCTTTTAATGCTCAAGTTAATATCTAGATATTTGCTTTTCTTTCAACTGTGTATATGCTTTTTGCCATCGAGCTGCAGTGCTTCTTTATAGTACATGTTTAAAGTTTAAATTGTTTTAATGTTGTATCTAAAGTAATAAATGCATTGTTCAAACAGTACAGAATACTTTCCATGCCTCTCTGCGTTATTCATAGTGCCAGAGGAATCTCTGGTGAGTCACTTAATTCGGTGTTTTCACTTGTCAGTTGGAAGGCTTCCTCAGCTTTGAAATCGGAATGCTGTGTGAGATAGTCAAAAGCTTTCAAGAAGTCAATGTATATTGCATTCGCTGTGCTTTCCTTATCTGCGTAGACCGTCCTTTTGTCACAGGGGGAATTTGGATTGGTCAAGCATGATTCGCTTTTGTAAATCCATGTTGACTGCTCCTTACTGGCCTTTTTTACATGTTTCAAAATTAATTGCAAGGATTTACAATCTGTGGCTCGTGCCTTTCTTGTTATCCCAGGTGGTCTTCTGCTTTCTTTTTAAAACAAACAAACCATAAAAACAAAACCAAAAACAAACCCCAAAACCGTAGTGAATGATTTTGGCTTTGTTTGAAAGCCTTTGGAAATATTTGGGAAGTCTGTAGATGGAACATCATTAGCTATGTGCTTGTTGCTCATTACAGAACTACAGTATGTTTCCAGGCTTCTCTTAAAAAAAAAATCCATTTTGACTTTTCCAATATAAATCATACTTATCTACACATTCTACTAAAATGACTCTGTGTTATGGTCCCTTCTGTTTTGCCCAATGCAGGGAGCAGGCATATGGACTTGCTGTTCATTTAACAAACCATGGAACAACTACTACTGTTTCCAGTTTGTAGATGTAAAGGTAATTTAAATGTAAGATAGCACGCCAGCTGTGAAGTGTTGCACAGCAAGGAGTATATTCTGTTGGAGGTACAGATCCCAACCAACTTAAAACTTTGTAAGTTTTGATTTTTGGGGTTTTTTGTTTGTTTGTTTGTTTGTTTTTTAACTGAAAAGTATGGTCAATGTTGCCTTAAAGATCCATTTTCTGTTGCTGATGCTGATCAGAACATTCATATATTGGACAAATATGAATATTAAAGTAGTCTACTGCCTAGCTTAGTAGCTATAGTCTGTTCCATCTGGCTTAAGGTATGATACAATTAAATATGTGCTGCTTTGTGACCAATGGAGGAAAAAAATCTGCTTTAAAAATGAAAGTTCATGATGTGTTAACTGTGCAGAGATCAGAGGAGGGTTGTTGTCACAGACAGCTCAAGCAACACAGAAGCAATCATCTTCACAGAATATTACAGCAGAAGCAGTTTTTTTAATATGCTAGTTATAACAGCTGTCTCCATTATTCTAATGTGACCTTTTTGATAGTATATACAGTTTAGACTGAGTCTAAATGATTTGGATAAATAACCAAATGATGCAAGTAATTTGAAGATCGGTATGTGGTGCAAAATCAGAGTCTTGGTGCAATTAGGTGTCTGCTTCATATGATGTGAGACTTCTATTTTTCCTTCCAAAATCTTTTATTAAAACAGAACACATGTTTCTAAGTGAGCTTAATGGTTAGTCACCTGGAAATTCATGCTGCTCCAGCAGAAATAGGAAAAAAAAAAAGAGAAAAAAAAAAAAAGAGATGCCAAAAGAAAATAACAGCAAGGTGAAGATCTTTGGTGAAACTTTCCAGTGTCTCAATGTCCAATAAGTGTCCAATTATCTCAGTGTCAAATAAGTTATGATGGAGCTACTTTCTCTGTTACAGGTGATGTTCCTCTTTAATTAGGCATTTGGTCTTATTCAGTCATCTTTATCATCTTCAATAGCTAAGTATTATCAGCTAATTAATTTACTTTCATTTTTATCTCTTTGCAATAACTTAATAATGGACCATCTATATCTAAAGCACACAATTTCATCTCAAATTTCAGTGCAAATCCTTCCAGATTTCCACCAGTGACTTCTTTGTTGTGAACTATGAACATGTGCTACTGACCGATGTGTTGGTCATTGACTTCCTCAGGCTGCCTTGTAGTGGATTTGCTTCCTTAAGCACCTTTGGAAAGTACATTGTTGGAAGACACTTGCATTTCACAGTAGTCCCCTGTTCATGACTTTTTGACCCCTTGAGAAAACTGCAGCTTTGTGCAGGTAGCTTTGTGAGGTGTCAGTCCCCTTTACAAAAGGCATGATGTTTTTTATGTAGTATGTCAAAGTTTAATTTTCAAGCCTTTTGACCTGTTCTTAGTTACAGTTTCTACTTATTTACTCAATAAATTGAAAAAAGCTTTTAGAACCTAGATATAACTGTATTTTCCCTTTGATAGCATTCTATAGTTAGTAGTTCAGCTGGTACTTTTTTCCCAGTTTTGCATGACACCTCTGAAGAGATTAGTAGTTACAGAAAAGGCATGTCTGTGAGACATGCTCACTTGATGTAGGAAAATGAGAAATAGGAATGTGCGATATATGGAGTCCTGTTAGCTGAGTAGTGAGAGTAACAGGTTCAGCAGTGTCCATCACTGAGAACAGGGGAACACTGTTTTCCTCTTTATAGACACTGGCAAGGGTTTCAGTAGCTTAAAATGCATCACTAGTATTTTTAGTTAATACACTACATAAACTGAATTATTCTGCTCTACAAATGAAAGTATATTGTATAATATAGTTTCACAATGTGTAATGGGCACATATGAGGTAGATATTCTCTGTTCTGTAAATCAACTGTGAGCAATGCACATTTATTCTGATGCATCCTGTCTTTCTGCAAGAATTAACTGATTTGGATTCAAAATTGTCTGTGTGTTCAGTGGGCAGAGCTCACACTGTCAGTGCAAAGAATTTGGTCACGTCTATCTACAAATATCCATTATAGGCTTGAGTATTTAAAATTTGTTATAAAAATTAACAGTGTATAGTTAATAAAATAATTACTTTCTGTATTTTTTAGTAATTAAAAATGGTTGGGCTCTGTATTACTGGTATATGCTCAGAATATGCAAGTATACAGGTGCAAAGACAAAGACTGGTTAAAACATGCTAGTAATAATTGAAATAATTTAGAATTAAAGGTAATTAAAGCCATAGAAGATAGTTAAATAGAAAGATGATGTACCTATTATGTTTCCTGTATATTTAGTGTTTAAATTGATTAAAAAAAAAAAAATCATTTCCTGAATTCTGTGAAGCTTACCTAGGTCTGCTTTGTTTCAGGAAGAATCTGCTATTTCATCTTGATACTAAGATTTCCCTGGCTGCTTCTCTGGTACTGCTTTCTCTGCTGACTAAAAGCTATGTCTGTATAAACCGTGGTTTATGCTTCTTACCAGTTGAATGTCAGTAACACTAGTGTACCTGTTGAGCTATGCTTGTAGAAGCTCACTGTAGAGTGAGGTTTCACAGACAGCAGCAGGAAAGTAGTTTCTCTGTGAGAACTTTTTACCATGGATGTAAAACTAAATGAATATCCAGGTTGGAGTCTGTGGGATTGCAAGCTAAAAATAACTTAATCTTTTCTTGTAGACTGAGCAAGCTCCTTATGTTGTTCTTTAATGTATAAATAACTCTAAGTTAGCGTAACCCTAGAGCAGTAGCTTTGTTTCTTTGCTTTTTTGTTAGGTAAATGCATTCAGAACTCGAATTCTGTGTTTAGATCATTGTTGGTGTTTTTGAAAAGAACCAAGTTTGGAAGAATGTCACGAAACTGCCATCAGAATTCATTATAACTAAAAGAAAAAACAACAATCTGCTGTTTCACAAATCCTATCCTGTGAAACAATATTTTGCCTGAAATAGAGGAGTAAAACTGAAAATAAACAAATATACAGAAAGAAAGTGTTTTAAAGCAAGTATACAATAGCATTAAAACTCACTGCGACTTTACGGAAATTCTGTTTCTACTTGTAAAAACTAGTCTATCACAAAAACAGTTCTGCTTTTGAGTGCTTAATTGCTTATTACAATTCACATCCCTTTCTCACTATGTCTTTGTCCAACATTAGCTGGATTACTTAAAATGGATTACTTAGAATAGCAGGCATACTTTTCTTCATTCGTTTTTCTTCCACATGCAGTCAGCAGAGCTTCTCTTTGCATTGCCATCTCTCCGGCTCAAAGTTAATCTGTACAAATTATTAAAGATTCTGTTGCCAGCAGGAACTGAAGTTAAACTAGTGGGACAGCCAGTTATTCACTGACATAAATTCAGACATTCTGATGAAAGGCCAATGGAAAATTCAGAAAAGGTCAGCAGAAAACTGAGAGAATGATTTCTGTTATGCACTAAGAAGCAAAGAAGTGTATCATCCTACCACCTAGCTTTTTTTTTTTCCTTTCTTCCTATAACTGTAGAGAAATCCTCTCTCAAGAAAATTTAAATTTTGGTGAATTTTAATTATGAAATTCTGAAAATACTATTTTGGCAAATATTTTTGCTTTGTGAACTCTATAGGTTTAAAGAGGTGATAGTCACTACTTCAGCTAATGAGTAAAATCTGTATGGTCAGTCCTCAGTGAGCCAGTATTTGTTGTTTCTATATCTATGTATCTATATATTATTTAATACATGATTTTCTTGTGTTTCTCTAAGTTTCTTAAACTTTCTTAATGGCAGGTATTTCAGTAAATGTACAATTCAGAAAATGCATGGAGGTGTACAGTAACACAGACTGCTTCCTTTCTGTAATGAGATCATATTTGTCCCAGACCTTCAAATGTACTAATACTGTAGCTGTGACATTATGACTTATATATGCCTTTTGTTGCTCCTGGACCTGCATATTTGAATTTGGTGCAAGGTTCAAAGGTGGGGTTTTCTAATACTCAAGTTTAGAATCTGAGCCTTTTCACTGAAGGAAAATTGTTTTATATGAAATAATTTAATATTTATTAGCCGTTGTTTCTTGACTGTCATTGTAGTGTTGCAGTATAAGTTACTCTCTTTGAAGATTGTAACTCTCGTGAGTTTAACTGTCTGGTTACCTGTACAGTTGGAATCATAGAATGTATTGGGTTGGGAGGGACTTCTAGAGGTCATCTAGTCCAACCTCTCTTCAGTAAACAGGGACATCACCAACTAGATCCCATCTCTCAGAGCCTGACCTTGAATGCCTTCAGGGATGGGGCCTCCCATCAGCTCCACTGGCAACCTGTTCCAGTGTCAGGGCAGCTGCTTATCACATCATACCCCAGCTTATATTGATAATGAGGATTGTCCGGACCCAGGTGCAGGACCTTATACTTGGCCATGTTGAATTTCATGAGGTCCACCTGATCCTACTTCTCCAGCTTGTCCAGGTACCTCTAGGTGACATCCTGCCCCTCTGTCATATCGACCATTCAGCTTGGTGTCACATCTGCAAACTTGCTGAGGATGCACTCAATCGCACTGTGTTTATCAGTGATGAAGATACTAAACAGCAATTGGTCCCAGCCCTGCCAGGACACCACTTGTTACCCATCTTCATATAAACATCAAGCCACTGACCACTAAATTCTGAGTGTGGTGATCCAGTCCATTCTAATCCATGTCTCTTCATAATAGATAGAAGGATGGTATGGGGGACTGTGTCAGAGGCCTTGGAGAAGTCCAGATAGATGACATCCATTGCCCTTCCCTTGTCCACTGAAGTCACTCCATTGTAGAAAGCCACTAGAATGGTCAGGCAGGGTTAAGCCATGCTAGCTGTCTCGAATCACCGTCCTGTCCTCCATGTGCCTTAGCACAGCCTCCCCTAGTTCCCATATTCCCATATTTCTCCCCTTTGGCTGGAATATTTCTCTGGATGTCTTAAAAATCTGTCACTGCCATTTGTTTCAGTACTTTTTTTTTTTTTTTTAATTTCAAGATAGTTTTTGGATAGTTTTGGATCTATTAGACTGTCCAAGAGTGATGACTGAAATCTCTGAGCGTCAAATATTTGATGAGAAATGGACTACTTTCTATACTTGCTATAAGCTTTGTTTGTATAAAAATTAGTCTGTTTCTTATTTTCTCATATTCATTGAAAGACCAAATATCATCCACATATATATACTAAGTTCAAATACAACATGAAATATTGCAAAATATTTTCTATAAAATCTAGTTGTGGGGGGGTTCTTTGTACTAGAAAATATACTCTATTTTTATCAAAAATACACTTGTCCTTATTGAACTTCATGAGGTTCATCTTCTGTCCAGATCTCATTGGATGGCAACACAGCCTTTCAGAGTGTCAGCCATGACTCCCAGTTTCATATCACCATCAGACTTGCTGAGGGTACACTCAGTCCTCTCATCCAGGTTGTTGATGAAGATATTGAGGAAAACTGGACCCAGTACTGATCCCTGGACTCTTTTTTCGTTTTGTTTTCAAATGTTGTATGAAGGTGTTATTTCAAACATTAGTAACTTCTTGTAGTGAAATTACTTTTTAATTTTCTATGGTATAAGTAAACACTTGGTTATGTTCTTTTCTGGTTACTAGTTTGTTTTATTATGACTACTGACTGTGGGGTGTTTTTTGTGCTTTGTTTTTTTGTTTGGTTGCGGTGTTTATTTGTGTTTGTTTGGTTGTTTATTTTCTTGGGTTTTGATTTTTATTTCTTTTTAATACAATGCAGCCAAATTTGAATTGTAAATACTTGGGAAAACATCCAGTTGAAGCAGATGTTTTTACTGTAATCTATTTAATTATGAAAAAAATACTTAAATTGATTTGAAGGTTTGAGAAATCTGAAGTTTAAGTTGGCCTGGTTATATTTATTTGCAATATATTGATTTGCAAATGTATTGATTTTTATTTTGTTTTAAACAATCTATGTTTAGAACATACAAAAAAAGACACAAATAATTCTTTTTCATGATCCATTTTCAAGAAATGCTGTCATTTTTGGCTACTTCAGTAAAACTAACTTGGAAACATTGTCATGTCTCTCAGTTGGTCAGATACATATGAAATGACTGTATTTTCTCATACTTAAAATGTCCTGCTTCATGAGTATTGGAAGAGACTTGACTGCAAGTTAATGGGTAGTTAATATTCAGTTGAGAAAAATTTTATACATGCTGTTTCCAAAATTCCAACAGTGATCAAGATAAGATAGCTCCAGCTGGAAGGGTCCTTGGGCGGTTTCTGATCCATCCTACTGATCTCAAAGAAGAATGAGGTGCAAATTAACACCACGTTGCTCAGGTCTTGATTCAGTAGGGTCCTGAGAACCTCCAAGGACTGAGATTGCACAGGCTTTCTAGGCAATCTATACTACTGCCTGCCTGCCTGCCTGCCTGCCCCCAGGAGGAGAAAGATTCTCCTTAGACCCAGAATGAACCTGCCTTGTTTCAGCTTCTATCTGTTGTTTCTTATGCTTGCACCACTGAGGATGCTGTGACTATGATAATGGCAGAAAGTCTTTAAAGACAATAATTGAATGGAAGCAAGAGGGGGGAGAAGGCATAAACCCCCCTGCCTGTGCTGATCATTTGTTTCTATAAAATGCAACTGTTTTGTTAGTCTGCGTTGTCACAGACTCTGAACCAGAGTTGTATCTTCTGTGAGAATATTGAGTGCACACCACTTACTAGAAAATAGGATCATTATCTTGGAACTCCAGATAGGAATTCTTGAAACTGTAACATACAGGAAGATTATAAGAAGTCTTACTGTTTGAAAGGTCTTCTAATTGACAAGGTTAGGGGGGAATTAAGTCTGTTCTTTGGAGTTTAAGATCTTGTTTTATGGTTGTCTTACATTTTCACTTGAGTATTACTGATCATCATGAGGACAATGCATATTTTAGTCATGTATTCAGAGATACGTAGGTTGTTGATAGACAGAGAACAGTTGTGTTTGGTCAGAGTGAGGTAATTTGCTTTCTTTGATAAAAATTGAGGAAAACCTCTTTGTCCCTTCTCTCAGCTGCCTTCCAGTGGGGAGTGTTTCGCTCTTTTTGTGCCAGATGCATGGTTTTGGGGGTTGATTTTTTCACTTCTGCTCGTTCTTAAAGTTGCTTGTTATTTCACAGCAATCTTAGTATGTTGCAGAATAACTTGCCAAAGAATGACAGGAAATTAAAAGAGGAAAAGGTCACCATTTTGCCTCATTTGAACACTTGTCCAGATCTAGGACTGATACTCTGCTACATGTTCCTAAAAGCTCTACCTCTACTGTTGCTGCCATGATCTATAGAGTATGACACTTGCATCTATCAGCTTGCTTTATCAGGACTTCAGATAACTGCCAGCAGGAAAAGGGAAAAGGCTATGTGGAGTTAAAACCTCTGTTACTAGAGTATTTAGTTCAAATGAGCCTATGCATGTTAGAGCCATCCTGCAATTCCTTTGCCTGCTTACATCCTTGAGTCATTAGCAGAACTGAAGCTGACAGGTTGGGTGCCTGTTACCATGCATGACGTCCCTGTCACTTGGAAAGAGTGGAGGTAGACTGCTGTGCTTGTTATTGTTAAGATGAGTTTTAAATCTTACAAGCAAAGAATTAAAAAAAGCAGCTTACATTGAGTGGTGACATCAAACATCTGAGTCTCAACTGTTACACTGAGTGTGGGTGTCCAGGTGCTGGCAGAGGGCTGCAGGGTGGGCTCTGTGAGGAGAGACCATGGCTGCCCTTTGCTGGACACAGCTGGTTCCAGCAGACCCATAGCAGAGCATGGCTGAGCCCTGCAGTCATGATTGTGGCACCAGGGGGAAAGTCTGTGTAAGGAAGGGCAAAATGGTGCACAGGCAGTAAGGGGGGAAGTGGGAGAAAGAGCTCTACAGACACGCAGGTCTCTGAGCAGGGATTCCTCTGCAGCTTCTAGGGTGACTACAGTGGGACATGTATTCCCTGACAGCCTGTAGAGAGGTACATGCCAAGGAAATATCCATACTGCAGCCCATGGAGAACCCAAACTGGAGAAACTTTATCCCAAAGGACTGTGGCCTGTGGGAAGGGCCCATACTGGAGAAGGGCAAAAGCGTGAGGAGGAAGGAGCAGCAGAGAAGAGCTGGAGACTGACTGTAGATTGCTGTCCAAGCTGCTCAGGGGTTAGGAGATAAAGGAGTCAGGAATGAAGGAGCAAAGATGTGCAGTGGGAGAAAAGGTGTTTTGGTTTTTTGCCTTTGCATCTTTCTATGCAACTCTATTTTAATAAGCAATAAATTAAAATAATTACCCCCTAGTAAAGTCTGGTTTGCCTGTGATGGTAATTGGTAAGCCATCTCCGTATCTTTATCTTTGACCCACAATCTCTTCCATCTTCTCCCTGCTTTCTTCTACTGATGAGAAGGGGGAGTGAGAGAGCAGCTCTGTGGGTAGCAGCTGGCCAAGGTGAGCTTATTACATCTGGGATGTTGAAATCCATGTGTGTGTTGAGAATATTCAGCACAATTGTATAATTTCAATTATTTTTCTGCTACAGTGTTTTCAGAATTTGTGTTCAAATTTGTGAGGTTAACAAACTATGATTTCTAGCTTCAGGTATTTAGCCTTTCAATTGCATTGCTATGAAAGGTGAAGCACAAATACTCCTTTCTGTTCATATATGTAAGTTATGTATTTTTGATGTGCTTTTTAAAAAAATACTCTGAGGAAACTCTTAATGCATACTTCTTAACTGAGGTATACAAAAGACAATTCAGGTTTAGAGTGCCCTGCCAGTTGAAGTTTCTTAAATGGGAATTACTTGTGTGGTTTCTTATCTAATTGAAATGAAGAAAATTAATGTTTGCCAAATGAGGAAAACTTGATGGGGTAAATGCTAAGCTTCTGGAAAGATTTGAAATAAATATTATCATAAAAATACGTTGGGAATTGTCCTAGAGTGTCTCCATTTATAGAGAACAGATGGCATGAAGATTATTAATGGCATACAAAGCTTTTTACCTCTTGGTCATGAGGCTGAACTGCCATGAGGCTGGACATGATTGAAAGTTGTGACCATCTGTCCAATGGCCTACATGAAATGAGTTAGTCATCTAAATTCAGTTACTAAAGAGCATCACCTGCATCATCATGTAAATATCACATTAATAGCCATTTTTGTCTTTTATCGGTCTGTCTTTTGGAAAAGAAAAAGCTTTTCAAGAACAGAAAACCTCCTATAGATTATAAATATATTTTTGCTATAAATGCGCATTTGCCTTTTTTTTTTCCCTTTCTCAGAGGTAATATGTCTGAAAATAGAAATTAGTTTTTAGGAATTACACTAACATCATAGTTTATTATGTTGAAAGATACATTTTATTTGTCAAGAGTCTTAATCTGATTCTCATCCCACAGTTGGGATCCATACTTATTGAAACTTCCAAGGATTTTAAGGCAAATTTCCTTAATTTTAAACTCATCTTTCTAGTTCTCCAAAACTTAGGATGACGTTACAGAAGCCTTTCCTCTGTTCATGTCGCAGAGCAAATCTTGCTGTTTTCTTTTTCAAAACTTCAATGATGTCAAGCAATTTTTTTTCTAAGCAGATGTTAGTAAAAAGGACTGATTTAAAAATTTGAGCCTTCTGATTCTTTAGCTTTTAGATCATAGGCTTAATTTGCAGAGAGAAAAAAAATATTCATAAAAGGAAAAAAAAACCCTACTGCATTGAGAAGAAAACAAACAAACAAAATCTTTCCACCCCTAATTGTTCTCTTTGTTCTCTTGACTATGCACTGCTGAGAAGAATTTTCATACAGAGCTGAAAGTTATATTAAGATATTTATTATATTTGGTTGTAAACTGAGTATTTGGAAAGAATTGAAATGGTGACTGCTTTCTTTTACAGGATTATAAAAACAAAACAGCTCTTGCTGAGGATACCTATGCTCTTTTTTGGAATGCTAATAAGCATGTGAAAGGAATCAATGGACTTTATTACTTGTCTGCATCAGTTCTTATATTTTTTGTTATTCTTTTGGTGACCACAGTTTCCTAATAAACTACCATGTAGTGAGGGAGGGAGTAGTTGCAAGGGACAGGAGGATAGTCTGAGTCCACTTTATCATAATTGAATTCTTTTATTTCACTGAAAATATTTTTCAAATACTTGCTTTGTAGTTGTTATTTATATTAATGTCTAAAAAATACAACTGAATGCAAAAGATCTTATCCTGAGTATCTTAATCTTACAGAGTTTGAGCCTATATTTTTGTACTTTTTCACTCATTAATATTATTGTATAAATTATATTCATTGTAGCTAAATAATTCGATGCATGCCGTGGTTATGCATACATAGAAGGAATTCCAAAGAAGTCAAACTTAGCTTCTGAACCCTCAACATCTTCCCTTATTGACAGATTAATCTGTGCCATGGCTTTTCTGGTGTACTGGATAACACTTCTGGATAATATTGTCTGTTCTTTACCCATTCTGCTTTATGAAGAATGAGAGAGAGGTGGGGATGAACTTCTTTATGTCATCAAGCTAAAATAGTCACAGGACAAGATATTTTTATGGTAGCAGCAAGGTATAATTGAGTCTTTACCACTGAAAAGGTGAAATAGCTATTTCAGGCTTAACATTACTCCCTCTAAGTGGGAAAAAGTACCTATTGCAACCTAATGAGAATGATAGTTTCTACAAACTGAAAGGAAATAGTATTCTTCTATTTGTACTCTTGGATAAAAATGGGCTTGGAGGGGGAGTGGAGAGGTGGGGGGGAGGGCAGGTGGGAAGAAAATAACCAGATCATAAATAACCAAACAAACACCACGAAAGAGGAATTTGCTGAGGTTACACAGAAGCCCTGCTAAAATGCAGTTAGTTATAGCCATCCACCAGTTCCTCTGAAACCACTCATAATATCCAAAATTCTGGAAAGTCAAAGTACCATTTTTTTCAGCTTTAAGGAATAGCCTTTAGGGCCTCAGTGCCATAGAAAGAAAATTAAGGAGGTTAGTTGATTTGGGTAGCACATGAAGGCCTGTAACTTTATCCTGTTTTTTCTTTTTCCTGCCATGATTACTCATGGTCAGAGAGATGTAGCAGTTGTAGGTAATTTCCTGATGATTAATATACTTTAGGTTTTACTCTGGAATGAACAGGGAGATTTCTTGGTAGTCATCCCTCTCTCAACTGTGAAAATAGTGAAACTTGCCATATACCAGACACCTTTTCTCCCAATTCATAACAAAATGACTGCCATGCTATCTCCCTACATCTAATATTGTTAGTACCTCTAATTTTAATGAATGAATACCTGCTTACAGATAAAGTTTAGATTATTTTTTAATTAATATTTGATTTGTTTTAGTGCTTGTTGATTGACGGCTCTGTGAGGAGAAAACTATATTGTATACTCCATAGAATACTCTTGCTATTGAAGCGTTGACTTGTTTTGCAGATACAAGACGCTTTCTGAAGAAATGCAGATCTTAAAGGATAAATTTGTGGAAGGCTAACACAAGTGTGCATGTGTTTGGTTTTATTTGTTTACTTGTTCTGATTGGAATGATGAAAACAGCGGTTTCCTGTGATTACATGTAGGAGTTCTTTAACTTGGCACTGGCGAAGCTGTGTATCGGTGAGAACCAGCAGTTTGAATTTGCAGAAAGGAAATATATGTCATTATCTAGGAATGTTTTATGAGCTTCTGAAGTAATCTTCAGTAGTGCCAGTCAGAATGCTGTTTTGGCATGCTCTGTAGTCTCTGCAGTGTTTGTGCTGCTCTGCAGCTGCTGAAATTGTCAAGCTTTAAATGCAGTATATCTTTATCTACCATTGGGATTGAAATAACATGATTTCATTTTTTTAGACTGAATATTGGTCATTAATATGCAAACAGATACCCAATTATTATTTGTCCTGCTGTTTTCAATTCTGGCAGATTGTCAGTTTGGGGATTTGAAACAAGCTCCTTAGTGTGAAAGGTCTCTCTTGTTTGTGAATAGTTCTGGAGAACTGACATGCACACTGACTTTCTAAGATTTACTAAGTCACTAGGGAATGTTAAACGTATTACATTTTTTTGTAATTTTCAAGGTGTTTAAAAATGAATTTTGCTAGAACATTTGAACTGATGGAACTTAATATCTTTCAAGATACTTGACATGTTTCTCTTCTTGTCAGTTTATACAACTGTGCTGATAAAGTTAATATAAACTAGTGGTTATATCAGTTTCACAGGTAGTTGAGAAATAAACTTTTTTTTTTTTTTTTGCTAAGTCTAAGAGCTACTTACCTAGAAGTAATACAAGTTAATATTTTACAATTTAATGTAAACTGTTTTTTTTTTTAATTACTAATACCTTGGGGAAAAGGGAACGTATGGGTAAATACTTTAGTCATGTAGACAATTTGTATTGTCTTCTGTAAAAATTACTAAGTAGGTGATGCAGAAAATGCAGGTTAACTTGTCGGTAACTACTGGTGGGGAAAAAACCCCAGTGCAAACCAGAAATGCTCAGATTTTTGGTAAACTGCACTTCTAAAAGGTTTCCATATATTCTGCCTCATTTCCAGCCTTGAACAAAACCAGATACATTTGTGTTTTCTTATGTCTTGTACTGGTTTTGCTGAAGTTAAAATTTATTTCCTTTGTACCAGCAATAGACTTGCTCAGTAGCAGAACCAACCTTATCCTTCCGTAGAAGTAGAACTAATGTTGTCCATATTAGAGGACTTCTTTAGAAAAATGTGGTTTTTTTCTTTTAAGTTCTTCAAATAAGTTCTTCCTCCTTCCCCTCCTCTCCTCCACACTCCCCCCAAAAAACAAACCACAATGAAAAAACTGAAACAAACAAAACCCCCAAAACAAACCAAACAAAAGAATCCCAAGCAAGCAAACAACCACCACCACCAAAATCCCAAACAACTGAATTGGCTTAAAATACGATTAATCTTTTGGTCAAGAATTGCAATTAGTAATACATTTATCACTCTTCTATTAGCCCTCCTCTTGGAAAGAACTGCAAACTTCATTTTTAGGTTTTCGAGTGTTCTTTGTATAAATGTGCTGTAAGATGTGGATTTTTCACTCCTGAGGAAAAGGCCATTGAAATATATTTTATTTGGAGTGGAAGCTGATATTGTACTAGTAGTTATAACAAGGCTGTCAACCTTCATAAATAGCAATCATAGGAACATTCACAGGATCACAGGATGTTAGGGGTTGGAAGGGACCTCTGGAGACCTTCAGTTCCTCTGACTGTGATTAATTTTGTCCTGAAAGAGTAGTTTTGTGACAAACATTTGTCATGGTTTATTAGCGCATTTGCACAGAAGCTCTGAAGGGCGTTTTGTGTATTTTAGGTCAATCATGGGTAATGGCTGAGGCATCTATCTTGATAGTTGACAGACCTTCATACTAAAGTATAGAATTGAGACTTTGCTGGATTATCTGCAGTCCATATTGAGTTAGTGGGAACTTTGTTAATTTTTAACCCCATGAAAATAGGTAGGCTGCTATTAGAGAAGGAATGACATTGTTCAGCAGTACTTCCAAAAGTGTTTACTGTTTTATGTTAAATACTGTGGAACATCATCTGCTCTAAGAATGTATTAATGTTACCAGCTTTCATTAATTCATATTGTGGTTTGTGCTCCCTAGGTAGATCCCTAAGCAGCCTCTCTTTTAAAGAAAAAGTGAATAACAATTTTGTTTTATTTTGGTAACTTTGGTGATTCTCGTTAGAGCCATGAAATGCAGCCCTTTGCTAAGAGTCATGTGTTCTGTGTTAAGCTTGCACAATCTTGCTAACAGTATTTACAGTATTCCCAAATTTGTTTAGCACATTCTATTTTTTTTTCTGATCAGAGAGAGGTTGTTGCTGAGATTTTGTTGGAATGATCAATAAGTGGAACACTGAAATAGTGCAGAACATTAAGTTCTTCCCTACCAAATGCATGTTAAGATGGTATTTCCTCATGTATACAGAGGATTGTTAAACACATTTGTAGAGAGACTTAATGTGGAGAGGTTGGCCCCATTTATCTTGTAGTTTTGAACCAACTTTTGGCTTCAAAAGGAGAATGTTAAATTTAGCAGTGAATGGCTTTCATGGTTCAATATGAAATGTGCTGAAATTCAAGCAACAAGAGACACTTTAATTTTTCATACCTGTTAATGGATACAGTCTTTAATCAGAAAGCTTCTAGTTGTGAGATATTTTGTAGCGAAAATAAAAAGTTTAAAAGACACCATTACAAGAGAATATAAATGATGGGATGATTGGTTCTTATTTAATTGACCTGAGGTGGCATTTTTTACATTTTTGTACTCTTGTGCTGCTTTTGTCTGAATTAGTTTAAAAATTTAGTTGTGTTGGTAGAATGCAGGTCTAATTTAGATGCTGAATTCGAATTGAGAGTCTGATTTGATTTCTTCAGTTGCTGTCCTTGTACTTAGCCTGGACTGCTGAAAGAAGACATTTAACTAACTGGTGAAGTCCCAGTGGACTGGAGGTTAGCAAATGTGACGCCCATCTACGAGGAAGAGTGGAAGGAGGATCTGGGAAACTGCAGGCCTGTCAGTGTGACCTTGGTGCCAGGGGAAATCAGGGAGCAGATCATCATGAGTGACATCGTGTGTCACACATGGGACAACCAGATGATTTGGTCCAGTCAACATGGGTTTATGAAGGCCAAATCTTGTTTGACCAATTTGATCTCCTTCTATGCCAAGATAACCTGCCTGGTGGATGAGGGAAAGGCTGTCTGCATTACCTACCTTGCCTTTGTAAGGCTTTTGATACAGTTTCCCACAGCACCTTCCTCGAGAAACTGACTGCTCATGGCTTAGATAGGCATGTGCTATGTTAGGTAAAGAACTGGCTGAATGGCTGGGCCCAGAGAGTTGTGGTGAGTGGAGTTAAATCCAGTTGATGGCCAGTTACAAGTGGTATTCCCCTGGGCTCAGTACTGTGACCGGTTGTGTTTAACATCTTGATCACTGATCTGGATGAGAGAATTGAGTGTACCCTCAGTAAGTGTGCAGATGATAATATGTTGGGTGGGAGTGTTTGGCTTCTCAAAGGTAGGAAGGCTCTGCAGAGGGATGTGGACAGACTGCATTGATGTGCTGAGGTTAGTTGTATGAAGTTTAACAAAGTCAAATGCCAGGTCCTGCACTTGGGTCACAACAACCCCACGTAATGCTACAGTAGGCTTGGGTGAGAGTGGCTGGAAAACTGCCAACAAGGCCAACAACATCCTGGCCTGTATCAGGAATGGTGTGGCTGGCAGGAGTAGGGAAGTGATCATGCACCTGTACTGGGCACCAGTGAGGCTGCCTCTCGACTACTATACTCAGTTTTGGGCCCCTCACTACAGGAAAGACAATAAGTTTCTGGAGTGTGTCCAGAGAAGAGCACAAAGCTGGTGAAGGGTCTAGAGAACAAGTCTTATGAGGAGTGGCTGAGGGAACTGGGGTAGTTTAGTCTGGAGAAGAGGATGCTGAGGCAAGACCTCATTGCTCTCTACAAGTACCTGAAAGGAAGTTGAAGTGAGATGGGGGTCAGTCTCTTCTTCCTAATATCAGGTGCTAGGTTGAGAGGATATGGCCTTAAGTTGTGCCAGGGGAGGATTATTAGTAAACATTTCTTTACTGAAAGAGTGATCAGGCATTGGAGTAGGTTGCCCAGGGAGTTGGTGGAGTCACCATCCCTGCCGTTGTTCAAGAACCATGGACATGGCACCATGGCACCATTGTTTAATGGTGATCTTAAGTCAAACGCTGGACTTGATGATCTTGGAGGTCTTTTCCAACTGAAACAATTCTATGATTTTTTTTTTAATAGTCATTTGATTCCTAAAATAGTCTTCAGACTTAAAGGGGAAATAAAACAACATACCACAATTATATGATTACAACTTTCTAGTTTAGAGAATGCATGACTGACAGTTTGATAAAGTTCATAAATCTATAAAACGCTTCCTCTGCCTAAACTTCATGTCAGGAACTGACACCGTGACAGAACGTACACTTATCTTTGTAGGTTGGAGTTTTCTAACTTCAGTCTTCAGAGGAAGGCTGGGATGAGGGCTTTTCCATGACTATCCCGTTTTAAGCTTTGCAATGAACAGCAGATATCCTTAACTATCACCTTGGCACAGCTGGCATACTTATCTGCACAGTTTTCCCCTGGTGCATGAATCCTAAAGGAAGCTTACAAAAGTGCCCATATTGTGTTGAAAAATGAAAAGGATTTATTTTCCTACCTCTGTTGGGCTCCCTCTTGTTATGGGCAAAGGGAGACCAACCATAAGCATATAGGGCCAAGAATTTATTTTTAGCCATGCTAATTTTTCTAAGTTTTTTTTTACAGTCTAATAAAAGACTTAAAAATAAAATAAAGTCTTTGCCCATATCCATGTAACTAATAGCCTACATGTATAAGAGAAACAGCACTGAATTTGGTTTTGGTGTGGTAAATGAATGGCCATCTTCAGCTTGCAGCTCTTTTAATGAGATTTATCTTGAAATTTGTATGCTGCATTTGTGGGCTGAGACAGAGGGGATTGAGTGATACTAGGATCTATTGCAAATTTGTGAACATAGCAAAAGATATCTTGTGCTGTTGCATATAGCAGACACTTGAGAGGTGAAACTCAGTGCAACAAACATCCATATTTGATTGAAGACAAGGGATTGAATGAGATAAAAGAAATTGAGAGACAAACTGAGTAGCTGGTGAGGTTCAGTTATTCTTCACTCAAACCTCCCAGTTTAGCTGAAATTCAGTGTGTGATTTTTAAGCAGATGTTACTTCATTGCTGTCTACAACTACCTGAAGGGAGGTTGTAGCCAGGTGGGGGTTGGTCTCTTCTCCCAGGCAACCAGCACCAGAACAAGAGGACACAGTCTCAAGCTGCGCCAGGGGAGGTTTAGGCTGGAGGTGAGGAGAAAGTTCTTCACAGAGAGAGTGGTTGGCCATTGGAATGTGCTGCCCAGGGAGGTGGTGGAGTCACCATCCCTGGAGGTGTTCAAGAGGGGATTGGACGTGGCACTAGGTGCCATGGTTTAGATAGTCATGAGGTGTAGGGTGACAGGTTGGACTCGATGATCTTTGAGGTCTCTTCCAGCCTTCTTGATTCTATGATTCTATGATTCTATGATTCACAGAAACATGTCTGTGTTTTGGTGCTCTCAAGTCAGTTTGAACCTGAGTGTTTCGGTTTAGCTCAGTCAGGAAACACAACAGCAAATGTAACCACAAAGAAATTTCCATTCACTGAAATAGATTTCTGAACACTTGTGTAAAAGCAATTTTGTTCTTATAAAATCTTAAGCTTCTCCTGATTTGCTGTATGATGGAGGAACATCGCTTTGTAAATTGTGCAGATGCATTGATATAAGAGGGAACAAAATATTTCTGTCTTACCTTTAAATCACCCAAAGAACATATATTTGAAACCTGTAATAAAGGATGTGTATTTATGTCTTTATGGAATGAATTTTGGTACAACAGATTAAAAATTGGGGAATTTGTGCCCTCAGTTTGTCACTGTTATCCAAAATGTTTCAGATTTAATCTAGTAATCCCTTGATAGCAATGTAAATTATTGATGGTACCCTGTTATGCCTACCACAGAAGATGAGAGGTGGTAGAGCTCCTGGAGAGGGAGCTGTTTCTGAGCTTGATGAGCAGACACATGAGAAAGCTTCAGGCACTTCAACTCAGATGGAAACTACCCAAACTAAAAATTGGAAGTGGGGAATCTACCTTCAAGGACTCAGAAAAGGGAAGGGTTATATGCATGCCCTAAATTTTTATTCTGACTGCTTGGCATAGTGTGTTGTAGCGTTCTTGGTTTCTTTATTACTCTGGAAATGGATGTTTGTTGACTGACTTCTTCAGTTGTTTTAGCTGTGTACTGTTTTTGCACAGCATTATTGAGACAGCTGGGCCACTGAGATGCTTGCAGCTGCATTTGCCATATAACTTCAAGATGTGTGTACTTTCAGGTAGTTTATGTTACCGTAGGTAATACATTTTGCTGGAATAAAAGGAGAGAGAATAAAGCAAATCAAGTCGTTAGCAGAAAAATTTGAACTCCAAACAAGTTTTCCCAGTTACCACATCTGTTCCAGAACTTTAAACAGTCATCTATCTTGACAGGTAACAATATTAATATACATACTGGAAAACTGAATGATACATGATTAAAATCTGATTATATTGCAGTCTCCTGAATACTGCACAAATGATTTGAGAACGAATTAAAGTAGTATGACTGTGAATCTGAATTTTGCTATGCCTCCATATTTAGAAGAATGACGTACCAGTACTGCAGCAGACATTTCAAAGGCTTGCTGTCTGTTGTGACCCAGGTGAATTCCTTTCAGCTCATCAAGACATGGAGAAACTTCTCAAAAATAATATACCTTGCTAGTTCTTGTTCCTTTTCTTCTTGTTCCTCTAAAAAGGAAGAGGAACATTTGTTTCTTTCCAGCTTGTTTTTTTATTGTTGCATTTTTGTTTTGTGGATTCTGTTTGTGCAATTGTGTTGTGTGTGGGTTTGTTTTTTAGTGTGGATTTTTTTTATTGTTGTTGACAGTATCTGGACAAACTGAATTTTTATAACTTAATTTTGTAGTATGACCATTTTCCACAAATACTAATAATTATGTGTCTTTGCATAGAATACAGTTACATACCTCAGTCAATGGTTTAAAAATAGAAACATATTTTCAGTACTAGTGCTGGACTGAGTGTAATTGTTAGGAAGGGGGGGAACAAGAGAAAAATATGAAAGGCGCAAATGAATTTCTGTACTTTTTCAGAAATATTTTGAAACAGGAAATAAGTGATTTGAAAGAGAAAGATTGAGCAAGATAGAAGCAATAATGTAAGCTGGGAAGGAAAAGAAAGCGTTCACTATGTGGTGAATCATGTAGGCTGTTTCAGAAGAACAATGTTCATATACCCAAGTTGCTGCTTTAATGGTTGGAAATAAATTCTTACATGCAAAAAAAAAATAAATTGAAGAAGAAAAATCAGTAATGGAAATAGCAGGAGTTCAGAGCTGTGGAAGACTTTTCAAAATATGTCTTTGGTATGAACTTTTCTGCTGATACTTGCTAAGATCTGGACTTTTGAAAGAATGTGTAGTGAATGGTACCTACCAAGACAGAGTGCTTCATCTAATGACATAACCACTCTGAACCTTAACAGTAGTGGTCAGTGTGGATACTGAAATTCTGAAGGATAGCTAACAAGCATTGTTTCAGCTGTACTTTCAGTTGCTAGCTGTACTTCAGGCTCAGGGGTACCTCAGTTTTGTTGATTGTTATACTGCAGCAGTAGTTAGAATATGTCTGGAAATACTCAGAGTAGTTCAGAAATCAGAGAAACTTCATTTACTCATCAGTGGTACAGATAGCATCCTCTCTGTAATCTGGATGTCTGTGCTGCAGTGAAAGTTAGATCAGTCGTACTGGCACTAGTATGTCAGGGAAGTACAGTGAATACTGACAGAACTGATACTTGGACGCAGCCAGTAACTTGCTGCTTCATCTGAAATTTAAGTCAGCCACACCAAGAGAAATTATGAGCATGTAGTTCTGTATAACAGAGCCTCTGATGGTGGGATACAGCATAATGGAGAGCAGCTTCACAATAGCGTGTGCAGCATAATTTTACTGAAATAAAAATGATTGGGGAAGAAGAAAGAATCAGTCCAATTGCACATAGCTGGGTTTCACAGCAAATATTTGATTCTTACTTGGAGTAATGAATTTATTTTTCTCAGTCAAAAAAGGTAGGAAAGAGGTCACACTCTTCCTTTTTTTCACGTCGAAGTAAGAAGTTACCTGTTGTTAGAGAATAAAAAATCACAACTGAAGTACTGGCATGGGGGGAACACTTAAAAAAAACCAAAGCTGTATTCCTTGATAATAGATACTGAATTAGACCAAGGAATTCTAAGCAGAAAGAAAGGAAAACTTCCTTGAATTAATTAGAGATTATTAGAAAATATCTATTGAAAAAGTTGGTGTAGTATTATACCTACAGAAAATGGGTGTAGGAAGCTTTGATTTTTCTGTTTATTTTTTTTTAATTTGCTACATTTTCTGTCTACCAATATGAATCTTTCTGAGAATCCTGTTCTGCAGGATAACCAACAGGCTGAAAAATAATTTCCATCTTAGGAGTTATTACTCGACAGGAAAGTAGTTAATATACCATCTCTGTTTAAAGTAAGTGTAGTAACAAAGATATTTCTTTGACTATGTCCAAAGTAGAGTGTACAATGCGGCATTCATCAAAGCAATAAATTAGGTTTTATTTTTATCCTGATTCTAAGCTGAGCTACTTTTATTTGGAGAACAGGAAAGTAGGAATTGTTTAAAAAAACCTTTGACTTGAAAGATATATGTTATAGAAATGTGTCTTCCATTTTCCACAGAACCTACACAGCTTTTCTGAATTATTCAGGATGACATAAGCACTTGGACCTATGCTTAACTGTGTAAGGAAAACTTGTTTGAACTTCTGCACGTTGTCAGTTGTCTAAATAATATGTCATAAGATTCCACTTGGTTGTTGGTTCTCTTTTTGATGACTTAGTACAGGCCATACAGATTGGTATAATCAAGTGGAAGAGTAAAATCATGAATTTAGGGTTTGTTGGGCATTCCTAGTTCTCTATTCATTTTAGAAAGAAAGCTTCTAAAAGAGAAAGTAAGCAAACCGAGAAACCCCATTTTCTTATAGTTCTAATAGAATTGTATTTTGTCTTTTGGATATGTCAGACAAAACGGAAAACTCCTTTTTTTTAAATTATGACAAGTTCTGTCAAGGACTTGAAGGAAGCAGCTGCTTGCATAAAAATGTTAGCGTTTGATGATTTGTAAACAGTGGCTAACTGCAAAGTTGAAATGGTTTATTTTTTGATTTTTAGCTAGTGTAGGAATGTTTGGGTTTAAGGTGGCAATTCAGTCAACACTTCAGTTGAGACAGGAGCGGAAGCCAATATACAATTCAAACTTTTGATCCTGCTTTGAACTCTTAACAACCAAACTACAGAAGACTTTGAAAATCAGGTTCATAAGAACACGTGACTCTACTGAATCAGTCCAGAGGACCCATGTAGTCCTGCCTTCAGCAGGAAACAGTAGCACAAGTATTTATGACACTACCCCTAATAACTCTGTGTATCTTAATTTTGTGAAGTTCTGGACCACAAGTGAGATTTTACGTAATTAGTTACCCTCATTGGATTGGTATTTTGTGAACTTGTCCAGTCTCCAGTGTGATTTTTAGTTTTCACTTAATTCACTTAGTTTTCACAGGGAGTGTGAAAGTTTATAATCTAGGCCAAACAAAACACTTCCTTTTGTTTTAAACTCGTTTTCTACTAATTCATTTTGATAACTACTAGCTCATGTATTAGAGTATACAGAGGTTCTTAAGTGCTGTCTCTGTGCCACTGATGACCATACAGACTTTGTAGTCATGACTTGTAAATATGTAAGCTTATCACAGAATCAATACGGTTGGAAAAGACCTCAAGGATCATCACATTCCACCTGTCACCCAAGACCTCATGACCACTAAACCATGTCATCAAGTGCCACGTCCAATCCCCTCTTGAACACCTCCAGGGATGGTGACTCCACCACCTCCCTGGGCAGCACATTCCAATGGCCAACCACTCTCTCTGTGAAGAACTTTCTCCTCACCTCCAGCCTAAACCTCCCCTGGCGCAGCTTGAGACTGTGTCCTCTTGTTCTGGTGCTGGTTGCCTGGGAGAAGAGACCAACCCCCTCCTGGCTACAACCTCCCTTCAGGTAGTTGTAGACAACAATGAGGTCACCCCTGAGCCTCCTCTTCTCCAGACTAAACAATCCCAGCTCCCTCAGCCTCTCCTTGTAGGGCTTGTGCTTGAGGCCTCTCACCAGCCTCGTTGCCCTTCTCTGGACATGTTCAAGTATCTCAATATCCTTCTTAAATTTAGAGGCCCAGAACTGGACACAGTACTCGAGGTGCAGCCTAACCAGTGTTGTGTACAGGGGTACAATGACCTCCCTGCTCCTGCTGGCCACACTGTTCTTGATCCAGGCCAGGATGCCATTGGCCTTCTTGGCCACCTGGGCACACTGCTGGCTCATGTTCAGCTGCTGTCAACCAGTACCCCCAGGTCCCTTTCTGCCTGGCTGCTCTCCAGTCACTCCGACCCCAGCTTGTAGCACGATTTTGGCATTGCTCTTGTTCTTTTGAGTCCCTTACCATACCTCCACCTCACTCCCCCCCTTTTTTTTTCTGTATCCTTTTAGATGAAGTTGTTGGAAATGAACACAATAGACAAGGTGCAGACAAATGGAATTTATACTGTGGTTTAATGATAGCCTCTGTTTTACTCTGTTGTTTTCTTTACAATCACTAGCATTCCATTAACTCTGAGCAACTGAGCAAAACTCCAGAGTACTGACTTGATTTTCATAGCATTATCTAGCCTTACATCACAAGCTGTCTCCTAAATAGTAATAGTGGCCTCCATGAATGTGAAAATGAAGTTAGGATTTTTGACATGTTTATCACATGCCTTATATTGAACTTCATATACCATTCTATTGCAAGTCATGAAGTCTCTTGAAGAACACCTGCAATTTTTCAGTTGCCCATTGTATTTCCTATTCAAAATTACTTAATACCATCAGTAAAAGCATGTTCATTTATTGTTTGTCCCTGTTTTCTGGATTATTTGTATGTATTTAGATTTACTGCTATCTATTAATTTGTTCAGTTTTTCATTGAAATGAAAAATAAGTGTGGATTAGAATTGCCATGATCATAATTTGCACATTGTTTGCAGAATGGATCTCTGCCCATCCTATCAGGTTGGACATACCTGCTTTTGGCTTTGAAAATCGTAGAATCAGAGAACTGTTAGGGTTGGAAAGAACCTCAAGGATCATCCAGTTCCAACCCCTGTGCCATGGGCAAGGACAACTCACACTAGATCAGGCTGGCCAGAGCCACATCCAGCCTGGCCTTAAAAACCTCCCAGGATGGGGCCTCCACCACCTCCCTGGGCAAGCTGTTCCAGTGTCTCACCACCCTCATGGTGAAGAACTTCTTCCTAACATCCAATCTGAATCTACCCATTTCTATTTTTTTCCCATTCCCCCTAGTCCTATCACTACCTGACACCCTAAAAAGTCCCTCCCCAGCTTTCTTGTAGGCTCCCTTCAGATACTGGAAGGCCACAATAAGGTCTCCTCGGAGACTTCTCTTCTCCAGACTGAACAGCCCCAACTCTCTCAGTCTGTCCTCATAGGAGAGGTGCTCCAGCCCTCTGATCATCCTCGTGGCCCTCTCTGGACACTTTCCAGCTCGTTAAGATCCTTTCTGTAATAAGGGCTCCAGAACTGGACACAGTACTTCAAGTGGGGTCTCAAAGCCACTGTCCATGTCACCAACGAAGATGTTGAACAAGAATGGTCCCAGTATTGATCCCTGAGGGACTCCACTTGTCACTGGCCTCCACTTGGACATGGACCCACTGACAGCCACCCTTTGGGGTTCCTTATGCACTGAATGGTCCATCCAAAATCACCAAGGGATCTCTTTCGTGTGCTGTCAATGTCAGTTTTTCTTGCAAACCAGCTTACATATCCTGATTGTCAGCACCTGTAAACTTTCTCCCTTACTGTACCTCAGATGTGTGAGCAACTGTCCATTAAATATAAGCAATCTGCTTCACAGTACTACTATCAATTGCAGATAAGTACTATCCTTTGTCAGTGACTCCTGGAAAAGACAGTTTTGACTTGTCATTGCATCTTCATTCAGCTTCTGTGAAATTACACTGAAACATCTGTCTGATGTTCTGGTCCTTTCTCTGTATGCACTCTTCAAGCAGCATCTTTTTTTGTTTGTTTGCTTTCTGTCTCACTCTCCTTTTTTTTTTTTTTTTTTTCCCTTCTTCTTCCCTTTCTCTTCTTCGTTTTCTCTCCTTTCTTTCGGTAGATACTGTTGTACCCACTGTTCTGAGGACAGCAGTTGGATGAGTACAGAGTGCATGATTCCTTTGGTGACCAATTCCTTAACATGCTGCGTAGAGCAAAACAATAACATTCTATGTGTGCCAAGAACAACATCCTCATGTTGGCACCCTTTGATTGGAACATGCTGCAGAAGCCACCTCCTTGACATGCTGGCATCTCTTACTGGGAAAAGATTTTAGCTTATATATGTGGTTGGGTTTTACTGGTTAAGGATTGATAACAAAGAGTATAAAAACGGCTACTCTGAGCTATAAGGTGGATTGTGGGGTTAGGGCTGCTAGGGACTTCTTCTGTTAGTTTGCTGCTTCTTCTGGTCAGGGATTCGGTGTAGGGATGCTGCTAGGGATGCGCTCGGGACTTCTACTTCTGTTAGTAACTTCTTCTATTAAGAGCTTCCAGGACTTCTGCTGTAAGTTGGACTCTGAGACTCTGTAATTCTGGGGATTCTACAACGCAGTAAAGGACTTAGGGGGAGTACTTCTGAGATTCTCTGCCCTCAGTATTTCTGGAATCTCGTTGCTATATGGCAACAGGGTTCGTGCCTTCATTTGTCACCCAATGGCAACCTGAACTGGGAAGAAAAGCAACAGATACTTGTTAATTTAGTAGGCAAAATCAAAGGAGCCTGGCTTGTGTTTAATGACCCTTACCAACACAGGTAAATGAAGTATCTCATACAGAAAGAAGCAACAGCTACTAAATGTAGCTGAAGTCTTCCTGTAATCATGCACATCAATAAGGACACTTACTATAGTCTATAGACTTAGATTCTAATTTTATCTCTATCGTGCCATTAAGCTTTCAAGTAAAGTTCAGAAAAAGAATAGTTTATTTCCTTTTTTGCCATGTTTGAACTGTACGTTCAAGAGAAGAAGCAATTGGACTGAAGCATGGCTGTGTAACATGTACTTTAACATTTGAAATCACATTAGGTGGTAGTAGGGGTAGCTTAGCACAATTAGTTGGTTGGATATGAATGAAAAATGAACCTGTTATTCCCACCTGAAGTGGAAAATAGGGAACATACTACATAAGGGTGCAAACCACTATGGATCGAATCAATAAAATTAATTGAGAGTGGTAAGGTTTGTTAGGAAAGGCAGGTGCAAAAGAGGTCTTGAACTGCTTGAAGAATCTGGAAGGGAATCCAGAATTCCTGAGTCTGAGACTGTTAGATGTTGGCAGGTAGCCATGAAATCCACTAACAGAAAATGAGTGTTCCATTTCTCTCTTGCTGGTTCACACAGCTGTTCGAGGTTATAATCTTCTATCAAGAATGCCAGAATCTGTGCTACTTTTTCACTTTTAATTTGCCCCTCATTCTTCCTGTAAGTATGCATTATAATTGTCTTTAATTACATGTTCACACACTGTCTTTCTCTGGATTCTTAACCTAATGCAAAGAACGGATGGTATTTGGAGAATGAGTGAGAGCTAAAAAAACCCTGTTGTCTCCAGGGTTTCTCCTGTAACTTGGTGCAGAAATTGAAAGTCATGTAGTGGATGGAACAGATAAATGAAGGAGAAGAAAAATCATGATCTTTCAATGTAAGCCATTTTATAATATGGAAGATTACTGTTCTCAGGGTTTCTAATTTTGAAGATGTTTACAACAGCTTCTCATTTATGTCCCCAAAGCAGTTCATAGAAAAAATGACTTAAATATCTAGTCACTTGCATTGTAGATGTTGGGCAGTAGATTTTCAGACAGCAGCACAAGAAGAAGGATGAATGACTGAAGTGAGCTTGCTGGCAATCTGAAGGAAAGAAAATTCTTAGAACTCATAGCTATGGGTAGTGTCGTATTCTGGCAGGATCACAGTCTTAAATTTGTGCAACACTGAAGAATCAATATCCTATTTCAAAAGACTTAAAAGACATCAAAACTAGAATCATATTACTAGTTTTCTTGGTTTGTTTTGTTGTTTTTTTTTTGTTTGTTTGTTTGTTTGTTTGTTTTCCCCTCCTATCAAATTGAAGGAAGTCCCAGAAGAGTATTGTACCCTGTGTTGTTCTAGGCTGGTCTGTTTCAATCTCCTTCAGCTTGTTATCCATATAAATCCAGTGGAAGGAAATAGAAACCAGACTTTTATAACTATCTGGTTAAGGCTTTATGTACTGGGTAATTTAGTGATAGAGGCTATTTTAGTAATAGAGGCTTTTTCATGGTTGTGTAATATTTGATGTGAAATAAGCAGGATTACAAGAGAATGGCATGAAATCAAGAGGGATGACAGAATCACTAGTTATGTCAGTGGTAGCAAACTTAGGTTTGAAATCTCAGCATTTGCATGATATAAGCAGTTTTATTTATGTCCTGGAAGTAGATGCCTTAAAATGCCTTTGGCATTTTGTAGTAGTTGTGTATGGTTTAGAAACCCAAAATGTGAGCTATCACCACTTCTTGGGTTTATGTCTGGAGCCAAAACTCTAAAGATGTGAAGCCAGGTATCCTTAATCTGGATCCAGTCACACTAGGACTTTCTAGCTATAGGACCCTTGTTGCCCTGACATGAAATATTACTCATGCTAAATGAGGACAAAGTCCACATTTGAAATTGGCCAAATTGAGTCTAGCGATGACTTGACTTACATGCCAGTGTGAGAAGGAATGAAAAATGAGTGGAAATTTTGTGAAGCGATATTGTACTTAAAACAGTCAGTGTGATTTCTATTTTGACTTTTTTTGTTTAATCAGTGTGTGGAAAAGTGTCATGGTGTTAGATCTTTCTGAACTCGTCTTCACAAAAGTATTGTCTCTAATCAATCATGGTTATAAATGCCAGCACATTTGCACCCAAAGAGAACAGCAAACGTGTTACTCATAATTTAAACAAGCAACCAAAATAATAACAATAATAAAAATCCCAAAATACATTTGCTGTGAAGTTACAGAAACTTTAATGGGCCGCTGAAAACATATGCTTTAACTGTGACCTTTAGTATTCCCCATCTTTAAAGATAGATATAACAAGATATACCTTTACCTAATGGAAATTTTATTGTAAAAATAATGTTTCTAGAGTGCTGAGATAGAACACTGAAGGTAGAGAAACACCTAAGTGCTCAATTCAGAGAAAGATATAGCAATTTTTCAATAAATAATGCATAAGAACACATATTTATGAATGAGGAGAATTCAGACGTGCTACTGCATCTTTTTTTTATAGTATGAGCTTTACTGATTTTTTCAGTATGATACTGTTCTGGTTTTAATGTTACATATAACAAATATAAGTGTAAACATTTTTAAGAGCTTTTTTTCTGTAAATCTAAGCTTAAAAAGGAAAAAAAATCAATATGGGTAATTAGACTTGGTTATATACCATTATTGTAAAAGGAACACTAGCAGAATGTCAATTTTTTTAATTGTAGTTTTCATTCCTGACATAATTAAGAGCAAAAGCAATAAACCTTTTTTTTGTTTTGTTTTCATTGTGGGAGAATAACTGGAGATTTTTTAATTTTGCTTGCAAATTTTCACTGAAATTATTCTTTTAAGATAAAATTCTAACCAAATTATTTGAATTTTATTTAATGAAACTAACAAAGCTGGAACACGATATTTCTCAAAATCATCAACCCCATGTTCTTAATCCTTTTCTTTCATTCTTTCCTCCTCGTTAAATTTATGTTTTTCTAGAAATTCAGCCTCTGAAAAATCTTGGTTTTCCTGAAAGATGTTATTTCCAGGTAGGCAACAGCAGATTAATGACAAAAGCAATAAAGAAGTGTAAATTTTTAAGCATGCACTCTAGCTCTAATTGCTCAGTTAAGAGTTTTTAGAATTTTTGAGCATGACCTTTACATCAGTTAACCAGTTCCTCTTCAGTTTTCTTCCAATTAGCTGTAGAGCACTTATAACCTGGTATTTTGGAGTGTGAAAATCAAAACTAAGCTTTCACTTTTTTTTTTTAAGATTACTTTTTTATCATTAACAATTTGTCTTTGTTGAGATGCCTTTTGATTCATTTGCATTATTTCAAAGTGTTAATACTATTGTGTACTGATGAACAAATATCACCAGTCAATGTTAATCTGATGTTTGTTAAATGTTTGGGGAAAATAAAGGTAATAAAGGGAGGGATTGTGGTCTTTTGCTGAATGGAGTGGATTCTAGAGAAGGAGCTGTTGTTTTGCCTAGGATTTCCCTATTTCCTTTTTTCTTCCCTAGAACCAGGAATGTGTCTCCATACTTTGTTGAATACATATTCAACAGCATTCAACCACAAATATAGCTGCCCTCAGAATTTCTGTGCCTTTGAAAAAATTTTCTGTCTGTATAAGAATGATTTCTTCTCAAGGACTTCTTATAATTTAGCTTTCTTAAGCACAGTTATTCCTGCTAAATGCAGGTGACTAAAGGCTCTAGATAAAATATGTCCAGATCACCTGTGGTGCCTGTGAAGTTGATGGCACAGCACATCAGCAGTCCTGGGCCTGCACAAGCACTTCCACCTGGAGTTCTCAAACATCTGCATCCTCATTAACGCAATAGTCTCTGATGTAATTCCTGGGGAGATAAAGGGCTGTGTGTCTCTTTCCTTGGTGATACATGTATTGTAGGCTCCGAGTTTTATTTCAATTTTTTGCAGACCTCTCCTAGAAAAAAAATACTTTGCATTTTATAGCTGTTGAAGGACTCGTTTAAAGGGCTAGTGACTTGATGCGCCCTAGCTCTTTATGGAGAGAAAGAAGGTTTACTATTAATTCTTTGTGTCAAAATCATGCAATATCCTCCTTCAACCCATCATTTCTTTTTCATGCTGAAGGTTTGATAGTCTACTCAGTCATTTCTTCTGCAGAAATAATTTGGTAGCTTATTGTTATCTTAGAAGTGCTCAACTGCTGGAAGAACATACTCTAGTTTAACATGCATCTTTCATAAGTTCTGCTATAGAGAGTGTGGCTATGGGAAAAAGAAATTTAAGACTCACCAAGGCCTTTTAGCTCCAGCTGAAAAAACAATTATAAAAATGTTTGCAGTTCCTTTTCTTTTCAGATTTCCCATTCAAGGTATTACTGTGGATTCTAATCTAAACATTATCCACTGTGAACCAAATCCTAATGTAATGAGAAGACTGGATCTTTAGGTTTAGAATTGATCACACTAACAGACTGTAAATATCCATGAGAAGTTTTTGGCCTGAAACTTAATTTTAACACATTTGCTGTGCCATCTGTGAAAGGCTGTGCTTGCTACTCAGTACATTTCCCTGCCTTTGCCAAAGGTTTCTGAGAACAGGATGCATTCTTGAAGAGCACTGCACAGGAGAAAACATCTAATAACCGGTCAAGTCCAGGAATACTGGCATTCCATTTAAGAAAAGGGCTACTATACTTTAATGCACAATTCATACAACATTAGGACTAAACTTCAAAGTGGACTGGCAATTTTCAGTAATCAGTCTGCATTTAAAAATCAAGCCATTAACATTTCTTCTATTACCATTCTTTGTTTTGTTAAATTTTCGTCATGACTGTTTTGTTCTAAAATAATTTTGATGTTCAAAATTATTTTAGTGAATCTGCAATTGAGCAAGTCGAATTTATCTCTTTTCCTGAAAACCAATTATAGTAATTTACAGTCATTCAGAACCTAAAGACTGTAATAACTTTGACAGAATTATGAGCAAACTAATGGGTCATTTATTATCAGATAACTTTCAGCAAAAATTAATATGTACTCAGCTATTTTTCCTTTCTAACTTGAGAATGGCTGTTAAACAAAAAAAACTTGAAAGATTATTAGTCTAATATGGTTCTACCTCATACCATGTTAACAAAGACCTATTAGATTTGAATAATATTTTACCAGTAACAGAGCTGGCCAAGTTAATTTTTATCTCGATGGAGCACTTGTTAACACTATAGTTTTCTGTCAGATGAGCATAGTCTGTATAATATTACCTGAGGGAAAAAAAAAATCATCCAGTATTGCTGTTGCCAAAAAAGAGTATCTTGGTCAAAGAAGATTAGCACCACTTAAAGTTTTTTTCTATACCAGAAAATAGAGCATGTTTTTATTTAGCAATTTTTTTGTAGGGTATGTGTTTTGACATAGTAAGATGTCAAAAATAAAGCAGGGATTATAGAGATAGCAGATTATTCTCCCAAAATTTCACAAATAAAGCTATCTTTGCATACACAGGTAAATTTGAAAATCATTGTATTCAAACCAGATATGATTAATTTCTTTTTATACAGAAACAATACTAATCACATGCAAATCTGGATATGAATTATCTGGCATTGATACAGTCCTGTGCAAAGCTACAGAAAGCAAACTGAATTTAGGTTCTCAATATAAAAACTCTCATTTTTTTGTTTTTTGTTTTTGGCTTTTTTTTTCCCCTCACATACATATTGGTGGGTTACTTGCTTTAAAACTCAAGTCTTTCTTATCCTTAAAGCTTAAGTACCTTCAAATAGATGTCAGAGAAACCTGATGCCTCTTTGAGCATATATCTGATGTATAGTTGGAGGCACATCTGAGAACTGTTTTAATAGGGTAATTGAGTGATGTGATCAACCAGCCTAATCTATAAAATTACAAGGAGATGGAAGAGTCCTTTTAGTATTGAATGGTTAACAGAAGGGTTCAGAAAGTTCAAACATCATGGTTAATATCAGTAATAGTAAGCAGTATCTAAGTCTCAAACTGCCAAGAAAATAGACTGCTAAAGGCTCTTAGTTCTGATCAACTTAGTCCATAGACTGAAAGCAGGATGATAGTATTTAGATCTATTTGTAATTTTTTAATTCAATGTATGAGCCACCAGGAAGCTAAATAGTGGTGGAAGGAGACGGTAACATGTAAGACATCAAAATACCTTTTATTTTTCAAAATTATTGATAAAAATAAAATGCTTATAAAAGCCATAAAACAATCAGGTATGGAAAAATATCTAAATAATACTTGAAAACAAGGTATTCTATAATCATTGTTTCCATCTGAGAGAGTAAGAATGGAGGGAATCCAAGCATGGCTGGTATTAATTCTTGTATTGATAATGTACAGCTTGCTACTTTCCAGGATAATTTTGACATCTTTGCTTTCATAGACAGTATGTTTGGGAATTAATAATTAGTGACATAGTTTAGTGGTGGACTTGGAGTGTTAGGTTAATGGTTGGTTTTGGTGATCTTCCAACCTAAACGATTCTGTGATTCTATGAATAGCTGACTTAAACTCACTGATACTCCGCGAGTTTGCTGAGATGAGGGGAAGATATACCCTCTTTGGAACTCTTAAGTGACTGAAGGTACATGGCAGAATGGCTGTATTTATCAGCTGGACTCTCTTTGGCCTTTCCTCATTTGACCACAGATTGTGATGAGGAGTCATTATTAGGTATGGGTATATTTCCAGTTTGTTCTGTGTCTCCTTTGATTGTTTATTATATTATTTTGTGTATCTTTTTATGTTTTTTCTCTTTTTGGTGTATTGTGACTCCTTTAAAGTTGTCTAAGAGTCTAGTACTATCACTTAGACTTTGTAGTGATTGGAGAATTCTTACTATACAGTTGAATGCTCTGTTTTCTGTGACTAAGATCCACGCTTTTAATAAGAAATAGATGAATTCTGTGAAAATTCCTTCAAATGTGAATGGGTCACTTTTCAGTCATGTACAGTACCTGGAACCAGTCCTTTCTTACTATTTAATCTGTCTTAATTTCATACTCAGATTAATGAAGTCAAACACTGGAGATTACATCAGATCCTTAAAGAGGATTTCAGTAGCTGTATCTAGCATTCAACATAGATTTCCCATTCCCCTTTTCTTTGTTATCATCATCTCTGGAACTGCTACAGCTTTTAATAATGTTCTCTTCTGCCCTTTCCCAATACAGCTCAGGGGGACTTCCTATTGGAGCAAATGTCATTTACAGGTCTGTGGTGCAACTCATGCTTATCTTGCCTGTTTCAGTGCTTCCACGTAGCTTTAGTCTACCTTGCCTAATGTTGCCAAAATATAATGAAATCATTCCTCGTTCTTTCATGATAAATGGGTATTCTGGCTTATGCTATCATAAAGTAATATTTTAGATTTCCCTCCCTTTAATTTTTCTCCCAGAATTCTTCCAAAACCACACATGTGTGTATGTTTAGTTTAGGGTTTTTTTTTTTCTTTCTTTGGCGTGTGTGGGGGGTTGGTTGGTTTGTATTTTGGTTTGGTTTCTTTACAAACTTTATGAGCTCACTCTACCTTAAATGCTTGGGCACCAGTTACACTGAATTGGAAACACATGAGATCAGTGGAAGATAAACTCTCATGATCAGAAGGATCATAAGCAGGTCATAAAACTGTAATATGTGTAAATGTGGATATACATTTTCAAGTGCTCTGATTTGTGATAAGTATTTTTTTCCCCCTCATTTTAATTTTGTGGAAAGTAAAACAACCTGTAGCAGTATCTCACATTGATACAACCTCTGTTAAATCAGTCTGCATTTTTTAAATTACATTGGTATTTTTATTAATGATGTTTTCAGAAAAAAATGGATCAGGAAAATTAGAAATAAGAGGTCATCTGCTACTAATAAACTACTATTATTAAGTATCTTTCATTAAGGCTTCATAAAACAAAAATATTACATAATTTTTAAAAATAAAATCTTTCTCAGGAAGGAGAAGAAAAATTGAATGGGCTAAGAATTTAAAATTTGGAAAACTCAGCCTCTCAGTATGAAACACGAGAATTATCTATGGCTAAATTCTTTCTTGCTGATGAATGTTACTTTCAATGGCTTGCTGATTAAATTTTACACTTGCATTTATTTTGACTGTGACATTTAGATAACCCTTCCTGTAACTGTTTTTGTTACAAGGATGAAGCACTATTTTAGGCATCATTTAGCTATTTTAGTAACTATGGAGAATATAAAAGAGAAGAAATTTAAGGCTAAATGATTGCTGCTTTTTTTTTTTTTAAATCTCCTTTATATTTTGTCTCCTTTAAGCCCAATAAAAGACATTAAAACACACTGGCCTTTCTTTAATGGTTGTCTTCAACTATCCTGTTTTCCATTATTTTGGCATTATTTCTTTGTGGGAAGGATGTTTATATCTTTTCTGGTATTATATCTTGTAGGAGTCTTTGTAGATCCGTGACCTAGGTGTGTGCTTTGTTTATCCTTAAGATCTGTCATTTAAATGGAATGCAAAAATACTAGATATGGGATGGTATTTTGTCTTTTAGTTTTTCTCATAGTCCTACAATTCTCTCCTCCACCTGTAAGCTCAAGAGTATCATTGTTTTCAGCCATAACCTTTTCATGTAGACTCAGTTTTAAATTATATTATTCATTGGTTAGCTGTTTATAGAGACAGAAGAAATTTTATCACTTTTTCAGTGTGATACTAATTCTATCCTCAAATTATCAAATCATGGAATGATTAGGGTTGGAAGGGATCTTTAAAGATACCTCATCCCACCCACAGGCATGTCTTCAAAGATTGCTTTTCAATATATTGATGCTGCTGATGATTCAGTATTTCATTATCATTTATATAAATGTATCTTTGCAAAAAAAAAGGTAAGTTGATAAACCTTCACTAGTTTGATGCTTTCCCAGTCCTGTTTGGCTCCCAAACATAAAGACCTTGTAAATATTTGCCAACACTGCTTCTGCAGAATTTAGATGATGGTATTCTTCTTAAGCTAAAGTGGTTGGTTTAGCCATCTGTTGAGCAAATACTCATCTACTTGTCCATGGTTCTGGAAGAATCTAATAGTAGTAGGCAAATAACAGTAAAACAACAGAAAACCAGAATATTTTTCTCTCTTAAAATTCTTCCAAAATTTCCATGAATTACTGAAAATGTCTCGTAGGGCATCATTTTGTGAAGGGAGGTTGGAACATGGAGGGGGCCAGCCTCTTCTTCTTGGTGGCAAGAGACAGGTCTAGAGGAAATGGTTTCAAGCTGTGCCAGGGGAGGTTCAGGCTGGATGCTAGGAAATACTTCTTCACAGAGAGGGTTATCAAACATTGGAATGGTCTGCCCAGGGCAGTAGTAGAGTCACCATCCCTGGAGGTGTTTAAACAGTGTGTGGACTGGGTGCTTAGGGCCATGGTTTGGTGTTGACCCTTCAGTGCTGGGTTGAAGGTTGGACTGGATTATCTTTGAGGTCTCTTCCAACCAGATTTGTTCTGTGGTTCTGTGATTTTCTATTTAGAACTCAGCACACAGACCATGGGCATCCTCTTGAATCTGATCTATTCCCCTCCTCCCTGCTTCTCCCCCCCACTCCCTTGCTGTAATATCAATATTTGAAAAAAAAAATGTTATGCAGTTATCCCCTATTTAATGTTCAGGTGATTCACAGTTTAGCTTATAATGAAGAAAATAGGGTTAGGGTTTGCATGCTGGTTTTTGTTTGTTTTCTTTTTTATGTTTCTGTTTCCATTCCTGTGGAGTCCATTTAACTCACCAAATAAAATACCTTAATACAGGATTTCTGGTTTTTGATATGTATTGCTTATGATATTTGGGAATGAATTTTAGTTTTCCTGTACAAAAGGAACTATGCAAAGCTCAATTGCAATATGAGTCTTCTTGAGTATCATTGGCAAATTGCAGTCAAAGACATTAAAGCAACTGCAGAAATCAAAGTCCTCAAATATTAAAGCAATGCAGGCCATAAGAGAGGGGAAGCTTAGTTTTTTTTCCATCCTTTGTCTACAGGAAGGCAGAAGGAACCTAATGATAAAGACAGGTTATTAAAATTCTGAGTGGATAAAATAAAAGTACTGCTACCATTAGGACAAGGTACTAGAATGAAAATCTAACAATATATTGAAGGGTAATATCATGTGTGAATTAAAAATTAGGCTTGTAAAGGAAAGAAAGGGCCCTTGCTAGCTCGGAACCTTGTATTTTGATGATTAGAGCTGTGTTATCCAATGGAAACAGTGATGAAGATGCTGCATAGTTGAAAGACAGTTGAAGAATATGAAGAAATAGCAGTGCAAGCTTGGAAGAAGTAAAATTATCACTAAATGTTTAGGGGTGCTCTGAAAGGAGGACATTTAAAGGAGAACAAAGGATTTCTGTGGATGTTATATCTGCAGATATTGAAGGGGACAAAAGAAAGAAAATAGCTTGAAGTAATATAATGTTGGGTTTTAAAAAAAAATTAATTGATTGAAAAACTCAGAGGAAAGTTAAATATAAGAAAGTATTTGAGGATGAATCAAGCACCACTGAAGATGAATTGGTTTCTAAAAAACACATCTCTCTTGCAGAGAAGTTGAAGTGATTGAATTTCTCCAGTGAGTAAAGTGAGCCAATATAAGTTAAGAAAAATATTGTCCAATTTTGAACTAGATATCAATAATTCTCAACAGTGTCTTTTTATGTTAGATAAAGCTTACTGCACTGCAATTTCTTTTTGTCATACCTACAGGTAAGCTACAGCAGCCATGTGGTTGTGACTTTTCCAGAGCAAACAACCACAGGGTGGCATTTAAAAGTAGTTCTTATTTTGAATGCTACTACCCTTAAACCATCAAAATTTTCATGAAGCAAAACTGAAAAAAAATTGTGTGTAGGAAAAAAAAAATTTTCAGTGTAATGGGACATTGAAAGACTTCAGTTCTGATGCTAAAGATACATATCATATATTTTGTATACATGAATTCCTGGACAATAGATACTTCAAAAATAAAAATTATATTCTTAAGAATATCATACTCTACCTACTTACCAGGAAACGAAGTGCATCCTTTGATTTCCTAAGGTTTGTTTTTGTGAAGGTTACTTAGATTTGCCCTTTGAAAATTGCTCCTTTTATCCACCAATAGCTGTAAAAGGACTTACTTGTCCCAAACCTCCCCTCCCCTTCCTCTCATACACTGTTTTCCTATTTATAAATTAGACATTAATACATGTTTTTTCAAATAGAACTTAATTGGATAAGCAGGTAGTAGTCTCAAAGAATGAGGGGAGGGTGTGCTTAGTCAGTGTCCCCACTGAAGGAATGACTTCAGCATGAGTTCACACCATGGAGCAAATGCCCTAATTGTGCATCTCATTAAATACCAGAGAATATATTAAAAGGCAAGCAATTGCAAGAATACCCTAATTGTGTGTAAAAAAGCTTCAGCTGAAATTCAAGCTCTGCTACCAGAGAATTAACACATGAACTAAACAGTAATATGACTGATAATAGGAAATGTGTGGGATTTTTTGGATTTGTTTGGTTATGGTTTTGTTTATTTGTTTGGTTTTTTTTTTGTTTTATTTTATAAGTATTTGCATATGTTTAATTATTAGGGTGAACCCTTTACAAACTTTCAGATTGCAGTTTCAAATAGTTTTAAGTGCAAATGACAACTCATGCAGCATACACATTTTTATCCAAAACAAGCTAACTGTAAAAGGAAAAATAACTCCTGACTGAAGTTCATGCCAATTAAAAAAAAATATCTTTGTTCTAAATGAGAATAAAGTTTTAAAATTCTTTACCACTTAGAAAGCCTGGTTTTGCAACTTCGAGTTATAGTTTCTCATGCGTAAAACTTTTTTGTTACTGTTTCCTCAATATTTATTCCATTTCTTTAAAGTTAGATTCCACTGAAGTATAGATTGCATGGCAATGTTTATAACTGTTAAAGTCAATTTCCCAGGGTAGAATGAAGTTGGTCCAAAGTAATCAAAAATAGATTATATTAAAATTTTTTGGTAGCAGTGTTTAAACCTGAGGTTGGGGCGCTCTAGGGTACAGTACCTGAGTTAGTCTTCATCCTGCTGTATTCCTTCAGGCCATGTCCCAATCGCATCCCCTGACACAGTGGGACCAGAGTCATGTTGGTCTGGTCTTTGTCTAGGATGGCAGGAAGAAACTCACTTCTGTGAGTCCAGGATAATTAGTTTGTTTGTTTTGTTGAAGCACACATAATGTGCTTCAACACAATCAGTACCAAGAAGGAGACCTACAGGAAGGACAGTTTAGAAGGCTAGTAGCCTGATCTAGTTGGAGGTATCCCTGCAGAAAGTAGAACAAGGTGACCTTCGAGGGTCTCTTCCAACACAATGCAGTCTATGAATCTGTAATAGAACAGTGATATACAGACTAAAAAATATTAGGATTTGCAGTTATATGTGCACATTTTATGCTTTTCTTCAGTTTCCCCTGGTCCGAAACAGCCGACAGGAAATTTAACTGAATTTCTGAGCTTCTCTTGCTTTTTACATTTACACTTTAAAGCTGTAAGCTGTGCATTTCACCCCTCCATATTACCAAACGAAAACTTATTTGCACTAATCTAGACTTAGAGCCGATCGTTCTGGCCTCAAATTATGAAGTTCAGAGGGCTTCTTGTTGATAGCACATGAATTTCAATGTCTGACTCAGAGAAGCAAGGTCAGTGGAGATGAGGCCTAAGTGCAATGCCTTTTAATAAAAATAGAATAGTTTCAAATATAACCTACCATGGTGCCAAGGAAGTGAAGCTAATGGAAATCATTTCAAGATTTTGAGAAGAAAAAGAATACAAATGTCCACATTGTGTGTATGTAACACATACATGTAGGTTTCCATGGTTCTTAATTTGATTGCTAAATTAAATCCCCAATCCTTTATTTCAAATTTTTATCATTATTATTATTATCTTAATAATGGTTATTTTATTTATATCCTTCTATCTATCTATAGACTTAATTAGCTAGATAGACATTAGGTTAACCGTTTTCCCTGTGGAGAAAGAAGCTTAGTTATTCCAGGCTTGAAATATGAATGTAACTGTCTTAACTGGAAATCAATTGATCAAACACCGGTCTTGTAGAGAGGTGATTGATGTTCATGTTTAAGAAGAATTTGGACAATGTCCTTGATAATATGCTTTTGCTTTTTTGTCATCCCTGAGTGGTCTGGCAGTTGGACTAGATGACCACTGTAAGTCTTTTCCAACTGAAATGTTCTATTTTAATTAACACTGCTATTGTCTAGCTAAGAGCTTGAGAATGACAATGTTATGAACCATGAATTATGAATGACTTAAAAAAAACCAAAACAAACAAATAAACCAAAAAGAGGCTGCACAAAACATGCTGAAATACCTTAAAAAGCCTCTGGCTTGGTTATTTTCTGCAGCGTTATCAGATTCTACTACATTATTGTAGGTGGGTAACAACGACGAGCATAACATCACGAATGAAGTGTTTTTTCACTTTGAACTGCTCAGAGTGTGTTAATGTAGTTTATGGCCACTTTTTCTTCAACCTGGAATCTAAAAATCCTTAATTACAGGGTTTTGTGTGACAGAACACATAAATAGACTTAAAAATTGAAAAGCAAATGGTAGACTATCACTGGTAGCAGATAACAATTGCAAATTTTGTTTTCTGCACTTTCAATTGAAAATAGAAAGTGGACATATCCAAGAGTGCTATAGGCAAAGCCTTATTTTAGGGTAGAAGTATAGAACATATTGGTAATTTTGATGATAAGCATTTATCTAGAGTGCACTACAAACTACTACTCTCTATATTGACTGTGTCTTCTGTTTGACTATAAGCTATTCTACTTTTTAGAGGTGGCTGTTCAACAAATTTCTTTTGTTAGCATGAACCCAATTACTTTTTCTTAGGCCTCTTACAGTCTTTTTTTGTTTCTTTGTATTATTATTATTAATATTAATATTATTTTCCCCAGAAGTTCCTTTTTCCTCCACTTATGGAGGGTAAAACAATATTACATGTAAGATACTGTTTTGAGGCTGAAAGTAGTGTGACAGTCAAAGAATATTCATTTTTAAAATTCCGTTGCTAAAGTTATGGAAAACAGTCTACAGCCTATGAGTAATTGTTATTTCTTGTCACATGATGAAAAATTTACTACTCTTTTTATGTGACATAATACAAATATGAATTGGGCCATTGTGCAGTCAAAGACAGAAAGGAAGAGTTTTGAGAAGTGATTCTGGCAAAGCTTGTTTTTGTAGCAGTAAAACTTCTTGTAGTTTGGTTGAACTTCTGCATTGCAAGTTCCTTGGCGTTGTTCTTTCCCTTGTAGGTATCATTCACTGTATAAACATTTACATAGAGCTTGGTGTGATAAAGAATGTTTCCCTCTATGTAAAATGTTTTGTGTTTATTGTATGATGTTAAGAACTTCCAACTAATTTTTATTCGCTCAGGTCTGCTGTGAGCAGAAATACTGATGCACCTCAAATATATATTTCAATGAGAATGTAAAGCAATTATGCAAGCCATTGAGCTCCAGGTTATGGCAAAATGCTGATTGTAGCATTGTAGTAACATTATCTTCTGATTGCCACAATAAAACCAGCTGTTAGCCACCAAACTTGTAGTGAATAGAAAGATACACATTACGCTATAGCTGAAGTCCCAGAAGACCTCAGGTGAATAGGTGAGGTAAGAGGGCATGTGAAATAGGGCTATTTTCACACTTTGTTACAGTATACAGTGAGGGTTGATATCTTTCCTTTCTTCCTAACTTCTGGATCAGCAACTGTTTGCAATGTCTGAAGTAGCTTTCTCTGTTACACAGCTTATATATATTTCTGGGTTAGATTTAAAATTATATGGCTAGTATTCCAAGATGCAATAGGTTTGTTTTGTCCTTATAACCTTTAAGTACTTTTGTGTTGCTCTTGCAGATTCTTGTCCTTTAATCTGCCAGGTGTTTTATATTAGCAGTAGTGCCCACATACACCTTAGTGATTTTCTATTTCTGGATTCATTACTTGAGTGGAAATGATTTGACTGAAAGCTGATAGCATCGCTCTGCCTCCCTTTCACGGGAGACCAATGATTGCAAACTCAGCTACGTATTTTGTAAATTCTGTTTCAAAAGTTGTAAATGTGAAGCATTTAAACTGCACACTTCATAATTGTGCTTCACTTGATGCATCTAAATGGAAAGTCCATTATCTTGTTAATCAAATTTTAGTTGCCTTCTAGTTGTGGCTTCATATGAGACCCTGTACTGTAGCGTGTATGGAAAAGAGATGTTGTCATTTCCCTCAAGAATAGTAGACTCTGAAAGTATACTGTCCTGAAATGGAGCACTAATGCTTCAAATTTTTTTCTTAGTTGAAATACTGTAGTTCTAAGCAAAGAATTTGTAGAAAAATTATGTGATGACTATGCTTTTTCTGTATGATAAATTTGTTAAATTCTAAGAACCACAACATCATTCTGTGAACATAGGAGATACTAGACTCACTGATTATTATTATTATTATTATTATTATTATTATTATTATTATTATTATTATTAGTGTGGGAGGAATTTCAGCTCACACTGACACATTATTTCAATGGCTATTTTTTTTAATAAAAATTTGCCTACTCAAACAACTTTTTTATGTCTGCAGAGAATGGCCAAAAATTCAAGGATTTGTGGCAAAGTACAAAGCAATAAAAAAGAATCACTGCTGTAGTTGGCTACATTAAACAATTTCATTGAAAGATATTTCTGTAAAAAAGCTGATGCTTCCCTCTGTGAACATTTGATTACCTGGATGAATGCCCATTCTTTGTGCTAAAGGCTGCAAAAACTGCAAATATATTTAATTATCCATTGACAGCATCTAATTACTATGTTAATATGATTAGTTAGAATTTGGAGTTTTCAGTGAGATATTAATGTGTTTTGGCAGGGTCTTTGGAACATGGTGACTTGCATGCTGTAGCTGCATTTCTTTTATTTGGTTTCTTCTGTTTGATTTCATTGGGAAGTCTCTGGCATATGCAAATTCAGTAGTATTTAATTTTTGTGGATTCCCTTTTCACATACTTTTTTTTTTTTCCTCTAGTTAATGTGGTGAGACCTTTGCTGGATTCCTGCATGTACTGTTGCTGACACTTGGGGTTTCTTCTAGGTTGATCTCAAATCTCAAGGATTCTGCATAGACAGCAACTCTCTCTGAAGCACTTTAAGTGTGTGTTATTAGATAACAAAGCATATTCATCTGCACACTTGTGACGTTTTTGCCAAGTCAGCTGCTATGTTTTTTCTTCTGACCTGTCTCTCGATCATGCTTTAACAGTACTGCTGCCTTTGTGAAACTTCCATTCTAGGTTTGTTTTTCAGACAGCTTAGTTTCATTATATACAGACTTGCTTTTAGATTAACATGAATTGATCTAGACCATTACTTGCAGACTACAAACCTTTCACATGGAGCATAAGTCCTGTGGAGAAGCTGTGCAGGTCAGATCAGCATAACACTGGGCTGTGTTTACTGTTTGAGAAATATAGGTGATTAGCTGGAGCATGGTGTTTCTGTCATGATTTCCAGACCAGAATTGTCTAATATTAACCTGGATGGGACTGCATGATAACCAGATGCAGAATGCACATGCAAATACACCCTTAGGAAAGAAAATTTGAAGTTCAGAATTGACTTAGGCATTTTGGTACTTTTGCAAGTACTACTCATGGTCTGTGTGTTACAGAATATTCATAATGGAGGCTTATTGCCCAGGCATCTTACTTGCTTTACTCCAATAGCAGCCCATCCTAAATTTCTGGTTGCTCACAAATAAGTGTTTTGAGTCTACATGGTCTCGCTGCTAAATGATTGTTTTTGTCTCCAAAACAACTCTTATCTTATTGCCTTATGTACACTTTTATTCAGAGACTTGAGTCTTACAACCATGTCAGTGTTGGAAACAACACCATGTGTTCTTTAAGAACAGCTACAAGGTTTATTATGCTTTGGGCAAAAAAAGGTGAAGCAAGTACCAACCATGTATGACATATTTTGGTAGGGTTGTCAGTTGCTGTTGTGCTTCAAAACAGATGCTGTTTAAGCAGGCAGGTCTTCTGCAAGAAATGTCTTTAAAAATGAAAGTAAAATGAAGTGCTTGGAGAGAAGAAAAAAATAAAAATTGAAACACTAAGTTTAATGTGGTTTATGATGAGATTGCCCTAAAGCACTGGGAGCAAGCCAAGCATAAAAGTTAAATGCCTATCTGCTTTTTGTCTTAGAGAAATACCTAAAAATTAGTATGCTAGAAATGGCCAGCAAAAGGAGCCACAGCCTTACTACTTCATAGGATTTAGGCTGCTTTCCTGAAGCTCTGTTAAATCACATGTATCTACTACCACGCCTCATCTGAAGTTTTTAATGAGTCAAGTGTATTCAGCTTCCTTGGTTATCAACCTCCCCCAAACATTCGCTGCTATCTGTAGAACAGTGTCTTCTGCAGAAAACCAAAAGACTTTGTAGATTGCATCATCCTGACCTCAGGTTGATACTATTTAGTTACATTATCCTATCTAGACAAGGAAGAACTTTTATCAAACTGGTTTTAGAAGTGTCATAACTTTTTTATGGATTGAAAAATGTAATTTTTAAAACAAAAAGCCATTAAAAAAATCTTACAGTTTTGTTAAAATGGCATTACATTTTAATATATTAATTTCATGCCCAGGTGAAACATTTTTTTTTCTTGATCTATGCAAACTTTTGGTTTCTTGCATCTATGACCCTCTTTTTCATAAAGAAAGAATTTGAATTCTTCTGTAGTCCTTTGTCTCTGTATGTGGTAACTTTTAGTTACTCTTTTCTGTAATGTAATCTTCAGATGGTATAGTTGAATGATAAACATTATAGTTAAGTAACTTCTACAACCGAGATGAATATGTAACATACTTTCCTGCTTCGCATTCTGCTGGTTTTTAGTGCTATCTGCAGCCTTTCAGCTTCCCAATTTGTAGACAGACTTTCATTGTCCATTATTTATAAAACTAGAATTACCAGTACAAATGCAGCCTAGGAAATTTTATTTTGTTTTATAACATGTTGGGTACTTTGTTTCCTTTTTGGTTTTGCATTTGTTTGCTTTTTTGGTGTGATTCTGGTTTTGGTTTAGGGGTTTGGTTTTGTTGGTGGGGATGGTTCTTTTGTGTGTGTGTGTTAATGGGTTTTTGGGGTTTGTTTGTTGGGGGGCTTTTGGGATAAGGCACACTTAGAAGTGTGTTCATTTTCCTGTAATGAGCTGTTACTCCTGAGAAGGAAATTAGTGCAAGGGTAATTTTGCCAGCAGGTAGTCCTAATGTGTGGAAGTGGAATGACCCAGAACAGTTCATATTTTTGCATGGTTAGCTACACTTTCCAGTGTCTTCATGTATCCTATACTGTCATTTTAATCTGTGTCATTTGCTTGAAGAGATATAGGGAAAACAAAGTATAAATAACAATACTAATTGTTGAAAATATTCTAAGGAATTTATTACAACACAGTGCTTGCACACATATTTGTATTTATCTGAGAAGCATCACATTCTGTTAGTGCACTCTCTGAAAACAAAATAATGTTGTATTGCTCACAGAAGCATACCATGGTGAAAGAAAATGATAAAGATTGTGTTGGACTGCTGTGAGACATACGGAGTGCCTAAAGGCTAATACTTTTTTAAAAAGAGTGGGGAGGGGTGGTGGAGAGAGAATTTTCATCGATGTGCAATGTATGCAGCACTAAACCAGGAGAATATGATTTAAGATGATCTAATTATGTCTGAAAAAGAACAATTCTGGGTAGCTGAGGAGGAAGGTGCACAAAACTGTAGTGAAGAGCAGCTTTAAATGGAGATTAAGGTTAACAAATGGAAATTCTTGGTCTCCAGCTTAAGAAATTTTTGTGGCTATTGGGTTTTATAATCCTATGAGAATTCATAATAAAAATTAATTGGAAGATGACATCATCAGTTACTTCTATGGGTGATAGTTGACCATAATCTCTACATGAATAAATGGATGTAAATTGCTTCATTCAGAAAGTACTTAGTATTCTAAAATGCCCATAAATGTGAAAATATATAAGAATATTCTTACCTCAGTTCAGTGAGTGGTGTAGAAATTTTTATATTTTTTATTGTGTGAAACATATAATAGTAACTACTAAGATATACTCAGTACTCAGCATGAATATCCGAAGGGTCACTTACACAATATAAAATTTTCTACTCTAATAAGATCTGGAGGATTTTATCTCATAAATTGGTGTATTACAACACTGAAAACAATCAAAGAAGCCTATTTTATTTTCTGCTTCCTGAAAAGGTGTACAAGAGTATAAGCCTAATGGATTTCTTTTTTTTTTTTCTCTTTTCTTTTATGTGTTTTATGGCCAGATCTGTAAAGGTAATTTTGCTTTCTACAGTTCACTCAAACTGCTTTAAGTACTAAAAGAGTATGTAAATGTTGTGTGCAGAACTTTAATTCCAAACCTAATAGTTTTGGAGTATGGTATGTAAAATTCATTCTAAAGAAAGCAAGTCTATGGAAATCTGCATTTAGAATAGTTTGAGCTTTGGATTTTTTGGGTGTTTTTGTTTATTTTTACCTTTGATTTTTTTTTTTTGTTTGTGGTTTTCGTTTGTTTGATGGTTTTTTTAGTGTAATATAAACCATATAGTTGCATTCTTCCAATTACGTGTATGCAATCTGTTAGCTCTAGATTGTCTCTTGTGGTCACTGAGACGTGGCTATTAGAAATTACAATGAACCCAAGAAATAATACTTCATGTCTCTTATTGTCCTGATGAAAAGTGGAGAAGTGAGCTGGGCAGTTTTTAAGTAATTTACTGTTAGTTAGACTGTCCTTCTTCCCAACCCATTCCAGCCTTTGTTTTTTTAAAAAAATGAACAAATACACTCAACATGTGTTAACTCTATGAATGTAGTACATTTTCTACCTGAGGTTTTGTCAGTTCCAATATTGGAATCACTTAGTGAATTCTTTAAATATGGTGTTACAGGTACTGACTAAAATCAGTAATTACTGAAAAGTATTGCTTTAACAGATATTAGTATATTGCTTTTAATTTTCAAGTATTATCAATGTGTGACAAATTCTTGCTTGTAAAGACAGTCTTTTACAGCTTCTCAAACTCTGAATATTAAAAGACCCCAGAAACACTATAGCAAATGTGTGAATGAACATGTGAAGAGTTTTTAGTATATGCAAACCTTGTAATGCATTTGAAATTTGCTTAATTCTGTTATTTTATATTCATGGGAAGAATTTGTATACATCAGTTAGTTCTTAATTTGCAAGACAGCATATCAGCAAATTGTTCCTCTCTTTTTATTGGTTTAGATCCTAAGGTAAAAATAGGGGAAGGAAACCTAAGTCTATAGCAGTACTTCAGCAGCACAGCTCTCAAGTGCTGGTTCTGTGCATTTATTGTATCTTTTCTGTGCTGTGCAGGAAAAGTGATTGAAAGATTTTCCTTTCTCTGAGCAAGAAGTTGAAAAGATAGGCTAGTTCTAATGGACTGGAAAACATGAAAAGCATAGTTCCCTCATTCAGCACATATTTTATGGAATATTTATACGAAATTCATGTCATTAGGTTACTAGACCCTAGGAATAAGTTGATAATAACATAGGAGGAAGTTTGTGTTTTAGCTTGAGGTATGAAACACTCATAGATGGGTGAAAAGTAGCATGCTGCTTGATTTCATTCTTCACCCCATCCCATGATGTCTTACAAGTGGGGCAGAGTTTGGGAAAGAAAACAAGTTGTCTTTACCATTGCTGAAGGTTTATCAAATAAGTTTAAAAGAAAAAATGTAACATCTGTAAACACGTATCTGTTGTATGGATGACAATGTAGTTTACCTACCTACCTATGCAGTCTTTCATTGAGTCAGCATCAAGTGTTCACTTCTTAAGAGGCAACCTTAAGCTTGGCTTCAGCTCCAGTCATTGCAAAGATCCTGTTTAATAACCCAAACAAACATTTTCAAAACAAATTCTTGTACATTCCTGCTTTGGAAGAGTTTGTAGTGAAAGAGTTTTTGAATTTTGGTCAATGAAGACTGAGGTGTTAGGTTCTCATTATCTTCCTTTTTCTGTCTGAAAGCAGTGCTTGCAAATAGATCTCCTCCTTCCCTCTATAAACAGAGTATTAAGTAAATAGCACAAGTACATGCACAAAGAATGTTGTATTGCAGCTGTTTCTCTTACTCATTGTCTTTTTTTGATGTGGTTATTTCAGTTCAGAAAAATCGAGATTATTCAAGCAATGCTATGCTTCCGTATCAGATCTGTTTTAATTTTGTATGTTTTTCATTTTTCAACATTTCTTTCTTTAATGCCATGTTTCCTTTTTATTCGAGCCTGCTGAGAGTCTGAAATTGTTTATAAACACTAGTCAAAACATTCCCCACTGTTCTTCATTTTCCAAGTGAGGATTTTCAGATAATGGGGAGATTAAGTGACATGCCCAAAGTGTCAGGTTTAAGTATCTACTAACAACAAGCTCCACTTCTAGTCACTAGATGTCCTTTTTTTTGTTTGTTTTCAATTTAACGTGTATAAATACCAGTTTAATGCTAAATATCAGCTAAGAAAACTGTAAAAATATTACTTCTTACCAAATGAAAGACACTTAGTCAGTGCCTTAAGGAAAGAACAAGTGAAAAGAAATAATATATCCTGAGGTAGACCAGATAGCTGATAGTGTTGTTAAGTTCTTATTTCAGTTGGATTAAGAACAGCTCATATGCACAGGTGGAAAGAAGGTGAATCAGCTTTCTCTCCTGGTGAAGTGTCAGTGATAGGCTTACTTTTCACACCTCAAACCTGCATGATGCAGTTACATGTAGAGCCTCCAAGGCTTCTGAATATTCAGGGGTGGAATGAGGCTGGACCCTATGTGTTCACCAGCCTGCTGCTTACCTTACAGCTGTGCACTGCTGCAAAGGAATTTGTTTACTCCTTGAGCCCACTGCTTCACACACCTTGAATAGAGTTGCTACTGTATGTAGCTGTAACAACTGAACCAGAGTTAATTCCAGGAACTGAGAAAAATCCTCAGTATATATTGTTTAGATGTTTTTGTTGCTGAGTTTGTGTGCACATTTGTTTAGCACCCTTTAGTATAAATTAATCTTTTTTTTTTTTTTTTTTTCCCTCCTCTCTGCACTACAAGCAGGACAACTGCTTATTTCTGACGGCTAGTTATACCTGTAAAATTACATGTTTGGTAAGCATTAGTGACAACATCCATACCATAGCTTTAATATAGGCTATCATGTGGTAGTTTTTATTGTTTTGGGTTGTAACAGTTGATATTTCACTCTTTGGGATCCTTTTAGCATGAAATCTTTCAGGTATACCCAAAATCCATTGACATGACTTTGTAAGATGGCAAAATTATTGTCTCATGTACATAATTAAAAATGGGAAAACAAAAGATAATAATGGAGCATTTAGGTGCAGCAATCTAAGAAGAAGGTTGCCACAGATTAAAAAAAATATTAAACGTGGATGCTCCTGAGAAGTTCAGAAAATGTAGAGAATGTAGTCAAAGATGGCATGCAGATGACAGGAAAGAATGGCTGGGACGCAGATTTAGGAGAGCATAAAGGGAATTTACTGTTTCTCCTGCTTTGTTTCTGGCACAATGAGTTGGAAAACAATTGCTGTTCCATATAAAAGTCTGCTATTGAATTTTCACTTCAATTCAAGAGAAAAGCTCTGTTTACTGTGGAAATAACATCCTAATAATTTTATTCTTGGAGGTATTGAAGTCTTTTTGCTTAACTGATGTTGAATCATTCCTATTTGATTTTCAAAAACCAAAACGTTATAGGTTGAAATACAGCAAAATTCAAATAGGAAAAAAAAAGAAAAGTAAAGTTTTAGCAAAATGGAAAAATCCTAGTGAAGTGTCTTGAAACTTAGCAAGATAGAAAACATTTTCAAACTGTTCTCAACAAACCCAATTTTGATAAAAACACGTTTTTGATTGAAAAATAAATGTAATTTTTTTTTTTATCCTTTTAAAGTCCTGCAGGCTGTATCACACAGAGATTAAAATGAGGTTGTTGAAACTGTTATCAGACACGGTTAGCATGAAAGTAGTTGTAGAAGCAGTAGGCTGAGATGGCATCCTGTCCTGCTACATTTCTATGTTGCTGCTGAGCAGCAGACTACCAATTTCAAAAGACACAGCAGTTCTTTCATGGCTCACCACATAAATCAGCTCCACGGTTTTAGGGACCTGATTTACAGCATTTAACTGGAATATCCTTATCACAGCAAGAGAGTCAATGGACAGCAATCAGGCTGCAAGTGTAAAAGTCCACAAAGTTAGAGTTTGTATTTATATTTGTCTAAAACAACTCGAGGTGAGGGATTTTTTTTCCTCCCCTAAGCAGTTTTTAAGGGATTAACGTAAGGAGATATCCTGCAAAGCCGACTGGGGAAATTGCACAGAACAAGTTCTGTGCTTGTGTGCTTGCTTTTGCAGTGTTGTTCTGTCAACAAAAGCACTAAACCAGCTTTTCCAAATTTGTATAATCCCAGAAAATACATAAAAATTATATAGTGTTGGTTATACACTTAAAGAAATAGGTGTATTTGTAAATAGAAGAATTTTTTTTATACTTGCTCTAGATTATTACAAAATCCAAGAGATACCAAAGAAGCCCTGCTTCTTGTTTCAAAATAAAACTGCTTGTAGTAAAAGATATCTTTAGGCAGCATGGAAGAAAAATGCTTAAGGATTTTTCATAAAAGGTAAAGAATTAATTTTTAGGGAGAATTTTAGAATAGATTTTTTTCTTGTACACATCTCTCTGTTGATACTGTCAGCCAAGATTATTACGAGAGTATGTATCAGGTAACAATGAATGCTGTGTTTATTTGTCCATTCCCTTGAGGTTTCATTCATGTTTCTATACTTGAGCTTTAACTTATAAGGTGTCTGTCATTATAACTTGTAATTTAAGGATAAGGTGACTACTCATCTGTAACATGTGTGATGATCTCAGACAGCATGAGTTAAATCAGATGCATGAAAATCAAAGTGCCCACAAGTGCTGGTGTTCTTGCATCTTTGCTCAAGGTCTTGTGTAAACAAACAATGATTTCAGAGAATGTTTGGAAAGAAATACTGGCATATCAATGTGCTTCTTAGTCTTACCCAAACAGGAAAAAAGAGGTTAAGATAAAGGCTTTTTCCCTAATTTTGAGAGTACAGGTCAGTTGTTCTGGGTAATTTATCATACACATAAGAAGTAGTCATTTACTTTAATGAGAGTCAAAACACAGGGAATTATAATTTATCACCAACGTGCAAATATGCCACAAAATAACATGAAGTCTTTCATATGATTCAATTCCATATCAGGGATTTTTTGTTTGGTTGGTTTTTTTGTGTGGCTTTGTTTGTTTGTTTGTTTTGAGGGTGTCTGGTTGTGGAATTTTTTTTCCAAATTTTTTTTAATTATCACGATGTTTCTCAGAGTGTAAACACGTTTGTATGATTTCTACTATTTGATTGGGGTGAGGTCAAAAAATATGTAGGTAATTAATCCTATACATTTGTATTTTTGCTGAAATTCAGTCTCTGATTTCTTCCCTCATCTCCATACATTTTAAATAATTAAAAAAAAAATCTATTGGGCCCAAAAAAAAAAAAAAAAGCTCCAAACACTTATAAAAAACACAGCAATGCAATATTTCTGGTGATCTCAAAGATCTCTATTTCAGATCAAAAATACTGTCTTGCACAGGGATTTATTTTTTTATGTTACAAAAAATTGTTATAGACGACATTACAAGGCAGATGCTCTTTTTCAAGAAACTGTCTTTGACTTCAGTAGGTATCAGGAAGAAAATATACATTTGAATGTATACATTACAAGAAGTCGTGACTTACTCTGTTTTCTCAAGAATTAACAAGATTTCTCATGATGAGACAGAATGTGTGTTGTTCAGTGGGTAGTTATTAAATCCTTCCCAGAACACTACTTTAAAACACTTAATGTAGCATTCATTTGTATAGCTCTTATTCATTCATGGACAGTCTCTTAAAACTTAATTGCCATCAAATATTAAGAAACATTTTTGATCAGTTTTTTGATTCATGAGAAGAGGCAATGTTTATGCTTCAGTTTATTTAGATTGTATCAGGCAAATTAAGAAGCTTTTTAGCAGTCAGCACCTACTTAATCTTTTAAAGTATGGGCCCATGGTTGTAGACTCAGTGAAGAGTATGGTGTATTAATCTCAGTCTTTTCAACTAATTTAGTCTTTTGTGTTTGGAAACTAATTTTAGGAAAGCATGCATTTATGAACCATTCAGCTAATTCTGCAGAGATATTTTACTGATAATTTGCAAGTCCTCTTCCTAGCTGATTTTTTTTTCTAATATGGAAACCTCATTTCTGAGAAGAGCTTTAACCTTACAGCATGGGAAATGTTATGTGGATCAGCCACAGTCTGACTTTTTATTTCCTCAAGAGAAGTAAAACCCTTAGGCAAATAACAGGAATAGTAATAACATACTGGAGATCACCCAAATACTTTAGATTTTCTGAACCTTAATATTTTGAATAGCCTGGCCTTCAAAAGGTTTTCATAATCTGTCTAGCCATTATGAAATTGAAGAGCGTTTATTCTGTGTATGTAATTTTGCATAGAAATGCTTACCATTTTCAGTGTGATCTTCACAATTCTTAAGTAAACTGTCAATTCTCTCTTCCTTTAAGTGGTGAGTGGATATAAGAGGAAAAAGTATGCGCTCTAAATTTTTTACTCTCTTGAATAGCTTGTATAAAAAGTATATTTTCCACATTTTATTTTGAAAGTAACTGATCTTCGTTTATTAGATTTCATTTATATTGTTTCATCTATGTGTTAGTACCATGATCACATTAGTGTTTCTTACACATTGGTGACTATTTCTTGTGTTTTCACTTTCATCCTTTTAATTGTTTGGTGTGTTTTGGTTTGGGGTTTTTTTCCTGATTCCTAGAGAAAGATCAAGAGAGGACACGATTCCGTTGAAGTATCCATCAAGGACAGAAATAGTTTTTACTCACTTAGGTGTCAAAGGCAACCACATTGCTTCCAGTTTTTCTAAACTATAGTAGTGCAGTCTGAGAGTGCCAAATATATTATAGCTAGATCTTCATCTGGTGGGGAAGGGACTGTCGTGCTGGAAAGTGTGATCTTTGGAGGCTGTTTGGGAGGAAGATTGGACTTTATGGTGTTCTTTTTGTTACATTAGCAACTGGGTTTTGTGTTAACCACAGACACCTTTAGATGTTTCTCATACTCTACTAGAATGTACTTGTCTGCTGGGAGGTTGAGGTTAACTTAATTTCTCACTTGAATTGGAAATCAATTCAACTACCACTTAGTCATAATGCTATAAACTACATTTGAGAAGCTGATCTTATATTGAATTATATGTGAGTTTGTGCTGGGAATTGAGTCCTAGCTTTCTGAAATGGAATTTTTCATAGGATGATAGGCTGCTTCTTTTTTTTTTTTTCTTTTTCCTTTTTAAAAATTCTTTTTAGCATTTTTTTCCTCTTTCCTTCTAAGAGCATCTACTTTTTAGTTAGGTTTTCCCAAAAATACAGAGGAGGTGGAATTTTCTGATTTAGCTTAGTTGTTGTGAGGTGGTTTGGATTTGTTGATTTGTTTGCTTATGTGTTTTGTTTTGTTTTTTGTTTGGGTTTTTTGGGGGGGCTTTTTTCGGTTGTTTTGAATTTTTATGGGTTTTTTTGTTTGTGGTTGTGGTTTTTTTTGTTTTGTTTTGTTTTTGTTCGTTTTTTTTTTTTTTTTTAATTTTGTTGGGGGGGTTGGGGTTTTTTTGTTTTATTGTGGATGCTTTGTTTTTGTTGGGTTGGATTTTTTGGTGGTTGGGTTTTTTTTTTCCCTGAGGGATCTAGCATAATGTAGGTTGATTCTGAATCTTTTTATTAAGAATTTACATTCAAGTTATGAAGACCAATTCAATAAAAAGGAAGAAGATACTGAATGCATAAATAACACTTTAGCTATCCACAATGCAGACATTTTTAGTTTTAGGTTTGTTGGTAGGGTTTTTTGTTGTTGTATTATTAATATTTAGGCCTCTTTGAGATGAAAATTACAGAAAGCTTCATTTTCCAGGTTTTGTAACTTTTAAAGACTCTTTTTAGATTTGTTTTGAATTTGTTGAATCTTTTTTTCTTCAGCATAATGTAGCAATGACTCTGGAAGTGAAGTTTGTATGGTTCAGCCATTTATGATTCACTTCCCCTCACTGCCTTGTTCGCTTTTTTGGCCACCTTGTGAACTGACTTATATTTGAGGGACTCCTAGTATTGCTACCACAAACAGAGGTTATAGTTAACTGCTGTTTGGCCTGTTGACTAATCACATACATGAATCAACCACCAGCACATATGTAATTTTCAACTGTGTCAGGTAGCTGTTGCTGCAGCTCAGGGTGTTATTATGGGTGGTGAAACAAAAAGGAGGATGTGGGGATGTGGAAGTTAGGGGGAGTGAAGGTGTGTTAGTTTGGAAGAATTCATATGAGAAGAAGCTGTTAGCCTTTTCAGTGGAAATACAGGATTAAAATCTAGAGAAGGCTGAATTAATTCAGTTTGATTGCTCGGCTTGATCTTTTGTGCTATACACTTGGGTGCTACTTATTGTGGAATAGCTCTGTAGAAGTTCAAAGTTTGTATGACAGCAGGCACGTTATAAAGGCTTTGGGTCTATTCAGACAGTCCTAGTTCTCTGTTGTGGCAGCAACAGAGGCACGGTGTGCATGTGAATACTATGGAGACCTTAAAGCAGTCTGTTCAATTTGCTCTGAGTGTAACTACAACAATTGTATATTAATGCAAGTATAAAACAAATTTATTGAAATAACATGAACTTCATGGCAATGTTCAAGGATATGTTCTCAGTTATACTTAAGAGAATGAACTGACAGCTATGATATGAAGTAAAATTTTATGTTTTTTTTTTCATATGGGGAAAGGACAATAAAAATCTCAAATATTAACAATTTTTGCAGGCAAGTGTTTAGGTCTAACCTGGTTTTCTTCATGTGTTCAAAACATGATCTGAGAACTCAGATCATGGTGAACTACTAGCTACAACAATAACAACAAAAGGCCTTATCATTGCATTTTTGTGCTGCTCAATAAATCTGTTTTCTCTAATACTGTAGCTCTGACACTCAGGAATTTTTGGTTTTGATAAACATGGCCTCATTACCACAGACATAAGTAGGTACATATTCTGTATTTCACGCTACTAGACATTTTGTATGTATAAACTACTTATTGGGCATCTCTTTCTGAAAGCACTACCAAAGTGAAAGACAATACTCATCTTTGAATTTACTTTTCTAATAACTGTTTGTGTATGTAAAGTTTTCATTTATAGTTAGTTTGGCTTTATTGCTTATGAATTTAATGGAAACAGTTAAAATAAAGTTATAGCTAGCCCAGATGTGTTACGAGTTTTTGCTTTAATCTAGTAAAGCCGCTCCGATTTCATATGTTACAAATGAGGCTATTTTCTCTTTGACTTTATGCATTTCCAGTCTGTCAAAGGGTGGTTGCTGTCGTTTATTACCTGAAAGATAGTAAATGTAAACCTTGATGAAACAGTTTAAGATATTTTTTGGTGGTGGTTAATTATGATTTTTTGCTTGCTGTTTCATTTTCTTAGCTGAGTAATGTTCAATGCAGCTGTAAAATTCTATGAGCCTTAATCATTTTTGTGTATGGATTTGTGATTGGAAAAAGCTTCCGCAATGTAAGAATAAAAATCCAAAACAACCAACAGTAAGTTACTCTACAAGTTTGTCTGATAAACAGAGATTGTATTCGCATACAAGCAGTAAAATGACTATCTGCTTTATGACATGTGGATCAGTAATGTTGATTGTATCCCAATACAATCTACTTAATTATCATTTTAGGGCATATAATAAACATAGAAAACCATTTGCTACAGAACTTCACCATAAGTCTTCTTTTATAAAGTAGTTTTATATAATACCATTTTAAGCACTATGTACTTCAAAAAGCATGTGATTTATCCTTTGAAATCTTGTCATAAATGGAAAGCAGATGTCAGTGATTACAAAATTGCATCTTCATCGTATGTCAGAAAGTGACACATTTAAAAAAGGATAGGTTTTAGGATTTTGTTGTGTAGGAGATGTTCTGTAATTTTAACAAAGTGTATATGTGGTTTGAATCTTATTGGTAAAACTAACTCAGAATGATAGGATTTTTTTCTCAGGTTTATGGGAGGACTGGTGTTAAAGTTTTATTTTAGAGCTTTTTTCATTAAAAAAAAAAATCTTACAGTTTTTAATAAGAATAGTCTTCTCCCAGGCCATAGAGCCTACTAGGACTTAGAAGCAAGAAAGCCATCTAGCTGATGTAACCTTCTTTTCTATGAGATCCATATAAACTCTGATTCTGTTGTCCTCAGTTATCAATGAAAATCAGTGATGCCAGTACTCAAGTTAGAGTATCTTTACTTTGGTTTGTGTTGTGGTGGGTTTTTGGGGGGATTGTTTTTTTTTAGTTTTGTTTGTTTCTTTTCCTTTTTTTTTTAAGGGGCTCACAGGGTATTGTTTTGTAATTATATTTTAAAATTCTTGCAAAATCCTCTTGAGCACATTGTGCAGTTCTGTCCTCTTAATTTCAAGAAAGATTTGGTGAAATTAGAAAAGATGGAGAGAAAAGCTGTTAATATTATCAAGGATGTACAGCAGGCACCAATGAAGAGAGATCAGAGGATCCTCAGCATTTCTGTCTGGAGAAAGCAATGAATGTAACTGAAGTTTACAAATTTATGTAAGTGCTCAGAGAAATGCAGAACTGATTGGCAAACAGTGCTAGTACTAGGTATGTATGAAAGAAAAATGCTTCTTAACATTGGGTAGTGAGCTTCTGGTCTTTGCTGCTACAGGATGTTTGTGGGAGATGGTACCACCATGTTAAAAAAAGGATTAGGTGGATTTGTGGGCAATGGGTACAACAGGACAACAAAGGACTAGGCAGGGATGTACTTTCTAGTAAGTCTTCTGGCATCTGTAATCGAGTGTTTGAATAAAAGAGAAACGAAGTCTGGAAAGAGATCAAGTTGATGTGCTTTCACAAAAAAGTCCAGCTCTGCTGAAGGAACTGAGTTAAGCAAGCCAATTGGCTTGATCCAGTAGAGTGTATCTTTTATAATTATGAATTAATAGTAAAATATTGAGAATGGGACACAACTATGACATACAGGACCATTTTCAGAATCAAGCTATTTGTTCCTTCAATTTGAATATTATGCCATCTCAGACTTTTAAAGAAAAATACCAGCGCTTGAGACAGAGGCCTTTAAAAACAGCTGAAACCTGCTGTTTGTTCATTAGGAGAACCTCTAAACCCCTCTCATAACTATTCTGCTTAGTAGGAGTGGGTGACACCAGATCTTTTGGATTTTGCTGTAGGCATTGTAAAGTTCATGTGTTGCAAAGTGAAATTACTGCCGCTCCTCTGCCCATCCTTGTTAGAATATGATGTGTGATGTGTGAAGATTCTTAAAAAACTTTAAAACCCTGTGAACTGTTGTTTAAACTGCAATACCAGTACAGAAAACTAACTGTTGGGAAGAACTGCTCTTTTTAAATGCAAAATTGAGTCTTAGAGTACCATGATATTTTACATTCAAATGCCATTTATCTAGTTTTACTTTTATTGAAGTCACACCTTTTACAGGTATTACAAGGACAGCAGCCTCTTTTTGTGTTCCCTTGACTGTCAGGTTGTAGAGGATTACAAAATTAGTACTAATTTTGGATGGATTAGTGTTGACCTGTTGTTAGTCTCTCCATCTAAGTGGAACAGGGGAGTTACAGTAATGGATAGCAACAATTCTTGCAGAGACAGATTAGCAGTAGTCTATGTATTGATTGCCTTTTCCGTGTGGCACCTTATTTAAGTTAAACTGCATCCATATTGTTCTGTGTGTGGTATTCAAGACAAAGAGTGAATTGAACCATTTGTACGTATGTGGTTTGAATCTATTAACAATATTTCACTGAGTATAAAAGGATTCCTGACACAAATAGGCTTTGTTTGAGAAACTGTGGAGCAGTTTTGTTCATAGAATACAGTGCGTCTTGCTTGACTTCATTTCCTTTTGTATCTTTAAAACCTTTTCACATGCACAGTAGGAATGCAGTCAAATCAGACCATACAGGAACAGTAGTTAAGTGTACTTGTTGCTACATGCAGTACATCAAATATAATGCAAACATAACAATATACTGTTGTACACAGTGACTTTCTAAAGTCAGCCTCTTTAATATTTTTAGTGTTGTAGTTCGCATAACTTATAGTTTGCTCTACTGTTCTTTTTAGAAGAATATATGAAGTATAACACTTGATTTACCTGAAGTTTCAAGAAACTGAAACTATGTGGTGTGTGGTCATTTATTTTGATGGTTGTTGTTGGGGTTTTTTGGTGTTGGTGGTTTGGTTTTGTTTGGTCTTGGGCTTTTTATGGGGTTGTGGGGAGGGGGTTGTTGTTTTTTTGGGGGTTGGGTTTTGGTTGGTTTTTTTAAAAAAAACCCTCAGGTGTGAACAAAGTATTTGAATTCTGGATGCATTTGTGGTGTTCTTCCTATCTTCCATATGCCATATTTCCAAGTGTAAGTAATAAAGAAAAATTATAAACATTATTCTTGGAAGATTAAAAAAAAAAAAAAAAGAAGTCCTCATTACTGTGCCTTTATAAGAACTCACCTGTCTCAGAATAAAATGCGCAATACCAAATTTATCTACATTCCTGAATCAGAGAGAGTTTGCCTATCTAATAAAAGAATTTTGTGACACATCCCATATTTCCAGAACAGCAGTCACAATGCTGAAATTGTGCCAGGTAGTTAGTTCACATAACCTTTAAGCTCCATCTAAAAATGTGTCCAAGTCTGATCTTCAAATGTGTAGAAAGGAGATTATTCTCTTACTATTGCAAATTAAACGTGTCACTAGATATAGAAATAGTTATGGTCATACCTAGTTAAAAACTTTTTAGATCAGTCATCTTCTGTGCTCAGGTAACAGGAGCAAGAGGGATTGATAATATGAAATCTAGTCTCCTTCATTCTGTCAGAGCCATAAGCCATTGTGGAGCAGAGTTGTATCAAGCATTTACCAGCATAGATATTTCTACAGAAATGGAGCCATATTTGTTCAGCCTTCAGCTTTTCTGCACATGTGTTTACATGGATTTTTACTTATTTAAAGTCCAATATGGTTCTTTGTTCTGTGTCAGGCTCTTTGAAATTTTTTGTTTTGTTTTATTTGTTGTTTTTCCCATTAAATTGTTCTGGATCGGTATCATTACAACACTAATGTGAATATTGACTTTCCATGTTTTTTTCTTTTTTAATTTAATCTTCTTTGAATAGATTTTGAATGACTTTTCCTTGCTGCTTCACAATTAATATATTCTTTATGTGCTTCAGATTAAATTTTCCTTGTTTTGAGATTTTTAATTTCCTAGGAATTGGTTTTACAAAAGGCATTCAAAAGTACTTGTAATTTTCTTTCTTCAGATTTACCACAGGGACCATTACAGACAACTCATAAATATAAAGCAATTTATTTAAGCTGGATTTCAGGCCTGTTTTAGTGCAAAATAGAGCTACACACAAAAGGAAGATTCTTTCCATTTCTCTGGTTAATATATTCATAATAGTTAACTAAAAAAAAAGACCAAGATGTGTTTGTGTTATCCAGAAGGGTGGAATTTAGGCAATGTGGGTGGGAGGTAACCTGCATATTCTGCTGATCTCTGAATGGGACTCAATCCACGGTCCTGGAAAGGGATTTTCTCTCTTACTATGTCAAATCCAGGGGCATCTCATTTCAAAGTTGCAGTCTTCAAGGGAAAGTGGTCAGTTACAGGCAGAACTGTTCTTGTCCTTTTAACTGGAGAATTTCTCTCTGAATTCCACAGTCTTAAAGTATAAGGGGACAAACTATTTTATTCTAAGATAAAGTAAATACTGCTAGTGTTGAGGCCTTGGTTATACAAAAAGGTCTTAAGGCTGGATTATGAGAAAAATGAATGTGATACAAAAATGAAAACGTTTGATATCTCATCATTTTTAGTCATAACATGAAGTTAAACTACTATGAAAGCTACAAAATTTATCATATTACGGAAATTCTAAAATATTTTATTACTAATGCAGAAATGATGCACATGTGCTCAAATGATTTTTTTTTTTCTGATCTGTGCAGCCCTTAAGACTGATTTTGGAGCATCCAGTTGCTAATTCTCCAGCTGACTGTATAAAGTGCAGTTGCACATAAGCAGAGCTTCAATAAATGCAAAGATACTGCATAGAAATAAAAGAAATTCAAGTACAGCCTACACATTTGAGAAACATTAGGAGAGGAAATGACCTCAAGTTGTGCCAGATGAGGTTTAGATTTTATAATAGGGAAAAATTCTTTACTGAAAGACTTGCCACGCATGGGAATGGGCTGTCCACTGAGGTGGCGGAGTTCCTGGAGGTGTTAAAGAAATGTGTAGACATGACACCTTGAGACATGGTTTATCTTCCATGGTGGTGTTGAATTGATGGTTGGACTTGTTGATCTTAGAGATCTTTTCCAACCCTAATGATTCTGTGAAAATGATTCAATCTTCACACTGTGTTTGCCTTAGACCTTGCTGTTGAAGGAACCAACAAAGACTGCTAGTAGATAAATACAATCCTACTTCTTCCCTGACGTTGGTGCGTTGGGTTTGTCTGGCGAGATTTTGGCAGTAGGGAGGCTACAGGTGTGGCTTCTCTAAGAAGGTGCTAGAAGCTTCCCCCATGTCTGACAGAGCCAATGCCAGCCATCTTCAAGATGGACCTGCCTCTGGCCAATGCCAAGTCTATCAGCAACAGTGGTAACAGCTCTATGAGAACATATTTTAAAAGGAGGGAAAAAACACTTCACAGTAGCAGCCAGGAGGGAGGAGTGAGAGGAGAGAAGAGCCCATGCTGGAGCAGATTTGCTGGCACGACTTGTGAATCCATGTGTACCCACACTGGAGCAGTCTGTTCCTACATCTACACCCTGTAGTAGGGACACATGAACTGGAAAAGCTCACTAAGAACTGTAGCCCATGGGAAGGATGCACATTGAGGAAGTTAGCGGAGGGCTGTGTCATGGGGGAGGAACCCCACACTGGAGCAGGAGAAGAGCGTGAGGAGTTCTCCCTGTGAGTAGAAAGGAGTAGGAGAAACAATATGATGATGAACTGACTGCATCCCCCATTCCCCATCCCTCTGCACTGCTTTCAGGAAGAAGGTAGAGAAATTGGATTAAGCCAAGGGAAAAGCGAGGGGTTAGGGGGCAGAAAGGTGGTTTTAAGATTTGGTTTTATTTTCTCGTTGCCCTACTCTGGTTTGATTGGTAATGATTTAAATTAATTTCCCTACGTAGAGTCTATTTTCTCCATGATAGTAATTGTTGAATGACCTCCTTGTTGTTATCTCAACTCGTGAGTCTATCACTAGATTTTTCGTCTCCTGTCCAGTTGAGGAGAGGGAGTGCTAAAGCAGCTTCAGTAGGTACTTGTCCAGCCAGATTCAACCCATCACACCCTGCAATATGAACAGGTGCTTCCTAGGAACTGATTTGCTTTACAGTAATTTAAAATAACTACCAAATAGGTCTTGGGCAGGAATTATTTTTAGGCTGTGAGAAGCTGTCAGTTGTACCAATGATCTTCTATCCAGTTAACCAAATACTCATAGCATTGCTGAGATTTGAATTTAAAAAGCAAAATAATAATGATGTTAAAAATTAGCTTGATAATCCAACACTATAGTAATGACAGTCTATAAATTAGCCACTGTCATTATTTGTAAGAGGAAACAAAGAAGATGATATGGGTAGTTACCTGAAAAAGTAAACCTAGTGTTTGGATACTGTTATTGAATTTCAGAAGGGAAATGTTATCAAGAACAAGAGAGACAGGACGAGTATGTAGTTTGAAATTCATGAGTCACCCAATCTTGAAAAGTTGTAAGTTAAAACCAAGGAAGTTACACAACATGATAATGAAGATAATTACAATTTCGGAAAATTTTCCATTTAAGGTAGTAGTTCACTGTGACCTGAAAGAGAGAGAGTTGAGAAGGGTGTAATGTGGTGGCATACAACTAAGAAGAATGTGGAAAAGAGCAGCAAACATGTTATTAACAAAACAGTAATTTGGCTATAATAAAATGAAAATCTCAGGAAATGCCTTAAATTAAAAGGAATTGCCTATTCACAAATGAAACAGTTACTGTGAATTGTGTAGAGTCAGGATAATATGGTTGTGTATACATGAACTCAGAAAGTGATTACACAAATTAACAGGTACATCATAGATTCATAGAGTCATAGAATGGTTTGGGTTGGAAGGAGCCTTAAAGATCATCTAGTTCCAATCTGCCTGGCATTGGCAGGGACAGCCTCCACTCGACCAGATTGCTCAAGGCCTCATCCAACCTTGACTGCTTCTAGGGAGGTGACATCCATGACCTTCCTGGGCAACCTGTTCAAGTGTTTTACCATCCTTACTGTAAATAATTTCTTTCTAATATCTAGTCTAAATCTACCTTCCTCAAGCTTCAATCCATTCTCTCTTATCATGTAAAAAGTCCCTTCTTGGCTTTCTTGTAGGCCCTGTGCAGATACTGGAAGGCTTTTATAAGGTCTCCCCAGAGCCTTTTCTCCAGGCTGGATGGCATTAATACCAAACTGCAGGTTGTTGGAAAGTGGAGACAGTACAGAGCCCCTTGTTACAAAAGAAACCTATATTTCAAATTTCTTTTTTTTTAACCATCAGTGGAGACATAACTGAGTATGTGGAAATTGGTTTTCTGTTAGTCTTACATTCCTTGCCGAAGAAAATGAACTGCTTAAGAGTATAATTGTTTCTCTAAATCTCCATCTCACCCATAGGTTGACCAGATTGGACAAAATTAGAAACTACTGAAGAACAAAATCTGTCCATTATTGTCTCTTTGCAATTTTTGTAGAGTTGTGGTGCTTGAATTGTCAACGTAGGAAAATCAAGAAAGCCAAAGAAAACTTGTTAAATTCCCAAGTCAAAAGCTCAATCTTCAAGCTTCTCCCAATACTGCAGTATCACAGCTGTTCAGTTTGTTCTGAAGCTTTTTCTTTTTATCCTCCTTGAACTGAAATTTTTTATTGTTTTTTTGTTTTGTATCTAAGTGAATTATTTCCCTTACTTTCAGATAACTCAAAAATCCTTCTTGTTATGCACTTCAACTGAAAATAAATACAAATGCTGAAAAGTCTGAAGAAGTCAGAACCAAGAACCTGCAGGTACTCTGGAAAGGGGTATTGCATTGGGAAGAGGAAAGGAGAAAAAGAGTTCTGTAGTGAAACATTATCCTACCTTCTTATATTCAAGAAGTCTAAGTTTAGAGCTCCATGTAAATAAATAAATAATATGTAAATGAAATTCCAGTAGTATCTAGTAATAAATGATTTAGAAATTAGATTTTTTTTCAATACAAAGTTGAATAATAGCATGAAGTGGCTTCTGAGACAGAAAGAAGAGCGCTTGAAAGTATTCAGTCTTTTCCCTACTGCACACATTCTAGACCCTTTTTTCTATTGGGGATATATTTGTCTTACCTCAAATAAAAAAAAAAAAAAGTCATTAAATGAAGCTGTATAGATATATTGGTTTGGTCTTTTTCTCTAAAAACAAACAAACAGAAATCATCAACTGTATATCAGGAAATGTGCTTCACTGTCATATGAAATAATTTCTTTAGGAGTACTGACTTTTTATTATTAATTTGTTAGTGTAGTAATAATTTTTTTCCATATTTTTACTGGAATGCAATGTGAAGATAACTGAAAGGTAGCCCAACACATTTCAAAACACAGTTCTATATTTGACATCATGATTCATTTGTTTTTGAAAGATGACCCAGAATAAATAGTTGCTGACAGACATGAAATCTTTGGGGCTTCTTTGATGCTGAGTTGGTATACATTTTTTTTATAAAAACCTGAATTAATTAGAAATAACAGAACACTTGCTTTAAATGATGTAGTTAATGTTTTCAAGTACTTGGGTTTTACACAGACAAGCTCTAGTTTGTGTCTTCTAGATAATTATGTTCAGGTTTAATAGAACATTATCTTAGAAAAAATGTTTTGTTTTGTTTTTTTTCAATTTGGAAAAAAAATGGAAACTATTTTATCAAGTCTGACATGATAACAGACTAGAACTCTTCCAGGACAAGAAAGAGATAAATACATAATAATTGCAAAACCAGGAAATTATAAATCCTTAAACTGAAGTTCATGATCTTTCCTTAAAAGTAAGATTTCTATCAATATGCAAACGTTGTCAATAAAAACTGTCATTTGATTAGTACTTAATACTGGTTGCAAATATAGGCAGCTTTATGAGCATGTGTGTTTTTAAATACTTTTAAAGTGAAAAATATTTGATGGAGATTAACATAAGCACCATTACCCAGTTAACTTTCTAAGCAGGATTGCCAGTCCTGAAAGTATTACTTAATAAGCCTCAAAAGCAGTTGTTTTTCTTGTACTGCAATAGATCTCCAGTAGGTTTTCTGCTTCTTTCCCATGCTGCAATAAAAGGAACAATTGTAAAACTCGTTTTGTAAACAATCATGGGAAATGATTGCCTCAGAAAATGTTTGCCAGGAGAAAAGAGACGATTGGTTTCTGTACCCATTTAGTTGTTTATTGATATTCATCTGAAGATTTTTATAGTAAGCAAAGTAAGATTAACTGCCCTGTGAATCTTATTTTTTCATAATTGTCTATGCATCTTTCTATTCATGGAATTAGTTCTTCAGAATGTTTTCTCATCTGAAAGGTAAGCATGTTATCTGAGCACACTGAGTTACCTACTTCAAGGGATTTGAAAAATAGAGAGCCCTTCAGTGCAGACACAATATTGCTTTTTTTGTGCTGGTACAGAACAGATAACCTCAGAAATAAGCTTCATTCCTTAGTGGAAACTTTGAGTTTTGACAGAACATATATATCTATAATCACTAATTTTTGAATTAGATAAAGTTTTTATAGCTTCTGGAGATCTTGAGAAGCCTTTTCTTAAATATTTAAAAGTAGCTTTCCTTTTATTCTTTAAAAATGTACATGTTCTTTATATTATTATTTTGTTAATCACAGAATAGTAGGGTTTGGAACCTCTGAAGACTGAGTCCAAGTACCCTGCCAGAGCAGGATCATCTAAAGCAGATCACATAGAAACATGTCTAGGTGGGCCTTGAGTCTCCCTCTCTGGGCAGCCTTCTTCAGTGCTCTACTACCCTCAAAGCAAAGAAATTCCTTCTCATGTTTAGGTGGAACTTCCTATGTTCAAGTTTATGCCCAAATGAATGTATTCATGAACCCTAAAAATATGACTTTGAAAATCTGAATAACATTTGCCCTATTAACTGATAAAATAAGTTAATAAAATACAGGAACATTCTAGGGCTCTTTAGCTAGAATATAGTTGTTTTGTTATCTTTTTTTTTTTTAAAGAAAAAAGTCATAGCATCTGTACTGTTGTGTTGTGCTACTATAATAATGGCAAGAAAGTTGAAATAGAAGTACGACTTTTGTAATTGTTACAGCTGCAAGAGAGAAACAATATACGAAACACTAGACCATTTTCTCTGCAAATACTTAAAAATGAGTTTGCAGTATCATAGAAGGAAACTTCAGCAAATGTAGCAGAATTCACAAGAGTGAAAGAAACCTTACAGCTCAGTTCTCTTTAGAATGTAGGAAGGAATAAATTAAATTATGTGAATATTTAACTGATTGTCAAAGTCTTCCAAGTGGTAGATGCTCTTCCCACTTCTAGTGGTCCTAAGGTTTCGTTCTCAGTTCTTGTGGTAGTGCTGATATTCTAATAATACAAATAAATCTGTATTGTAATTATTATGTTTATTTTGGTTTTTCCTGATATAAAAATCCTATTGCTTGTATCACAGATGTGATGTGCTAGACTACAGATGAGTATTTTTGTTGTTCCTTCCTAACTTCTAGGTTGAAAATGAAAAAGCAAGGAAAATAATTTAAAAGGAATATTTAAGTGCATTCAATTTTTCGTATGCATGCAAATTCTCACATATCACTGCGTATCACTGATCAGACTTCGTAGATATTTGTAATGCTTATGCATTCCTGACAAAAAGTTAATCTTTTTTAGCTGGTAATTAAAATGTATAATGCATTGTGATATAAAAAAAAATATAAAATCAATTCAGCCAAATTACAAAAACTAGTAGCTGGAATACAGGGTTTCAAATTTGTTATATAAATTTTTCACATGCTTCAATTTGCGAAAGCTATCCCCTAAAGCTTTTGTTCCAGATGATGTAAACAAAAATATTTATTTGAAATTAAAATGTTTAGCAAAGTAGAAATTGCATCATTGATATTGGCAGAGGATTAAAATATTGATGGTTAAAATCTGTCAGGTCAGGTTAATCAACAAACTTATTTATTGACCCATGAGCACATTTTTATTTTCCATGACAGAATCACTGACTAAAATAATTGTTGCACACAAATAGCCATGTCTGTCTCATGGAAAACTATAAAGCATTTCTTCAGCATGTAGGGTTTTGGTGTTAGCTGTGTAACTGTGGTGTTCAGTTAAATATCATGTCACAGTATGATTCTGAAAGAAGCACTACCGAATTCCCAGTTGTTCATGAGTGGTAAGCATTCATTATATATGCATTTACATATAGTTGTGTTATTTTCAAGAAAATAAGATACAAAATGCTGGACAGTAAATTAATATTTAATTTTCCGTTGAAACTACTTTGGGTTCATGTCCAAGATTAATGGGTATATACAAATGCCAGTGGAAGAGAGTATATTTAGTTTGGCAGGAAACAAGCTAATAATTAAAGATCATATTGCCTAATTTGCCAAGAGTAATTAAGACAATTCATATACTACTAACTGCGTTTACTGCCCTCCCCAACCAAACAAAAATCTGCAAAAAAACCCACAACCCAACTAACCAAACAGAAAAAAACAACCACATGCAGCAAAACAAACAAAATAAAGCAACAAAGCAAGCAAACAAACAAAATCCACAAGCAAATTATGAAAAGTTAAGTGTTTGCAAATCTATCAATACTAGTGTTTTTAAAATAAAGAGGAAAAACAATTAAAAAAGGAAATGATCCCATAAACCTTGATTCATAAAAAATGCTCTAGATTTTAACTTAGTGAAAGAGTCTTGACTACTAAATCAGTCATCATAATTTACAAATAGTAGTAGCACAAATAATCTAGGAATTGCATCTTGGTACAAATGTATAATTTGCTAGAAGTTTTCAGCTTCAAGTCTTTTCCCTGAGACAGATCTCTCATTAGTCTATCAGATGAACATAAATTTGGATATTTGTGAAAAAAGTAAGAAAATCCTACTGAATCTTTTTAAGGATTTGAATTATTTTACATAAGATTGCAATATTTTGTTTTGAAATGTCAAGTAGTTTTATAGAATTATTCTCTTAGATAAAATTTTTTACAAATATTATTTGAATTTAAAACTGCACAAGCCACAATTAAGACCTTTTTACATGATGAGAGAAGCAGAGTTTGCATTTGTTTATGAAGTAACTTTTGTATTACTAAATTATTTCTTTATATGGTGATTAAATTATTTAAGCTTCTTTCAATAAGGTCTAGGTAAAGTGTTCTTTTCACTCCTGTACAAGAATATAAATTATTTTACTAGTAAATTAATAAAAGCAACAAAACCCCCATCAACCAAATCAGTAGTTCATTATAAAAGGAAGTGGAATTCTTTTCCACCAGCACGATTAGGGAAGAATAAAGTAAAAAAATGCAAACAAATACCAAACCCACCATACAAGTACACCCTACTATTTATAAGTACTTCAGGAGATCTTTCATGGGTATAAATTTTAAGCAATTAGTTTGTAGTCCAAATACAAAAGGTAAATCTCTCTTCACAGAATCACACAGAATCAACCAGGTTGGAAGAGACCTCCAAGATCGTCAAGTCCAACCGATCACCCAGCCCTATCTAATCAACTAGACCAAGGCACTAAGTGCTTTATCAAGTCTTTTCTTAAACACTTCTTCTTTTTTATGATCTATTTTCAGACTCATTACAGGATTAAAAAACTGTCCTTGTTTCATGACAGCCATGTTGCTGTAATGTAGTAGGGAAACCCACCCAGAAAAGTTATAAAACTCCAGTTCAGCTTTTTACCTTAAATGTCCTAAGGACATAGTTAATAGCATCTCACGATCTGAAGTGAAATCTATTGTCAGATTCCATATAGAAACTTTCAGTTGTTAATTTGCCTGTTAACATTGCTTATTACATCTTTCTACTTCTGTGCTTGTGGCTTAAAAGTGTACTTTAAGAATCTAAAGTTTACAATGTCAGTGGCATAGTTTTCTCTATCTGAAACATACATATTTGGTAGATGAAATGACTTACTGCAGAACTCTAGGGATTTTTAAATTATATTTTAATTTTTTTCCCCTGAAGAGTTTGAAGGAGTATGAATTTAGCTTAGTTTTAGTCATAAGAATCCTTTGAATTATCATTGTCAAATCATTATGTTAATGTAGTTAAGCTTCTAATTTAAAAGCAAACAAATGTGTTTACTGGAGCTTGTTCTCACATGTTGTAGTTACCAAAGTGGAAAGATATTAAATGACTGCCTGCAAGATGGCATAAAAAAATTACAATAATGATATTCATAGAATTTAAGTTTTAAGTGCTTTATATAAAAAGCACAGTTGCATAAAAGGTGTGTGCAACATTAATTGAGGTCTGTCACAATTCCTACACACTGTCTTTTAACATAGGAAATAAAAGTAATTTCAGTAATCTGTGTATCTGTAGACAAGACTAGAGACCTATAGCTGGAATGTTTTGAAGAAAACAAAAGCTCGGCTTACCTCTTTGGGTGAGGAAAATTACTTTTAAACCTGAAGCTGTAGAGAATACTTTTTTTAGTGCATGGATTTCCAACAATTCCTATCTTTCTGGTAGCAGAGAAGAACATCTCAGTTAAGGCCATTAGATATGTGACTCTAAAAACATAAAACCCTCCGAAGGTGTAGGACAAACCTGTTCCATTATAAGTCTGATTTAAAGAAAAATGTGATAACATACTTGGGAAGGCAAAAGCAGAAATGCAAAATTCACCAAATATATGGGAAGGTAACTTTCTGAATATTTTTGCTTCAGTATTGTGTTTGGGTTTTTTCCCTTCATTTTCCTCTAATACTGTTAAGTGAAAAAACCAGAATACATATATGTCTTAATTCCTGCATTTACTTTCTGTAAAATACTGACTTCTTTCAGGGTAGATTTCATCAGACATAAAAAGAAGTTCCAGAGTATCTTAATAACTTAGAGAAATATTAAACCTTTTTTTAAAACTGGGAATTAAATTTGTTTTTTAAAATCCATTATTTTGTACTTAACATAAAATAGTTTGAACATTAAAAGGCAATGAATTGCTGTTGGTCCACTTCAGTTAATTTGTTGGTGTTCAGTGATTCAGATCACTGAAAGGCTGAATACCTTTCCCTTATGGCATGTACTTCTAAGAATTCTTAAGTAGGGGAAGGAAATGAGACAGGGAAAGGCAATGATTACATTTTTGGTGTACTTCATGTTTAAAGCTTGGGAGTGTTGAAAGTTGGCAGTAATCCTAGTTTTCCTGAAACTCTGGACACTTACTAATCCAGTTGTTTCTTTACATTGTGTGTGTGTGTATGTATTGTGTCAGGTAATTTTGATATATTAAAATTTGTGGGAATTTTCAATGAATTTAATAGAGAATGAGTATGATTTCCATTACTAACAGTACTTCATGGATTTGCACTAGCATGATTCCACCTCCATTTAGAGACATCTCTCCTATGTTGAGGATGTTAGTGTCTTCTTTTTTTTTTAAATAGAAAATAATTATTTCTCAGTGTCTTTGGAATTTACACAGATTTTTCAGAATGGACACTTGTCATTCCTGTTTTATTTATTTTAGATACATGTACATGTATATATGTATATGCATATATGTGTGTGTATATATAAATATATACACTTATCAATATATTGTCAGTCCAAGATAGTTTGAAAGATTAGTCTGTATTTCTTGAAATTATAAATTCTCAGTTCATGACATTTTTTTTTTTTTTGGGGGGGGGGGGGCAATATTGTAAATTATTTTAGGGGAAATGTAATTAACCATTATCAACTCCAAATTCAAAATTAACTGAATGGCTTTTCTTTGATATAAAAAGTAACACCCTGACTTCTAACAACACAAAAGCAATGATCGTGTCATAGGAGATCATAAAATGGAGAGTTCTGAGCATGATCAGGTATGCTATTGGAAAACATAACTAACAGTACTAAAATAAAACAGTACTAAAATAAAGTATACTTTATATAAAATATTCTTGTGTGATGGAAATTATATTGAAAGATGCAGATCTGTATATGACATCTCTTCATACTATTTTAGAGTGTTTCTCAGCACATGGCTTGGATACACAACTCCTGACTTGCAATTGATATTTCTATATTTAAATTGGAGAATTTTTTAGTTTTATTTTTTTAATTGGTATCCCAGCTGTATTCTGAACAATGTCCTGTAACTGCCACAGGCATGAAATACACTTCACCACTGGTTCTCTGGTTTGTGTAAGCCATGGTTTTGTGAGTCTTAATTGTGAGTCTTAATTGTTGTCGTCCTACCTGTCTAAGCATGGGTTCATGTTCTCTCATGTAGATGGTATCCTGGGCCAGTTTCTGTTACGGTAGCTCTGATGACCTGTTTTAGCTGGTGGTGCTGAAGTTTTTCTTCTGTCTTGGTAAAGATGTTGTTATTTGAACAATCAGTCACATCAAAGTATAATGATTTAAACAAAAAATACGTGTAAGACAATACATGTCAAAACTAATAGAATACACATGCTTGAGCTATCCCCCTGAACTTCACAATTACAGGGGCTGTGAATGTCAAAGCTTTCTCTGTGTCTGTTTGCTTCTTGTCAGAACACCACAGAGATGATGTGCTGGCCAGCTGCAGGCAGTTTGTTGCTTTCTGTTGCATCCAGAGTGGATTTTTTGATGACTCCAGGTTTCTGCTTTGCTAGGTCCTCAGTGTAATCTTTCAGACATGCTTTACTTATTCTTGTCTCTAGCTGTTACGTAGACTAAGGTGGAAAACAGAAAACATGCTTTTATCAAGAAACAATTTTCTCCTTGTTGGCTAGGCATTCATAAAATACGTTTATAAATCCAGGATATTTAGAAGCTTTCCATTGATACTGAAGAAATGAGAGACCTGCTGAATTATATTTTTCAGAAGCTCATCCCAAAGATCTAGACTGACATTTCCATTCTGGTTTTTCCTCACATAAGAAGGTCTTCTGTTGATGTGATGTGGGGAGTCCCATTCATGTTTCAGGTTGGACCGAATTTCCTGCCAGAGCTGGCCCTGTAACTCAGAACATGCATTTCATTTATCCTCAGCTTGCAATGTTATATTGTTTTAAGAAAAGAGAAATAAGGTGAAAATGCCTAGAAGAATTGCTTCCTTCCTCCAAAGAGCAATGAACCATGAGGATGGGAGGTGCCTCCTAAATGCAGGGGTGTGGGTAAGCAGATGGAAAGGCAAAAAGGGGGAAGAGTAGCAGCTTGCTTGCAAATACTTGCAGACTCCTCATATGAAAGAAAGTTAAAGCATAGACCTTTGCAACAAGGGAAGATAAAGCTTTGGAGGGACAGGAGTGCCCTGGGATAGGTTCTGTTACTCCAGTTGGTGGCATATGCTCTGTGTGAAAGCTGAAGCATCCTAGTTTATATGGTAATAAAATCTGTCTTCTCTGAATGTTGTTCTTTGGAGTAACTCAATAAAGGAGAATATCTAAACACTTTCCCCTCAGGGTTCTGATCAATTTTTAGTCTCATTATGTGTTCCATCCAAAAAAAACCCGAACATGCCTCCCTTCAAAAAAAACCCTCCAACAAAAAAGCAGAAAAGAACAACCAAACCAACCAACTAATCAACCAAAACCCACAAAATAGTCCCAAACGCAAAATGAAACTGAAACAAAATCAAACCCATAATAAACCACCCCACCCCAAACCTAAGAAAAACAACCAAAAGCAACCAACCCCCCCAACAACAAAACTCAACAAAAAATCTCAAACCCTAAAACCACAAGAATAGAATTTATCTGCCTGTCTAGAACTTTTGAAATATCTTAGACAATTTTTTAACTTTAATGAATATCCAGTGTACCTGCCATTCTTAAGAATAAACATTTACTTCACTTGGAAACCTAACAAAGTAGTCCACTAATGTTAAGGGAATTACACTTAACTAATTATTGATACGGCAAATGGGTATTAATAAAAATACTGGTAACCCTTTATTACTATGAAAAATTGCCAGAACTCATTAAACAGGATCGTTGTACAGTTGGAATATATATTTGCAATGGGAATGTACAGTCTTTAGGCAAATACAACAACTCTATGCAAACCAGGAGGAAATAACAGAAAGAAAGAGAGTAACCTAAGAGTGAAAACGGCACTCACCACATCTGGGGGGGGAGACCGGACAAGAACCTTTAAGCCCAAGAGGCAATGAATTAATTACTCACAGCTGATTCTTCTACCCACATGGGGAGTGCTGCTGCTGTGTTAGCTGTTGAGGCTTTGGGGTGCTCTCATACAACACTGGCACAGCAGGTTGCCGGCAAGAAGGGTGCCACGTCATCCCAGGGCTGATCTGGCTTCAGCGGATGGCAGGTGGTTTACGATGCGTTCCTCGTGATGGGCACTTGTTTTGTCTTGGGTAAACTGAGGCGTGGCACGATTCCAGTAGTAAGGGGAAGTAGGCTTGGCTCCTAAGCTCGTGGCTTCTCCGGGTTGCTATGTTGTGGGCTCGTGGCCTTATCCCAAGCTTTGGACTGGGCACTTGAGGCAGGGCTGGGCAACTTGAGGCAGCTTCATGCAAGATGAGTCCAAAAAGGCAATTCAAACAAGGCTTGAGCAAGGCAAGGCTTGAAGGCAAAGTTTAAGGGCAAGGTGAAGACGACTACAAGTCAGCCTGTATATATATCTTGCCTGAGATCCATGTGGGCCAATAGGGGCAACTGAAGCCAGCATATAGCTGCTCAATGGAAATGGTTCTGCCAGGTTGTGGCCATGAAAGGCAGAAACAAAAGCCTTGTTTCTGGGGGAGCAGTGGCCAGGATATGTGCTCTTACCCCAGCTAAACAACTTGTTTACCAGACATGCATGGGTCCTGACCCCTTTGTTCCTTTTCCCACGTTGCCCTGACTTTCTGCAGGAAGGAGGGTGGAGAGGGGGACCATGTCTAGACACCTTAGGGCCTGTCTGGGTTTGTGCTGGGCCTGTTTTGACCCTACCATGACAACTAGGCAGTGTGTCAGTTAATGGGCACATAAATTAAAAATCTGTATACCCAACGGCAGCTTCAGAATCTGAGATCAGTTGTGCTATTCTTATGTTTACAGGGTTGTGTAGCTTGGCTGTTTTAAGTTCAGATACTAACTGAATGTTTCTCAAGCCTGACTAGTATGTCCAGAGGAACTGTTTTAAATCCATATTGTATATTGTTCACTGTGTTTTGCTGTTTAGTGAGGCAGCCACCCTGCCAAATAGCCTTTTCACATGGGTATTTTACCAATTGTCTTAATCAGTTTGATGTGAAAATGCCCCAGGACCCTAGGCTTTGAAAATCTGCTTAGTCTTTTGTTCTTTTTTTTTTTGATACCTTTCATGAGAGGTTTTTTTGTTTGTTTGGTTGGGACTTTTTTTAATTATTATTCCAAAACTAAGTCTGCAAAACTGACTTCAGCTCTTTTTTTGCTTTGGCATGGCAGTGACTTGAAGTTATGTGCAGTCATATTTCGTCTCTAATATATAAACTACTGTAAGCCTTCTCTGATCAGATTTAGTAAAGAAGTCTTTCCAACCAGACACATGGATCCTGTGATATAGTTTCTGAACAGCATTTGTCAGACTTGTCCTGAGAATAAACCTTTGATTCCTTCACCTGCTCCAACCCTGTGTGCACTGCTGAAAAAGGTTAAAAAAAAAAAGTTTAAAAAATTAAAATAATAATTGATGTAAAACCCTGTAGCCTAAAATCTACCAGCCCAAATCTCATAACAACTTTTCCTGCCCAAATGAAATTTCCAAAAGGAAAAACAAGCTATGAATAAAGGCATCAGGGAAAGAAGCAGAAAAGAGTGGCAGTTTCATATTTTTCATTGGCTTTCATCTAAGGATCTTAAGTAATGCAGTCTGTATGTAGAAGATATCCCATGCCTCTTGAAACTGAGTTTGATTTGTAGTTACATTTCACTCATTAAAGACCTTAAATTGAACAAAAAAAAAAAAAAAAAAACAAACATGGAAAAAAACCCTCTTGTTGTCAGTGATTTGGAACCAAATTTTAACACAGAGTGGATGGGTGGGGTAGGGGAGGAAACAGGATTGTTGTAGGGGGTACATCAGGTTTCACAGAATCACAGAATTGTCAAGGTTGGAAGGAATCTCCAGGATCAGCTAGTTTCAATCCCCCTGCCATGTGCAGGGACACTTTGCACTAGATCAGGTTGCCTAGAGCCATATCCAGCCTGGCCTTAAAAAATTCTGCAGATGGGACTCCCACCACCTCTTTGGGCAACCTCTTCCAGTGTCTCACCACCCTTGTGGTGAAGAACGTCTTCCTAACATGAATCTAAATCTACCCTCTTCTAGCTTGGATACATTCCCCCTAGTCCTATCAATACCCAACATCCTAAAAAGTCCCTCCCCAGCTTTCTTGTAGGCCCCCTTCAGATATTGGAAGGCCACAATAAGGTCTCCTCGGAGCCTTCTCTTCTCCAAACTGAACAATCCCAAGTCTCTCAGCCTGTCCTCATAGGAGAGGTGCTCCAGCCCTTTGATCATCCTTGTGGCCCTTCTCTGGACAAATTCCAGCATGTCCCTATCTTTCTTGTAATAGGGGCTCCAGAACTGAACACAATATTCCAGGTGGGGTCTCATAAGAGTGGGAGAATCACCTTTCTTAACCTGCTGGCCCAGGTTGCATCTCGCAATGCAACCCATGATATGGTTGGCTTTCTGGGCTGCAAGTATACACTGGTGGCTGATGCTGAGCTTCCCATCCAATTGGATGATAGTATAGCAATGTTTTAAGTTGGAGAATAAGGAATGGAAGTTAAAGTGAAAGGCATGAAAACAGAACTGCCTTTTTTTGCTAGGTATCTTGGAAAAATATACAGACAGCGGAAAATTAATTCAACAGAAAGGCAGGAAGGTTTTTACTTTTTTATTTATCCTTTCTTTTATTTTTTTTTAACTTAGGTAAACCTACTTAGTCAAGTATTTGCAAAACTTTATACATAGCTGAAATGTTCATATTTGACACTGTTTGAAAGTAGCAACCTTGAAATTTGAATTATGGCCATTTCCCCGTTATTGGGAAAAAATCGAAGCTTTTCTCTCTCAAAGCTGCCTACCTCTGCAAAAATTTGTATAACATATTTGTTATAATTATTGCGGTCTTACATTAAAATGTTTCAGTAGGTGTGAACCTTTTGAAACGTTTGAAATACAAATACAGCCAGAAAAGAGCTAGTAGGTCTGGGCCTTCCATGGTGTGGTAACAGTTAACAGGTGATATAATCTGATGTATGTAAAAAGACATCAAACTAATAGTAGTGAACCCCAAGGATAAGCAACAGAACGACACAAGCAAATGGTAGCAGTATTATGTTAGTGAAGATTTTTCTAGATAAAGAATAAAAAGGTATCTATAAATATTTTTTAAAATGTAATTTTAATGACAAGTCATTCAAGGAAAAAAAATCTCAGTATTTGGAACTGAAAAAATGTCAAGTTTAAGATGACAGAGGGAAATAGGTGGTTAGGAACAGAGACAGGCAGCTTGTCTAAATATGTGCAATACTAAATACAGGTGATTATATTATTTGAAATTAAAAATAAGCTGTGATTCAGTTATTTTTAAATTGTTAGGCCTTCTCAGCTGCAAATTTCCCCAGGTGCTAGGAGCAGTTGTAACAACAAGCACGTCAAGTGTTACTTAAAAATAACATTCCAAGACATCAGTGGATATCTTTCCACTGAAGGAAGCTGTTTCAGTGGCATGAGAAGCAAATTCCTCTTGTCTCTATTCCTTACATAATTTAAGATAGATTCTAAAACCAGAATTCAGGCACAATAGCAAAGATTTTAAAAGATTGCTGTTTTGAAAATTTTGTATGTATTAATTAGGGAACTGCTGTATATGCTGTGGACATCTTTTTGTAGGTTACACTAACACTGAACGAAGAAATACCCCTTTTGGCTTATAAACTCTATTTTTAAGTATTATCTTGTTTCCCCTTATTGCACGTCACTGATCTCACTCATCTCACTGTAGCTTAAAGTACTGTGGAAATCAAGAGACAAAAAATAGAAACTTGTTACTTTATTTATTTCACAGCAATGTGTCAACACTAAGTATATATAAAAGTATTTTAAATCTTTTAAATGTTGTTCCCTTGTTGGCCTGCATCCATGGAGTAAATTCAAGAGCTGGCCTGTACCCCTGGAGTAAATTCAACAGCTAAGTAAGGAGAAGCTTCAGTATTCTGACAGTAAATGAAATTACACCTCTCTGCAAATCCAGTGTCCACGATGTCCTTGAGCCAGAAAAGACTACTGCTGGAACAGTGGTGGTTGTAACTGAATCTGCTCCTTGTGACATGCAGTACAATTCAGGTCTAGCACACAGCAAGGTGTGCCAAGCATTACTGGGGTCAATGTGAGTCCAGCAAACAAGGAAGGCAATGGTATCTGGAAGATTATCATACCACCTAAGTTCTTCTTTTACGATCTTGGCACTGAAAAGATAAAGAAGCTTGTTAGGTTTATATTAAAATAAATAAATAAAGCATCTCTGACAAATGCAAACTTCAAACAAACTAGCTTTTAAGTAAAAAGGGTCAATTAATTACCACAGTGTGATATGATATCTCAAAATCTCATTATTTTAAGCTGTTAGTGTCATTTTTGATTGACAGTAAGTATAAAGGTATAATATACCATTTGTATTTACTGGTTGGAATTTTCAGTAATGGCCAGACAAAGCTCAGATAAGAATATTTAGCTGTTATACATGTCAAGCCTCTGATTATCACGGAATTTGCTAAAGGGGTGTGTTGTAGAAGTGTCAAAAAATAAACCCATTAAAGTGATACTTAAACAATACTCAAAAATTTTAGTGTGTTAGTTTTGTATGATAAATGGCCAGTGCTGTTCCCCAGAGACCAGTACTGGGTCCGGTTTTGTTCAAAGTATTTATTAACGACCTTGATGAGGGGATTGAGTGTACCCTCAGCAAGTTCAATGATGATACAAAATTGGGTTGAGGGGGAGGTGGCCAACACCCCGTCAGGCTGTGCTGCCATCCAATGAGATCTGGACAGGCTGGGTGAAGGCAAACCTCATGAAGTTCAATAAGGACAAGAGCAGGGTCCTGCATCTAGGAAAGAATAATAGCCAGCACCAGTACAGGTTGGGGATTGCCCTGATGGAAAGCAGCTCCTTGGAGAAAGACCTTGGAGTCCTGGTGGACAGCAAGTTCTCCATGAGACAGCAACATGCCCTTGTGGCCAAGAGAGCCAGTGGTATCCTGGGGTGCATTGAGAAAAGTGTGTCCAGCGAGTCTAGGGAGGTTCTTCTCCCCCTCTACTCTGCCCTGGTGAGACCACACCTGGAATACTGTATCCAGTTTTGCTCTCCCCAATTCAAGAGAGACAGGGATCTGCTGGAGAGAGACTAAGGGAGAGCCATGAGGATGATTAGGGGACTTAAGCATCTGCCCTATGAAGAGAGACTGAGAGACCTGGGGCTGTTTAGTCTTGAGAAGGCTGAGAGGGGATCTCATCAATGTCTATAAATATCTGAGGAGTGGGTGTCAAGTGGAGGGGGACAATCTCTTTTTGGTGGTGCACAGTAATAAGGAACAATGGATACAAACTTGAAAACAGAAGGTTTCACATCAACGTGAGGAGAAACCTCTTTACAGTGAAGGAGCACTTGAACAGGCTGCCCTGAGAGGTTGTGGAGTCTTTTTCTCTGGATAGTTTCAAAACCCACTGGGATGCACTCCTGTGTGGAGGAGGATCCTGTGGAGCAGGATCCCTAGGTGATCCTGCTTTTGGCAGGGGGATTGGACTTGATGATCTCTTGAGGTCCTTTCCAGCCTCTGACATTCTGTGATTCTGTGATAAATACTAAATGTAGGAAGAAAAACTGGACTCCCTTTTAATCTTTGTGAATTTAAATGCTGTCAGCTTTAAAAAGCAAACTGATAAAGCTATGGATTTTGAAGTGATGCTGGTGTTACTGTGATTGTCACTAGACTGAGAAAATCTCTTCAGTGATATGAAGATCTTAGAACAGTAATGTAAGTACTCAAGTAAAAGATCTAGTGCATTTTCGAGAGCACCTCTGTGGTATTGTGTGTGTTCATCTGTGTCTGAAAACACATGAATTGTTTTATACTCTTCTATACTCTTAAATCATACAGTATGTGTCCAAATGTATTTGACAAAAGTATAGAAACTTTCATCCAATATTTTAATTTTATCATACATTTGATCTTTTGAGAATTGCAGTTACTTTCTTGTATTATGTCATCCATATCATACATAGGTGAAAGCAGCACACTGTGTTTGGAAGAGACTAATAGTGCAAAAATGACGTTGTATCTCTGAAGAAAATTATGCAAAATATAAGAAGATAATTATTCACAAAATTCTATTTTAAATTCTGTTTGACTTCAAGTAATTGGAGAATTGGGGGTTTTTGGGTTTTCTTTTGTTTGTTTGTTTAGAAAATTAGTTATATGTAGCTCAAACACTAACCTTTCAACTTTCATTTGATTTCAACTTAAGTTACAGATTTTCTGTGTTACATCTGTGTTGATTTGTCCTACTACTTTGTAAAACCTAGTTGAATTGTCCAGAGAACACGTTGGCTAAATAATGAATTTACATTTATTGATCTGTTATTCCTCAGTCATTAGCTTCTTGTTTCCTCAGAAGGTCACCAGAATGGAGTTAATTTGTCGTGGACCACAGCAGTTTCTGGCTTTTGCTACCGAAACATACATACCTCCATCCTGCTTGAGGAGGTTTACTGTTTCTTGGAGTGGTGATGCATCATTCCTGCTGATGCCATTTTTCATGGATTTTGAATATCATGTGAAATGTGGCAGTTCTTCCATTGTATATCTTTACTGGTGTTTTACTAGCTTTATTGAGTGGTGGAAGAGTTAATACATCTATAATGGAAAATACCTGTTACTTAAAAAAAAATCCCATGTTTAGTGTTTGACAGACAAGGCAATGAAATCAATACCTAATTTATGTCATTCACTTGGGAAGGGCGTCAGCATGTGAAAAGTTGTGTGAAGACTATCACTACTGAGCCTTTTGGAAAGGCTATATGTTATCTAGGACAACCAAAATTTATCTTTAAATCATGAAAACTTTCATTAAGGTTAATTGTACTGGAAGGTCAAAGAGTCTGTAGAAAGATAACTAGAAGAGAAAGAAACCTCTTAACAATTTTTGCCGTCTTGAAAAGAACTCACTTCAATTATTTCAGTGATTTCTTAAATACTTAATTGACTAGAAGCCTCTGCTATTAAAATACAGTTGTCACATAATTTTTCATATATAGACATCTGAATTCTGACTTTAGATATACACTTCAAGCTTAATTGTAGGTTTTCTACAATTGAAACCCACAACACAGAATATTTTCTCTTTAAATTTTGATATAAAAGTCCTCATCTGAGTAGCTAATTTTTCTGTCTTTCGTACTGAAGAGGTGTTGACAAAAAGTAACCCAGTGCTTTCTCTTCAACTGCCAGTTTGCATTATGCAATGTTTTTTACAGGTTGTTACGTGTCAATAAAACAACTCCAAAACAAAAATGAATCTCTCAAAACCAAACCTCCCCCCAAAACCCCGCACAAACAAAAAACAAACAAACAAAAAAAGCAGCAAACAAAAAGAACCCCTAAACAAATCTCTACTTTTGAGTTAGAGAAGAAGAGCTACATGTTTTGTTGTGCCATGTTTATTTTATTAGTTTTGCTGCATAGCTTACAGAGTTCTTGCACCTGGGAAAACATAATCCAGGAGTGTAGTACAGGCTAAGACCTGCCTTGCTGTGAAGCAGCTTTGTGGAAAGGGACCTGCCTGTCCTGATGGACAACAAGCTTAGTATGAGTGAGCAGTGTGTTGCAGCTGCAAAGAAAGCCACCAGGATGCTGGGCTACATCAGCAAGGGCATCGCCATGAGAGATGAAGAAGTTATTTTCCCACTCAATGCTTGTCAGGACACATCTGGAATACTGTGTTCAGTTTTGGTCTCCTCTGTACAAAACAAGATGTGGATCTGCTGGAGTCAGTCCTGAGGAGAGCCACAAAGATGATTAAAGGACTGAGAAGCCTGACCTGTGAGGAAAGGCTGAGAGAGTTTTATTTGCTCAGCCTTGAGAAAAGAAGACTTAGGGGAGACCATTTTCCAGTGTTGAAAGGGTGGTTACAGGGAAAGGTAGAGACTCCTTTTTTTCTGAGGAGTCACATGGAAAAGATGAGGGGTAATGGGTGCAAGTTACTCTTGGGGAGATTCTGATTGGACATGAGGAAAATTTTTCACAGTGAGAACAATCAGCCATTGGAACAATCTTTCCAGAGAGAGAAGGGGTGGATTCCCTGACAGTAGATGCTTATAGGATTTAACTGGCCAGGATATTGGGCCATCTTAACTAGACTGTGCTTTTGCCAAAAAGTTGGACCACATGATTCTTGAGATCACTTCCAACATGGTGTTCTATGATTCTGCTATAGTTTTACAAGTAGTAGGATTCCTTATTTTATGTAGCTTGGACATTGAGTGTTATCGTAAGACAGTGTAGCAAGAAGATAGTTAGAAGCAGTAAAATCTGAAAATCCTAACCTTTAGGACTATGGGACTCTCAATTTTTCTTCTTTTTTGATTAAAACCTGAAATGATAGTCTTCTAACACTGTGCATATATTTACTTTAAGATAAAAGTAATCATGTAAAACTCAAAGGAACTAGCTGTATCCTTGGAATTAAATTATACACATCTTCACTATTCCTTTGAAATTATCAATAATTACTAATACTGACCTTTGTAAAACGATTTTCATTTTCTTTTAAGGAAATAGACATATTTGGTTTAAGCTACTTCATGTGTCCTTTCATTTGAAAGCTAATTGCATATTCCTTGGAAGTGGGATTTATCATGATGGCAATAATAAGATTAACTGTAGAAGTCCAATTTAATGTGTCTATAGATGGGAAGGAAGCTATTTACATTACAGCTATGTCTTCCTAAGCAGACTGTGCTATTCAGTGTGCAGTGGAATTAGACAAGCAAAGTGTAGTATTTGCTTAATAATTTCCATAAGGTGCATGCAGAAAAATGGTAGACAGCCAAAAAATACAAAGTGTAATGGTTTGAATCAGAACAAAAAGGGTCAAACCAAACTAGCAGGTTAACCTATTTTCCCAACAGAGGTGAAGGAAAAGTAACACACAAACACTTGGGATTGAGGCAAAAAAAAAAAAAAAAGTCATAGGAATAGAGCTTACTGATCAAAATCAGGTAAACATAGTACAAAATGCATAATTACCTTAGCCTATTTGCAGAAAAAGCACAGCACAAGGCAGCAGCAAGCAGAAGCAAGCAAGCCAAAAGCCTAAGCCAGAAAACTACACCTTCATCTCTCCTTGTCCCACCACCATCCCAGCAGAAAAAAAAACCAACACCCAAGAACCCAGAACGCAGAAGCATCAACTGGAACAGGAAGCCTCCCATGTTACAATCTGAACTTCAAGCCCCATAATAATTTGCTCCAGCCACCACTTTCATTTTTTGCAGCTGGCATGACTGCAGCATCATATTATGAATAACAGCAGCAGATTCAACTCAATCCATGACACAAAGCAATTACAAATTCATTAGAATCAAGAGAAAGAGTTTGACAATACCAGAAAAGTGTGAAATCTCTGAGGATAACTCAAAAAGTAGGATGATGAGCATCTGAAAGAAAAAGGTCTGAGGGAGTGTGTACAGTGAGATGAGTGTGTACAGTGAGATGAGTGTTTGAGAGGGGGATAGGAAAGATGGAAAATGGAATGAGGTATAAAGAACAGGGGTAGGGAAAAAAAGGAAAAAATCCAGTTTTCAGCATTTTTTTTGGTCTTACCTGTGTACCAACAGTACTGCATTACTATAGAGCATTATGTTTGCTGCTCTGAAACAGGACAACTGTTGTATTATATATGCATAATAATAATAATCTGTGAGTTAGCAGTAACTGTTTCTGCACATGTCACTTCGGGATAGTTTTCAGAGAAGTCATAAAATGTACCTCACAAAAATAACAGTAACATAGTTTTGTGTAATAACAAAAAAAACCCCACCAAACCCCCAAAACTTTATTATTGACAATTTGTTTTCCCACATTGCCTCTCCATCCCCTCACTCCCTCCCAAATAATAATAATAAAAAAACTTCCACAACCCAAAAACCATCAGGAGAAGACACACAATCAGTATAAAAGCTTAGATTAAGAAAACTGAAGTTTACCCGTTGCTGTGGGACTTCCATTTCTAATCAGAGCCCTTTGGAATTATGAGGCTTTTATACAGTACTCCAATTAATAACTGCATGGAAAATTCTTTATTTCTCAGGAGATAACTATGTATAGTTATCCTACAGTATAGCGATGGAATTACTGGTCCAATATGCCAGTTTGTTTGATAGTCTTTATACTTCAGATATATTTCTAATTGGCTACACTTATTTGTGTTTTGATTTCCTATGCAGTCTCATATACATTTGAAAGTAACAACCACGTGTAAATTTATTTCTTTTTCCATGAGATTTAGTTCTGGTTTTCAATTGAACTATGATTTAATTTTGTGAGGAGCAATCATGAAACAGAAATTGATTTGACTATCAATATTTTACAAGACATTTTCAAGGTCACTTTAAGCATGTAAACCATTTTACTGACTGTTTTTGACTAATGACTACAATTTGCTGTCACATTAATAGTCTGACACTGGAAAATCACAAAAGCATAACACTGGAAAATGCAGTTGCTTTGAAGTGTTTTTTTCTGGTTTTTGGGTTTTGGTGGGGTTTTTTTGTTTGCACTTGCTAAAAGAAGTTGCTGTTTTGTATGTCTGTAAATTACATTTCTGTATAGTGGCTGGTTTTAAAAGAATGATTCGTACTTAAAACAACAGTAGCTCCAGTTAATAATGTTGTAGCAACAAAGCCAATATAGCATGTATTAAAACCTCACAAACCTATTCTTTGCTGGTTGTGTTGTTTTCCTTTCTGGAAACTGGATATAGAGAGATGCATTTCATGGTTTAGTTTCACAGCAGAAATTTGATGTATTTCATTGGACCACATGACAATGGTAAATACATTTTCAAATTCTATTGGTATTGATTTTCAATAGCTTGCTTAGGAAAGAGCTGTATCTCACTAGAGAATGTTTTATGCTGATGCCATGAGTTTTGTGTTTTCTAAAGTTGAGTAAGCCTTGTTTAGCTTCAAAATGTCAGTACTTTGGAACGTTAGCTGTTGGAGATCTCAATTCTACTGGTACTGACCACATTTTAAAAGCTCCTTACATGTAATATTACATTATAAAAACTAAATAGATGGCTTCTGTAGTCTTTTCTTCGATGGTGAGACAGGGAGCACATGATTTCATTCTAGATTTGCAGTCATATATTCAGGTCCTAAAACATGAGACATATTAGCTTGAACTGTATTAGTGTAAAAAACAGCTATTGTCATGCAGGAATATTGGAAATTCTGATAAAAAAAATATTATGTACTCTTTGGATTGTTACAACACTGTTATGAACTCTCTTATAAAAGTAGTGTAAAGCCTGTTCAAATGCAGAGTTGCACTCTATAAAAACATAAAATAAAAACTTCATCTAAACCTTGGGTGCATACAGGAGCCTACAATGACATCTAAGACATGCTGCAATAGAAAATTTACTAAGTTATCCATAGCAATCCTGTCTAACCTCTTGGGTGCTGTAGTATTTTAAAGTTTCTGCTGAAGGACCTCTGTAAGAGAACTTAGGTTTTCATATTTGTACAACGAACAATGGCAGAGATTCAACAGAAGAGTTTTTAATAGTTATCTGCAAACCACTAGAAGTGACTGCAGTTCTTGTGGATTGAGCTAAGTGTATCCTACTTAGTCTGGGTGACTTTGCACCACACTGTCAGTTAAGCAGTCTGCATGTAGACCTCAGGGTACTAAAGTGAGATTTGTGAAATAAATCACTGGCTGTCCATGTACTGAAATATGTAGCAATTTGTTGCTATTATCACCCTTGAGACAATAGCTGGGAAGCTTTAGGGTTTTCTGAGTTACATTGTGAAAAACTATACTTTAGCTTGCTTGTGGTTACGACTGTACACATTAGTTGGGCAATGTAAAATACACAAAAGTCTTAACAGAAGATGACAACTATTAGTAGCATTCAAGAGCCTGAGTAATTCAAATTACTTTCTATACCAACATTAAAAAATGAAGTGAATCACATGTCAAACACATTTACATGGACATTTTTACCTTTTTTAGCCTACTACAGAAAAATCACATTGCTTATAAGCTTTCTTTACTCATGTAGAAGACTAGCAAGTTGTTAAGCTTTTTCATTAATGCTCAGTTTCTAGCAAATTCGATTTTATGACATCCTTTGTAGTGTAACTCATTGGCAAAATCTCCCAAATTTGGAATGATATAGCCATTCCTAAAGCTAACACAATTTTTGTTTAATATGTGACAGGAAGTACTAGTTTCCTTGGTAAGGGTGCTATTTCATTTGCCGTCATTGTGTTAGATATTTTTCCTATTGACTTTAAACTTTTGAGATCTGAATTTTGTTGTTTGCTTTGTGGTTGGACTTTGTTACAGTGTGAGAGCTGAAATCCCCCTCCCACACCGACAAACCTTACAGTCTTTTTTTAAATAAGTATGACTTTCGCATATACATCCATAAAGAAACCTTTTTCTGATATTCATCAGTGTTTTCTGTTCACATTGATCAATAATGAATGCTAAATTCCTTAAACCTCTAGAAGAACATATTAGTTTTGTTACTTATTTGGCATTACCTAAAGCATAGTATGTTCACTATTCTGTTAAAGAGAGAGTAAGGAAAATATATATAAATACTCCAATTCAGAAAAAATGTCTAATTTTAAGAGGCAAAACTTTGGATCTCCCTCCTTTTAACATAGATTTAAAGGTAAAATAAATCTCTTTATCAAAAATTTCACAGATTTAGAAGCTTATTAGGTGCATTACAAATTACTACTCTCATCTTCCTCTCATACAAAGACCGTTTATGCATTTTCTTCTGTTTTCTAGGTGAGTAACTGAAGGTTAACAGAATTCCTGGTTGTCAAGTACGCTTAATGCTTTTCTATAGTATGCTGTGGGTAAGTAAGAAAAATACTACATGAAATTTTATTGATTTTTTTGTTTACATAACCACATAAGCAAAATTGAATAATTGGTATTAACTTCTGCAGTGTTTTGATTAGATACTTTATTAATACTATGCAAGAACATACAACTGATTAAAAACTATTTTTTATAGCAGTGCTTGGATGGTAGGCATAACTGAGTTTCATAGAGTTTTCTGACTGTTCTGTCTCCTTGTTTAAATCCTATATTTAGGGCAGAGTTGCAAAATTTGGTATGTTTCTAGATGTTAACTTCTTTCGATTTAGAAAGGAAAAATTGTACATCAAAGTAAACTAAAATACACAGTTGTATGAATTAACTTAGAAAATGTTTTCATTGATTTAGAAAACTGTGTTGTGCTTCTAGCTACTATATTTATGAATGCATATGTTGTACTTTGCATTTTGTTAATGGTCAACATTATGCTATGAGGTTATGTTGGTTCTGCAGAAGTTGTCAGGCAAATTTCTTTTTGTGGTATAATATTCCTTCATTGTAATTTCCATCTTTCATGTGTTTGTTATAATTGAAACAGGCAAAAAACCCAACTATCCAATATGTTTGTTTTTTTCTGAAAGGCGTATTAACAGAATGGTTGACTTACACTGAATTTGCTTTTTATATGTATGTGATTGGAAAAACTAGAAGCAAAGGCTTTTGTTGTAGTCCCTAGCCTAATGGAACTCATTGTACAGCACCTCCAGTGGCCACAATTGCTTCCATTGGAAACATCTTTCATATCAGTCAGAAATGAAAAAGAATATAGACACTGTTGTAGATAAATACATTAAAACACTTTAAACTTGTAAAAATATCAGCTGTTACTTCCCACAAATTAACCTTTATTTAAATGGTAGTTAAAATAGTTTGTGACATGAAAGTTCACAGTGCATTGTGTTAATTTAGTAATTTTATTTTACATTATTTGTTGTTTTCTTTTTTTTTTCTGAATGTAAGAGGGTGGTGTGAACATGGATGCTGTCATTGTCAAATGCCTGTTGGTTTAAATATTTTTAGATGCTTTTATGGAAGCCTAAATTAGCTATTGGAGAAGACTTACAGTATAATAACAGTTCCAAAATATTGGTAACTTACTTCTCTGGAATGTAGAATAGATTGTATTCTTCATGTGTTCCATAGAAATAATCTGAATTACATGTAATGGAGCTCAAAAGCAGAGCAAAAGGAAGTGAAATACTAGCTTAGATGTGTTAATGAATATTCTTGGGAACAAATCTGTTTGAAAGTATCAATGCCATTTTGCTATTTTCATTGCTACTGAATTAAGTAACTCTACTAAATGTCTAGAGGCAATATAGTGTTTTTCAAAATATAGAATTCTGTACATAACATGAGTTATATTCTATAATTATGGCTGCCTTAAAAAAGTTTCTAGAGGAATTACATCTTCTGACATCTCAATCAATCATATCAATTTTGTTTACATGTGAAAAATATTCTTTGTGTCTTTACTTGTATTACTAACCTACAAAAGTAAAGGAAAACAGTTGGTTTTGTAAATATTGGATATATTTTATCATTTAAAAATAAAAACATTAGAAAACCCAACCAAACAACAAAACCCAACCAACCAAAAATAAAAAACCAACACCAAAAACCCAAACAAACCCAAACCTAAACAAAATCCTACAAATTAAGAAGTTGTACTGTTTTTTTGTTTGTTTGGTTGGTTGGGGTTTTTTTGTAGTCAGGTTGGTATTTCTTTTTGGTTCATGAAAAAAATCTTCATTAGTTTACAGTTAAAGCTGATTAGATCTACAGTTCTATCAGAATGAATCAGAACATATTCCAAAAGTCCTGGCAGTCTGGGTAAGTCCCTACTGACTGGAAAAGGGGAAACATAACTCCCATTTTCAAAAAGTATAAGAAGGAAGAACCAGGGAACTACAGGCCAGGCAGTCTCACCTCTGTGCCTGGAAAGATCATGGAGCAGATCTTCCTGCAGGCACTACTGAGACAGAAGAATAGTGAAGAGGTGATTGGGTACAGTCAGCATGGCTTCACCAAGGGCAAATCCTGCCTGACAAACCTGGTGGCCTTCTATGAACAGGTTACAACATTAATAGATGAGGGGAGAGCAACTGATGTCATTTACCTGGACCTGAGCAAAGCCTTCGACACTGTGCCACACCACATCCTGGTCTCCAAACTGGTGACACATGGGTTAGATGGGTGGACCACTAGATGGATGAAGAACTGGCTTGATGGCTGCACCCAAAGAGTGTCTGTCAATGGCTCCATGTCCCAGTGGAGGCCAGTGACAAGCAGAGTCCCTCAGGGATCAGTCTTGGGACCAGTCTTGTTCAACATCTTTGTCAGTGTCATGGATAGTGGCATTGAGTGCACCCTCAGCAAGTTTGCTGATGACACCAAGCTGTGTGGTGCAGCAGACACGCTGGAGGGAAGGGAGGCCATCCAGAGGGACCTTGACAGGCTAGAGAGGTGGGCACAAGCCAAGCTCAAGAGGTTCAACAAGACAAAGTACAGGGTCCTGCATCTGGGTCGAGGCAATCCCAAGCACAAATACAGGCTGGGCCGTGACTGGCTGGAGAACAGCCATGAGGAGAGGGACTTGGGGGTGCTGGTGGACGAGAAGCTCAACATGAGCTGTCAATGTGCACTTGCAGCCCAGAAAGCCAACCAGATCCTGGGCTGCATCAGGAGAAGTGTGGCCAGCAGGTCAAGGGAGGTGATTCTCCTTCTCTACTCCGCTCTAGTGGGACCCCATCTGGAATACTGTGTCCAGTTCTGGAGCCCCTATTACAAGAGGGATATGGACATGCTGGAACGTGCCCAGAGAAGGGCCACCAGGATGATCAGAGGGCTGGAGCACCTCTCTTGTGAGGACAGACTGAAAGAGTTGGGGCTGTTCAGTCTGGAGAAGAGAAGGTCTGAGGTGACCTTATTGTGGCCTTCCAGTATCTGAAGGGGGCCTACAAAAAAGCTGGGGAGGGACTTTTTAGGCTATCAGGTAGTGACAGGACTAGGGGAATGGAATAAAGCTGGAAGTGGGGAGATTCAGGCTGGACGTGAGGAAGAAGTTCTTCCCCATGAGAGTGGTGAGAGCCTGGAATGGGTTGTCCAGGGAGGTGGTTGAGGCCCCATCCCTGGAGGTGTTTAAGGCCAGTCTGGATGAGGCTCTGGCCAGCCTGATCTAGTGTGAGGTGTCCCTGCCCATGGCAGGGGGTTGGAACTAGATGATCCTTGTGGTCCCTTCCAACCCTAACTGATTCTATGATTCTATATCCATCCTTCTATCCAGTAGGTTGCTCCTCTCCTCCCTCAGCCCTTTGAGGTTGTCTTGTAGTGTTAATTGAACTGTAGACTGCCTGAATCTAAATGCATCTGCTGAAAACAGGACCATCTTCCCAAATCTTTATTTAAAAACCAGATGAGTCAAAATTGCCCCTATCAGAAAACAGAGGTATTGCATTCATGCTGTCCTGCAGCTACAAAATCAAGGTACAGCCAAACTACAGAGTTTGTGAAGGCTCTCAACAACCAAGCAGTCATGATTGTGTCCAATGAAAAAAAGGAGTATTTAAAATATAATTTGATTTTTTTTCTCTGATGTGCAGATACCTTTAATACTTCATTAGTTGCTCTAGTTTGTGATGAAATTTTTATCAGGCTTTTGAACACTGTTGTGCTTTGGTTTATTCTGATTGAAAGTAGAATGAACTGAAGAAATAAATAGTATATTGCTCTGGTGACCTGTAACTTCCTCAGATGGTTTTTGGTCTTCTTTTAAGGTTTGGGGGGTGTGTGTGTGTTTCTTCTTTCTAGACAAAATGTGTATTTAATTTAAAACAAAGGCTATTTTTACACTTTTATTCCTTGGTCAAAGAAATCCTTTAGATTGTGTTCATTGTACTTAAAAGTGAGACAATAAAATAAGTCTAATACTTTGGACTCTTCAGATTTAAGTTTCTTGTATATGAAACTGCTTATAGAGCATTACTGAGATCTCAGCAACTGCAAATCCAATGATTTGTTTAACAGTATCTGCAGATCTTGTCAATCAAAGACCAATTTGAAGCTTAACTTTACTTTGTAGGGAAAAGTCCTTGGCACCAGTTACAGAACTGTCTTTAGTATTTCTAAACAAAAGCTGTTATTATTTTCATTTTCTTTAAATGCTTTGTTTTGGTGGTATCTAGATACTCAGAGAAGGCCTTTGTAGTGTACTTGAAATCTGATTTTTTTTTTCTATCAATTCCTGGTTTGTGTATGAAGTTTGGTTTCCTTCATTGAATCCTTTTTCATTACCTTCATATATTTTCTGTATACACTAGGCAGAAACCAGTATCAATGCTATTTCACAGCATAGGTTGATGCGCCTCAAATTTCAGATGGTTTTATAGGGTTGCATTGAGAGGTAACAAGCTAGCCTTTGCAGTGGCGAGTTAAGTGGCACAGAGGCTGCATTTAAATAAGGCAAGCTACCTGTTTGGGTATATGTGAAAATGATTCTATTCATGTTTACCTGTGCATGTTATCTGCTATTACATATAGGGCAGCCCAGGGAGGAATGGAAAACAGAGTACAATGGCTTAGTATAGCAGATCGTTGTGAACAAAAAATTAGAAAGAATCATTTATTCAAGCTGAAGACCTGGAGTCAGTAGCAACTGAAAATGTATGTTCACCAACAGATAAGACTCAAGGCTGTAAGACTGGGCAATCCATAATGGCAGCATTAGGAACAGCAAGCGAGGCTGGAAGAGCAACAGTAAGGGACACTGCAACTGGATAGGGCAAGGCTGAGGGCAGAAGTGCAGAGAAGGGATGAAGGGAGAAGCTTAAAGCCAAGTAGGAGCTGCCTCATGTGAAACGGAGTGAGGCAGCTTCACATACCTGGTGAACTATGAATTCAAGCTGAAATGGTCTGGAGTCATCTTTGCACTCCACTACCCTGGAAGATTGATTCTGGCCAGCAATATGGGCTGAGCTGCAGCTGGTTGGTCAAGTGGGCCAAGCAGGAACAAAGAACATGCAGAGTTCAAGTTTAAAGAGAAAATTATACAGCATGGGGTTTATGATATCTCTGCTGAAAGAGTTTGTTTGTTGCTGGTAGCTTTGCACATAGGTATACAACACTCAATATTTTTCCATATCAAAGCCACCATGTAATGACAGTCTGCATTAAGCAGAGTAATGACTAAGAGAAACTTCACAAAGATTTGTTGTGTCTGCAGCATATTTCTGTGCAGTGAATGGAAGCTGTTGCTAGGGGCATGATGTACTTCGTCTATGATCTGCAATTTAATTGAACATCTTGTTATGTTTTTGTTTTACTACTTAAAGCACAGAAAATATGCTATGTGAGTTCCATTATAAATAAAATATATTATCCTTCATTCAGTTTGCAAGGTACAGTGCTGTGCAGGAGTAAGATGATAATAAGGAGATAGCAAGGAGGGAACATAAGATCACTGAGATGATATTCACTGGGAAGTAAAACAGTATGTTAATATAGAAGCTCAATTTGATACTGAAGGAATAAAAGAAGTAAAAAAAAAAAATGGGGTTTTTTGACTTCAGAAGGTAGGGATCTTACAGAAAACAAAAGGTAACCTTCTGGGTTAGCTCAAGAATGCAGCTGAGCATTTCAGGGGCCACTGAATATCTTACATTAAACTTACTTGTTATTCCTCCAGGTAAATTCTAGCCCAGTTAGTACTGTGCAGGAAGTGAGATAAAATCAAAGCATCTAATTTATGAAGTTGCCAGTTTGGACAGACTCTTTGGCTACTTTGATGCTCTTTTCCATGATTCTCATATGTTTGGGGTTTTTTCAGTGAAGACAATTACAAAGCAAAACTGGAATTGTGCTAGTTAGGAACCCATTTCAGTGATAGTGACTTCTGAGCTGTTATTTCTCCCTACATTCCTCACTCCAAGCTCTTTCTCTTCTGCTCTGCTCTAGCTTTCATCTAGGGAGCTCATTTTCATCTTTCTCAACTGGCTTTCATGCCTTACTTAATATGTATAGATTATTTCATTTGTTTTGGGTTTTTTTGTTTGTTTGTTGGTTTTTGGTTTGGTTTTTTCTTTTGTTTTTGGGGGGGGGGGGGTGTTCAAAAAAAGAAACACAAATTAATCTATTTTGCCAGAACAGGAATGAGAGAAGTCTATATTCCGTTTTTTTTTTTTCTGTCCAAGATTTTTTTTAATATAAATAATTCAAAATGTATGAGGCTGCACAGAAAGATGGATCAGATAAATAATTTAGTAGTGTCCTTATTTTCACAGTGTGTGGAAACTTTGAGACAAATATTGTTTTAGGAAGTGCCAAGTGCTTCAACAGGAAACAAAGAGGCTTTCCAGAGAATAGTCAGTAGCAGCAGGCACCTGTGTGTTTATGGAGACCTGAGATTCAAGTGTTGCTGCTGTGTAAAGAAGAGGAGCCAAAACATGTTTCTTCTAAATGCAAGATGAGGGATTGTAAGCACCACACAGACATTAACACAATATTGTAGTGTTCTCTGTGCTTTCGGTCAGAGATTGGCCAAATATAGTTTGGGTTAGACCAGTATTTTCTAAATTCTTACATTTTTCAAAGTGGTGTTAAGAGAGGTGGAGAACGTTAGGCTTTGCTAAGAGGTAGCTTTTGTTCTCAGAATTTTTTTGTTTTTGTTTTTGGTTGTTTTTTTTTTTTTTTCCCCTAGAATATTCATGATTGATTCCACTCTCATGTTTCAACAACTCTAGTAATATTCTACATGAAACTTTTATCTTCCTATCCTACTGTATTATACATACAGTGTGTCCAGTATTGTATAACTCTTAGCTTTTTAATATTGGAACAGGTCCTAAGTATTTTTAACTATAAAAATATTTTTTACTTTTTTTTTACTTTTTTTGGGCAGGGGGTGTTCTTTTTTTGGTGTTGTTTTTTTTCCCTCTAAAACCCAAGCTGCATAAATGGGATCGTTTTGCTTACTGCTGTATTAGGGAAATAATGACAGGTTCCAGATATGACTGTGGTCTCTGAAATATAGTCCATTAAACAGAACGAAAAACAATGCCCTTTGCTCATAGTGTGTATGATTTATTAATAAAATGTTACTCTCTGATCATGAATATATCACACAAATTGTTTTGAACTTAATCTTGTTGAACAAAAGCAGTGGCATACAGTTGGATGTATGTGCTGAACTGCATTCACCATAAGGAACTGCTGAGGTTTGTATGGGAGATGGATTCAAAAAGCTATGTGAGCTCATGTAGATCTAGTTTATTATTTTGTGTGACCATAGTTTGTATACTTGTTAGACTCAATGGTTAGAGAGGGTACTTTTTGAAGTGAACTAGTATTGCCCCTCTTTGGCAGGTAAGTTATGCTAGTTGTAAACTATTTCATTGCTCATCTTTCTTTTTTGTCCTCCAAATGACTGCACTTGATGCAGTATTAGAAATTTAAATAATGCAATTTTACTTTCTTGTCACATGCTGTAGCTTCTTAATCCAGGCCCTATAATCTATCAGTTGGAACTCTTAATGAGAAAATTATATTTGACTGAACATATTTTCTTTTTTTTGCTGTCTTTTCTCTCTACAAATTCTGACATGTTCTTTTATAGCTTTCTGGTTTGCTTCTTTCCACTTCATCATCTTTTAGGCATGTAACAGTTCTCTTTCTACTATTTATTCCTTCTTGTTCTCAGTGTAAATTTTAATTTTCCATTCTCCTTTTCTGTACGAATTAGCTTTACTTTCCTGACTGCTTTGTAGCTTCACTGGACAGTAGGAAAAAGTAATTGAGACTTTGATCCTACAGCAAGCAATTCTCTCATTCTTTGAGGGCAGAAGTGGCAGTGCAGAATAAATCTGTATAATACTTCACTTGTTTCATGGATTAAGTAGTGCTGAAGTGTTAATGCTAAATAATTAAGTTAAAAGTGATCTTAACTTCTTTGGAACAGTGGCAACAGCTATTCTTTTTATTTATTTTTTTATAATTAAAAATATTTAGGCTGCAACAAAAATATTAGAATATTTGGCAAGTCAATTTGAAAAGTTTTTCATTACTTTTTGAATGTAGAGGTGATATTTTTCTGGTTTTGATTGTATTTGATATAGGGAAACCCTTGCTTGAAAGTCTTTCAGATGGAAAAAAGCAAAAATCTTCTCAAAACTTTTGTTACTACTGATTCTAATATTCTTGAAGGTCAAACAAGGAAAAATGCACCTTTTACTTATACAGTAGCCTATTTGCAGATGTTGTCATGGAGTAGCAAAATCTTAGCATATGGATTTTACTGCTAACTGAAAGGCAAGGCACATACATGCCAAGATCAATCCATTTTAAGATACAGACTAATTATTTCTCTAGCAGTAAATGTAGTTGTTTAAAAAAGTTGCCACCTTGCTGTTGATTAGCACCTTTGTAGCTGAATTAATGGGTTTATCAAAAGATTGTTCTTCAAATCACAGTATGGCTCCTAGCAAATCCAAATAACTTTGTGATGAAATGACCAAACAGATTCAGTAATGAGCATCTGGTGCAGTAAGACTTCAATCATTCCAGCTAGCTGTGCCAGAATTAATTTTTCCACAGCATTAGTTGTGAATTTCACCAGATCTTTTTGGTCATTGACTCACAAGTGTTGCAATAGGAAGTCTTCATTAGCTATATCAAAATCCTTATCTGTGGTATAGTTAAGGAATGAAAATATTGTGTGGGAGGGGGTGGGGAGGAGGAGGGGAGGAATAGAAAGAAAAGTCTGAGAATGCTGGCATAAAACTCTAGATCGGTTTCAGAAAGCAGCAGAAATCAATAGTAGCTTCAAGTACTTTGAAAATCTCTGTATCCTTCTCCATGGTTTGTTTGATCTGGCCTAGAACAGAAGTGCCAAAGACAAAACAATTATTACTCAAATCCCAAAGGCTGACTGAATATAGCAAGAAGGGTCATATTTCTTTCTAATTTTAGTTCTGTCTTCATCAATGCCAGTGTGGAGTAATTTATATATAGACAGAGAGAGAGAAAGAGAGAGAGAGAGAGAGTATAAAATGCCAGATTCACAATGTTCAAAAGAGCCTACTCTTTCATCTCTTGATTGGCTACTTAGGACACATTTTTTGCACACTTGGATTGTGGATTTCTGCTACTATGCTGGCTTTTTTGCCATCTCTATTTTATCCTCTTCAATTCAATGATTTCAATAGAATAATTCAATCTGTTGGATTATTTTCTGGTTATTATGAAGAATTTTGAGTAATACCAGAATGAGTAGTTCAGGCTAACATTAGCTGTGCCAGATCTTTGGCTCTAAAATGATGTTCTCTATTCAGAAACTTCTCAAGAAGTACTTACCTCTGGTGGCTTCTGAATGGTAGTTTTCAGTTTCTAAGATGTAATATATTATAAATAATTTATCATAAGTAGGAGGTTTTAAGAGTATAAGTAAAAATTTCCAGTATAACTTGATGAAATCATTGAGAGCATTTTTCTAAATAATAATGTTTTTTTAACAAATAATAAATACAATCTCTACCCAGGACTCTGTATGTTCTTTGTCTGATTCTTTGATACACAGGTAGTGGTGGTCTTATTTAGCAGTCCACATTTTCATCAATACAGAAGACAAAAACTTCCAATCACCATTTGTCTAAAGGAGATGATTTGTATTTGAGATACATAAAGCTTTTACGATTAGTAGAAATTTTGACAGAGGTAGTGCTTGAAGGAATTAAGGACTCCTCCGGAATGTTTTGACAGCTTGCAACACAGAGCAGCAGTCTGAGTTGTAGGGAAAGTTAACTTTGAGACTTGCACTGCTGGCTGACTCTCTTGCTTAGCACATGTATCAGGTAAAGAAGTTTTATTCAGAAAAGTCCCTGGAATAATTACGATTCCTGAATCATCTGACATTGGCTTCACTCTGGTAGCCCCTTGGGAAATCTAATTGCTAGCAGCTTCTAGAGGTCAATATTATAGATTGCTTTTTACAAAAAGATCAGGGAAAAGATCAACCTGTACTTCTTATTTGAAGATGGGAGGGAGGAAGGGGAGGTACGAAAGGGCAAGGAGCTCAATAAGAGCATGTGATCTGTGCACTGGGGCACCGAAACAACTTTTCATTGTAACCTGGTATTTGATGATGGTGTTCCAGATATAAAGCCCAAAGATGAAAACAAAATGAAATAATTGAACAAAACTAGCCAACTCTGAGAGCACTGACCCTGTTAAATAATTTCCTATGGAGAAAAAAGTTGCATTGTAAAACTTTACCATGTTTTGTTACACGAACAATTTTATTTTTGTTTGTATTCTGAATCCAACCTATATTTTGAAGCTCAGTTAGACATACATTTTAATCAAAATAATCTGGGATCCTGTTTTGAAGAAGTGTCTCTACCAAATAAGTCCTGTATTTGATATGACAAATATAAGATATATAAGAATCAGAGATGTACTGAACAGTTTTATTGAAAACAATGATAGCAAAAATGAACTTAAACATCATCTGTTTCTTTATAAAATTATGACAAATACGTTAAATTAGATACTGTTTGTGTCTTTCAGTATGAGTCGAATACTTAGAGTATTAGGCAGTGAGCAGATAAACTGAGTATTCAATGTAAATAAAACAAGGCCACAGGACAGTGTTTTCTGGAGATTCTTTGTCCAAGAGTACCTTTACTTCCCATTATCTATGGCTGTATTAAAGGTAGACAGCCTGTAGCTGACCAAAGCTATAAGACAGCAGCTGCTTTGCAGAGTCTGTTCGCTGATTAGTAGATTAAGTATTTTAATTTATATAATCAAAGTTTCAAAATAAACTGCTCATTGAAAATAACATTTATGTGTTCTTCAACATGACAAGGCAGTTATCTCTGTATAAGAAGCCTGCAGAATGCTAAAAAATTGAGTTTCTAAGACCTATTGTCTGTCTGAAAACTAATAGAATAGCTTGATCAAACAAAGCAGGAGACAGGCTTGTGCCACATTGTTTTAGCTTTTACAATGAGGTAATGGAAGATTATATAAATTTAGTTCACATTTAGGGGGATAATTTTATATTAAGAGGTCTGTTTTATTGATCATTTAAGAAGTACTGGGCAACTGTACTGTAGTATCATAATTCTAAAAGTATGTTTTATTATAACCTAATAATTTTGATTGCTACTGCAGTTTTGAGATAACTGCTCTGCTAATCCTGAGCCTATATTACCACTGTCAGCATCTTGTCTTCTACTCCTTGATCCTTTTTTTCCCAAAGTCCAACTTGAAGTAATTACTGCAGCAGCTTCTCATTTGCAAAAATGAGAGGAATAGCAAGAGGCTGGAGACGGATACCATACTCTATAATGCCTGCCTGTGGCTGTTGCAGTATCTTTTCTGTAGTACCATGTCTCACTGAAGCTACCATGTGTTTATAGGACTGGCAATTGTAAATATGGGAAGGTGGAAAGAAGAAGAAGTTGGGTTGGTGTACAGGGTATGGTGAAGGAGAGTTGAGTGGTAGGAAAGATTTCTAGCTCTACTTTTCAGTACAGTGTTCGTTCAAGCCCTTGCCTTCATCCTTACTTTTCTACTGCCCAAGTGAGACTTGAAGGCAAGTTAGAAACACATCCCATGCTCTCCCCAGAGCTTTTGCAGAAGGCTTCTTAATATCAAGATCTATGATTCAAATTTGTGAGCTATTATGAATGGGGGGTGGGGGGGGAGGGGGGGAAGGTAAAGTAGTATAATTTTTTAGTTTGCACAAACTTCAATTTTGCAAAGTTAAGTCCACAAGAGACTCATAATGGGCAAACATGTAAAATATAATGAGTTCAAAAGGATTAAAGGGACATGTAAACAGACAATAGCACAGCTCATCAGTACTCTATAGGAAACTTTGTCTCCATTAAAGAAAAATAGACCATCGCTGGCATATTGGATTCCTAGAGATACAGGATCCTAGGAAGGACTGAATGGCACAGTGCACTATGGTTGTGGTGGGGGGGTTTGGTGGTTTTGTTTGTTGTGTTTTTCTTTTTTGTTTTTGGGGGGTGGGGTTTGTGTGGGTTTTTTTGTGTCTCTGTGTTGGTTTTGTTTTGTTTTTTAATACTGTTGTCAATTTGAGTGCTTTCCTGGATGTTTGGTGTTTGCTTTTACACTTAGCAGTGTGTTGTCTTAATGTCTTAAGCTTGATAAAATGCTGTTTAGTTGAACGAACTTTCTTCTATTATTGTTTTGTTCCAATTATCTTTGAGTGGTACACCATAAATAAGGATTCTCTTTTAAATAAAAGGTATTTTATGGGTACAGTCCAAAAACACTGGGATGTTATAGTATACCTTTTGTAACAGGTGGCTTTCATACTGTTTTAAATAGAATAGCATTTCTTGTGCTGTAATGATTTCTTTTTCTGCTTGTCCAAGTACATAAAATACAAAAGCTAATGTGTATTTTGACTGACACTGGTTATTTTGTCTATTTCTGTTCTATATTTTACTAAAGAAACAATTAAAAGAAAAGCAAGATGATATTTGGCAATGGAAGACAAGAAGCTTTCACTCAACTTTATTGTTTATCATTTTTCTTTTATATTAGAAAAGGATAGAAAAGCTGTATACAGTTCTAGAGTGAAGGCAGCAGACTGTAGAAACGCATGCCCCTGTCAAATTGATAGAGTGAAGATGTTGAGGGAGATAATGGAAACTTTCTATTCAGTGAGGAGTGGAATAAAGAAACCATTTCTACTCATTCTTCAGCATTGATTGCCTTTGTGCTTTAGGCTTAGATCAGAACTTGCACATAATAAAGACGAAAGTTGAAAAAAATATGGAGATCTGCACTGAAAAATGTAATTAGATGAAGCTTATCCATTGGTGCAGAGAAATCTTTAAAATATTTAACATGGAAATTAACTATAGGTGGTAACTACATTGGTGATATAGAAAGGAATAAACTTCAGGCAGTAGCATTTAGTGTGTAGTGGAATAAATGGGCCTACCCCAAACATACAGTTGCATATTTCTCATCTGAACTTATTGCAAGGAAAAAAGGCAATACAATATATTTGCATTTCACTTGTACTACTTCATATTCTTCTTTATTTGGGACACATCAGGATTCACTTAAATTTTCTTCACATCTGGCTTTATCACTCAGAAGAGGTTTATGTATTCTGTTAGTACCTTTCCTCTGCAATCATTGTTGCAACTATTAGTGTATTAAATTCATCATTTAGGAATTTTATTATGCAACCCTCTGAAGTTTTAATGTACTGTAATTTCAGAGTAGTGTCAATGTGGTTGCCTGCTGGGAATTCTATGTTTAATTTTCATGATGCTTTAGTATGCATTATTTGTTGTTTTGAGTTGTCCAGAACTGGATTTTGTGAGACTTTGTACAAGAATGTAGGAAGACAGAGACTTGGAGTCACAAAAATTGAAAGCAAATTACATACAAGAAATTGCAGGTAGGAAGGAAGAGAGAGACATTTAAATCCCAAAACTGGATTTAAACTGAGAATGTTGTAAACCATAAAAGAAAAAAATCTACACATGGGAAATTTTTATGAATGGAGTTCTTCAGAGGGTGAAATATCTATTGAAGTAATTCAGATTTATTCTGGACTATTTCTTTTAGTGGAAACAGTTCAGCTGGTTTTCATGGTCTTTCTTTTCATTTTCTCTCATGATTTTCCCCTTATAGGTGAAAATATTGGAGAGAATTGTAGAAGTAAGCTAGAGAAGTGGATTTGCATGACTGTTTTCACTGCTTTAGCCAAGTACCTAGTAGTCAAACACATTATTTGGGTCAATCTGATTTTGATAGCATGCTTCAAACTGTGTTGCCCATCTAAAGATGAAATTGGGAGTATGCATTTGTCTAATTTTAAGTATTGTTGCTTTTAATCCTGGCTTCCAGTCAGAAAGCTTTGGGCTCTGTCTCACTTTCTATACTGATCTTTTCTGTAGAACTGTCAATATTCATTCTTCAGCTTGGCAACCTTTGTTTTCATGTTTTTATATTTTGACTTCTGGGGTTCCTTTTTTCGATTTTAATTGAAAATGAAAATATTTCTGATAATATTCAGTCTGAGGTAAACAAGCAGTATTTACAATATAGGCAGTGGAAAAAAAAATAGTAATTTCTCAATTTTACAGAATTGGTCGTACTATATTATGGTAAAAAACCTGTTTCCCAACATTCTTTCTGTATTTTAGAGGTGCAAAGAAAAAAGAATTATTACAGTGATAGTTAAGATGATACTGAATGCTAGAGTGGAGTTCAGCGTGAGGTAATACATATGAAGAAAGACTGAGAGAACTGGGTTTGTTCAGCCTTGAGAAGAGAAGGCTTAGGGAAGACCTCATAACCATGCACAAGTACGTAATGGACACCTATCATGAGGAGGGAGACTCCCTTTTTACAAAGAGCCACATCATGCAGACCAGGGGTAATGTGTGCCAGCTGCTACTCAGGAGATTCAGACTGGATGTGAGAATTGGGTTTTTTCAGACTGGCCAGAATCTGTTTTTTCACTGTTCTAACTATTAAACATTGGAATAAACACCTAAGGAAGGTGGTGGATTACCCTGCATTAGACATTTTCAAGGCCCAGTTTGACAGGGTGCTGGGCCATCTCATTTAAACTATATTCTTACCCTGAAAGGTTGGACTAGATAATCCTTGAGGTCCCTTCCTGCCTGATATTTTATGAATCTCTGAATACATGCCTCATATCAGAATGGCTAATCTGACTGGTGGTAATTCACACAGGTAAGTACAAACAACTTACTATTACATTTCTTTTGTGTGAAAAGAATTTGCATATGACCTTACATGTTTGTTTTAAATTTTCAGATCTTTTAAATCATTGCATACTTATAACATTTTAGTAATTTAGTTATAAAAATTAATTTGCTGTATAACTTCATTGATTAGCAGTTTGTGGTATGCTTGTGGATATATGTGCAATTAAAGAAATTAGTATCTTAAATATAACTAGCTACTGTATCTAACATCTACTTGAGAAGAAATTAGTTGAAGTGTGAAACAAGTGGAGAAGCAGAAGTCTTTTTACCATTGTAATGAATCTCAGTTATGAGACAAAATATTTCTTATTATGATACAAATTTTAGACAAGTGGCAAAATAGTAATGGTATCTAGTACATTAGCAAGAAATGTCCCTTCTGCAGTTCATGCTGTTCTGCAGGAGTTACATAAGGTTCATCTTTACATAAGCATGACTTGTGGAAAAGGTTTTAATTCTTCATTAAAACAACCAAAATATAATAAGAAATATGAGGCAGTTCATTTTTAAGACTTCTTTGTTGAATAGCTTCCCTGAAATATTTTGTAAAGTTTCCATCAACACTGTCAATTAGTAGAAGAATAAAGCATATTAGAAAAATAATATTGGTTGAGATACTTGATCTATTGTCGATCAACTTGAAATGCAAAAGAATCACCTTATTGGACTTTTTCAGTGTGCAAGCAGCAACTGAAGTTACTTGCCATTTTTAATAACCATTTAACCGTTACTGTAATTGCTAACAGTAAGACAAACATCTGTTTACTTCTCCATTCTTACTCCATATATTCTTTTGTTAATAATAAATGATAAATATGGAGAATGTTAGAATTCAAAGCTCTTTCAAAGTAACTGGACAAAAGTGAAATGAAAACAGTATATTAATCCATTTTGGGATATTGTGCAACTAAATTTTTTAAATAACAAGTTCATCTTATTTTCAAGGGCATTCACAAAATTGCAACCCTGTAACATTGTTCAGATAAGGCATCCACATAATGAAATGAGTTTCAAATTGTGAAGACGACAAATGACAAAGGTTATGCAAAATCATAAAAATTCATGACTTTCAAATACTTAAATGTCAACAGTTATTAATAACAAATGCTGAACCACCTTTTCAAAAAGATTTCTCCCTTCTTGATTTTTCGTAAATTACTTAACTACTTGATTGGAGGAGAGGGGAGAGAAGTTAGATTAACATTGTTCTTGTAACGATATTAGCTTTTTCATCATTTTAATGACTTTCATTGGCAGACATAATGTGTTGTGATAGGCTGAACACCACGTGCTGTCATTTGTAACAACTAGAGCAAGTATCACAGTTTTAAAGTAAACCAGAACTGAGAGACAAAATGAAATAGTCTTTGCATAGGTTAAAAACAAACAAACAAAACCCATAAAACTGAAAACCAGGAATACAAACTTATCAAATTCTCCATTTTGCTTGGTTTTCCCTGGAGGAGTGGAGTACTGACTTCATTTTTGATTGAAGTAGGTTGATGGTATGTTTTGTTTAGTTTTGTTTGGTTTTGTTTCATTGTTGTTTTAAGATGCTAGCAAATGATTATTAGCAGTTGCAGAATCTATTGTTAAAAAATACTCTTAAGAGAGTTAGCAGCTTAATACCAACAGTGTTTCTCTGTGCATGCTTCTCCTTGGTTGGAGGAAAGGTCCTCCTGATAATCATTTGGTTCTTTGAGATTTGTGAACTTTGTGGCCTTGGAAGATGATCTCTGCTAACCAACATCTCATTTTTTTTCATTTTCTTTCTAGTTATTTGGATTATTTTGATGTGTAACTATGAGAGTTTGGGGTTTTTTTTTTTTTTGTTTGTTTGTTTGGTTGTTTTTTTAAATTGGACTCTTTCCTTCACCTAGGCTAACTTTTTTTATTAGGCTGAATGTTTAATTCATGCTAAGGAAGAAAGGGACACTGCTTTGGAAAGATTTTCAGCAGACTGAAGAGATCTGTCACTGGCCTTATCTGTGGGACTCTCCAGGGGCAGTAGATCAAAAGAAAGCTGTTTATGTGAGCTCAGGTTTTGGAGACAGTTATCTGCCTGTCAGGTAGTACTGAACAGAAAGCATAATAATTTTCTGACAAATTATGAGAAGATGGTAAGAAGAAATTACTGAAGTTCAAATCTCTGATATTCAGTGGAGAATGTCATCAGGTCTTGTGCTACTTTTGGCTTGCACAAGTGCTCCTTGACACCACGTTTGGTTTGCTTTGTGGGGGAACACGTTGTTAACGTGGTCCACAAGCTTGTTATCTGGAGTTTAAGCTAGCAGAATACTCTCTTCATAAGACTTTAACTATTCTTTATCAGTTTACATAAGGACTGATCTCCCAAAGGATTTCTGCTCTGCTTGACATGCGTTTCTGGACCTTGTATCAGCAAAGATGCTGATGGCTGGGTGCAGTTGTGAAGGGACGTCTGACTTATAGCTTTTTCCTGTCATTAGTCTGCTGGCATCTTGCTTAAGCTGCCAGAACACTACAAAAACTAATCCCTTCTCTTCCCCCCATTTGTTCTTGCACTGCACATGTACATAGTCTTTTCATTCCTTATTGAAGAACAAGTGGATTGAGAACATTCGTTATTGTGCACAAATTGCTCTGTGTTTCCACTTGTTTAATATAGTAGAGACATGCATTTTTATGGCCTTTTAAAACAGATTTGGGTGATGGTATAAATGTCTGAAGAAGGGAAGGACTGACTCCTTTCATTGGGAGAAACAGATACTTCACATTCACAAGGAGGGAAAGCAGTGACTTTCATCTCTGTGCTGTCAATCTGATCATATTTTCTGTAGGTAATGAGTGACAGTTGTTGCCAGCTGATGGTGGCACAGTGACCTGTGTGAAAGCAATTCCAATCTTGTTCCATTTCATGGTCTACAGGTGTCTACACTGCAGAATAAACCAACAAACCTGACAGTAATTGGAACTAGTTTCAGCAATCTCTGCAAGAGGTCAAGGACAATCCAGCATTCCAGGACAAGGTTGAGATATTTTGGAGTCATTGTCTGAGGAAACTTTTGCAGTTTCCTGAGCTGTAGCTGCCCTCAGGATCAAGAAAGGGTTTTCGTTTCCAGGGATGTCAGTTTCATAGTCTTTAGCAGGACTGTCTTTACTCTTCCAAAGGTAAACAGTGAAAGGATTGGGGAAAGATAACCATCTAGTTATGAAACTATTTTTTTAAAAAGTGTTTAATTTCTTTTTTAATTAATAATTATGACACCAAGATGAGTGGGGAGGTCAACAGTCTGGAAGGATGAACCACCTTCCAGGAAGACCTGGACAGGCTGAATGAGGGGACTAGCCAGAACTTAGGAAGTTCAACAAATTTATGATCTTGCATCCAGGAATACATAACCCAGAGCTGCAGCTCAGATGGATTCATGTGGCTGGAGAGCAGCCCTGTGGAAAGGGACCTGGGGGTCTTGATGGACAACAAGCTCAGCATGAGTGAACAGTGTGCTGGAGTAGCAAAGAAAGCCAACAGGACACTGGATTGCATTAACAAAGGCATCACCAGCAGAGATAAAGGAGTCATTGTCCCACTCAATTCAGCACTTGACAGACCACAGCTGGAGTCCTGTGTTCAGTTTTGATCTCCACTATAAAAAAAAAAGATGTGGACAGGCTGAAAAGTGTCCAGAGAAGAGCCACAAGAATTATCAGAGGACTGGAAGACATGCCATATGAGGAAAGGCTGAGAGAATTGGGCTTGTTCAGCCTTGAGAAGAGAAGGCTTAAGGAAGACCTAACTATCATTTACTAATACATAAAGGGTGTCTACAGGAGGGTGGACAATTCCCTTTTTACAAGGAATCACATTAAAAAGACAAGGGGTTATGGGTACAGGTTACTGGGAGGGAGATTTTGATTGGACTCCAAAAGAAAATTTTTCATTATGGGAACAGTTAGACATCGGAAAAATCTCCCAGGGGAAGTTGTGGATTCCTTGCCCACCACCTGCTGCCCTCATCTAACATACTGTCCTGTAGATTATGATCTCAAAATATTTTTACTGTAGGAATGTTTTCATATCCAACTTAAGCTGCTTTCCAATCCCTGAAGGGATCCTACAGGAAGGCTGCAGAGGGATTTTTCATAAGGGTGTCTAGAGACAGGACAAGGTGGAGTGGTTTGAAGCCAAGACAGAGCAGGGTTAGACTGGATCTTAGGAAGGGTGCAGTTTTGAGACTCAGCTTGACAGGGTGTTGGGCCATCTCATATTACCTAGAAAGGTTGGACCAGATGATCCTTGGGGTCTCTTCCAATCTGACTTCTGTGATTCTGTGTGAATGAGTTATTTTTGTGAATGTGTGTGTGTATATACACACACATCTATGCAAACACACGAGTTTTATGTAAACCTATTAACCACAGCATATTCTGTGTAATTGGTGATTTATGACAGAAAATTGCATGACTAATAACAATTAAATGTCAATAAATCCTTAGAATCATAGAATCATATAATCAATAAGGTTGGAAAAGACCTCAGAGATCATCAAGTCCAACCTATCACCCAGCACCTCATGACTAACTAAACCATGGCTTCAAGTGCCACGTCCAACCCTTTTTTGAACACCTCCAGGGACAGTAACTCCACCACCTCCCTGGGCAGCACATTCCAATGGCAGATCACTCTTTCTGTGAAGAACTTTCTCCTCACCTTGAGCCTAAACTTCTCCGGGTGCAGCTTGAGACTGTGCCCTCTTGTTCTGTTGCTGGCTGCCTGGGAGAAGAGACCAAGCCCCACCTGTCTACAACCTCCTTTCAGGTAGTTGTAGAGAGCAATAAGGTCTCCCCTGAGCCTCCTCTTCTCCAGGCTAAACAATCCCAGCCCCCTCAGCTTCTCCTCATAGGACTTGTGCTCGAGACCTCTCACCAGCCTTGTTGCCCTTCTCTGGACATGTTCAAGTATCTCAAGTCCTTCTTGAATCGAGGAGTCCAGAACTTAATTGCACCTTATGGTATACATAGTTGTGCAATAATTTCCTTTTATTTTTACCTAGCAATCAATTTTCAAATGAGCTGCTACAATCCACCATGAACCTGTGTATTTTGTGGGTATAAAATGGGTTTGAGGATATGGTTTGTTGACTGGGTGCAGGGGATCTTCAAATTTTAGTTCTAAAAGAAGATTTAATGGTTCTGTTTTTATTAGAGAAGTTTGTTTTACCCTCATTCCCATTATCTTACTCTGTGATCATTAAAAACTTGACAGCAGAAGTCTACCAACTTCAAACTGGTGTTTAAATATAGCTAGAATTCTAGCAAGGACATCTGGAATAGACTCATCAGGTGTCTAATGTATCATTTGACTCCCAAATCCTTCTCCACTTACGTGGAGAGAAAGACAGTGGAAAGAGGACACAGTAATTTCCTCTATTCCAATATAAACCAATGTCGGGGATCACACTGACTGAAAGCAGTGTGATCCTGTTTTCCACACTTTTGGCTTAAGTTTGATCCTAATGGTAACATCCCTCTCTGTTCATACACGATGGTTGAATTCTAACCACGAATTTATGTGCCTTTCCATTACTCCTGGGATTTCACCAAAGAAAATTCATATAAACATTTTAATAGCATCAACAAAATAGATATATTAATTCATTATTCACTTATATTTTCATTTTTTAGTACTGAGTGCCACAAATATTTAATTAGCCAGCTGTAAGCACTCATAAATCAAAACATGTGCCAGCTCCTAGTCATCAGAACATACTTCTAGGAAAGAAAAAAAAAAAAAAAAAAACAACTGACAAACACCCCAAAGCACCACTGCAAATTTCAGTGGTACATATCATTATGATTGTCTTTTTCAGTTTATATTCTCTTCATGAGTTACTGCTAACTCACCAAAATTTTTTTTTAATCCCTCTGTGTTTAAGGAATGGATTCATGTCTTTCTGCTGCCACTAGATGTATTTGGTGCATTTTTCTCACTACAGAAGGGTACAGAATTTGGTGTTTAATTCCTTCACATCCCTTTGATAAATCTTTGTGTAACTGAGTATTAATTTGGAAGCAGTAACATATATGCTTCTTTTTTTTATTTCTTCTCCTAGGCCCTTTCTTGTCTTTATCTTTCTTACTTTCACTTTTTTTTTTTTTAAATTGGACACAGAAAAGGATATTGTATTTGTATGCCTTTTTATGAAATAGTCTAATAACGTGGGGGGTTTTCCTTTGGCACAAGAACAACGCAGAAGCCATTTTAGCACAGTCTACATGGTTCCTTAAAAACTCTGCTAATTCAAGGAAAGTAATTGTTGTTATTTTGTACTGTTTAGGATGGAAACTTAATGCATTCAAATATTTTTCTGCTCTACAGCATTCACTGAAGAAGTATAAATAGTTATAGGCTGTCACCGTTGCTAAATTATTGATGCATCTAACCTAAGTGATTCACATCAATGTTATACTTCATCCTGTACTTCAGTGCAGACCATCATCTTATTTTCATTAATGTACATTTACATAGAACCAATAAATGCCTTTGAAAAGTGCAGTAATGCTGTGTTTTTGAAAGATATGCGAAGTCATAGGAAAATTTGCTCCATCTAGTCACAAACAGCTTATAAGCAAAACCGAAGAGGTACGTGATAGGGATAATAATGACAAGAGAGAATACTGCTCTAAAGAGATCTGAGACTGACCCTAGGGGGCAAGTGGAAAATGAAAAGTGAGTTGATGAATGGGGACAGAGATATTTCTAGAAACCTAGAACAACATTCTTAAGGTAAAATAGGTAAAGAAAATTAAACATTTGGGAAATGCATAAGAGAAACATGGAAAGAAAGATGTTTGAGGTGCAAGTCTGGTGCAGTGCATGTGCAGAACATAAGTGACAATGAAAAACTTCATTTTGGGGATAACAAAGAGGTTTGGGGAGCTAGGGAGATACGCACAAGTGGATTGTGTGATTCACAAGGTTCATTCAATAACATCTTTAGAAGGGAATAAGTAAGACTTGGTTAAAATGTTTTACTTAAAATAATAGACTCAGAAGCCCGTTTCAAGCCTGCATAGCTCACTCAACAAGACAGCTTAAGACGTGTTAGTATAGTGCCATCAAAGAAAAAAAAGGTGTGATTGTTCTTTGATTTCTACTATTCAAATGACCAAGCTCCTGTTCATATCTGATTACAAAGCTTTTCACATATGATCAGAGCAAGGCTGATGCATGACTGACTTTGTGGTGAGATTTATTGACTATGCACTAGGGATATACAAAGTAATGTTAAAGGTAAATCAAATTTATTGCAATCCACTTATAATTGAATTGTATCTGCCAAAATTTCATTCTCTAAAGAAGAAGATGTCTTCTGATTATAAAGTGGCATATTATAAACAAATTATGGATAACTAAAAAATAATGATATAATTTGTTTAAATGTGTGCTGAATAAATCATTACCTTTAAGCATATTAAAAGAAGGCATTGGTCTTTGCCTAAATGTTATCTATTTGATTTTTTTTGTCTTGCTTAACTATTGTACAAACTCTTCACTCTAAAACTTAAGATACAGTTTTCTTTTTTTTGTTGTTGTTGTGAGAATTTCCGTTTTGGGAGTCCATTTTTGATTGTTTTATCAAATTTTCCCAATCCTTTCCCCCCCTCCTCCCTGTTTCTTACTGGCTGATTTGCTACGTGGTTTATATTTTTATGTATTTCACTTGTGTTGGAGGAAACCCAAGTGAAACCTGTTTTGCTGCTTGCACGACAGATGCATTCTGATCCTTGTTGTGTTCCTTGAATGAATTGTATGTTTTTCTCTATTTGAATTCGATGCTGCTTTTTTACCATAATATTTATAGATGAATTGAGAAATCCTTTATCAGTATCAATTTTTTTCCCTTGCAGATGGATCCGGAAAAATCCATAATATTTAAATGTATGCTGGTTGTTTATTAATCTGTTAGATAAACTTGCTTACTATGGTTCAGCATAGCATCCTATGTTTTTATAGACGTGACTGCCATGAAATGCTACAAACCATACAGATAAAATCCCATGTGGTGATTTAAAGCTACATCATTTAGGCATTTCATGTGGTATTTACATCTGCAGTGTTTATTGTACTGCTAGTTTAGAATACGACAGTGAATTTTATTGCAATGCACTTTTAGATTCTTCAGTGAAAGGTGGCAGGAGTACAAGACACTATAGATGTTCATCTTAGGCAGTAGTATATGAATCTATAAATATGCATGAGAAAAATGTGACCTCAGAAACTGGAAAAAATTGTTCAGTTTGTAATGTATTAGTAGATGATTCAGAGGAAACTGGTTGAAATATTTCTCCTACCACACACCTTGTTTGTGATTATAGAAAGGGCTTTTGCAAAAGCATCAAACTCTCTGATTTTATGTGTGTGTCTTTCCCTTGTGCTAGGAGAGCAAAATAACTCCGACATGGGGATAAATGAGTTGCTGTAGCAGCAGGGTCCTTGCATATGTGTGAAAGCTCCTAAAATAGATTAAGAATTCACTATTATGTCTGGTGCAAATTTTTGATTCTTACTTAGCTCTATTTGGAGAATATGAGTGGCATCCTTTCTACTAAGGGCATTGACTTTGTTATGAATTATAGGGGAAGAAATAGCTTTAAGAAACTGGAAATCAAATGTTTTAAAATAAATGCCATAACACCATGGAACAAAGAATAAGAATCCAGACCTTGATTAGAGTACAGAATGAGGAAGAAAGAGTAACAGGAGCCTGTTAACTACACTGTGGCACACATTTCCTCAACTACACAAGCAAATGCTTGTGGCAGACCAAGAAAGAGGCTTTTGTAATATCTATAGTCAAGAAACTAAATTTAGATAATATCGAAATTTGGTATGTTTTGAGAGTTCAAGAATAAACCTTGTTGTTACTTCACTGAATTACAAGTCTTTGTAAACAAAGTGAACTCCACCTTCTCTGGATGTATGACAAAGTAAAAAATTCAGTGGTTTTGGGATTTTTGACTGAGTTAAGTAATTGTTAGATGTCACCCTGTCTCTGTCTCCACTATGAGAATGGAGTACCATTTTTACCCCCCTTTTTTTTCACATAGGGAAAAAGGGAAAAAAAATGTAATTATTGTAGAATAAGTAGGATCTAAGACTAACCAGTTTTTAACTTGGTTTGATTTATTTCCCAGAACAGCGTTCAGTCAAGCAATCAGAAGCATTTCTTGTTAAATCTGCCTCTCATACTATGGCAGAAATTAACCAATCAAAGTTGTAGATGGAAATAAACAAATTTTCCCAGGATGATTGAAGTAATCTATCCTCCAGTTCCAGACACCCACTGTTTCATGGTCTCTGGAAGGAAGGAAGAAGGAAGACACCCCTTGTTCAGCTGCTACTAGACCAGAACTAGAAAAACTGAACCGCCCAGTAGTATTTTCAGGTATCTTTTGAATTTTAGTTGCTAGCTATTTTACCCAGGCTATGTTTTAGGAATTAACTGCTGCATATTTTTATTTTATGCAAATAGTTTGTTTACAAAGGTCTAAATTATATAGTCTTGGAGAGGTAGGACATAATACTTGTCCTTTCTCACCTACTTTCTGCAGTTATATTGGACTTGAGGAGATGCAGCATGTCTGTGCTGTTAGGTGGCATCCTTAGCATAAACCCCAAATATATGGAATTCATTGACTTTTTTACCAAGTTCTCTTTTTAATTTGATAAACTTATTGATTTATTGATAAACCTTCACTTTTACTTAGAGTGAAACCTCACTTGAAAACTTTATGACAATCCCTTATCTTTCTTTATTAAATTTGAAAAATTCCAAATTGATTTACAGCAAGAAAATGGATCTGAGCTGCAGGGTTTTATTAGGTTTCTATACGCAATGTCTGAAGAAAGAAGAAAACAGTCTCAAAATTGAGTCATTTCCTCCTTGTGCAATTTATAAAATTTTCTGCATAGACATGAGTCTGAGTGTATATGTGTGTCTGTACGTACTGTTTCCTATTGCCTGAGTAACTTCAGCCTATAAAAGTAAGTAATTCTTTTAGCTTCAAATAAAATGTGTCTTCAGAACATATGAAGATGATCCTAGAACTATACTTTATGGAATTTGTGCATTTATGAAGTTCACTAGAGCTTCTTATATGTGACACCCTACATCATCTTTAGTGATATAAGATATATTGAAAGCCAGTTAAACATTAAATATCCTGCAGACACATTGTTCATTAGTCATTATTATTTTCAGATGTTATCATCTTTTAACTAGTAAGAACACCCAGCAGTCTCAAAAATGTTTCCTCTTTTTTGTTAAGTTGAAGGTAATAATTCATATTATTGAAATAAATATTACTAGTGATGCAGTGTTTTCTACATTTCTGGAGAGACAGAAGGAAAAGGAGATACTGAGGTTGTGTATATATCGTTCCTTTTTGATTTGGTTTTGTGTTGCTTTAGGTTTTGGAAAGAAAATCTTCTATTATTTCAGATATTAGGATTGACAAGAGGCTATGTCCAAATATCAGGGATTTAAAGCTTGCACACATGAAACTGGTTGAATTTAATTACCTGGGACCACTTTATTCATAGTGAATTTAGCATTACTCCTTGAAATAGGAACAGAAATACATTGTTAGAATTTCTTAAGTCTTTATCATGATACTGATGATTTTTTATGCCTAATTTTAGTGTGTTTTGATGCAGAGATGAAATGTGAACCAATGAATTTTATATGTGTATTGATTATTGTTCACACATCTAGTGGGTTTTGATAAATTCTGTGAGAAGAAATACAAATTTTAAATAGATTTTTAAAAAGTAATGTACCACTAAATCTTAAATACTGCTGCAAAGAAATATGAGGTTCTGGAGATAAATTAATCTGGGTCTTCCCTAAATTGTTGTTTACACATTGCAGTCATAAATATTTTTTTATTTATCCCCTTCTTTCAGTAAAGTTTATTGTGACACGTTTACTAGTACGTTGGTGTTGGTTGGTTTCATGATGATACATTTTATTGCTCTGAAGATTTTTATATTGACCATCCTCAAATGTAAGCTTATGTTGAAATATTTGGGTTTTTATTTTCTATTTTTAGCATCAATGCTTGATACTGTAGTGGCTAAAAATGGCTATTTATAGGAATGAACACTGCACTTCAGTTTATTTCAAATTGCAGCCCTCTATCTTCCCAGTATGACTGCAGTCACCCCTGCTGTGGGCAAAGGTTTGGACCAGATGACTTCTGAAGGTCCTGTCCATCTTAATTAATCTGTGATTCAAACTTCTCAGTGATCAGATAGTTGTCAAAATTCTTCAGTAATTTTAGCTTGTAGGCACTCCTGTCACTAAAAGCAAAGCAAGTATCTTACACTTGCAGTAATGCTTCATCTAGTCCATGTAAAAGCTCAATTGCTTTCACTTCCAGATTTTTTCCAAATTCTATGGAGTCACAAAGTTTAATGAATAAAATATTTGCACAATAGTAGCTGCAGCATTTGAACTTCCATTCTCTGCTATATTTGTCACGACACCCCAATGTTTTGGGGGGCTGTCTTTTTACTGTTGTGTTTTTTTGTTTAATTGCTTGTTGTTTCATTGCTTTGACTGTACATGTGACTGAGGATAAGCTTGAAAACATGAAGCAATGCATATCTATGTGCATGCAGGTCCTTTCTCCCTGCTAATCATTTGTGAAACTCAAAACAACATTTCTATTTGATGATGATTAACTTTCTGTATTTCTTTTTTTTTCTTTTTTTTTTTATCTTTTATTTACTCAAAGTGATTAGTATAACTGCTGTAATATGCTAGGCTACCTCTTCTGGAAGATTTGAAAATTATTATTTTCTTCATGTACCTTTTTACAATAAAACTGTTGAAAGATACGATGCTTACTGGAATTTCTTTTTGACAAGTAAAGCTTATAATGAACCTGGAGGTCATTATGTGTGAGGTACAGTGCTATATAAATGTCTGCTATTAGTTTTTATTACTGAGTAATTCCCTTGTGAGTCAGTGACCCATGTTTGAATACTTCTGTATACCAGTAAAAGTAGATCTTTTCTCTCACAGAAAGGAAAAAAAATCAAGTCCTCGTTGCATTATAATATTCTATGACAAAAATTATCATTAGCTAATTGATTATGCTGGAAAATTACAAATGTTACAGCACCACCAAGGTTATCTCACCAATGTCAGTTACCCTATGATAAGAGTTCTTTGTTCAGAAATATTACTATTGCAAAATGGTTTAATGGTAATTCTTTTGAAGAGGATCCTCAGAATTTGAAAAAAAAAAAGCCATACTGTGAGACAGAACTGCTACCCAGAAGCAAAGCCTGTCCTTACAGTCATAATGGTTGTTTAATGGTACACTATGGATGATGAAAATGCTAATGGTTAGAATTTAAATAGTTTATATCAAGTTCATGCAGTTTGCAGTATGATCTTTACTTTTTGGAGCAACTTAGGTTCGTTAAGAAGCTGTGTACCAAGGTGTTCTAGATGAAGAATGTAAGCTTACACTTTCTAAATCTCAAATACTGAAATCCAGAATGTCAGTGTTTCCAATAATAATCTGATGACACTCAAGAGGCCAAAATAATTTTGTATAATTGGCAGGATTTCTGTCATCCCTGAGCAGATAATTTACTCTAAGTAAAGCAATTCAAGCTGTGGCAGATTCATTTCTCTGTTTATGGTGATGGAGAGCCAGGTGATTGACTTTAATTGTCTCTTTAGGATATAAAAAGAAAAAGTATAACTAGGACAAACCTTGTGTGAAAAAGTGTGTCACAGAACACCAGAGGAGAGGTGCTCCAATTCATTTTTTTTCTCTGTTGAAGAGAAAATTCATATGCATTCCATTTACTTACACTCTCAAAGTAGATCAGATTGAAAAGAATATCCTTTGTAGCTAATGCTGGTACTTCAATGAACGTGTCTTTAGAGGGTTCCTGATGAGCACAAAAAGACACTAGCATCAAGAACTTACTGCAGTAAAGTTATACTGATTGATACTTGGTTTTCATACTTTGTGCAGTAGCTGTTTCAGCAGTTTTGAAGTCAGTTGTTTAAACATAATATTTTTTAGAGTCGTTATTTGTGCACTTAATGCTCCTATGTTGATCTTATGTGTCTAGCAATTCAGTTTCTTAGACTGACTTTCAAGTTCTGAGTAGGTTCTGAGTACTTGCCTCTAGAGCACAACTAGATCATTGGATTCCTAGTATTTTTTAAAACAACTGCTTGCACGTCTACTTACATTTAGAAAATTGTAGAGGTTCTACAGATACTTTTTTTTTTTTTTAATAACTCAGATTCTGTGCTGGAGGGGGATTGCACAACTTTGTGTTGTGGTCAAGGGTAGGAATATTTGGTAATTACCCTCACAACAATAATTAATAAATGATATGGCAAATGGGTATTAATAAAAATAATAACCCTTTATTAATGAAATATGCCAAAACTCGTTAAAAGGATCGTTATTTGGTTGGAATTATGCAGTCTTCGGGCAAATATAAACTATTCTATGCAAATTAGGAGGCAGCAACTTGGAAAGAGAAAGCCCCCGAGAGCAGATAGCACTCGATTACAGTGGGGAGAGGCTCGGTAAGAACCGTTAAACCCAAAGGGCAGTGAATTAGTTACTCACAGCTAGTTTTGCCCATATAGGGATGCTGCTGCTGCTGTGTTAGCTTGAGGGTGCTCTCGTAAGGCGCAGCACGGCAGATTGCCAGCAAGAAATGTTTACAGCATGGTCCCAGGCTGGTCTGGCTTCAGCGGATGGTGGGCAGATAACGACGCTCTTGGCGATGGGTGCTTGCTTGGTTCCTGGGTAAACTGAGGCACGGCACGATTCTTGTGGCAAGGGGAAGTAGACTAAGGCAGCTCTGGCTTCTAGGCTTGTGGCTTCTCTGGCTTGCATTTGTGTGGCTCGTGACTTTATCCCAGGCTCTGGACCAGGCATTCGAGGTAGGGCAGGGCAACTCAAGGCTGCAAGGCTCGAAGCAAAGCAAGGCAAGGCAAGGGTGACTACCAAGCCACTTGTATATATAGAAATTGCCAGAGGTCAATTGGTCCAATGGGGCACTGGAGCTAACGTGTAGCTGCCCAATGGAAAAGTGTTCTGCCAGGCTATAACCATAAAAGGCAGAAGCAAGAACCTTGTATCCGGGGGAGCAGTGGTCAGCTTACTTGCTCTCACCCCAGATAAACATATTGTTTACCAGGCAGGCAGGAGTCCTGTGCCGTTTGTTCCTTTTCACACATTGCCCTGTTTTCCTGCAGGAGGGAGGGGAGAGAAAGGGACCCTGTCTAGACATCTTCAGGCCTGTCTAGGTTTGTACTGGGCCATGTCATGGCCCTACCATAACACTTTGCAAATACTGAAAACAGATTCACAGAAGGGGGAAAAGACACCAGTGTGATTAACAATAATAGGCTGTGTTTGAATACCAGACTGTCTTCATGCATGAGAGAATATGACAAGAGTTATTTTTTTTTCTCACAACAGAACTGTTTGCTAGTTGATATTTTTTCCACTATATATTGTGCTACCGCCTTCACTGGGACATTTTTATGTCTTTTAAGTTATTGTTAGTTGATCACTGTCATAAACATAATTTCATTTTGTCTGAATATTTGGTGTGGTGAATGTGAAAGGGTCACTGTCATGCTGATAGTCAAAATGGTTAAAGAAATGGCATATAACAATAATCAGATGTCAGATGATAGCTTGAGTTTGCAATGAATATGTCTGGCGTTTAGAAATAATTTTACCAATGGAAACTGTTTAGTTTTCAAAGGATAAATTGACTTTTTTGTTTCTTCTTGTTTTTAATTTACTTTTTAAATGCTATTTTTCTTCATATATTATTCTTGCATGGCTATAGAGATGTATTAATCAAATTGAATTGCCTTTTCTTCTCAAAATTTTTATTACAATAAAAGCCTGAGGATTTTCAGGCAGCTAAGTATGGTAAACCCTTTTGATATCACTTGGAGTTTATTTATTTTCATTCTTTTGTCAAATTCAGTTCTGGGTTTTATATTTGTTCATTTTCCTCTAAATAACTATTAGTGTAGTTGTGCCAAAGTGGTTAATTTTATCCAACTTCTTACATGTATGTTTGTCTTTACTTTGACATAGTTTAGTTGTAGTCATTTTTAGTTTGGGAGAAGAACTCAGGTTTAAAATCAAGAGCAGGGATGATCTGCTTAGCCTCAGGAGTAATACAGGGATGATTTTTCAACATAATGGTGTAGAGTTCCACTCTCTTTACCACTTGCCCTGACACTTTGAGGTGCACTTATGTCAGGTCTGTGTCTAGTGAACAGGATCCAGATTTTAGTCAACTGACCATATAGCCAGTAATGCATTCTCTCACCTTCAAAAATAAGACATGAAAGATCTGGGAATTCAGTTTCCCCACTTGAGCTGCTGCATGCAAAGCTGATCCAGATGCTAGCTGTGTATTGCTCTACTGATCAGGCCACACTTTTCATTTAATTCTAGCATTTCTGATCTGTTCAATGTTACATCACTTGATGTTGAGCTCTGGCAGTCTCCTGTCTGGCTCTTACACATCGATGTAAGTTTTCCTGTCATTTTTCTTTGCAGTCAGTACATATTTATCTCTTTTAAAATCTTAAACATATTGGTTGAACCTTCATTATTTTAATTTTCTGTCACTTTGATTTGATTATCCTGAATATCACGATTCCTTTATAAGAAAATTCTTACTCTTTTCTTGTTCTTCTGACATACTAACATCACTAGAACATAATTGTTTACAAATTGTTCTGTTTAATTACCATACATGTTGACTGACACTAGTTAGTGTGAACATTGAGGGAGTTAAATAAAGCGTTTTCAAGATAACCCAATAAAACATCCCTCTTCATATGCAGTGATTGACAGATGTGGAAGTTCGTCCTGTGATCTTTTATGATTACATAGCATTTCTCATTCCAGAGCATTTTGCACTTTTTATCTGGAGAGTTCAATGAGAATGCAGCTATTCTTATTGCCTTCATACTAGAAAAGTTTTAAAGGAAATAAAGCTTCACAACGATTAACAGAAAGCAAAACTGTGTTTGCCCTCAATACTGCTAAACTTTTGGCAAAGAATCAGCACTTCTGAGAAGAGTTTTATGTTCTGCCAGAAGAGGAAGAGAAAGGGTAGAAAGTTGTCCAACCTGATTGAAGCTGTTTGCAATGGATGTTCACATCAAGAAGACTGGGAAGTCTCACACCAGATGGCAGGTGGATGAAGTCCATGCCAAAGCCATCCAGAGGACTGCATGGATCCACCTTTACCAGTGCCAAGTCAGTGTGAGTTTTGTGGAATTAAATGTGCATTTACTCTGCAGTCCTTAAGGGACAGCAACCTTTTCCCATCAAACTCACTGGTAAACAGAAGCAATATTAATAAAATCGAGATAAGAAATGGGAACCAGTCTCACACAGAGACCACTTCACTAAAGAGTTTTCTTTAGAAGATTGTTTTGTAATTATTTTTCATCATTTCTTCTTCTCTTAAACAGTCCTTAGTTTGGTCTGCAACTGTTTAAAATATGTATATCTGTGGATCTTAAGGAACAACTATCTCTCCATGCTACTTAGTCCTGTGATTTTCTTCCAAAAGACTGATCCTCCTCTAAAGTTCTTTTTCATTGTCTGTCTCATCTTAACTTTTGCTTTTCATAGTTTCAGGGGAATGGGGGGTTTGTTTTGTTTTGTTTTGTTTTCATTCTGTTTCCAGCTATACCAGTGCCTTTTCTCCTTATCATCCTGCGGTTTGATAAATCACTGTAAGGCCTGCAGTTTCCAAATGACAGACGTGAGAGAGACTGTTTGTTGAACTTGTTTATCATCAAGTTCTTATCAACATCTGTGGACTTCAGCATTCCTGTACTCTCACTCCCTGATCCACTGTGTCTGGCTAAATCTGTCTTTTATGGGGGTAAAATACCTCTGAATCTACTTATTTAGACAGTTTCTGTTTCAGACACATTGAAACTGCAGATAAATGTTGCTTCAGTAACCAGATTCTCTTGCTATCATGCAACAGAGCTTAAGCTTGTATTGTGAATGTACCTTTCCCCTAGTCTCTCTCTTTGAGCTGAACTGCCTTACTTTAACTAGCACTGTACTGCACCTACTGACAGACCACCATTCTTCACTCCTCTGTTGAAAACCAGAGTCTGTCACTTGGCCATTCACTTGTCATGTTTTGCTAAGTTCCTGCTAAAATAAGTTACCTAAGCATGATATAGCTCAATAACTTTGAGATGATTCTTTTGCCCAGAAAGAATTTGAGATCAAGAAAACTCTCTTGAAATAGACTAGTCATAGTTTGCTTTTCTTCTGTTATATTAACCTTCTCTTTCTCAGAGACCAACTTGGACAGGAAAAGGTTTAAAAGATTTGTAGAACATCATGAGAAGCAGCATTAGAAATGTTTCTCAAAACATTTAAAAAAAAATCAACCCAAAATATTAGTTTCTAAAGGAATTAAGGGAAAAAAAGAGGGTGTATCACCTTTGGAAAAAAGGGGAGGTATTAACCAGGATGAATTTAAGGACATTGCCAAGTCTTGTAAGAAAAAAAAATTAGAGATGCAAAAGCCCATTTACAACTTAGACTGGCCACGGCTCTAAAGGAGAATAAAAAATATTTCTACAAATATATTAATGGCAAAAGAAGAGGAAAGGACAACCTCCACTCCTTATTGGCTGTGGAGGGGAATATAGTAACAAAAGATGAGGATAAGGCAGAGGTACTTAACACTTTCTTTGCCTCAGTCTTCAATAGTGGGACAGGCTGTCTTCAGGACAACTGGCCTCCTGAACTGGCAGATGGAGTCGGGGACCAGTATAGTCCCCCTGTAATCCAGGAGGAAACAGTAAGGGACCTGCTGACCCACTTGGATCCTCACAAGTTCGTGCCATCTGATGGGATCCATCCTAGGGTGCTGAGACAGCTGGCAGATGGCCAGCTGGGCCAATGGCCAAGCCATTCTCCATCATTCATCAGCAGTCTTGGCTCACAGGTGAGGTCCCTGATGACTGGAAGCTGGCCAATGTGATGCCCATCCACAAAAAGGGCCTGAAAGAGCAACCAGGAAATTACAGACCTGTCAGCCTGACCTCAGTGCCAGGCAAGGTTATGGAACGGGTCATCCTCAGTACAATCACACAGAACCTACAAGACGGTCAGGGGATCAGGCCCAGCCAGAATGGGTTCAGGAGGGGCAGGTCCTGCCTGACCAACCTGAGCTGCTTTTATGATCAGGTTACCCACCTGGTGAATGCAGGGCAGGCTGTGGATGTAGTCTACCTGGACTTCATCAACGCCTTTGACACTGTCTGCCACAACAAGCTCCTGGCAAAGCTGGCAGTTTGTGGTTTGGACAGATTCACTCTGAAATGGGTCAAGAACTGGCTGGAGAGCCGGGCCCAGAGAGTGGTGGTGAATGGTGCCACATCCAGCTGGCAGCCTGTCACTAGTGGTGTCCCCCAGGGATCAGTGCTGGGCCCTATCCCGTTCAATATCTTTACTGATGATGTGGATGAAGAAATTGAGTCCATCATCAGCAAGTTTGCAGATGACACCAAGTTAGGAGCAGGTGTGGATCTGTTGGAGGCTAGGAGGGCCCTGCAGAGGGACCTGGACAGGCTGGATGGGTGGGCAGAGGCCAATGGGATGAAATTTAACAAGGCTAAGTGCAGGGTTCTACGCTTTGGCCACAACAACCCCAAGCAGCACTACAGGCTGGGGACAGAGTGGCTGGAGAGCAGCCAGGCAGAAAGGGACCTGGGAATGCTGGTTGATAGTAGGCTGAACATGAGCCAGCAATGTGCCCCAGGTGGCCAGGAACGCCAATGGCATCCTGGCCTGTATCAGGAATAGTGTGGCCAGCAGGACAAGGGAGGTTATTCTTCCCCTGTTCTCAGCTCTGGTCAGGCCACACCTTGAGTACTGTGTCCAGTTCTGGGCTCCTCAATTCAAGAGAGATGTTGAGGTACTGGAACGTGTCCAGAGAAGGGCAATGAAGCTGGTGAGGGGCCTGGAACACAAACCCTATGAGGAGAGGCTGAGGGAGCTGGGGTTGTTTAGGCTGGAGAAGAGGAGGCTCAGGGGTGACCTCATTGCTGTCTACAACTACCTGAAGGGAGGTTGTAGGCAGGTGGGGGTTGGTCTCTTCTCCCAGGCAACCAGCAGCAGAACGAGGGGACACAGTCTCAAGTGGTGCCAGGGGAGCTATAGGCTGGATGTTAGTAGGAAGTTCTTCACAGAGAGAGTGATTGCCCATCGGAATGGGCTGCCCAGGGAGGTGGTGGAGTCGTCATCACTGGAGATGTTCAAGAGAAGACTGAATGAGGCACTTAGTGCCATGGTCTAGTTGATTGCTTAGGGCTGGGTGATCAGTTTGACTGGATGATCTTGGAGGTCTCTTCCAACCTGGTTGATTCTATGATTCTATTGTCATTCAGTAATAGAAAGCACAGAACTGCATTTCTTACAGGCAGCTTTTCCAGCGGCAGTAGTAATGTATCCATTGTTCACATTGTCTGTTATGTTAATGTGAGAATTATCAGCATTTCTTAAATTCTTCCTTTCCATACATCCAAGTAAGAAAATAGTCACAAAAAGCATTGTTGCATTCATATTCACATTTACTCTAGCTGCATGACAGTAATCCATCCTAGAAAGAGAAATTCCTCTTAATAAAATCTTTAATCATTAATTGATACTGTATTTTAAGAGATCAAAATCCTAACAAATATTGAAAGCTGAATCACAGAATACATTATTTTTAATACATATTTTATCCTCCAACTTATTGTAATTTTGGCAATATATTTCAGTAAATGTAGGAAAAGATTCATCAGATCCATTCAAGCAATATATTTTGTGTTATATACATTATTAATCTAAATAAAGGTTATTGTCTCAAAGAAGTTCATGTTATGTGGAATTAATAACCTTTATCCAAAGCAAATTCAGTCAGGCTGTAGCCTACCTCTCTGTCAGTTTTCTAGTGAGGAGGATAAAAAACAAGACAAAAGAAATTCTGAGCTGAGGATGAAGATAAAATTTCACCATTTTAGCTGATTGAGAGAATATGAGAAGCTGTTTCCTGATCTGAAATCTGCCATCAGTGAAATAAAAATCCTGCACATGACCTACAGATACATCTCAAGAACTGTTAGGCCACATATAAAACACAGTCCCTGCAGATACCTGGTTTTCCAGGAGCAGGTAGTTTTATTCCAGTTTTGTAGGGCAAAGGTCAGCATGCATCTTCATTCAACTTAGAGGGAAATAGATAATGAAAATGTAGGGAAATTCTTAAGACTAGCAGGAAAATCGAGCATTTTCCTTTCTCTGCAAGTTTCACTCCAGACAGGTTTAGTTCTTAAAGTCATGAAAAATTAATCTATTTCCCTTGTCTCTCTTTTCTGTGACAGCATATTTCTGTTTATTTAACAAAAAGGAATCTGAACTTGCCAGTCTTTCTGCCTTGTTTTTGTTGCTTCGTGTAATCTTCTAATTCCTCCCCCGATTATTTGTAGTTTGTACAAGGGGACAATTTTGTCCTTTCTGAATATATTGGCAAATTATACATATGACTGGACATGACACACTGTAAATAAGAGCCTCTAGATTATGAAACAAATTACTCTTATTCCAACCATCCTTCACTGCTAATGAAAAGAAAGTTACAGGCAAAGTATTTTGCAACTGTTAAAAGTAATGCTGTGAAGCAATTCTACCTGGTATGAAAATCATCTATAATTCAAAATTTCTTCCATTGTTTCAATCATAAAGTCAAAATCAGAAAGGAGACCTCAACTTAGACTTAGTGAGCATAAAAAGGAATAAAAATGAATCAGCAAGTAATATCAAGATAAAACTTCCCTTTTTTACAGAAGTTGTAAGTGTAGCTATAACTTTTCACATTAATTTGAAATGTAGTTGGATTCTGTATACTCTGGATGCAGAATTTTCATTCTCATAGCTTCAAAACAGCATAATGTAGGAGATTGGTTATCTGTATTATAGTTTGTTGCTGTGTACAGGTTTTAAGAAAAATACATGATGAATAGAGATGTTTTCCTATGCAACATGTGTCAGTTGATGAATATATACTTGTATACAGAAGCTTTGTATGACCCACATGGGGACTAATTTTTTCTCTCATCCTGTAAGTGACATGTATTAGGAAAATGTTATTGAGGATTTCAAGATTTTGTGGTTGTTTTTTTGTTTGCTGGTTTGGGTTTTGTTTTGTTTTGCTTGTTCATTTGTTCCCAATAGCTAAAGTTTATCCCACTTTATGAAACATCTTAAAGCTGGGAAAACTACTAGCCCTTCTGGGAAGCAAAAATATTTTTTTCACATTTTAATTACTGAATATTGTGCTCAATATATTGTCACATGATGAAATTCTCAGAATAATAACTCATAACAGCAAAATGGCATGATGTGTTACACTGACGTTCATGTGCCTGCATATAATTGACACCTAATTTCCACTCTCCCTTTACGCATCTCAGTTCAGAGTTTCACATATTTTACATCAAGATAACTTGTCCAACAGTGCTTTACAGCCTTTATTAGCTAAAATTAATTTCTCATAAATTTTGTTTCAGTAGAATGATGCTGCTGAACAAGGCATTTAGCATTATCTAGAAGATCTGTCTCATTTGGGTTAGAGAAATAGCATTTTCTGTATATGAACTTTTATCATTTTTGTTTGCAGTAGCTTAAGTGTTAAAGCCTAAAAGGATTTAGAAAGCTGCAGTGAATGTGTTAAGACTGTTAATGAAGCCTCTGAATCTAAGGACAAAATTAGCTCTCACACCCACACTGCGCAAAGTATAGCAACTGTCTGATAGAATTGCATCATGACTTTTACCTAGGGACACCAGCATTATATTCACTTGAAATGATGACATTGGGAAGACAGATGTCCCCAAAGGACACTTTAAGGAACTTGTACCTACCTAAATTACTCAACAAAAATCCCTGAGATTTGAATTTGAGACCTATGTAAAAATATTTATTGAGTGTTAGCAACAGATAACGCATTCTATCATAAAATACTTCATCCTAAAAATGTACAAGAATATACTTTTGATATAGAATTACCTGAAAAAGAAAAAGTGAAAGGAACTTTAGAAAGCGAGGACTTTGAACTTCCTAATTTCATTAGAGGGAAGGATAGGCCTGCATATGAGTTTCTGTTTCATCAGAATTAACTGCTGGAGGATAAAAAGAGGTGTCGCTTTCCTCCATTTCAGTGAGTGAGAAAAATGCCTGCGGTTGTAATCACAGAGAAGAAGAATCTCCAGGATCCAGCTCTTTGCACTTCTCTCTCTCACAAGTTTCTTCTTTCAGGTGTAACACAGCCTTCAGGCCTAGGAGATCTGTAAAGAACAAGACCAGAAGGGTTTCCATTCCATTGACATTATGCTGTTGGTCCCCTGCTGCTGATTTCAGCTATTCTTTCCTGATTTTATTTATCCATTTCAACCTGCTCTATTTCAACAAGATCATGAAGCCTGAATAGCACTTAGCACTCTCCAGCAAGGCAGGTTTGTAGTAAGCTACCAAAATCCTCTATAGGCGGAAGAGGGAGTAGAAAAAGCAGGGACAAAAGAATAAAATCTTCTAAGAACAGGAAATTTACAAAAGCGAGAGTCATGAACAACTACAACTTGAAAAGAACCTTAGTAGGGATTGAAAAAAGAAAAAATGGATATTTTTAAGAAGTGACATACTTATTTAAAAACGATCATGCCTCTTCGAAAACGTAAGCAGCAAAGGCACCTTACCAAAGTAGTAGATAAAAATTAAGCTTGAAATCTCTAGTCTCCAAGATAACCTTCCCAAGAGAAGTGTAGTCTCTTCAGAGTGGACTACTGACTGTGCTTATGACAAAAAAGAAGTGCTTAATGAAGAACAGTGTAGTTACTTCTCCACCGTGTGTTGTTGACTCTGATAACAAAGAACTAAATATTTTCTCTTTGTGTCTACTCATACTTAACTTCCACAGCACTATACAGCAGTGAAAGACCCACTGGCTGCTTCCTCCCCTAGGAGGAAGACATGTTGCTGTTAATATGAAGAAGGAGAAATATTTCGTGGACATGAACAGGCAGGTGACCTTCTCCTTTGTACTCAGCACTGATGAGGCCACACCTGGAATATTGTGTTCAGTTCTGGGCCCCTCACTACAGGAAGGATATTGATGTGCTGGAGCATGTCCAGAGAAGGGCAGTGAGGCTTGTGAAGGGTCTGGAGCACATGACCTACAAGAAGTGTCTGAGGGAACTGAAATTGTTCAATCTGGAGAAGAGGAAGCTAAGGGGAGGCCTTACTGCTCTCTAATCTACCTGAAGTGAGGTTGAAGTAAGGAGGGGGCCAGCCTTTTCTCCTTAATGACAAGCAACAGGACTAGAGGAAATGGTTATAAGCTGTGCCAGGGCAGATTTAGTGTAGATATTAGGAAATACTTCTTCACTGAAAGGGTTATCAAACATTGGAATTGTCTGCCCAGGGCAGTGGCGGAATCACCATCCCTGGAGGAGTTCAAGCAGCATATGGACCTGGCACTTATGGACATGGTTTGGTGTTGACCCTTCAGTACTGGATCAAAGATTGGAGTGAATTATCTTTGAGTTCTCTTCCAACAAGATATATTCTGTGATTCTGTGTGACTCTGTCATTCCATCATAATTATTATGGGGAGATTCTTACAGGAATTGAGATTACATTTGTACTTCATTTTATTAAGATGAATATTATTAAAACTATATAACTCATTTTTATAGAATCATGGAATCATTAAGGTTGGAAGAGACCTTTAAGATTGTCAAGTCCAACCATAACCCAAAGTACCATGACCACTAAACTGCATCCTAAAGCACCAAATCAACATGCTTCTTGAAAGCCCCCAGGGATGGCTACTCCACCACTTCCCTGGGCAGCCTGTTCTAATGCCTCACCCCTCGTTCAGTAAATAAATTTTTCCTAACATTCAATCTAAACCTCCTCTAGTACAAGTTAAGCCTGTGTCTGCTCAGGCTATCACTAGTTACTTGAGAGAAAAGACCAACACTGGCCTCACTATAACCTTTCAGGTAGTTGTAGAGAGCAATAAGATCTCCCCTTAGCCTTTCCTTCTTCAGGCTAAACAACCTCCTCTCAGCTGTTCCTTGTTCCATTTAATTTTTAGGAATTTTTCAACCTGATTCTTGTAGCCAGTCTTAGAATCTTTTATAAAATTAAGATGAAAGAGTTGGAACTACTGAATACCATCTATTTGTATCCATGAAAATTTAGAGTTATTTTGCATCATATGTTAATATAAAGACATCAAAGTTTAGGAATTTATTTGTGGTATAACAAGTACATAGCATATAGTTGCCAATGAATATGGCAAATAAGGCTTACTATTTTAATTGCTTAAAAAAAAAAGCACAAAATTTGGTGGAAGGTGCGGGAGAGGAGAAGGAATTGATGTAGTAAATTTGGATTTTTGAAAAAGGTTGTTGCCTTGCTAAGTCTTACTTGCAAAATTAATTCACATTGGCTTGGATAAGAACACTATCACGTGGATTAAAAACTGGCTGAAAGTCTACAAACAAAGAATGTCTTGAGGGTACCACAGGGACCACTGCTAGAACCAGTCATTTTTAACATCTTTATTAATGATCTGGGAGAGAGCATTAATGACACACTAATAAAATTAGCGTGTGCTACTAAATTTTGAGGGGATAGAAATACTTGAAAGTTTAAAAAAGAATATAGAAAGCCTACAGAGAGATTACAAATACTGGCAGAAGTACCACAGCTTCAAGAACATGCAGCCAAATTAGATCTTGTGAGGAGAATTTGGAAGATGGATAACGTACTTAAAGAAACTTGGAAGCTATTAAGTGGAAAAAAAACTGAAAGTAGGAGTGATAATCAAGAGCAAACCAAACATGTGTAAGCCATGTAAGAGGGTGGCACAGGAGGACATTAGCAACTGGTGCAGCCTTTGAGCTGCTAAGGCTGTAGGTTAGGCTCTCAGCAGCTGAATTGGAAAATTTTTAAGTTCATTAGAACAGGCACCTTGTAAATGCTGCAGTGGGGAACAACCATAAAATGATAGATTAGTTGTTTAGGGATTTTATTCTTTCTTCCTAATTTCTGTGAATCTAAAATGATGTTCTAATGTCCATGTCACTTGAACACTGCAGCTATTAAGTGTTACTGTTTAAGCAAATACTGAAATAGGAGAATGTTACAAAGTTATTATTCCTGGAGTACCAATGGCAAATATCTTGTAGAAACTTAAACAATTAATCAAATAATGAGTAAATAATGGAAAATACAGTATTATTGAGTACTCTCAGGCATGAAACTAATTCAGTGTACATACAGCAGCAAATAAACATATTCAGATCTCAAAAATCCAATATTTCTTTAAGTGAAACACTTTGTATATCAGCATAATAGGTGCTTATTGAGTCCTGATTGTGTTCAATACTCTATTACTGAATTCCTAAAGAAATAGTTTGATTGTCTGAAAACTTTATTTAGATCTCTTAAAAATCAAATGAACTGCTTTTGGAAAGCTCAGTATGCAGTGTGCAAAACCACAAATCCTTCAAATTGTGTTTAAAACGATCTCTCCCCCCACTTGAAATGTGTTTGTGTAAAGAAGTACCTCTCTTATCTGTCTAAAAATTGTATTTAGACTTTGGAAAATATGTTCTAGAGGCTGAATTATTATATAAGAGCATAAATAATTATAACTGCATAATTTTTTTCTCATTTGCAGACTTATTTTTTCTTTAAATAAAATTCTACTTTGTTTTCAACTGGAGTAGCTATATGCTAATGCCACCTGTTTGAGAAGTGAAAAACCTAAGAGAACCTAGGGAAGAACATGCTGTGGAAAAATAATTTGTGATAACTCATTTATGAGCCACACTTCTTTGAAAAATAATAGAAATTTCCATCTTCTGTAAAATTCTTTAAATTAAGCTGACAACAGTTGTGAGTTTTGTTGGTTTCAGTTCTAGTAATCTGTTTAGTATGCTACTGAAACTTGGGATTGGAGTGCTCTCTATCCATAACAAAAGTTCAATTGTTCTATTTGCATAACATTTTCCCACAGATTTACTGAGCACATTGAAATCTACATTTTGAGTGCTTTTTAAAAACATTTGTTAAATAGATTTTTTCCGTCTGTTGATGCTTAAGGTAACATTGTAAGTCCCAGACTTCAGTGAAACACAATAGGTTTTATTTGTGTAGTAGTATAGCTTTGCAATATTAGAGGGGACAAATACAATATTCATCTTAATTTCTGAAAACTGAAGTATATCTTTGTCATGCTAGTAAATGGTAACAAATTGAGTTAATTAAGTGAGGTTTGTAATCAACTAAAACTTACAAGGTCATTCTGCAAATCTTTTGCAGTTTTTTTTCCCCCTTATTTTCTTCCTTTTTTTTTTCCTTCTCTTTGAATCTTTTAAAGGTTTTAAAATATTAACTATCTAATCCTTTCAAAAGGTCAGTGAGAAAAGCAGTTAGTACATTCACACTGTTGAGTTCCAGACAGCTCCACTGGCACCCAGAGACACTTTCTTGACTGATTTAAGTGTATGCCCTGGCTCCAAGTTGGGCTGAGACCAAGCCACAGTTTAGTCCTCCTCTTCATTCTTCTCTCACTTTTGCATGCTGTGGTTTTCATGAAGATCAGCCAGCCTCATGGCCGAGTATGACCATGGAGTTCTGAGGTCTCAGTGCAGCTTAATGGTAGCAAACAGGAGATAGTGAAATTGAAAGTGGCATTATTCTTGTTTCAGTATTCTTGTGAAGCGTTTTCCTGGAGTGTTTGACAAAGTTACTAGAATGAGCTGCTTGTTAGAAGCAGTGATTACTCTTTTTTGAAGGCTGTCTATTGCCTATACTTATTGACAAATTGTAGAAGTATATCCCATTATTAGTGAAAGGGCACTTGGCAGAATCAACTAACATAGACACTTGCTTGATTCATTATGTTTGGTCTCCATTGTTCTATCAGTTATTTACTGAACTTGATTGATTAGACTGTTCTCCTCTATTTCTGTTTAGAACGGTAAAATTTTCTGAAGACTTTTTTCTAAAGCTTTCACTTTGATATTGAAGTCTCAGACTAACAAGATACACTGCTCCAATGCTTTGCAGAAATTTCCCAGTAGTGATGTTGTACAGAGTCACACAAGACACATGAAACAATCTAATTTTGCATTTAATTCACAAAGTAAGAAAAAAAAATGTGGTTAATTATCTGGAGACCTTGTGATAAAAACAGGATGGTATTGAAGGTAATGTCAGATAAATAAAAATATTGTACTAGGCCAAATTTTTAAAAGGGAATACAGATTTTCAAATTTATTGCTAGAAAAACCACTATCTGTTTTCTATTTGTCCTGCAAAGAGGTAGGGAAATTGCACTTGTGGACTGGATTTTTTGTGGTTTATATAGCTGGAAATGTTTGTTTGCTTACTTCCCATGAAGTAAAATTAGCCTCCAAAAAGGGAAGAGAAAAAATATTTTTTTAAACTGTTTTAGCTGGAATTGGTAATACAGTATGCTGCAGTATAGTAGTGTTAAGACTCATGCTGCAGTTACACAGGTGCCAGAATGGTTTTGGTTTTAGGGAATCTCTATGGCTTATGCACTGTGTACATGGTATGGCTGTTACTTAAACAAAAAGAAATGTGTCTTTATAGGTTGGGTTGCTTTATAGCTTTTATTAGCACTTTCTTATGGCTGTAAGAATTGTGTAGCATAAAACTACTTAATATTTTATGGTTTAATTGACTATAATCAGTAATTTACCACACATTGTTTGAAAGGGGAACTAAATTTTAAATATCTAAAATGAATTTTGTGAAATTATGTAATGTTGTGCTCATTGTGTTATAAAGAAGAAAACATCACCTGGTTTAAATGAGTGTGATATTTGAATGCTAATAAAAACTGGTAGTGAATTTTATTATGGAGTAGTTGAGAATTCAAAGTGTAATAGAGGTATTTAAAAGTAAAAATTAACACACTGATAAAAAAAATGAAGGTTGCATTTCAGAAATAATCTTAACTTCTACACGTTAAGCTTATGTTATCCACAGGTGGCTCAGACACTGATTTATGAGGAGAGGACTGGACATTTTCTTTGATAGTCTCCAGCCTGTAGTTTCTGTTTGCCACATCCTGGATGCTGCTCTGGGGGGGGGTGCAAGGGAAACCAGACCTGGCCTACCTTTCCTTCAGGTTCAGGACAGAGATGTGTTTTGTCAGAGATGGCTGCTCCCAGAGGTGAGCAAACAGCAGGAGAAAAGCAAAAAGGGGAACAAGATGTGTGAAATATTCCTAGGCTTGCAATCATAGCATACAGGAGAACTGACACAAGCCCAGTATGTTGTTGCTTCATTTGTACCCTGTTTGGGTGATGGCTTGTACTAACCCTCGGCAGTCACTACAAGCATCATTTTTTAAGCAGTGGTAAATAAGCATTAAGAGATCTTTTTTTCCCTCCAAGACTGTTTCATTGATTCCTTTGTTCCTATCATGTCATGGATAAAAGACAGTTCCATAAATTTATATCTGTTCCTCTCAGGTCCATCGTGGAATAAGACACATACTACTCTACATCCTTGGTGAGAAATTATTCATTGCTCATTCCCACCTCCAGCAGCCTTTGAGAGAAGTATGTTATTGTCTTCTCCATACACAGTGTCACTGCTTGCTGCTGCATTTAATAACAATAGATTGACTAGTGACTTTTTTCTTCTGTAATTTTCAGCAGTGAAACAATTAACACTGATTTTTAAATTGTTACAATTTTGCTTTCTCATTAGCACCTGTTTTGACAAACAGAGTCAGTTCACACCTCTGAATAGCTGTGTCAGCTGGTCTGCAGCCCTCTCCAGGTATCACTGTAAACCTAACCTAAGCCTTTGAAAGTTTTCTACAGCATATGGTCTTGAGGATTTGGGGTTGGTGAAACTAAGTTTCTGGAGTATAGTTATAAAGGAACGCAAACTAGAAAGCATAATTATGCAGGCATTTTTTGAAGTTCCGTAATTGCTTTATACAGCAGGTCATGATTGTGCTGCAGTAATAAATTGTAATAGCGTCCATACCTTTTAAAACCTTATCTTTGCTTTTGCATACAAGGAAATAACAAATAAGATGTATTGCAATTTGCAGATAATCTAGTTCATTTGATTCTAGTTTGCATGCATCACATTTCAGTTGAATTTATCACAACTACCAAAATCACCTCTTAGAAAGCAAAGTCTGAATAATTTTGAATAATCTTGGCAATGGTGCAACCATTGCTTTTATTTGCATTTTTGGTTGGTGTTTTTTGGGGGTGTTTGTTTTTCCACATCTAACTTTTCCATTTTTAAAGTATTTGTTTAAGAAAAACCTTCTTAATTTTCAAATGTTTTCTGTTTATTACAGTACCTAGTAGAATCAATCACCAAATCACTAAAACCTGTTTTCTTAGAGCAGTTACTTTCAGGATATCTGGGAGCAGTTCACTACCAATATGTTAAAAGCAAAACGCCCATAATGTTCCATGCCACTCATGACTAAATATTTCTAGCTTTAAAATATTCAGTATAATTTGAATCATTTTAATGCATATTTTAGGATATTCATATGGAATACTTATGTTATATATTCCTTTCCTAAAATTAAAATTGCTCCTTTCATTTTAACAGAGGTTTCACTATTTAACAATTGCTTTTTCAGATCAAATTACTGAATGTTTGATTCAAAGCTTTGACATTAGTTTCAAAGTTAATAAAGTTTGGAAAGACCTGAATTTAATTGTGAAAGAGAATTTCCTAATACATAAATACAGAGTTTTTACTGAAGAACTCATGACTAGAAGAGTAAAAAATGATGAATAATCCCCAGGAAATAAGAATTAATTAATTAATTAATTAAAACCCCACCTTTAAATGCTCTTTTGTGGAATTTTATCATCAACCCAAATGCTGCATGTACATTTCCCAGTCTAAGCATTCAAAAACTGTTTTTTTTTTTGTGAGAAGCAGAATCATTGGCTTTTTTGTTTTTTTCAGTTCTTGGGATCATGGTGACATTTTCCTTTCCTAGAAAAAGGCAGTAGAATCACAACTCTACCAGAACTAAGCAAGGGTTGTGTACGTTTGGTTGGTTAAAAATATATATATATTTTAAAAAATCGAAATGCAGGTCTTTCTGACAGATAAGTGATTGCCCTGGGGTAAACCAAGCTTACTTGTTTAAACACATCATTATGTGGTAACAAAGAATCACCAAATCTTCCTGAAGTTTGGTATAAATTGATGGCCTTATCATTACTTCAATGTAAATTTGTCACCGTTTATCTTTTTTCTGTACCTGTGCTAAAACTTCTCTCTTACTTAAAATTAAATTGGACAATAACCCAAACTACTTTTTGCACTTCAAAGAGATTCTGACCTTTGTTCTTGTCTCCTTAATTTTTAATGTTTTAATGTTTTAAGCTTTCATGTTTTCACTCTGTAAGTAAAAATCAAATTTAATATAAAGTGATAAGACTTTGAGTCCACTTATAAAGTACTTAATGAATTTCACAACTCTGCTCCAGACTGGCTACCTGTTTTCTAGTGCCTGGTTTATCAACTTGTGTTTCTTATTCAAAGGGAAAAGAAAACTTTCTTTCCTCCGGCAAAGTCTGAAATGTAGGTGTTTAGATCTAAGTTGGTTTGTGTGTTTGTTTGTGGGTTTGGGTTTTGGTTTGGGTTTGGGTTTTGGTTTTTTGAGGTTTGTTTTGTTTTGTTGCTTTTGTTTTGTTTTGTTTTTCAGTTGAGTTTTAATGAAAGTAACAGGTCTTTCTTCAGCTTCTTCCCTCTTAGGAAAGATATACTCATTTGCAATATTATCTGTTCATTTTTTTACTTTGTCATTTTAGGAAGTGTCTCATCTTTAAGATGTTTGCATTTTTTTGTAGTTGAGAGTCTAATCAAACTGCTACTCTGCAGGCAAAATCAGAATGTTCATCCATGCTTAAACTTTATTCAGCTTCAGTGCCAGGATCCAAGACCCACACAAGAAAACAACCCCCTTTGCTTGTCCTCCTCTTTTCCCTAAAATCTGCTATTCCTGTTTCTATCTACTACACTATTTTGGATGCCGAATATAGTGGGTTATCTTCCCTTGAACTAAGAAAGAACAAATTAAAGTTTTGCAGATTGTGTGGTGACTCTGAGTAATTGAATCTGAATTATTCATATGTCGACTGGTGACATAAAGTGTGTTGCAAGTTTTCCAAATAGGTATATACAAGTTTTTTCTTGCTGTACTGTATCAATTTGTGGTGGAGATGATGAATTCCTTTTCCCTCACTGAAAAAGCAAATCATAAAGTTAATTCTATTCTTAATTAACATGCAGAGATAATAGAATAAAAAGAAAAAAAAAAAGTCAGAACTTAAGGCAAGACTAAATACCTGAAAGAACACACCCTTGGCTAGGGGAAGCATATATCCAATAAGATGCATGACATATAATGGGCAAAAATAAAAAGTAAGAGGATCTTGCACAAGTCACTTGGTGCTCATAGTGTAGGTGTTGCAGTACTTCATGCTGGGCACTCCAGCACTGACTGCAGCCCAGCCTGTCTTGGGATCCTTGGCTTTTTATGACTGCTGAGCCATGTGTACTGTGAGCAAGGGAGGCTGAAACAGCAGTTCACAATGCAGAGCCATGGTTGTAAAAAGGACTGAAGCCTGACAAAAATAAATAGCTTGTCCAGAGGCAAGGCCAGAAATGCTGATTTGGAAAATACTTCTCTAGCCAAATGTTATTTCAAAAACTCCATCACAGTTTCTCTGAAAGCCAACTAACTCTTTTTCTCCTTAAAACCTTACACTGGGGTTTAAAGAATCTTCTCTTTCACAGAGGGAAAAAAAAATCCAACTTTGTTGATACTAGGATTTTTCTTGTCTTATAGGTTTTAGGACAAAGTGAAAGAAAGTGATAGTTAATAATGTGCAAGAGCAAAACTGACTTTCTGAACTAACAGAACTGATACTCTAATGTATTCTGAATATTGGAAAAAGAGGGACTCTCAGTCAGAACCGGTGAAAGGCTGTCAAAGAATCAAGGACTGTGCAAGCTACTTCAGGGATGAAATAGATGTGGATATAGGGATTCGTTCTTTAGACTAAAGAGGACACATTGTTCCAGCTCCTGTTTTCAGGGATCTGAAGATAAAACTGTTTAGAAAAACCTGTAAAGCCTGACTTAAGAACCAAATAATAATTTATCTTCAAGCTGTTTCTCATTCAGATTTCTCACTTGCAATATACTAGAAATAAAGTTGTAAGTTGTGTTAGGATTTCTTTGACAATGATTAAATAAGAGAAACTCCCAAAACAAAAACATCTAGTAGAAAATTACAGCCTTAAGATGAGATTTTACACCTATACTTAAGGCAATTATGTTTGTTCTTGAGTGGACAGCAGACTTAGCAGACATTTATTTGTTAAGCAGAAAGTTGGAAACATTCTAAAACTGAGAGCTCCTGATTTTGTCATCAAGATGGTTGTAAGAATTGGTTTTTTTAATTATATACACATGAAACATGAACAAATTTTGCGATTTCCCTGGTTTTGTAGACAAATAGTTACTTAACAGAAGTAAGAAATTAAGCAAACAAAACCATTCAATACTGTATTGAATGCTGTTTTGCCTGTCTCCTCTGCAGCAGCTGAAGTAAAACAAATAAAGTGTTTCTGGTAACACTCAGTTTATCAAGCATAACAAACTTGAAATACAAATAAAATAGAGCTAGTGCCAGAACAGTGTACTCTGGGATGGTGCTTGTCTTGAGTTCCATTACATTAATTCTAGTCCAGAAACACTGTCAGATCACAGGTCCTTAGAATCACCTATTCACTTCCATAGTTGTGTCTTTGACTAAATCAAATTGCATTTTGCACAGCAAAATGAATAAAAGCCCATCCAGAATTTGGTTTGGTGTTAAGCTGTGAAATATTTTGTATTCAGCCTTACCTATACCATGAGCATAGCTGGGAACTGGGACACCTTGACTGCAAAACTCTTGAGAGATATCAAAGTTCAGGTAGGCTGTCACACCGAATTTCAAGAAAATACTATAATTTAAAATATACTAATATATGTAACTGTAACATATTTGTTTTGTCAGTGGCTGTATGAGGTGTATTGGATATGTAAAACATCCTAGAAATATTATGTGATTGACTTGACCTTATTCTACTCTGGTGGTTGAAGTAGAACTTTGTTACATACTTGACAGGCAGTACATTTGACTGATGGTACACACAAACTTGTCTCAATACAAGCAATCTGCCCATAGTACTCAAGGCAAAGTAATTGGCATTTTGCTTTCTCTGCACATTCTTGTGACTGCTGAGCTCAAAGATCCATCAACGCTAATGCAATTATGTGAATGCCTGGAATCCTTTATGCCCAAAGTGCTTTTAATCTGCATGCAGATAATGTAAATAATGCAAGCATGAACCACTCAAGAAAAGTAAGAAGCCTCACCTCATACTTCTTTCTACTCAGTGATTGTTATTCCTGCATTTATGCCATTATGTATCCATATCATACCATAACTTTTTTTCTTTTCTGTTTTGAATGCTATAAATCTGGCCAGGGAACTTTGTGAACAGATTGCAAAAACAATATGACCTGAACCTAATACATTTTACATGAATCGTGTTCAGTTTCTCATTTAGCTATAAGAAATATAATCAAAATGTGCTTTTATTTTAATGTGCGTTGTGCTAAATGTATGCCTTTGATCAGACAGTGCATGAATAAGGAATGTTGTTTTTCTGAATTAAGTGGAAATGAGGCCCAAGGCAGCCTGCTCTCAGGATCATAAGTATGAAGCAGTTATAAACTAGTTAAACTTTGCAGCCTCCAAGGACAGGCATAATTTCATAAATCAAAAGAAATCTCATCGTGACTTAGGTCATTCATCTTATATCATGCCATAGATTCATGGCTACAGCTTCAAATAAAATATTGAACTATAGAAGTACTGAAGTCTTAGAACATGGAGAACAAAAAATATTTTTTCTCTACTTCCTTTCCATTAACATTTATTCTCTAGTTATCACAATAATATATTTTACCCTTGCATTTTGCTGACCTCTTTACAAAAAAAATAATCTGGACTACTACTTGTGTTTCCTTTTTTGTGATCTAAAGACATAATAAAAGAAAGTTCATTCTTTATTTAATATTATTTGTCTTTTCATCCTTTTTTTCTTTTCCTATGGCTCGCAACTGCAGCAAACTCTCACAGTGGAATATGCATGGCAAAAAACTGAATGAACAATTTAACTATTTATTTCATATTCTTGGACTAATTCTGAGACTATTAGCCTTTTTAGCCTTCATTGGGGTTGAAGAATCATTCATAATCTCTTCTTCGAACCCATTATTTTTGCATTCTTGGCTTCTTCTATGACCATCTGCTATAATTTCTCTACCTTTTTTTTGCTGATCCTTGTATTTCAGTTTTCTCATTTTCCAATATAACAGTCTCTGTTCTGTGCATCTAAACTTTGGTCATAAATACTAATAGCTTCACAATTTTTCAGGTAAATTGTTCCTCAAGAATACCAAGGGCAAGACCCTTGAAACCCCTTCTACCCCTCCACCTATGATCATGGGCAAGGGCTGCATTTTGGGGGGCCATGATCCATTCAAGAAGGGCTTATATGTCAGTAGTGGTGCATATGCTGTGGTTAAGAGACTTGTGCTCTGTATCATTCTTACACCCTGCAGAGCTCTATGGGATGCTGTTTGCAGGTCACCGGCGTTTACATTTTGTACAATCTTCATGAGCTTGGACCATCTGAATTAGTTTTTTTCTCACAAAATCTAGATCAATCCTCCCTTAATTTTTTTTAATCATTATTTCTTTTCTTTCTTTTCTTTTGCCTTTTTTTTCCCCCTCTACTGCTCCAGACATGAGCTGAATCCAGTTCTTCAGTGTCTATGTATGGAATATCGCTTAGACAAAATGGGATGCCTACTGAAATCACCTGAGAAATGTTTCCCTGTGTCTGTGGTGGTTGGGTAGCTACTCAGTGTGCTGCTGCCTGGAAACATTCTGATCTTCTCTGCATTGTTTTTCTCATGTAGCCTCACTCTAACTTGTTTTGTCAAGTTTTCACATAATGCATTTTAGGTATAGTGTGTCCTTTTTTATTAGCTTTCTAGGTATGTTCATTCATTAAGTTCTTCTTTATTAAAAATGTTTAGTTCTTAGGACAAGCTTTTCAAACTAATAAATATAAACTGTTGTGGGTGTTCTATCTCAAAACTGGGGATAAGTGTCTACGACTCTGTTATGTCCTAATTTAATTCTGTGCACCGTTTGGCTAAGTTGTTACACCTTATATATATATTATTTAAATTGTTTGGTAAATCTGTGTATTATTTCATCATCTTGTGTTATCAGTGATATTTTATTGATGCCTTTTCGCATGTCAGATTGAAGCTTTTCATTGACTTAACTTTCAGGATCCTGAATTTACCCATAAAATTGTAACCAATAGTAACTTTAGTATTTTTACAATGACCAGGATGTGAGAAGGTTTAATCTGCACAGAACCTTTGCTTTTCAAATCTAAAATCTAAAAAGAAAAATGATGCAGGACTTCATCACTTAAAGGAAAAGAAGGAAAGTATTGATTTCTATATGCTTGTCCAATAATACCACAAAATGAAAACAAAATAGCTTACCATTTTTGGGTGTAACCACAATTCATTATGCTCTTTGAAACTGCTATCACTGAAAATTTATTTTATTTTGATGTCTATTACATTCATTAAATTCTGGCAGCTTTTCTGTGTCAAGTGGAAAAACAAAAAAAAAAAAAAAAAAAGGGTGGTTGCCAAGATGGCAGCAATAGCAGGGTTGACTAACCTTTCTGCACTGATATTACTACTACTGCTCTTTGGAGTCCATGTGATATAGTGACACAACAGCACAATGCAGAAGGTTAGGATACTGGAACCAAGAATCATAGAATGGTAGAGGTTGGAAGAGACCTCTAGAGATAGTTGAGTCCAACCACCCTACCAAAGCAGGATCATCTAGGGCAGGTCACACAGAAATGCGTCCAGACGGGTCTCAAAAGTCTCTAGAGAAGACGAGTCCACAACCTCTCTGGCCAGCCTGTTCCAGTGCTCTGTCACCTTTACAGTAAGGAACTCTTTCCTCAATTTGTGGTGGAACTTCCTGTGTTCCAGTTTGTATTCGTTGCCCCTTGGCCTATCGCAGGACACCACTGCAAAGCCTTTCAACACTGTCCCACACAACAACCTGACCTCCAAGCTGGTAAAATATGGGTTTGATGGATGGACCATTCCGTGGATAAAGGACAGCTGCACCCAAAGAGTGGCTGTCAATGGGTCCATGTCCAAGTGGACAGCAGTGAGAAGTGGAGTCCCTCGAGGATCAGTACTGGGTCCAGTCTTGTTTAACATCTTTGTCGGCAACATGGACAGTGGCATTGAGTGCACCCTCAGCCAGTTTACTGGCAACACCAAGCTGTGTGGTGTGGCTGACATGTTAGAGGGAAGGGATGCCATCCAGAGGGACCTTGATAGGCTGGAGAGGTGGGCCCAAGCCAACCTCATGAAGTTCAACAAGACCAAGTGCGAGGTCCCGCATCTGTGTTGGGGCAATCCCAGGCACCAATGTAGGCTGGGCAGTGACTCGCTTGAGGGCAGCCCTGAAGAAAAGGACTTGGGGATGCTGGTGGATGAGAAGCTCAATATGAATCACCAGTGAACCACCTCTCTTATGAAGACAGACTGAGTTGGTGGTGTTCAGTTTGGAGAAGAGAAGGCTCTGAGGAGACCTTATTGTGGCCTTCCAGTATCTGAAGGGAGCCTACAAGAAAGCTGGGGAAGGACTTTTTAGGGGTCAGGTAATGATAGGACTAGGGGGAATGGAACAAAAATAGAAATCAGTAGATTCAGACTGGATGTTAGGAAGAAGTTCTTCACCATGAGGGTGGTGACACACTGGAACAGGTTGCCCAGGGAAGTGGTGGAAGCCCCATCCCTGGAGATTTATAAGCCCAGGCTGGATGTGGATCTGAGAAACCTGATCTAGTGGCAGGTGTCCCTGCCCATGACAGGGGGCTTGGAAGTAGGTGATCTTTGAGGTGCCTTCCAACCTTCACAATTCTGTGATACTGTGAAAAGTTAATGACCCCTTCTGCTTGACAGCCACCTTTCAGGTATTTGTAAATATTAATAAGATGCCCTCTCAGTCTTCTCCAGGCTAAATAGCCCTAGGTCTCTCAGTCTTTTCTCATAAGACAGATGTTCCAGTCCCTTAATCGTCCTCATAGCCCTCCATTGCACACTGTCTAGTATATCCCTGTCCCTCATGAACTGGGGAGCTAGAACTGGACACAATATTTCAGACATGGTCTCACGAGGGCAGAGTAGAGGGGGAGGGGAACTTCCCTTGACCTGCTGGCCACGCTCTTCTTAATTCACCTTAGGATACCATTGGACTTCTTGGCCACAGGGGCACGTTGCTCTTCCATGGATTACTTACTATCTACCAGGACTCCAAGGTCTTTGTCTATGGAGCTGCTTTCCAGCAGGTCGACCCCTAATCTGTACTGCTTCACAGTGTTGTTCCTCCCCAGCACCCCATCATTTGTGCAACCTGCACAGATTTTAATTTAAAGCTAAGTTACTGTCTCTACTCATGATTTTGAGAACGCTTTTAAGCCAAATCTCTTCATCACTTAAATATAAAACATTTATATTACTCAGGAAGGAATAATGATTGCCAGAAGCAACTCAGCAAAAAAGACCAGTATAAATTTATGATAGGACTAGATCTGGAACAGGAAATCAGGAAGGCTAATTATTGATAACTCCTCAAACATGTATACAGATATTTAAAGAATTTATCAGCCATTACTTGCATTATGTTGTTTGGTTTCTTTCTTTTTTTTTTTTTTCCAAGTTAGGATATAATTTTGAATGCATTTTTATTTTAGTGATTTCTTAGTGGTCACTCTTACTAACATAGTTATTTTCTGTGTTTTTATTCATTTGAATGCATTTTATAGAAATGCTAAACATAAATATCTCTACATATGTAATGTTATATTCGCTGTTCACAGCTTGCATGCAGTGCAGCTAAAGTTCCACTTTTACAGTACAGAGCAAGTGTTGTTGGAAACTACAAATAATCATATTCAGTTCTTCATGCATTCCTCAGATTTTGTTCCTAGTGTGGGGAATCCTTAAAAGAGCTGTCAAATAAACATTTTCAAAATTTGAAGCATTTAAATCTTATCTTGCAGTCACCTCAGTAGGTCAACACTGTTATTATGTAATTTCCCAAGTTCTTTTATGTGATGCATAACCAATCTTTTAGTCTTGTAATTTTGTTAGCTTGGTTATGCAAGTGCAGTTTGAGAATATGGTAATGAACAGCAAGAATGTTTGCTGTCTCTTTGCATCAGCTTTTATCTGTGAATTATTTCCTGGGAGGAAAAAAACATAAAGGAAGAAGAGATTGCTTGCAAAGTTTTCATGCCCAGCTTTGCTTTAGGACCATGGGATGTGTAAGAATAAAAAAATAGCCTGGTAGATGTTTATATATAGTCTCTCTTTCTGTTCTCTTTCTTTGGTAAAGTGATGTAAAAATCCTAAAGCATTAACAGTGTCTTAGGCAGGATTTTAAGGTGAGGAGACAGGGAAAACAATACAGCACTAATATTTGACATGCAGTATAAAATATCAACAAATTCCCTAGCAACATTGCTAACGACTTTTTCATATCACTTTGAGACCAGGTAAAACTGCAGAAATATTTAGGTTTAGAGCTATATTGCACTGTTTACAACTGATTAAACTTTCATTTAATTTGCACCTTTTAATATTTCTTTAAATTGATCATACAGTGAAAGCCAAAGCAGAAGCTTTGAACTTTTTTTTAATATAGTATAAAACAGTAGTTTAGTGATGTATGGTATATACTTTCTCTTTGAAAATAGTTGCTTAAGGATGACTTTAAAGACAGTACTGTTCATTTTTTTCATTACAGAACATGGCAGGGAAGTGTTCTGGAGAATATCCAGCAGCCTTTTTCTTCCTATTCATTAAGCTGAATAATCAAAAGGATAAAGATGAGAAATAGGTATCAGGGCAAGTTTATCTAATCTCAAGACACAACTTTGCATTTTACTTTAACAGTCAGCCCCTGAGAGCAGGTTGCATATCAAGCATTTGGTTTAACTGTCTATGCAAACCCAAGAATTTATTCTTAATCTTCTTAGTCTTAAGTCTACTCAAACAACTGTTAGTCATGTTACAATTATATTAATACTTATAGATCAAATTACACAGCTATAACAGCTCATTCCTAACAATGATACAGGTGGAACTGAGCAAACAACCTTTTGATTCATACCCCTTTCTCTGCGGTTACCCTTACCTTTCTTAAAGCCCCTCAGGGGCTCAGACTGATAGTAGTACCCTTTTATCTTAAAAGCAGGATGGAGTTATGGTGACTCCCCACCACCAAATTCTTGACTAGAAATTAATGTTGGTGTTGATGACTTCTTTTTGGTGGAAAGATGTTAATCCTGGGGTGTTTCTTCCTCACAGTCAAGGTCTGCTTTTGTTTGTGTTTACTGTTTTTCTAACACAGTCTGTTAACTTGATCTTTATTCGCTGGCAAAGTTTTTTTTTTTCTTTTTTTTTCTTCCTCCCCCAGATCAGAAGGTTGCACTCCCTTGGTGACTAGTGATTAACCATTTCGGATTTGTGTTTATAGCGCAGGCAGCCTTGTCATCATCCTGTGCTCTCGCTGTCAAAGCCTTTGCTATCATTTGGTGTTTGTACTTTAGGGAGACTTGCGTCCCAAAAATCCTCTGGTTTTCTTGTTTACTCTCACATGACAAAAATAATGATCTGTTAGAAGACACACATGCATAAAGCAACATGTAGATATAGTACTCTGGTAATGATTTGCAATCCATATCTCCTAGTTATAGCAGCTTCACTGCTATTTTATCAAGAGTACTTTGAAACAACAGTATGTAGGCCTATCCATCTGCTGAATCACCAAATTAAGCAGCTGTTGAATTTACCAGTTAATTCTCTTGTTCTGCACACTTTCTTTTTCAGGTTAAATTCCATCCAAGATCCATTTCCTCATTCTGCAGCCTGAAAAAAATATTTTTTGCCAAAATAACTAAGGGGGGGGGGGGGGGTGAAGGAATGATTAATTGTGGGGATAGGAATGAGGGAGAACAGACTTTACTCAAACCGTACAGCAATTAAAGGTAATGCACATGCTTCCTTTAAACATCCAGTCTGATCTCCCACACCTCTTCTCTGGTGTTTATTGGAGTAGAGAATGAAGTTTCAAGAATGGGGAAAGGGGGAGGGGAGGGCAAACAAATGTAGGAAAGTTTCCTCTCAGTCACAGAAAACTGTAGGAAACTGCAAGAGAAATGCAAGGTGAAAAGCAGAAGATTTCATTCTAAGACTGAAGGGTCCTAAGAAAAGTTGCAAGCTTCAGGAGAAGTTAGAGATGTATTAATTTATAGGAAAACTATCTGAAACAGTGAGGAAAGCCATGGAAAATAAATTATTGGGTTTTATTTTTTCCAATGGTGAGAGGATCATCTGTTTGGGTGTTTTTGTTTGCTTGTATGGTTGGTTTTGTTGTTATTGTTGTTTGTTTCTTTTTGTCTAGGTATGTCTATTTCTTTATGCTACTAGGTATTATGTGCCGTGTTCTATATATATTGCTTTCTGTTACGCAGTGAATATAAAGAACACGTGGAACAGAAATCCTGTGTGTTATAAGAAATAAGGGCATCATTGGTCTTAGAGGCCTAAAACAGTTTTGAACTGCTTACCTGTGAAATATTAAATCACAGAATCACAGAATCAATAAGGTTGGAAAAGACCTCAAGGATCATCAAGTCCAACCTGTCACCCAAGATCTCATGACTACTAAACCATGGCACCAAGTGCCATGTCCAGTCCCCTCTTGAACACCTCCAGGGATGGTGACTCCACCACCTCCCTGGGCAGCACATTCCAATGGCTAACAACTCTGTCCATGAAGAATTTTTTCCTCACCTCAAGCCTAAATTTCCCCTGGCTCAGCTTGAGACTTTGTCTTCTTGTTCTGGTGCTGGTTGCCTGGGAGAAGAGACCAACCCCCTCCTGGCTACAACCTCCCTTCAGGTAGTTGTACAGCAATGAGGTCACCCCTGAGCCTTCTCTTCTCCAGGCTAAACAATTCCAATTAATAGGCAGATACCACAACCAGGAAATATTCCAAGAGACTCAGGGACTGAACAGTGGGACAGCTTAATGTGGAATCTTGTGTGCTACAGAACAGCTTTGGACTTGGAGGTATAGCTTCAGACATTATAGCCTCAGACTAAATCATGGGTGTGCAACCTGAACTAAGTAGTATCACTGGCAGCAAGACCACTCTCAGCAGTACTTAAAGATGGCATCACATTGTGTCCTGGCTGTTGTCGTGGAATTCACGTGAGAGTTGAACTACAGTTGACAGTGAGACGTACAGATAATGCCTGCAATTCACACACAGGTCAGCAGCTATGTGGATTAAGAGGCCCAGAAAGTAAGAGCACTGCAGAGTAATAGCTCATCCAACTTTTAGAGCTAACTTCAAACCTCTAAAAGATGGTCTAGCTCTTTGTGTTAGAGGATATAAAGAGATTGGTTCTGCTCAATACTTTTCTTCCAGATTGTGCAAACTCAGGTGCTAATATGGCTGCAATAGTTGCAACTGAACTGTATTTTCAAGAAGCTCTACAAGGTTTTTATTGGTAACCAAGGGACATTTAAACATTTGAGGGATAGATTTTAGGGTTTCTTTTTTTTTTTTTTTCTTTTTGTGTTCTCTTTGCGAAAGCAAAAGGATTTGGGGCGTTCTTTGATATTTGTCTAAGCTGAATTATTTTCTAAAATTTGCTCCTACACCAAAGTGTTAACTGTGTGTGAGATGGCTCATTTCTAGCAGCTTGACTTGAGTTGTGAACAGAACTTCTGCCCCCTGCTCTCTGCTTTGAACCTCAATTACACTAGTGGGCATGGGTTACAATATGAAGACCTGACATTATAGCTTTCTTTCTATGTAGCAAGATTATAAAGAAGTCCTGTGACTATGATAGAATACTGTTGTGAGGGAAAAAATATGTAAAAGGGATATGTAAAAAGGTTTTGTAGAAGAATTTACTGAAGTTTGAAAACAAAAGTTTTTGGTTTTGGTTTTTGTTTTGGTTTGGTTTGTTTTTTTCCCAGAAATTTTGATTAACTGATGTGAAATGGAACTTAGTACTATTTTTTGTGCTCTCTCAGGTTTTAAAGTGCATCACACATTTGTGGCAGAACCCGTAACTGAAACTCAAATTTCCTGGCATATTTAGGACCTAATTAGTGGCCTTGGTTTCAAGTGGATGCATGTGGGTAGATCAATACACATGTATTAATCTCTATAAAGCAAAACAGAACTGAGCTGAGTATTTACATTTGCAATTACAGGAACAGGTTCTAAATTAACTTTTATTTTCTCAAATATACAACAGCCACTGAGAACAGGAGAGGCAATGGAATGCAATTAACCTGTCATTGTGTTAATTATATATGGTGTAAGGTTGGTATAGTAACAACACCTCATCAGTTTTGTTTCAAACATAAGACTTTCAGGGAAGTGAGGATTTAGTAAATTTTAATTCTGTCACACATGCTGAGCCTAAGCTCAGTTGGAAGAACTTTATCCCTGAAATTTGTAGTCAAAGTTTAATCACTTGATTAACTTTCTGAAACTAGAGAATTGACCTCAAATCCTCGGTCTCAATGAGAACTTTGGAGTGGGTAAGATTCAGTAGAAAACATTTCTCTATCTGCAGAAAAGCCTTTCTTTACATTATTTAATGAAATTGGAAGAATGCAGTTAGCCTTCCATTATCAAGTCAAGCTACCCTGAAGTGTAAACTTCTTGGCTGGTGCTATGGAAGTTGCAGTCTACTTGCTATTTGACTTTTACAGTATTTATACTTTTTCTCAGTGTAAAAATATAATCACTTGTTTACCACTTAATGCTGCCTATATCAATTCATTTAAAGGGAGACAGCATATACAGTGCTGTTAGTCATTAGTTTCTTGTTGAGGCAGATAACGTTGTCACTAAGTTTTTTGTGGTGGGTTAGGATATCCATCTTGACTAAGCATTGGGACATTTTTGGTAAAAAAAGAGATAAAAACAATAAATAATCCACTATCAGAAAAAAATGTCTAAATATAATGATTTCAGCTCAGATTGTGTATTGTTGTTTCTCAGCTGAACTGGTTCTTAAGGGTCAGATTTATTCAGCTAGGGCTTTTTCAAACTTGATAGTGTGCCTTGGGATACTCATTCAGACTGAGATTTGCAGAGCAGACAGATGGATTTCATTTACCACTCTGGTAAATTGTTGTTACTTCAACATTGTTCCTTACAGAAAAGCAGAAGTGTAGCTTGACTAAGTTGTAAGTGTTTTGTAATAATTATCTAGATTTTCCCTATCCTTTAACCTTGTTTTGTTATTTTTTCCAGAATATTCCTGCTTTTGCCTCTTCTATCCAAAATGAAAATTTGTCCTTAAAAGTACTTATCTTACAATTGATTTTAAAGGTATTTATTTTCTCTTAGTTTATCTTCTTCCCCACCCCCTACAAAGCTTTCACTAAATCTTTCAGATTTGATGATATGTTACTGCTGAAAAGGGGAAAGGAATAGAAAGATTTTTTTTGCCTTTGTTTACTTGTTGTTCTTTGGAGTTACCCTGGCAGCTTTATCATATCATCCATTTCAATATAGTGTAACATTTGGGATTATCAAAAATTCCTAGCTGTTAGGTACTTGGATTCTACTTAATTACAGTGAGATTTGTATTCCTAAATCACTTAGTACGGATTGCCATATTCCCAAGTGTTAACCAAAAGCATTCAGCATACCTGAAGAGCATCTACTGGGCAAGAAATTGGACTTTTTCCAGCCAATTACCAAATGCTAATTAGAAGTTGAAGTAGGTCAAATGAGAACGAATAACTTCCCTTGCTTGTCTTTGCTCAAATCCTTTAGCAGGCTCCCAGGCAATGCTTGGGAGAGATCACAACTTTCATGGGCAGATGTTTTATGTGCCCTGGCTCACTTCACTATGACTCTTTTATACTGTGTGTTTCCTATCACTAGGGCTCATTTAATCTTTGTGTGATTGATAATTCTCCCTGAAGTCCCTTAACTCACACCTCTTTTTTGTAGTACTGGTAATTCTGTAAGATAAAGCACTCCTAAAACAAAACAAAAAAAAAAAAAAAAAAGAAAAATTGTGAGACTGGAACTGGTATCAGAAGCCAAATTCAGAGTCAGTATAAAAGACCAGGCAGATGGAGCACCTCTGCTACAAAGACAGGCTGAGGGAGCTGGGGTTGGACAGCCTGGAAAAGAGGAGGCTATGGGGAGACCTAATAGCAGCATTCCAGTACCTGATGGGGGCCTAAAACAAGGATGAAGAGAGACTGTTTGTAGTGATAGAATGGGGAACAATGGCTTCTAGCTAGAGAAGAGCAGATTTAGATTGGATGTTAGGAACAAGTTCTTTACCATGAGGGTAGTGGAAACCTGGAACAGGTTACCCAAGGAGGTGGCTGGGGACACATTCCTTGCGATATTCAAAATGAGGCTCAGCAGGACTCTGGGCAACCTGATCTAGTTGAGGATACCCCTGCTTACTGCAGAGGGGGTTGGGCTAGATGACCTTCAGAGGTCCCTTCCAACCCAGAGCATTCTATGGTTCTATGATGATGCAAATGTGGTAGTAAACTGGACAAGGAATATGCTTCCGTGGTTTGTGAGCCATGGATATTTTTGGTGAAAGCTTCTCAGTACATCCAGTGAATGATACTCAACAGTAAAATTTGGAGCATTTAATATCAAAGTTGATAAAGAATTTTATCAAATTCAAAACATTTTGATGTTTATCTTTGGTCTAGTGGTACAAAAAAAGTTTGAATTGCAGCTACCTATATTTAAGGAGTGAAAGAGTGCAGAAGATGCTGAGTTTCTTCAAAAAGAGATTTTTGAGAAGTTGCCTGAATGGTGTGATGAAAGAATTAGAGTACATTTTAAAGGTTTTGTCTACATTTCAGTTTGCAATTTTTATTTTTAGTGATACTAAAGTGGTTGCTATCTGCTAATTTCTACTTACATACTGCCCCTCCAATAAATTACACAATTTCTACAGTGTTTTCCCCCTTTTTATTTATGGTAACTATTTATGGTCCATGGAGAGGCCAAGACCTGTCCCTCCCAGAAAGAGCAGAGAAATGTGGATTCTTTCTTTCCTCTTCTGCTGCCCTTAAACCTTGACCTTACAGATTCTTTTGGGGCTTGTTTGGGATTGATGATTTCATTCAATCCAGCAGTTCTAACTAATGAATTTAAACTTGATTAAGTTTATAGAAATATTTGAAGAGAATGGTTTTGAAGAGAAAATGAAACAGCCACGAATACATCAGGCAGGTTTCAAAAATTAGATAATTTGGCTTTGATTTGTTTTGAAGAGAAAGAATGACATCTGCTAACTGCCTGAAGTTAGAAGGAAATTTCCCCTTGAGGCTTTATTATGTCTTCTGAAGCACCTCATACTGTCAGTGTCACAGATGGAGCATCCTGATAGACTACTTATGCTGTAACTTTTATATTTTATCTATAAAGTACAACTCTAAAGGAATCATGGCAGGAGAAACAAAGCACATCTTGAAATACAATGAGCTCATCAGTGAGTAAGGCTTTAATGAGATTATAAACATGCATAAATATCTACCTGAATAAGGTCCATAGTATGAAAAGTAATGCAAAAATACATATTGTTCAGACCCTTCCAGCACGGACAGTATGAAAATATGGGGGTTTTAGGGCTTTACATTTTATACTTTTCTTAACACTTTTGAAATATGTGTTTATTTTTGTTTGTTTTTAATTTGGACTCTTTTTAAAGGGTGGTATTTTGGACTGATTTCAAATCCCTGTAAAGTGGGTGGGGAAATCGTTCTTCCTGGAATGTCTGTCAGAAAAAAAGTTATAGCTTTTGCTTCTGGAAGTCTAAACCCAAGGACTGAAGCTTTCAGTCTTTTCTATGATGAAAGGCAAATGAGTCATTATTCTAATCATACATTTAAAATATCAATAGAAGTATCCAGTAAGTAGCAATAACATCTCTATATAATTTTCCTGTTATATTGATTGTATCTCATATAATAGCACATTACCTGATTGCTGTTGATTGACAAAATGAAATAATATTATATTTACTATTTTCCAGTGTTTGGTCTCATAATTTTTTAAGGTAAATGTGAGAGGCAGGAAAGTAATCGTTGCTGTATTTATATCAATTATTCTTTATTTTTATTATAAACATATTTTAAAAATATTCTTAAAATATGTGGAATAAGTGACCAGTGTATTATTGTGCACTCCAAATACAAGAAATGTTTTAGGCTTTAAAAAAAAAAAAAGGCAATTTTAACCACCTACAGTTCTACAGCTCTCTTATATTGCTGTATAGTTTAAATTTTCCTATGCCAGGAAACAAATATTAAGACTGATAACACAGCTGCTGTGTATATGTATAATCATTGACCCTGGTGACACTCTAGTTTTGCATTGATGATGTCAGATAGAAGGTCATTGTGCTAATTTCCTTCATGGACAAAGCATAAACTAACTCTGAGCTTTCTCAACTACTTTATTAGCAAGTTGATGTGCAGAAGAGTCTCTGTTCCCTTGATAGGTCAATTTTGCTGTTCTGCTAAACCTGTTTTATGTGCCAGCTCTGTCCTTACAGTCTGCAGATATTCTTATGTTACTCTCACCTCTATCACCTGAATGTCAACAGTCAAATTGCCAGAATAGCCTGTTGTCCAGGCATTGAACTCAAAATATTAAAATATTTTGTTGACTTTTTATATTTGGATTGTATTCAAATGTCTTTTGACCGGCAAAATGAAAATACATGACTAAGCAATAGTGAATTTATCTTGTGATTTCAGTGTTATGCACTCATCCTTGTCTGATGTATCAAAAGTCCTTTTGTGTACTGTGAATTATCATATTAATAACATTTCTCAGAGCAGAAAGCAGTGACTAGGTCTACACTGTCCTCTGAGCTGCATCTGAAGTTTCCCCTTCACAGTGTGCACTAAACCTGTTATTTCTGTCTCTTTTGCAAGCTCTTAGGGTATCTGTGGGCTGTTCCTGTCAGGAGTCACAGAATCACAGAAAGCATCTGGTTGGAAGAAACCTCACAGATCATCCAGTCAAATCTTTGACCCAGTTTAGAGTCAATCATACACTCCAAAGGCTTTCTCTGAAGGATGCTGGGCAGAGAGGAGGTGGGTGGGGTGACAATGGGCAGGGCTGTGCCTGGGAGGCACATCACCCCGATGTCACAATGCCATCACCTGGCAATGGCAACACAGCAGTGACAGTGCCCCAGGACAGTATAAAAGGGAGCATCCTCCTGTGTCTCCTGCCAGACATTGGCCTAGGAGCAGCCCAGAGACATCCCAGAGGAGGCCCTTGAGGAGCCAGTGGAAGTAGTTGGTGAGGGCAGAGGGAGGAAGGCCAGAAGCTAGACTAGTCTGCTGATGATGAGAAGAACCACCAGTTTCTGGAGGTGCTGAGGGAATCAGGATTGTTCAGCTTTGAGGAGCACTGCAGAGCATCCTTCGTGGAGCCAGTAGCTGTAACAAATGGGCTGCAGAGATGTTGCTAGGGTATCCAGTGCTTTGGAGCACCCATTGGCGTCCTGCAAGGCACAGGAAAAGATTCATGCCCCTGAAGTTGAGCAGGCCAGGGCTGTTTGACCACTCTTATAATCCCTGAGAGGGGTCCAGGTTGAGGGAGAGTAGGGCTTGGGTATCTCATGGGAGGCATGACCAGCCTGTGGGAGGAGGAACCAGGTCTTGCTCACATGCTCAGGGAGTAGCCGATCGCCACTGCTGGGGTCAGGAAGGAATTTTTCCCCCCGGGGTGGATTGGCACTGGTCCCCAGGGGTTTTTTGCCTTTCTCTGCAGCGCTGAGCATGAGCACTTGTCAAGTTTCCTCTGGTCACTTTTGGCTTGGTTACTGCCTGCTGCTCATGCACCACGAAGATGGCCTCTCATGCCCTGCAGCTGGGGGGGAGGAAGGCTTTTTTTTTCCCCAAGTGGGCTAGCAAATGCCTACAGGGTTTTTTTTTCCTTCCTCTGCTGCACTGAACATGGCCCCTTGCCAGGCCTCCTTTGGGCCATTTTGGCCAGGTGCCTGCTTTGTGATTCCATGAAAGTGACCCTTGTGCCCCACATCTGGGGGGAGGAAGCTTTCTAGAATCCCAGGTTGGGGAAGCTTTCTTGGGTTCCCCAGGAGCTGCTTCTTTTGCTCTGTAGCATTGAGCACAGCCCCTTGTCAGGCCTCCTCTGGTCCCTTTTGGCTCAGTTCTTGCTGCTGCTCATGTACCATGGAGATGACCTCTTGGGCTCCACATCTCAGGGAGAGGAAACTTCCTAGACTCCCAGGTCAAGGAAGCTTTCTTGGGTTCCTCAGGAGCTGCTTCTTTTCCTCTGTAGCATTGAGCACAGCCATTTGTCAGTGCTCCTTCGTGCCCTTTTGGCTTGGTTCTTGCTGCTACTGCTGATGCACCATAAAGATGGCCTCCCATGCCCCACATCTGCGAGGAGGAAACTTTCTAGACTCCCAGGACAGGGAAGCTTTTTTGCTTCCTTTCCTCTGTAGCACTGAGCACAGCCCTTTGTCAGGGCTTCTCTGCGCCCTTTTGGCTAGGTTCTTGCTGCTGCTCTTGCACCTCCAGGCACCACTTGAGCCCAGGCTCTCTCAGGCTCTCAAATTTTGGAAGGCAAAAATCTGCTGCTTGTCATCATTGCATGTCTTACCTTGGAAAATACCCCATGGTACCATAACCACCTCTTCTTTTGTGTGTGGCGGATACCAATTTTCATTCTTCAAGTTCTTACTCTTCAGGAAGCAGGGAGTTCTTGGCCTCTGTTTGTGCTGCTACTTTCTGTGGCTTTCCTTTGCCAGATTGTAAAGAATGTTTTTCCCAACTGAACTGAGAACACATCAGCCTGCTTCTGGCTACACAATGGGCTTTGTGTTAGTGAAAAGCAGCTCTGAAATAAGTTCAAGAAAACAAAAATAAAATCCTCTTTCCACTTGTAACCTTTGTGTTGTGTTTCCTTGAAAGAGCGTTTGAAGCTGAACACCTCCTGACATTTCAGGCAAATGGCAGTCTTATATTTGCCCAATTCATGGTGAGTACAGGGAGTGGAATGGAGTGAGGAACTCTGACACAGGTCCAAGGAGAGCAGCTCTCTGCAGTGTACGTCCCAGCCCCATCCAGGAGACAGAGGCAGGGTCCGGCACACCTACAACATCCTTCAGATGGGCACTGAAGGCCCCATGCTGATCTGAGAGGCTGCTCTCAGCCACTAAGACCTATAAGCGTGTCGGGACTTTGGCAAAAGTAGACCTTCTTTCTCATTGCTTTGGTGTCTGAACCAAAGCCAGATTTTTTAGAGTGAAGCAAAGGAACAATCTCTGATGGCTACATGGATTGCCTGATTGACAACACCTGAAGTTCAGGAGTGGCACTGTCCTACTGGTCTTGGGTGGACATGTCTAAGATGTTAATCATGATACATTACCTTAAGTGGCATGAGACTGACCTACTTGAGGATTTGTTATCTCTTAGCACCAATGCTGTCATAGCTGCTGACAACTAGAGTCCTTCAAAGCAGGAAGAGGATAGGTGGTGGTGTATTCTCACCGAGCACATGAAGATTCACATTTGCTTCCAGCATGCTCCAAAATAACCTGTTTTTGGCAACACTGTTGGTTTGCTGCAGGGGACATGCAGCTGAGAAGTGTTCTGCCAAGGGATGCCAGTGTGCTTATCAACAACAGTGGAATGGAAAATGTCTCTGACTGGCTAACTTGCTATATGAATCATATTAAGAGTTTCATTGTTTTGCCAGAGTATCTGCAGTTCTATTAGAGAGGTTTCTAATTCTCTTAAATTTGAATTAAACACCTAGAGGCTAACAAAATGAAACTTTCTTCATTACTTACAATACCATAATAGCACTTCTGGAGAAGATAGTTAAGGACAGACATTCACATCTGCACTTACATTCACACCGACACTTACACAGGTATATCAGATCTGTTGCATTTTGGGTTTGATTGCTTTCCCTTGGGAAGCTGGTCAGAGAAAGGTCTCCAAGGTATAAATTAAGATTGCAAATTTGACCTCAAGCTTTCAAAAGAAATTACTTCCAAGTTGTGTGGATATAGCTGCAAAAAAACCTCTCACTGTGTAAGTGTTCAGAGCGCAAATTGTGGTTTTGCAACAAATAAGCACATCTAGATTTAGACAAACTGCCTGGACTCAAACTCCCCCTTTAGAGTGGTGGGATTCATGCAGAAATGACCAATATGGCTGAGTTTGATTGTTTGATCTCACCAGAGAAAATGTTGTGCAACACACAAGCATGAGATGAGAGGAGTGTCTCAACTCTTAAAGCTGCAAGGAATAATTTATGAACTGAGATGTCCATTTCTCAAAGCATAAGGCTCAGTACACATTGTCTGAAAAGTTCTATAGTAAGAACAAAATACAACATTGTGAAACATAAAGAATTTTATCTACAACACCGTGGAAAGGTTCAGCTGTTGCAGATAAACATTGTGGCTTTTAATTGTCATTTACCTCAATATTCCCCCTAAAAGCAGCAAGCTAGAACACTACTTTTCACTGTTAATCCCATGTAAATACAACTGCAGAGCAATGGAGGTTAGAAGGGACCTCTCCAGGTCATGTGGTCCAAAGCACCAATAACACTACCACACAAGGGCCAACTCCAACATTAGGTACCACAAAAGTAAAAGCTACTTTTCAACTAAGGTCATTGTCAGTATATACAAAAGGAAGTAGATTGGTTGGCTTATTTGGAAACAGTTCCAAGGGAGAAAGTTTTGATTTAGTGCTTTAAATGACTTCACTCTAGCAAAGCTATGTAGTCAATATAGCTCTTTGAGATACTTTTTTTTCCAAGTCTTACTAAAGTAGCTGAATAATCACACACTAATTCAGTCATTTGTGATTTTATGATACACAATGCTTCATCTCACTGAAATTCCAGTATCCTTTCCTACCATGAAAATAGAAGCATCAAGAAAATCCCTTTGTAGAAGCAAAATGGCTTATATTGATGGACAGAAATTAAATTAGGGAAATTGCAATTTAATTGCAAAGTATTTCTGCTCTACAATGACAAATACATTCACCAGAGTAGATCAGATGTTCACAGGCTTGCAAATCATTAATTTCTATAAACCAAGTTTGCTATGCAGAACAGTCTATGTAAGGAGGAATAAATTGTTATTATATACTGGTGCTAATTCCTCTTAAGCCTTTACTGATGTTTACTGGCTCTGTTACTGTGATGCCACTGCATTAGCTCAAACAACCAGAGACCATGTCAGTAATGAAAAAGTAGAAAATAAAGACAACACTGATTTTGTACTTCAAATTTAACGTTTATAATTAAGAATTTCAGGAAGGACAGGTTCAGTGACCTATTTTCACATTAATTTGTTTCTTGTCTCTGAAGTACACAACAGAAAACAACCTGAGGTAACAGAGCTTCCTGTGCCACTTACCTTGACCTCACAGTCTGCACTTGGGGATCACCAAATCAGCATGTTTCAGACAAGCAACAGTCTGCATCCCATGCACTGTCAATTCTTTACCAAGTTACTTGTTTCTTAGAGGCATTTGTGCTGGCTCACCAACTAGAAGTGAGTAGCTGTGCCAAGGTACACACCAAGGTCTGAGTTAGCCTGAGGAAGTTTTGTGGTTAGTGGTAACACAAATAATCCAACCTGACTCAATCTAGGAATTAAAAAGAAAAGAAAAATCCCATTTGTTGTAAATTATGACAACACTTACTCAAGCTTCAGCCATTTTTGAAGATTTCCAGTGCTGCCACAGAAATTACAAGAACTTTAGAGAAGGCTGGACACACCTAGATCACATCAGAAGGCCAATTAGCACCACAAACAATGTGACATGAGCACTCAAGATAACAAGAGAGGCTGCAAACCTGTGAGACAACTGTTTAGATCTGGTGCCCTCACTCTTTGCTCCTAAGTGACCCCCTTATTTTCACCCCTTTTTTTACACTCTCCATTTTTAAGACTTTCCCATCAGCATAAGTTCATGCATTACTTGTTCTGCCACTGACTTGCTCTTGTCCTTAGGAATTAAAAAGAAAAGAAAAATCCCATCTGTTGTAAGTTATGACAACACTTACCCAAGCTTCAGCCATTTTGGAAGATTTCCACTGCTGCCACAGAAATTACAAGAACTTTGTAGATGTTGTGGCCAGAATCCCAAAGAACATTGTGCCCAGCTGGGATAGGGCTGTTGCTTAAATACTTTTTTATCTAATTTCCCCAAGTTGAGTGGTGTTAATGGTCATCTGTCTAGTGTATCTGCAGGCACTGAGGATCTCTTGGTATCATCTATGAGATGTGTGTGATCCACCATAGAGAATGCTGTAAAACCTTAGTGCTTCACAATGTGTTAGAGAAGGATAAGGAACCTTTCCTGTTGCAAGAGGATGGGTATTGAGGAGGAATCTCATCCAGTGACAGCCTTGGGCACTGCATTAATATGTATGGCTTCCTGCAGGAAGGAATAGCATAGTTTCTTAGGTAACAAGATGAGTGTCTCCTTGAGACTTTGAAATCCCAGTTGCAACCTTGAAAATTCCATTCCCATAAAGGATGTCTCATATTTCATCACCATCCCATTTCCTCCCTGCATACAGCAGAATTCTCCTTTTGTTATTTAACAGCGACTAGAAGGTTGGTTGTGTTGTCAAGATTATCTCAAATTTCTCAGGATTGCTTCATAAATTTCCTTAAGTGAAAAGAACTTGTTCTTTCTTCTGTGCTTCAACCAGGTAACTGCAATGGAAATCGTTTTGCTCCACTTAGGGTGCTAGCTGTCGTTTCTTCCCCTTCCTCATCACCCTTCTCCACTATTGCAGAAAAGGCAGTCTTCAACCTGCCATCTGTGTGCCTGTCTGTGATACTTGGCAGTAGCTTTTATGAGGCTTCCTTCATAAAGACTCATGCCGAGATGAAAACGCTGTTTTACAGCTCCCAAATACAAACTTACCTCCCTCTCCTGATATTTTTCATTAGCAGTCTTTCAGTCTTGGCTCTTAGTCTCTGAGAAGCAGTGCGAAAGCTGACTGCTTTGTAACCTTCTCCTGATTTACCACTTGTGACGATCATGGTGAGACCCAAAACATTCTTCTGGACAGACAATTTGTATGATCAGAAACTTTTTTCTTTCTTGATATTCCCAAGGAGACTGAAAAAAAAACATTACCTAGTGTTTTCTACCTGTAGTATCCAAAGTGAAATCAGTAAGTAATAATTAAATGTACATATATTTATAAGTAAAAATTACATTGATAGTAGGTATTTTCACTTATTTTTCTGAAACACAATAAGGTATTGTAAATTCAAAGTATCTTTAAAGATACTATGCTGTTGCCTATCTTATTGTGTCTGCTTTAATTTATAATAATAGTTAATAATAATAGCAGCATGTATGGTGGATTCTCTTATAGTTCCTTTGTTTAGGAGGAAATGTTCAGAAACAGGACTTTTGATTCATTATAATTCATTCCTTCACATTTTCAGAAGAAGGTTGCTTTAGTGTTTTAGATTCAAGAGAACATTGGTTTTCTTCATACCATTTCTGTAACGAAAGAAGAACTTGAGGAAGAAGAAAACTTTGCAGTGTTTACACTGAAGTTTTGCCGGCTAATTTTGCCTGAAGTCCTTCAAAACCTTGAGGGAAGAGCTAAATATGATGACTAAACAATCTATATAATGTCCAAAAAGCTTGAGAAAGTGTCACTTTCTAAACTTCGTATTTACCAGGACTGAAGGAAGGCAGAGAAATAATCCTTCTTGTTAGTGTAACTCTTACCTAATTAGCCAGTGAAAATTAAATGGTCCAGATAAACACAGATTAGCAAGGCCTAAAGTGTTTCCATATTACAGGAAGTGTATGCTCTAAAAACTTCAGAAGGCCAGGCTAAAGAAACCAATAGAAAATAAAAACAGAATTAAATTCAATAGTCTCAAAGCTTTGGCAGCCAATCCTGCTTTTTTGTTTGCCTTAGACTCTCATTCTTGCAGATATTAACACTTTGCTCTTCAGTACAAGACTAGGAATAGCATGAATAAAATGAATGAATGAAATTAAAATCTCTGGGGGTAAAATGTTGATTTCTGTGTATTACAGTCAATCATAGCATTGTTGCAATGCCTCTTTCTGTAAGCATCAGTAAGACCTACTTCTAAGGTGTGTATCCAAAGCTTTGCTACTATAGTTCATACATAGCACACCTTATCTTTCAGATCCTAGTGGTTTGGATTCAACAGGCAACAGCTGAGCTCCCATTTATCCAGACTTTCTCTATCTGATCCAAAAAGATAAGTGCAAAAGGGTTTCATGTAAGTGCACTGATATGGTGCAAATATTTGCCAGCTACTCCTCAACCCTAAGATCATTTGAACAAAGTGTGATCAATGGTTATGATAAGGAATGCAAAAAAAAATGCAAAACCACTGTTAACAAAATTCTTTACTTGTACATTCTTACAATGTGTTTAATGTTTTCTATTTAATTTTACTAAAAATAGCAGTGACCTTCAGTTGTATGCAATGGTGAAGCAAAATTGCTGTATTTCACAGTGCCTGTACCTTTCCGACAAACTAAACAAACAAATAAACTATTACTTATGTTGAAGTAACACTTATATTGGTGGCAGCCAAAGGTAAATGTAGTTTTATGTCAACTCTATGAAATCCCTTTCTGTGGGAACAGTAATGCACAATGGTATGTAATGGGAATTTCTTACAAATCCTTCCCTGCAGGGATTTACATTGTAAGTAGTTTCCAACATATAATATGACTTAATTGAAAGAGAGTCTCAGTCAGGGTTTTTTCTCATAGTTATACAATACCATTGTTCTATATGCTGTGCACAGTATTTTGTGTGTGTGTATCAAATCAGAAAATGAAGTTGGGTTTTGGTGTTTCTTTTTCATCTTTTTCTTTTCATCAAGAGTAAGTATGTTTTGTTACTTCATAATCACTAGTTTTCATACCAATAGTTTGTTTCCTGTAGTGTAGTGGGATTCTAATATAGAGACAGTTATAACATCAAAATCAGGCTGCCTGGAGAAAAGGAATGGACCATCACATAGGTAATTTTTAGTAAACTGTGAGTCAAGCTCATTTGTAATGCATTTATCTATGGCAGAAAATGATATTTAAAAGCAACTGAGCTAATAATTGTATTTATTAATTGGACTGAATTATATATATTGAGAGATGGTAAAGGTGCCTAGAAAACTGGGTAAAGCCAAATGAAAATTAGAACTACAAGGAAAAAGTAGGGAAGCTGGAAACCTTGTTTCCAAAGTTATTTCATTGGCCACAAAGATGAAAGTTTTGTATTGGTCTATCTAAGCAACATAATCTTGCACCTTTATTAACACATACTGAAAACTGAATTACTGATAGGTCACATGCCCATTTGGTTTGTCATAAGTAATTTCCCTTAACAGATTTTTTTCCTGTTGCTTAAACTCCAAGATAATGTGAAATTTGGTTAGCCTCTAAGCAGGAAGTGAATCTGAATAAGGCAGTCGACATTCATCTGAACACAAAATTCTGATACCCAAGCACTAGGAAGACATCCCTAGTAAGATGCAATGATCTGCAAGTGCTCAAATTTGGAGGACACACATTATAACTGACCTGCAGGAACATGACGTAGGCAGATGCTCCACAGCTATAGGCAAAACCACAGGTGTCATATATGACGTTTGCATTTGGCTTCAGCCGAGTCAATGCTTTCTCAACAGCTGAGTAAGGAGAGGTGATGTAGACCTGATTGCTATTTGGTGTGAGGCAGCTAAATGAGATGAGGTAGAAGAAGAGATGCAGAAGACCTGAGCAGAGATCTGAAGTTTTGATCTCAGCATTTTAATGCAACAATCGCTAACAACAAAAGGCCAGATCTTGCATTTTCACGAGGCTGGTCAATAAAAGGTGTAGGTAATAGTAAATGAAAGAAAATTCTCTGATGTCTGAGCAGTCTTTGCCTTCCTTTCTGGGCTACTTATAACCTTAGTGTTCAATCAAGAGTTTCATCTGATGTGGCAAATTGTTAGCTTTCTGCTAGATAGCCCAGTGTGATCCTCTGACACAGCTCTAATTGTGTGATGTGCAAAGTGAAGGATGGTAGATGAACATTACAAAGGTAAAACTGATTTTCTAGTTAAGTTTGCTAATAGTCACTATCAACATATACCTAATTTTAATATGTGCTCTAAAAATAAAATTAAAAAAATCAACCAAACCCTTATGAAACTGGAAAGGTGGCAGAAAAGAGTTATAGTTTATTTCAGGAATGGAAGTTTGTTCAGCGCTGCAGGGTAAAGAAATTCTATATGCATAGTTTATCTCTTTTATACTAATTGTGCTGTGTATTCTGTGATGCTGTCCATGTAGACTGCAGTTGTTTCCCCTGGTTCTAAGTTTTCTGGAATTTTTACTTTACTCAAAAGGACCTCAGGACAGAAAGGAAAGTTTGTATGTAAACACCAAGGGGACTTTCTTGACTTTTAGGGTGAGCTTTGTCATGTGGACAGAAATTGCTTGTTGAAGACTGAGTGGAGATGCCTATAATGGTATTGATGAGAGAACTTTGGAGTAAGAAACGTGCTTTTGATTTCTGCTTTGCAGACAACATGTCTGCATTCTAGATATGCAGTATAAATTGTATAAAAAATGGACTACTTATATTGAGTGATGCTGACATATATCATCCAACAATCAGAAAAGTCATGTGTTTTTCTTCCCAGGAAAAATGGCATTTACAAGCATATTGCTGATTTTCTGTTGCCTTTTTTGTTTATTTAAGAAAAAAAAATTATTCTGCACTTTTGTGGAAAAAAAAAAAAAGTACCAGAGGAAAGTTATATGCCTGGTATATTTATGACACCACTTGAAATCTCCTGAATAATAATTCCAGGAGAAATGCAAGGCTAACAGAGAGCTGATGGCTGCAATGTCTGCTCAGTCATTCCTCATTTACTTGACTTGCCTTCTGTAAAACTGTACCGTTTACCCTTAATAGCAAAGCTTCATCTTTTGCACTTTTTTTTTTTTTTCCCCATCAGTGTCTAGGCTGATACTGCTAACTTGTGCTGGACTGTCCAGGGAGGTGGTGGAGTTACTGTCCCTGGAAGTGTTTAAGGGAAGATTGGATGTGGGACTTAGTGACATGGTCTAGTCTGTGTGGTGGTGTCAGGTCATAGGCTGGACTTGATGATCTCAGAGGTCTATTCCAGCCCCAATAATTCTGTGTGATTCTGTGATTCTTAATGTCAGGAACAGCCAAATTATATGTGCAGAAGGCCTTTCCATTTCCCACCACTCACCCCCAGATTGCTGGTGGTTTAGGGCCAGGTTAATATGGTGCCATGCCAGGCAGTCAGCAAGAAAACAGTAGATAATGGAAACAACCTTGAATATACCCATACCTTTGGGATGTGCAGCACAGCCCAGCATGCAAGTCATCATATGGACCCAGCTTGTTAGTGCTGGCTCCCTTCCAAATTGATAGGAATGCAGGCTGGCTCCTTCTGGCTCAGTCCTCTCTTCCTCAGTGTTTTGGATCCAGAAGGGACTTATTAACTCAAGTGCATCACCTTACAGGGCCAGGTTTTGCCTGGGATTAAGTGGAGGCTAATAGGAACTCGAAGCTCCCTGGAGTCAGCTGAAGAGTTGCCACAAGCAGCTGCACTGCTGACCTGGCTCAGAAATCTGTACATGGTTCTGCTAAAGCATCCTGCATGAACAAACCACCAGGTCTAATACCTCAGCATCTGTGGTGCACTTTATCTACCCCCCAGATAAACTATTTATAGGTACGTCAGAGCTAAATGTGTTTGCAAAGAATTGATTCACAAATAACTGATCTCCGACTCTTCTGTGCCTTCCCCTTTCTCCCTGTTCGCAGCTTGCTGGTTCACTAAAAGGGCAGTGATGGTTGAGCTGACAGCAAGCATGTGCTGACTAGGAGGCTATTAACAAATTAGTTAATAGTTTTCTACAGGCCTGTCTCTAGTTGTGTGTGCTGTGTGTTGCTTAGTTGTGTTTGAAGCATTTTGAAAGCCTGAAATGTCTAAAATTCCTGTTTGAGCTAGATATTGTCACGAGCCGTCAGCTGAGCTGTGTGATCCAAACTATTTGAAAATCGGTAAAGTCTATTCCTGTGGGGTTTGCTAAATCTGTAATGGGTAAGAATTAAAATATTCACATATTTTTTCGGATACATTTTAGTAATTTAATTACTTCAGCATCTATGATTTAGAAATTGTTCATTTAGTTAAATGAACAATCTAGTTTGTCATTTTGGTAATCTGGTAAACTGTCATGTTTTGAAATCAAATTAGAGTGTCGACAGAGAAGAGCAAACAAGAGTATTATATTACTTTCTTCAGTAATGAATAAGTGACAAAACTAGATTCTTCCATTCCTTTAATGATTTGAACTCCTCCTGTCATGTCATCATAATATAATAAAATATATTATTATAAGCATATAAAACATATAGCATGTGTTGGAGAAGAATAAAAGTGCTTATAGTTATCTTTTAAAAATTACATCCTTTTTAAAACACCATGAAAATCAGCTGGAACTTACAAGTTAATAAGTACAAAGAAAAATTTGTACTCTCTTTCTCAATACTCTTCCAGACAGTTTTCCTTTTGCCATAGGGAACATCATCTATGAAAGTGATGTGCTCATCTTTTTCTGTTCTTTCTGTACTTTTCAGGGGTTCCATGAGAGACTGAACATGGAGTTGATCATAGCAGTTTACAGTATAACTATAGTTACAGTTATACCTATAGTTCATGTCGTCTTGCTGAATCTGCTTGTGGCCTGCGCTTTCACATTTGGATGATTTTTAAGCTTTTGTAATATTAGATATTTTATACCAAAGAATATATACAATCAAAATATAATAGATGTATTTTGTAAATTAATAATGCAGATTACCTTAACTATTCCAGTAGACTCTATATATCTATTTCCTCAAAAGACATTTAAATTTTCAAAAGCATGTCTAAAAAGTATATTGAAGGTACTGAGACATTATGTTACTTTGATGATTTGATTTGCTCTGTACAATTTCTGCTTCTAGACACAGCCACGAGTTTCTTAAAAAATATAATCAATTTCAGAGAAGATGGCAAAAAATGAAAGTCAAGATTTGAGTGGGTTTTTTTTTTAATGTTCGGTCACATTTGTTGTTTGTTTGTTTGTTTTTAAACTCCAGTACAATTCTCATTAGCAGACTTTCAAACTGTTTTCCTTTTTTTTTTTTTTTTTTTGTGGATCCTTTAACTTCTAGCTGTCATTAATCATGTTTTTGAATAGAGTGTTTTGAAAGGAAGGGAGGAAAATTCAATTATATTTTAAAATACGACTCATATCCTGGTAGTATATTTTTGGTGTTTTTTTTTTTTTAGTTATGTTTAATACCATCCCATGTTGCACATTTAATATAATGCCTGTTGCTGCTTCATTCTATTTTCCCGTTCTTCCATTTTTTATGTTCTAGTCTACTTCTGTGAACATAAATTTGTCTTTCTGCAAAGCGACTTCTGTCAAAACACTTTCTTCTAGCCCCTTATCTATAGTGAGATTCTATTAGAATCCAAGGGATTGCTCTTTTAAGAATCTCATTAAGGTCTGAATAAACAATATGAAATGAAAAATCCTTCCCCAAGGCACAAAGAATGTAGAGAGTCCTGCATTACAAAGCTAGCTAGGTGGGGTAATATTAGACAGGCGGTAATGAAAACATCAGAAAGATTTAATAGCTAAAAATGTGCAACAATTAAGGTCAAGAAAATTATTTTAAATATCAAATATAATTCACAGGTGAAAAAACATAAATACATAAAATCTTTCATCATAAGTCATTGATCAGAGCATTTCTTTTTCATGGACTTTGCATCGATCTATTGAAAAATCTTACAGTAAAGACCAGACTTTAATGATCCCCACCAAAAATATACCAAATGTTGGGTTTTAATAGCTTGTTACTAAAGAAAAGCAGGTCAAACAACAACAACTTTAAACTAAGCTTTAAAACACAGCATTGAAGCTCACATGCTATAAATACTTTCAAGAAATTTACTAGTACTCATTTTACTGCCTGAAACTTGGACATACTGTAAGAAAATATTGCCAGTCATTAATCTTTGGGTAACTTCTGTAAATATTAGTATTCAAACACATGAAGATCTTGAAACAGACTGGTCTATAATTTGGTGTTTTATAAAGTTTTATCTGTGGCCAGGGCTTGCTTACTTTATTTTTTTTCCTCTCAAAATTTGTATTGCTCAGCAGATTTTATAGTGGTTCAGCAGTTTGTTGCTGGACATCTCTCCTGAGAAGTGCTTGAAAGCTCGTATGCCTGAAAAGGAGAAGGAATTACAGAGATGCCTCAAGATGGTAAAAAAGAGTATTCTCAAGAAGAGGCTCTTTAAAAATTGTTGTATCCTCTTGGTGGAGAAACTTTCAGTTGTCAAGGTCTTGAGATTCATGTATTCCTCTGGGTGGCCAAAGGCTGGTACTCTTTGGAGCAGATAGACTTGTGGTTTGTGCAAATTTTTTTCTGTTTGTTTTTCATGGAAGGCTTAGTATTTTTCTTCTTGATGCAGACCTCATTACAACTATTCGTTGCCTCTGTCACCTCCATTTAGAATCTGCTCTTCTTTCTGTACTGCATATTTGCCATAAAGACCCTGAGGGAAAACAATCTAATTTAATAGAGACTGTCCCTGAATTAAAGCTTGTAGAAAAGGTAATTAATGTTAACAAAATCCATAGCTTGTAAATAAAGATATACAGTAACTTGCTTTTGTGTGGTTTGGACAGTTAGGATTTGAATTTTAGGGTGTATTGCTGTTTGTCTACTGCCTGACAGTAACGTTAGACTTGTTACTGACTACTTAGTTCGTCTCTCAGTTATATTTTTAAGAGAAAGTTTGTTTGTTTGTGCTTGGGCTGTAACAAAGCCAAGTTAAACTGTAATGTCTTGTTAGATGTAGATGTTATTATGAACACTTGATTAGGAACACACAAAGAAGAACAAATACAAAATTCTACTTATTCTGTTAAGTATATAGTTTTGTCATAAACCTGTTTCAGGAACATTACTCTGTATTTCATGGACTGTATAATACTGGACTGTTTGCATGGCATACAGAATATCTGGATTTTTCTTAACAAGACAGAAAGCCTGCGGTCTGTATCAACAGATCACCCCTGATTTAAACGGGTGAATTAAAAAAAATAAAACATGTAGAATGATCTGTCTCTTTAGGTATATTTTTATGCCTTATAATACAGTACAGTATCAATATATTTGATTTCCAGTTAGGATGAGATGTGCTTCGTGTTTAGATCAGTCTATAACATATATGTCTTTTTCATCATACTGTACTGTTTACTGTGTGAAGTTGAGTTGCATGAATTAAATGTAAAGTGGATCCAAGAGCATGCCAAACCAAACCTATTTGTGGCATCTGACTTCCTTTTGTAATTTGTGCTTGAATTTCTGTTCTAGAAAGATAGCAAAATAGGTTTAATTTGGTTGAACTATAGAAACATCTGAAACTGAACGGTACCACACATAGAATAACAGAGAAATATAGTTGTGTGTACTTGTGAGTGAGATTTGTGAGGCTACTATGTAAAGTTTTCTACACATTTTAAGGGCTTTTCCTGTGTTTGGGAGGAACCTAATTCTGATCCTAATTCTGGAGAAGACAAAACGAGAGCCTTGTTACTAAATAAACATTCACACTGATAATTAAGTGTAATGGGCAATGTGACACTATTGTGTTACACTGAGCCACCCTAGTCCTTTCTCAGTTTTGTTGGATATATTGAAAGAGGGTTCTTGAAGTCTCATGCCAATAACTGGCCTCCATTAACAGTACTTAATTTTCATCTTTTTTTTGACATACCAAGTGGTTTCTTCCTCCACTTTAATTTTTTATTTATTAATATTACCATATTGTGATTTTGGATATAACTTGAGTACCTCATCAATGTTTTGTTTTTAAAATTAAAACCTTAGTCAGACAAATCTCATTAGGCATTATCTACGTCATTAATTTATAAACAAAATACTGCCTGTATTAAAAATAATTTTTAGTTAATGTTTAGCATAACTAAAATTATTGATAACTGTTCTATTAGTCATTTCAAAACTCTTCCTCCTTGGAAAACTCAACAGCTGATGTGGCAGAACACTGTGTAAAGATGCAGTATCTATCAGATGTTACCGAGGATGCTACACAACAGTGACAAAAACATTTGTGAAAAAAACATCGTCTCTCTTTCTGCTCCAGCAAAGCAGGCAAATATCTGTGCACTCCTTTCAGTGTACTTATTTAGGTATGTGTGAGAGCACAGTGTTTTGCACATGGCTAAATAGGAATACATTTAGTATTCAGGCGAAACAGATGAATCTTGGACTGAAATTTAGTAGCAAACATTTTGATCGAGAAGTATGCACATGACAGGGAAAACAATCCTATTCTATAATCGTAGCTAAATAATTCACTCTGCAAAGTATAAATTCAGTTCAGATTGAAGCTAATAGATATGTAGTAAACCTTTTTTCTTACAGGCTGTAGTTCATTAGTAATATGTAAAATATTTCATATCCTGTCCTTTTTATGTAACCCCTTGAATTGTTCCAAATGTCTGTGTGTTCCTTTGATTAGACTCTGTTCGGTAGGTCATTGTCAAGTTGTTTTAAATGTCAGCACTGACTCCCATGGTCCAAGTGACATCTTCTGTCTCCCTTTCAGAGATAAAACATTGCTCCAGTCACTCGCTTGGAACCAGGAGATTGCCTGCTGCAAAAAACAGGGTATCAGCATTTATTAGTACGATGTTTCTCACATGTTTAAGACAAATGAAACATTTAAAAGGAATGGGGATGGTTTGTTTGGTTGTTTCCCTTTCTTCTAAGAGACAGGAGAGTGTTTTTCTCTTTGACCCACACATACATAGACACACAGAGGTATATGCACACAGAATGTGTAAGACTTAATATTTATAAATTGGGTTTTGTCTTTAGGTTTTATTGTTGCTGGATTTTACTCAGAAATATTAGGCATAACACTGTGAAGTTGGCCATGGTTTTGAAATTAATAGTGAGTAATTTTTGGGCAGGAAGCAAAGTGACTTTATTGCTTTAGTTACAGTGTAATGTTCATATTAAATACATTTATATTTTAAAATTCTGGTTTTAAGGAGATTTTAATAGAAGCTGGAGCTGATGAGGCAAAGCAATGCAAAAAGGCTGTTCCAGATGGCATATATCCAGAGGGAGACATTTATGTATTGATAACAGTGAAAATATATGAAAAAATAAATAAGTAACAAGTATGAGACTAGTGAAGAGAATCCAGGTAAGAATACTTCAGAACTCAATTTGTTGCTTTAAGGAAGGGAGAAGCAGTACTCTCTATATGCTATAATCTGATTGCAGGGAAAGATACTGAAAATGGTAAGTGCTTCAGTCAGGTGATAGAGGAATGCAAGAATGAGTCATCAGGGCAGTTAGAGATGAAAATGCAAAGCAATATGAGAATTTTGCAAACATTGGAGAAAAGTGAGAAGATTAATTTATAATGGAAGTTAGTCTTGAGGTGATAGATATGCAAAGGTAGTTTCTACGAATCAAAACCAGAAAGGACTACAATGTGTGAGGCTTTAGTTACTGTCATGGGTAATTTGGTAGACCACTGGCATAATGGTGATTCTTCCATATGTAGGAGGGTATTTTTCTTCTCCAAGAAAAGCAAAATGTTTACATTTGACTAACTGTATTTAAAATTAATTAAAAGAAATAAGGAAAATGCTATTTAGTGTTAAAAAACTTTCCCATTCCCTTGTAATGTTGTTTCAAGTGGCAACACCAGTTTTATGAATACCTTGTAACTAGCTCAGGCAAAGGTTATAGCTAAATACTGTGTCAAGGAAAGTAGGCTCTTTAGTTAAAAGCAAATAGCAGCTGCTACCTTAGATTGTAGAAGGGGAGTTGTCTTGCAAAATGCCTAATTATAGTGCTGTGTGTTTGCTCTCCCTTCAGCATGATGCAACTTCTGTTCAAACTCTTTACTCTGAAGTTTCTTTTCATTTTGTTATTTACTTTTTATACCAGTAATATTTGATATTTTGGTTTAGGACTTTTTTCCCTCTATCCTATAGAGAGTCTACAGTGTCATGCCATCGGCACAGTGCACCAAGGGGGACTTTATTTTTAGCCAGAAAAGCCTCTCTGGGAGTACTCCTGTGAGCATGGAGGGTTTCATAAATTGCAGATTAATTAAAAATACCCTGCTTGGGAATATAGATGCACTACCTTGTACTTTGCAATTTTCATCAGCCTCATCCTACCCAGCATTGCAGCACCCTCATGCTGACTCTGCTGACCAGAGTATTGGCCATTGTTGGGCCGACTGATTCTCCTTTGAAATTCAAAATTAGAGGTAGCACGGAATTTCTGTAACCATAGTTTGAAAGCAACAGATTAATTTTGTTCTGCAGTGGGAAGTAGGTTCACTTTGTAATGTTACAAATTTTCAAGAAAAAAATATCCTGAATTAAAGTAGGCTGATTATAACTTAGAGCTTAAAAAATGCAGAAAGAGTAACAATTTTGCTTTTCATGAAGTTAAAACAAGTCTACTTTTGTAAGGAAAATTATTATGAGATGGTAGAGACATGGTTCAGTGGCTGTATCATTGCCGTCTTATCAATTTTCTGAAAGTGGTATCCATCTGTCAACTGATTTATTTTCCCTTATTAAAATCACACATGATGTAAAAATGCACCAACATATATCTCAAATTTAGACCTTTAAAAACATTTCTAGTGTATTTGCTCTCTCTCTGCAGTTAGAAAATGTTATCTTTGTGTTACCTTAGTGTACTGTGTAGGATACATTATATAGTATATCAATATTTAAGCATATTTTGTTTATCTTAATGATAAACATGAAATGCAACAAAGTTTAGTTGCTGTAGTCTCTACAGAAAATGAATAATTTGAAAAACCCTTCTGAACAGTAGGGCAACAAGCTGACTTAATACTTGTGGGATTTTGAAATGAAATTTTTTGAAGGACATGAATAGAAGCAATGTGCCTGAGTGATGCTGCAGTTGACAACTCTATCTGCACTGGAGATGGCTAAGTTGCCCAGGGTGCGCTGTCCTCTCTGACTGAGCTGTCTGGACAGGAAATGGGGCTCTGCTCTGCTTGGGAGCTACTTCTGGAGCAGCCACAGTGAGCAGGTAGGGAAAGAAAAAAGTAGAATAATAAACAAAAGCAGCATGGAATATCTTAGATTTTTTTCTTCCCCTCCCCCCCCCTCCCCCCCCCTCTATGTTTTGTGATTGTTTACTTAAATAGAGCTGGTTTCTAGAGGATATCTTCATTATCAAGGTGTGTTGGATATGGCTTTCAGTTTACAGTAATAGAAGCTGCAGGGTCTAAATTATTATGCTTCATTGTCTGACAAAGATGATGCAACCCTCTGAAAAGAACTTGGTAATGTAGGCTTGTAATTTCAGATTTTCACACATTTTTCACTCTGTATTTTAGTAGAAATCTAATCTACCCACTCATTGCTTTAGGGTAATAGCTTGTAATACAGTATGGTGTCAAAAATGTCAGACTTAATGAAAAAAAGGGGGTAAATCATAAGTGTTCACTGAAATAACTTGTTTCAATATTTTTTTTTTCCACAAATCTGTGAATTCTCTGTGGTAGGCTTTGTGGAATACATATTCATTAAATCTGAAATAAACAGGGAAAACTGTACTGGCATGGAACTCTTCAATATCTAATGTATGTATTAAAACTATAAATCCATGAAATCCATATTTTTAAGAAATTATTAACATATAATCTAAAAGCAAAAATAGAGTTTTACACTATACATGTATCTATCTTGCTATAGCTTTTTGAGACCTCTACTTGAGCTTTTTTAAAATAAAAAACTGAAAACTTTTGCAATCTATTGGACAAAGTGGTCAAATTCTTTAATTTAAAATTTCTGTTCTGAAGTTAAAAGGAGAAAAGCAAATTCTACAGTATTCATGCTATCTAATTGCAACAAATAGTTTAATTACCTGACTCACTCATGTATGACAACCGCTGAAATCTCATAGGTAATTTGATAGTACATACAAGATGAAACACCTGCATGTCAATACTTTGGTCCATTTGCATAACTCCCTCAAACAGGGAGGCAATGGAAAATCTGCAACAATAATTTAACATATCTTTATGTGTTCACTGCAGCCCTTCCATCTCTTCCATTAGTATTTGTTTTGTTTTTCTCCTTCATGCTACAGCAGTAATGCTGATGATGCAACCCCAGATAGTCATTTCTATGTAATAGCTTTGGGCATGAAATGCTTGATTTGCATTCCTGAGCTGGCTTTGCTCCCCAGGTCTGCATGTGTGAAATGTGTAGTTTTCTTAAACTTTAAGGATGTTGGTAATGCCCAGAGTTAAAAAGGAATCAGTAGTGCAGACATAGTGGAATTGAAGGCAGGAGTAAGAAACTTTTTGCTCAAAAGAACAGATGCATTTGATACAGTTCTTGGATGTTTGCTTTAGTAAAAGGGCAAGAGCATAAAACAAGAAAAGAAACGGAATATTCTTAGTCTATCCTACCATATAAAAAGCCATTACAAAAACTGTACACAATAATAAAGAACACATTTTTCCTCTTGACAAAGACTGTCTGAACCCATGATATCTTTCTTCTTAGTTATTTGGGGAGTAAATGTAGGAGAAGGAAATGCAGAAGGAAAAAGGTAGAAGGAAAAATGGTTATATGCCAGTGTAGTTTAAGCCTATCTAGCCAGCAACAAAGCAACCATGCAGCTGCTTGCTCACTCCTACCCTCCTCCAGGGGGATGAGAGGATATAAAAAACAACCAACCAACAAACAAAACCCACAAACTCCCCCCCCCCCCCCAAAAAAAAAACCCAAAACAAAACGCTACAACAAAACCCCAAAACAAAACGCTACAACAACCAACCAAACAACCCCCCCCAAAAAAAAAACCCAAACCCCCAACAAAACAACAAAAGGCTTGAGGGCTGAGACCAAGGGCAGGGAAGGCTCACTCACCAGTGACGGGCATGAGCAAAAGACAGACTTGACTTAGAGAAACAAAATTGATTTAATTTAAATAAAACCACCACCAGTTTACCAATTGAAGTAAGACAGTGATAAATACAACCGGATCTTAAGTCCACCTTTCTCTCACCCTTCCCTTCTTTCCAGACCCAGCTCTGCTACCTTTTTCCTGCTAGTGGTGCATGGAGACAGGGAATAGGGTTTGTGGTCAGTCCATCCATGTTGTTTCTACTCCTATTTCCTAAATGAGGGGAATCTCACAGTCTTCTCCTGCTGCAATGTGGTGTTCCTCCCACAGAAAACAGTCTTCCATGAACTGCTCCTTCCAGTGTGGGACCCTTCCATGGGTTGTAGTCCTAATAAAGGAGTGCTCCAGCACAAGCTTCTCTCAATAGGGCCGAGTACAGGGACGCTATCACTTCCCCACTCCTGGTCACACCATTCCCGATACAGGCCAGGACGCTGTTGGCCTTCTTGGACACCTGAAAGGAATGCTGACTCATGTTCAGCTGACTAACAACCAACACCCCCAGATCCTTTTAGCCAGGCAACTTTCCAGCCACTCTGCCCCAGGCCTGTAGCACTGAATGGGGTTGTTTTGACCCAAGTGCAGGACCCAGCACTTGGCCTTGTTAAACACCATACAGTTGACCCCAGCCCATCAATCCAGCCTGTCCAGGTCTCTTTGCAAAGCCTTCCTACCCTCAAGCAGATCAACAATTCCACCCAGTTTAGTGTCATCTGCAAACTTACTGAGGCTGCACTTAATTCCTTTGTCCAGATCATTGATAAAGATATTAAAGAGAACTGGCCCCAATGCTGAGCCCTGTGGAATACCACTAGTGACTGGCCACCAACTGTGTTTAACTTCATCACCAGTCTTTGAGCCCAAATATCCAGCCAGCTCTTAACACAGCAAGTCATCCACCCATCAAATGTTAAGATGGAATTTTTGTGCTTTAACTATTTTGTTGTTCAGAAGAAATCTGAAATTAAGTTGGCAGGGGTACAAGTATTCAAAACCTGAGGTAATAACTGATTTTTCGTCCTTAAAAGAAAAAAAGAACACAACAGCAATAACAACAACAAAAACTCAAACCAAAAAACTCAAACAAAACCAACATGCAATCAACTAGAAGGAATCAAGAAAATTGGTATTATGTTTGTATACTAAATAAGTTTCCTTTAAAATGTGGAATCAAATGCAAATTGATGATGTGGTGTCCCCAAGGGATCAGTGTCGGGCCCCATCCTGTTTAATATCTTTATTGATGATCTGGATGAGGAGATAAAGTCTGCCATTAGTAAGTTTGCAGACAACACCAAGTTGGGAGCAGCTGTCAATCTGTTGGAGGGTAGGAGGACTTTGCAGAGGGACCTTGACAGGCTGGATAGATGGGCACAGTTCAACATGATGGCATTTAACAAGTCCAAGTGCTGGGTTCTGCGCTTTGGCCACAGCAACCCCATGCAGTGCTACAGGCTGGAGTCGGAATGTCTGGAGAGCAGTCAGGCAGAGAGGGATCTGGGGGTTGACAGCTGGCTGAACATGAGCCAGCAGTGTGCCCAGGTGGCCAAGAAGGCCAATGGCATCCTGGCCTGCATCAGAAATAGAGTGGTCAGCAAGAGCAGGGAAGTCATTGTTCCCCTATACTCAACATTGGTTAGACCACACCTTGAGTACTGTGTCCAGTTCCGGGCTCCTCAATTGAAGAAGGACATTGAAATATTTGAATGTGCCCAGAGAAAGACAGCAAGGCTGGTGAGAGGTCTCGAGCACAAGCCCTGTGAGGAGAGGTTGAGGCAGCTGGGGTTGTTTAGCCTGGAGGAGGCTCAGGGGAGATCTTATTGCTGAAAGGAGGTTGTAGCCAGGTGGGGGTTGGTCTCTTCTCCCAGGCAACCAGTGGCAGAACAAGAAGACACAGTCTCAAGCTGCACCAGGGAAGTTTAGGCTCAAGGTGAGAAGAAAGTTCTTCACAGAAAGAGTAAATGGTCATTGGAATGGGCTGCCCAGGGAGGCGGTGGAGTCACTGTCCCTGCAGGTGTTCAAAAAAGATTGGATGTGGCACTTGGAGCCATGGTTTAGTTGTCAGGAGGTGTTAGGTAATAGGTAATAGGTTTGACTTGATGATCTCTGAGGTCTTTTCCAACCTGATTGATGCTGTGATACTGTAATGCCGTTCTCTCATATTTCTGAAATGCCTCTTTGAATGGCATAGATGTTTTCTATTGATAATAATGTTAAAAATATATTTTAGAGTTAATTTCTTGCAGAGGGCTAGGGTTTGTTGTTAGATTTTAATTACAGTTTTTGGATGAAAAGGAGGGTTATTTTGCTTTCTAATGTATAAAATAAATATCCAAGGAGAATGTAGGCTCAGTTTTTAAAATTAAATTATATGAAATGGTTCAACTTTATATATAGTCATGTCTACAAGATGTCATTTAAGGCTACTTAGAATGCACTTTAGGAATACTAATGTACTACACAGAACTGCCTGATTTCAAACACAGTGGCTCCTAAATGCTGTGTTCTTTTCACTATGCACAGCGCATAAAATGCTGAATTTTAAAATTATAATGAATACATTTTGAGTATTAAATATACTCTTCTAGCATATTAATATTATGCTGTGGATATGTTCTGGAGGATAACAGTTAAATATTTGAATTTTTAATTTGGTTCAATGGTAATCACTGAGTGGAAGATTTTTGAGGCGAATATAAAATGTTGAGATGCCTTTGTGTATTCTGCGATGCTGGAGGCTTTGTCAGGGTATTCTCTTACACCAGCACTTCCTATCAGTTTCCTCCTGCAAATGTGTAGGCCTTTAGGACATCTTGTGATGGCAGAAGATAGTTTTAAAGATAGGCTGTCTGAGAGATGTTACATGAAACTTTGAGAAATGTTACCACTAATTAAATCAATAATTAAATCTAGTGTTTTTTTTTTTTTAATTAGTTTTCTCCTAATAATTTCCAGGATACTGCTCATTTACCAAATTAAAACAAAACAAACCAAACCCAAAACCAACCCAACACCCCCCCCAAAAAAAAAAAAAAAAACAAAACCACAAACCCAAACAAACCACAGACATACTCAGGTGCTTTTCACTTTCAAGGATAAATGGCTTTGTAACTTGTGGGATAAAGGCCAAAATTCCTTTCTCTTTCTCAAGTCATCACTTGTCTCATCTAGAAGAAAAAAAAGCTATCCTACCTGTGAAGAAACATAGTGCTAATCAGTAATTTCTCTGTTCCATTATAACCATTTCATATATTTTCTTAAATTGTGTTTAAATTTAATTTTTTGACTAGGCAAATATACATAGCTCTTAAAAACTTCTATTTTTAAAGTGCTTGGGGTTTTATTCTAGAACATATCTATATCTATATATCTATATCATATCTATATCTATCTATATCTATCTATATCTGTATCTATATCTATATATAAGGAGTCTTACTCTGTAACACATCTATGAACACAAATAGACAGAACTTCACTCAGAGGATGTTTTTTTTTCCCCCACCATATTTTGTATGGATTTTCATTCTCTGTGACCCATGCATACTGGTTAACAAGGATTTGGCTGAGATAAAAAAAATGAAAGGTATTAGAAGAATGTATACAGGACAAGGGTTATAGCGAAACCTCTTTAAACTTCTGAAGGATTAAGAATGAAGAAGAAATACAAATCCTAAGAAGATTTCATCCCAACTTTTCCTTTCTATGAGACCATTGTAGAAGAATTTCAAAGTGATGCTTCAGTCTTATGGCTGCCCTCTAATCTCCTAAACATTAATCTTGAACATTTATGTCTCTTTCTAAAATGAAGTATTGGTGCTATTTTGCTTAATAAAGAAATTGTTTGGATGTTTTCTTCTGGTTTTAGATAATTTAGAAATAGCATGTTCTAGCTCCTCTCTTCCTGTCCTTAAGTCTGCATAAAAATAAAAGCAGAGCAATTTTAAATTGAAAACTCTTGAACATGTTGGCTTTTTTTAATATTTATTTTCTCTGTCCAATCTACTATCCTTTTTCTCTTTTGTCTTTTCATTCTTTTCCTCTTTCATATCCTACAGGTCAAGGTACATTAGAATGTCTACTGTTTACTTGCTTAGAAGCATCACTGAGAAAATCCTGAATACTTGTTGAGTCAGATTAAAGATTGTTTTAGTGAGGCTACAGTAGCCTGAGGTCAGCTCCTGCCAATGAGATATATGGGGTAGCTCTTCTGAGTTGACTGCATACTCTCATTAAACCTGCTGTGCTGACACAGTGTCAGGGACAGAATCTAAATGTGGATGTGTGAGAGCCACCACAGCTGTTTTTTGTCTGAACATTCACAATTCAGCTAACCCCTGGGTTTCTCTCCTACACTCATGAAGAGTCTGGGCTGCATTCACAGAGCACTGCAGAGAAGGTGTGAGGCATTGCAGTTATTAGGCGAATAGTTCCTTGCTTGGGGTCCTGTACGGAAAAGCTTCACATTGTACACTTTCTTGTGTTAGCTAGCAGGTTTCTCTGTTCTTACATAATCAGAGTAATTAATCAGCTACCCACTTCAGAGTTTTAAGTATCTCTCCTGTGGTTTAGACATATTTAAAAAAATCAGAACTACCATAGGAACAAAGTGCCAAGAACAAATAAGTGTCACATCAGTAGTCATCATCATCATCATCATCATCATCTACAAATAAACAGTTTCAAAATTTTGTGAAAGCATTTTTGAGGGGGGTACTAAAGTCAATAGCATGTGACCGACGGTAAGAGATGACTCTAACAGAAGGACATAGAATTATACATCTCATTTTACCAGTAATAATATCTGTGAGAGAATTCATCCAAAATGTTGTATTCTATGTTTTGGATTCAGTCTGGAATAGCCATTTTGTAGAATTAGCATGGTGTACAGAGAATACAGTTACTTCAAAGAAAAGTCCCTTTTTAATAGCAGTCCTCAAAATCAAACTCAGTACTTGAACCACTTAAGTTTCAAACTACACTCACTCTCCCTCCCCTTCCCCCCCTGCAATTAATAGTTTTCTGGGGTTTTTGGTTGGGTTTATTTGGGAGGAGGGATGTGTGTTTGGATTTTTTTTTCTTTTTTGGAAGGGGGAGAGGAGGGGAGGCTTAGAGAGAAGTCTTGAATTGGCTTTGTGTAGGAAGGAAATTATAACCCTTGATATAGTTAAGCCAACTGTCTGTCTGGCATTCATACCAACGATTAACATTTCTATTTGCTACAAAATAATTGTGCTACTTGTAGTAAACAAAATTTTTGCTGGGTACATCTCCAAACTAAGTGCAATAGATATTATAGTGGAAAGCTGCATTTATTTTGCATTCCCAAATTTGACATGAGAAGTATTTATAATAGTTAAACATCAAAATGATTACTGAAGCTGCACGTTCTAATCTTGTTTTTCCCCATAGACTTGTATCAATAGAAAATCCCATGGATATCTATCAAAATAAAACTTTCAAGGACATAACTCATTATCAACCAAGAGTGTTTATAGCCTTTGGATAGTTTACAGTCATTTGGATCTGCAGTATTAATTCTGCATTACCCAACATCATACATATATTATTTAATATATACCAATCAGCTCTCAAAGAGAATTCTTTGTTCTCCCCAGCTTCTCATTTTCTCTGAAAATAAAGCTTTGCAGAGAAAGTCTTTGAGATAAAACAAAACAATTATTTAAGAAAACTGTTGCCAGGTAGGGTCAAAAATGTCTTCAGGCTAACAATATTGATTAGTGGTTTTAAAGTTTGATAGGGGATAGTTTAGCTTTTTTTTTTTCCCCTTCAGGATTTGAGAATTTTTTTGCAAAATGCTTCAGTTTAACATGACAGCCACATTATTAATTAAGATAAATTGGAAAGAGTGACTTCAACTGACTGCTAGATGCGTAATTTATTAATTTATATACAGTATAAATACTTCTGAGTTTATGCTGAAGGAATTAATAATCATAGGAACAATATCACTGAACTTTCATATCAAGGAGACATGGTAATACTTTATTACATTTGAATTAATGTGCAAATTTCACATCCTTATTCTGTTCTATGCTTATTACAAGTCAGAGAGAAAACTGATAGCATTACAGAATTAGAAGCAGGAGAGTACAAATCTGAAAAAAAATTACACACCATCTACAAAGATCACCTTTCAGTTTTTGGTTGTGGAATATGAGCAGTAGAAGGAAACCTAACATTATTATCTTTGGTTGGATGCCTGATGATTAAAAATGAAAAACAAAACAAAACCACCAAACCCAAATGTTCCATGAATGGGCAATATTTATACTTTTTTGAGCACCTACATCTCACATACTTTTCTGTGTATAGAGGAGGAAATTAATATTTTGACACACATGCTCAGTTGATAATGATAATGGGGAAAATTAGCATCATTTTTGTTATGTTTTGCATTCTCAGATATTCGACTCTGTAGTCGTTGAATATTCTAATGAATTCTAGTTGTTAATTTCTACTGTCCAGATTTCAATAAATGACTTTTACTTTGCCCATCTATTGATTACTTCTCCAGCTCGATCTTATGTAGATACAGAACATATTGAAGGCAGACATCACCTGGGCTTCTGTTCTGTATTTTGTTATGTTACTATTTTTCTCACCTTTGATGTCACACAACTTTTTACGTGCTGATTTTGTGTATTGTGCCTCTAGGCTTTCAAATATAGTCACGCTGGTGCTGCGTGATACACCCATGGCCACACGCTGTTCACTGAAGTCACTAATGACTACCAGAACATTCCTAAGAGTTATGAATTGTTAGTGATCAGAAAGAATTAAATACATAGTGGTATGCTGAAAGTCTGCTTTTCAAGGGTGATATGTGTATTATTTCTCCAACTGTTTTATGATGGATGGATGGATTTTGTATCAGGACTTCCATATCAAGTTCCTTAAATCCCCATTGTGAGGAATCTGTATGCAATCTTTATCATTGCAAAAGACTGAAAAATGCTCCCTTTGTCATCCTATCAGGTGGATTTTTCTTACTAAATACCCTTTCTGCTCTAGAATATGACTTTTACTTTTCTTCCTATTGTACTATGATTTTATTCTGCTTCCATACATAGTGATCTTTCTCTGTAGACCCAGTACTTGTATTCCAACCATGTTCAGTATTGTATTTTAGCTATCCTGCTTGTTTAGTATTAATGAAGTCCTTGCATGGAGTGTAATTACAACAGTTTTATGTGAAGTATGTGAGTCTTCAAGAACAGCAAATACAAATGTTTGTTACTTGTTCATATCTTAATTTTCCTCAGATTTACAGTATTATAACTTACACAGAAATCAAGAGTTCAAAAATTTTAAAGATAATTTTAAAAATACAAAGTTGTTAATAAAGAATAAGGTATGGGATTTTTTGTTGTTGTGGGATTTTTTTTTAGTTATTTGTTTCTTCGGTTGTTTTTTTTTTTCCCCTTTAAATTAATGTAAGTTTGAAGGGAAAAAAAGTCTATTAAAAAATTCTAAAAAATAATAGAAGTCTTTAGATGACACAAGAACAATTTTTTTTTTTAAAGTAAACTTAATTCCTGACACAAGTCCAAGTTCAGTCATGTCATGTTATGGAAAGAAAGAATAAAAACAATTTTATAACAGACTCCTGTAGATTTATATTATTATAAATTGCACACAGTGGGGAAAAAGCTAGTTACGTGAGCAAGAATTCAATGAATACAGTTTAATATTTTTCTCCCATTCTGTGCTTATGAACAAAACAAACAAAAGGTAAAAAAAAAAAAAAATCAAACCTCTGAGCAAAGCAAAATACTCCATGCATATCAACTGGCATGAATCATGCTGAACTAGGTAAGATGAGACTGAAAATTCAGGAACTCTGACTTCTACTCATATCTGACAATCTGCTTGTTTCACCTGATCCTCAGGTTCAAGGGTCTGTTACAAAAGCTCATATAAAGCCAAGAAAGAAGTAGAAGCATTGAGATGGCAGCAGTCAATTGCAGTCAGCCAAGTTAAGGAGCCAGGAGATGTGCACAGGATGATGTTGTTGCATGACTCACTCAATCCTAACTTTCTTAAATCATGAATGTCTATGGAATTAAAAAGAAAAAAACAACAAACAAAAGCATCTAATAGACCTTTCAACCCTCATCTAGTATCAACAATGCTTGACATTTTATGGTACTTCAACTCTTCCTATCTTCTTCTTATGATAGGTTCATTCTCCTTATTCTTTCTACTAATCATAGAATACCAGGCTAGAAGGGACATCAAGGATCACCCCGTCCAAACTTTCTTGGGAAAAGCACTGTCTAGACAAGATGGCCCAGCACCCTGTCCAGATGAATCATAAAACTGTCCAACGTTGGGGACCCCAGCACTTCCCTGGGGAGATTTTTCTAATGGCTGATTGTTCTCACTGTGAACAATTTTCCTGTAGTGTCCAACCAGAATCTCCGCAGGAATATCTTGTGCCTATTACCCTTCCTCTCTTCCATGTGATTCCTTTCAAAAAAGGAGTCTTCATCTTGCAGCCACCCTTTAAATACTGGAATGTGGCAATAAGGTCTTCTCTAAGCCTTCTTTACTCAAGGTTTTGCTCTTCACAGTCATTTGATCATCTTTGTGATTATGTTATTATTGTTGTGATAGTACTATTTTATAATGACAAAGGGGATGGTTTTATTTTTTGTTTAGATCCATAGTTTTGACTGAGTCTTCAGCAAAATGGTATAAAAACTTTCTGTTGGTTTATGTTGTATTAGAATTACTCATTTTGTTCTGCTGAATATATTGAAGCTGTGGCCATCAGATTTATATGAGATTATTGAAATAAAGTTTATAATTTCTAAATAAGAGCAAATGGAAAGGAAATTATTTTTATTTGTTGTCTGCAGTACCACTTTAGTCTTATATTTGAGAGCCTATATTTCTGAAGAACAAATATGTTAAAACTTCAAACTAAATGCCAAATGCCAAGAAAAATACCACTTGGGGAAAGAGCAAAAAAAAAATTTAAAGGACCTTCTAGATGCCTTCCGATAGGGATCCTACAAGAAGGCTGGAGAAGGACATTACATAAGGTGTGCAGCAATAAGATGAGGGGGAAAGGTTTTAAGATGAGGAAGAGTAGGTTTAGACTGGATCTTAGCAAGGAGTTCTTCAGTACAAGTGTTGTGAGACTCTGGAATAAGTTGCCCAGCGAGGTGGTGGATGCCTCCTCCCTGGGAATGTTCAAGGCCAGGTTGGATGAGGCCTTGGGCAGCTGAGACTAGTAGAGAAGCATCCCTGCCCATTGCAGGGAGGTTGGAGTAGATGACATCTAAGGTCCCTTCCAACCTAAGCCATTCTATGATTCTATGCTTATAAGAGCACTTTAAAAGAAAAATGAAAACAAAACACAAAGAAATATCACAAGTCTTCTCCATTTCTTAATAGAGAGATACAATGATAAAATATGTTCCTAAAATTTCTATAACACACAAGACAGTTTTTGTATTAAAATTTTTAGAATTATTTCATATTTTGGAGTTTATCTTTAATTCTTTTTTTCAGTTGTAAAGGATTTGAAATTATAGCCTAAACTTCTAATTCTTCTTCAATAAGTTCTGTATTACTTTTAGATAGGTAATCACAGGAGCAATTAAGGGTGTTGTGCTGAGGTTCCTTTATTGCAGATGCGAAGTTCTGATTGCTGTTTTGTAATTACTGCATAATTCTAACCACCCAGATAAGTTGTATGGTGTGCTTCAAAGAAGTGAAAACCCCTTTCAAGTTCAAATAAGTAATTAATAATTCAGATTGCTTTGTTATTTAGTCTCAGATCTATTCCTTGTTATGTTGCCTTTTTTGTGAAGCTAATGGAGAATTTGTCGTGTCATACAATTGGTTAAATTGTTACAGAAAATTGGATAACAGTGCTGATTAAAACATTGGAACTAGAATTCATTGAAATATGCAAAAAGCTTTAAATGATTACAGTGGCAATGCCAACTTCAGGATTTTTGTTTTTGAAGTCTTTCAAGTCTGACTTTGCAGAACAGATTGTGAATCCCTGGCCCATTACACACCTGCAGAGATTTTGGTGTTTTATTTCTCTTGGGTGAAACAGCAGAAGCCCAAACCATGTTAATCACTGTCAGAACCAGTTGTATAAAATGCCAAAATGCAATGAACCAGGAATTTTATAATAAATATGACAATACAGTTTCAAGTGTTCTTTTGTTAGGCTTGCAATTTGTTGTAATTTATCACTTATGACGGTACTGGAGGGGAAAAATATCTGGAACCTCCAAGTGATCTTTTCACTTGGAAGAAATAGTCCTGTATTTGTATACTGTTTTAAAGATGAAAGAGCAGAAAGAGAGGGGCTGCTGTGAGATGTACGACACGTGCATTTTAAGTATGTGCAATTAAACCACACTACAATTTGCTGTTAATATCTACTTTATTATACTTTATTCATGGAAACTACTTGAGACAAAATAGAATTAGTTACATCTTGTTTATAGGAAGGGGCCTATATTCTATTATCTTTCCACACAATATTCTTAGTTTTAGTGTATGAGAATACTGAACATGTATATTATAGAAATTACACTAATAAAAGTTGAAAAAATAAATACCTCTCAGCTAGGTAAACAAAATCTGCTGTGTTTTGTTGTTTCCATATTCATACTGCTCTCTATGAGTGATTTTTAATTTTTTTTAAATTTTTTTTACTCAAGTGTGATCTCTTTAGTTTTCAAGCAGATTTGCAGCACTTTTTGTTCAGATGTCTTTTCTGGAAAAGAAGCTGCTCTATTTCAGCTGCTTGTAGCAATGCTCTTCCAGAACAGTATTGCTTTTCCACTATATGGCCTTTTATGCAAGTACAGTTCTTATCCTCTAGATCAGTGAATTCCGAAGTTACTGCTTCACTTATCCAGGACTGACTGGTTCCTCTCAAGTAGATATAAATGAAAATACAGATACAGAATTCTAACAAAATTTAAAGATTCAGGTTCTGAACTTTAAGCTGCACATATTTACAGGTAATTAACTTTTAGCACAAGAGTAAGGTAGTTTACTCCACTGAAGCTATATCTGAAATTAAACACCTAAGTAATGCTTTGAAGAATTGAATTTCTAATCTACTTCTTCCCATGTCTTTGCCATTGTTTGTTTGCAACAGATTTCAGAGGTACCTTGTAGGCAGCTGTTGAAGGTTCTTGCTTTGTACCTACAGGAAATTTTCACTGCTTCAAGCATAGTGTTAGTGGAACTGCTGACCACAGAAAAATTGCCTCTGACTATGTCTTTGTTTGTTCTTCCTCCTGCTCTTGACAGTTTTTTCCATCACCTAGCTGTATTATATTCTGACAGAATCCTTCTGATGGTTAGACACTGAACCAGATTATTTGCAATTTAAATGCAAGGGTATAACAGTATTTCAAAGGTAGTTGTAGCTCCTGTTCTCAAAGAGGTGATCACTTATACGTTTTCTAAAATAATAATAATAATAAAAATCAGTTGAGAATATTGAAGGAATTATAATAGGGTACAAATATGCCTTAGAGTACACTTGATCTCCTTGGAAGGGGATCAGAAGAAGAAAAAAATCCTCAAATACAGCCCTAAAAGATATTATCAAGTTGGATCATTTTCTCGATATTTTTTTCTAGGATCCTCTTCCCAGTCTGTAGTACAACAGCTGATGTATTTCTCTGCAAGACCAATAAAAAGAGGTTTGGTATTTGTTCAAACTAACTACAATTTGTCAAACTGTTCATTTCCACACACAATATCCCAAACACAACTTTGAAATGGATATAGATGATTTCCTGCATCCTGAGATGACTGAGAAGAATATGGTCTCTTGGTAGGGTGGTAGAATAAGTGCCCATATCTATCATAATTCCCAGTGGATCTGTGTAGCAATATAGTAGGATGCATCACTCTTCAAAAACTCAGAAAAGTCTTTCATATGAAACCATAATATTATTGGCGGTACAGAATTTCTTGCAGGAAATCATCTGAAATCACTGATGACTATATCGGCAAGAGTATGCATTGTGAACTTTTCTGCCAAGTCCAAACTCTGAAATTTAAATCAATAAGCAATGTAGGTTGATCTTAGAAGCACCTTTTTAGCCTCAGTTGCTGTATTGGATATGTACAACTTCTAAAAGTATTTCTTTGTATTAGAATACTCCATTTGGATTACTTTCTAACAACCCTATTTTGTAATACAACAGAGTGACAAGAAATGTATGTCACACTCTGTTCTTGAGAAATTTTCTACTCATTAAAAGATAGCACTCCTGGACTTCAGTTTCCCAAACTTGTTTTCCAGAGTTTTGAATTTTTCTAATTTCTGAACTTCCTCAAGGGATAGAAGCAGATTCTTCTTGAGAAATTGGAGTTAAGTGCTTAACTTCTCTACCTCACATCCTAGAGGAACCAGTCTCTGTTCACTAAGGAAAGAACCACGAAAGGCCCACCATTGCTAAGGATCTGTCTCTCACTTTCAAGTAGAGGCACATTATTTTCATCCAGTTGACCCTTTCAGTCTGACCAAATATTATGGCTTTTGAATATCTTTGTGAGAGACAAGTACTCTCTAAGCCTATAAGTTATTACCAAATGTATCTGTATTTGCTCAAAACAAGCAACGTTTTGATTTTAGGAAGCTCTCACATACAAAAACATTTCCTCTACTCCTTTATCCTACAACAGTGAGACCTGCTCATCAAACCAGTGAAAGTAAATTGCTTCAGTGTTGCTTCACTGGAAATGTTCTGTCCTAACAGAATAATAAGGTTGTCCTTTCAATTATTACATGACTATATGTTTTAGTAGGGCAGCTTTTATGTGATTTCTTCTATAGCTCAAGATTTTTCTCTGAAGTAGATATCTGCTGAATGAACTCATATATATACTAAACCAATTTTTCAGGTAGTTAAAGCAGTTTCCACAAAGCAAACATTTCATTTATTTGTTTTTAAAGCTCCCAATAGGACTTGAAGTCTGAAAGGAAACAGAGCAAGGATAGGTAAAATAAATGTGAAACTTCTGCAGTAAATATGTTTTCATCTTATGTTGCAGATGAGCCTGGTCTCTTGATAATGAAGTCCTGCCATTTCTTCTCTTAACACCTCTGAAGACTTCCCATTCAGTAGCAATCTGTGATGCTGGTGAGACAGGGCATGCTTAATTTCGATACCAGTGTCAAGGCTGCTTTGTGTTCCCAGCTTGCCAATAGTATGTTGGTAACAAATAATTCCAAAGTGTAGATAAATTAAGCCTTTATGTATAAAAAGGTCACTTGTTTACAATACATTATATAAAAATAGAATTGATTTAATTTATTCTGAGTGAAATAAGGAATGAGTCACCCAACTGAAGATCAATTTGAATATATCCCTAATTGTATTAGCATTTTAAGAATTCCGACTATTTAATATGATATTAAAGTGATTATTAAAATACCATTTTTCATTTTAACCACATATCTTAACTACTGTTAATGTTCAGTTTTCTCATATGCACTTGAGTTTGGGGTTATATACCTAAAAGAGTATTACTGAGCCATGACAAAAGGACTCTGGTGCCCTTCACAGGCCACTCGCTTCTGATAGTCTCACTTTATCTTCAGTGCTTATGTACAAAGAAAGATCACATAAATGTGGTACTATTGACAGATGCTTTGGCTATTGTGAAGGAATGTTTGGGCCTAGGTTGGTACTGCAGCAGACAGGAGGGGAAGATTCCTATTTAATGAGGGCTGAGACGCATGACTCTCTTTACTTTTTCTGAGGTGATTATTTTACTTTGGCTTTCTTCTCACAAACCCAAATAACTTTACATACATGGCCTCACTTCTATAATTAATTACTACTTTTTGAACCAGCCTGTGCAACCTTTCTTCAGTAATAATGGTGGAGTGTCTGGTTATGCTAATCTTACATTGTTTTTCTTCTTTCAAGAGAGTTCATAACATGCAGAGTTGTAGCCCAGGGTTTGATACAGAGAGTGCCTTACTGGTTGCTGTCAAGCAAAGGCAAGGTGGGAGCATCTTGCCAAGATATAATCAAGGCACTAGGGTAACTGAAGTGAAAAAAAATGTAAGTAGAAAGCCTTTGAACTAATTGACCACAATATATTTAGGTTAGGTATGTATCATCTAGCATTATATGAGAGACTGGACTTCAGATGTGCTTACTTTTTGTCGCTGCTAATCCTTCACCACGCATTTGTTTTAATAAATACGTTCTTGGTGTAGATAAATTGCAAAACCTAACTATACATCTGCATAGACACTGGGGCACTGTTGGCAGCTCAAGTCTACCCAGTTTTGGTGTTTTTAAGGAATACTCGGCAGTGCATGGTAAGGATAATTTCATCTGGTTTTGGGTGAAAAAATGGAAACCATCATTACGGCTTCGTGATCAAGAAGAAACAGGAATGTATTAAATATACCCTCAAGACACTTTATAATTAGAAATAAAAAGTAAATAATAAAATTAAATAAATAAAAGGAGAAAAGAAGTGGTTAATGCAAAGCAAAACCAAACTTTGCCTGTCAGGTTCTGGGTAAAGCAAAAACTGAACAATATACATAGGTTATAAAATAGATGATATAAACAACTTACAACCTTGAGCTAAAAGTAGAGCAAGCAAAAATCCCTATTCTTTAGATATTAAGTGTTGAGTAGATAATATATTAAAGCTATCAATCAGGGATTTTTTTTTAATGTATTTTCTCCCTTACGCCCCCTTGACACTCTATAATAATGAACAACTTAGTTAATGAAGAAAGCATCTTGTATTTAAAGATCTACATATTAATGTGACCTTCCTTTGTTCATAGCTGTTAATATTTATTGCTTTTTCTTGTTGAGGTTTTATTTGGTGTTCTGTGACAAACAAGAGTATGATTAGTGAAGCTGTAAAGTTCTCATGGTGGCTGCCTGTGTTCCCAAGATAGCAGCATTATTGTCTGCAGAAGCAGTTAATGCTGTTTATCATTAGTGACAGAGCCTGGGAAGGACCTTCCATGGCTTTTATCTTTCACCTTGCCAACAGAAGTTGATGAGCTTTGTGATTTAAATGCATAGTTGATATTGTAATATTTATATTCATTTCACATAGACAAGTGCACAGGTAAACTAATCTTGTTGACTGAGATTAATTAAAACCATGTTACTTTAGAACTGGATGGGCTATGAATGGATATACTTGGGGAAAAATAGCTATCAGCACTCTGTTTACTTTATGATTAAACTAACATTTTCAGAATTTGTACAACAGAAGTGTAAGTTAGTATTTTATAACTGGTTTTCCACTTGATTATTTTAGCTGTAATTACAGTTAATTTTAAGGTTTCTTTAGGAAGTTTTGAGCTTAGATTATGCATCCATAATTTGGCATTAAAGAATTTAAACTACTTCTTGATTTTGAAAACAGAGAAAATGACTTGTAAAATTATGTGCTTTTGTATGTATGTGCCTTTTGTATGTATGTGTTTGTATATGTTTGTGCATCTCCTCCACTTCCATCTCCATACAGCATGTTTCAGCATTCATCTTGTCCAATATTTAACTGTTTAAATAAGCATAACTGGAACTGTCATGCCAAAGGCTCACCCCACAATTCTAATTATGGAAAGTGTTAAAATTTTGTGTGCCTCATATGTGAGTAACAAAAATATCAGTACATTTGTAGATATGTTCATGTAGACCTCTTAATCTTTTAGCTGTTTAAAAAATGCTTATTTTGAGAGCAGTCTTTCATGACCAGTGTCCAAAGGAGGGCCAGACTTTTCCCCCATGATCTTTTTTTAAATAGTGGGAAAATTAAGATACTTCTAAGGATATTTTCACTATAGTGAATGTCAAAAGAGAAAAGGTGGTATGGCTGAAATGAACTTACAGGAAATGTTCTGAGCTGAGCTCCTTATCAATAACTAAGAGCCATTGCCACACAACCTTTTTGAACTTAACGCTGTTAGAGGGAATAAGCTTATGACACTACAACTTAAACAGCAACGTGGGTACAAAACATATGGGACCTTTTATATCAGCTCAGAGATAAGTGCCCAGGTGTGAGATTCCCCTTTGTACAATGTATATTTTTATGATAATAGTTAGCTCTTATTTTTAGTTGAACTGAACTGTTTTAAATTATTGATGATTTACAAGTATTTGTAGTCTGCTAATTATAATGCACCAGAATATATTCTGTGTCCTTTTTCCTAATTATTTTAAACTGATTGCAGATATATTCTTTAACAAAGTAGGTAATGCATAGTTATCCATAAAATTTTTGTCTCTTGCTAGCTGTAGCTTCTTCAATGGTCAAGGGGAAAAGAATAGAAAAGATTAATGAGGGTGGAGGATTTTCTGGTGTATGAAGTGCACCTACATAACAATGAAGATCAATTTTAATGTTTCATGCATTATTACAATATTTCTAAGGGTAGAGGGGGAAAAAGACTTTAATTTCTTTGACTTTAATTTGTTTCTTAAAATGGAAAAGTTTAAGATTTATTTCTTAATGTACTTTAATGTTGTATGCCTTTCTAGTTGGATTTCTTCCACTGAGGGATCTCTGATATTTTTTCATCTGAATTTGGTTGAAGGGCAATCTTTAAAGACTGAATATAAATTCTCATAGCAGATCAGGTTAACTAGGCAAAATATAGTGAAATAGTATTGTAAAAGGAAGGTGTGGGATAAAATACACACACAAATATGCTTGCTTACATATTATTGCAGATGTTGTTTTATATTTGTTTGTTCTTATGAATGCAAGAGCACTTCAGTTTTAAAGGGTTAGGAGTTAACATTTTAACTGCTTGTTGTATGATGATTTTCATACACTAGAAATAAGGCTGAGTTATCTTCCATTACTGTGGTGTTTTCTTACATCAAATACCAGCTGCAGACACTTGACATCTGTGAACCATAATCTAATCTTTACTTAGACAACATAATTTTAATGTTTTTTGGGAAAAAAATGTTCTTTATTTTGCTCCCTGTGCTAACATTTTCAAATCTACACATTCTTTCAAGATTTACATTATTTCTAAAACTGGCTCTAAGAAAATAGAAGAGTATATTTCCAGAGGCTGATTTCCTCTAACAATGACACTTCTTGCACTCTTTTTGCAGTCAGTGGTTAGACAAAACTTTCTCCACTGAGTTACTCAGAATATCTGAGTTATGCCATCACATGGACATTGCTTGGGTTTTTTCTCTTTGATAAAGAGAGTTCAGGAAACCTGTCACTGCATACAAGACTCTCAGAATTGTTTGGGCTGGAAAAGGCCTTCAAGATCATCAAGTCTAACCATCAACTTAACACCACATGGGCATTAAACTGTGTCCCGAAGTGCCGTATCCACACGTTTCTTGAACTCATCCTGGGATGGTGACTCCACCACCTCCCTGGGCAGCCTATCCTAATTCTAATCTAAACCTCCCCTGGAACAATTTGAGAATATTTCCTCTTGTTCTATTACTTGACACTAGGGAGAAGAGACCAACACCTACTTCACTACAACTTCTTTCAGGTGGCTGTAGAGCGTGTGTCTCCTCTCAGTTTCCTCTTCTGTCTAAACAACCCCAGCTCCCTCAGCTGCTCCTCCTAAGACTTTCTCTTCAGGCCCTTCACCAGCTTTATTGCCTATCTCTGGTGGACACATTTCAGCAACTCAATGTCTTTCCTGTACTGAGGGACCCAAAAGGAACATGGTATTCAAGGTGCAGTCTTACCAGTGCATATGAAACTTAAGAAGAAGAGCAAAAGTAGGGAAAATTGCACTTATCGCCTTAAATATGTTGATACACTATGTAAAATCTGTTAAATTAGTAAAATGAGTAAATGAGTAAAACATAAAGAGTGCAGTTAGGGTAATAATATGCAATCTATCACTACAAATGAAATCAGAAAGAATAGAAACTTTATAATTCAAACTTTGAATGTTACCTGAAAGGTTATCATCAGATGGCCATTCTGTTTGAAGTAATACCAAACTCATCTGTACTGATTCACTAAATTGGGAAGAGAGTCTTACAGTATTTGCAGATGGGATCCTTTGTTTCAAACTGTATATGATGCAGGAGAAACAGAATATCAAAGGAAAGCCTATTTTTATTATCTTATCATTAATATAACATTGTCTTAGTTTCATATGCAAAGCAACCAAACATTGCTAATAAAAACTTTTAATATGAGCCATTTACAATCGGTTTGACTCGATCAGGTTTGCCTATAAAAAGTTCCAGTTTGATTGCATTTTGATTATTTCTATTTGATTTTTTTTTTTTTTAGCCAAGCTATCTTCTGCATTTCTTTCAATCTCTTTCTGGTGTTTTATGCAGTCTAATAAACCAAGTATAAACAGGTTAAGAAAATTTGATGCTCTTCTGCAGTTAAGATTTTTACTCTGAATTTTCTTCTGGCCAGAGGGTGAATGGGAAGTCTCAGGGAGATGCACTTAGCCTTTTGTTGGGTACTCCCACTCATAGACATGTACTGGCATGGATCTAATGCCTACAGCAGAAATTTCTTTCCAGGCTATTTTGTTACATAAAAAGGACAGTTTTGACTGAGATTGTTTTGTGCTTTGTTAATATAGAGAGGACTGAGGATTCCTAAAGGATAAGAATTAAAAGACTGTTGCATTCATTTCTTGAGCTTTGATGACTAGTGAATGAAAAAAAATTAGTTTTCAAGTTTAGAAAATGGTTGAAGTGACTGAGAATAAGCAAACTTAATAAATTTACTGCATAACTAATATATGTTTACTAACTCCATGGAAAAGATTCCCCTGATGTCTAAGTCATGTGTCTGTTTTCCCTAATAAGCTTTGCAAACAGGATGAGGTTATGAGAATATAATGGCTGTTATATGTTTTTTAACAATAATAATCATTTGGGTATGACAAGATATTTCAGTCTATGTAGAATTAAAAACCTCACTGATGTCCTTGGCAGTCTTTTGTAAGAACAGGCAACCTGAGGTGCTCCAACAGGAGAGGAAGGTTGTTTTTTCAGGACAATACTAAGACCTGATAAAATACCCATCCACAAGAAAAATTAGCATGCTCTTGTTTCAATTTCTCAAAAATCTTTTTTCATTAAGCAGAAGAGAAAAGGTTTGAACCCGTTTGTCACGCTACATTTATTCTTCAAAGATTTCAGGTACTCTACTATCCAGAGCACAGGCAAATCAAAGTAAGCATTTCTCTCAAGTCTCAAAAATCCTTTCCCTATTTGTAACCATTTGCTTTTTTCAGTAACAATGAACTGGATTAATAAGGGTAATTATTTAATAAACCATTTCCACAGTGTGTGTTGTATTTCACATCCACAACAATCTTTGTTTCTTTCACTGCTGCAGAGTAAGAAACCACATAAATTGCTACCGATGAAGCACAGAATAGGACTTCTAAACTTAGCTCATTCATATGACTGAAGGTTTTATGGAAAAAAGTTCATAATTTGGTTTTCAATTAGATCTCTTAAATCTTTTATATTCCATTACTATAATGTGAATTTAAGCTCTTCAATTATATAAGCTTTTTTGATTATGTTACCTTTACTCTACCTTAATAGACTTTATGTGGTAGCTGGGAGATTCTTAGATAACAATTAGTCTAGGTAACTTAATGGTAAGGGGAATTCATTAAGGTCAGTGCTAATACTGTATTAGTTATGCCTGAATTGAAGTGCATAAGGAAAACACTGAGTTAGATGAAATTTTAATCAGTCACTACCAGTAATTGATTATTATTGCATGCTTAATACCAGTAACAGGAAACAGCAGAAAACTCTGGTGTAAAATTATTTAATGTAAATTAATATTTCAGCAGGCTGCATTTGGCTATGGCTTATTTGTACAGACTATCTTTAAAAACAAGCAAACAAAAATAACCAATTCTTAAGGAACCAAGGAGAATGGAGAGAGTTGATCCATTAGCTTCTGGATAATACATTTATTTAACCATTTTTATACAATTAGAATTACAAACAATCTTTCAAAGAGAAACTTAAAAGTAGTGTCAAAATTACTCTTGGAAGTGAAAGAGGAAGTGATTGCCAATTGGAATGGGCTGCCCAGGGAGGTGGTGGAGTCACCAACCCTGGAGATATTCAAGAGAAGACTGGATGAGGCACTTGATGCCATGGTCTGGTTGATTGGATAGGGATGGGTGACAGGTTGGACTGGATGATCTCAGAGGTGTCTTCCAACCTGGTTGATTCTATGATTCTATGTAATGCTCTTAGGTGATTTTTAAGTTTTACTTATAATGGCCTTCCTTGTTTCTCAAAAAAAAAAAAAAAAAAAAAAAAAGAAAGAAAGACAACAATAAACCCCCAAACAAACAAAGAAAGTAAAAAAACAACACCAAGTGGCTTTATTTGAAAATATTTCTTCATCTGCTGAAAACTTTGGGAGTAAATTTTAGGATGAATGTAACCTTTCTGTTCTTATTAATTTACCTCTGTTTCGTGATGGTACTTTTAGTGCATTTTCTACTGAATGAGATATTATAAATTCCATGCTACTCTTCCTTAGTTTTATTGCGGAAGCCTCTATGGAAACCTGCAACCATCTAATCTAGAAGAGCTTGTACCCATTTTCATTTTTCACTTCAATTGGTCACCAACCCATTGTGGAATAGATGGAAAACTACTATGTCCTAATAAGCCAGTATTGATATAAATTATTTTCTACATAAAAGGCAGAATTTTCCTAGCAACAGAGAGTCAAGGACAGGTATTCTACAAGCTATTTGTGGGACTAGTGTCTAAGAAACTTAAACATTTCTTAGTTGATTTTATAATTTTTTCCACTCCTGTTTTCATAGGAGATAACTAAAGCACTTTTTATGGAATTGAGGAGAAAAAAGGAAAAGAATCATCATTCTTCAGATTTATTTTTCATATTCTTAAAGCACAAACGTGAGTGAAAAATAATATACCAATAAAAATACGTTATATATGTGAATGAGCAAAACAATTATTGTATTGTTGCCATTTATTGTAGGATGTATTCTCTTTAGAAGGACGTGTTCTTCCATGTTGAAACAATATCTTACATTTTTCTGGTTATTCTCCCCTGCATAATCTTGGAACAGTGCCAAAGTTCACTTTTCTGTTAAATATTTTGAACATTCTCATTTGTGCACAGGATAAGCAGAATGCCAATTAGAAAGAGTTCTTCACTGGGAGGTGTTGTTTTTTTTTTTTTTTTTAACTCTGTCTCATTTTAAACCTATAATTTTCAACGTAAATATTTTTGTTTAAAAAAATTTCTAAAACTGACAATCAACAACAGTCTGATTCTGATTAAAGAATACTCCTGGTCTTTATGACAGGGTTTTATTTCTTCTGTCTGTTTGAATAGTAGATATTAGCAGCAGAGAGCAATTGTAGATGCTGATTTTTGTTTATAAATGATTTACTTCAATAACAAGTACTTTTAAATTGAGTTACAGCTGAAAGAAAGTTTTATGGTAGCAGTGATTCAATTAAACAACTCTAGCTATACTCATATTTAATGTAGCTATTTATTTGACTTTATCACAAGTAAAAACTTTTCAGAACCAAATGAACCACTCGAAGATAAAAGCCAGCAGAATTGGGTGTAAGGTGAAAACTTCAAAATGATTGAAATATTCTCTTCTATATTTAGCATAACTCTTTTTAGGCATGAGACTATTTTGGGAGTGGCAATAATAGATACAGAGCCAAAGCTGACACATCAATTTATAATTTGGAACTGAAACAAATCTTCAGTAATGCACAGTTCTTCAAAAGTTGATACCAACACCTTGTACTGATGTTTTGTGCAAGTAATGATTATTCTGTCAGATTATAGAACAATATCAGTTGGACAGGACCTCAAGGAGTCTCCATTTTAACCTCCTGCTTAAGAAATGTCAGCTACACGGTCAGACTGGGTTGTTCAGGGCTTTCTTCAGTCGAGTCTTGAAAATCTCTGAGGCTGGAGGTTGCACAACCTCTCTGGGCAAGCTGCTGCTCTGCCTGACAGTCCTCATGAGGGATTTTAATTTTTTTTTTCTGATGGAATTTCTCTATTAAACTTATCCTTATGAAAACAACCCCCAAAACATAGGCATCTTATAAAAATCTCATGCTGGACATGTTTCTCTTTAATATAGAAGTGAAGAAAGCAGGGTTAAATTCTGGAATCTATGTTGTTTTATCATCCAGAGCTGTCTATGGTAACAACTTGCAGACTTTGGCTACAAATCACAGTATATCAGAGGCTGGAAGGGACCTCAAGAGATCATCAGGTCTAGCTCCCCTGCCAAAGTGGGATCACTTAGGGTAGTCCGCACAGGAATGCATTGTGGTGGGTTTTGAAAGTCTCCAGAGAAGGAGACTCCACAACCTCCCTGGGCAACCTGTTCCAGTGCTCTGTCACCCTCACTGAAAAGAAGTTTCTCCTCATGTTGAGGTGAAATCTTCTATGTTCCAATTTGAACCCATTGTTCCTTACCACTGTGAACCACTGAAAAGAGCCTGGCCCCCCTCCACTTGACACTCACCCCTCAGATGTTTATATACATTGATGAGATCCCCTCTCAGTCTTCTCTTCTCAAGGCTAGGTAGGCCCAGGGATCTCAGTCTCTCTTCATAGTGGAGATGCTCAAGTTCCCTAATCATCCTCATGGCTCTCCATTGGATTATCTCCAGCAGTTTTCTGTCTTTCTTGAACTGGGGAGCCCAGTTGTGTAGAAAAAGGAGTAGCTCCTACCTGCTATAATTTAATGTTTTCATGGAACAGTTTCTGGCAGTTTCTAGCATTGTTAGCAACAGTGGATTGCTTACTTGTTTGTTCAGTAATAAAGATTATATACTCTGTCATATTCAGCATTAAAAAAGCTTTCAAAAATAAATTAAAAGCTACGTTAAGCATACCAAATTTTGAAATGAATAGGCCTCTATCAGGTGAAATGTAAAGAAATTATGTTTGATTTTTTTAGAAAAACTAATTTTCTAGTTGAACATTATTATACATTGTTTTTAGACAAAGGTGATCTCAGAAACAAAACAAAACAAAAAAAAAAGCAAAAAAGTGATTAACTGCAAGCTGACAACTGTTATTTATGTGAAAATCATATTTGTATTTAAGAGTGGCATCATCTTTTATTATTCCTAGGAGAAGTGCTGCTTCAGCAGGACTAGGCAAATGAGAATTTCCACTACTCTGCAAATTACTGAATATATACTGTGGTGATTGTGGGTTTGTTTCTGCTTGCTCCAACTATTTAATTAAACAAATTTTGTATTTGGCACAGGATGAGATCCTGTACCCTGTCAGTTTCAGAACTCTAGGTAATGGATGGTAATTCCTAAAGCAATAGTAGCTTGCTTGCCTTTGATCCATAACCTTTGTTTCCCCAACTGCCATAATCCTTGCAACTTCAGACCTGTATTGACAACTCATCTCTTGCAATAAAATCAGTTTGCCTTTCCCTGTTCATCTGTAGGTCCTCATGACCATGTGAAAAAAAAGTTTAACAGATCTAATTTTTCCTTCTGCACTTAAATGCTTCTGAAGCTTTAGCTGAAAAAAAACCTCCTTGAAAGACAGTCTTACGTATTAGGAAGAAAATATATTTTTGAGAAAACATTTCTTTAAAAAGCAACTTCCAAAAACCAAGGAGACCCAAACTATTCTTGTATAGGCACCAACACCTTAGAGAGCTAACTTGCTCCACATAAAGACTAGAGAAATTGAAATCCAGGGATACGGAAGTATCTAGATATCTAATATAACTACAATTAATAAATCTCTCACCTAATGAAGTCTTTTTACAAAGCTTTTTAAATGCTCTTCTAGGTTATCTTGCCTCTTTTCTGAAAACTCACAAACATACCCTTGGAAAGGTCACTCTCTTTCCTTCACAGGGATTGGTGTACTTGAAGTTTTCCTGATCCTTATGCTTTCAACCTCACAAAACAGTTAACAGTTTAATGTATAGCTTAGGAAAATGGAGTTGTCTTTCAAGTCTATGCTTGTCAATTCTTTTCTAGAAAGAGGTGGTGATGTCTTCCTGAGCAGAATACATTCATTTTAAGAATTATAGGCATGTGGTGAGTGTTCCATGAGCTTTAGCAGCCGAACCTATAAACACCAAAAATGTTTGTGCCTCATCATAGTCCTATAGTTGTCTCGTAGACTACATTCATAAAATTGTTGCATTTTGGGATTCATAATGTTATTACATAGAATTTCCATATCCACTATGTTAGTATATAATATCACTTAAAGAATCCTGTTCTTAGTATCAATGAAGATGCTTTTAACATTTCTGCTAGAAATATGAAGGTAAACTAAATTATTAGAGTCCTTTGTTATAGGCAGTAGAGGCCTATCACAGGCTGGTATGGATGTGTCAAAGGGTAGTAGATGTCTGTACTTTAGACAGCTGAATTCCAGCTCTAGTGTGCTTCAGAGTGTTTATCAGCAATTAAGCTCGAGAGTGTTGCCTGTAAAGAGATATTTTTTCATGCCAATGTTTACAGCACAGCAAATCTGTCCCATTTTAATTCAGTGTCGTTACTCATTTGTAACAGCTGTATCAGGTTACTTGTGTAAATTTTCACCAAGCAAAAAGAGGTTGTCATGTTTATATAATCATAATAGCTTGTAAATGTGTGGGCTCAATTTTACAAATGCCTTATCAATTTTAAATATCACATTTGTTCTTTATAGAATAATGTAGTAATTTTGTTCTACCTTAATTAACTGTGTTTTTATCTGACTGTTAGGATTTAAAGCAAGAAGGAAAGACTTAGCTAAGCCTAGGCTTTATGAAAAGACATGTAGACTTAATAAATTCTAAGCTAAAATATTTGGAATTCTTTTGTGATAGGGACCACCTCTGACTGACTCAGTGATTTAATGGACAAATTACAGTAATCTAATCCTGGGGCAAAGAAGAGAACTTGCAGTGTCAGTTCATGTTGAAATGAACGTCAAAAGAAGTAATGGGAAGGTTTGTTTCATGATAGCTGTTTAGCACGGAACATAAGATTTTTCTAAGCATGTCTCATTGTATGAACCATGGTTGCTGAGTACACTTTCAGACTCTCTAAAAATAGTAGCAGCTATTGCTAAGTATACATCCAGAACTGGATCATAAAAACATTGAACCTGAAAAGCAGGTAGACTGTATTTCATGATTTCTTGTTTCTATGCCTCCAGAGTCCTTAAAAATAAAAACAGTGCAGAATTCTTAGATGAGTTGAAACTGATAGTGCTATCCATACTGATTTTTCTCCTGAAGCCTAGTTCATGTGAACTACAGAAGTTCAGAATGACCCTGCAGTTTTATGAGTTTAGAAATTTGTAAAATCACTGCAGAACGCTTTCATTTTAACTCAGAACTTCACATCAGTAATGTAAAGGTTCTTCGACTCTCAGGACATCAGAATTGAATTAAAGTTTTCATAGACTCATAGACTCAATAAGGTTGGAAAAGACCTCAGAGATCATCAAGTCCAACCTATCACCCAGCACCTCATGACTAACTCAACTATGGCTTCAAGTGCCACATTCAATCCTTTCCTGAACACCTCCAGGGACAGTGACTCCACCACCTCCCTGGGCAGCATTATCCAATGGCAGATCACTCTCTCTGTAAAGAACTTTCTCCTCACCTCGTGCCTAAACTTCCCCTGGTGCAGCTTGAGACTGTGTCCTCTTGTTCTGTTGCTGGTTGCCTGGGAGAGGAGACCAACCCCCACCTGTCTACAACCTCCTTTCAGGTAGTTGTAGAGAGCAATGAGGTCACCCCTGAGCCTCCTCTTCTCCAGCCTAAACAACCCCAGCTCCTTCAGCCTCTCCTCATAGGGTTTGTGTTCGAGGCCTCTCACCAGCCTCGTTGCCCTTCTCTGGGCACGTTCAAGTATCTCAATATCCTTCTTAAATTGAGGGCCCCAGAACTGGACACAGTACTCAAGGTGTGGCCTAACCAGAGCTGAGTACAGGGACAGAATGACTTTCCTGCTCCTGCTGGCCACACTATTTCTGATACAAGCCAGGATGCCATTGGCCTTCTTGGATCAGACTGTTGTTGCTTTTTGTCCTGCTTCATCACTGGTGGGACAGAGGTTACCATCATCCTTCTGTCATTAAAGCAGTGCTGATAAACAGGGTACTCTGCAAGCAGAGGTCTCCATTAGTCTCTAGGGACTGAGTTTGTGGGAAGGTTTCACTGGTAAAATTAACTGCATACATTAATATTCTCTTCATTTAACTTTTTTAGAAGGTGTGAAACTGAAACACTGAAATTCATTCGTTAGTGAAGCTAAATAGAAGAAATGAAGCATAAACTGGACCAGTTTCTGAATTTGAAAGAATTCAGAAACAGAAAAAACCAATATTATTTATTGTAACTAAGTACATTGTGTGTCTGCAATGATGTGAATGCACATTCACTTAAGATGATCATAACAAACATTGTTGCTTTTTAATTTTTTTAAAATTTTCTCTTTAGATTCGCTGTCACTGTGACATTTAGTAGCACAGGGAAGTTCAAATAAAGTTTAAAATCAAAGTTTCTGTAAATATATAAAGCTAGATACTAGAGGATTGCATGAAGGCATGTAACTCTTTCCTGTCTGGAGTTTGTTGCTCTCGTTGTGATTCTATGTGACTATAACATATGCCCCATTCAGGAGATTAAAAAAAAAAAAGTATGCCTTTATGTATATAAACAGAAGTTATCATTAGCATCACTGCCACCACAATTTACTTTGCCCTCTAATTGTTGGGCATGAAGGCTTGTTGTGTTACAAGAGGGAGTTCTGAGAGCAAGAGAGGATTATCATCTTTCTCACTGCTGCTGGTTGTGTGAAGCGTGCCACTCTCCCCTGTTCAAATAGCTTTGATTCCTTTTCCGATTTGGCATGCATCATCTTCAGGTTTCTCCTCTGTGCTGCAAGGTTGCTCTCATCCTACACAGTGGTCTTGAGTGGAAGCTGTGGCATGACCAACTTTTAATCCTGCAAGTTTATCTCCTCTCAGTTGCTGTAGTTTGAGTCTGAGCTGTCGCCAGGCTCTCTACATGCTACACTTGCAGCATTTCTGCCACTCTTTTTGCTTTGGCACACACCATGCCTGAGCCTCTTGGAAACAATACATTTGTGGACTTGGTTTTATGTTTTTAGTTTTTTTTTTGGGGGGGGGGGGCGGGGGAGGTGGGTTGATCAGTTGGTTTTGGTTTGGGTTTGGTTTGGTTGTTTTTTCCAAGAGCAGATGTGTAATTCTGTGCAACAATTGCACTTTAGGGATTTTACTTTCTTTGCTTTTCTGATAGTTTAGATGAGGACATTTTTGTGCTAGTGGTTCTTGCTGTGCTGAACCAGCAAGAAGCCAAAGGAAGGTAAGGTTTCATTTATGGAATTTGATTATTTCTGCAAAATTGTCATGCTTCTATTCAGAAATTCCACTTCAGTGACCAAAAATTTTTCTGACATGTCATTTTTAAGGAAATAGTGTTAGTATTCTCCTTATAATTGGTAATCTCTTCTTGTCTTTCTCAGAAATCTACTCTTAACAGATCATTTGAAGACACCTTTACATTATTCAGGTGCTGCTTTGAAACTGAGAGCAGGAAAACATTCAGATGTAGTTGCGATAGGAATTAATTTCATTTTGTCAGGAAAACAAACCTTTGAAAATAATACAGTACAAGAGGCATACTTATGAATTCACAAATTGATGAATTATTGATTATACTTATCAATGCAGAAAACAAATTAAAAGAAGGGGAAAAGATTAATGTAAATCTGTGTTCATTCAAAATACATTATAATTATGATATAAAAACAGAAAAGCTGAAGTATTTTAAAAGGCAAGACAGTCATATTGGTTCTGATCATCTTTTTTTTCAGTTAAGACAGCTGCTATACAGGAAAATGCATGTTTTTCTTGAAATGGTGTCTGGATATTGAATAGAAAGCAGTGGCTTAATGTCCATATACAAAATACAAGAATATGAGTGTACGAAGTTAAATAAAAGCAAGAAGGTGGTTATTTCTAAACAGGCAGGCGTGAGAACAAAATGTATTTGAAGCATTCGATCCCCAAAGAATTTGGGTATAAGAAGAGGCAGACTGTGAACATTTGAAAAGTGCACTCTGAAAGTGATTCAACTATTCAGTGCAATGTTATGATTCCTACTTGGGAGTAAAATAATTGCATGAGGAAACTATGCTAGTCCAAAGAAAAATAACCTGTTCTTATCTATTATTCAAAATAAAGTACCATCATCAACATTTTTAGGAATTTTTACTAACTTAATTGAGTATATCTGGCATAAACATGATTTATTTCTGTGCTGTCTGGAAATATGTTTAAAACACACCCTTTTTTTTAAAGATCTTTAAGTGCTTTTAACTTTGTCCATTTAGCTTCAATTGCTTTTTAAACAATCTCAAGTAAATTAATTTGAAAGCTTGTGGAAAAGAAAAAAAGCTTTTTAAATTTTGTTCTGTATTTCTTTAGTGCAATTCTATTTAAGCAGAAGTTGCTAGACCATATGACAGTTTAAAGGGTGTGCATATTATAGCTCTGCACACATCTGTCTGGCATAGACACACACCAAGTTATGTGTAAAATCCATCCCTAATTAGCAGTCTTAATATGTCTCTGAAGTATAAATGAATTATTAAATATTGGTTCAAGACTGATGAGAAATGACTGAAGAGAAAGAATTACTGCTTTAGCCATTATGGATAAAGATCAGAAAAAATTATGCTATGTTTAAAAATAAAGTATTTTTTTTTAAAAAGGAAAAGTATAGATCAGTTTGATTTGCTTGATTTCTGCCTACATTCTCCAAATGAATCATACTCCTCTGTTTTTTTCCTTTTTTTTATTTTTTTTAATAGTTCTTTGATAGTTCTGTCAGAAGACAGCAGTAAGACTGCAGAATTCTGAGTTAATCTTGTAGCAGTCAAACTCATTGGTACATATTTCCTCTTTATTAAACAAACTGGTGGCTTTTTCAGGTACAAAAATTTCATAATCTTTCAGGTACAAGTCATCATTTGGCCTCCAGTACCTTCCTTGTGCATTTTTGAGAGGAAAAAAACTACAAAAAACTCCAGAGCTTTGGATTTCATCTCTATGTTTGTTCTTTGTGCAAAGTTGTACTCCAGATTGTATGCTTACTTGGTCACAGAAGTATGTGTTTTTTTCAACAAAATGCTGAAGTCTCTGATATAAAATGGCTAGCATATTTTTATTAAATATTTGAAATGAAAATCCAGACTATGGTAGTGAAACAGTGCCAGAACAAATAGTGACTTCACACTTTAAGCCTGGTATCTCACCAGAGGTCCTTATAAGGACCAGATCTGTCTTAAAATACACATCATCTTTATACACACCGTCTTTGAAGTAATGCCTCCCGACATCTGTTCTTGTACTAGTAGCTTTGATCAAAATCTCTAAATCTTTTTGTCACCATATTGTGTGTGAAACAATCTATCTCAGTCCCTGGAGATGTGATCTTTGTGAAGAAACTGTTTCACCAGGAGTCAATTGAGTTGTAGATCTGTTTCAAATGGATGGTTGTCTAGGGCAAAGAAAAGAGTTCACCCTATAAAATGTATCCATGCTGAAAAATGTGTTGTGTAATATAAAAACACCTTAGGAGGCATAATTTCAGCATTGTTACAATTTCAGATAAAGGCTATTATTTTATTTTTTTTTTAAAAACTATAGGTGTAAGTGGCACCACATGTTTAGTATAGTACCCTTTTTCTTTCTAAACTTGCTTGATACTTAACAGTGGTTTAACACTTAATCATACCTTTAGTCTGAGTCTTTGTCCTATTTCTTACTACTGCTAACATATTATTGTCTTTAAGAGGAAGCACTGGAGACTGCACAGTTCCTCTAAAGTGATTATTATTTTTGTACATCATAAGAAATTCGGAGCCTTTTTTTCCCAAATCTTTTCTTTCACATATGGCTACTCTCTAAGACTGACCCAGAATGTTCTAAATAATTGAACAAAAATAACTTAAACTTATGGCTGAGGGAAAACATATGATTTCATTTTCATACCAACATAAAATTTGTAGCTGATGAAATTGGTAGCTAAATAGATCTTATTTTAAATAGAGTGTTTTAAATGAGAAAAACAAATAAGAAAATATAATTTCTGACTAATGCCAAGTTCTTTGGATGCTGGTTTCTTTGAACCTTGTAATAGTCTTGCTCCCACATTATCTGACCTTTATACTTTTATAAAAAGTAAAATGCATTTGAGATGCTTATTTCATTTTCTAATCCTACCATTACCTTGTTCCCTCTTTTCAGAGCATTTGCTCCCTCTTGACTCTGTGCCTCTGTACAAGCATGGGATTTGTGCATGTTATTTTTTTTTTTTAATCTCCTGCAGAGTCAGGTCATCTTCCATTGTGTGGATAACATCTATAGCCTTTAGAAAACATTTATTATTAATACTGTAGTTTCACACAGGACACTTGAAACTAATGAAACTAAAGCAGTCTTTTGTCCTCAAAATCAATATGTACCTCACTTCTTTTTTCTGTATGAGATGTCAGTCTCAAAAAAACCCTCCCAAAAATACCAAAGGAGGCAACCCCACACACACTTTCCGACTTTTTAATGCAAAAATTGAAACAGAAGTCAGCAAATTAGCCTGAAATTATTTTTCTTTCCCATCTTATCTGAAGAAAATGTTTTCTTAGCAAAACAAAATAGAAATGCATAAATGCATGGCAGCCATTTCTGTTTAAACTTACATGTAAACAATGTGTGAACGATGTTCACTGCATTAAATATAGATCAGCTTAGGATGATTGGAAATCATTGTTCTTGAAACTTGCAGAGTTTTTTTGCTTATTTAATCATGAGGATACTAGAATTTTTGAAGGGTGTCAATATAAATTGCAATTTTTTCATCTTGGGTTAAATGTTCTTAATTTGAAAGAAAAAATAATCCATTATAAAATACATTTTAACAACTCTTTAAAGGTACATGACACCTCTGAATAATAATGTAGAAAATGTAAATCACTTATTTCTGATCAGTTCTGTCATAATCAACATGAATCAGTAATAGTCATGAAATAGCACTTAAGCAGCAAAACTGTGAGTTAAGAACATTTTCTTTAATGCAAATGCACTATAGCTGTCAAAACAATCTTTGTGCTGAACTTAACTTTGTAAATTAGAACTTTTTTATTAGCCTTTTTTTAATTTTTTTTGTCCTTTTCCCCATTTTCCTTTCTAATAAATCTAGAAAGTAGGTTAAAAGTGATTTAGTTTGAGCTCTTATATTAGTTAAGGACTTTCAGTGCAATCTTTTTTTTTAAAGGTCATTCATTCTGGCAAACATTTACCTTTCATAAAATTGTAATAACTATTAAGTATACAGTCATATCATGATAGATATTTATTTAAAACATCAAATATTAACTAAATTTCAGGGTACTTTAGGGTCTTTTTGTAATTATATTTGTTTTTAGCTTTTTGCTTTCTATTAATACAAGTTGTATTACCCAGATGTTATTCTTTCCATCTGGCAGGAGATTATAGTTTTCTCTTAAATTCACAGAAAATAGTAAACATTATCAGCTAGAAACCCTTATATATTTTCTACTAGGAGTTCAAATGAATTGTTGTCATGAGGTTTTTCTACCCTTAAGTGAATAACTGGATGCTCTGACATTCAGAAGCTTTAACTGATATTGATACTGCACCAGCCTGTTTTGTCATCCCCTGACCTAATGTCTGGAAAGAAAATACAGGAGCACAGCAATGCAATTTTTTCCCCCAGTAGTGCAGCATAGTTGCTGTTATATCAACAGAGTTAAGTATTTTGTCAATCCTTAGCAAATGCATCTCTTAAAGACACATAGGCTGCTTGCTTTCCTGCTCCAGCCCACACAAGTAAAGTGCTACATCCTCTATGGACCAGCAATTTGCTAACCTCTGTTTACTTTCAGTAGGGAAATCAACTAACAGCTCTCCTGGAGCAATCTAATCACTTAACTTATTGATCTCTTCATTCACATCAGGAGTAAACTAGACCTGCAGCAACTTATGATCAGCTGTGAAATGGGGAAAAGAGTTTTGCTTGAGGAAATCCTTCCCTTTCTGTGCTTATTAGTTTATCTCTGGATTTCTTCAGCAGACCCTGCCTTTGCCTACAGCCACCTCTCAATTTAGGTCATTCAACTGAAAGTGTGCTTCTCCAAGAATTTGTGAATTACACTGGGAAAGAGAAAGCTATCATAAAAGAAAATACTCAAGAAAAATAAAGATATCTGAAATAAAAAGTAAGAAGAACAGGAAAAAAAAAAAGCCCTGTACATAGTTTCTGAACATATCCTATGATAATTTTATACAACAGTCACACTAAAAATGGTTAGAGTAATTTTGTGGCTCATGGATACTTTCCATTGGAAATAGTGTAATGAATATGAAAAGGTTTATGTGCCATAGCAGTACAAATTCTATCTGCAGTGGGAATTTATGATACAGCTGTTAAGCCTCAAACTTCCTTGAAAATTTCCCTCTGAAAAGAGGATTATTTTATGTGGTGTTAGTTATGTCATCCCAATACAAGCAATAATTTGGTAATTTAGTTTGTGTAGCCTTGCACAAAAGATTAAAAAATGTTTACAATACCATCATACTGCAGAATTTACGTTTTCTCAACCAGTTGTAAAGTTCCAGAAAGCAAAGTAATGACAAAGCAAAATAAGTTCTCCAATTATCTGCTTAGTTTCAGTGTAACAGTTTCAGTACTGTGGGACAAATCAGTTTTCTGCAAGAAAGAAGTTCTGATTTGAACCAGTGCTTAGTGTGATATTATGTTCAGACCATTGGTGTGAACAATGAGTAGGAACTCTGATAGAGCAGATTTTAAAGGTGCTAAGTTTGGACCTTTTTCAGGGATAAAAATCTGTTAAGTTTTGATTTCTTGGGGGCAAATCATCAGATGGCATGAAATCTTTGTTATTTTGAATTTGGTGGAGCTATAAGGATATATACCTGTTCAAGATCTTGTTTCCTTCTCTGTATTTTCACCAATAAACCTCTGCTAAAGAGGTGAGCAATTCCTTCTTACTCCTCTCTTGATTTGGATAAAATCTGGCACTTCAATGAATTTATTAGATTTTCAGTGTCCTTTGTGTGTGTATTACTGGATTAAATTTAACCTGAGATTAATATTGTCAAGCCAGTGTTGTCTGTTGTTAGACAACTGTTGAGAACTGAAAAGTCCTCATATAACCTCCAATTTAGGAAATAAGAAATAGTGTATAAAGAATTGGGTCAAAAATAAAGCCTGTTTTGACAACAAATTATTCCTAATTGCAAGACTGTTAGGAAAAAAATTCTCAATACTGCAAAATATATTGGCAGTTAAAAATACTGTAATGGGTCAAAATCAGACAACAAATTAACCTTTACAGTAGCAGAAGAAAAAAACATACATGGTATGTTTAAGTACAAAATAATCTGGTTTTAAGGCAGCAGATGATAAATGTTTATATAGTCCCCCAGAAGTGGGAAAAACATTGCAGAATTTCTTTTTGGCAACATCTATTTAATACAGTTGCTTAAAGTTAGATATCCAGTTCTATCTAAGACACCTTAATATACACAAGAGATCTGCAAAGGGTTGACAGACATGACATAAAACTGGTGGGAGGCCTGAGACTGGATTAACAGGTGGACAGCAGGTAAAATACACTCCAGTCTGTCATACAGCACAGGATCACTATGTTTGGCCAATAGAACCATGTTCTGAATAATTCAACAGCTGTGTCCTGGCTCCTTTTTTGGTTCATCACCATCATCATCATTTTCATCATCATCACCATCATCATCATCACCATCATCATCATCACCATCAATTTTTATAGATCTATTATTTTAATTATAAATTTTGAAGCTGAAAATCATCAAATGAGAAAGGAGCCTTTGTATAATTATCTGCTATATAATTCCCAGAATATTAAATAATGTCTTGTATATTTTTCATGAGTACTGTTTTCAATATGTCATTCTAACATTCACTATAAGGTAGTCCTACAGTTAGTTTTAAAATTTTTTTTATGTTTTTTCACTTCTCAGGAAACAGGGGTGTAGGCTGAGCTATTTTGACAAAGGAAAACAAAAAAATGGAAATCATTATATCAGGATAGAAAGGCATGTCAAGCAGTGTACCAAAACTGAACGAGCAGAGAGTATTGCTCTCTGGAATGGGGATGATTTATTTATTCATAAGATTCAGATCAGTCTTCAGATGTTCACTTCTGCTATCAGAGAGCAGTTCAAGAATGCAGAGGGACCTTGACCAGCTGCACAGATGGGCAGAGTCCAACAGGATGGCATTCAACAAATCCAAGTGCCGGGTGCTCCACTTTGGCCACAACAACCCCATGCAGAGCTACAGGCTGGGGACAGAGTGGCTGGAGAGCAGCCAGGCAGAAAGGGACCTGGGGGTACTGGTTGACAGGCGCCTGAACATGAGCCAGCAGTGTGCCCAGGTGGCCAAGACAGCCAATGGCATCCTGGCCTGCATCAGGAATAGTGTGGCCAGCAGGAGCAGGGAGGTCATTGTACCCCTGTACACAGCACTGGTTAGGCCACACCTTGAGTACTGTGTCCAGTTCTGGCCCCTCAGTTTAGGAAAGATGTTGAATTGCTGGAGCATGTCCAGAGAAGGGCAACGAGGCTGGTGAGAGGCCTTGAGCACAAGCCCTATGAGGAGAGGCTGAGGGAGTTGGGACTGTTTAGCCTGGAGAAGAAGAGGCTCAGGGGTGACCTCATTGCTGTCTACAACTACCTGAAGGGAGGTTGTAGCCAGGAGGGGGTTGGTCTCTTCTCCCAGGCAACCAACACCAGAACAAGAGGACACAGGCTCATGCTGCGCCAGGGGAGGTTTAGGCTGGAGGTGAGGAGAAAGTTCTTCACAGAGAGAGTGGTTGGCCATTGGAATTGGCTGCCCAGGGAGGTGGTGGAGTCACTGCCCCTGGAGGTGTTCAAGAGGGGATTGGACGTGGCACTAGGTGCCATGGTTTAGATAGTCATGAGGTTTAGGGTGACAGGTTGGACTCGATGATCCTTGAGGTCTCTTCCAGCCTTCTTGATTCTATGATTCTATGATTCTATGATTCTATGATTGCTGTCTACAACTACCTGAAGGGAGGTTGTATCCAGGAGGGGGTTGGTCTCTTCTCCCAGGTGACCAGCACCAGAACAAGAGGACAGAGTCTCAAGCTGTGCCAGGGGAAGTTTAGGCTCGAGGTGAGAAGAAAGTTCTTCTTGGAGAGAGTTGTTAGACGCTGAAATGTGCTGCCCAGGGAGGTGGTGGAGTCACCATCCCTGGAGGTGTTCAAGAAGGGATTGGAAGTGGCACTTGGTGACATGGTTTAGTAGTTATGAGGTCTTGAGTGACAGGTTGGACTTGATGATCCTTGATGTCTTTTCCAACCTTATTGATTCTGTGAATATCTCTGTGAAGATACAGCTTTTCAAAGAGTCATAAGCCACTTTACAAACTTGGGTTCTGCAGGCAATTTTTTTGTTGCCTAAATGATGATGTTGATTCATTAACAGTATGAAAACCAAACTATTGTTTTTTTTGCAAGTATGACATCCTCTGAGTAATATTTCTCTATTACCTAATGCTTTTGATGTCCTAGAAGCATTTAAAAATGTATTTGGCAGTTAAGATATATGAAAAGTATATATTTGTGCGAGAAGTGACACATCATCTGAATTAGCTCTAGTGAGGCAAGAGCAATAAGCAAAAACGTTGATAGGAGACTGTCAGAGCGCATGAACATTGGGCTATTGCAAAGGGAGGTACATGAATCATAGTTGTTCGATGACCTGTAATTGAATTTGGACGAGTATTTTGAAGGCTATCATATTCTAAATATCAAGTACTCTCTGTCTTCTGTAAGAGAAGTTCTACTACTAATCAGACATTCTTGCCTCAAAGCTTTGTAATGTGGTACCCCAACCCCCCCATTTACAGGTAATGTATTACTACTCTAAATCAGTTTTTCAGTTCCACAAAGCATAACATGTATGAAAATTTTGGCTTTTCCCCCCCTAAAACATTTTCTTCTTAGTCACTGTTCTCCTTCTTACAACAGTCATTTATGTCTCATGTAAAATTAAAATATTAAGCAACTTTACCCTTTATATTGTATTAAAATATTGATGAAATAGTATTCATTGGAAGTCTAATTTTTCTTCTTGTAATAGTTTTAAGTTTTCGTTTTAAATAGAATTTACTCTGTCCTCCCCTAGTATTTTATTATTTCCAGATGAGAGAAATAAGGCTTAAGTCTCATTTGAAGTAACACTACAGAGTACATGAATTATGACTCTTCTAATTTGTTTTAAAATGTAATGCTAAATGATCTCTCCATTTTCTTGGGTGTAAAGAAACCTATGAATTTGTGTATCTATGTGTAAATGTATGTCTCCATGTGAGTCACTGTGTACATGAATCATTTTGGGTACTCTCTTTGCCCTGATATCATCTGACAAATGATTCTTCATTCATCATGTGCACTCAAAGAAGGGAACTTAATTAACCAGATAACTATAGAGAGTAATTATAACAGAAAGCTATATTTTTTATTCTTTAATTACTGCTTTGCACCATTTACCACACCTCTAATAAGCATTTTTATTTTCTATTTTAATTTCAAATGTAATCTTTCTGCAGAAAGTTTTCAAACCATCTCATGTGTAGCCATTGATGCCCCCCTGTATTTTACTCCTTTTCTCCTTCCTGCCTGAACAGGGAGATTCCAAGAAAAAATTTCCCTTTTTATTTTCTTCTATGAAAGCCTTCACTCTGCTTCATGCCCAGTTGCAAATTTTAAAGTGTCTCTTGCAGATATTATATTGTACTTTGGTTTGATTTTATTTTTTTATATACCAGAATTGTTCCAGATTATTATAGAATAAATCTAATAAATTATCAATTCTGCGTATTGAAGTGGAAAACATTTGAGTGGAAAACATAATAGATTCCTCATGCAGAATGGAAACATGGAGAGAATAAATTATTGTTTCTGACACCTTCAAATATCTGTTTAGAAAGTTCAAGTCTAGAAGAGTGGTAGGTTGTCTGAGCATCAATCTCGGGAATCCACTGAGACACAGCAAAGAATGCAAACTCAAGGGAATGACAGAGCCTATCCATCCCTGAGTGACTAATATTTCAGAAATGAAGATTCTATCCCTGCTTGGCAACTTTAGTCAAACTAATGCAAATTGTCTATGAACAAAAGATTGTACATCTATGTAAAGGCTTAGGAAAATGTGCACCCCGCCTTTTATTTTTATTATATGGACTGTGCAGTCCACAGAGTAGGGAAAAAATCATTCTTAGTATTTCCTTAAAATGCCTTCAACTTTAATGTCTAACAAAAACTTTTTCTTATTTCTATAGAAATAATAAAGAAATTTATGAAAACCTTTCTGCTTGATAGCACTCTTCACAGAATCACTAGTTTTCAGGTTGTTCCATAGGGCCATTTCTTGGTATTTTTACCTTCTTTTCATAAACTGTTACTTTGATTCTTATATCATTTAAAAAGAATATATTCTTATCATCAATAACATACATATCAATACTCCCTCTGTCACTTTAGCCATAGAAGCATCTGTGCCAAAGATCTGTAGTCCAAAATCGAACAATTTTTTTCTGGCTTCAGGTGCATAAACACCTCAGGTACAGATATATAACTGTGGTGTGGAAATTTTGGAGAGCACCACAGAAATAATTTCATATGAATTATGCTCCAAAGAGGTTCCCTGGGCTTTACTGTTGTTTACAAAGTAAATTGTGTTCATAGCTAAAATAAACTATCAAAAGGATAAATATTTTGGGGGTGTAAGGGGCAGTTTTCAGAAAAAGACCATCTCAGACTGTAAGTCTAGTAAAGTCTATCTCTCTCCTCAGCCTGAAGAAAGGCTATTTTAATGACAGAAAGGAAACCATGTTCCATGTCTCTGTCAGCTGTGACAGAGGAGGGCTCAATGATGATTTGATGGGTCTTGGAGTAGCTGATGCATTAGATGCAGATCACTTTCCAGATCAGGCTTTGGAGTTCTCCAGAAGTAGGCAATGCTTTATGAAGGAGCCTTCATAGGTCAGAATTCAGGTCAAAACTAAATCAACCAGAATGACTTTTAAACCTTTGAAAGAAAAATACTATAGAGAACACTCCCAAGGGTGCTCAGAAATCTCAAGGGTGTGAGCTTCTTCTTGTCAAAGGCAATTCAAAATTATTCTGCTACTTAAGGAATTTGGAAAATGGATTTATTGGGGAAATTGAAAAGTAAGCATAACACTGTGTGTTAAACAGGGGGAAGGCTTTATCAACACCTTCAAAACTGAGGCAATATGTATAAGTTTCACCTGGGTAATTAATACAGATCATTTCTAACCATTATGGACAACTGAATTTAAGTGAGTGAATGAAGTGAATTTAAAATTGTCTCCAACAAAGCAAATGAAACAGTCTTTGAAGCCTAACCCTAGGCTTCAGATTGTTACAATGCTAAACAGAGATTCCAGCTGTGGGAAGCTTTCAGTGAATACATTTTCTTTAAACTGAGCTTCCAGAAAACTGGAGTGAGAATAGTTTCAATCATCAATTATTAGGACAAAATTATGACCTTTATTGCTTGTATGCATAGCATTGTTTTGTTAAAGTGAGCAGACTTGAAAGAAATTAGGTCATTTTGATACCAGCATTCCAGTAGTGGTGCAGACTGTCTTGCTGTGCATAGCAGTGAGCTGAAGAGGTTAACATGAAAAACAAATCACTGTGCTTTTCTGCAGTCTTCATTAATGATGTACTTCACCAGAGAAAGAAAAAGACAACAAATGGGAATGGAACCCGCTTTGCAGGCTGAATTGGTATTCTGCTGTGCACAGTTTGTTTTACTCGCTGGCAGCAAGATGACTTGTTTTTTCCAATTTTTGATGGTAAAGGGTCAGGAAACAGTATTAACTAAGGCAAGCAATTAGAAAGAATTAAATTGAAAACTTTTCTCTGCCCAGCAGAAGTCAACTTTGAAACCAACTTATATTGGTTAACAGTGATTTATCATTTCACCCTTAAGTGATTTTCTCCACTCTCCCACCCCCACAAAGATAAATCCAAATGAAAAAGATATAATTTAATCCTCAGAGTTCTTGCTTTTTATTAAGGTAGGAAGATATTTCTCAAAGCACATTTGGGAATCTTTCAGCTGCTGGTTTCATATGTGAAATAAGCCTAAGTTTTTAAGGAATGGTTTAGATAACCAGGAATGATGAAATCACAGAATCACAGAATGTTAGGGGTTAGAAGAGACCTCAAAAGATCATCTAGTCCAAGCAATCCAATCATAATTGTGTAATTGTTTAAAAAAAAAAAATAAAATTTGCTTGTCCACTTACTATAGGTTTTAGGGCTATTTTTCTATTTAGCAAACATATTAATGTGAAAACATTGATGTACTTCCAAAATTTATGGCTATTAATTAATGAATATGCTTTTTCCTCATTAGTTTTCCTGTATAATTGACCAGAAGTTGAATTGAATAGATGGTTTTATCAAAATTTGTTCAAGGAAACCTTTTTTCCTGTCTGCTACGTATAAGTCTATGTAAAATTATTTATACATTCTTTAGAAAATAAGATAGTAACTTGTTACCTTCTCTTTTATTCCTTTTTTTGGCACAGATCAGTCTTTAGGAAAAAAGAGAAACCATGAAGTGTTTTACTGACTCATTTATTTATCAATACATTGCTATAGATAATTAAAACTGACTTGCAATACGTATCACAACTCTGATACTGTAGTTATAATATGAAGGAAAGTGAAAACAAATTCCGGCTTGTATTGGTATAAAAAAGGATAATTCCTTTCCTCCGTTTCTTGTTTGTTTGTTTTGTGGTTTGGGGTTTGTTTTTTTTTTTTTTTTTTTTTTTTGTCTTTTTTTTTAATTGGCTTTTCTTTTTGGACAACTGCTATACACCACTCTATCTATTTAACCTAAATATATAATGATAGTCATACTATTTGTCACTTCTTAAAGCTCTTTATATAGTATTTCTTTTTTCATTATATTGTAGCTGCACATTGTAGTACCTGCAAATATTTACATATTTTCTTGCTTTTTAATCTAATGGTTTAAAATTAGACAACAATTTGCATTCTGAAAAATAGGAAGTATCCCTCTCAGTTAAGTAGCAGCAGTTGTTTGCCTTTAATTCGGTACACTTTTGTGTGCTCATAGAAACAAACTAAATCTTCCTTCATGGATGTCTTTTATGGCACTTGTATGAATGTGTGTGACACTGCACATAATAATACATTTCTATCCTTTTTTTTATTATTCATTTTTTAAATTATCTATTCTTTTGCCACATGAAAATGGAACTTGGTTTCTCTGACTCCTCTCTCTGCCTACCGATCTCCCTTCCTCAATGATGTAATTTTATACTTCAAGAATGTCAATGACAGTCTAGTTCTTTAACTCTAAATTAAAGCAAAAGAGCAAAAGTACTTGTTTATGTAAGTCATTACATAGAATTATCTCACAGTGTGGTTTTAGGGTAAATTCATTATTATTCATGAAATGTTTAGATACACTTAGGTAGGAGGAAATGCAAAATTCAAAAACAATGAGTTAGATATTTATTAGTAGTTTCTTACCTTGCAATTTCTTTCTGGATTTTTCTAAAGATAATATTTCAAAATACTAAATTCTAATATACTTATCATGGTAGGACAAAAAATAATTACAGATCTTCATTAGGCTTTATATGTCTTTTAAACTTTTTTTAAAGAAGTGTTTATTTATAGGACCATTTTTATATATTAGGTTTGTACAATGAATTACTTAAAATATCTTGGGAGTGAATGAAAGGGCATTCAACTGAAAATTAGTCAATTTTTGTGAGAAATAAGAGGAAATAGATCTCTTTTGGATCTCTTGGAGGGAAAAACAACAACCAAACAACCAACCTAACAAAACCCCCACTAGTTTCTCCTCTAAGTCTATTTTCATTTCTGTCATTTATGTCTTCTTTCTAGAGTTTTTGGCTTTTGGAGATTTTATTGTGGAGCTTTTTTTTCTCTCTCTTTTTTTTCTTTCTTTTTTTTTTTTTTTTAATTGCATCATGCAATTCTAATCTTTTGGGTTGTTTGAGTATCTTAACAGTGGTTAGTAGAGATGTTTCTGTTCCCTAATATAGAAAAATTAATTCCTTCTCCCACCTTTCCCCTGACACAACTATTTGACCTTTCTTTGAGAAAAAGTCTTGAAGTCAGAAATAACTAAGGACCTTCATCTTCTAACTTCTGTTTTATCAGAAGATATAAACTCTAACTGGTTTCAGATAAATACAGCATTTCAGGCAGCCCATGTCACCTCATGGGTAAGGTCTGTTGCACTACCTCATAGCAGACCTTAATGCTACTAATGAAAACGTGACTTGCTTTATTCAGTATTTATACTTTGCATTGATATTCAGTGTTACTTACTAAAGAGTTCCCAAGCACCCTATGGGCACAAATATATATAAGTAAATAGATAGAGGAATTCTAATTTGTTAACACAAAATTCCATTTAAATGATTTCCACTTGTTAAAATTAGAACCAGGTAGTAAAATAAATTCAGCAGAGTCCTTCTGGAGCATTGCACCTTGCAATTAAACTCTGAGATTTGTTGTAACTTGCAAATATAATTTATTTTCTTTTAGTTTCACATATTAAGGAGTTTCCTATTATATCACGCTTATTAATTAAGCCATTTGACACATTTCTAGTAACAAGCTACATATTTTAGCTAGATGTTACCTTCTCTGTGCATGCTTAAACAATTACCTCTGAATAGGAAAAGTTCAAAAGAGAATGCTGGACTCAAATTTCATAGATTTTCCTCTATTTCTCTTGAGACCCCTAATGACTGTTCTCGGATGCTTAATCCATTTTTCTTTTTCTGTGTTGCCCTATAAAAAAAATAATTAAAGTAACCTTGCACAGTCCATACAGACATGCAATTTAAACTTAGGATTATATTTTTCTTATCCAACATTTTTTACTTTAATAGAATTATCTGCTGAGTGCTTTCCTGAGAAAATTAAATTCTGGGAAGGCTTCCAGTTCTTGTCACCTTTTACTTGTGGTGGCTACCATTATTGAGAAGAAGATAACATTACTAACTTTGCGATGGTCTTGGCAAGCTTCCATTAGTTCTAATGTAGTCATGATATTCTTCTGGATACATAAGCTATTTTTCACTACTCAACTTTCTTTAGTCCTTCCCCTCCAGCTTTGTTCTCATTATTTCTTTCAATCTTTCTTTCACATTTCTGTCTTTCTAATTCTCCATTATCCTCCTTTTCTGTTTTTTATTTTACATTAGGCTGTATATTTCTAATCTACTGTGAACCTTAGCTCAAAGTATCACTCCATGGGAAGGGTATGGTAGGTTTTGATTGCCTACACAGTCCTTTGCATGCTCAGGAGGTATCTGAATTTCTGGACCATCAGGGGAATTCAGTAATGCTTTAAAGATCACTGTGTTTTGCCTTTTAAATTGAGAACACAGAAAAAGTTTATTTATTTTAATTGTATTTATTTTAATATAAGATAAAATTGAGAAGAAAGTCACAAATTTAGTCTCCATTTTTGTCACCTCTGTTTTAGTACACCTTTAAGTAATAACGGTGCAAATTATAGCTGTTACGATATTCAAGCTGATGACTATGTATATTAAACAGTTTCATTCAAAACGATCTCATAAAAAATCCTGCACATTAAAATTTACATGATTTATTTCAACAAACAGATTTACTCATTATGGAAGTAGATTATTTCTAGACTACATTATTTAAAGTTGTTAAGATACAAGAGATTTTTCATGTTTTCTTTGATATGCAAGTTTTCATTCATGAGTCATGGATGCAGATAAAATTAGCAAATTAAGTAATTTCTCAGCTATATATTCATTACAAACAATAATTCCTTCTTGTGGCTAGGCATTCTTGTTTTCCATAAGTTCTCATAGGAGAGCATCATAGAATCACAGGATTGTTTCTGTTGGAAAAGACATTTAAAATCCTTGAGTCAAACCATTATCTAACTCTACCAAGTGTGCTGCTAATCCATGTCCCTTAGCATTGCATCTGGGTCTTTTAAACAGCTCCAGGGATGGTGATTCAACCACCTCCCTGGGGCGCCTGTTCCAGTGTTCAGTAACCCTTTCAGTGAAGAAGTTTCTTCTAATATCCAGTCTAACCCTCTCCTGGTGCAACTTGAGGCTATTTCCCCTGATCATTTGTTACTAGGGAAAAGAGACCAACACCTGCTTCACTACAACCTTTCAGGTATCTGTAGAAAACAATGAGTTATCTCTCAGCCTCCTTTTCTCCAGTCTAAACAATCCATGTTCCCTCAGCTGCTCCTCATAACACTTGTTCTCTAGGCCCTTCACCAGCTTTGTTACCCATCTTTGGACCAGCTCAAGCACCTCAATGTCTTTCTTGTAGTGAGGGCTCCAAAACTGAACACAGTACTCAAGGTGTGGCCTCACTAGAGCTGAGTGTAGGGGGACAATCACCTCCCAACTCCTGCTGGCCACACTTCCTGATACAGGCCAGGATGCTATTGGCCTTCTTTACTATCTGAACACACTGATGGCTCATGTTCAGACAGCTGTCAGCCAACACTGCAGGTCCTTTTCTGATGGACAGGTTTTCAGCCATGCTCCCCCAAGCCTGCATCATTGCATGGGGTTTGTTGTGACCCAGATGCAGGACTTGGTCTTGTTAAATCTCATACAACTGGACTTAGCCCATCAATCCAGCCTGTCCAGATCTCTTTGCAGAGCCTTCCTACCCGCAAAGAAGATCAGCGCTCCCACCCAGCTCAGTGTCATCTGCAAACGTACTGAGGGTGCACTCAATCCCCTCATCCAGATTGTTGATAAAGATACAAAAAAGGACTGGCCTCTGTACTGAGCCTTGGGGAATGCCACTTGTGACTGGCAGTCAGCTGGTCTTAAGTCCATTCACGACCACTCTTGGGGCCTAGCCACCCAGCAAGTTTTTTACTCAGCAAAGTGTCCATGCATCCAAGCCATGAGCAGCCAGTATCTCCAGGAGGATGCTGTGGCAGATAGAATCAGATACTTCACTGAAGCCCAAGTAAACAATATCCACTGCCTTTTCCTCATCCACTGTATGAGTCACCTTGTCATAGAAGGAGATCAGGTTTGTCAGCCAGGACCTGTCCTTCATGCTGTCCTTCAGGCTGACTGGGCCTGATTACTTAAGTTGTCTTGCATGTGATGATAGAACACAGGATGATCTGCTCCATGACCTTCCTTGGCACTGAAACTCTGTCTCCTGTCAGCTACTTACTCTGTCTTATGAAACTACTTCTTTTTCACTCTTCACACTTGTCATTATATTGACTACTCTCTTAGTATTTATAGATGTCTTCATAGATCACCAGAATTGTTGCCCTAAGTGAAGCACGTCTCCATATAGAGGTGACAGGAAAAAAAAAAAAACAATAAAAAACCCAACCAAACACAAAAAATGCAGACCAGAAAAAAAAAAAAATGTTGCTCTTTTTGTTATGGAATACAGATCTGCCAAAATGAAATACAAATTATTTTCTAAACTTACAGTGTGCAAAGAATTTCCTGCAGATAATCTCAAATAAAGGTGATTCGTGGTTTTTTTGTTGTTGTTGTTACGCTCTTAGGAAAAAGCATTGCACAGGCATCCTTCTGGAAGGAAAAGTACAGTACTGTTTAATGAGACTTTTGAATACAGACAGAACATTAAAATAAAATAGAAAGGCTGTTAGCATTCCCTGTTTTGCTTAAGAGGTGGAATAATGTTACACTTCAAGCCATCATCAAATGCACATTTTCTGCTTGACAGCTGGAGATTGTATAGATCGGTGAGGTGCATTTGGGAATGGTTTGTCTGAAGGTAGTAGTCATATTTGTCACAGCCAAGGGAGGTTTATAACTGGAGAAGGAAGGGAATGAAGGACAGCATCAACAGCATGGTGAGCAGGCAGGTGGGGTAGATGGGGGGATTACTCAACAGCACAATGCAAGAGTGATTGCAAAGTAGGAGGAGAAGAAGGAATGCACTGGGGCTAGCAAAGGAAGTTAGAAGAGGAAGAAACAAATACCAGTGATGGTAAAATTCATACACCATGAAAAGCTGTTGCAAAAAGAGCAGATGAAAAGTGGATGCTATCACTGGAAGTTCTAAAATATTCAAATGACAAAATTTTCGGAGACATTTATAGTAACAAATGCAATGTTTTAACATTCTGGAATTAAATTACAGTCTTGTTTGTGGAACTTAATTATGTCATGTAATTTTGTTTTGGTTCAATGTTTCCATACACTTTCCAACAAGAATTGACTAGCAAAGAAGATAAAACTCTATCTGTACTTCAGCTGATTCTCTTGGAATTTAACTTATTTTCTCCTTCAGAGTCCACTGGGGTTCTCAGTAACCCTCATATTTGTAGACTTTTTTCCCGTTTAAGGGATATATAAGACTTTTTTGAGGAGAGTTATGGGAGAAGTGAAAGAGGTGATTGGGTACAATCAGCATGGCTTCACCAAGGGCAAATCCTGCCTGACTGTGATGGTTTGAAACTGTCTTTTTAATTTTTCCTTGCAAAGTTCAGAACAGAGAAAGTGAAAGAATGTAAATAAGTCACTATTGGGTGTAAGAAAGCAAAATAACGATTGTTCTAAACACTTCCATTGGATAGATAGAAATGTTTAAGAACTATTACCCAAAACAAAGTAGGCACTCTGCACATTCTGCGTTCGGCAGTGGGGGCAGTTGCTGGGCTGTCTGGCTGCTGTTTCTTCTTCTCTTCTGGCTGAAGATAACACGTACTGACCTTGGCAGCTAAGTTAACAACTTTCTGCTTAACTAACTCTGCTTCTCTGTCCAGGGGGGTCTGGGGGGGAAGCTCCTGGGAGAGAGAGGCCCCTTTGGGAGGGTCCCCTTGGGGGGAAGCAAAGGGAGATCGATTGTGCTCTTTCTGTTGATTGTATATATTTGTGAATGTGGTGAATTTTGTATATTTGTACATATTCATTGCATTTCATTGTAGATTTTAGACTCTGCTTGTAAATACAGCTTTTCATTTGCTTCCAGACTGGGCTAGCCTGGTTATTGTTGGTGGGGGGGGAATTTCAGCTCACACCGACACACTTTTTATTTTTGGCACTCCAACTCGGGGCTCGATTGCTTGTTTGATTTATTTCTGCTCAGATTAGGAAGCAAAATGAAGCTGTTTTGGATTCTGAGTCATTCTATTTCATCTATTATCGGTGCAATTGTCTACAGATGGGCCATTTCTTGCATGATAGACAAGATTGTGAGATATGTGGCATATAAGTCATTTCTTTGGGTTAAGAACAAGTTACTGAATGTTGGTGAATTCTGTTGTGGTCTTATTGGGCTAAGAAGCTATGGTAACTCAACTATGGATCTGCTAGCAGACACATATGAGTTTGTTACTCCTCTTACAACTACAGAGGGTCCTTGGAACCAGTGGTACACTAGATATCTTGTGCTTGCCTTAATTTTGTTGCTTCTTGGAATAATCATATGGCTACTGATAGCACTGTATCAAGAAAGACATAAGGCTACTTGCTCTTCCAACTCTGTTGTAAATGTGAAAACCAAGCCAGTAAATTTGGTGGCCACTGTAACCAGAAAGCGTAAAGGAGCTGCAGGAGGAGATGCAGATGCTGCAGGAGATGGTGCAGATGGAGATGAGGGTCCTTCTACTCAGGGTCCCTCTCTTAAGAAAGATCCTTCTGGTGAGGAAGAGAGGGTTAGCCTTAAAACTCTGGTAGACCTCTTGAGACCCCACATGGATGATGGAGATGTAGGTCAGGATGTAGACCCTGGTAGATTAGCAACTGCTGGTAGTGCCTCTGAACTCAAAGAAATTCAACGGAGGATTAAAATAGGATTATGGGGACAGCGACCTCAGGATGATGATGATGATGATGATGAGGATGACATACAGTCAGCTAATGCACCCAGACAGGAAATTAGACATGTGAGGAAGGATTACATCAGAGGAGATAATGAGCCAGTCCTGTCTTGGCTAGCCAGGTGTTTTGATATGGGAGCCCCAGCATTGGTGGTAGGCGACAAGTCGGCCTCTCAGTTGGGGATGCTCTCAAAGGATACAGGCATAGACAGGCACCTAGGCAAGTGCATTGGTAAAGTTTCTCTGTGGGCACGCCTCCTACTGGCAGTCTCGCTGAGGTACCCCAGCAGAGATGATTTACCATGGAACCCTAAGCCTTGGACCACAATAGCTGAGGGAATCAAGCGTCTGAGAGAGTTTGCTGTGAGAGAAGTAATGTATGGAGATCATAAGACCCTGAATCCTGATGAAATTCCTGTTGGAACAGGCCTTGCCAAAAAGCTCATTAAGCTTGCTCCTCCTAATTATGCTACTATTCTGGCAAGCAGGATTGTGGCAAGAAATTATGGTGGAGTGCCTCCTACTGTTGGCCATTTCACTGACCAAATGAGGCAGTTGGAGGATAGTCTTGCACGTACTTCTTTGGTTTCAGCCATTGAAACTCTGTCTGGAAAGATGGAGAATTGCATGAAAGAGCTGAAGGAGGAACTTAAAACCTCCATATCCAACTTGATGAAGGGGGATGATTCTAATTCCTCTTCCTCCAGATGGATACAAGTTTCAGGTGTTAGGAACAGACGTGCTCCAAGAAGGCCATTCCAGAATAGGTCAAACCAAAACAGACAGCAGAGGCAATCACGTGGCAGTTTCTGGATAACTCTGCGTGATCAGTTTGGTGAGAACATGAACAGATGGGATGGTCAACCAACTTCTGATCTTTTCAAGAGGTTACGGGAGCTGCAGAGGGGCAGATCCCGAGGTAGCAATACCAGGAGGGTAGCTGTCGCTTCCTCAGTTTCCCAGAACAACTCTGATAGCTCCAACAGTGATCCTAATTCTGATGCTGGACGTTGTGCCAGCTGTACATGTGGATGTAATCCCCACCATTAGGGGTGCCCTGCCTTCCGCCAGGGGGAGGTAAGGGATAATGGAGATAACAGAATCTATTGGGATGTGTACATCCAGTGGCCTGGCACTTCAAAATTTCAGAAGTACAGGGCCTTGGTTGACACAGGAGCTCAGTGCACCATCATACCATCAAATTATCAAGGGGGAGAATCTATAACTATTCAGGGAGTCACTGGTGGATCTCAAGAGTTGTTTAAGATAGAGGTTGATATAAGTTTAACTGGGAAGCAGTGGAAGAAACATACTATTGTAACAGGTCCTAATGCACCTTGTATTTTGGGAATTGACTTTCTGAGAGAAGGGCGTTTTAAAGACCCTAAGGGTTACAAATGGGCTTTTGGAATAGCAACTGTAGAAATTGATGGAGGAAAATTGAAGTTGTCCATTAGACCTGAGCTTTCAGATGAATCTGCAGTTGTGGGACAACATGAGATAGAGGATGTAAAGCTGCCGGTTGCTTCTCAAACTGTGCATCACAGACAATACAGAACCAACCGTGACTCTTTGGTGCCCATTCAAAACTTGATTCGTCAGTTGGAGAGTCAGAAGGTCATCAGCAAAACTCATTCACCTTTCAACAGTCCAATCTGGCCTGTGCGAAAGCAGAATGGAGAGTGGCGTCTGACAGTTGATTTCCGTGCCTTGAATGAAGTAACTCCACCCATGAGTGCAGCTGTGCCAGACATGATGGAACTCCAATATGAGCTGGAATCCAAGCAGGCCAAATGGTATGCTACCATAGACATTGCTAATGCTTTCTTCTCTATTCCCATAGCAGAGGAATGCAGGCCTCAGTTTGGTTTCACCTGGAGAGGCATTCAGTACACATTCAATCGTTTGCCCCAGGGGTGGATTCACAGTTCAACCATCTGCCATGCAGTGATCCATGATGCTTTGGAGAAAGGTGGAGCTCCAGAACACATTCAGTTCATCGATGACATCATCGTCTGGGGTGAGACTGCTGAAGAAGTCTTTGAGAATGGTAACAAAATCCTTGACATTTTCTTGCAAGCTGGTTTCGCTATCAAGCGAGACAAGGTGAAAGGACCTGCCAGAGAAATCCAGTTTCTGGGAGTGCGGTGGCAAGACGGTCGCCGTCACATCCCAATGGATGTGATAAACAGAGTCTCCACCATGGCAAATCCCATCAACAAGAAAGAAACTCTGCGTTTCTTAGGCATAGTGGGATTTTGGAGACTGCACATTCCTGGATACAGTCAGATTGTGAAACCTCTATATGATGTGACTCGAAAGAGAAACAGTTTCCAATGGGGTCCTGAGCAACAAGCAGCCTTTGACCAGATCAAGCGAGAGGTAGTCCAAGCGATGGGTCTGGGACCTGTCCGAACTGGTCCAGACATTAAGAACATTCTGTACACGGCCGCGAGTGACAATGGTCCAACCTGGTGCTTATGGCAAAGAGCTCCAGGGGAGACACGAGGACGTCCTCTTGGTTTCTGGGGTCGTGGCTACAGAGGCTCAGAGGCAAACTACACTCCAACAGAGAAAGAGATTTTAGCTGCTTATGAAGGAGTGAAAGCTGCTTCTGAAGTGATTGGAACTGAGTCACAACTTCTTCTAGCTCCTAGATTGCCAGTTCTGAATTGGATGTTCAAAGGCAAAGGTTCTTCACCACATCATGCAACATATGCTACCTGGTCTAAGTGGATGGCTCTGATAACACAGCGAGCTCGAATGGGAAATCTCGAAAGGCCTGGTTTGGTGGAGGTGATCACAAACTGGCCAGAAGGCACAAGCTGTGCTAAACCTCCAGAGGAGAGAGTAGCTCGTGCTGAGGAAGCTCCTCCTTACAGTGATCTGTCTGATGATGAAAAGAGATATGCTTTGTTCACAGACGGTTCCTGTCGTCTTGTTGGGAACAAGCGGAGGTGGAAATCTGCAGTGTGGAGCCCAACGCGCAGAGTTGCAGAAGCGAGAGATGGAGAAGGAGAATCCAGTCAATTCGCAGAGGTAAAAGCTGTGCAGCTAGCTCTTAACATAGCTGAACGTGAGAGATGGCCAAAGCTTTATCTCTACACTGACTCGTGGATGGTAGCCAATGCCTTGTGGGGTTGGCTGAAAGACTGGAAGAAGAATGGCTGGCAGAGGAAAGGAAAGCCAATCTGGGCTGCAGATCTGTGGCAAGACATTGCTGCTCGCATTGAGAGAATCCCAGTGAAAGTGAGACACATCGATGCTCACATTCCTAAGAGCAAAGCTAGTGAGGAACAACAACACAACCATCAGGCAGATCTAGCTGCAAGAGTTTCCCAGGTGGACACAAACTCTGGTCCTGATCCTGATCTTGACTGGAAACACCGAGGTGAGCTGTTCTTAGCTCGGTGGGCCCATGACTCGTCAGGACATCAAGGCAGAGATGCAACCTACCGATGGGCTCGTGACAGATCCATTGACATTTCCATGGATGCTATCACACAAGTCATCCATGACTGTGACATTTGTGCAGCTATTAAGCAGGCAAAGCGGATCAAGCCCTTGTGGTACGGTGACCGATGGTCCAAGTACAAGTATGGTGAAGCCTGGCAGATTGACTACATCACTCTACCTCGTTCTCGATCTGGTAAGCAGTATGTGCTGACTATGGTAGAGGCAAGCACTGGATGGCTGGAAACTTATCCAGTTCCTCATGCAACTGCACGTAACACCATTCTTGGCCTGGAGAGACAAATCCTGTGGAGACACGGAACTCCAGAGAGGATTGAGTCAGACAATGGAACTCATTTCAAGAACAATCTTGTAAAAAACTGGGCCAAAGAGCATGGCATCGAGTGGATATTCCACATTCCCTACTATGCACCAGCTGCAGGGAAGATCGAACGCTACAACGGTTTGCTGAAAACCACTCTCAAAGCCATGGGGGGTGGATCTTTGAAAAACTGGGAGAAACATTTAGCACAAGCAACCTGGTTGGTGAATAGTAGAGGTTCAGTGAATCGAGCTGGACCTGCCCAATGAGATTTGTTGCGAAAGGAGGAAGGTGATAGAGTTCCTGTTATCAGAGAAAAGAATCTGTTAGGCAAAACTGTTTGGGTATTTTCTCCTTCAGGAGAGGCCAAACCTGTCCGAGGGGTGGTTTCTGCTGAAGGTCCTGGTCACACCTATTGGGTGATGCAAGAAAATAGTGAAATTCAGTGTATTCCACAAAGAAATCTAACTTTGGCTGAGAGAGGTTAAATTCAGAGTGTTGCGCAGACACAGCATCGCGCCCAAGAGGAGAGTCCATGAGATCTACGGTGCACGAACCCTGAGAGCCCTGAGTCCCTGAGTCGCCTGAGAGTCCCTGTTCCTTCCTTTGCTCCATCTGCAAGGAAACAAGCTGTTTGCTGTTTTTCCTGTGATTTGACTCTTTTGAATCATCTACATCTGAAATAGCCGGAATGGACTATGGTCTTTATTCACCTATTGTTGTAGATATTATTTTAGATTAGATAAATGATAGTAGCAGCCAATGGAATTGTTTAGAAGGGGTGGACTGTGATGGTTTGAAACTGTCTTTTTAATTTTTCCTTGCAAAGTTCAGAACAGAGAAAGTGAAAGAATGTAAATAAGTCACTATTGGGTGTAAGAAAGCAAAATAACGATTGTTCTAAACACTTCCATTGGATAGATAGAAATGTTTAAGAACTATTACCCAAAACAAAGTAGGCACTCTGCACATTCTGTGTTCGGCAGTGGGGGCAGTTGCTGGGCTGTCTGGCTGCTGTTTCTTCTTCTCTTCTGGCTGAAGATAACACGTACTGACCTTGGCAGCTAAGTTAACAACTTTCTGCTTAACTAACTCTGCTTCTCTGTCCAGGGGGGTCTGGGGGGGAAGCTCCTGGGAGAGAGAGGCCCCTTTGGGAGGGTCCCCTTGGGGGGAAGCAAAGGGAGATCGATTGTGCTCTTTCTGTTGATTGTATATATTTGTGAATGTTGTGAATTTTGTATATTTGTACATATTCATTGCATTTCATTGTAGATTTTAGACTCTGCTTGTAAATACAGCTTTTCATTTGCTTCCAGACTGGGCTAGCCTGGTTATTGTTGGTGGGGGGGGAATTTCAGCTCACACCGACACACTGACCAACCAGGTGGCCTTATATGACAAGGTCACAATATCAATAGATGAAGGTCGAGCAACGGATGTCATTTACCTGGACCTGAGCAAAGCCTTTGACACTGTCCTGCACAACATCCTGGTCTCCAAGCTGGTACAGTCTGGGCTTGATGGATGGACACTAGGTGAATAAAGAATTGGCTTGATGGCCGCACCCATAAGGTGGCTGTGAATGGGTCCATGACCAAATGGAGGCCACTGACAAGCAGAGGCCAAGTGAAGGATCACTACTGGGACCAGTCTTGTTCAACATCTTTGTTGATGACATGGACAGTGGCACTGAGTGCACCCTCAGCAAGTTTGCTGACAACACCAAGCTGTATGTTGTGGCAGACATGGTGGAGGGAAGGGATGGAATCCAGAGGGACCTCAACAGTCTAGAGAGGTAGGCCATGGTAGCTCATGAGGTTCAACAAGACCAAACGCAAGGTCCTGCATCTGGGTCGGGCAATCCCAAGTACCGATATAGGCTGGGCAGCAACTGACTTGAGAGCAGCCCTGAAGAAAAGGACTTGGGGGTGCTGGTGGATGAGAAGCTCAACATGAACCACCAGTGTGCACTTGCAGCCCAGAAAGCCAATCACATCCTGGGCTGCATCAAGAGAAGCATAGCCAGCAGGTCGAGGGAGGTGATTCTCCCCCTCTACTCCTCTCTGGTGGGACCCCACCTGGAGTACTGTGTCAGGTTCTGGAGCCGTTATTACAGAAAGGATCTGGACATGATGGAATGTGTCCAGAGAAGGCCAGAGGGTGTTTAGACGGCTGGAGCACTTCTCCTATGAGGACAGACACAGAGAGTTGGGACTATTCAGTCTGGAGAAGAGAAGGCTCTGAGAAGACCTTATTTTAAGGGGGCCTACAAGAAAGCTGGGGAGGGACTTTTTAGGGTGTTAGGTAATGATAGGACTAGGGGGAATGGAACAAAATTAGAAGTGGGTAGATTAAGACTGGATGTTAGGAAGAAGTTCTTCACCGTGAGGGTAGTGAGACACTGGAACAGGTTGCCCAGGGAGGTGGTAGAAGCCCCATCCCTGGAGGTTTTTAAGGTCAGGCTTGACGGGGCTCTAGGCAACCTAGTGCAAGGTGTCCCTGCCCAAGGCAGAGGGGTTGGAACTAGATGATCCTTGAGTTCCCTTCCAACCCTAACAATTCTATGATTCTATGATTCTAGAATATTTCCAATTTATTATCCTCAGTCACACTCAGGTACAACTGTCTGAAATAATCAGTCTCTGATCTGATTCCCGCAATTTTTGTGTACAATAGTAAATTACCTGTAGATGCCTCTCTTTTAAAATGTCATATGAATAATGTTATTTGTGGCATGACAAAATAATAGGTTACAATGTATAAGTTAAAACAAAGTTTTGTCACAGATTAAAACTTGTGACTGACAGTATGGCAGAGTTGCCTTTTTTGCCCTTTTTGCATATAATATAGCTAAACTATGTTATGCAGTGTATCAGTGTGAGAGCTGAAATCCCCCCCACCCTGAAATCCCCCCCACCGACAACAATCAGGATAGCTCAGTCTGGAAAGCAAATGAAAGCTGTATTTACAAGCAAATCTACAATCTATGATGAAATGCAATGAATATGTACAAATATATTTTATTCACAACATTTACAAATATATACAATCAACAGAAAAGTACAACCAAGCTCCCTTTGCTTCCCCTGAGGGGACCTCCCAAGGAGCCTCCCCCCTAGACCCCACTAGCAGAAAGCAGAGAGTTAAAAAGCAGAGAGGCTGTTAACTTAGCTCACCAAAGTCAGTGTGTTATCTTCAGCCAGAAGAGAAGAAGGAGCAGCAGCCAGACAGCCCAGCAAGGAAGCTGAGAACCCAGACCCCGCCTGCCCCAACTTTGTTTTAAGTAGTGGTTCTTAAACATTTCTATCTATCCAATGGGAGTGTTTAGAACAATCATTATTTTGCTCTCTTACACCCAATAGTGGCTTATTTACATTCCTTAGCTTTCTCTGCTTGAACTTTGAGAAGAAAAATTAAAAAGACAGTTTTAAACCATCACATGCAGTTACTGACTTAGCAAATGGTATAAGATAAAGATCATCATAAATGCTTCTGCTTCTGCAAAACTTTAATGTTTGCACCCAATGCCAATTGTTTATAAATTCAGCAAAAATAATTTAATACATAATGAATTCACTATAATTAACTGGCTACTAGCCAATGATGAAAGCAAGAGATCGCATTGCTTACAATGTTTCAGTTTTATTTTATATGAGTTAATAACTTTAATGAACAAGTATTTTACACATCCATTTAAAACTCAAAATCCTTCTTTTATTTTTGTGCTTGGCAGCTTAATTAGGGATTCATAATGTTTCTTCCTTTCTTCAAGAAAGCAGCTGCTCTGCTGGTACTCTTTTCCATACACTTCCAAAATGTGGAATTTTTCAAGTCCCGTGTGTAACAGTTTTGATGTAATTGCATCCTTTACTGAACATGTACTCCCTTGAGAGTTAGCTTTATTTGGGACTTTAATTGGCATTAAAGGAACTGCATTAGTTAAATGGTCAAATGAATTGTCGCATACTCTTGATATAGTCTGTTTACTGGCACCAAAACCTGGTGCTGGCAAACAAGGTCCTGATGATAAAGCATGAAATAAGAAAGTATGGAAATATAATTATCCATTTGTGACTCTGAACTGGCTGTTGTTGCCAGTGAAGCAGGAGATCATTGCATGTACATTATCATTTGTCTTGGAGTGTTTTCTGGAAGTTACAGTCATGAAATTGCAAAAGTGCTTCAATGATCAAAGCTTTTTTAGCAGCAAAAATTAGATTTTGTTTACTGTTAGACACAATAAAGAACTGTTTTTACTGACTGAGAAACTGGGATATTTGTGAGCTCAAAATCATAGAATCGCAGAATTGTAGGGGTCAGAAGGGATCTCTGGAGACCATCTCTGGACACCTCTGCAGTCCATCCCTGCTGCTAACGCAGGTATGCCTAGAGTAGATTGCACAGGAACTCATCCAGGTGGGTTTTGAAAGTTTCCAGAAGAGACTCCCCAGCCTCTCTGGGAAGCCTGTTCCAGTGCTCCATCACCCTCAAAGTAAAGAAGTTTCTCCTTAAATTCAAGTGAAACCTCCTGTGTTCAAGGTTGTACCTGTTGCTCCATGTCCTATCACTGGCCACCACTGAGAAGAGCCAGCCCCATTCTCATGACCTACACTCTTTAGAAATTTATATGCATTTATAAGATCCCCTCTCAGTCTTTTCCAAGCTAAAAAGCACCCCCCACAGGCTTCTCTTTGTCCCCTAGTCATCCTTGTGGCCTTTTGCTGGACTCTTTCCATTAGTTCTATGTCATCTAACAATGGGTGGCATGAATATATACCTTGCAAGTAACTGTCATCTTCTGTATCAGCTATCACTGTCTGTTGCTTAAGTAGATGCTTCAGCAGCAGTGGTTTTTAATCTGCCTGTTACTCCTTGTGGCACTTTCTACAGCTACAGCAAGAACAAGCAGAATTGAATTGTTCCTTTGTTCTTCCTCTTGTTGTAGCCTCTAAATCAAATGTCTGGGGTAATGCCCGCTTGCTTTCCTTTGTTACTAAAGAATCTCTCCTGTGGGAGATCTTGTTTTGCTTATACAGTACCTTGTTAAGGCAAGCAATGTGCAAACTAAACCCCCTCCTACTTTTGTTTCAAACCTGAAAGTTACTAACAAGGTATTTCTCAGCAAGTCTTCTCATCCATACATGTTACTCAAGGACAAAATATTCTCTGGAGTATGCTTCCCATCATTTTGCATTTCTACAAAATTTCCTAAAAGGAAAATGAGACTTTATTACCAGGGAAAAAAAAACAACCCTTTAATGCAGCAACGTCTACAGGTGTTTGTTTTAATTACATGGTGTCATGGAAAAATGAGTAGTCCTAATGAAATGCAAGGATCCAAAACATGAAATCAGCCCCACATTAAATTTCAGTTATGCCAATTCTGTTTTCAGTACCTCTGTTAGAACCCTGGAATGAGTTTTCAGAAGTCCCAATCCAAGCAGGTTGCAGGATGCATAGGCATGATTGTGACAAAAGCCTTGTGACCTCTTCTGACAAACCCTTTGCAAATTCCCTATAAAGAAGTCCTACCATAGCCTAACTGGTCATGGAGATCTAACATTGATAGACCAAACGACAGACTACACTTATCAGTTCTGTTATCAAGAGATTGTTTTCCCAACACCCTTCTAAGTTCCTCCTGTTTCATCTAAATTAAAATAAATTAATTTCCTTAAATATTCAAGTAATCAGAATACCAGAATACTCTGGAAGTCTGAGCTTTTGCTTTACCTTCAGATTAATAAAAGAGCGACCTTGAAAGGAAATAAATCTGCCTAATCTTTCCTCAGTATTCCAGAAACATGTGAAGGAATAAAATGACTGTCACAGTTCCAAGATTCTACCAGAGATATTAAATGCACATATAAAACTGGAAAGAAGGTTTTGCTGCTTTGCTCTACTCTGCCTCCTTCTCTTTTTGAGAGAATAAGGGGACTGTTTTTAACCTTGTTCCACTCTGCAGAATGGTTCAATATTGAATCGTACTCATCATTTCAGTTCCTTTACTGTGATAATCTTGCCTATATAAAAGGAGGGTATTAAAAAAAAAAAACAAACCAACAATAGAAACAATAGTATTTACATGGTTTAAATATTAAGTTTTTACTCTGGTGTACATTTGAAATGATTAATGTTACTTACCTGTGGATCTCTGCATAATGGGATGAATACAGAATCAGTTAGGATGTGAATTTAAAGTGCAAGAGCTCATCTACTTTTACAAAGTAGATTAACCCAACCAGACAAGGTACTTCTGAGTCAGAGTAAGAGCTCTGAGTCATAAGCTCTACCAATTCCTGCTGGGCAGCAGCAGATCTGGTTGGTGTTCATCCTCCTTGTCTCTGCTGAAAAGCTTCTGCCTCAGGAGTGAGGAGCCACAGATGTATGCATTAACATAAACCAAAGGTCATTTCAGTTTATTTTAGTGTGTGAGATGACGAGCTATGGCACTTGAGAGAGCTGATTCACAGTCCCTGCTGCAGAATTTACCTGCAGCAACTGAAAAAAATTAAGTCCTGCAAACTGACAGTTTATTTCAAGTGTCAAACTGGGGAGTAGGAGGATGACAGTAACCTCTTCAGCTGCTGCAACTTGATCAACCAAGGATCATGAATGAGACCCACAGAGATGAGATTTAGCAAAGTGGGATTAATTTACATTCTTGGTTTTTCTGCCCTGAGTTCCTGTTTTACTTAAGTCTCCCGACAGTCTTAACACCATTGGGTTGACTTGGCCCAGCTCCATAGTACAGAGCCACTGCCTCAGGAGGCAGTAGCCTCCTCATGAAGTAAAATTTGTTAGCCTTTCACCCATGCCGCATCCCAGTCCATGGACACAGCTTGTACCAGCTTCAGTCAAAGGGGAGCAGGCACATAGTGTGATTTGGACGGTGTGTTGATTCCATAGTTTTGAATGCTCTAGGTTCTCATGGAGGAACGGTGGATGAAATGTGTAAAAGGTGGCTGTGTAATTAACTGACTAAAGAGCTACTTTATACTCTCAAAACTGAAGTGCTTCAAAAACGTACTTTGAGAATCCTGAAAAATTATTTTTTATCATACAACCAGTTAAGCCTACAAAGTGATTCACTTTTACGCTGTCCATGCATGCTGAAGTGTCTTTGCCTCAAAAATATTTATATGAGGAGAAAGCTTTGCTTTCTTTCTCACCATAAGCTTCACAATTAAGAGGGTTTTTGTTGTTGTTGGTTTTGTTTCATTGGTTTGTTTGTTTTCTTGTATTGCACAAAGAGAATATGAAGACTTACATGTGGTAAATTTCACATCATATGATTTTGAGTTTCTTTTCCATATCATGTGATTTATTTTATTTTATTTTACTTTTTATTTTATTTTATTTTATTTTATTTTATTTTATTTTATTTTATTTTATTTTATTTTATTTTATTTTTCTGCATGTTAGTAGCTGAATTCTTAACATGGCATTTAGGAAATGTCAAATATCTATTCTTAGTTTATAAGTCATTATTTAACAACTTCAAAGGTTTGATAACTACAAAGAAATTAAGTGGAAACACCTAGGTATTGATTTTGTCTTTTGCTTTGTATCTACACCATTAAATTCCACTGATATTGATGACTGCTGCATTTTTCAAAATACTGTGAGCTTTTAGTCTTAAAGGACAGCTTTATTTAATTTTCCACACCTTTTTTCCTTCTAAAATTTTTGTGTCACTTTACTATTACCACAGTCTTAAGAAGAACTGTTTGAAATTAAATCTATTGAAGTTTATCCTTTACTTATGTTCACACTGAAAGATAATGCTATGGTAATATGTCAGTGATCGATTTATGGGCACATGCTATCAATGGATTTCCAATATTAGATTGAGTTACCCATTGTGAAGACTAATAATCAGTTATAAAACTGATGACACAAAAATACGCTTTTACTTAATCAAAAATAATTAGAGCAATTTGTACATTGCTAGCTGGGAATAAATTTAGTTTCAAAATGAAGGAACTTGAAGAAATATCCCTTTCCTCTCAGTGGAAGTCAGGATGACCACTTGAAAATGGAAAACAGAGAACACTTCTATATTGCTGTACCCAGTTCTAAAAGGATGATTACCGAGTGCAAAATTCAGTACTTTTTTTTTTCACACAAAGCATCTGGAAAAATAGCTAGCCTCAGCTTGATGCTAATGCAATGTTCTCATTGGTATACAACATCTTGATTTTTAATCTTTGAAATCTGGGAGAAGTTTTAATCTTCCTTAACTTTGCTGGCAGTGTGTGACCTAACCCTGTTTTGTCCTGGTCTTCATGGAAGGGCAGTATATAAACGGACTAGGAAAAACAGAAGGTTCACTCCAGTCTCTATGGGAGATTAACCCTCAGCTGATGAAGAGTCAACAGAGCTGGCAAACAGTTTTAGCCTGAACCTTGGGGTAAGCCCTCAACAGTGTGGTTTAGTTTGAGTACTTTGATTCAACTGGTTTATACTTTTGCATAACTCTCCAAAGAATGTCTGCACTACAACATAAAAACATAAAACAGGCAAGGAACAATCCTAGGCCTTAGGGCTAATGGCACAAACAGGGCTATGTTTATAATAATGGTTCATAATAGTTCCCTCTGGGGCACACTGGCCAAGGCCACGTTTACAAGTCACTTTTCTCTGGGTCGTTTCCATCCCTTGAGTTCACAGGCATAACTTTTTGTCTTAAGTTCAAACTGCATAAATACTGGGGCTCTTTTGCACTGACTGACTTGTTATATGAACATGAAAGTACGTGTTGCTCTGTGCTGTGACTGGGATATGCCTGAGGAAGCAAAATGTGCCAAGATAGTATTGAAAGACTGTCTTGTGTGATGGGAGGCAGTTGTGTGTAATGCCATCTATACTGTGTCTTTTGCACAGATCTAGGAGTAAATTATCTCCAAAGATGGACAGAGGTTTTATTTTGGGAAGAGCTGATTTTTTCACTCCAAAAGAGTCTAGGATCAAAGTAACAAACAATGTAGATGATCAGGGATGATTCAGTGCTCAATGTCACTTCTAGACGTCTTCTATGTTCGGCATAGATGTATTGTTGGGGACATTTACAGGCAACTTTAATATGAAGGAACCCAAAGATTTGTACTGGTTTGAGGCCAGACAGATCCTCTCTTGCCCCGAGAGAGACAAAAGAATGACACTCACACAAACGGGTTGGAGAGTGATGGAAAGTTTAAATGGAAAAGCAATTGGTGAAGATACAAAACCACAAGCATAGCGCCAAAGATATCCCAAAGCGTACAGAGTCCCTTACACAACACCCAAAGGCCTTCCAACTCTTCCCTTCTCCCACCTGAGGGTATACCCAAAACCCCAGGGCTCTTTCTTCCCCCCACCACTGCTAGGCTGGTCTCAGGCTGGCCAGGTCTGGGACTGCCCCCCCCTCCCCTCCATTCTCCTCCTGGCATTAGGCCTAGACAGGCCTAAGAGGCCTTGAGATACTCCCCCACCATTACCTGATGGGGAAGCATCTCCCATGGGAGCAGGGAGGGAAGAAAGAGGAAGAGAATGACTTTGCAGATGGATTGATAGGGCACAGGATTTATGGGTAGCAATACACCGTTTCCTGTGTCCACCTGGTTGGGTTGGACACTCAGGACACCGGGAGGTGTAGACTATGTGGCAGTAACAGGAGGCACCCAGCCTGAACTGCCACAAGATTGCTGACAACTATTGATAAAACAGTTAAGACTAGCTTGAAAGTCTGGGAGCTGTGGTTGTCTTATTCCTTCAATTTTAGGGAAAACAAGAGAGAGTGTGTCACTAAACATGTGTCTTGTATAACACACGTTATTTCACAAACTTTGACCTTTATAAAACATGCAACCACACAACTTTCTCACTGAATTGTTCTCACAGTGTCTACCTTTAGAATGAGGAATATGTTGCAGACCAAGGAGTAAGCCCAGAGATTTCTTGTTCTGAGAAGGAAGGAGAGGTGTGAGATGCATGTTAAGATGAGCAAAAAGTAATATTTCTTCTTGGGGGAGGAGGGGGGAGAAGAAAAAAATACTAAGAGGTGGTATTTGCAGGTGGTATTCTAACTGCAAGTTCAAGAACTGTCTCCAGTTTTAATTTGTTTTGTTTAATTTCTCCAGCCCTGGAGATACTGTAAATCATCTTTCCCTAGTTTTGTAAATATAGACCTTCACTGCCTTTACCTTATAATTTTTCACATTTAATTTCATATCACCTGGAACATATTAGGAAAGCTAAGCCTTTACTTTGGAAAAGCAAGCTAGGATGAGAAGGAAAAAGGAACTTTTGAAACTCAGTTTGATCCAGTCAAAAAATTTAATTGAAGTTTTTGGTTCAGTTGCAGATAAAACAGTATTAAGTAGAGACCTTCTTAAAGCTGTAGCTTCGAAATTACTTCAAAGCTTCTTTTTGTTCAGGACTTAGTTGTTCCTTATGAATTTTATTGGTCTGGCTTTCTAGGTGGCAGAAATGGAACCACTGAGGAAACAGTGTAGAATGGTAGTGTAAAATATATTATAAATGACTGAATGATTTGTAAGAATTATTTTTGTAATAGCAATATATAAGTGCAATAGGTAACCACTGAATTTCAGCCAAGCAATGAATGTATTTGACCAGGATGTACAAGCTGTAAACAATGTAACCATTGCCACTGCTTTTGCTAAAGTTTCAGTGACAGGCTGAATAAATAAACAGGAAATGCATTTTTTAACCGTGCTTTACCTGTGATCCAGCCAAAGTGAAACAAAAGGAATGTAAGGAAGAATAGAATGTCTCTTAGCATATGCACTTGCATAATGAAGACACTTAAAAAAGAAGATCTGATTTGTACGTTTTTAAGAAAATGGATATCATATTCCAGTTCCTTGAACTTTTTTCAGAATAATCCATAAAAGCTTATTATATTTCATGGCAGAACTTTCTGGCAGCAAACTTGTATTGGTTATTGATGTGTTGAAAGAATTTTGAAATGTTTCTAGTAATTTAAGACATAGACATTTCCATGAGGATTTTATTAGATCAATTTGGGGGATACAAATAGTTTTAGATATAACTGAAGTGATTAACTTCTCTTTCAGATGTTTGTGGTTGATTTCTTAAAGCAGATATGAAATTGTGATAATAGTTAACAATGAAGTTACTGGCATTTGTGGCTATATAGAGAGTTATATAAAATGTTTTTTAAATTGAATCTTTAATTTTAGAGGAGAATCTGAGAGGTACAAAAGTATCACTTAAGCAAGAAATAGATTTAAGGACACAAAATTTCTAGAGATATAATTTGGGGGGGGTTGTTTATTATTTTAATTATTTTTCAATTTAATATTTTATAAGTTGACAAAATATACATTGGATATTGATGACAAAAAGTAAGATGTCACATCTTTCTCATGGCCTTTAAGAAAGTATCATTGTTCTGCATTCCAGACAGAAAGTTTAAGATGGTAAACAGAAAATTGAAACCTGCACCAGAAATCACTTAGAGTAACACAAGGATTTAGGTTGGAAAACACCTTTAAGATCATGAAGTCAAATCCTTAACCCAAATTATATTTTGTGTTTTCAGGTAGTTAATTTGAAACTAGCCTGTAAGAATCAAATTCTGTCTCATCCCAATTTAGAGATGTTGTCATACTGGTTGACAGATTAAGGGCTGGTTGTTTCAGGAAGCAGGTAGGAAGAGTTTAACACTAACTTTTTAGAGAAATGAGTTTAGAATAGCTCACAGTAGCTTGGCCAAATGGATAGGCAATTCTGTGTTCATCCGACCTGAGTTACTGCTTTCTGCTGACATCTTTAGCTCTTTCCTGTATCTCAGTATTGGGGAAATGCAGAATTTATTCACAAGCAATAAGTCACATGCAACTGGCTCTTTAAGCAAATTTCTTCCAGCATTTAGTTTTTAGGAACCTAGGGGACAGTTACAAATACATGGCTCACCATCAAGTCCACACATCACTTTGTAGACTACCTCATCCTCAGGAGCTTTTGCTGCTGTTTCGTCTCATCTTAGACCCAAAATCCAAATCTGCAACAGGACTTATTTCAGTTCCTTTAAAACCTGCAGCTTTGAACTTGTTTCTTTATCATAACATGTTACAAATAAGGGGAAAAAAAGAGAGAGAGAGAAGCTTTCTTCACCTTAAACAATTTTATTCTAAATGGATAACATTATTTTCTGCATATGAAGTCTGAAAAAGTAACAAATGTCACTGTGCTTTATTTTGGTATTATAAGAATTCATTTAAATGCCTTTAAGAATCACAAAGCCATTCAAAATATCAACCTCTATTTTAATTTTTATAGTCCTCATTCAGTTTTCTAGTAGAGAAGGCATCCAAGCATTATTACAGGAGAGTCAATAAATCCACGCTGGGAAGCTAAAGGGTCATTCAGTTTCAGAGTCAAGGGGTCTTGACAGCGAATGCCCTTCTGGGAGGTCCCACTTCACTAAACTGACAGAGCTGTAGCACAAATTTTTTTGCAGAACAATCATACAACAGAGAAAATGTCTCTCAAGTACCCTTTTAAGTACCCTTTTTCCAGTCATTTAAAGGTCAGAACTAACTGCTTTGGTTCTATTTTAATGCCCACAGGTGTGTTAAGTGTGTTAGGTTACAAAGTTAATGACTGATAAACTTGATTGTGCATGACAGAAGGAATACAGAGATTTCTCAATAAAGGTTTAGTTTGTTATCTCTATTGCTAGTTGCTATTTTAACTTCTAGTAATTACATGGCAGCAGTCCAAATTTACTAAAAGATGTGTGGAAGCAAAATAACTTCACACACTTAAGACTTGAATGTTGAAACAAGGTGGGGAGGAAGGATTAGAGAAAGAGATTCCATTTTCATTCTAGCTATGAATAGGTGTCATACACAGTTGCACAATATAGAAAGTTTTCTTCTGCTTCATCTGTACTTCTCCATTTTTTTCTCATGAATGGATTGCCACAGGGCCACTCTGCATGGTTTTCTTTTAAAGTTTTATTTTAAAGAAAAAAATCAAACCACAAATCTGTTTGGTTTAGAATCTGAGGAGAAAGGGGGAAAGTTGAGGGAGAGGAGAAAAGACTTGTGTGAAAATTAAGTGATTCCCAGCTCCTGACTGGCCCAATGAGGCTGTTGGGAGATCTGGGAATCTCACCTGGCATTCCTCCCTTATCTGTAAGTGTTTGCATTGTATTTGTTTGGAGCTTGGGAGCTGACAGTTTCTACTATTGGAAGGGAATGGGGGATTTTTTTAGGAGATGAAATTCCTCAGAGTCTGGATAGTCATAATGTCAATGAACCAGAGAGGAAAACTGTTAGGAATGGCCCACCACTATATTTAATTTTGACAGCTGAAGTACCTTGGGTCAGTTGTCTTAGCCCTGCAGTTTGGTGGGGAAAACAGAGTAAACAATAGGTGGAAAGTGGTCCCCACTTGAAGGTGGTAAATCTGCAAAATCTTTCTCTCTGGTTACAGTAGCTCTGTAGATCCAGTCAAGAAAGTTAAGGCCTCATTAAAATGCTCTCAACCACTGCTAGGCAGGAAGGATATGGAAAAATTCCACTAAATAAGCAAGAACAGCAGTTCACTTTTTAATCTGGATTATGATTGAAGACAAGGTAGCGTAAAACAAAAAAAAGGAAAAAAAGGGGGAGAAGATGCCTACTGAATAGATAAGAACAAGAGGGGAAAAGGACTTACTCTGTCAGGAAAAAACAGGAAGATAATCAGAAGGATTCAGTGAGCATAAAGGAAAGCCTAGCTGCTGTCAGGCAGGGAATCTGAGTCCTGCCCTCTGGTCTGTTTTTGTTGTTCTAAAAAAATATTTCTTTGGCCATTAAAAGTGGTTAGCTTTGTATTTTCCAGACTGCTACTGACACTAATTTGGGATCCCGCACACTGAATAAAGAAATGAATCCTTCTAGTAATTTTCCATTTGATTAATACTTCTTTTCAGATTCACAGACTTCTTTGTTTTCCCAAGATCTTAATTTGCTTGTATTTGAAAATGGACTGTTTTTTTTTCATCTTATTCTTTTGTTGATGTTGGTTGGACATTTGAGATTAGGAAATGGAAATAATAGGCACATTTTTCCTAGTTAGTGTATGGGTTTTTTCTTGCAATTCAATTTCATTGAGAACACTTGCTTAGAATAGTGACCATCTCTGGTGATCAGTAACTACAAGTGGTAACTGAACAAATTAAAATGGAGAAAATCAAAAGATTATAAAGATGTCGAAGTATTCTTATCATGGGAAATCTTTAAACAGCATAAAATAACTCACAAAGCAACAGCCAAAACCATCATAGTAAATTAAAACATACCATTAACGAGGAAGTATACCCCGGAGCTGTCTGTATGGAAGATCAAGACTCTCACCAGAGTAATACTAGCCACTTTTATTACACTTCACATATTTCAAGCATTCAGATGTGACAGCTAACTTGTTTTCACCACATTGTTTCTGAGTATATAAGAGATGCTTTTATCTTTATCTGTGAAGCATGAAAGCTGAGAGGGAATCCATATTTTTACAGCCACCGCTTACCAGATGTGAGAGGTTGAGATCAATAATGCTAGCCTTTAATACAAGTATACAGGTACATGTGATTCCTACTTTCTTTAATTTTTTTTATTTGATTTTTTATATTCTGAAAATTGTTCTTTGATTCTGCAAGAGAAGGGTGAGAAATACCACAGAAGAATGTATTTTCTTGCACCTCACTCAAATAGCCATAGAATATTGAACAAGTTCTGGTGATAGGAACATTAGAAATGTGTTAAGGTGATGGATGGGAATCACCTATGAAGCACAATACAATGACCCAGTATTATTATATTTACACATAAGTGAGATTTCAGTTTAAGATGTCAGTGTAAGTAGAATGATGTGAAAGTGGAAGATGAATTTCCGATGAAGGTAACAAAATTGGTCAAGACCATGAAATAATATAATTCTTTGTTACTTTATAGTATATATGTGTTAAAGAAATTTCTTCACCTTGAGTTTCTTGCAGCAGAGTCTCAGGCATTGAATCACTTCAAAATAATTTATTTAGATGGTACAGCTAAAAAAAACCTTAAGCTGGGTGTCTTCAGAGGGGTTCCCCCCTGGATTGCTTACCTGTGCCTGTTAAAGGCCTAACAATCTGATTCATACATCTATTCACAGAACTTGTAACCACTTACCCAGTCTGGTTCTGATGGTTACTTATTCTTATTGAGTGGCTCTACTTCTCCCCTACAAGGGTGTCTTCATTTTCTGCTGTCATTTTTCTTACTTTTCTGCTAGTGTAGTTTTTAAAATTATATTAACAGTAATGTGGAAGAATACAGATCTGTGTATCTAAACTGAGCCTCTATATGCTTTCTGTTCCATTCTGAACTAAGATAATGGGAAGGTTTCAGCATTTTAATTTTTTCCTTCTTCCTCCCTTATCTGTGAGTGTTTGCATTGTGTGTTACAGCATCTCTGTTTAGGAAAACACTATGCAGTTTTTATGGTCATGACACTTTTGTTTATGGATGATTCATTGTTGCCTTTTCTTGAAGAATATCTTCACATCTCTTATTTAGCTGTTCTGGCCATTCCACATTGCCTCTTTTAAAAAATTCTGACTTCTGAGGTAAGAGTTGTGATTTATGGATGCTGACCTCCCATTTTCAGTTTCAAGGACTGGAATGCTATCTAAAGCCACAGTGATTAATGGAGGCAAACAAGATTAGATAAGAATATATATTTTTTCAAGGGAACATAGGTTTGCTGGATAGCAGTGTGGGAATTAAAATCAACTACTGAACCACTGAATGTGTAAGTACAGCGTGAGCAAACCTCATCAGCATCAGAGGGAGCAATCTATGGCCATTCAGTTCTTGGCTTACGTCAAGACCGCCAACAAAGGTGATAATTGTGATGGGCTCCTTGATGAGAAGAACTGTCCACCAAAACAGATCAACAAGCAGCTGCTGCATAGGAGGGCATTTAGTTAACTAACACCTGTGGCCTCATTTAAATTACAATTAGCTGTTTTGTTGGGTAGTGTTTACTGATCCAAATAGATATCTTTCCTTTTTTCTACAAATGCTGAGAGATATAACTATCATGTAATTTTTTCCTGAAATTTGATTTTATCAATGCATGTTATTAATTTACTAAGTCTGCTTTTGAAGGATTAAGAAACTTTCTTCTCTGCATGCTGCATGTGGGTTTTTCAGCAGCATCTGTGCATAATGTGAATTGAGATATACATATATTATTAGCTTGTTTGAATCTTTTCTCTGACCATGAAGAGTTACCCTTTGTGACAGAATTTCAAAAGGTTACTACACTTAAAATCAAATAAATAAATATAATGAACTATGAGAAGGCTATATGTATTTTTCTCACTGCAACATCTATAAAAGAAAGGAGGAAAGAGGAAAGTAGTGTTTTATAGCCTGCAAAGGGTACCCTTTAAACATGGGCTGAAAACAAAGGTACAGAAGCTGAAATGTCCACAGTTGTGATACTGAATGTCAAACCAGTGGGCTTGAGAAACTGGATTGGGAGAGTTTTACAATTAATCCTGTTGATTTAGGAATACGTTTGTTTGGGATTGAGCTGTTGCTGGGGTTTTCTGTTGAGCATTTAGACATATGACAAGGTACAGAGGTTTTTATACCAAGCAAGCATCTCTCCAGGTGGTAAAATTTTCTCTTATCAGTGGAGAAACTTGGAAGGACTATACAACAGCCGCATTACCTGCTTGAATTGTTATCTGAAAGCAACAGCTAGTTTGAGATGAAGTCTGATTTCTTATATTTTCATGACCTTCTTAAATTAACTCAGAGACAGCTCAAACTTCCCACATAATTTATTGTGCATTCCTGTGTAAGGAGTGGTAGGCTATGTATGGGCTGAATTCAGTGGGGTGTTTGGGCTCCTAATGATATTAGTGGGCAAGGAGCTGCAAGGCATGTGTCTCCACCAGCACACGCTGAAGGACCTTCCACCTTTTCCTTGCACTGGAACCCCAGGCAGCAACACTTGCAGGACTTACCTAAAATGGGGAATAGGTTTCATGAGCTGTAAAAGAGAAGATTAAAAAAAAAAAAAAAGAAAAAGAAGAAGAAGAAGAAAGAAAAGGAAAAAAAAGAAAAAAAAAGAAATCTTGGTGGGTCAGTGATGTGGGAGTGACTGCCTCTTCTCAGGCAAGAGAAGCCACAGAGGTAGCACAGATGTCTTTTAATGCAAGGAAGATACAAAAGTAGGCTTTTAGTTTGAAACTCATTAAAGCAAAAACTCAGTGAGATTGCAGACACCTGCATTTTCTTAGGCTTTTGAAGGTCACTTCTGTCTTCCCTTTGTCATTTCTATTCTCTATGTTCCCTTGAAAGTTTTTATCTTTTCAATTTTTCAAAACAACTTAGAAGCTATGATTAGGGCTGCCTTGGTTTAGGTAACACATAGAATTATTAGTCCTCTATTTAAATGCATTTTTTGGTGGGACATACGCAGGTGTATTGTTTTGCTCTGACAAAGGTGCTGTTAGGTGTTCTTTTAAAGACAACCCATTGAATAAAATGGATGCAAATTCTTTTTGTGAAACTTTTTGAGCTTGCAGAAAGGTTTTTTTGGGTTTGTTTGTTTGTTTTTTTTTTTTTTTTTTGTTTTTGTTTTTGGTTTTATTTTTGTTTTTTTTTTATTTCCTGATTGCATCAAATGAAGCCTCTTCAAAAATCATATGTATGAGTGTCTGGGTGGGGGATATTGTTTCTCTTTTCTTTGGGTATGAAGAAAGAGAGAGAAATCAAAATAAACCACCTTTTTTAAATCGGATATTCTCACAGTAGAAATGAGATGGCCAGAAATACTCAGACAGGTTCCTGTTTTCATTTTATTGACTAACACATGGGTCACTGCTTATAAATTTGAACTTTTTTATCATTTGGAGAAAGCAGAGTAACACAACAGAGATAATCTTCAGATTGAATTATTTCTATATTAGAAGTCCTAATTTTAAAATGTAGCATTTGAACAAACTCTATTAGTCCAAATCGCTTAAACATGTGATGCATGAAAAGTTTGTTGGGCTTTTTGGTTCGGTTTGGTTTGTCTTTAAATAAACTTTTGTATTTTGAAATAAATACAGAAGAAGTTTTATGTTGCTTTTATCTTTGTGCTCTGTCTTTGGGAAAGACAGTAGAAAATAAACATGACAGTACATTAATTCATTGTTTCAATAAAAGATCAGATATATTCAAAATGCACATTTGTTTTCTTTCTTTGACTTTAGTGAGTGCAACAGGGGGAAAGACCAGCTTTCTGTTGTAAACGAGTGTTGCAAGCACATAATATACCCAGATCTCCAAACACATCAGTCGTGTGTCACTTGAAATGTGAATCGTGTCTCACATTGCACTTCCTTCCCCAGTGCTCATGAAACATTCATGCTGGATATATGCAGCACAAATGTGCCACATGGATAGATGTGACATGAAGCAACTGCACTAATCAAAACTTCAATATAAGGAGGCCCAAAGAGAAGCAGAATAGCCTCCATTTCCCCTTTGCAAATAAAGTTAGGGGGAAAAAAATGTCTGCAAAGCTTTTCTACTTACAGGCCCTTGTACACACATACATATAAATATAGGTTCCCAGAGGTACACATCCACACCTGTACTCTGTCTTCTGCCTGTCTGATCAGTTGAGTCAATGAAGAATGTCCAGTTATTATTTTCTTACCTTACTATAAGGGATTGACATGGCCTTCTGATCATGGAGGAACCTTGGTTGTTAGTGGTGAGTTTAGCTTCTTAAGCTCATATAGTAGTTGAATACAAGAGAATACCCATACCTTCTTCCCACTGATTAAATTACAACTCTCTTTTTCCTGTTCATCTAGTCAGTCCTGTTTATCTTCCTTGGAAGCTGAGAAGAGAAATGGGCCTGTTCTATGTTTTGTCATCACCCATAAATTCTGAGGATGGAGTAATAAATTTCAGTTTATAAGTAGACTGTGGAGTTTGCTTTTATTTAAAGTACTTTTATATAGCGTTATGCCTAGATGTCTGGTGCATTTGCATAATCTGAAAGAATTTCCAGACTTAAGGTCTGGTCAGGTTCCATACACATACCTCAGAGAGGCTTGACTCAAGCCAGAGAGATTGAAATCTTTGCAAGTGTTTTTCAGTTGTAAGTTTCTTTTGTACTTTACAAAGCCAGAAAATAAATCCTAACCGTGAAAGAGCACTATGAGTCATGGCATTTTATTATCTGTAGTACTGTTACCTTCCTTGAGTGTTTAAATGTTTTCACTATTTTTGTGGTGTAATTCAGCAACTAGAGCTCTGAGCTACTTCTGAAGTACTTGTAATTACTACATCCCATTTTATTCCTTTTTGTCACTAAAATAGTGAAATGCGTCTGTAAAGGTGGCAGCTGATAGGCACAAAACATGACTGTCTTAAAACAGATTTTGAAACCATTGCCTGGTGACCTTATAGAAAAGAAATATAACACTTTCTAAACAAAACTTTTATTGGTGGCATAGTTCCTCTGCCATTATTTACATCTTGCTTTCATTTCACCATCACTAAGGTCTCACACAGGAAGCCTTTTTCAGTGCTACTTTGGATAAAAAACTCTTAGGTGGTGCAAATTTAGAAAGAGACAAATTTAGAAGAACTTTGAGCCAGCAGAGATCTAGTTTAGCTCTCGTTAGAAGATACCAGCCATTGATTTCTTATCCTAGGCAATGCCAGCAGTATTTGAAATAGATGTTGGAGAAGAGGAAACAAGGAAAGAGCAGAGAGATTTGTGGTCAAGATTTATGGCACACATTTGTGGCCAAGATGGCCAGTGGCATCCTGGCTTGTATCAGAAATACGGTGGCTAGCAGGTCTAGGGATGTGGTTGTCCCCCTCCACATGGCATTGGTGAGGCTGCACCTCAAGTACTGAATTTGGTTTTGGGCCCCTCACTGCAAGAAGGTCATTTTGATGCTGTAACGTGTCCAAAGAAGTAGCAACCAAGCTGGTGAAGGTCTCCAAACACAAGTCTTATGAGGAACATCTGAGGGAACAGAGGTTGTTTTGTCTTCAGAAGAAAAGGCTGAGGGGAGACCTCAACACCCTCTACAACTACCTCAAAGGAGGTTGGAGCAAGGTGGAGGTCTGTCTCACATGCAGCAAGTGGCAAAAGGAAATGGCCTCAAGTTGTGCTGGGGAGGCTTAGGTTGGATATTAGGAAAATTTCTTCACAGAAAGGGTTATCAAGCATCAGAACAGGCTGCCCAGGGAACTGGTGAAGCCACCATCCCCGGAGGTGTTTAAAGACGTATGAATGTGGTGTTAGGAACATGGTTTAGTGGTAGTGGCTTAGCAGTAATGGTGGGATTGCACTAGGCAAGTGGTTGGACATGGTGATCTTAAAGGTCTCTTCCAACCTCAAAAGTTCTATGAATCTGTTCTATGATTCTATAACACATGGGGATATCAGCTGGTCAGCTCAGTCTTGGCGAAGGTGGAATCTCTATGGAGAAGATGTATAAGTCAGCATTGTTGTAAAGTATGCAGACATGAAGTTTTAACATTGGAACAGATGATCCTTGGGATCCCTTCCAACCTGCCATTCTGTGATTCTGTATGATGTTGTGCTGTGGGTGGCAGTGCTCAGCCAGTCCAATTCAGAGGAATCTATAGAGGCTGGGTTGATATGATGGTGACCAGCAGAATACATCAGTCAAGAAGGTGCCACAGGTTTTTTTTTTTCCTTTATTTGCATGTGGGTATGGAGAGAGGGAAATAAGCACACATGAAACCAGCAGATGTGCTGGGGATTTCACAGTGACTAGCTATTAGCAGGATTCTTTTGTTTCCCTTCTAAATTACATATGACCTTTCAGATACCAGATGACATGGAGGGTGATCTGAGGTTCCAACTGTTTAGTTGTCTGCTAGGTTTTGAGCACAGTATATAATCTAATCCTCAAACGCACATTTAATGAAAAAATGACAGATTTTTTTTCCCTGCAGCCATGAATAATGAAATAAGAAATAATAAAATACTTGCAAATTATTACTGTAACAACATAATATTTTTCCAAGAGAAAGGTGTTAGTATGACTTTTTCAGATTTATTTAATTAACCCATCCACCCAAGTTTTACTCCCACAGTGGACCAGCAAAAGAGATATTGGGTAATTTTGTACCATTGAATTCATACTCCTTAGTATGTGAAGAAAAGTTTTCTAAATGGTGAGTGCTTGTCAGTCTTTAACTGACTTAGAGAAGGTGTTACTTTTAAAATTACCATGTCATTTTAACAGTGACAGTAACCAAGGCAGTTACCAGCAGTTTTCTTCTGATTATGTTAAAATCTCATCTATTATTTAGTTTGAAACTGACAGCATACATTAAGTCTTAATGAAGGTTTTCAGTAATTTCAAAGACAAGATTTATCTTTGCAGATTTTGGGATGTTTCTGTCATTTATGAGCACTATGATTTAAACAAAGGTTAATCATTGGAGAATTTTCATACGAATTACATTCACTCAAAAATAATGAACTTCCAATTAAAAAAAGGGGAAAAAAAAAAGGAATTATTTGAAAATTAGTTTACATCTAGTCTGGTTTTAAAAGCAACCAGAATGGTGGTTTGGGGGTTATTATATTTTAGTTGCATGGTGTGGTTTTTTTTGCTTTGTTTTGTTTGTTTGTTTTAAGAGTGTACATTAGAATATCATTACATATATGAGAAAGTAAAAGAACATGAGGAAAAGTTGGAAGTCAGACTGGTTTATGGAAATGAATCTTGTTCATAGTCTTTTCATAGTACTCATTAAAATTGACTGAATTTAAATGACTCTGTCTCCTGAAGTAAGGAGAACTTCTAAATTCACACTTCTGAAACATAGCTCAGTGACAAGACAATTTCGATTTGATTTCTTAAGGTAACACTGTTTGTGTTTGCTTGGTTGGTTTATTGTTTTTAGTGAGATTTTTTGCTTTGATTTTGTTTTTTAAAGGAAGAGTTGTACAATTATTCAGTGTTTGTGTCTTTGTATGACTCTCTTCCTCTGAAAGCATTTGAAACTGTTGGCTAATTTCAGTCAAACTGGACACAAGGCTAGAGGTCTCCAACATAATTATGTTTCTTCTGATTTCATAAATACAGTTAAGAAAAAAAGGAATGAGCTTTGAACTATCATAGATTTGCATCAGGAACTTTTGTTCTTGTTTTTGAATGGCAATTTTAGGGAAGTGGGAAGTAATTATATAGGAAAAAGGAGGGGAAATGTGCAAGCATATGTAAATGTTATGGAAAATAATATGGATAAGTTGAAAACATAGATAGATAGATAGATAGATAGATAGATAGATAGATAGATAGATAGATAGATAGATAGATAGATATGTTTATATATATCAAATCATATATAAGCAGGGTTTAGGCTTCTTTCTTTCTTTCCACTGCATTTCTTTGTTTTAGCAGAAGGAAAGTAGTTGCAATAAAACAGCATTAGCTCATCTTATGAGAAAGATAAGAACAGAGATAGAGGATGACTTTATCAACTGTATTTCCAAACTAAGGCACTACTTGACTGAATAATAATTTCCATATCTGAATGTTGATATGTCTTTTAAAGCATCCCAGAATTCCATATTTTTTCTAATTGCATGCTTTGTATGATGACAAATGTATGATTTAGTCTTTAAAACAGAGCAAGAATTATGTTTCATATTTAAGTTTTGCTGTCATCTGAGGAAATCAGGAGTGCTAAGTGGTATGAATTTTCAAATATTTTTTAATGAATAAGCAATTTTAAGATTAGTGTCTCTCAAGAAGTAGAGACTGCATTTGTGCTCTGCTTACACATATATTTCTGATATTAACTCTTCTTTTGCAGAATAACACACAGCAAAATTTCAACCTTATAGATACTGATAAATAATCATCATTGACCCTGTATGCAAAGGTTAGGAGTGCTGTGCTATGATTAAAGTATGGCCACAGTGATCTTTTTTTTCTTTTTTCTTTTTTTTTTTTCTAAGGATATATGCATTTTGTTAGTTCAAAAGTAATGTATTGTTAATAATATATTTTTTTTTCATTTCCTGTCTCTTCAAGATCATTGTTATGGAAAGGTTTTTTTTATGGGTTTTTGTCTTTTGGGGTGTTTTTAATACTATTAGAAACAATTTTTTTTTCTTCTCTTGTCACAATTTCATGTCATTTTTACTATTATTTGATGAAAGAATCAACCATAAAATACCTGGAATATTTGATGTTTGAAAGGAAATAGTAGCAGCCAGGAGGAGCTGCAGCTTATGATGTGGACCAGAATGTCCACCCTGGTGAACTAAGGTTATTTACTATCCTGCTGCTAGTAGATATCTGGGACAGCAGATAATCTTGGTTAGATGTTCAGAAATATCTGTAAAATGCATGCAGAAACAATGAATTTCATCCATATGGTAAGAAAATACCTAGGGCAGATATTGCATTCATACATAGTAAAACTCAGAAGTTCTATATTTTATTTATTTTGTGAAATGAAAGAAATGTTCAATAACTGAGCTCTACAGTGAAATTTCTTTATGAAATGGCAGCCATCTTCCAGAGCAGTCTGGCTGCATTCCTGCTTACAGATACTGTATGCACCATGCTAAGGGTTGATGAAATGGCAGCTATCTTCTCCAAAGGCTTTCTGTGTCACCTGAGCTACTAGAAAAAATGGAGAGGACTTCATCTTCTGGTAGGGACCACCTAGGCTCTGACAAAATAGGTCATAAACAAGCAATTGCCTTCTTCAACTGTGGAGAAAAGAAAGACAAAATTCTGACTATAATAGGGGGAAAACATTAACTACAACATAATTTTCCCACGTCCCTTATTTTTTTTTCAAAGTCCAAATTATGCAGAGTGAGTGAAGAATGGAACAGTAGCAATTTGTTGGTGAAAGGAATCAGACAGAAATGAGCAGGTGCAGAAGTACAATTCTTACGAGACTCCGTTTTTAATTATTTTTAATTCATAAGCTAAGTGACAGATTTAGTTAAAATCCTGAGAAAATTCAACCTTTAATTAGAGTATGTCCTTTGAACAGGGAAGGTGATATGATGTATCCTTCAAATAAAACAAAGAGGATAATTCCTCTTTTTAATACAAGTATCTGAAGTCAATCTTAATAGAACGATTGTTTATATAATATGACATTAAAAGGAATGAAAATTAACATATGCCAAGGCTACTTCAAGGTTGCAAGGCAAGCACTTGCAGCCTAGGAAACGCTGTGATGAAGATTGTCTATGCAACACTGATTTGTCCTCTTCAGGCAGGTGCTCTAAGTCTTTAATTACCTGTTCATAAACCAGTATTACTGCACAACCTGAAACTTCTGCTGAGTACGGAATGAGCTGCTCTTCAGAATTTCCTTTCAACTTCACTGTTCCCATCACTTTGTGACTGACTGCATGTAATATTTACAGTGCACAGTCCAGTCCTCTCACACTGAATGCAGAATTAGTAATTCCCTCGTGTGCCTTTTCCAAGTATTTCAGCCGTTATATCTTATGACAAGATCCACAAAGGGACCCAGGTATTTTGCTATTTAGCATTGTAATACCTGAATTGTAGCTGTCGGGCTCTCGACTTAGCTTGCACAACCCGATGTTAAAATCCCTTTTCAGGGTTCAGGCGCCTGAGGGTATTGCTGCTACCGGCTTTTGTTCAGAACGGGGAATGCTTGGCTCCATTTAGATGATACGAATACTTGTAGTACTCAAGACATGTCAGCACAAGTCTAATTTGCTCTGCTATCTTTGGATATAGCTTCTGGTCCCCACAGCAGTTGGCAGGCAGTCCACCACTGCACAGGTGGACTTGTTTGCTTGTCAGGTCTGAACCCAGGTGCCTTCTACTGCTCCTGGCATGATGACAGTTAACACATCCAAGGGTTATTACCTAAAATCTTTCTTTATTTCTCCAGGATAGGAGGGAAATTCTGGCTTCTCTCCTGTTGGGATGGTAAAAACACTATCCTTTTGCTGATCTCTTACTCGAAGTCTCTTAGTTAGATACTCAGACTAAGGGACACCAAGGTTTACTTCTCACCACCTTTGGGTGAGTTTTCATATCCATATGTACCATCCTTTGGGGATGATCTTGTAACTACCGACTAGGTGACATCAAGGTTGGGACTCAGCCAACACTCCTGCCAGATGCCACCAGAGGCCACTGCCAAACCTGGACTGAGGTAGGAGTTACTTGCAGCTTGTGAAGGGGTAGGTGCAGCAAGTAGAAGCAGCAGTGGAGGAGCTGTGTGTGGCCACGGCAATTTGGGCTGGCAAGTATGGTCTATGGCAGGCTTGGGGTCAGGCCCCATGGTTGTAGGGTGTTATGAAAAAAGGCGTAATAATGCAAGAAATTAATAATAATATATTAATTATAAATCAATAATAATATATTAATTATTTATTAATTTATCTCTGCCTCCCACATCACTTGATAAAAAGAATACAAAGGTTATAAAGGTTCAGAAATTCAGTTGAGAATTCTCTTCACAATAGGAATGGTTACAAATAGTTTGAGAATAGTATTTGGAAAAGATAAATCCAAAAGCAGTAATTCCCCACTAACAAAAGGAAAGCACTTTCTGGAGACTTTAGGAATTTATCAGATACAAAGCTGTTTGCTGATTGTGGGAATTTCTCTTTTCATCTCATTTAATGGGAAAATCCTCCTGAACTGCTATGGCTGCTTTAATCCATGTTTGTGTGGGGCAAAGACCCGAGAGAAAAGAGCACCTAGCTCTGCAGGTCACCCATTTTAATCAAAGCCATGCTAATTTTGTCATACATTACAAAAAAGCATGTCCCAAAAGCCAAACAAAAGGCCAGGAACAGATAAGCATCAGTTCTCTGCCTAAATGTGCCCAGACTTGACCCAGCACAGGGTCTGTGCCTGGCAGGACATGTGACTTTGGGGTAAGGGCTCAAGTACCTCCACTAGCCACAACCCTGGGAGGGGGAAGTTTTATCTCCTGGCTTCTCTATCCCAACTTCTTCACTTTTCCCCATCCCACCTTTGCAGGAGGGGGGTGGGGAGGAGGGGAAGGGGTTTTGTATGTACTGCCACATAGGGTTAGAGGGAACCATTGTGTCCCAGCCTTAGGGCAAGGGGGCAGATCCCTCAGTGAGAATGACCCTGTCCCAGCACAGCCAGAAAGGTGAACCAGGCAAGCCTAGTCATAGTAGCCACATTTAGCCAAGGATCCTGGTCATCTGCTGTGGCTATTAGGGACCAGGAGGGCCCAGGCCAAGCTGGCATCCATCTCAGCAGGACTCACAGCCAGGCACCAGCAGGGTTGTGGCACAGCATAGGGACAGTTCAAGCAGGGATCCAAGGTGAGAGGCTGAGCAAGCTCCCAGGAATTTAGTAGCTCCCAAGGGATGGGGGGAGAGCTCAAGCTGAAGTTTCTTCTTATCTTCTATACAGTGACTGTCTTTGAGGTAAAAATCTGTGGTATGAGTTGTCCCAGGGTTCAGCTAGCCAAAGTTCTAGGAAGTGGGATGTGCTTGGAGTCCTGGCAGCCTGCTCTGTTCCCCCTGAAAAACTTCAAAGTGTCAAAAAAGGAAGGAGAGGAGAGTCAGGAGCACCTCAAGGCTTGCATGGAAGCAGCTTTCCTGTTACAAGAGAATTGTATCACAAAATACATGTCCATTTCTCTATCTAAGCCCTAATGATTTATAAACTGCTGATGAATTCAGCTTTAAAACACCTCTGTGACTGCAAGCCATATTGCTGTTATTCTTAAGTTGTATTGGGCAAAGTCAGGCATGATAATATAAGTCCAAAAATTTAAAAGCATCACCTGGGCCTTCCATTTGACATGCCTAGGGTATGTTTATGTGCTGATAACAGCATTCCCCATGTTTATGTCCCATACATCTCAAATTAATTACCCCCAAATAAGGAAAGGACAAATAGTAACCACGAGGAGGAATTTGATTTAACATTTTGTTATTACAGTGTATAGGTAGGATAGATTCTGCTGGTTTTAGCTGTAGGATTATTTTCTATGGTTATTATGTTCTTCCTCTTCTCTAGACAGCTATGAGCTATGTCTATGAGCTGTGAGCTCTCATGAGCTGTGTGGATGGAACAGGACCATTCTTTCTCAGGTGGCAGTCCAGCTGTAAACAGACAGGATCCAATGGTGGAAACAGAGGCTGTTTGGCTCATGGGAGAGCTGAACTGTGTTTGTACAAAGGAATGTAATGGTAATGTTTAAATTAATAACTTTATATTCTTTAAACATAGTTGGTTTTCATAACAGTAAGGAATGTCTCTAGTGTACAATATTAAGGACCTATAACTGTTTCAGCATTTGTATCTTTTTGTGCAACAGTGGTACAAATAGCTATATATACCTTGACGTATACATACAGAGGAAATATATAAAGGAAAAAAAGTTTCAAAGGGGCAGAAAGTGGATTTTATCTGTGGACTCACACATCATCAAGACTTATGCACCCAACCTGAATTTTATAGGCCAAAATCTTAACTGCTGAGACCTTCAGCTCTGTCAAGCAATGTCTGCAAAAGTCTGCAATGATGTAAAATTGAGGGTTTTCAGAGGGGTTAAAATGTTAATTGCATTACAATAAGAAAGGAGAGTGAGAGAATTGGGAATGCCCCAGGTATGTATAACAAGGAAGTAATGGGAATGACTGAAATGCATTAATATTAAACTTCACTACATAACTCATCCTTATTGGACACAGCTGTCGATAAAATATGCCCTTACTCTTGACAAGTAGCTGCTGTGTTTTGCTTGTAGATTAGCTTGCAGCACTGCTCTGTATTCTTTATCTTCATCACTGCACCGGTCCTTTAATTAGGCAGTGAAATCTTCTGCATAGTGATTAGGAAATCACAGTTAAGAAGGTGGTACAAAGAGAGGCTCTGGAAGCTGGTCAAAAATATCTTTCTGCTTTGGAAATTCCTCCATTTACTGTGGGAAGCAAATGGGTGTGGGATTCGGAAAGGCAGGAAAACTAACCTTAGCACAGCTGATGCAGAAAATTGTTAGCCTTTAGCATAAGAATGCTGTGCTTAAGAAAAATTGGTTGGCAAGTAGGTAGCTCTTGTTCCTTCTTGTCACCTCACAAGCAGAAATTATGCTGAGATTGCCTCTAGAAATTAAAGACATGTTCAACGGCTTCATGTTGATGAAGATTTTGGAATTCAAGATAAATTATCTGACATTCACTCCAAATGTGTTCAGAACTTTTAAGTAAATCTAGATTTGTTCTTCATAGTGCTGTTGTTTCTGATGAACTGTACCCCACTGTTGTTTTGTTTTGTTTGGTTTGGTTTGATTTGGTTTTGTTTGGTTTGTTTTGATTTGTTTTCAGGGTTTTTTTGTTTCTTTGTTTTTTTTTTTTTCATTTCAGGGGGTTGGTTTTTGTTTGTGTTTGGTGGGGATTTTTGGTTGGGTTTGGGGTTTTATTTGTTTGCTTGTTTTGTTTTGTTTTCTTCTGAAAACATGTGCTTCAGTTTCTGGCAATTGGCCTGCATTATTACATTTTTTAATTTTCCAACCTCAATCATTCACTGTTGCATCTGAAAGTGTATGCATATACAGAGAAGCAGCATTTAGAGAGAAGCTGTATTTAGTGGTTATAATGTTGTATTGAAATACTGGTCATTCAATCTGGAAACTGTTGTGTCTGCTGCCTTCAAAAAAGAGGGAAAAATTAAGCCTTCCTCACATGCTGCAGTATAGTGTGTGGTGCCTACATACACACTGAGTTAAAAACAGAGAGCAAGGTTGATTAGCTTCATCCTTCCTGCTGTCTGGAATGTGCTTGATGGCTCTATGAGAAGCAAAGACTTCCTAACCTTAATGTGTGGAGGCAGAAGATGGTGGAGTTCATCTGCTGAGGGGGAGGTTGATGTTCTTGCTGTAAATATTTGTGGAGAAAAGGAGGAAAACACTGGTTTTCAAAACATCTCCTATCTTGTTTTTCTTCATGTTTGTATATACATATATTCTTTGTAGTTGTGAGAAGTGTCTGTTTTACAAAGCAAAGTGGGCTTTTTGTGGAAAAAAAACAACCAACCACAAAACTTAATCTTTGTATAAGATTTTCAGTTGGACACGTAACAAAATATGCTGAACAAAGAGATTCTTTTGTGCATGTATGCATTATCCTCCATAATTGTAGCATGCTTTAATGAATGAAATGCCCAGAATCACTTGGGTCAAACTTCTCTTTTTTTTTTTTTTTTTTTTGGTGACTCTTTCCCCCTCTTCACAATAATCTATAAGAAATGGAAGACATTGTGAATATTGAACTGTAGGTTTATTTCTGTGAATCTGAGTAATATGCCACAACATCTTTACGCACAGCATGCATGGAATCGGTGCTTGGTGCTCATGATTGGAGGCTGTCTTTTTCAATCAGTGTAGCTAAGTAGTCTAGTGATGCTTCTGTTTTTTTGTTTTTGTTTTTTTTTTCTACTTGTAGGAATTTTTACTCATGTGAGGTGTCTTCTGTTACTAGTGAAAACCATTTGGAGATTTCTTCTTAGTGTGCAGATAGCTGCAGAGGTTGGAAGAGTCTTTACAGTTGTAATAATTAATACAGTCTTTATTTTTGCCTGCAAACTTCACATTGCTGTTGAGTTGGAGAGATTTTGGCTGTTTGGATTTTTTTATTTGTTTTTTTGTTTCTTTTTTTCGTGGTTTGTTTCTTCCTTTTTTTCTTTCTTTTTTTCTGCTTTCTTCTGTTATAATGCTATGACTGCAGGGGGATATAGTTTAAAAATAATAGGAACTTAGTCAATTTATATTGTAGCTTATTTCTTACTGCAGAGGCTGTTTATTGCAGAGAACATGTCACATGTGAGCTGCATTATTCATTCATAACTGGAAAAAACTTGCATAGTGTTTTAAAATTGATACCTTTACAAGGAGTTTTAAATGTTTTGTGTGCAAGATTGACTGTTTACTCATCTATTCTTTGTGTGTTTCTAAGAATGTGGTATGAGTTATTAGGACACATTTAGGATGTGAAAAATCTTGGTCTTTGAGAAATAGCTCTTCCTTTTTATGTAGTCACAAACCTCACTTTTAGCTTCACTATTCCTGCTGCACAGGGCATTTGTTCTTTGAGACATTGAATAAAGTACCAGGGAAATCACTGGAATGGGTGATCATAAGGGCCTCAGGATGGCATGAGATTATTTTGAACACTGGTCTCACTTTTTACCTATATTCTGTGCTGGTGTGTGTTAAATCACGAAATAGTAGATCTCAAGGCTAAAGTTCATGTCTAGGATTAGAGAATTCAAGGACTAAACATATCAGTGCTTTACCACATAAAGATGTTGTAATTTTCCTACACATTAAATGGAAGTTGGACAATACAGTGTGAAAATTCAAGGCAAACAACATGCTGAGCAATAGGAATAGGGGAGAGAAAGGAAGAGAATTTTTCAATGTTTTTCTTCTTTCTTGGCTTAAGTGTCAACTTGCAGACTGACAGTTCATTATCAAAGGCTGCTGTTTGGTTCAGGTATCTTGGTGACATGCTTAGGCAGAAGGACTGGACTGCTCTTGCAATGAGTGGAGCTAGGGCACAGTTCAACTTGCTTTGGAGTATCTGCACTGAGCTCCTGGACTCTGTGTTTTGGAAAAAAAACTAGCTTGGGTTTCATGCCATTGCTGCTGGAGTCAGTTGTTGCAGTCAGTGGTGTAAGGCCAGGCCAGGAATAACAACACAAAGGGTAAGGTAGAACTGCCTGGGGATGAGGGGACAAGGAGACATGGTGGGACAAAGGTTTATAGGAAGAGCTTTAAACTAGAGTCAAAGGGGGATGGGAACGTGAAGGGGGAGCAGGAAGAAATCAGGCTTGCTTGCAACAAGCAGTGAGTTGACTCACTGGGGTCTCCTGAGGCAGTAGAAACCAGCAAGGAAACTCCCATGAAATCCCTCAAGGGAATCAAGGGGAGCTCTCCAAAGAAAGTGATGCAGCCAATTGCCCAGCTGAAGTGCTTCTACATGAATGCACTCAGCATGGGCAGCAAACAGAAGCTGGAAGCTACTGTGCAGCTAGAAAACCACAACCTGATATCAATCATTGAGCCTTGCTAGGATCAATCCTATAATTGGAGTGGGGCTATTCATGGCTACAGACTGCTCAGAAGGGGAAGGTGAGGTAGGAAGGGTGAAGGCTAATATTACCCTCTATATCAGAAAATGGATAGAGTGTGAAGAACTGCAAAAACTGACATGAATAGATCAAAAGCTTATGGACAAGAATTAGAGACAAAGGCAATAAAGGGAACCTTGTGGCTGGCATCTACTACAGGCCACCTGATCAAAGGGAGCCCTCAAATGAAGCCCTCCTACTTCAGCTAGAGGAGGCTTCACACTCGCAGGCTCTTGTCCTGCTGGGAGTCTTCAACTGCCCTGACATCTAGTGAAAAAATAGCATGGGAAGCTGTAGGCAAGCAAGGAGAATCCTGCAGTGCCTTGATGATAACTTCTTGAGCCGGTTAATAGAAAACTCTACCCCATGGAATGCAATACTGGACCTGAAGTAAACTCATCAGTGATGTCAAGATTGGGAGCGGTCTCCCTAGACCTGTTAGACACACTTTTCTTGATGTGCCCCAGGATATTGTTGACCCTTTTGGCCACAAAGGGCACATTGTTGTTCCATGGATAACTTGCTGTCCACTAGAACTCCAAAGCCTTCCTCCATGGAGCTTCTTTCCAGCAGGACAACCCCTAGTCCATACTGATGTCTGGTGTTACTACTCTCCAGATTCAGGACTCTGCACTTGTCCTTATTGAACTTCATGAGGTTCACCTTCACCCAGCTCTCCAGCCTGTCCATCCTGGTTGGATATCAGCACAGACTTCCAGTGTGTCAGCCACCCTCCCAGTTTCATATCTTCAGTGAATTTGCTGAGGGTACACTCAATCCCCTCATCCAGGTCATTGATGAAGATATGGAACAAAACCCAACCCCATACTGACCCCTGGGGAGCATTACTGTCTTCAGGCTTCCAACTGGATTCTCTGCTGCTGATCACAATTCTCTGAACTCTGTTGTTGAGCCAGTTACTAATGCACCTCATGATTCAATCATCTAGCCACTATTCTTGAGTTTACCTACAAGGATGTTATGGGAGATGGTATCAAAAGCCTTGCTGTAGTCAAGATAGACGATACTCACTGCTTTCCCTTCATCTCTCGGTTTGGTCATGCCTTTATAGAAGACTGTCATGTACACTTGCAGTCCAGAAGGCAAATTGCATTCTGGGCTGCATCAAAAGAAGTGTGGCCAGCAGGTTGAGAGAGGTGATTCCGCCTCTCTATTCTCTGGTGAGACATCACTTGGAGTACTGTGTTCAGCTCTGGGGTCCCTAAAAAAAGAGACATAGATCTGCTGCAGAGGGTCCAGAGGAGGGCTGCAAAGAGGCTGGAGCACCTCTCCTATGAAGACAGGCTGAAAGAATTGTGACTGTTTAACCCAGAGAAAAGAAGACTCCTGGGAGACCTTACAGCTACATTTCAATATTTGACAGGGAGGCTGGGGAAGGACTCCTTACAAGGGTTTAGAGGAATAGGACAAGAGCCCATGGATTTAAACTGGAACACGGTAGATTAAGGTTGGACATAAGGAAGAAGTTCTTTACAATGAGAGCAGTGAAATACTGGAACAGGTTGCCCAGGGATGTGGTTGGGGCCCAAAAGATCAAACTCGATGTGGCCCTGGGCAGCCTAATTTAGTTGGGGGTATCCCTGCTTACTGCAAGGGGGTTGGACAGGATGACCTTTGAGGGTCCCTTCCAACACAATGCAATCTGTGAATCTGAGATAAGAGGAAAAAGGAGAGCTGAGGTGCTGCTACAAAACAGCTCATATTCTCCTATGTGTACAGGTCAAAGTCAGACTGAAGTTCTGTTCCTGTTCTGCCTCCTTTCTTTCAAATCCTACTCCTCACTTCAGAGGGTGGTTGAACATTTTTGCATTAAATATTTCATAATAAGAGTATTTGCAAGCAGGGTGTAGCTTCAAATGTGGAGTTTAACCTCTAGCTTCAGGCTAGGAAGTTGCAGTGAAGATGGGGTTAAGCTTTTCTATTCTCTGATCCCGTATACAGACCATTCTGCAGCAAATTTTATATGGGATGATAGAATCACTAAGGTTGGAAAAGATCTCCGAGATCATCAAGTCCAACCATCAACCTAACACCACCACGGCCACTAAACCATGTCCCAAAGTGCCATGTCTGCACACCTGTTGAACACCTCCAGGGACAGTGACTCCACTACTGCCCTGGGCAGCCCATTCCAATGTTTGACTCTGTTCCGTTGGCTTTGTACAGTAAAGGATGTGGCTAAATGACATGTTGGGAAGTCAAGCTGCCAAATGGGATTCTCACAGACCCCTTCACTGACACTTGCACCAGGTCAAAGTGAAATATCAAGGCTGTACTTAGCAGAACTGAGCCTCCAAACCCTCAACACCACAGAGAGGCATCTTCTCAAACTCTCCTGTCACCAGGCGATCCCTCTCCAGCATTCCACTATCACCTTGCTAAAATTTCTATCAGATCTATCTGCCTAAAAACAATCCTTCCTCCCATCCATAGGGAGGGGAGGACATGCTTCCCTAAAATCAGGCGCTTTCCAGCAAGTCCTGATGGCAAACAAGCCCCATCTATAGAGAAATGAGCAGCAGCATCACCATTTCTGCCCCAAAAACTTTGTCCTAAGCCAACAAGGCACCCTGGCAGCCAGGAGGGGCTGATGTGCCCATGGCTCCTTTGGGATACCCACTGACTACCAAGGAACCATATAGTGAGAAGGAGAAGAGAGAGTGCTTGCTGTTGTAACCTGCTGTGAATCCCAATTCCCAGTTCTGCTTCAATGAACATTTATGTTTACTTTGCATCATCTGTTTTTGAATAATGGCATCAACAAGCAGGATCCAGATCATAGGAACCTTTTCACTTTTTGTCCTTCTCACTGAGCAACAGAGACACCTATCTACATAATAAGTAGATTTTTGGAGTATCATTCAAGTCCTTAAGCTGTAGCTAAAATAGAAAAGAGGTTCACCTATAATAGCCCTTTATAAGATCCAGCATAGTGTGATGTTGATTTTAGTTTGGTCACCAGTGTGTCATTGCAAGTTTAACTAACTTTTCCAGCTTTTTAATTGTCATTTGCTACCTGCTAGATAAAACACACGGGAAAAGACACATGGCAAATTTCTCCAATCCTTTTTCCTTTTCTCCCTCTATCCTTTTCTTCTCTACTTTCTTTCTTTTTTCTTTTTTTTTTTTTTTTTCTGGGGTTGGTTGGGTTTGGGTTTAGTTTTTTTTCTTCCTAAATATAACTGTCTATGATTCCAGTGAAGGAAACTTGAAAGCTTACCATTTTTTCATTTCAAGCTCTTTAAGATAATTTGATTATTCTATCTTTAGAGTTTCAGTAGGTAAGTTGCATTTCATAGCAAGTACTCCTCATTACTCATTTTCCACAAAACATGTAATCTTTTGTTTAAAAATACTACTTGTAAAATATAGAATGATACATAGGTCCCAAGAGTTATGAAGAAAACATATTTAGGCTTCTGAATAGTGGCGATTTTAAGGTAACAAATTACATCCTCCAGAAACTGTTGATTTCTGGTATTAATGGCATTTACTTAACACAATGGGTTTTTTGCAAAACTTCAGAAACTTTTCAACAAAAGAAAAAACAGAAAACAAACAAAAAAAAAATTAGTGTTCAAGCCAGAGCTCACAGCGATTCCTTTGACTTTTTCTCTGAAGTTACCGAATAACTTATGACAAGTTTACCTTTCCTTTTTTTTAACCTCTTCACCAGGAATGTTAAACACCTGGAAAAGTGGAGTGTGTGCATGGAGGCATAAATAATTTTCTATTCATTAATTTACAATTTGAAAACATAAAATGTTAATGTAATGGCTTGGCCAAGAATTGATTCCTCTTGGTTATATTTTGAGTTGGTAGTTTCTTTTTCACAAAGAGGACAATCAGTACCATACATTCTCAAAACTCGATTGCATGTATGTAATCTGCTTCAGGCAGTTTTAAGCAAACAGGGCAGGCTAATTCTGCAGACACTTTATGATCATGCACAGAAGTATTTCCATTGGAATTATGCATTACTTGGATAATCTGAGACTGTATTTTTCCATGCCTGCTTTACTTTAGAGAACATTAGAAAACAAATAAGAGAATAATTCATGTCATTGTATGTTTCTTTGTTGCTTTAATTTCCCTTTGTGTCCTAGATTGAAAAGAAAAAGATAGTTTACCCTTGTACCAGTAATGGTAATATATATTAGCATAAAGGAAACTGAAAGGTTCAGCATTCCTGAAAATTATTCCCCATACTGTCTGTCATTGAATTAATGTATAAGCTGATTTTCTTAGACATAACATTCACACTCATATAAACTAAAAAATATTATAGGGCTGTTTTTTGGTTTGGGTTGGTTTTTTCCCACTTTTTCCTCCAACATGGTTCCATTTGAAGTATCTCCCACACGATGTGGGTTTAGTGGATGTGTGTGATGGGACTGAGATTGGAAGAGGCTGAACTTCTTATTTTCTTTTCTCAAGACACACACTATACCATTATTCCAAAACTGATCACAGTTCTAAACCAGCTTAATACAGTCTCTTCTTTTTTTTTTTTTTTTTTTTTTTTTTGTGACTCATTAAACTCTTGAAACTTCATTCCCTTCAATAGAATAAAATCACATTGTGACAATAAATCTTTCATGCAGAGGATTCAGCTATGTTCTCATTTGCAGCAGTATTTTGGTTTAACGTTTAAGCTTATTTTTGAACACACTATAAGAAACTCTAAAATAATTAGTGTATCTTAAATAATTTGCTTTGGCAAAGTTGAAATTCTCCCAATGACTGACAAATTATAGAAAAATAACTTCATTTACACTATTAAAATATTTAATTATAGCAGTTGGCTGCATTGCCAAGTTATAAAAAGGTGTGTGAAAACGTTCTTTGGATATGTGGCTGCTGGCATCTAAGACTGGAAAATGAATTTGTAACTCAGTGAATTAAGACTTTTTGCCTGAAGGCCCAGCTATTAGGTGCACTTTTCACATGCCTCTGGAGGTGAGTATACCATACCTGTCACTTAATCCTCGGCTGCTTTCTGTACTAGAGGCTGTAGTACAAAGTTTTGAGTTTGCTTTTTACAGTTTGTTTCCAATAGTTATTAATTGTCCAGCTTTTAAAACTTGATTTTAGTCATTTAAGTAGTATCATTATTAATCTTTCTTTCTGATGTGTCCTTATAAATTATACCCACCAGAAAAATGGCCATTTTCTTCAAAAAAAGAAGAAAAATTTTTTTTTTTAATGTGATGTGCCAGTCACTGCTGTTTTTCATAGCTATATAGTTCCTCTAGATAAAAGATCCACATGGAGTAGTCAGTCACTGGGCCAGAGTACATGGAGTTTCTAACGCTGCAGGATCCACTGAATGGCTTAACAGCTTCTGGAGAACACTTAGGGGCACTTTCAATAGGACCATTAAAAGAATTTTATGTTTAAAGCAAATTACACTCCACACTTGAGATTTTAACCCTGAGTTATTCCTGCACTTTGAACATAAGTGTGTTTTGAAAGCTTAAAGTTGGACAGCAGAGATTTTTCTGTATCAACGAAAAAGCATTGGCGAGAAAGCCAAGTGATTGGGGAAGAATTATTTTCAATAGATTGTGAGAAAGATGTAAAAATTAGGGTAAAAAAGAAAGGATGTGGAAAGAGAATGAATTATGCTACAGCTGTGCTTAGTCCTAGTTCTTACAGCATGGTAAAATGAACTGGCAGAACAAGACACTAAAATAGCTTCCTTGTGGATTTAACTCTCTGTCCTAAATCTGGAGGTGAAGATGTTACATAAATGAAAAGAACAGATAATTTATTTGTATATTCCTAGCAAAGTGGTTTTGACAATTAAGACTGGAACAAAGTACATCAGAAATTAAATATTCATGTACATTTAATGGCTTGGTCATTATTGTTAGAGAAATTATTTAACCCGTGGGACTTCAGATGCCTTGGTCATTTCCATTACTGGCAAACAGCAACTTCCACTGGCAGGATTTTTAGATGAGTAAAAACTTCTCTGTCCACTGAGACATAAAGATACAAACCTAAGTTCTTTCACTTTTTCCTCCCCTCCCCAAAGTACTGTTTTCCTATTAAACACTGCATAATGAACTAGGATATGTTTGTGAGCTACAATGAGCAGCAAAAGAAGGCTATACAGAAATACCTAAGCAATATTCAGTACTGGAAAAGGCATAGCTCTAGCAGTCAAAGTGGAGTATCATCCTCATGAGCCAGCCAGAAAGCCTGTATGCTTCCAACTCATAGGCAACAAAAAAGTAGATTTTCTTGAAAGCTTTTTGGGGATAGTTTAATAAGGTGTACCTGTTATTGTCTACTACAGACTAGTAAATCACACGAGAAACCATTTGTGGTTTGTTGGAGAAAGTAACAATGAGCTATGAGGAAGTAGCTCCATCTATGGCATACTGGAGTTTTTGTTCATTGAGTTACCATTTCTGAAACCTGGCAACTGTTATTATAACCTTAACTATTGCTAGCACCAGCAGTTTCACATCAATGTGAGGGCTAGAATAGAGAGATAAACAAGAGCCCAAACAAATGTTTGCTCCCAAGAGCTACCACATTTGTTAACAATTTTGCTTCACAAGCACATAAATCCAAATCAAATTACATGGTTGTGCAGATGTACTTTAAAAAGTGGTATTTAAATAAGATACCACATGCCTTGAGAAGAACAGATTATTAATACTGGAAAGAGTAGAAGATTCACTGTGCTGCTCTCCTTTCCCAGAAATAATTATACTTCTTTTTTAAAAAGTTTTATGATATACGATGATGGCATTATGTGGGAATACCAAGGGGATGGGGATGGGGATGCAGTGTTTAAACTGGAAACAAATATGAGTAACTATAAGCTATAGAAAGCACATTATTTTTTCACAAAGATGTAATTCTAAAATCTGAAGGAGAGGAAGGGAGAGGCAAGACTTTCAAGGGTCTAGGACAGTGAAAATGAAAAATCAGTTGCTAAACTAGGAAGAAAAAGGAAGTTATTGGTAAAGGCTGTATATCCAAACCTAGGAATTGTGGAAAAATGATAGAGGAAATGAGAACATAATCTTCAACCAGCAGCTAGCAAAGACAGTCCAGAACTTACTGAAATTTAAACTTATTAGGAGCAAAAGGAATCCTAATGACTTTTATTATAAATAGTAGCCTGTTAAGAAGGATGTGCAAAAGATGCAAGGACAGATAATGTATTTCTGTTTGAGGAAGTTAGAAAGGCAGACAGCTAATGCAGTTGCATTATGCAATGACAAAGTATTTTTTTTTTTTAATTCCAAAAGGAAAGATACTTATGACTATGTAAGTAAAAATGTACTGATTATTTGTTTAAAACTGTTGTAAGGTGAGGTAACGTTTGGTTATGCAGTTGTGTAGCAAATACTTCTTTTCTCTCCTTTTTTATTGTGCTGGTGATGCTTTGCTCTATGGATTCATTCTAAGAGGAACTTGTGGTCTCTGACTGGAAACAGACAGACAGCAATGTCACTCTTCTGTACACTCACTTCATCTGCCTCCATATAAGTTCATCCAATTTGTTGACTCACAGCCTGTGTCTGAAAGAACTCCCTATAATTGGCGATTAGCTTGCATCTATCAATCTTGTCGTTAGGAGGATTGACAGTTGAGACAGATGTCCGAGCTTATTCAATTAAAGCTCCAGTTGCATCCATTGCCAACCTTATGTCAGGTCAGTCTCTTCAAATGCAATTTGCAAAGCTTCAAGCAGGAGATTTTTCTATTCATTCTCAAATGTGTTCTCCAAAAATACTTCCTACAATTTTTTGTTATTTTTTCTGAGTGCAGTTGGAATCTAATTTTAACTTTGTCTTTGTTTTGTTATGTGGTAGCCTAAAGCATAGATTCATTTTATTTTTATAGCATGAACTCTTTTAAATGTGCCAGACTAATGCTTCATGATTCAGTAGTCAATATCCATAGATGGCATTTCCAAAGGTATTATTAGGTATGTGCAGGTAAACAATACCTTTTATTTATTTTTAAATTCAAATCCTTTATGTGAATCCCACAAAAGAGATTAGTTTCTCATTCAAATAAACGAGTCTCCAGCCAGATAAAATCTACTTGCAATGTGACTGTTAAGGTGGTGAATAAATGCCTTTTGTACATCAGAAGGATTTCATTAACAAGTCAGAAAGGGCATTCTGACTTGTTTCCAACTTGGTGCAAGTCTTTTTGATTCTCACTGATCAGCACAAAGACAAGCAAGAGGTTTTGCTTTGTAAAGTTTCAGAAAGACACAATAAAAAGGTGTGTGTGCATTTTTTTTTCAAGGGGAGGGATGAAACTAGTTTGATTTTGTCTCCTGAAAAAATACTGATTTATTTCAAACCCACTGGAATTCTTGTGCAAAGATTTCATTACAAGTGCCCTCACGAGCCTTCTACTAATGTCATTAGCCTTCTTTGTGAGCTAGAAAGAAGTTGTACCTGAAAAGAAGCTGGAAAGGATTAAAAATGCTTAAAATAGATACATAAATAGAGATTAGAACATCAATGATGCTTCTGTCTTTGTAGCACTGGAGCACTACCACCGGTGAAAGTAAAAGGTACAGCAAAATATTTCATAACTGAGGAAAGTGCTCGAACTGGTACCGGAACTAAGAATAGATATTCAGATAAGAATCAGTCTGGACAGTCTTGGATCACCATCTTTATTTTTGTTTTTTGTGTTCAATATAGTACTATCACATTGTTATATTTTCAGAAACTTCAAAACCATATTTGGATCAGTCTTGTCGTCCCTATTTTCTGCTATCCCTTTTTCATTCAAATGGTTTGCATATAAGTGGTAAGTCAGTATAGGTAAATTATTTGAACAACTTGAGTCCCTAAAGAGGGAGAAAGGAATTGAGACAGAGATTTAATTTAATTTTTATACTGATACTAGGTAGTTCAGTTGTATTTTGTGCAGCGTATCATTTGTAATGTAGATACTAGTGTTGTGTCTGTGTAGAATAATTGAAATGTTCAGTGTAAAATCCTCTCACAATATATTTCCTTGAAAATTTAGTTTAATTTTTGTGTTGATATTCTAGTTTGGGTTTATGCATATGCCTGCTTTTTCTGTTATGGGATACAAGTAATCTATTTATGGAGTCTCATTTTTTTCTCAGACTGAACTGGTGCTCTAATTGGTTCCATAGCTCATATCTAGCAACATCTTTCAAAACTGAAAAAGAAGTTATGGCTATGTTCTACAATATTGCATACTGGACTTTAATCAGATTTAATTTAAAATGTATTTGAAAATATGGTATGTGTAATGCCTTAGCCTATTTAACTTTTGAAGCGGTATGGTTAATAATGTCTGGAGGTGTTTGAAAAGAAAGAATTCCTTCCTTGTTTCTATCAGAGTTTTTTTCTCATGAGAAACATTTATTTTGTTCTTCACTTTCCAAATAACCTTGAAAATTTATAGGCTGAACAAGTGGGGCATACTTGCTGAGAGTTTTCAGGATCAGAAATTGAAAACCCTCCTTTTTATAGTATCCCAAGAGTTTATGCAGAAGTCTTATGTCTTCTTTTGTTCTAAGGCACACAAAGCCTTCTGGGTTTCTTTTAACAAAATAACGGTACCAGATTTTTTTGTCATTTTTTCCTTATGTGTGACCAAACCCTCAAAACAAATAGATATTTCTTAACATTAATTTTATGAAATACTGAGGCTTAGTTTACCTAGTTGTTTTGTACATGCCTGAATATATATGCAGTGTTTCTTACCTGAATTTGAGGGGTTAAGCTTTTGCTAATGGGATTGTCCATTTCCATGGGCATTGTTTATGGCAGGTGACAATTGGTTAGGGCCAGTGAAAAGATTAAAAAAGCTCATTGACATTTGAATAGGTCCACTTGGGCAGTATAGTGGATATATTAAAGAAGTTGGCTAAGACAGACAACCACTTTGCCAACTGGGCCAGTGACCAGTGAAGGATCACCTAGCATTTTGACAAAAGGCATTTTGACAAACCTGATTGCCAGGTTATTAGACAGTATACTGTACACTGACATTTTGGGGACGGCAGAATGCAAGATGCGTTTACAGGTGATAAGAGGGCCTCCTGCCTTAGAAAGGAAGCCAGGATCTCTACAGAGGAGGAGAGTGAATGTTCTCATCAATTTTGACCACATGTTCCATTCAAGAGTAATGAGTGATACCAAGGAAACACAGATGTAATACGATTTCACCGTATCTGTATATTAGGGCTACGTTAAATACAACTGAGATAGAGATTCAGAACATGACTCTCCTTTCAGCTGAAGCTTAGAAAAAGTAAACTGCAAACTTGGAGCTCTGATTTATGGTGGTCAGGTAGCCAGAGTTTGTAAGTAAATACAGAGTCAAAAAAAAGCAATTGCTTTTTTTTTTTTTTCTTCACTCTGATACAGTGAGGAAATGAAAACTCAATTCTTTGTGAAATCCTTTCCCAAGATAATTTCTTCCTAAAAGCTTTTCTAGAAAACCTAAAGTCAGAGACTGCATCTGATCTCTTTTCACAATGAAGAAGCTTAGCAATAAATGGATTCTGTCTGGGATGTAGGCATAGCAGCGCAACCAGATTTGATCACAGAAAAGCTTTACTAGAACTAATGTCAGGCAGAAACAGAATTAAGCTGCTTGTTTCAGCTCTGGAACAGAGTGTTCAGAAATGCAAGATTTAAGGCTTGTCAATTCCAAACCCAAGCTGAGCCACTTATTATCCAGTTACACTCAGGGCAGTCTAGCCTCAAAAGGTTTATTGGCATAGCACAGCAGCATGTTAATGCAGCTAGACTGCTTCCAGAACAGGACAAATAATTTCCCGCAGCACTGTATAGACTTGCTATTCTGGGACCTCTCTCTTCATCTTCCTTCCGTGCTTTAATTAGGTAGCTACTAATTCTTCTACATTCTTCATTCTGAAGACTGTGGCATGCTACTAATTCAATAATGCACACTACCCCTTTATAATGTTAAAAGTGCTTTGGTCAGCACTTTAAAATTTAAGTAGCTGAAGTTAGTCACTGTGATTAGAGACCTCACAATTTTAAATGGTTTGGTGTTTGTTCTGGTTGGGGCTGGGGAAAAGAATATGAGACACTAATCAGGTTTCATTTTAACAAACTGCAGGCAGTCAGTCTGTTGATAGACAGTTGACAGCATAAGGATTTCAGATTTTAGTTTAGTCCCTGTATTTCTTTATTTTTCTGCCTAAATTTTGTGTCAGTTATAAATGTGAACTATGATGTAATTCACTGAAGTATTGATGTTTTTCAGTGACAGTGACAAGTGTCAAGGACAGTGAAGTGTTTATATATATATATATCTTTTGAACACTGTCTGCTCTTGTAGAACAAGAGGACACTTTCATCATGTGAACTTGTGTTATAGTTGACACTATGTACAGCTAAAGTTCAAGAGGGGTTGGGTCACTGCTGACTGAATGGGTAATGGCCACATGATAAAGATAATATTCATTTATCTTCAAGAAATCATCAGCTTACCCATCAAGTATATTTTTAGTTTAAGTTGGGAGAAAACACATATATATAAAATAAAGCTGAATTTATTTTGTAAGCAAAATGAGTTTAACTTTCTCCCTTTCTCTTAACGCTGCCTTAAAGTGCCTCTAATATGTTACCATCAGTGAAATCTTTCATTGAAAAAACACGTGAATAGAAGATTGTATCTCTACATGAACCAAAAATTTATGATTGAAATGTATTTAGAAGGGCAGTATTGTATAAGGGGAACTGCAATTTTCCCTACTACACCTGGTACCTCTTGCTGTGTTGAAGTTTTGGTCCAAGAATTACACACAGACAGGTGCAGAATAGAAAACTGGAGAGCTTCCTCGAGAGTGATTGTAGGTCCTTAAACCAAAAGCAAGACAAGGAATCTCATGATTAATAGTTAGTACACAATAGTAGATACACACAATAGTAAATACACAATAGTTAATACACAATTTTCAGAAAGCTTGTATTGTGCATTATATTGTGTAGAAATAAATCTGTGATCACAGATGTTTCAAATTTGAAGAAGGTCCAGACTATGCTAAGATTTTTGTTGTTTTGTTTGTATGTTTATTTGGTTTGGTTTATTGTTTTGTTGTTGCGGTGGTGGTGGTTTTGTTGTTGGTTTTTTTTTTTTTTCTTCCCTATAGCAGAGAAGGCTTGACTCCCTCAGTTCTTTAGCTCTTCAAGTCACTGCACACTCACTTGTTCACTGTGTGCATGCTCCATACATAAAGTGGTTGCTGCCTCAGGCACTTAAACCCCTGCATAACAACTTGCCTTGAGTTAAAGTATTTGCGTGAGAAGATTGTGAGCTGAATGCAAATCTTGCTTTTTGGCTGAAGTAGTTAAGCAGTTTCCTGACACTCAGTTTACAGCCACAGGAGTGCTCATACTGATACATAGTAAATGGTGTTATGGGGGCAAGAAGAAACAGCAACAGCAACTCTTTTTGGAGTGTTAATTGGGGAAACATTACTAGGGCTAAAAATAGTAAAATATTTAGTATAGTAATTGGTCTACTGTTAATAGTCTTTTTTTTTTTTTTTTTTTTGCCTCCTCTTGAAAGGATTCTGAAAATATTCTTGTCTGGCAATCTGGTACTTGTGGTTATCCTTGAGTCTTTATTGTCTGCTGTCCAAACCAGTTCCACATCTGTCTAAGATGCCTTGCTGCTGCCTAATTACTGCACAGATCTGCTTATCCTCCTTCAGTGCCTCCATAAACCCAGGATGTTACCATAAGCTCTTGTTTTAACTTAATATATCCAGACCCTTTCTAAAACTCAAATTACCTTTGTTTCTGCTTCCTTTTCTCATCTGTCTCCTGAATCTCTCAGCCTGCCCTGAAACCCAGCTCCTCATTATGCAAGTTCACAGTGTTCTTTGCCTCAGTCTCTTACCTCAGCTAACAAGCTGGCATCCGTTTACTCCTCAGACACCTTCAGCTTCCATTTGCTACATGCAGCACAGCTTGAAGCAGTTTGGTTTGCTATAAATTGGAGTTTATGGTAATGCACAATATATTTGGAAATGTCATAATATTTAAATAACAAACTTCCAAAACAAAAAATACCATAAGCAGTGGTAACATGTTTTCTGTGTTTCGTCAGTCTTAACAACTTATATAGGTCCTTGTCTGTAATTGAAGTCTCTTTAGAAATTCAGAAACCTCTCCTAACTTCAGTGGGTCTTAGATCAAGCCATATGTTTTCAGACAGGCTGTGAGACCACCCACCATCATTCATCTTCATCTTCTGTTTATTGTGACTACTTCGAATTACATTTTTGCTGGTTTCTTCTCAGAACTTATTTTGCTTTTACAACAATCTTTTCAGAAAAAGTATTCACAAAGAAACAGGTGGTGATGTTATTTTCCGTGCTCTGAAAGGACAGCAGTTCTCAGTTTTGTAGCCATGTAAAAGCCTTTGTGGTATTCAGTGCATTTTGAAGGATGAATCAAACATCTAGGATAATCTGGTGGTAGGCCATGACGCATGGCCCAATACAAATCCAGACAGGCCTCAAGATGTCTAGACAGGTCCTTTATCTCCCCTCCTTCCTGCCACAACAACAGGGCAACATGGGAAAAGGAACAAAGGGCACAGGACCTTGCCTGTCTGGTAAACAAGATGCCCATCTGGGGTCAGAGCACGTAAGCTCCCCCAGATACGAGGTCCTGGCCTCTGCCTTTTATGGTCATAATCTGGCAGAACGCTTTCCATTGGGCAGCTACATGTTAGCTTTAGTGCCCCATTGGACCAAGTGACCTCTGGCATTTTGTATGTATGCAAGTGGCTAGGGAGCCTCGGGGCTCTTGCTCAGATCTGCCTCACTCAAATCTGCCTTGCTCAAGTCTTGCTCACATCTGCTGAAGCCTCGCCTCACTTCAAGCCTTGTCGTCTGGAGCGTCCTGCCTTGCTTTGAGTGCCTGGTCCAGAGCCCTGGGATAAAGCCTGAGCCTCGAACTGGATTACAAACCGACAGTTTCTGGAGCCTGTCAGCAGAGAGAGCGAGCTAGGGACCATCTCCAAATTCCCACTCTAATCCTCATGAGTAAGCCCTGGCCTGTTCATGTTTTCCTAAGGGTTACTGGTTGGCCTTTGGTTTATAAGTGGATGAAGCTGTTTGTGTCATAGCTTTTTCCAGTCTTTGAACTCTCTAAATTGTATCAAAATTGCCACAAGCATCCTGGAAGAATTCACAACTGAATAGAACCTGTAAATAATTCTATCAGTTTTGTACATAGTTTTGGGGTGGGGTTTTGGGAAAATAAAAATAACTATATTTTGTAATTCCCGCCTCATTAATTTAACCCAAAACCAATACAGATAAGGAACAATGGGTTCCAGCTAGAACACAGGAAGTTCCACCTCTACACAAGGAGACAATTCTTTATGGTGAGGTGACTGAGCACTGGAACAGGGTGCCCAGAGAGGTTGTGGAGTCTCCTTCTCTGGACTATCAAAACCCACCTAGATGTGTTTCTGTGTGGCCTGCCCTAGATAATCCTGTTTTAGCAGGGGGGTTGGACCTGATGATCTCTGGAGGTCAGACTTGATGATCTCTGGAAATCCCTTCCAACCCCTAACATTATGTGATTCTGTGATCAGAACACAGAGACAGTCCCTTTTTTATTAATCACTACATAAGCAATTATATGTTATGTCTACAAAATAGCTACATCTTGACAATTGATAGAAAGAGCAGGTAATGACACACCTTTCCCACTGACCACTAATCCATTCTCAGTAAAATAATCTTTAATGAGAATATTTGTTTTCAAGAACCAGTTAGTCTTCCATTTATCATTCTTTCAATTTCTATGTTGGGAGGACAAATCATAAAATAAGTGTTTACCATTGGATAAAACAACTTTTGGAGTACAGTATATTAATAGATGAGTGGGTAATTTCTGGCAATTTCTTTATCTCACGTTGCAATCAGAAAAATAAAGATCCTTCTGATCTTGAAATATAGTTCAATAAAAATGCTACTTCTGGAAGTCTGTTCTATAAGAAAAATCTAGAGAATGGAGATATTTGATCTCTTTTTTTTTTCTCATTAAATCACTTATCATGTTCATTCATACTAAATCAGCTATGTTGCAGGATTTCTTTCTGTTCCTGTTAACTGCCATTACACATCTGAGAGTGATATGCTTTGTAAGAATTAGGGCATACACTGCTTTTTATTCTTGCTTTCTTCTGAGGAGTGCATCTCTTAATAATAACTATCAAAGATGGAAAGACCTAATGCTCTTCTTGTCTTCTAGCTATACACTGATATACAAAAGCTTAAGATGACTATTTAGTTTTTATTTTATATATATATATATATTATTTTATATATATATGTGTGTTTTAAAAGTCACACCAAGGGCAGCTTAATAAGTAAAATGAACTTTAAGAAGAAAAATTAAGCAAAGGGCTTTTTTTTTAAAGAAAGTATTTAAAGCCAGCATAAAGTTAAGTATTAACTTCTGTGATAATGTTAAGTTCAAAACCTGCAGATTATACAAATATTTGTTTTGCACACATGTAAATGATGAGAGAAGTTGTAATAAATACCCCATGACATAAACAGCTTATTCAAGAGCAGTGTTTGTTAGTCTTGTAATAGCTCCTGCTTCTTCTTTCAAAGTGAGATTTAAGAGCAGAGTGAGTGCAAAGTGAGTACAACAAAGAACTATGCTTGCCAACCCAGAAGATGGGTTCATGTTAGTGTAAAGTAGGATTTTATGTTTGATTCTTGTAAAATTCTTGAAAGGGGAATTTTGAAAATCAGGGCTTATTCTGACTACTGTAACAATTACTAGACATGATATTAAATCCCAAGATATTCTCAATGACATGTTTCCTTCCTGTTTGCAGATCTTTTACTTTTTTATATGGGGCTTTTTAGTTGTTTCTGAAGACTACTGGAAGGAAACAGATGCATTTTAGTATAAACTTCAGCTCTGCTTATGAAGTTTGCTAAGCAAAATACATGGTGGGAGTTTTTTCATGGTCAGAAGTATTTATACAGACCTGAGCCTTCTGAACATTTCTAATCTGATGGCAAAATTACGCTGAAGTATTCTGCTGGTCTTCTGTCTGAGAATTTGCACAATAATTCCTCTGGATTACTATTTGTTTTTATTTCCATAGTTGTTATTGCATTAAGGTACTCCCAGTATTGGTTAAGTGATTATTCTACTTCTAAATGTTTAAGTCAAGTGTCTGCTGACAATTTAGGTGAAGAGAATAGAGAGGAAAACATAAACTACCTTGGAGTTCTATTTGATGTTGGTCTAATCACATGAATTGGTCATTGAAATTTGGTCACAAATTCTCTTTGACAGATGAAATAAATTTTATCTCAAAAATGTATGTACTACAGTGCTAGGTACCGATAATAGAATTGCAGTGAAGTCAGCACTGTGATGCTGCCTGCATTGTAGTGTCTCTTAATTCATTTTAACAAACACTTATGAAAGTATATGTCAAATAACACTTAATTGTAATACAAAATCTGACAACGACTAAGGGGCAGCATAATTGCTCCTTTATAATATATGACATAAATGGTGGGATCAGGAGAAATGTAAAAATTCCATTTTCTCCATATATCCTTTTGACACAAAAATTCACAGGAGTACCACTTAAGAAATTTGTGAATGGTAAAAAACATGGAGAATTAACTCAGCACTCCCTGAGCTCTGAGGTTTTTGCCATCTAGAAACACAATTATACTTACTATAGCATTTTGTTTCCTGTCCGTCTTTTGTCATGTCTGGAACAAGAATGAAGTAATCAGACTCATCAGTTAAAACTGATACAATCAACTCGATTTGCTGAAGTCAGTAGAACTGCTCAAAGAGTTACATTTAGATGTGTGATTATACACTTTTGAATACAGTGCATACCTGCCAAAGAAAGTAGAGAATTTAGTTCATAGAGTAGAAATCTGAGTACATATTTGCTTATTTTATACCACTTTGTATATGTAGGCAGATGGGTATGTTCACAACATTGCTTCATAAATGCATTATGTGTAGGAATAGGGGGGAATGTATCAGTGCTTTTTTATTAAATATATTGATATGTTAATATTTCATAAAACAGTATTTCTTAGAGAAAAAGGTTTTGGATTTTTTTTTTCAGTCCTCTGCTTCTAACCACTTAGTTACAGTTTTGAATATAATAATAAATTATCTTGTACTTATTTTTCTGAATATGGAAATATAATTTATAATCTTCTGCCAATTAGCTTTTCTCCTTAGTAGTATTTCTGAAGCATTCATTGCTGTTTTAAAATTCTATTAAGATAAGAAAATACAGACTGTTAGAATTTTTTGCTTAATTTTTCTTGAGGCTATCAGACAGTGCTTCTCCCAGCAGACAGGAAGAGAGAGAATGTAATTTGTACTTTCCAAAGCTTTTGATTTGAACTGATTGGTATATTCTTTCCAAAAAGCTGAGTAAGTTGTATTACAGTACAAACATGACCTTCAGGGAAAGGTTAGAGAGAACTTTAACAAACTACTTTCCCAACCACTTGAAAACAGTTAAGAAATGACTAGGCTCAGCTTCTCAGGTAAGTAGCCCTCATTAATTAGCTGTTGCTGACATACTCATTGTTATCCAACAGTTCTCAGTTGTTGATTTTAAATCTGGAACAAGCATATACAGTCAACTACTGAAACAAAGTGCCAGAATTAAGATGCTGCTAGTTGAGTTTTATAGCTAATGACGAGATCTCTGTCGCCACACTGATAGTTGCAAACGGTTTAATGTGATCCTTCATGAGGATTATAGTTATTACGGTCATGCAGTTTAAATATTTCTGGCATAATAGAATGATCTTGGTTCTTTTCACTTTTCACTTGAGGAGACATTGCTTTTCTCCCAAGGATCCAGTATGATAGACAAAACATCAGAAATAATTAAAACTACACAGGGCAGAATGCTAAGCAAGAATTCTGTCTATCTGGTATAAAAAATTCCTCCTAGAAATCTGAAAATAAGTGTTTTGCAGAATCACAGAATGCTAGAGGTTGGAAGGGACCTCCAGAGATCATCGAGTCCAACCCCTCCTGCCAAAAGGAGGATCGCCTAGAGCAGTCCACACAGGAATGCACCCAGGCGGTTTTTGAAAGCTTCCAGAGTAGGAGACTTCACAACCTCTCTGGGCAGCCCTTTCCAGTGCTCTGTCACCCTCACTGTAAAGAAGTTTCTCCTCATGTTGAGGTGAAACCTTCTAGGTTCAACTTTGTACCCCTTGTTCCTTGTCTTATTACTGTGCACCACCAAAAAGAGATTGGCCCCCTCCACTTGACATCCACCCCTCAGATATTTATAGACATTGATGAGATCCCCTCTCAGACTTTTCTAAAGACTAAACAGCCCCAGGTCTCTCATCTCTCCCTGCCTGTTCAGATCTCATTGGATGGCAGCATGGCCTAATGGGCAGTTGGCCACCCTCCCACATTTGTATGCAGCTTTCCAGTTGTATGCAGAATCCTTCTCATCAGTCTCAGTTTCATCAGTTTGATAGTGTTGTGCTTCTTTGGCACCTTGATTTATCATTTTATGGGAAAGAGGTCAAACATTTTATGGCTTCACATTGTTTAGGCTGTCTTTACAACTCCCTGAATAGAATGATTGTTTTGAGATAGGACTGCCTCCGCTTTAAAATCCAGCATCCTGAAATTTGTTATCATGGTCCTCAGGTCTCTTTGGCAATAAGAACTATTCTTGGCAATGCTGAAATATTGGCTTTTACAACAAAAATTAATGTTATTTGAAAACATAAACTGGGACTCTTCACAATTCTGACTTGTATGTACTGCAGCAGTTTTGCCTTTGTTAGAGTCTGGGCAAATTTTCATAACAGCCATACAAGCAATGACGTTTTTCCTAACACTAAATAGTTACAACATAGCAGACAGCAGATTTTCTATTCAGGATATGAAGAAATTAGAATAAGATATTGTTTTGAAGTGGAATATGAACACTCAGCTCTTTTTTGACTCTTTTGAAATCTTTCCCCAATATTGGTGGTTTTATTTCTTAGTGCTGCCTGTAGCTCAGGGTAGCTGTGACCTATTAAAAAACAACTAAATAAAAGCCTCTGCACTGAAAATGAGAGGCTCGGCCATTTTTAGATGGATATGCTGGGCTAAGGCCATTTACACTCAGACAGGTTCTGCTTTCATTTGCACCGCTGAACTTTTTCTTCATGTAGTGTGGCTCCAGGGAGGGAAGCATGCCACTCTGTTTGGTCATGAAGTGGGAAAGAGCTAAAACCAGAAGTATTGTGATTTACAGCCAAGGTTTTTAGAACATCTGCTTGTCTGGAAGATCTGTTTACTTCAAGCCTGGAATCACAAACTGGCAAACAGTGATCTAGCTATGGCGGTTGTGGTAGGAGAACATGGGCAGTGGAGGGGGAACACTTAGCGTGAAAGTTAGTCAAAGTACTGTTCATAAGTAATTTATACAATGTATATATCAGACATAAGCAGCTCTCTCTTTTTCTTTTTACACTTGTTGCATGTACAAAGGAGATGGTGGTGAAGATAATGGTGGAGAGTACTGACTGGCTGATGGTGCAGATCTGTCTCAGCTGGATTCTTCTCAACCAGACAAATTCTAACCTAAGGCCTGTTAGCTTTTGACACCTTTTAGCAGTCAGTGCTCCAGAAGAGGAAACTAAACATGTCAAAATATATCACCAAAAATATTAAGTCCTGCTGATACTTCCACGTAAAAGTTTGTCCCTCAAACTCTAAGTGCTGGATGGTGTATCTATATTGATTTGGAATTAATAGTAGCAATATGATCTTCATTCTTCAATGTGCAATTGCTTTAGAGTCTTCACTAGAAACCTTGTTTTTGTAACATTTCAGTCTTAATTAGAAATAACCCTATGTGGTATCTATGTAAAAAAAAAAAGGAGAAAGGACTAAGCATGATACCAAGGTTTTGATACCAGTTTCAAAAGTAATGTTTGCTTTAACCCTGAATCTCTCTTTACTTGAATCTTCTCAGTGACCAAATTTTAGAAACACTAAATCCAAGTGAAATGCTAAACAAATGTTCTTCATTCCATACACATGATAAAGTTTGAGTGTATGAGACTATTCTTTTTTTAAAAATTGATTTTCTCTCTTCCATGTGAGATAAATATACATGATGTTTAATAGTTGGAATGTTTTGCCAACTGCAATATTACTGACTAAGCTTCTTTCATTCCTAGACTTCCTAGGTGTAATATATACCATTTTTCTTTAAGACCTACAAAAGACCTATTAATAGTAGTCCTTCACCTAGAGCTATCAAGGCTCCTTCTCTTTTCCCCAGTATTAGGAAGAGTAGTCATTTATCTTCTGAATTTGAATCCCATTTTTCACGCTTGATGAAACCTTGCTTCAGGATAAGTCTTGAGGCATTTTGCTTTGTCTTTCATAAATGCACTGCTGTTAATAAAGCAATTGCACACAGATTACTTAGCATTAATAGCAATCTAGTATATGTATCTACTGGTAGGTTTAACTGATGTTACTTACAATTTTGCTTATCAGATCTAACTTTTCTCCCTCCCTTTTTGACAGCTGTGACTGAAGTGAAAATCGATTCTAGCTTTTTTTGATCACTTTGTCATTAGGCTTGTAATGCTATATTGAAAGCCACAGATAAAAGGTGCTGATGGACAAGGTGCAAGGATTAAAACTATGCCCTGTTTGTATTTGTGTGTGAGGCAATAGATCTAGAAGACTGAGTTCATTTTCTCCTTACTACTATTAAGGCTGGTCTGGAAGATGAAAATAGAACCTGCCTCTTTCCCAGTATTTTTTTCAGTGAATTTCCATCTGAGAGCTTGCTCGCTAGTGCCAAAACTGTATGCCCTATTTTTTTGTGAACAGAAAGATAACATTTATATCCACAGAATACAGTAAGAGAAATGGAAGATAAATATAGGAAGAGCACATGAAATTTTGCACCCAACATGAAGGTGAAGTGTCAAGCTTGCACAAAAAAAAAAATAGTTCAACTTTGACTGCAGAATATACAAAAATATTAAGTATTACTGACAGCCTAAGTAACAACTCCCACCTTCACCTACAAACAACCCTGAGCTAGTGTTGGTTTATTCTTCTGTTCGAAAATTTAAAATCTAGTTTGCATTGCCTTCAAGTAACTCTTTTGTCACTGCAGTGCTGGTTGCAGGATGTGGCTGAGTTCAGACCTTGAAAAGAAAACAAAATTGCTCAGTTAGACTCTCCAGAAGAGCTTCATTTGTAGTGAATTATACGGATCACTGGCTACTATTAGGAAAGGGAAGGAAGGAGGGATCACGCCTTCTGAAGAGGTCACATTAAACCAGCCAGAGAGGTTCATGGTGTCATAAACATTGCAGAATGGGGAAAAAAAAAAAAAAAGAAATACTTTTATAGCTGATAACTAAATTATCTGCCACTATCAGTTTGGAAGGGCTTTTAAACATGTCCAAAGTGTCTACCAAAATTTTCAGTTGGAGTGACAGCAGATTTTTAAGTAAGGATAAAAATGCAGCAGTCTTCCTGGAATAAGACTCTGACAGACTATGATGAATTACCTTATTACAGTTGTTCACATGACAAATGTACTTGATCAGTGTTTCTTCTTGGGAATAGCTGAGCTTATCCAGAGGCAAAAGTTGAAAGGAAATTAACTAGTAATCCTAAGTGGAATACATCAGAATTTCTAGAAAGAGAAGCTGAGAAAACTAATCAATTATGGTGTATGTCAATAATGTAACACTTCTCATGTCCCCTGTAGTATGACTTTTTCCTTTGTCTGTTTAATATTATTGATAGAAATTTCACATCCACATACTTTTATAATCTACTCAGTTAAAATGAAGAGGTCTACTTAAAGCAAAATGCTTTATAGATAGATTTAATTTTTTTCCATGTTGCAGGACCAGCCACAGAAGTAACTCAGAGTACTTACCTTGAGCACAGGCTGACAAGGAAATTGAGATGGGCCACATCTGCCTGTTAAGAAATTACACCTGATTTTGCTGCCAGCTTTCCGAGTGAATTTTGCAGCCTCCACAGTCCTGGTTACAAAGCCAGTTTGTGGCTATGTATTGGCTGCAAGTTCCCAGGTGCTAGCAAGAGAGCTGCAGGGCAGCATCTGTGAGGAGAGTCGATACAGCTGGCTGCAGCCAAGTTAGTGAAGGGCGTGGCTGAGCCCCAGAGCCACGATAGCAGCACCCCGGGGGAAAGCCTGTGTGGGAAGGGGCAAAATGGTGCACAGGTGCTGAAGGGGAAAGTGTGAAAAAGGTCCATGCAAGTGAGTCTCTAGAGGAAGGTGATCTAAGTGCCAGAGCAGGAATTCATTTCCAGCCCCTGGAGAGATCGTGGTGGACTAGGTATCCGCACTGCAGCTATGGAGGACACGACGCTGGATCAGGAGTAAAGTAGTAGCAGTAGGAGGCGGAACAGCAGAGGGAGCTGCTGCCATCCTCCCCTTGCTCCAGTACTCAGCTATGCGGGGAGGCAGAGGAACTGGTAACAAGGGAGCGTATGTGTTTCTGGTTTTGTATTTGTTTCTTCCCATCCAAATCTATTTTCCTAAAGTCAAACCTGTTTTGCTCATGGAAACAAAAAAGAGCAGTCTCATCTTACTATCTCCTCTGTGTTCTGTTGAGGAAGGAGAGTGAGGGTTGGATGAGTGTGTGGCAGCCAGCTAAGGTCAACCCACCACAGCATCTCTATGGGTTTTTTATTTGCTAGGGGTTTTTGTTTGGTTTGTTTGTTGGTTTTGTAGATTTGTTTGGTTGTTTTTGTCTTGATATAACATCTCAATTTACACCTATATCTAGCAGACATGTATTTCCTCTTACTTTTTTTTAAGCATTTGCAATTACAATACACTTACAGTGCAGTGTGGGATGCAGAATAATATATAGACTTTAGCTGGCATTTAACAAACAAACTTGTTTCACTTTCATAAAATACTAAAAGTGAGAGACAGTAATTATCACTTTGAATTTCTATATTGTTTCAAAAGAAACTCATGGCATAGGACCTAATGCATGATTATCTAAACAGTGTTATCAGAGCTGTCATAACCTCTAATTCTCTGATCTGCCCACTTTAGAATTAACAAATAAATTTTTGATTACTGATCTCTGTAAACATGTAAAGTAGGTTGTTACCCCAAATTTCAATTGGTAGTCTGCATCTGACCCTTCTGGCTTTGAAAGACAAAGCTACATGTCTATCTATCAAGACACCAAATCTCTGTAACAGAACAAGGGTGGAATTTGGATAGAGAAAAATGTTTTGGACAGAGTAGATGTTTTGGGTTGACTCAGTATTTTCTTTTAAAAAGCTGTCATATGCTTTTAAAATAGTCAGAACTGTGTTTTTAAAAATTTATTTATTTAGTCCTGAAGCAAAACATGTATTTTTTCTGATTTCTGCCAGCATTTTCTACAAGAATCACACAATCAGAAACACTAATTTTAGAGGTTGGAAGGGACCTCCAGAGATCATTTAGTCCAATCTCCCTGCCAAAGCAGGATCACCTAGGGTAGTCCACACAGGAATGCACCCAGGTGGGTTTTGAAAGTCTCCACGGAAGGAAACTCCACAACTCCCCTGGGCAGCCTGTTCCAGTGCTCTGTCACCCTCGCTGTAAAGAAGTTTCTCCTAATGTTGAGGTGAAACCTTCTAGGTTCAAGTTTGTATCCACTGTTCCTTGTCTTATTACTGAAGACCACAAAAGGAGATTGTCCCCCTCCACTTGACACCCACCCCTCAGATATTTATAGATATTGATGAGGTCCCTTCTCTGCCTTCTCAAGACTAAACAGCCCCAGATCTCTCAGTCTCTCTTCGTAGGGGAGATGCTCAAGTCCCCTAATCATCTTCGTGGTTCTCCGTTGGACCCTCTCCAGCAGATCCCTGTCTCTCTTGAATTGGGGAGCCCAACACTGGACACAGCATTCCAAGTGTGGTCTCACCAGGGCAGAGTAGAGGGTGAGAAGAACCTCCCCAAACCTGCTGGACCCCAGGATGCCATTAGCCCTCTTGGCCACAAGGGGAACTTGCAGTCCACTAGGATTCCAAGGTCTTTCTCCATGGAGCTACTCTCCAGCTGGGCAACCCCTAACCTGTACTGGTTGATTGTGGCCTAGTAATTTGGGAAGTACACTGATGATGTATTGCTCTAAGTAATGGAAATTAAGCTGAAGTCACTCTGTAAGTACAAACTGGTTTTGCGATGCATACATCAAAATTTTTGGATTTTTTTTTTTAATGTGTTTTTACTATTCTTCTGATGCAGTCATTGGAAAAGGTTTTCCAGTCAATACTGGGAATTAGGAACATTTTTTCTATGTTTCTTGTTATATGCAATTATTAGTTTATTTCAAGGCATGATTTGAAAATCAACCACACGTGCAAAAAAAGCTTATGCTGTTGTTTATCTTGGCTTTAGAGGACAGATGAGTATATTTGCATCCGAGCTTTTGAATCTTGTCAGAAAATCATTTTCTAAGGAATTAGTTCTGTCAGTGCATAGCTTTCAATTGTGAAAAATTGCTTGTGCTTTGTAGTACTATGTTCATGAAGTGCCCAGCGTACTTTAATCACCTTGATCACATTAAAATAATTGCAGTTAATGGAATATGTAGCCAGCTATTTTGGGAGTAACATTGCCAATATAACCACAATTTTACTCACTGTTTTATTTGAATTGTCCTGGTGTTTCTAGGGCTTAGAGAGCAGGAGGGGGACTGTATTTGGGTCAAAAGACATATTTTATTGTACTCATAAGTATATGTCCAGGCAAATATAATGTCTGAAAAAGTTAGCCCCTGGATGGATTTGCTGGAAATTCTTAGCTCAATCTCTTCAGTTTTTGTGTTCAAAGTGCAGTACATTAACTTAGCAGCTAGTGAAGCTGTGATAGAGGCAGCAATGCAGCTAGCATACTTGAGCCATATATTTTAAAAAGTTATAATCTGTATGTTTTACTAATCTACCTTAACTGGTGGAAGAATCTCTCCACAACAGTAAGGAACTCTGAAAGGACTTAAGTAGAACATGTTTACTAAAGCAGATGCATAAAGAAGATGGAACCCACTTTTTTGTTCTTTTCTTGCCTCCACTGCAGGAAGATGCAAGCTGGCTACATAGAACAGTTTCACCTGTTTCAGTGGTAATACAGCAGCAGAAGTTGGGCTGTATGCTCTTCCTGCCTCATGTAAATTTGCAGTGCAGCCTATACAATATAGATATTGTACTCTTTCTGATGGAAAAAAAAAAAAAACAACAAACTATATTTGCCTTGGTGGGAAACAAGACTGATTGGCACTCTTCTTCATAAACATACTCCTAAAAGCACACTGTGATAATTTTTTTTATCTACCCAATATATTTCATCTTGCTGCTTTTGCTCTTACTGTAACTAGCTTTGTGAACATTCTTATGTGGGAAATGAACAGCAACAGTAGGTATCATCTCTACCAATAACTTCCGTATTCATGGTAATTAAAAAAATATCTCTGAAAATGAAAGGATTCTGTAGTCTCTGTATCAGTCTCTGACTTCTGTTCTCATTTGATCAATGCATATCTCAAGCAACATTTGAAGTGGAAACCTGAATTGAAAGGTTGAGAAGGCAAGTGAGGGCTGCTGGAAGTAGTTGAAGACAAAGCTATTGGACCTGACAGAAACAGCTCTTTATCCTGGTTAGGACTGATTTTATATCTTAATTGAGTTCACATGATATTTGGATTGAAGAATTCTATCAGATACAATGAGAAAAAAAGAATAATCAGTATCCTCTGTGTTTCATATGCCTTTTTCCCTTGAGGGCATTTCTAATTTATACATTTTCTCCTTATTCCAGTTCTCAAATATTTTATTGCCTTGTTATGAGTCTTAACTTAATTTATTTCTTTATAAAATAACACAATTTTGAATTGCCAGTAAAGAGCATTGAAAACAAAATCCCACTCAAACTCTTACTATTTTAATTTTTTTACTGTGCTTTGTTGTGCAGAATTATCTATCTTGTTCTCATTTCAGATATTTAGCTTATTATAGTGCATAGCATAGATTTAGTCATATGGTACTTCTGATGAGATTTTGATGAAGCAGTTAAAAGAGTGGGTAAAACTGTAAATTAATTGAATGGAAAGACTTGGGTATAATACTTCCTTAGCTGTCATTTGCTTGTTTTGTTTTGCTTGTTTTGTTCTGCTTGTTTAGAGTCTTAGAATCAACAAGGTTGGAAAAGACCTCAGAGATCATCAAGTCCAACCCATCACCCAGCACCTCATGACTAACTAAACCATGGCTTCAAGTGCCGCATTCAATCCTTTTTTGAACACCTCCAGGGATGGTGACTCCACCACCTCCCTGGGCAGCATATTCCAGTGGCAGAATGTGAAGAACTTTCTGTGAAGAACTTTCTCCTCACCACGGGCCTAAACCTCCCCTGGCACAGCTTGAGACTGTGTCTTCTTTTTTTTGGTGCTGGTTGCCTGGGAGAAGAGACCAACCCCCACCTGTCTGCAACCTCCCTTAAGGTAGTTGTAGACAGCAATGAGGTCACCCCTGAGCCTCTTCTTCTCCAGGCTAAACAACCCCAGCTCCTTCAGCCTCTCCTCATAGGGCTTGTGCTTGAGACCTCTCACCAGCTTTGTTGCCCTTCTCTGGACACGTTCAAGTATCTTCTTCTTAAATTGAGGAGCCCAGAACTGGACACAGTACTCGAGGTGTGGCCTAACCAGTGCCGTGTACAGGGGCACAATGACCTCCCTGCTCCTGCTGGCCACACTATTTCTGATGCAGGCCAGGATGTCATTGGCCTTCTTGGCCACCTGGGCACACTGCTGGCTCATGTTCAGGCAGCTGTCAATCAGTACCCCCAGGTCCCTCTCTGTCTGGCTGCTCTCCAGCCACTCTGACCCCAGCCTGTAGCTCTGCATGGGGTTGTTGTAGCTGAAGTGCAGCACCCAGCACTTGGACTCGTTACCTGCCATTATATTGGACTCTGCCCATCTGTCCAGCTGGTCAAGGTCCCTCTGCAGAGCCCTTCTACCCTCTAACCGATCAACACCTGCTCCCAACTTGGTGTCATCTGCAAACTTACTGATCATGGATTCAATCCCCTCATCCAGATCATCAATAAAGATATTGAACAGGATGGGGCCCAGAACTGATCCCTGGGGGACACCACTAGTGACAGGCTGCCAGCTGGCAGTGGCACCATTCAGCACCACTCTCTGGACTCGGCCCTCCAGCCAGTGTCTAACCCAGCACAGAGTGCTGCTGTCCAAGCCACAGGCTGTTAGTTTGGCCAGGAGTTTGCTGTGGGGAACGGTGTCAAAAGCCTTGCTGAAGTCCAGGTAGACTACATCCACAGCCTGCCCCACATGCAGCAGGCTGGTCACCTGATCATAGAAGGAGATCAGGTTGGTGAGGCAGGACCTGCCCCTCCTAAATCCTTGTTGGCTGGGCCTGATCCCTTGGCCATCCTACAGGTGTGCTGTGATTGCCCTCAAGATGATCTGCTCCATAATCTTGCATGGCACTGAGGTCAGGCTGACAGACCTGGAGTTTCCAGGTTCCTCCATCTGGCCCTTCTTGTAAATGGGCATCACACTGGCCAACTTCCAGTCATCTGGGACCTCTCCAGTGAGCCAGAACTGGCGGAAAATGATGGAAAGCGGCTTGGCCAGCTCACCTGCCAAATCTCTCAGTACCCTTGGATGGAGCCCATCTGGTCCCATGCACTTGTTAGTATCCAAGTGGCTCAGCAAGTCCCTAACTACTTTCTCCTGGATTTCAGGGGGATTATACTGCTTCCTGACCCCATCTACCCATTCAAGAGGCCAGTTATCCTGCTTTTCAGCTCATAAACTTCAAAGTCAAACTCAAGGAGGGCTCATATGATACAAGCAGGCCTGATTAACTGGAGAAGTGTGAGCAAGTCTGGTATCTGTGCAGTCTGCATAACTGCAATGAAGATGTATTTTTTCTTTTTTTTTTTTTGGATTCTGTATTTGAACTCTAAGTATTGGTCTATAGTAAGAAATAAAGAAGGAGGTTGCTAACATTCACTATACATTTGCCAGTTTAAAAATCTTAAGGCACCTCTCTGAAGGGAAGGCATGAAGAGTAGCTTGTGATTTATAGTAGTTTGGCTCATCAGTAGTGATCACAAATAAAAATGTTCTATTTCATTACTGGAGATTATTTTATAATGGTATTTCCTAAATGGGTTTTAAGAACAACATATCTGTTTATTCAAGACTGATAATTCACACGGTATCATACCATGAGCACTGTCATTGATTGCTAACTGGTTGGGTATTTATTGAACTCGGTATATTTCTGGATGGTAGATCATAAAACTTTTAACATCCAGTTTATGTCTTAGTTGTAGAGCTCTGGTGTATTTAAATTGTATGGAAATTAACTCTAAACCCTTATAGAAATCTGCGGTGATGCTGTTTCCTCATCCTATTTCCTGTTTCATCCATCTACATTACACAGAATTTTTCCTCAGTCTAGTTTTCTTTGCACCTTTTCACTGTGTCAAATAGGAGTATAACAGTGCCATTTTGCTACTCCATACCAAAGAACTTTTCTTACTAATGATTACAACTCAAGTGCTTGTTATTCATCTATATCTGCTGCTCAGCTGAAAATACAGAGTATAATAATCTATTCTGTGTGTTGGGGTTGGGTTGTTTGTTTTGTTATTGTTGGGTCTTGCTTGTTTGTTCTTGTTTGGGGTTTTTTTGTTTGTTTGGTTGGTTTTTTTCCTTTCTAGAAAATGTGTCCTGGTTACTAAAATTTGTCATTGCTTTGATATTTCAGGTATAAGTAATATACCTCTATATACACTCCTAGAATCTATTTCTCTTTTTTAAACAGCACTTTGAACTTTCACTCACAATACAAAACAGACAGTGCTGATGGCCACAGTAATGATAGTCATTAATAAAATAATAGTATACAAATACATTTTAGATTCTACAGTTTGATAGGAAGAGTAGCAAATGAAAGGTAGAAGGGATCCAACAGAAAGAGTGTTCTTCTGCAGCTCCTGTATTTTTTTCTTAGACAAACAGTACGACCGCTGTTTGACTAGGGAAGATGCGTAGGACTGTGACAACACTCATAGTATCAGAACATTCATGTGGTCTTCCCCTCTCAGAACTTGCTCCCCTTTTTCTCTTGGTTTTCCAAATGAAATATCCTAATTGCTTTGTATTGACTGGGAACAATCCTGTATTAATATAGTAGCCCATTGGCAAGGTGGATGCAGGCTTATGAGGCAAGATGAGGTCAAGCTATCCTGCTTCTCAGCCTTGTGGCAGCAGCATTAGGCCCTAGGGTGGGAGTTGCAGTGGAGAGATTGTGTCCACACAACCTCTGAGCCATTGCCTCAGGCCTTAGGCATTTGCAGGGTGAGCACCAGCCAGTCAGAGATGCCAGGGCCTATGTGATCCAAAGTGCCAGGGCAAGCCTTAAAGCACGAACAGTGATTATGTGGACAAAGCTTTGCAAAATGTTCGGGTACAGAAACAAAGGCGATGAGAAAGAAGAACCCCTAGTCCCTGAATGGGAGGCTTAAATTTGTAGTTGTACCCTTCCACACCTGTGTTGTGTGGGAAAAGCATGGAAACTGGAGAAAGAGAAGTATGACCAGAAAATCATGAAATTGCTCACAACAGGGTATCAAGGCTCTGGGGATCTCTGATCTTCCTTTTCCCAGGATGATGGGGACTTGTCCCCTCTGTGGTAGTGAGGAGACATACCAAGTAGATGCTCTGGAAGTTGCTCTTAGAGACCCACGAGGGAGAACCCAAAAGTTTCAAGAAGAGAGAAACCGAAGAAGGTATCCAGAGCACCCAGTGATCCTGTCTCTGGGCTGTGCAAAGCAAACATAGCCAGAGTCTCAAGGTTGACCCACTTGCCTTTTCTGCCAAACTGTGCTATATCTCCTGTGGGACATGGATGCCATGTAATTTATAAAACTGCACATATCTGTGTTTAAAGTGTCTCTGTATCTGAGTCCATTTAATATCCACACTGTCAATGTGGTCTTAAACCATGACAGTGAATGTTTGAATAAAAGGTAGTAATAAATTTTCAGGGTTGTTAAGGGCAATTCTGTCATACACCATTGGACAAGGAAATATTAAAAGCCTTCAGACTAAGCAGCTGGTCAACAATGTGATAAATGGTAGCTTGTTAAGAAATACTGGATACCTTTATGTAGGCAGAGATGCTACAAAATATGGAGGTGAAAAGAACTGAAAATTTACCAGCAGCAAGGCGGTCACGGGTGGCCAGGATTTTATAGTGGAGTTAATTTCAGTGGAGAAGTAATGACAATGTAAATGAAATGAAAAATATTGAAGTATCTCTTTTAACAGACCACAGTAGACATGAAGGAAGAGAAATTGTAGTGGTGGCATCAGTAGGAAAAATAAGATCAGTGTAGAGTGAAGAGTATAAAAGCTACCTTTGAGTTTATATTTTTCAAGAAAGAAAGGTGTATGCTTTGTACAAGTGGTCTTACATAGGACAAAGTTTGAAAGGTAAGAACTTGAATCATGCTGACATTGATACAAACATGGATCTTGAATTTTTATTACAAGATTTGGCTTTTGACCTTACCTGGCTGAAAAGATACAGTTCATAGTTAACCAAGAAGAAGAAATGACAAGGTTGTGGTAGAAGGTGCTGTCAAGTCTCTTGGATTATATTAATAGTGTAGACCATTTTACAACTAAATAGTCTACCTGATTTGTTGGTTGTATGTAGGTTTTTTTCATCTTCAATTTGCAAAATGTAGGATTTGAGCAATCTTCTGAATTAATCTAAAACTACTATTTTCTTTTTCTCTTTTTTTGTGTGTGTTCTAGGTAAGAGAATATCAGGTTTCTCGCTACAATCAGACTACATCAAGGTAACAGATTTCAGGTGTCTGAAGCCTGTGATGGGGCTATAATTGTGTATGTATGTAACCATCAGATTCTCTCGCATATGAAAAATGTCTGAATCGGTAACAGATTTGTTTTTCCAAGGAAAATAAGACATTTTTAGCAAACCTTGAAAAATCTAATAGAAGGAATTATGTTCTATGCTACAGGCTCATTAGGCTATGATCTACTTCTCTTTGGTGAAAAATATTTGTGTTGTTACCATATTGGATGCATTTTGAATGTTTGCAAAGTAAGACTAAGGCAACTTTGTGTAGTGATTAAAGAAAAAAAAGTTTGCAAATAATGAAAAAGTGTGGAGTTGCATAAGTAGTTCAAAATATTAAAGTTTATTTTAAAGGATTCTGAAATACCAGTATGCCAGAAGGGTACATCATACCTGCTTCTCCTCGTGGATAATGTATGTAGGCCAACATTTTTTGAAACGTGGGATTGGCACAAGTTGCAATGCTGTGTGGGCTAATGTGCTAAAGCATTCAAAACATTTACAATTACCACAAGTTTTAACCTACTAAGACTCAAAAAAAAAAAAACAAAAACCAGGCCATGTTCAGATCCTTTCTTCTGTTCATTTGTGTTTTATGTGCTAAAACGTAGATTCATAGAATGGTTTGGGTAGGAAGGGACCTTGAAGATCATCTAGTTCCATCACCCCCACCATGGGAGGACACCTTCCACTAGACCAGATTGCTCAAGGCCACATCCAGATCTGGGGAGGAGGCATCCATGACCTTGCTGGGCAACCTCTTCCAGTTGCTTACTACCCTCACTGAAAATAATCTCTTGCTAATACCCAGTCTAAATCTACCATCCTCAAGCTTATTACCTTTATTCAACTCAGATTTTGTTTTGGTTTGGTTTGGTTATTTTTATTTGAATATAAGTTAATATTGACTATAGATTTTTATTTTATAAAAAAAGTAGTTTCCATTTTACATCCTTGGTGGTAGTCAAGATTTATGGATATGACTCCTGTAAGAGTCTTGTATTTTAAACAGAAAACTGAACCTCATTTACCAACATGATTACTGAAGTAAAATATGATGGATTCCTTGTGGTTAGGCAGTTAGTGGTAGTTTCAGCCAAAACTCAGTACCAGAATATCTGTCACCTACAGATCTCTAAGGTTTTCTGGGGAACTCTAATGAAAATTGATAGGTATGTTTCCCCTCACGAATATGTACTTTTCCAGTCTTTGATAACAGTATTTTTCAAACAAGAGTGTGTCATCTTGAAAACAATCAGAATCTTTATAGAAATTTTTCTTTCATTAATTGTATTCTATCTTTGAAATACAATTTTATAAAGAACGGTAGTGCTGGTGTATCTTTGATAATGTTGCATTCATGTTCCAGCAACTGAGATTTTTTTTGTTGCCAGTATCTGGACTGTTGGATGCAGGGATACATAAAATCCTACGGCTACACAAAGGCAAGTAAATAGCATAAATCCTTCACAGCTAGACAGAAGGCTGTGATGAATCGAAATAGCTTATTAAAGGTAGAGTTTGGCAACAGGTATAGAGATTTCAAGATATTTTAAAGTAGAAATCACCCAGAGTTCTTTCATGAATAACATTGCAATAGGTGTGTCTTTCCTTGTCCAGCTGCATTTTGGATGCCTTGTTATTGCCATTAGATGAGTGTAAGATTGATAGTTATTTGATATAGCAACAGCTGTTGTTCTGTGATGTACTTCCAGCAGATGCTTTTACTTCAAATGTAATGTGCGATTCGTTTTAATCTTGGAGCGTGTTACCTGTAGCAGATGAACGGTAGTAAAGTTGCAGTGAAAGTTTTGAAACCATGAATTGTGTATACCTGGTCAAATCGATAGCTGCAAATTATGCAGAGCATAATTAAGTTTAATAAGGATGGCAGTTGGAACAGTTTCTGATTTATTTTAGAAACTGACATACAGAATTCTTCTAACTGTAGGACAATTCATCCTTTTTCTGTCTTATTCTTTTTATTCCCCCCCGCCTTCCATCTCTCCCTGCCCATGGGAGCCATCCTTTTTTGTTCCTGGTGCATTAAGGAAGTTGCATGGGCATGCATCTTACAAGAACTGGAAGACTGTTCCCAAAGTTTGTCACTTTGGTTTTACCTGTAACACCTTATGAAGGGTTGTGATGAGAAAAATGGCCAGCAATGAAACCTGTAACTTAACTGACTTTGCTTGTATAGCATGCTGGGAAATCTTCTAGACAAAGGTAATTTTAGGGCAATCAGTGCTTCCTCCTTTATAGAAGTGCATGATAGTATTTCAAATAAATAAAATGGGGATGTCATCAAATATTTCTGTGGTCAAAGGAAAGCTTTTTGGTAAAAAAATGTTCCTTTTTCTACCATATTAAAATCATATTAAAATCAGATATTGTACAGGCATATTAAAATCAGATATTGTACAATGCTCTTAAATGTGTTTACACAGCAAGCGTTCCATATTTTTTAGTATTATTAAGGCAACTTCTAAGTACCATTACCTTCTTTCAAGGAGGGGCATTATATTACTTGAATGCAAATCCTAGTTTCTGTTACAAGCTGCTGCAATCAAGAGAGTCACACATAATAAAGCATCTGCTGAATGCTATAAAAAAAAAGCACCCTGAAGTCTCAAGTCAGTATGTTTGCAATACCTGATTTGGGAATTTTATCTTTCTTAGGGTTATGTTGAGAAGTATAAAAATTGTAGTATTTCTTTTACTGTGAAGGAGTGCAGTCCAGGCTTCATGTGGACATTTCTTTGGCAAATACTGAATCTGCTTCTCCATCAGGTACTGTGCATTTTAAGTAATCACGTCCTGCTTTTTGGGCTAAATAGTGGTCTGTAATACGCGTTGTCATGGTTTAACCCCAGACAGCAATAAAGCACCACACAAGCTGATCACTCACTCCCCGACAGTGCAATGGAGGGAGAGAATCTAAAAGGTAAAAGTGAAAAAACTCATGGGTTGAGATTAAGGCAGTTTAATAATGGAAAATATTAATAATCATAATAATAATAGCAATGAAAAGGAAATTAACAAGCAGAGAGAAATAAAACCCAAGAAAGACAAGCAATGAAAATGAAAACAGTTGCTCATCACCAACAGACTGATGTCCAGCCTGTCCTCACGCAGTGGTGCCCTCACCCCTCCAATCTACCCCTATCTTTATTGCTGAACATGAAATTGTATAGTACGGAATGTCCCCTTGTGGCCTGCTGTTCTATGTCCTCCTCTCCCCCCCCCCCCCCCAGCTTTTTCTGCATCTCCAACCTACTTGAATCTGTGCACGTACTGCTCAGCAATAATAAAAACATCCCTGTATTACCAACACAGTTTGCAGCACAAATCTGAAACACAGTCCCTTACCAGCTACTATGAGGAAACCACATCTACATTGAAAGAGATGTCATCGAAGGTCTGAAGAGATGTATTTCTTTGGTTCTGTTAGATTAATAGAGGTTTCTGAGCAGTTGATGAAATAGCTAATCATAAGCATATTAATGCAGTGTAGTGTTAGATAAAGATACATAATGCTTAACCACAACTACTCCACATAATTTGTGACAAAGGCTATTATATTCCATTAGCCATAATTTCCAAAGCGATTTTCCATCAGTTTTAAGTTGTTGGCAGTAGTGTGTGCTGTAAATTACTATGTGAATTCCAGAGGTTCTTGGTTTTTCATATCACTTTCATGTACAACAATGTTATAAGCAGCCTTTTTGTATATATCAGGTTACATTAGGACAAATTGGATTTTTTTTCTCTGTACCTGTTGTGAATGGAGGTATGGTCTCTGTGATAAAAATGGCTAGGCATAATGGGTAGTCCCTCATTTTGCCTCTTCATCTCTAATCTAGAAAAAAAAATAATTGAAAAGAAGATTTGACTTCACTGGTAAAATCAAATGCCTTCAATGAGCTTTCTTTCCAATGCGGGATTAAATTAAATTTAGGACTATAACTAGATTTATCATCTTAAAAGCATGCTGATTTTATACATCCCCCCACCCAAGTATATAATGCCTAATTGTCATGGTAGGGCCAAACAAGCTGAGCACAAACCCAGACAAACCCTGATGTCTAGACATGGTCCTGCTCTTCCCCGGCTCCTTCCTGCAGAAACTGGGGTAATGCTGGAAGAGGAACATAATAGAGGCCTCCTCTCCTTCCGGGATAAGAACACGTGTACTGGCCACTGCTACTCCCTGACCAGGCCTTTTTTTCTGCCTTTTATGGCCACAGCTTGGCAGAACCCCTTTGCATTGGGTAAGTATGTGCTGGCTTCAGTTGCCCTATTGGCCCAATTGAATCTCGGGCAAGATATATATGCAGGCTGATTTCTAGTCACTTTTGCCTTGTTGGTGTGGGGGGATTTCAGCTCACACTGATACACCTTGCTTGGACCTGCATTGCCTGCTTGGACCAACCTTGCTTGAAGATGCCTTGAGTTGCCTGGCCTCGAGTTGCCTGGTCCAGAGCCTGGGATAAAAGCCATGAGCTTAGGAGCTGGAGCCACACCTTGCTTCCCCTTGCAACTAGAATTTTGCCATGCCTCACTTTACCCGGGACAAAGCATGTGCCCATCACAAGAAGCGTCTGCTGAAGCCAGAGCAGCCCTGAGATCATGTGGCATTTCTGCTGGCAACCAGCCATGCTTGGCACGTGAGAGCACCCCAGAGCCTCAATGGCTAATACACAGCAGCAGCACTCCCCACTTGGGTGGAATCAGCTGTGAGTAATTAATTCATTGCCTCTTTGGCTTAATGATTCTTGTCAAATCTCCCTGCTGTGGTCAAGCACCATTTTGCTCCCAGGGATTCTCTCTTTCTTTATATTCCAGCCTGTTTGCTTAAATTGTTAAAATTGCTATATTTACCTAGATATTGTACATTCTCACTGTAAATATATATTCTAACCGTACATCAAACCTATTCAATATTTTTTGGCAATTTTGCATGTTAATAAAAGTTATTAATATTTTTATTAATATCCATTTGCCATATCTTAATTATAAATTCAATAAATTCCTTAACACTAATATAAACACTTGCATTAAATATGCACGTGGAATCATATAAAGATTGTGGAAAATTAGTTGTTTCAAAATTTAGCATTTTTGTATGACAGTTTGTGTGCATATTTCTTAGATTTATCTCCGGATTCAAAACTTGCCTACATAAGATGAGCAATTAAAAAGAGAGAAGAACAAAGGTCTAAATTGCCTATATCATGAACAATTATAAAAAACAATTGTATCTTTCAAAAGTGTATTTTGTAATTATTATGTGGTTTTAATAAATAATTACTCCTTCCCGTATGCAATATAGGATCTTCTGCTACTCTGATATAAATAATATTATTAGAATATGAAAGTGAAAATATTTAACCATTTTAACAAAAGTCTTATGCTTTACAGTTACTGTGCTGTGGCTTTATATGCTGTGACAGTAGGCCATCTGAAATAATTTGCATACACCTTGGACTGCTGCAAAGTAACTCAAAATCCCCCTTCAGACTTCCTCCAAAAGCAATGCCATGCTGCATTGCTCCTGACACATTATTATCTCATATTTTAGCGTATAATGACAGACCGTAAAATCTTAACACGTGTACCCACAAATCAATAGCAAGCTGAAGCAAAGCTTTTTTCTATAGTAATCAAATTGTTCAGTAGAAAAGCCAGCAGATAATAATTCAAGAAAAATATACTAATTTGCCAATCACACATTTTTTAGTAAAAATAAAGCTAGGAAACTGAATCAAAACTGTTTTTATATCAATCAAATGATAATTAATTTTAAGTTATTTGACACAAAACTTTCAGAATTAAGATTGTGTCAATGCCTTTAAAATAAATGTAAATATGTTGCTTTCCAGATCATAGGTTTTCAAACCAAAAAAGCAAGTTCTCATAGAACACAGTTAACTAATATTTCCTCATCTAAGTCATTCAACTTTTCATCACTTTTGTTTGACTACTTAAAAATTCCATTCCTTCACCCAGACTTAAAAGATACTCTTTCCTTTTTTTCTCTCTTTTTTTTTTTAAAATGCATGTACTTTGATAAAATTCAGTGTAGAAAAGAACAGTACTGTAGTGTGTTTAGTGCTCTTTCTATGTTAAACAGCAGGTCATTGTTAATACAGTCCTACACAGATGACACTAGTAATGAGGGCCTGGATCCCAGGCTGCTCAAGCAAAATGTGTAATATGATTGCATGTGATGGTGGTTGCTAACCCATGTTAAACCTGGTTAAAGATTATTTGAAAAGACATAATCACATTAACACTACAGATTTGTTTAACTGTGCGAATGTTTCCTTAATGCCAACCATGTAAGTTAATAAATACAACTTATTCATATGGATATTTTTTCTAAAAATCATGATACCCAAGTTCCCTACTCATTAGAAACAGAAAACGAAGCATCCCACAGAAATAATTCCTTAGTGAAGTTCTTTTGAAGTAGTAGAAGATAAAGTCTAGACTTGTTTAGTCCACTTACATATTTATTAAAAACCAAAGAGGCTTGTGTGGACATTGGCATTTATCGTTGCCTTCTGACCTGTTACTAAGTCATTGCCAAATGCCTAGGACTGTATAAAGGTACAGATGTGAGAATTTGAATAATAGAAGTATAATAGAAGTATAATAGAAGTATTCCCTATGTGTATGAAGGTTACAAAAAGACTCTAGTTACACAAATATTGTATTTTTTCTTTTAACTGTTCTGTGTTCAATTAACACTAACCCATCATCGGCTTGGGCCTTTTCATCTTGCTCTTGGATGTTTTTATGCCTTCTTATGAGACTTGCAGTGTAGGAGGACATAATGAATGAGTTTGATTTTTAACTGTGAACTTACATCTTTTTATAATGAATAAGACTTAAATATAAATACATCATAAACATCCATTCCCTCAAAGGAATTTGTTTTTTTTTTTACAAGTTCTTAATTGCTTACTCTTGGTAGCAGTAAGTGTTGATATAGTCATTTAGAGAATGCCAGGTTCAGTGAGGGTTTCATCATTATTTGGGATTTTCAGCTCTAGATCACTAAAATTAATTTGTTGATGGACACAAAAAATGTTTTAGCACTATTGTGTAAGCACGTTTATTTAAATAGCTAGTATTGTCTGTGTGGAAGATGAGTTGGGGAACAGAATGAGTAAGTCAATAAAATACTGTAAGAGACCCAATCTATAACTTTATAATTTTTATATTTCAGTATGTAAGTCTACATACCCAGAGCTTTTGTTCGAGGATATTTTTGCTATTTGTGTTGAATAATTGGCCAAATATTTCAGTTATTAACCAGAAATTTACCAGGCTTGAGGAAATTTACCAGGAAAATCAACCAGATATCATTGTACTGAAAAAAAAAATAATCTGGTAGTTGATTGCCATATTAACACTTGTAGTAGTAAAAGGAATTATTCCCTTCTCTCCTTCTCTTCTCCTTCTCTTCTCCTTCTCTTCTCCTTCTCTTCTCCTTCTCTTCTCCTTCTCTTCTCCTTCTCTTCTCCTTCTCTTCTCCTTCTCTTCTCCTTCTCTTCTCCTTCTCTTCTCCTTCTCTTCTCCCAAATATTGTTAATTTCTGTTTGTAAAGAATTCTTCCAAAAAGAGTTTAGTCTCAGTGTAATGTAAAATACCAAGGAGTTGGAATTTGGAAGGAACTCTGTTCCTTGAAAGGAAAACATGCAAATTAATAGCAAATGTTCCACATCATGGTGAGGAGAAAAACAAACAAACAAACAAAAACAACAACACAAAACCCAACCAACCAAAAAACCAACACAAAAGCCAACAAACAAAAAAAAATGCCGAACCCAAAACAAACAGCGTTAACTGTTCCATTGTCTATTTACCTTCCTTCCTTAAGTATTCAGCCACCAATAATTTAAGCTTACATTTTTATAGTAGACTTCTTGAATCACTAGAAATGATGAGGTAGAGATTTTAGAGAGGCCATACTACCTATTCCAGGTTTATCCATATTTAGTTTTTACGGCCGCATAGTAAAACCTCACATAGCAGTCACTAGCTACTCTGTCTGTAGATATATTATCTACATTTTATCTTTTTATATAACTCTACAACCTTCATTAATACCTCTGTTTTAGAGACAGTTCATAAAATTTTTTTCTTCTTTTTTACTTCTGTGACCCTCACTGCTCTTGCATGTTTCCTTAATTCTATCTTGTGTCCTTATTATTTTGCTGTGGTTCAATTTAGTAATAACGAGTGGAAGTGAAGTTTTTGGTAATGATAAAAACTGCCAGAGGCAGAAAGCTACTCACAATAAATGCAATTGCGTGTTCCATGATATCCTGAAAAAGTTGGAAGAGGGTTACTATATAGCTCTGTAACCAGAGATCCTTCTCTTTGTCATTACCTAGACTAGTTTGGGTATTTAGGTTTTTTTTTTTTAATATTATTTTAAAAAAAATTACTTTCTAGATAAGTAAAAATATCCATGCCATAAAACAAATTATTTCTTTCCTCTTGGGTGATGTATTAGATCCACATTTGTCCCCATGTGTGAAGTCTTTGTTTTTCCTCACATCTTTTAAGTCTCTTACTTCTAAGCATGTTTGCATAAGCACATACAGAATCCAAATAGCAGTAATTTGTGTAAAGAAAGTACATGAAAATACCTCAGATGTTCTGTTTAGATAGAATATCCATCTAAATGGATTTAGATGTAATACTCACTTTGGCAATGTGCCATGACTTTCAGACTTGACTATAAGAAGAATCAGCAATGGAAAAGAACCACAGTTGGAGAAGGCAAAGAAATACAGATTGTCTTTTTGTGCACACTGAATTTGGAAGGATATTTCATTCTGTTATTTTATTTGAAATGCAGAATGCTGCAAAAGAACATGTTTTGTTAACTGCTAGAATTACTAATGCAGGTTTTTACATAGCATCTTCTGTCTCTGTTCCATCCAGTGGTGGTCATTTCATACACTTAGATGCAGGGAAGTCTACTTGGAAATCTCCCACCCAGCCTGCTCGTCACCCATCACACTGCACCTTGCACTTCTGTCCTCAACAATCGCATAATTTCCCATTAATGTTAGTTGGCACAGCTTAAGTGAAGCTGGAAAGTGAGCGTGATGCCATCAGTGATGGCCAAACCATTCTTAGGAAGCAACTCTTTTTCAAGTGATCTGCATAAAAAATGGATACATTGCCTGTCTTATTGTTCTACACTCAGTGTTGCTGATATTTTAAGTTTTTCATTTAAAATTTAGTTGGTTATTATAAACTTCAGGTGATTGGTCAGTAGACAAAAATACAACTTCTTAATATATTGCTGTGAAAATGAAGTATGTGCAGGATTCTTCTGATGCATCTTCATTGTATTTTATTCAATAAACAGTGAGAAGCAATGGTTCCATGCTGTGGATCTATACAGCTTCAATGCTTGCTGGCAAGCTCTCTGCATCTGGTAGTGTTTCTTGGTTGACATTCTTATCTGTGATTTGTGTCTTATTAAAATAGTAAAGAACTACTAGATAAGTATATATTAAGACGAGAAACTGTAAAAGATTTAGGTAATTCGTGCTTGCAGATAGAGATCCTAGCTTACTTGGACATGCCATTGAGTATCTGGCACCAGCTGAAGTATTTCTTTTTTTTTTTCTTCCCCTCTGTAATAGGTTAATGCAAGGGCTAACCTGCCTGCTCACTCAACACAGAAATGAGGGAAAAGTAACATACAAAACCTTGGGGTTGAGATAAAGAGATAAGAGTTTATTGAATACATGAGATAACATAAATGCACAATTACCTTAGCTAATAATCTAATTAATAATACAATGCATGATTACCTTAGCTTAGCCTATTTACAGAAGTGCAGCAAAATACAGGGAAAAAAATCAGCATAAAAGAAAACCAGCAGCTACGCCACTCCCACTATCTCGCTGCCATCTCTGTGGAAAAGAGCCAAAACCCAAACACCTGGAACCCAGAAGCAGCAATCAGAACATGAAGCCTCCCATGTGACAATCTGAATTTCAAGTCCTGTAATACTTTCCTCCAGCCTGTACTTTCATTTTTTGAAGCTGGCATGACTGCAGCATGGTATGAATAGCAACAGCACAATCAACTCAATCTGAAGATAAAGCCTGGTGAAAAATCAAGTTTATTAAACTCCCTGAATAGATTGTTTTCTTGAAAAGAATAGAAATTGGGTTGTCTCTTGAATACAGTCATAGAAACATCTTGCACTTGTAGAAACAAGCTTTGCTTCAATCAGAGGTTTCACTGGAGTAAATTTTTTCCTTATTTAAAATAGTGAACACTTTAAGGGGTGGCAGATAATGTGGGCTTTTTGGTAAATATGTTTGTTTGGCTTCAGCAGAGTTCAACTATCTTGTCCTTGTGGTTTCCTGACTTGTTTAGTTATAGGTGTCACTTTCCATGTGTAATCTAAGGAACCCCTTTTTATTTTTGAAATACTGAAGAAATCGATTACTTGTGTACAGATCATTTAATGCATTGCAAATCTTAACTTGACAGCAGAACTTCAGTGTTTGACAGTGAAAATAATGTTTGTTCTTTGCTGGTTTTACTTCCAGTTTCTTTCTTTGGTTATGAAGTGTCCATATTCACACGCAGAGCTTGGAATTGAAAAAGTGGCAATGTATAAGAAGCTGGATCCTGCTCTCCTGCTCTGAAATGTGCATGCAAATTCAAGAACTCCTTTTTGCCCAACTGAATACTTTTTGTTTGTTTGTTTACAACATTCAGCTCTTACCCATTTAGTCATCTATTTCTGTGTTAAGGCTGGCACCAGGTGTTAATGATAAAAGCAGACTGAAAGGGAGCAATCGAAGAAACACTGATGCATGTAGCTCAAGCAGCAACTTTGTGCTCTGGAAAAATAGTGTGATTTTGTATTAGTAGATTTAACATAACTGTTCAGTAAAACAAAGTGACTCCTGTAGTGAAAAGTCCTGTAATGGAAATGAATGGTGTTTGTTCTTGAGGGCTCATTGTTTTTCATTGTCTAAACTACAATGAAAGTATTCAGGTTAGGTGGTACTTCTGAGCACCAGCCCTGTGCTTGTCTTGCTACTGTGGGAAAGAAGAGGAAGAAGGAAACATGGCTTTGCTTAATAAGGATGTTTACTGCATTTTCTCAGTGAGACTTTTCTGTTGAAGAAGTGTTGGAGGTTGAGCTCTTCAGACCTGTAGAGGTTATATATATAAATACATCCCCTGAGCTCCTCTTTAATTAATGGAAAAGAACTTTTCACAGTATTTTGGTTTGAGAATCTTCCCAAGAAGAGGTGACAGAAGCTGAGCTTTTTACCCAGATTACTGTGTTTTGTAATCTATCAAGCACAGATTCAGTGCCTCATCATTCTCCTTGCTGCATCTTTCTGACCCACAGGGTCTCCTTCAACCCTTATATGGGTCAATCAGTCATGGGATGGATTGCTGACTGCACTGCAGGAAGTTAAAATGTTTCCCAGAGTTCACTGGAGGATGAGTGAAAGGAGGCAAGGGAAGCCTAAGGTAACATACGTTAGTGCAGAATTTCACTCAAAGGGGTGTTTTAATTTAAATGCCTCTGTTAAGAGTTTAATAGAGTTGTAGCTTCTATCCCTGCTGTGCTGACATGTAACTATTTTTCTCCCACTGTTCTTAGTATTTACACTCATTTCTTTCCACCAAATGTAATTTTCATTAGGAGTAGTAAAGATACATTTTAGTTGCTGCATATCTCTTGCAGAAATTAAGATCATAATAGTAACTATTTTTGCTTTCAGAAACAAGTGTATGAAACAGTGAAGCTTAAAAATGAAAGAAATTTTAAGTCTTCAAGAACTCTGAGAGCAAGCAGGCTGAAAAGTTTTGAGTACTTATAGGAACTAGTCAAGTCAGAGGCAAGGAATAAATATTCCTCGTACCTCCTTGAAGATAGAACCAGTCATGCCTCACTGAAAAGAAATCTGACATGAAGCTGAGCTTCACTGTAGAAAAGAGAGCTGAAATAATAGACAGTGCAGAAAATGCAACTGTTAGGTAATAATGAGATTGTGTGAAAATGTAGAGGCAGATGTTGACAAAGGCATATGAATACTACAAAAGAAGTACAAAGTAGCTAGTAAAGAAGCTTGGCAAAGTATTGACTTAAACACATATAATATTACTGTAAGCAGGTTAAAAGAATTCTTCAAATTAATATTTCCTGATGGGTTCATGCTTTCTCAAGGCCAAATCTAAGATTCTTCTTGTATTCAGAAAAGAGTTTTTCATATGCTTCTGGTAAATAGAAATAATTTCTGTCACAGAAAAAAAAAAAAAAAAAGTGATTCTATCCTTAGCTTCCTCTCCAAGCAGAAACTGCCTGTAAAGCTTCAGGCATTAACTGACTGTCTGGCTCAAATGAATAGGCAAATTCCTTAATGCTAGTACTCTCAGTTAATGTTTTTAGATATTATTTTAACTGTTGAATAAGTTCATACACATGCTTGTGCTTATATATATTTATGGTTACACATACACCCATAACATACCCTATCTAACCTGACCTTGCACGCGTCCTCAACTGAAGCCATCACAACTTCTCTTGACAACCTGTTCCACTGCCTCACCCCCATCATAGTGAAGGATTTATTCCTAATGTCTAATCTAAATCTATCTTCTTCCAGTTTGAAGCCATTGCCCCTTGTCCCACTCCAGCTACCCTGTAGGCCACCTTTAAATACTGGAAAGCTGCTATAAGGTCTCCCTGCAGCCTTCTCTTCTCCAGGCTGAACAACCCCAATACCCTCAGCCCATCTTCATGGGAGAGGTGCTCCAGCCCTTTAATCATCTTCATGGCCCTCCTCTGTACCTGCTCCAACAGGTCAATGCCCTTGCCAAGGGTGCACTTGTTCCTGCTGTCCATGTCACTGACAAAGATATCCTATGAATCTATGAATTTTAATATGCTCAGGCTTGTATTAGAGGCTTTTAAGCAGCCTATTAGCATAGAGCACATGCACAAGGAGCAGTGCAACAAGGAGTTGCTACCAGAGGAAGTGAAGAAAATAGGGTAGACCTACATACAAGATGATGAAAGTCAAGGTTTCCTGCAGGTAGCCTGTGGCTGTAGGTGCTGCTTACTATTCCTCTGCCTAAACCTTACCTTTGAAAAGTATATATATTTTTAGATATTTCTGTAGTATTTGATAGTTCTTTACTCAACTTTTCTTTTTCTTAGGATAGAATTTTGACGTTTTGTTATTCACCTGTGTGAACTAAAATACTGTTAATTCTTGAATACCCTGTGCAGAGCCAAACTTTTTCTATAGCTCATCTCCAGCTGGCTAAAATGGCTGTGTTTATGTGAGTTCATACCATATGTTAGCGTTTTGATTCTGCAGCTTTACGGGGCATATTTAATAAGTTCTAGCTCTCCTTAGTTCATAAATAAAAGACTGTCCTTTCCTTTGTGGGCAAGATCACCAGTTACAAATTGCTTTATCTGAATCCTGTCATACCGGAAATCGATTGTAGGCAAATAGATATTCAGTTATTGACTAACCAAATCAGCTTCTTTTGTTTCGCTGTAATGTTCCATGATTAAATAGGAATTGATCTGTAGTCTTGAAGCTCCTACTGTTTAATATGTAAATGCTGTTTTCCTGTGGTATTTTCAATGCAGCCTAGGCAGCGTTTTATTGTTTGTTCTAATCAGTCCTGATAGCTCTGCTCATTTGCAGCTTTTTTCTTTCCTATATGGAGCTCCATATAGAATGTCACTCTTGCCTTGAATTTCAGTAAGGCTGTACTCCTGCAAAGAGGCCAAGAGGTAAGATCCTGTCCCCTCCAACAGGTTTGAATTGATCTCCATGGCATTTTATATTTGAATAGGGATCTGCCTAATTCCGTTTACAGGATCAAACCTACATCTTAACCTTGAAATATAATTTGAGTGTTGCAAGTAAATTTCTCTTTTCCATAAGGAGAGGTTGCCTTTGCAGCTGATATATAAGTAGCTCTGCAGGTCCCGCAACAAAATATTGCGGAGTGGTAGCTTACATGCTGTGATCCATAGAGAGGGCTAAGAATTGCCACTTCCTTAATCCCAACTGCTGTATAGATCAGATAAAGTTTCAGGGTTCTTAAAATCTGTCTGCGTGATGGGTGTCTTCATATGTGTGCTACACACATATGTTATACAATGTAAGAAACGAAGCTCGTGGTGTCCTCTGTTATTTGGAGTTCGTTTTGCATTTACAGATTCTTGCATTTTACGTGTGAATGATTCATTATACGCTGAAGAATAACTATCTTAATTTGATCGGTTTCTTACCTTATTTCAACCATCTGAAATGACATCTGCCATTCAATCTACATACAAAACTCATTAGAATAAAAGCTTTGGTTTTAAGTATGTAGATGGAAATGTTTGTTCTTGTGTCATGGAAACACAGAGTTCTATAAATTTTCTGGTGAGACAGAACTAGATTTTTTTTTTTTTTTAATAGAAGCTAACTACAAATTAAATATAGAATATCTTGAAAGTTTGGTAGACTTTTTTGGATATCTTGGTTGGGTTTTTTAATGGTATACTTTACTGTGTGCTTTTAGAATTTTTTTTTTTCTGAAGCCTGATGTCTAGTAAGAAGAAATAAATTCCTTCATGTCTTCATTACCTAATAAAGTAAAGTATTGTATCCTTATGTGCTCCATAGGGCATCCAATGGGTAACCTGTCAGTCCCATTACAACAAGGTGGCTTCTGCCAGAGGTCATTAGCCATCCCTCACACTTTACTGTAAAATGTCTATTTGAAACCTGTTGAATTTAGCTGCTTTTCTGTGAAAGAAGAGTATTTTAAAAGATCTAGTCTCAGTTTACCAGTGTCCTTTGAGACTGAACAGATTAACTATTCTATGCCAAAGCTCTGCTTACTATGATATAGATGATTACAGCCTTCCTAGGAATTTTGTGAAATATAGTGATTGTTAATGTTTTCAGTGTAGCTTGCTGCCTTCTATTGTGAGGGATGTACAATTCTAGAATAGTAGTATTATTATTGTGATTGGTCTTTAACTCCACTGGAGGCTTGAAAATATTGTATGTATGGTGTTAGGCCTCAATACTATCTCCTGCTGAAGACGTTTGCATCTCCAAATGTTTCCTGAGACTGGCAAAACACAATGTGAATTAGCATTTAAGCTTCACAGACACAGAAATAGTTTTCTGACCCCATATAAAACATAGGTGCTGACATAAACATTCCCAGATTTTTTGAGAAAGTGCCTTTTTGTTTGTTTCTTTTTGTTGGTTTGGTTTTGGGGGTTTTCATGTGGTTTTTTTTTGGTTGTTGTTTTGTTTTGTGTATTCTGGTTTTTATGTTACAATTTACTTCATATCACAGAAACTATACGACAGGTTAGAATGACCTTGAGTTCAAAAAAATGTAAGATTTTCATAGTTAAATATGCATTTGAAAAGATTTATTTCAAAGACTATTCCATATGAGAGTAATGTCTACCTAGATTAATAGTTTCATTATTAATGACTTTAGACTATATTATATAATTTAATTGATGTTTATAAATAGCTTCCTTCCCTGTGGTTATGAAATATAACATTTACCAAACTTCTTCTTTGATAGACTTTACATATGGCACATCATGATGATTAAAAGCCAGACGTCTTTTTCACAGCATGGCAAGAAATAGGATTTGATTTATCTTCGTTGCTTGCCTACCACTTGCTGTGACTGTACTTTTGAAATTTTAATATTCTCATTTCTTAAAAGAGGCTTGTTATGTAAAGTATTATGTAAATATACTTCATGCTTTGTTTTTGGCTTTCTGTGTAAAAAATAGCAATTTTAATGTGATAAGCAAATAAAGCAGGAAGGTGGGAATGAAGCCTTTGTACCCAAAGAGATTTTTGTCAAAAGAAGCAAATTTCTACTTCAGAATCTGAAAGAATTTAAGTGCAGTGTAATGTGAACAGTGTGTAGTGAGTTCCATTGATATGAACTGTTTAGCAGTTGATGAATGGCAGTGTGCCATTTCTAGATATCTGTTCCTAGCATTTTCTAGATGAGTGCAAGCACAACATGAGTTTCTAAGACAAACAACAAACCACAAGCCTGCTACATGTGTGCAGACACATCTCTCCTTCTGCCCTCCTTCCTCAGGCTCCCCTTTCAAATGACCTTTCCTGTAGTAAATAAAGGAAAGGTTCAGACCTCAGGCTAGTCAGGCTGTGATGTGATAATCTTTACCAACTGGAGATGCAACAGCATGTATTCAATACAAGAAATTACATTTTGAATGAGTAGGGATTGTTTATTCCCGTTGTATCTGCTGAGGCTTTAACGCTCTCCCTTTTAATGCTGGCCTTCACAACACAAGAGATTTGATCAAGGTGTTCTTCAAAATACTGTGCCATGCTGGGAAAGTCTAGTATAAACCTGTTGTCTGTCACCTTCTAATTCTTTTTAAGCAATTAAGCACCTGCTGATTTACTGAGGTTGCACTAGGATTCTTGCTTTGATTTTTCTCCATATTTTAGCCTACGGTTTTTGTGGGGTTTTTTACTTCCTTACTCCCCCACCCCCCTTCCGTTCAGTTCAACAAGGGAGACAAAACTAATTTGACTGTCTTCTTTTTCCCTCCTTGTGAGAAAACCAGTGCCTACTAAACGTATTTTTCTTACTAGAATGAAAATAAGGACCAAATTAAATTTACTCAGTGCTATGGTTTAGAAAACTGCATACAAAACTAAGAGCCAAATTCAAAGAGAATATTGTACAAAATCTACACACAACTGTGAGAATTAACTAACGCCTGTACAAAAGGTCTGAAACAGGAGGTGTACAGTAGGTAGTTCATATAAAATACAGCTAACCCATAGATTGGGATTGGTTTTTGTTCTGTTGGGTGGTGGGTTTTTTTAAAACACAGTTTCCTGTGTCAACAAGTCTACCTTCTAAAAAAATTGCAAGGCATTTAATGTGTAGAGAAGAAAGGAATAAGTATTCCAATGCCAAAAGAAGGTATATAGCACTCATGCAGTTCAAAGTAGTGAATGTGAAGAAATAATGTCCTCCCTACAAAACCAAATATTTCATACACTTACCAGTTTTCTTTGCCAGTTGTTAGAAATGAGGATGTGAAAATGAACAATTATCAGTTGTAAAAATCATTACAGAAGTGGAGCCCTGCTGGAGCTGTAAAGCTGGTTAAGACAGGGCTTTTCATGAAATGGTCTCAGGTCCTTCCCCATGAGATGCTTTACGTCCTTAAATCCTGTTGGATCTGAATGGTAAAAAGGATTAAATGTTCTGCAAGGCAGAGTAAATGACTTCCTGTCTCGGGAAGAATAAACTTATAAAACTACTGCAAAATGTATTTTTCTTGCTCTGTGCATTGTTATAAATGCTATTTGTTGTGGTAAACAATATATACAAATAAATTGTAACCACATCACCACGACTGAAACTTGTTTTGCTAGCTATAGAAGAAAAAATCCTGAGGATTAGGTAGGACTTCTTGGGATTTAGTTTATAAACTGTAAACTGTGGCAAATCTCCATTTAAATAATTCTGAACGAAAGCATGACACTCCTGAGTTTCAAATTCAGAAGTTTCTCCCTTGCTGGCAGGGTCTGCAATAGCGAACTCATGCTGTTTCAGAAAAAAAACCAACCCTGTTAAGCAACTGGCTTCTCCATGCTGAGTATAAAAGGCTTCCAGTTTCCAACATGGAGATTTCAGACACTCTGGATGTCTTCTTTCTTTATTGTTTCAATCACACAGTGGTACAGAAAGCAGTAATTAAGAAAATGTGAGGTGAACTGTTCAAATAATTAATCTAGTAAATAGAGTACAATTTGTTATTTGTCTTTAACACGCATTTTCTGGTCACATTGAATTCTTCATCAAGCTATTGTTTGTGTACTAGGAAATTATATGGCAGGTGTCATTTAAATAACTTTTTGTATCCAAAGGATACAGTATAAAAGAAACAAAGTAGTATAAATGAATTATAGCTGGTGTTCCATAGCCCTGAGATACTATGGTAACAAAGAAAAAAATAACATTTTTTCATCTCCACTGTAGTTTTATAAGATGATGCTGAGCTGTAGAACATTCAGTTTCTGTGCATGTAATTTTAAAAGTTGTTATATAATGCTAATATTTAAGCTGGGATAAATTTCTTTTTACTCAAAACATGTATTCACAATATTGCAGAGTTGTAGGGGTTGGAAGTGACCTCTAAAGTTTATCTAGTCTAACTCCATTGCTAGAGCAGGATCATCTACAGTAAATCACCCAGGAAATACATCCAGACAGGTTTTGAATGCCTTCAGAGATGGAGACTCCACAACCTGTTACAGTTCTCTGTCACCACCAAAGTGAAGATTTTTTTTCCTTATGTTTAAGTAGGACCTCCTGTGTTTCATTGCCCCTTGTTCTGTCACTGGATACTGAAAGGGGTCTGGTTCCATCCTCCTGACACTTGCCCTTTGGATATTTATAAGCATTAATTAATTTCAATTATTTTCTGTAGAAATGTAAAAAAAACAGTTTATTTTTTTCTTACAGAACGGAGTATAATTTGTATTTACCATTACTAAGAAATGCTGTAATTGTACTTGTGAAGATTAAGACACTGATGAAAAATGAAAGGCCTTTTCGTTGCATGTGCCAGGTATGGTGTAGACTACATAACTGTGCTCATGTTACTCCACTGCTGATCTCAGACATGCCCAGTTCTAATAGTGAATTTCTGTGCCTGGTCACCTGATCTTCCATTAACCAGAAATCGTTGCTGCAAGGTGTTTGATAATTTAGTGCTTTTGTACACAGGAAACAAGAAAGTATATATGTGGTGTCACGATGACAGGAAAAGTAACAAACAGATGGCTTCAGTTTATCCCTGCAGTGGGTATCCAATGAGCAGAAGTAAGTTACGTTTTGTATTGTCCTCATAAATTGTCCTCATAAATCTCTCTAACTGCACTTATTTAAGATGACACTTAGATTCATAACAGCAGCAAAATCCATATCAACAAAGATAAAAGAATTAACAAACAAACAAGGAAAAAAAACCAAAACCCAAATAACCAAACAGAAAACCCAGCAACTTTTGTGTCTGATTTTGAATTCCTTAAATGATTGTTTAATATGGGCAGTGTTTGTCAGAACATCTGTATGATTCCTTTAAAATTAAAAAGAATATGTCCTACCTTGGTCATAGTATAAATTCATGGTAGCTGTCAGCTCTCCTGACACTTGAATGTATTCCTCGAGGTGTAACAAAATGTTTTTCGTTTCATTGTTTTTCATTGAGTCTGAAGCATTGAGTGTTCTGACATTACAGATACTGGGTTTGATCTGAGATGCTTCGCTAAAATGAAACTAATTTAGCCTATGGCTCAGCTTCAAGGCTAATGCATGCCAAAGAGACTAATTCTCTAAGAAAATTTATAGCAGAGAGCTATACACAGAGCAATTAACCGTTTAGTGATTGGGGGTTGTCAAAACACTTCCTGTTCTCCGTTGCTTAAATACACTCGTAAGGCATGTAGAACTGCTAAAAAGATTGAGAGGACACATGAAATAGATTTAACCTGGTTTTGGAAGTATGTGAGATACTGTTATAGTTGCTAGCCGTTGTATCTAAATCAAGATTATATCTACCAATTTACTGTATCAGATTTGCAATGCAGTTTTTCAAGTTAATGTGGACCAAAAAAACCACAGCTTGTGTGCAAAGCAAGGAAATCTATTGTTAGTTTAACTGAAATCTTAACAGTCCAATCCAGTAGCTATTATTATTTGAGCTCTGCTTCATATATGGAAGAACAACAACATTACAGAGAATGTCTCTATAATAATACATTTCAAATTGTTACATAGCGTTCCCTTTTTGCTCTGACATTGGAGCACTTGTCTTGGAGCTTCTCTCTGAGGCCTTGACAGCTTCAGTTGTGCTCAAGCAGGAAAAAAAGTAAGAGTGGGTTGCAGTGACTCATCAGCATCCTCAGTCCTTTACCAGGAATATGCAACAATATTTCCTCCCACCTCTAGACTTCCTTTGAGGGTAACTTAATAGTGTGTTCTGATATGTTGTACACCTCGCTCTTCACTAGTTTACATTACAACCTAGATGGCATGTTTTACAAATGTTGGGTGTTCTTTTTTCTCTTAGGATACAGCTCCCAGAGTTGTATTTTTTAGTGGCCAGTAATTGACTACTGAAGATTTTTTTACAATCCAGGGTATTCCCTCTGTTCTTTGAAGGCATCTACTATAATTCTGTGCCTGCACTCCTTTATGTTGCATTTTTATGGGAGATTAATACATAGCTTGTTATATACAGAATAACAACTTTCTACTATTTTCCATTACACAAAACAGAACAAAAAAAAAAACCCACAAAATTCTTAAAATGATGGGATTTACATGGCACTGTTGTGTAAATCTAAGCCAAATCAGGTCAGGTAGAAGTTAGTTAATAATTAATTGATATTACACCTTATTATGGTAAAATAATGTTCCAGTCAAGGCTTAACCAAGTCTAAACAAAAGCTGACAAGTCGCTGTCTTGAGGCCTTACAGAGTTAGTGCGAAGTTTGTGATCTGTTACTAGCAGCAGCGATGACTTTATCGGGTTATAGAGCTTCGTAGCAGCTTAGTGACTTGAAACCAATCAATATTACTGTGTATATGATTTCATAATGAAATCACATAATTAGATTTTTTTTCCTTCTCTCTGTTTGCAAGTCTTGGTGGTTTTCTACATTTGGAATTACGGGTTATATTAGGATTTTCCCCATCCTATTCCAAAAACACTAGATAGGAAGACAACCCAGGAATATGTCTTCTATGATTTAAATAGATTGAAGGTAGGGTTAGTTTTGGTTAACCTTAAATTAATAGATTACCAGCTAAATCATAGTAGTTTTTCCTCTGTGGACCTGAAAGGAATAATTAGATATTTGAAATGGCCTTAACAGTGATTTCAGTTGCCTTAAGGTAACTGTCAGCTGGGCAAGAGCCATATTGTGATGCATTCCAGTACAGTATGGTGAGAAGAATTACAACATCTTGGAGAAGCGTGATGTACTTTAAAACACCTGTGAGGACTATGGCCTCAGGCTTAGTGCCTTGTATATGGTCAATATAAAAAAGTATGTGCTCCCTTAGGACAGGTTCATTATCTTCTTTTCACAGCTGCTTTGTAAATGTTGATCCAAGGGCTGAGCCAGTTGTCATTTCAACAGATTTACTGCAATTAATCTGTATGTTCTGAAGGTTTAATATTTGGTAAGTTACATTCTAGGTTTAGATTGATTATGTGCTTATGAGTAAAGAAGTTGCTGAATGGGAAAAATACTTGGGGAAATATCTTTTCTGTGTAATAGGCTGGAAATAAAAGATGACAAAGGGGAGAATTTAATGTAGAGGACTGCAAAAATAGAGGCCTATTAAAATAATGAGTCTAAAGAAAAAGTAGTAATATTTTACAGTACGATATACAGGTTCTGAATGGTGATTTGTTGGTAGTGCAGGAAATTGGTAAAATACAAAAAAAGAAAAAAATAAGTACTTCAGTTTATTCAAAGTGAAACTGTTACAAATTGCTGCTATAGAGTATTGTAGATGGCAAAAAAATGGATGCATTTAAAAAACAGAGGGGAAATTAAACCTATCATGGGTTTCTCAACACAAAAATGTGCCTTTTGTTCTGCATAATCCTTACACCTCAGACTATTTGAAAGCTACTGGAATATGTGTATTCTTGCAATCTGTCACACTGTATCTGCTTGCCACTTGTAACAAGACTTGACAGTTCTTGTTCACAGAGAGGAAAAATTGAGATGCACCCAGCTATTCTGAAAAGGACCTAGGTATCTGTCCATCAAGAACAGGAAAATATAGGCCTTAAGAGTCTCCTTTATTTCTTACACCATATTTACACTTTCTTTCTTGTTTTATTCTTTGTTTCTTAGCCCTTATTCCCTCTCCATAGAAGCCATCCTTACCATATGAGACATACCAGACTTACCACAAGTCTGTAACTTCAGCTTTATGAAATGTGGTTGTAAAGCTCCCTTCCTGTTCTACCTGCCTGTGTCCAAATGAGAGTCTCACTCATAACTGTATAAATGAGATCTATATTATTACAAATAACCTACTTAAAGTTATCTGTGATTTGTTTGAAAAGAAACAGCATGGCTTTCATTTAGAGAAAAGGAAAACAAACAAAAAACCAACAGCAACAACAAAACCAAACAGTAGGCCACTATTCCCTGAGGTACAAGAAGGAATCTCTCTTTTAGACTTTTAGTGTGTTTTCATAGGGGCTGGAAACTCTAAAAGTGGGATTTCAGTCTTTGGCACCTGTTGCAAGAGTAATGAATTGGGTTTCCATTTAATTTTAGAAATCATTGTCAAAGGTGAATGTTGGCTAGAGACATTCTTTTCTTAAGATAGAACACATCAATGCATGTGGGTTGAAACAATTTGTGCTATTCAAGTTTTATGCTGCAGCACTTGGAAGCAGGCACCAGTTTTATTTTCTATTTTGACATGGGCCACCTCCCTTTGGTAATTATTTGAATCTATCTATCAATGATATATATCAATGAAGTTGTTAAGTAATAATTATTCACATCTGTGTTTTTAATTTCAAGTTACTTGTTTTATAGGTACATAGTATTGATGTTTGTGCTGTATTAAACACAGAAGAATTAAAAGCATAAACTAGTCTTTGTTATTGTTTTAACTGTATAGGACAAGGATTTCACTGTCATTAGGAATAAATTTAATACGTTAGGAGTTAACTTGTCAGATGCATGTGCAGTGTATTATTTATGCTTATTAATTATACCAAAAATAGACCAAGTAGGAGCAACAGATACTGAATTAAGAATTTAGTTGAAAATATAAATAGGTGTGTATTTAGAAATGGATGCAGAGATTTTTTTGTGTTCAGCTTAGGCACAAAATTAGCCTAATTCAGCCCCTTCTACAGATAATGTGTGTGAATGATCAAGTGATCAGCTGGAAATGAAAATACAAATCCATTAAATAAAAGGCTTAGTTTCCTAGAGAATAAACTTCTTTAATTATTATTTCATTGCTGGTTGTCGTTCACAGCATGCACAGATAGGCATGGCTGCCAGTGCCTATGGCAGTGTGGAAAAAGTGAGAGGAAGGGTAAGATTTGGTGCATAGTTTTGCAAAGTGATTCTTAAATTTTTGGACTTCATGCAAAACTTGTAAAAAACTAAAGCATAAAAATAATGAAATGCTGTAGCTGTTGAAATGTTTGTATCAACCTTGACAAATAACTTACAGTCTTTTGTTTGTGGAATTATGCAATGTTAATTAAAAATGCTGGTTTAAGATATCTGTAACTAAAGGAAAGAACCTTTTCAAAATCAGGACTGTGTACTTACAGTTCATACTCAAATATGCTTGATCACCAGTCTCATAAGTTTCAGTGTGGAGTTGGAGCCATGTGGAAATTATTTGCATAAATCTGTGATATTTCTGTTCCCCATTACAGATCTAGGGGCTTGTTGGATCTGTTCTCTCATGCTATAGTGGGGCAGGTCTTAAAGAGCAATTGATTTGGGTAATTGGAATATCTCTTTTTTTTGTTGGTGGTGTTTGGGGTTTTTTGGGTTGTTCTTTTTTTTTGTTGTTATTATTGTTTGGGGGGGTTGTTTGTTTGTTTGTTTTTGAGGGGGTTGTCTGGTTAGTTTTTTTGTGTGTGTGCTCCCTTTTTTGCAAGGACAGAGATCTAGGAGCTCCTTGAGATGTGCTGCTACTGGGTGAAGTCACTGCTGGAGGTGTTAAGTATGTTTTTGTTGATCTTCATTGTTAAACATAATCTTTAATGATGGGGTTAGTATGTTGTTGATGCTTTTTTCTTTTTTAGTAACTCATGTCTAGTGACAAATGTAGCCATGATATCCCTTATATGGTGGATTCATGCATAATTCAGAATCAAGATATCTGCCACCCACTGGCTTATGCTATCCGCAGAACTCCTGAGGGAGATCCAATACTAAGCATAAAAGGAGAAAAAGTCTTAGTGAGCAACACAGTTTGGCAGTGCAGCTGAACATTTGCTGAAACTGGGGTTTCTCCACAGCCTGAAAAAAAAAAGTAAAATTTTGGACTTGACACTCAAGCATCTGCCTCAACCTACATATGGCTGTTCATTCTCTGGTTCCCAGAAGCTCGCTCTTTGCTTTTCTGCACAGCATCTAAGTTTGTAACTGAGTCCTTTTGCCTCATTTTTGCAGCCTTTGCCCTCTTACACATATTATTGCACATACAGTACTGCAGACATTACTTGTCATAAGATTTTCTTCTGACTATGCCTCACCCCTCTCTGCCCCTTCCATAGTCTAGGCTTTTTTTTTTCTCCATGGTATAATTTCACATGTGAGCACATCATCACAACTTCTGTACATCCTTCCTTTTCTCTTTTTATCTTCTCACTACTTATGTTTTTGCAGGCTAGAGTGAAACTTGAGATAATATCTACTACTTCCAAAAGGGCATTGGTGATGCATATCAGTTGCCAATATCTTCGAATCATAACTAATTGTAGCAAAAAGTACCTTGTATCATCTGTGCAAGCATACTTGTCTTTCCTTGTACTTCCTCATTTACTTGTCCTTGCTTCTTCATTCCCTATGCTTGTTCGTGACCAGTTGCTTTATTGCTGTTGCAACAGATTACAGTCCGCTCAGGTATAAACCTGCGTTTGTACATCTGTTAGCACAATAAGGATATAGACCTGATCAGAACTGTGTTCACATTACAGAAGGTAATCTGGTAAGTAATTATTTTAGGCCATTTTTCTCAGCAAGATTTTGAGTGAATAGATAAGTCAATTATTTTTGTTTCCCAAAATGTATTTTTCAGCTTCCGTACTCTTTAACTATATAAAGAAGAATAAAGCATTAGGGGAAGCCATGCAAAAAATGGTTATGTTTTGGAATTGCACTTGAAGATTTTGATAGTCACAGTAGACAGAAGAGTATTTGAATAGATCAGACCTCAGATGGCTGAAAAGAAAGCAAACCTTCCTCCCTTCCCTCCCAACCCCAAACAAACAAACAAAAAACAACACAAAAACAACCACAAAAAACCCTCACAAACATTTAACTTGCTTGTTATGCTAAAGAATTGATAGCCATGTTAAAGCAAAACTTAGCATTTATTTTTACTATGCAGCATCTAAAAAGGTATAGTGCTAAACACTGATATCTTTTTTTTTAAGAAACTTTTCAAATTTATTTTTTTTTAATAAAAGCCCAAGACCTACTCTCATCGAAATATTACTGATGGCTTGATCAATTGTTCACAGAAGTTTAGTTAATGTTTTTATTCACTGACTATCTGAAAATATTTGCTACAGTCCAATGCCCAGCTGCATACTAATGCAGCTCCAGACATAAGTGATAGGAGCTGAAAATTGAGTTACAATGAGTTACAATGAGTTAGATCAATTTAAAGAAAGTAATCTAATGTCCGGCAACGTAGAAGCATAAATTGACAGCTATCATTTTAGCTATAGGCCATTCATCTGCCTAACAACTAACTCCTGGAAAAATTCATTTTTGTTTCAGCTTACAGTTTTGATTACAGTGTTAAGTATTATGAGAGTGGAATACATTTCTTCAACTCTAATTTAGGAGAAGCACAGTGTAAAATAAGTCTCTGATAGACTGACAAGTCAAGTTTCCAAATAACATCTTTATGTGGAAGACATTAGACCTCTGCAATTCTAAGTAGCAAGACTCCTGTGTGTTTTGGAGTATTTTTCTGGTTTTCTGTGTGTGTATGTGTTGAGGGCTATTAAAAAAGAAAAAATGTTTTTAAACTGAGGCTGCTAGTTTTGACACTGAATTTAGGATTACACTACTCACTGTGTTCTCCATTAGGTTCCCATCCAAGCCTGTAAATGAAAGGTAATTTTTTACCTGTGAAATTGTCCAATGTTGTTTGTAGCCAAAAAGAACTTTTAAGACTTCAAAGTGGTGGTTAGGCCAAGAGTAAAAATCAAGCTGTGACATTCTGTATAATTGTGTTACTTGTCCAACATTATCCTATATGAATTGTGAGAGTTTAGGATCGCCATGATACTGTATGTGTGATATTTCTACGTTCTACTTATTTCTTGAAGGACTTTGAAGGACACATGGCATGTTCTACTGGCAGAACTTTACTTTGTAATAAAATCAATACAAAATATATAATAGTATCTTTGTTTTAAAAATGCAATATATAGTGTGCTTTTGTCTGTTCCCATGAGTCTTTAAAGTTTTTGTTTTGTGTTTTATTTAATATTACTTTTACACCTGGAATGTCAGGGACAGAAGCAGAATCACTTCTTAAAAAAAAAAAAAAAAAAATTGTTCTATGCTAAGGCTTTGCTGCAATGGTTGGGCAGATCTGTGCACCTTCACAGAACATATTAGGTGTTGAATATTAATATGAATTACAAATATGCCCAAAATGCAACTCACAACACAATGAACATAAATCAGCCTTCTCTAGTCCTTCATGTTTTATTAAAATCTTAGATAAAAGGACTTAATGAGTACTTTTTAAAAAATTATCAGTGTGCACTCTTAAAACCATGATGTTCTTTTACAGAGAATTTAGTACTAAACTGGCTTTCATCAAAATGGTGAGAAAAAGAAAAATCAATTATAGCAATCATGTTATCTTTAAAGTATGTCCAATAATGTCAACTAATGTATATAATTTGTTCTTGATGTTATTACTGTTTGAAAGTACTTTAATACACTCAAGCACAGGAAATACAAATTTTGTTTTGTACAGAAATTTTCAATTTATGGATACATAAGCATACTAAACTGGAATTACAGTTCTGTATAAGAATGTCTGGGTTTTCTTTCTTCCGGGGGAAAAAAAAAAAGTACCTTCCACTTTCTTTGCTTGATTCTGTTGTGGTGTGGTGGGTTGAAACTCCCCTCCCACATTAACGACTCCAGACTAGCTCAGTTCAGAAACAAATGAAGCTGTATTTACAGGCAAAACTACAATCTATGATGAAATGCAATGAATATGTACAAATATACACTATTCACAACATTTACAAATATGTACAATTAACAGAAAAACACAACAAAGCACCCTGGCCCCTTGTTTCTTTCCCCCCCGCCTTCTGCGGACTCCCCTGGCAGAAGGAAGAAAGACAAGAAGCAAAGAGATTGTTAGAAACTTAGCTCTTCAAGGTCAGTATGCCAGTATGTTATCTGCAGAAGAGAAACACAGAACTGCCCAGCAGAGAAACACCCAACAAAAAGACTGAGAGACTGCCTGTACTTTGTTTTGAGTACTGACTCTTAAACATTTCTCTCTCTCCAATGGAAGTGTTTAGAATAATCATTATTTCTCTTTCGTACACCCAATAGTGATTTATTTACATTCTTTTACCTTACTGCTCGAACGTTGTGAAGAAAAGTTAAAGGCAGAGCCTTAAAACTACCACAGATTCAAATGTCCTTAATTATTATAAACTGAGTTGATACAGTGGCCTTGATACCTATTTGTGCCCAGATATTTACAAATCAAGATAGTCATTGACATTTCCAGCCTTAAAAAATTGCTGCCATGTGTCAGTGTGAATAGATCCTGACCTAGTTTCTAAGAACATACTTAGTCCAATGAAGCAAGGTTTTTATTCATGAATACACTTCATCTCTGTTCAAGAAATATGCACAGGCTATTTGGTTGATACTACTAGCTTTCTTATCCTTGTGTAGTTTTATAAGATGGTGCTGACTGCATGAAGCATGTGAATCTTGGTGGGCAAGGAGGAAAACAAAATTGCAGTACATAGATGTCTTTTTTTGCTTTAATTAATTTCAAAGTATTTATTATTTTTCTTTATTTATGTTCTGCACCACAGATTACTTGTGAAATAAATCTATATTACATTTCCAGGCTGTAAAGCAATACAAACGTAATACAACAAGTCCATGGACAGAAGTTTATAATCTGTCTCACAATTATTTCTTTTACTTCACCGTACAGTATTGCTAACATTTTATCCTATTGTTGAAAGTAATGATAATTTTTAAAAATATATTTAAAAAGTCAATAGTAGTCTAGGTCAGGTAATGGAAAGCCCAGATTGTAAATGTTCCTGTGGTTTAATGTCTCTCACCCTTCAGCCCTTGGACTGGTAAAATCACAGGCAGAAATTTTTGTACACAGCTGTTCTCCAGGTTTGTGGTTTTCCTAGAATCATAGAAATATTTTATTCTCCTTTATGGCAGTGGCCAATCTAAGTTCTAAATGGGCTTTTGCCTCTCTAATTTTTTTCCTACAAGACTTAGCAATGTCCTTAAACTCATCCTGGGATACCTCCCCTTTTTTCCAAAGGTGATACACCCTCTTTTTTCCCCTTAATTCCTTTAGAAGCTCCTTGCTCATCCATTCCGGTTGTCTCCCTCATCGGCTCCTCTTCCGGCACATGGGCACAGCCTGTTCCTGTGCCTTCAAGAGTTCTTTCTTGAAGTAAGTCCAGCCTTCCTGGACCCCTTTGTTTTTATGGGCTGTTTCCTAAGGAACTTTCCGAGTTAGTTCCTTGAATAAGCCAAAGCCTGCCTTTTGGAAGTCCATGGTGGAGGTTTTGGTGCTGCCCCTCCTGGTTTCACCATATCATTAAGGCTGCAAAAGATCTTAAGATCATTGAGTCCAACCGTCACCCAACTACCACAATAACTAAACTATATTCCAAAGCACTACATCTACATGCTTCTTGAACACCTCCAGGGCCAAGTACCACAATTACTTCCCTACTCCTGCTGGACACACTGTTTTTGATGCAGGCCAGGATGCTGTTGGCTTTCTTGGCCACCTGGGTACACTGATGGATCATGTTCATTGAGCTCTCCATCAGCACTCCCAGATCCTTTCCCACCAGGCTGTTTTATAGCCACTCTTATTCATTTGTTTGTTTGTTTATCTATTTATTTACCAAGTTGGAAGGGACCTCAAGGATCATCTAGTTCAGCTTTCCAGGGTGAGAATATACTTTTAAATGAGGTGACCCCTGTCAAGCTGGGCCTTGAAACTGTCTAATGTAGGGGAATCGATCACCTGTCTTGGGAGTTTATTCCAATGTTTAATAGTTTGAATGGTGATTTTTTTTTTTCCCAGGCATCCAGTCAGAATCTCCCCAGTAGCAACTTGTACCCATTACCCCTTGTCTTTACCATGTGTCTCTGTGTAGTGTTGCAATAGTTTTGCACTACAGGATATACATTTCTCCACTTGGGATTCTTAGTATGGAATGTTCCCCTGACAATGAACTTTTTGTATTATTGTTGACAATGTTTTGAGGGTTTGGGGTTTGTTTTTTTTTGCTTTTCGTAAACATATATCTTTGCATGTCTTTTTGGTTTTTGTTATTGTTGTTTTGGTTTTTGTTATAATATCCCAATAGTTGGTGAGGTGAAACACCGATGATTCAGGCCTTAACAGATATTACAAGTAGTACTCTACTGGAGTAATTTAAATGGCTTCTCCAAATTCGAGGGTCATTTGGTCAAAGAGTAGGAAATAAAAAGGTTTGTAGTAGTTACACTTCAAACTGTGCAACCAGAATGGTGAAAATGTGGATTTCTATTGGTGATTGCCAGGTCTACATGTCTGTTTTATGTGGAGCATTCAAATAGTGGATGAATTGGTCATAGCAATGTTTGAATAGAAATAAGCAGTCATCACAGCTTGCAGAGCAAAGTCTGTTGAGGTTGCTGTGTAAGTAGTATCTTTATACTTTTACACTACAGACTGAACTCTTCCAAAGGTATGGGTAGGACACACCAAATTCATGAATCTCAGTAAGGTCTTCCTGTGAGCTAGATAATGAATTATTGGAAGTTTAAGGATATGTGTGGTCTTCCTCGAATTTGAGTCACCAAACTTGTGGAACATATGGAACAGGGAAAATGGATCACTTATAACTAGCTTTCTTACCATCAATATAGTCTCATGTAATTCTCTGCCCACGGTACCTTATTTCTGTGTTTCTGTATCTGCTGTCCAAGCACCGTGGAAAGGCAGAAGTGGACGTCCATTGCAGAGGATCAATTATATTAATTTAGTCAGAATTTAAGCAGATAGGATATATAATTTCTGATAATAGTGTTGTGGGCTTTTAAATATATTTTTGTTAGTTGTTTGGGGTGTTTTTTGGTTTTGTTTGTTGTGGTGGTTTTTTTTTCTGAGAGTATGAGGTGTATGAGCATTCCTGCAGAAAGCAAAACAAAATATGTGAAATATATGATTGGATAAAATAGAATTGTTCTTCTGTTTCCGTAGGCTTAATATTCTCTATAGTGTCTTTATTTTTAGTACCTGCAGTAAAATATATAATTAAACTGGAAGATGTTTACAATGTCTCATGTAGTGTACAGATGGTGTTCTTTACTCCTATCCGTATGTCTTGTCCTTTCAAGGACGTTCCTCTAGGTCTGTTGCCTCCATAGGAATCAATTCATTTTTGAAAAGAGGTGGTCTTTAAAATTTAATTTTATCAAAATAAACTAGATCTCATGAGTATAAAACTTTTGCCAGAAACTAATTTTCTTCATTTTTCATTCAAACCATTTTTCTTCATTTTCTAGCCAGATTGGTTTGCAAAGGCCAAAGAAATTATTGCTAACTATGTGATATGTAAGAGTTGGATGGAATTAGCATCCTTGTCTTGGCTGTGGGGTGTTTTGGCCTTAACCTTTCAATGAATTCTAAACAGAGGGACAAATATTTCCCCATAGTAGAAAATTAGCCTTAGGGAAAGTGAGGTGAGTTACTTACAGCCCATTACTGCACCATGGTTTTTGTGCATGTGTGGTTTAGCAAAGTTGATTTTGCTTTTTTTTTCTCTTTTATTATCCTGTGATGATGTGGTAATAAATTCTAATGGCTTGGGCCGCCAATATCCCAAGGCTATTCTCAACTGGTTTTAGGAGAATACAAATCTGTAGATTTTACTTCAGTTAAGTAAAGAAACAGAGGACATTACATGAGGAGCAGGCAACCTGTCTACTTTTATAGACAAATATTTAGTAGTTAAAGCTCTGTATGCCATAAAAGAAAGAATTTCTGAGCTGTATTCTGTTCAAAGAGGCAGAGAAGATCAAAAATGCATGACTTACTAAACAGTATTGCATCTTATCCATAATAATCTGAGTCTGCATGAGGTGCGCAGACATAGTAGCAAAATGGCCACAAGTATTACAGAAGACTTGCTGGGCTTGTGAGAGCTTTTTATTGTATTAACCAGTGACAAAATGCCAAACATGATAAACATTTGCCAAGGAAGGATCAACAAACCTATGATGTTGGGGTACTGAGGAAGAAGGATTCAAAATTTTACATCCTCTGAATGTTATACCTGCTGAAAGCATCACATGCCTGATAGCTCCACTAAAAGACCAAACATCATACATGGAAGAAATCTCTAAAGGCAGACTTATCCAAGCCAGCAAAATAAGGAAATAGGGCCAAATAAGTGCTGATTTTTTTTTTTTTTCACTTTTCAACTTGTGTCATGAATTCTCACCAATGACTTTGGTTTTGTTTTGTTTTTAATTATTAAATGTGTTTCTATTTCTAACAATGTCACTAGTGAAGAAAACAAAGTGCTGTCAGACTCTTTATTAGTACTGAACACATCTGTAACAATCAGTGTACTCTCAGTAAATTGTTTAGCATGTAGCTCTGTTTTCTGACCTTGTTGGATGTGCAGTTGCTGCTGAGGTAGGAATAGACACAGCACACTATATATTCTTTTGCCCTTCTGAATAATTTTTGATTAAGAAGAGTTTGTTAAATCAACTTAGCTTGTTATATGAATGACAATGAAGCCCTATTTGAAGAAAATTAGCCTCTTTATGCTGAAAGAAATTATGATATCAGAAGAAAAAATAAATCCACCAACTCTACCTGAATGCTTATGTTTGTGCATAACCAACAGCACTGCAAAGCTACTGAAAAATTGGTTTGCTGGAGAACAGAATTCTCCCACTATTGTTTTTTTCTATGCAGTAGGAATGTAGTTATTGAGATGTAAAAACACAAAGAATCCCAGCCAAACCAGCCAAATAGCACTCTCAAATCTATTCAGTTTCCTTCTTAGGGAACTGTTCTTAAAAAGCATGAGTTTCGTACTTAAAGATCACCAACTGCGATCTGATCAGGAACTCTTAAGGTTCACATCCTTCATGGCTGGAATAAGTGGATATGGATATGGATTTTTGCCATTGTCACTCTTCCACGTTTCACATCTTAAGAATGTATTTTTGGGTTGGTTTGTTTGTTTGTTTGTTTCCTCAACTCCAATAGCAGATTGTAGGATAGGGCTTAGTTTTTTTGTTTGTTTGTTTTCCAGTATAGTCTTTTCTATATTTCCATTATAGTCACAACTCACTAGAAAATTTTGTAACGCGCATGTTACACATTTGGTGTTTGTACCATATATGTACCATGTGGATGGGTTTGCGTTAACCAGATAATTGAAATTTTGTTTTGGAGAAAAAATCCACAGATGTTATTGGAATGAACAGTATATTGAAGGACAAGTCAAAGGCAGCACTGTGACTGAAAAGTGTCAGGCAATTTTCATTTGTATGTTTTAAATATGTCTCTGTTTTCAGGATGGATTATTATAGCTGATTCTATTACACATTGATGCCAAAATTTAATTACCACACCAGTGATGGTGTGCTGTATGAGAGTTTTTTATGTACTGAAGCAATAGCTACCCCCAGGAAGTCTTAGTGCACAGCACAGATCTGTACCTGACATGCCTTAGTTCAAAGAGGGATTAGGACCTGCTGCTGCTTCTGTTTCTTTATTTTCTTGGACCAACAATTAGTTTACTTCAAAACAATTCCCTCCTGAGAAACATTAACCAACACTGTTCTTACATTCAAGCTAGCTCTGTTTTGTACTCTTGGAAGAGTGGAAGGAAAGATGAAATGTGTCCTGCCTCCAGCTTTCCAGTTTCAACTGATAAAATAGAGATTATGTGCTCATTTCTCAGCAGGGTCCTACTCATTGGTCTCAAGAATGATTTTTGCTCTGTGGTAAAATACAAAGACTCACGTGAGACTACAGTTACTCATTGTATTTTCCTGTGAAAATTCTTGTGCCAAACTCAGGCTCTAAGTCGGGGAAGAGAACTTTTTGACATCTTACTGAGTTGTTTCTATGTTGATTAGCCTGTGTTTTCATTATCCAAAAGGTTCTTTGGAGTTGAGAATTATCTACAGACTTTTTTTTTTTCCCCATTCACTCTTACCTTCCCATGCAATCTGGATGGAGAGTGCTGGCTTTTTCCCAGACAACTGAGAATTAGCAAATGTGAAATTTAACCCTGCAGGAGGATGGTGTATTACTGCTAGAACTTCCTGTAAAGTTTTTAAAATGTTTTCCACCTTTACTCTCAAATACAGTGGCCAAATGATGTACACACGGTATGTCTATTATCTTTCTGCATCCTTCTGTCTGGTTGTTACAGCTCTTCCTGTAGTAGTTAACAAGTTTGCAAACTGAAGCAGTTAGTGGATAATACTTCTAGAAATGAAGGATTAGATACCTGTACCAGTAAGGCAAATCTAAGGAAAGTAAACAATGTAGAATAATTACTTTATTTCTATATGGAAAACTCAGAGACTCTACAGAATCAGTTTCTGGATTATCTTTTTTGTATCCAGATATTCTTGTTCCATGGTAAGAATGAAAGTGCAGATAATGAATGCTTCTGTATTTAGCTGTGCTTTTTGTCTAGATGAGCTTCATGACTGGATGCCAGTGCTTGTAATTTCTAGTTCTATTTTCAAGGTGATGCCTGAAACCTGTGAATTTTTAAGTAGTTCCTTGCTGTCAGAGATACTTCCTTTCTTTGTGTGACACCATAAAAACAGAGGTCAGGTGATGAGCTGAAAGTAACCATCTTTTCATGTATTGTATGAAAAAAGCAAAATGAAGATGGCATGATTGTCAACTCTGCCATATCTCTTCTGTATTTTGTCTGTCTAACTGCAAATTTGTTTTAACTTCAAACTTTAAGGGATCCCCAAAGATCATCTATTTCCAGCCCCCCTGCTGTGGGCAGGGACACCTTCTACTAGGCCAGGAGTCGTTCAAGGCCCCATTCAACCTGGATGGATCCATTCCAGGGCTGGAGCCTTCACAACTCTGGGCTACCTCTTCCAGTGCCTCACCACCCTCATGGGGAAGAATTTCTTCCTCATGTCTAATGTAAATCCATCTTCCTTCGCTTTGAAGCCATTACTGCTCGTTCTGTCACTACATATCTTTGTAAAAAATCCCTCTCCAGCTATTCTGTAGGCCCCCTTCAAGGCTGGAAGGCTGCTATAAATCTCCCTAGAGCTTTCTCTTCTCCAGGCTGAACAACCCCAATTCACTCAACCTGTCTTCACACACAAGGTCCTCCAGCCCTCTCATCTGTTTTGTTTGGTTGGTTTGTTTGCAGATTGTTTTGTGTGTGTGTTTTGTTTTTTCCTTGGGGAGGGGGGGTGTTTTGTTTTGTTTTTCAATACAAATTAGTTTAAGAGCAAGAAGCTTGTCACTGACCAAAAATTGATAATGGATCTGTAGAAAAATGGGAGCATTTTCTTAGGTTGTGACTGGCATTTTTAAAAACAGTCAGCTAAATCTGGAGGAGCTCTCAGAATTTAAGATATTCTGCAATTTCCTAAACCTTCACCCAGATGGATTTAAATAATTTGGGTTTTATACATGTTTCAATGCAAATTAGTTAGTACAACCCTTTTGTAGCTTGTCTGTTGTCCTACTTAGCAATTAAATTGTGCTGAATGTATTATGAGAAAAGTGCCTGAATAGAAATTAAAAATCTTTTTAATATAATCCAAGGTGAATTAGTTTTATTAACAAGTTCCTTTTGGATAATATCCTGGTTTAGTTTGGAAAAGTGGATCTTCCTTTGATGACCACAAAGCTGTTGTCTCCATTTTTCTAGTAGTGTGTACTTTTTTAGCTCTAATATACAGAGCACATGCTTTAAGTAAGGAGGTAGGAATCACAAAAATTTTCTCTAGCAGCATATAGGAAAGACCAAACTAAAAATATATGCACATTATTGCTGTGAAATCAAAGGTCATCTCTGTGTTACCAAGTAGTGTGGTATTAGAGGAAGGGAGCTGTAGATAGGAACAGCTGGTGCTGAGGACCCAACACCCATGCTGTGTGCCTTTTTGAAAGCTTGGTTTTGCTTTAGCTTTAGTCTTGTGGACTGAAGCACCTGGTGGAGGTTAGAGGGCACTAGAAGCATTCTTGGAGTACATCTAGTTTAGTTTCACCTCAAAGGAATCTTTTCTGTGCTTTTCAAGACTGCTACAAGATGCCAAAGCATTATAAGGGAGAGGGATCAGATTCATTGCTAAGAAAGTGCTGCTTGTCTGAACTAACATACTTGCCTAAGACCCACCCAGAGAGAGGTATGCATGAAATTTAATTCTACTCAGATACTGTATTCTAATAATGAATTACTTCTTGGAAACAGTTAAATATCTGAGCATTAATTTATACATCAGGTATGTTCCAGGAAAATGTCTGAAGGAAGTAATTTGCTATCTGGGGCATTTTCTCAGCTCATCTAGATAAATTAACAGTTCTATAAAAAATTGCATTGATCTTTTTCATGCTTTTAGTGAGCAGTTAGCAGGTGAATCTCAGAACAAAGGATGTAGGCCTGGCTTTGCCCAAATCAGCTGTGATCTCTTGTAGACTTGAAAGGGTTATCCTGAGTTTTGAAAGATGTTGCCCTTTCCCCATCTGCTGCTGTTTCTACTGCCAGAAAATGGTCTTGGTGGTTGCTGTTGGTTGGACCTATTTCAGATATTCTGGGAGCTTTACTTTCACAGTCGTGATAGAATTAGGGAACCACTCTTCCTGTCAGTTAAAATCTAAGGTTTATCCTTCCCCTTCCATTTCTAAGTTTAATAATTTGAATTTGCATACTCATTCTTTCTGCCATTTTCCATTTTGAGTTTTAGCGTTTCTATCACTCTTTCTTTCTCTTCCTCTTAACTTAAAATAATAAAAATATTTTGCTGTGGGGAATGTGTACAGTATTTTTTGGCTTGTTTATTTTGGAGACTTTTGTTGTGGGTTTTTGTTTTGGTTTTGTTTGCTTGTTTTTGTTTATTGTTTGGTTTGTTTTAGTTTGGGTTTTTAGTGTGTGTATTAGGTTTTTTTGGAGGGAGATGAAGAGGATGTTTGTGGGGGTTTTGTTTTGTGCTGTTTGCCACACCCAAATAAGCAACACATCTCAAATGCAGGGTAACTAGACGAGGCACTGTCCCTGCACTCTGTGTTAGTCTGCATAGTGCAAGAGTAGAGAGGTAGGGAAGGAGAGGCTTTTGGCTGCTTTCCCATTTCCTGTATTCTGCATCCACTTTGAACTACAGCAAGACTGGTGGACCATAGGAAGCAGAGAATGTGTGATAAGTCTCTCTCTAATTTCCCTATCCCAAAGACAGAAGCTGGGTTCAGGTACATATGACACAGGGATCAGTTTATATGAGATATTCCTCAGGGCCTCTCAAATACTTCCTTATTTCCTCAGGCCTCAATGTGATGGGAAACTATTTGTTCTGATTCTAAGACTTACTGACATGTGACCTGACAGTAGTGTGGGGCCAGGCTGCTCTTTTAGAGGAGATGATCCTGGAGAGAGTCTAAAATCAATCTTCTTTAGTGTGTCACCCTTAAGTATTTACGAAGAATCAGGTTTCTTCCAATTAGGTCTTCAAATACACTTCTCTCACACAAAATTCTTGTAAAACTTGGAATGAATAGAGTAGGCAGGCAATCTTCAGCCTGAGCATGCTTCAGGTAGGCATTATATTCACATTTTGGTTCCACAGACTGAAAGAATCTGCAAAAAGTCAGCTGGGTAGTAATACTAAACAGTGAAGCATACAAGCTCACTGATCTCCAGAGACAACTTGAATTCCAGAGGGAATACACCCATGTTAGCTGCATGACAGTGCCAGCAGGATCTCTGTCAGGAGAAAACTGGAACTTGCCAGATGTTTGTATCTGAAATACAGTCGAAGCCCATAAGACATCAGAATCATCATTGTATCAGAGTGAAGGCCATTTCAGCAGATAAAACCTGAATTTACCATAAAGGTAAGATGTATTCCAAGAAAGAATAAATAAGATAATGGGGGAATGTTGCATCTTTCCATTTTGTAATGAGAATGACAGTGAAAAGACCACATTGATAATGTGGAAATTAAATGGAGACTGATGCCAAAACCCTTTAATTGCATGTGCTCATTTTTACAAGTTAAAGGATTCCTGTGTCTTGTGGGAGAAATGGTGGTCTGTCTGAGAAGTTGGGTGTGTCAGCATAATGCTGTAGGGTGCTCAGCCTAAATGTGGGGCTGCAAAAATCCTCTGGGCATCTCCCTTTGCTTTTTCTTTTCTGAAGTCTCTTATTCTCTACCCCAGGATTCCCTTAGATGTCCTCAAATGTCTGTCGTAACTGACATTTTTTTGTGCTGTGTGCCTCCCAGAGTGCCTTTCAGAATGCCTGCTGAGTTTTTCTCCCCAAGAACCCCTTCCCACATGTCTCTGGCCACCATGGTGGCTGCTATCACTCACACACGCACGTGCTGGCATGCTGTGGGTAGCAGTTCTGGCTATGTCAGTGGGTTTGTCCTACCTGATTGTCCCGGCTGGGTACAACCAGCACAGAGCAACTCATGGCCTCCTCTCTCCTGGTGCACGGTTCAACTTGCCACCATGCAAACTCTGCTGGGTTTGCTCAGTTTACCTATGATCCCTTTTACTTAGAAAACATTTCCGTAAAATGCTTTCCAGAACAATAAATGTTCAATAACTTAACCCATCTAAAACAGACAGACTGAGGAATAGAGAAGAAAACAAACACAAAGTGAAGTAAGATTACCTGTCTGTAGTTGTGTTGGAGTTATAATCTGAACCAGACATAGACCCCAGACTCTCCAAGTCTAGCAGTGTTACTAGATCCTGATGCTTCTGCCTTTGATCACAGCAAGTTAGCATGGCTCAGCACAGCTGTTGACAGCATCACTAAAGGTCCCAACCTGTGAATTCTGATGGCTTTAGCAGTGATTATGTGAAATGCCACCATCTATTGCCAGCAGCTAGCTCTTTCCAAGGAGTTACTGCTTCAGGGAAGAACAATCACTAATAGTTTAATATAAAAAGAATGGTGGTTCGAAGAGCAGATTCACATCCACTCCTGCCTGCTCAGTTGTGACAGTCGTGGTCTTCCAGGATTTCTGCAAGATAACTGAGAGCAAAACCACTTTTAGTCACACAATTGAAATTCCTCAAATTCTATGTTAACCCCAGGAGCATTAATGGAAGACAAGAATATCTTTCAGTACGTTCATTGTGCATTAAAAAGTAATACTATTTGGTTTATTTTCATTTGTTTTAAACATCTGTGAATCTATAACACAGTTAGTGGATAGTAAAGTGCTACAAAAGCCCAAAATCCAGTTATCTAATCCCCGGTATGAAATTTACCTCCATTTAACGTAGAATTGGTGGCTGGTTTCCAACAGTAACTGATTTGTATATACCCATATATGTGAGATAAAAGCAGAAGAGGAAATAAAAGCTGTTTATTTAACATAATGTAACATAAGTTCCATGTATTAGACCCTTTTTTTAGAAATTACTAATAAAAATATGTAGGAAAAAATCAGCAAGCAAAATGAAGTACAGGCAGTAGGTGGTTTGGTATTGTGTATTGTCAATGTGGCAATATCTGCATTGCAAATGGAATTATGGTTGAAGCAAAGTGAAGTATTGATTACAATGCTACAGTGTAGTGGAAATTGATAGAATGTTTGGGTTTGGGTTTTTTGTTTTGTTTTGTTGAAAGAGTAGTATACTATCTCTATATGTATGTCTTCGGAAGTAAACCAACAAAGCTTAAAACTATTTTAAAATTCTTGAAAAGGGAGTGCTTTGAATTTATATGAATGTGCTGTTATCTGCTGTGACTGATACAGTGATTTTTTTTTTCACTATCCAGTATGTAACTTCAAGAGAGCTCTGCAGTAAGGCTTATTTTTGAATGCTCTGTGTTTGAAATGATTTTGTTTTCTGCTATTTGATTTAAAACAAGACTGAATCATCCATGACATTGCAATTAAATAATGAGATAGAAAATGAATGAAGGCAAAATGAGATAATCAACGTATACAAGCAGTTAATCATGCAGGCGCCTTATAAGCACTGACATGGATGATTTCTCATTTTTGATGGCCGTGGCTCATGAAGGAAGCTTTCCATTCTGAATAGGTCTAGACTTCAGAATGTTGGTTTGAGGTGAATTTCTTTGCAGCTGCTCCACCTGTCTGCCAGACACTGAGACTTTGAACACAACTGTAACACAGATTAAAAAATAATATTTAATTCCACAAAAGGATTTTGAAAATAAATTTGTAGTGTTTGTGAAGTCCTTACATACACCAATGGAACATAGGAGAAATGTTCACAGATGAAATAATTATTTTGTATACCAGATATTAGTGAGATACTGACGTATGTTATAAAGCATAGGACTGTACAGTGAACCCAAGGATGGAAATAAATTCATGGTGAACTCTTTCACTGTGATACAGAGGAGCCCCTATGGTGAAAGGTAATATATTTAATTAGAAATTGCATCATAACATGCAAGAACTGTATTTTTCATGCTGCTTTGAGTCTGTCCTGTCTTCCTTTTGGATATTTTTGCTTAGCATCATCTCTTTGCATGTTTTTTGTGGGTGCAATTTAATATTTATATAATGTTAGTGCCCATGGGCTTGATCATGATTAAAGACTTGTTGTACTAGCATGTGTATAAACACAGTTTCTCTACTGCTGTTAACTGTTTCTCGGCTAGAACTTCTAATACAGTGTCATCAAATTAAAACTCCAGGGGAAATATGTCATGTTACAACTGCTTCTAGATTAACAAAACTGCATTATGACTTTGAAGAGTACCATTTACATTCTTTGGAAGACACTTTGAATACAGAAAACAGAAACTTCCTTGAAGTTGAAAAAAAGCTGTAAGGACTGTTGAAAATGTAGGTGCTCATACCCCAAAAGAACAGAGTGAGCAGAGTGTCTTAGGGACAGTTATGCTGAATATCCTGTGTAAAATTTTTCCTTCCTATGAAACAGTTAACTGAGAGGTAATGGGCTGCAGCATATTTGAAGAAAATGGCAATGATTTTTCTCTCTGCTGCCTGGTACAGTGCAAAATCAATATAAAGAACATAGCACTGTGACTAGGGGGGAGGCAGGGGGAAGGAAGCTGTTGAGACTTACCCACATTCAGAAGAGATAGAATTCCGAACTTACTGAAAGCAATGTTTAGACCAGATCCCAGGCTGAAGTTTTTAGTACCGATTCTTTGATAATTTCTTTTCAGTGGTCAAAGAGGAGAAAGAAAAATAATACCAGGCTTCAAAGATTTAATTTATAAAGAAAGATTAAGATGCTTATTTTGACTGAAAAAGAAGAATATATTTTATGGTGATTTTAGTGAAACTTAGATATTTAGAGAGGGAATGGCTAGTGTTACATGAACTCTTTATTCTTGCAGGAAGAAAAGAGGGGGGGAAATCAAAGCAGATTAGGAAATATTGATAAAAGACAGCTCTAGTGAAACATTTTTACACATGCAGTAATAAATGTATGGGAAAAATTACTGCAGAGGTTATTGAAGCATGAAACATTGATGGGTTCTAAAGCTATGTAGTTTAGTTTCTGAGGATAAGAAGGTATGGAAATGAAATAGTTGAATAAAAGTGAGGAAGGCACAGAGAAGGTAGATAGGGTGCCAAGGTGGGGTTTTTTGCTTTTGTTTGTTTTTTTGCTTGGGGGTTTTATTTTTTTTTTTAGATGGAAATTTAAGCACTCATGTACAAGGAAAATGTATTTTAGTGCAGATTATTTTTATTTTTCTAAAACATCCTTAAGAAATTAAAGCCAGATTTGAACCTTTCATGTGTCATACACTTACTGAGGTACACTCTACACTCACATGTCCACCATGCTTTAATCACTAACTTCTGTTGGCTGTGCATATAGAAAAATCAAATTGCAGTGTTTAACATTTATAGCTTCTTACAATTTCAGTGAGAGCTTTTGTTGTATTTTCCTTTATTAGAATTATCAGTGATACAGATGTAACCAACTTAACAAGTGTTTTTCTGCTGGAGAAATGCATGTGGGGTGCCTCACACAGCATGCCCAGAACCTCTTGATTTCAACAATAAGCATATGTTGGCGTAGTCATTCTTTTCCATGTAATACAAGACAATTACTACTGGACGATGAACCATTACAATCTTCAGTTGTTGGTTTGGTTTGGTTTGGTTTGGTTTAATTTGGTTGGTTGGTTGTTTTGTTTGTTTGGTTTGGTTGTTTTTTTTTTTTTCCCTAGGAAAATGATCTTAAATACTTTATTATCTCTACTGTTGGTGGAAAAAAAAATCTGAATATTCATGTGTGTTGTCTGTTTGATGAAATGCATGCCTATTTGTCAGGTGTGACTTTCCTGCCTCATATCAGAATTGTAAATAAAGACACATACAAGAAAAGCTATGATGTTAGGTGTTTTATGATATTTTTCACAATCATATGATCTTTAACCACCTTACTTTTACTGTAAATTAAATTAGCTGATTCCTGACTGGAACAGAGGAGGCAGGGGATGGTGTGAGCTACCTGGTATTGTATCATAAACAGCTCTGCACCATATAGCAAGTCTAGTGTGTCTTGCCCAGCTGGCAAAATAAGCTAAGGAAAGGAAATGAGAGAGAGGGAAAGAAAAGGGAGCATAGAACCTTGCTGCTGTCCCAAATGAGTTGCTCTATCTTTGCCTTGTCCACCAAATAGCTGCAGTAAGCAAGCTTCCACAGTAAAAACCTGTGGAAGGATTGTACAATCCAAGTTGTACACAGTGGCAAAATACGCATAGTTTTGGCAGAAGACTTTCAACACTTCAGTTAAAGAAAGGAAGAAATTGAAAGTGACTTGTTGATATTTGTTTTTCTGGTTTGATTGTTTGCTTGCCTTTTTTTTTTTGGTTGGTTGGTTGGTTGTTTTTTTCCTTTGTGAAGCTGTTACCTGTAGTATTACAGGTGAAGAGGAGCAGTAGAAATTGTCTGATCTGAGACTAAAAAAAAAAAAAAAACCTACTGTCTGGAAGTTTCAAGTTATAGAATATAATGCATAGAAAAGCAAGCTTCCTTAGGTTTGCTATTTAAAAAAAAATACTTGTTATGAATGCTGAGTTTATGTTACCTTTGGATTTAAAAATCCTGATAGATGGGAAAATGCTTTCTTGGACACAATTATGTCGTTTTTAAGTACTGCTCTCCTCATTACTCTTTTTCTTGTATCAGAAAGATTTGTTAAATATATCAGAATATATTGTATATTTTTTTTGTCTTACATGTTTTACGTATTTCTGCCTCTTGCTTAAGGGGACATCATAAGTTGCTTAATTGTGTTAAAGCTTTTCCAGAGCAAGTTTCCATACCCAGATGCATTCATGAGACTTCAGTAGCCCAGGGCTATCATAACCTACTGTAGAAGTATGTGAGATAGTAAATAATTTATAAGTAATAACCCTTCTATTCAGACTTTTGAAAATGCAGAAGTGTTTAGCAGCATACTGGTTATAGCCACCTGCTCTTTTGATTTGGTAGCTCTTCTGAATTTGAGATTAAAAGGAAGAGAAGACAAGTTTCAAGGAAAGAGCAATTAGTAAGTGCATTTCTTATAAACTGAGCATCCCTGTTTCATGTAGGTTGTAGCATCCATTTTTGGTAGAGGCATCTAGTTCAGAAAAGGTTTTATTATGTATTTAAGTCAGTAAATGCAAATAATTTGTTTAAGTCAGCATCCAAATAAAGTGTTTACAATAACTTGAGAAATGCCGTGATTTTACAGCCTGTATGGTAAGGCTAGGTGGTATTGCAGAAGATACAGAGGAGAGCTTTAATTTCATTGTGGCTTCTTATAAAAGCTCTCCAATGAAACTCCTGCTTTTCTAAACTAATGTGTGCAATTCAGTCATATTCTGGGTTTTGTTCCTCTAATGCAGTTTGATGTTAAACCCAAAAAATTATGCAGGTGGTCAAGTACTGCCTACTTTATATACTGTCATAATCAAGGCTATGTGAAGAAAGCAAGCCACTCTTTAGTACTATTCCTTATTTCCTTCTGTATACCATGAGTATGCTAACTAATTGTCATGACCTGGTATCCCGAGCTAACCATGGCAGCTGGGGAGGTCGTGTTAACATTCAGAAGTTCCCTTGCAGTAAACCAACAGCTGATGAATTGTGTTTATTAGAGCCAAAGAAAACTCTTGATAATGGACCAGAACAGAGGGAAAATGGGAAGAAAAAGGAAGGGAAAAAAAGAGAGAGAAAGATTTAAGAAGTCAGAGAAAAAGAAAGATATCATCATTCTTTTGATTCAGTGACATTTTCCTAAGCATAGTCCAAGTCCTTCAATGGTGGGTGTACGTCCTGGCAGGTTCTTCTGTGGTAGATGCAAGATATGAACACTGGAAGTTGTTGTCCTTTTAATACCCTTTTGGTGGAAGGGGTGAGAGGGTGTGTCTCTCCAAATCACAAAGGGAGGTGTGCAGAGAGAGGTGTGCACAGACAGTTGCAGTGGTTTTAAGATAAGGAAAGACGGAATTCAGGCCTCCTCAGAAATTACCTGTTTTCATTGTTAAGCCATGCACATGAGTTGGCAGGGCTCACTGACAAGGCTTTAAAGTAGTTTTGAATGGGGACAAGGATCTAACTGACTTTGCCAGTGAGAAACCGAGGTTTTGGGGCAGTGTGTTGGCATCTTAGATAACCAGAAGCTCTACCACCCCTCAAGGCTGACAACTATATACTTGACTCCCTCCCTGAAATGTTTATACACCAATGCACACAGCATGGGCAATAAGCAGAAGGAGCTGAAGGCCATTGTGCAACAGGAAAACTATGATATAACAGTCATCACAGAAACCTGATGGGACAACTCCCACAATTGGAGTGCTGAAATCAATGGATACCAAATTTTCAGAAGGGATAGGCAAGGAAGAAGAGGTGATGGATTTGTCCTCTATGTTAGGGAGACATATGAAACCATACAAATTAATGAAGGTGATGATAAGGTTGAGTCCTTATGGGTAAGAATCAGGAGTAAGGCAGCAAGAGTGATATCATGTTATAGACCACCCAAATAGGATGAAGAAGTAAATGAAATCTTTTTATAAGCAGCTGAGAGATGTTTCACAATTGCTACCCCCTGTTCTCGTGGGAGACTTCAACTTTCCAGATGTCTGATGGAGGCACAGTACAGCAGGGAGAGAACAGTCCTGGAGCTTCCTGAAGTGTTTGAAGGTAACTTCCTGACACAACTGGTGAGGGAGCCAACCAGGGAAGGTGCCTTACTGAACCTGCTTCTTGTGAACAGGGAAGAACTTTTGGGGAAGTACAGGTTGGAGGCTGTCTAGGGCACAGCAATCATGAGATGACTGAGTTTTCAATTTTTGGGGAAACAAGGTGAGGGGTTAGTAAAACTTCTGCTTTGGATTTCTGGCTGGACAAACATTGGCCTGTTCAAGAGACTGATTGACAAAGTCCCTTGGGAAGCTGCCCTGAAGGATGTAGGAGTCCAGGAACAAAAGGGAAGTCTGAAAGGCACAGGAGCAGGCTGTTCCTGTGTGCTGAAAAATGAGTTGGTGGGGATGGCTTGGATGAGCATACACTCTGCTGGATAAAGCACTGGCCCAAAGCACAGGCCCAAAAAGTGGTGGTCAAACTCAAACATAAAAATTAAAAGCAATTATGAACAAAGGTTTTCAATTTAGACTTTTAATAAAACAGACTTACAATAGAAAGGTAAAATTGTTTAACTGAGTACAGCTGGGGATTTTAATAAAATCTGGTTATTTAAACCCCTTTAAATTTATGTTGCTATGTTCCCAGCTTTGTGAACCTTATCTCAAAATGTAATTATCTTCATAACTGCTATGAAATATTATGACAAGTTACAACACCAGATATGATGCAATACAATTTAGAGAAGGTTTTACGTTAACTAGTTGCGTTTAGTTACTTGCAAGTGCTACATAAATACAGTCCATTGAAAGTTTTATTTATTGCTACAACATATGTAGGTCTATTGCATGAAGAACCCTTAAATGTAAAGGAAAAAATCAAAATGCTTCAAAATATGCTGCATGCAAAGTTGTGTTTAAGGAACATACTGGAGTGGTGGTATTTATATGTGAAATATGTGAATTCATCAAGATATTTGGCAAAACAGGACATTTGAGTGCAAGATTTTAATCTTTAGGTGTTTCCTTGTTTATTTCACTTTCAGTCTGTAGTAACACTGATTTATCAACTTTGATTTGATTTGTTGTTTTTTTTTTTTTTCTTTGTAGACCAACATGTCTAACTGAAATCTCCTTTCATAATAATGGTGTTTTGTTATTTGGAATTTGCTGTCTATATGAATTGATCAAAATGGTGTTTCTGGACAGTAGAGCACGTTGGAAGTTCAGACCTTGTGGACCTTGTGGACAAACTCTGACCCTGCTGCCTGACCCATGTCTTTCATGTGCTTGTGTGAACAGGTCTTTATCTCTACAGGGAATTCTCATATTATAGCCACATTGTTTAGACTTTTGAAAGGTCTTTAAAATGTTTTCCTAGCTATTTAGATCTTCTGGAAATCACAATTTAGGCCATCATCTTTTAGTCACGGTGTTGAGACTTTACCTCTCACACATACAGCTAAGGTAATTCATCATCATGCTAAAGCAAGGGAATTTCAATCCATCACTGTTGGATCCTGATACAGGGCTGTAAGGGGGATAGAAGTCATCTTCCCAGTAGTAATCAAACAGCTGTGATACATGCCACTTTAAGCCTGCATCATCCTATAATAGATGTTTTTTTTTCCTACATGGGAGCTTGCTACAAAATCTTTTGATAGGTGGACTGTCTTGCAGAGGTGTGTGTGTGGGGTTTTGTTTATTTTGTTTGTTTGTTTATTTTTTTTTGTTTAGGTTTTTTTGTGGAGTTTGAGACTGTGAACTAATTATTGACAAATACTACATTATCAGTTCCAGCTGAAGATACAGACTAATAAGTGGAACGTTGGCACTAATCCTTATTTAATCAGCCTTGAAATGGTAATTTCAAATTGATGAGGGCATAGGGAATAGATTTTATATTTATAAAGTGCTACTAAAAATACCAGGAAGATAGGTATACAACTCAAGGATGAAATTAAAGTTCATTCCACATGTATGGTGAATGAAGCATGCTACCAAAAGCTGAGTTCTGAGTCATACTGGGATCAAAAAGTCCATGTTTAAAAAAAAAAATATCCCTTTCTGAGTGTTTGTGGCAGCACTATTAGTTATTTTTTGTTCTTTGGTTTTTTGTTACATTACTCAAGTAATTTAAAAAACTATTAAAACATGCTAAAGTATTAAGAAACTTTATTGAAAAAAAAAAAAACACCAACCAAACAACCAAAAAAAAAACCACACACACACAACTTTAGTAAGTTAAAGCTCCAGAACTCATGAAACTGAATTTAATTACCTGGTATGGTCTCAGTATTGGAAATAGTTTCCCAGTCCAGCTTACTGTATATTTAGAGAAACTAAAGATGATAGTTAACTCATTAGTTTCTGAGAGGTAACACACTGATTCCTATAATACATTTATTTATCAGGCTGTTTAAAAATGCGTTTATTTGTCAGGCTGTTTAAGAATGCAACTGATTACTATTTTTAAAATATGACAAAGTATTCATATAACAGTAGAAGTACTTCTGAACTACTTTCTGTGTTTCAGCATCCCTTTTGGAGCAGGGAAAAATTGCTTATCTATTCAGGTGGAGCAATACAAATAAGCCTTACTGAATACATTGGCCTGCAAACATCAGTCTCAATCTATTTTGAAACTTACAAACAAGCAGTGTGTTTTCATTGTTTTTTGAAGTTTCTTAATTTGAAGATTTGGAGATTGGAAGGCTTAGCTACATTTCAGTTAGTTAGCCATCTAGTACTGGAAAGTAGCTTTGTTGAAAACTGAGCTCAGAAATATGAACGGGCAACAAATTAAAGGATGCTCTTAAAATATTTGAGGTATGATAAGCTGCATCATCATACAGTCCTGAGCTGTTTGAAAACAAGTATTCATCTAGCTCAATCAGAAAACTTTCAGTCTGGGCTGACTTGCATTGGCAAGAACTGGACTGAATTCATCCAGTGCTGAAGCCTGTGCCACTTGAAGGAGACTGCTATTGGCACCTCAGTCACTTAAATTAATCTAGGCTAGGACAGCTTATTGCACTGTATCATTCTAAGACTCATTCTGAGGCAAGAATGAAGAATGCAGTATCTACAAATATCTCAGTAACTTTGTATACAGAGATAGATAAATGGGTAACAGGAATATCACGTTACTATGGACATTGTTTTTGCCTGTTCTATGACTTAATAGGATTCGGACTGAATCAAGAATAAATTAATTCAGCAGCAGTTCAAAACGTTTAAGTCAAACGATTTGAAACAGCAGTAAAATTGCTGAATTTGTTAATGAACTTAGCCACCTATTTTCATCTTTCAGTTCTTCCTCTAAACCAGCAAGCAGAGTTAGAGCACGTTATAAAGTTTCTTATAGTTGGTACAGTAAATCTGCTAGAGATCATTTTGCATTTTTCAGCTATATTTAAATGGAATTTTCTTACTTCAGTGAAACAGCCAGTAGATTTACTTGCATATACATTTTTTATCTAATCATAAATATTCTCATCAACCAGCAGTTCTGGAGTTAGCTTACAGACATGCTTACAAAAAAAACCCCAACCAAACAAAAAAACCAAACCAGGAATACTGTGAGATACTGAAAGTCTAGAGTAATTGATACATCACCTGGACAACTGATGATAAGTAGATACAGATAAATAGGTTATGCACTTTTGGAAAGAGTAGACTTTTGAAGTCATGCTATAAGCTTATGATGTACCTTTCTCCCTTTCTCTTTTGAAAGCTCCTCAAGCCAAACAAGCATCCATGTATGCATGCAACTACACAAAAAAGGCAGGTTTCTTTTTAAAAACTCTTGGGATACGTTGGATGTGACAACCTTTTTTGACAGTATCCTATTGTGAGAAAAATAGCTATATGCTGGCAGCAAATAATTATAAGACTCTTTTGATATTGTAACTCTATCTTTCGAAACTCTTGGAAGTATAGCCCTAATATAGCCATTTAGACCATTCACAGCTAATTTACTTTCTAGGATCTTCATCTGTCTTCTACCTCTGATGTCCTTTTGTAAGAGGTAACCCTAGGCACTGTGTAATGGACCCTGCTTAGAGTATTATCCTTATTTTGTAGAAAATAGTAAACTATACTTTGCAATTGGTCTATAATCTTTAAATTGAAAGTGATTCTATGTCATTACCAAATGCTAAATTTATCTAAATAGCTTATAGTAGCAGAGGGAGAGGGAAAAGAAGTGAGAATATGATAGATCAATCTTGTCCTTTATAGAATGTTGCTTTTTCAATACTGACTTTAGTAAAACATCAGAACAAAACAGGATGCAATAAACAGAATTTCAGTGCCACTGATGGCCATAAATTGTGGGCGTGTCTGTCCAGGCCAGAAAGGACAGGTGATACTTAGGGAATTCTGCTTATATTTTTAATGGAACCAGTTTCATTAGTCAAACAGAAAACACAGAAAAGAGCAAAGGGGAACTTCTTTGATCAGAATTGGATACACGACACTAGTAAGCTCTTCCCTTTGTTTCTTTCCCATGCTTCTGGGCAAAGCACAAAACCCTGCCTTACTTCTGTGACTAGCTCACCACAAGGTCTTTTGTTTGGCTTTGCAGTTACTTAATTCCCACGGAGACTATAACTGGTCAGCCACTGAACTCTCTTAGGTGAGCTTAGTTACTTTCTGTCAAGATGTGCTTAAATAGAGAAATCTCTCTGAAATAACCAAACAGTGGCAAATAATATCTCAAACTGCTTTTGAAAATATATTTTAGTACCTAGTGCAAAAAAAAAAAAAAAAAAAAAGATGGGAAATTAGTGGAAGATGATTTGCAAGAGCAGATTAAGCACTGGAAAAAGAGGTAAATTTTGCAAAATATACATGATATGGTGTAGAGCACTAAATCCAGCACTAACAAATAGAAACTATAAAACATCATTACTAACGGTGCAGTTAGATAATGCATACTTTCACGGTGAGAAAACTATTTATCCAGATCTCTTTCAAAATACAGACTTTCAAAACCTAGTCCAAAACATCAGCTAAAATTCTGAAGCACAGTGGTGACTGTAAGTTGACTGAGGACAACTAAGCCTTTACAATTTATTATGCAACTCTAATGATTTTTACTTGGTGAGATAAATTTTCATTAATATTTTTCATCATTTGTCATTTAAAATGTGGTATAATAACCACAATATAATAGTTTTGGCTTGATTACTTATTTTAAGCCAGAGGACCAGAATGTTAATGAATTATTTGTGGAAAATTGTGGTAAGTTACTTGAATTTGATGTGGTGGCTCATGAGTTTATAAGAACATTGTAGAGGTATGTTGAAAAAGCTTGAAGTCCCATGATGTTGAAAACAAGACAGATAGACTTTGTTACCTCAACAGAGGATGTTGGGGTTGTGACTGATGGATTCATAACACTCTTCAGTTCTAACTACTTGTATGCTAAAATGTTGATTAGAATTCAGGAAAGGGCAGTCTAACTTTTTACCAAAGGGAACATGCCAGAGCCTACAATAATTTGCTCATAGAAACACAGCCCTAGGCTTGGCCCTGGCCTTGCTTTACCATTTTTTTATTGTCAATAACATACAAGTAAAAACAGTTTTCCAAAGGTAGACAGCCAAAGGTCAATGGTCTTCAGATTACACTGTTGAGTTTGGTAATAGTTTTAAGATGAAATGTTGTGTTCTACTTTTTTTTTTGTAATATATTTGAGGTAATAACTCATCCACAGTAGCAAAAAAAAATGTTGGGCTTTTGTTTGAAAGAAAAGCATATACGTGAGGCTTTTGTCCTCTGTTATAAACCCTTCACACCAATCCAGACTATGAAGTCAATTGATCACTTTTTTTTAGCCAAGCACCAAAAAGCCACTGTCTCTCTAACAAAAGGATGGGAAAGCTTCCTCTAGAGGCTTTGAGTTACTCAGACTTGTCATTTATAAACATTAAGCCTTATTTAATGGGTCTACAAGTTCAAGCTTTTGAAAAAGCTTCCGAATTGCTACCCTGCCTAACTCATGAAAAGGCTTCTTATAATCTGGAACAGATAAGACAGCTTCAAGGAGTGTAGCACAGTGTCTGCTGGCAAGAGAAAGGGTTTTAGTCCAGATAATGTACTGTGCAGAAACTGCCAGAGATCTGGCTCACCCTCAATCAGGAAGTATCTTGATCAAGATAAAATCATGACAGTCAGTCTCTCAGCCTTCAAGGGGAAGGCTGCTGGCTATCTAACGTTGGCACTACAGATGTTTATAAGGACTAACTTCCAAGAGCTCAAATATTTCAGATTAGCTATAGTGTATTATTTGCTGCTGTTTTGCCTGTCATCACACTGCGGAAGTGAGGAATCAAATTAACTTAAAATTTCCATGTCTTTGCAATGTGTTAAGAGGACACACATAGACAAAAAAGGGAGAGGCTGGAGAGGTGGTTTACTAGGGGAAAATAAATCATATTGGTAGTATATTTAAATTATATTGATAGTAAATTATATTGGTAGTATATTTACAATGTTAAATGCAAATTCAGGGAAGTTAGTAATAGCTTTTTCTTCAGTGGGAATGCTTTCCTATTAACTGAGTTTGTTCTCCCTTTCTCTTGTTCTCCCTTTCTCTAATCTCTAATTTGGCTCAACTGTGAGGTTTTTTTAATTTTTTTTGAGAACTTCCCCATGACAAAGCTAAACAAAGAAGTTTTACAAAAATTAATGAGTCCTGCTTATCCATACTGAAGGTTGCTCGAATGTGTCCGGAGAAGGGCAACAAAGCTGCTGAGGGATCTGGAGGACAAACCCTATGAGGAAAGGCTAAGGGAGATGAGGTGGTTTAGCCTGGAGAAGAGGAGACTCAGGGGAGACCTTATTGTTGTCTACAACTACCTGAAGGGTGGTTGTAGCCAGGTGGGTATTGGTCTCTTCTCCCAGGCAACCAGCACCAGAACAAGAGGACACAGTCTCAAGCTGTGCAAAGGGAAATTTAGGCTTGATCTTAGAAAAAATTTCTTCATAGAAAGAGTGATTGCCTATTGGAATGGGCTGCCCAGGGTGGTGGTGGGATCAACATCCCTGGAGGTGTTTAAGAAAACACTGGTTGAGGCACTTAGTGCCATGATCTAGTTGATTAGATAGGGCTGCGTGATCGTTTGGACTTGATGATCTTGAGGTCTCTTCCAACTTGCTTGATTCTGTGATTCTGTAATTTGTATTTAGATGAAAATATCAGTAGAAAGCATGAGTGATAAATGAATTCACATTTCCTAAATGCACTCACTTTCAGCTCCTCTCTGATAAAGTTTGAATAACAGGTGAAATGTAAGTGCAGAGATGGCTTCTTAGAAGCAACATTCATTTCAGATGTCAGTGTAACTACTATTATAAAGCCTTCACTTTCATGTAAGGTATGAGTGTCTTTATCTGATACATTAGCTCTGTAGGTATAAAAATAACTGCCAGTAATTAGCGGGGGTGAAACTTGAGTGTTCTGGAAAATTAATTTGTTTTATATAAAAACTCCTGTTTCATACTGAAAGAGTTGGTTTCTATGCTGGTTCATGTGAGCATGTGTTCCTCTTGAAAAGGCTGAAGATAACAAGTTACTGAGAAAACACTTGGCTAATTGGTTGTGCTGGTGCTTAAGAAGTATACATCTTTTTCAGGAGCACCATCATAGTATCAAAATAACTAGATGAGTTGCAAATCCTGACTGACAATGATGTATTATTATAAAAATTATTTAAATATCACCTCATTTTTTCTAAGTCCAGTGTCCTGGGTTGAGTTAGAACTGAACTAATTCTATTCTGTGATTTTTACTTTTCAGCTCAGTCTCCTCTAAGTAACTCTACTTTCTGAAGTTAGTGGCATATTTTTTCAGAGTTTAATTCTAGAAGTCCTAACCTTCATTCTAGAAGTGCTAACCTTCAATGTCTCTAGTTACTCCCAAGGAATGGTGTCAGGAAGGCTCTTGCTTATTCCTGCTCCTACAGACACCAAGGTCACTGCTAAATCTTGCATACCATGTTGGGGTGTCATAAAGTAAAACGTTGCACCTGCAGGGAGAAGGATAGGATAGATAGCCCTAAACTGACCAACAAGGTATTCCTTTCAATATACTTCATATACAGTATAAAGCTGAGGGATCACAAGGATTAAGCTCTCTTCTCCAGTGGCTGGTGTCCAAGGAGGACTTTGTTCTGCATTCAGTCCCAATCTGTGCATTCCTGAATCCTATTCCAGAATCAAGCTCCTATATCTAGTTTCCATCCCCTGCTGAGTCCAGTCTGGGACTTTTCCAATGCCTCACCTGCACTGTCAGTAAGGAGAGTGACATGATTGCTGTAGTTGGGTTGGGTTCATTATTGGTTATGTAGATATCGGTATATATTAAATTATTTTCATTATTTATTACAGGCAGTTTTAGGTTGGTTGTTTTTTATTGGTTTTGTTTGATTTGTTGTTTTTTTTTGGTTGGTTGGTTGGTTTAGGATTTTTTTTCCTCTCTTATTCCCTTTCTTTTCCTCTTGGGGAAGGGAGAGATGTTAACAGAGAGCATCAGTACTTCTAGTACTAGTGGTTAGCCCAGCCCTAAACTTTAACATCCAAGTTGCTCAGTATATTGGAAACTGTCTCATAGATATTGGACAGGGAGAAAATGAGAAACAGAGGAGGAGGAAGATATCATGTTCACATGATCTGTAATGCCTTTGGAAAAATAATTTTAGATTATGGTATTTTGACTCCATTCTGACTACTACTCAGTTTATATTTCAGGAAATTAATATCCTTATTGTTAGATAATTTAGCACCAAAACTTCATACATGAGGCATCTTGTTAGCAGCAGCTTATCAGTAGCTTAATGCTGAGTTGCTTCTAACTGACTGTTACTCTTACCAGTACATGAAAATGTACATTATAGAAATTGTATTCAAAGAAAGGATAGCCACTTATAAAGTGTCTGTTTCAAATAACTTTATGTCTGTTCCTGTCTTCTTTTAAATAAATGTAAAAATGTATAGTTGTATCACTCCTTGGTATTCTTATTAAACTTTAAGTCACTGCTTTGAAGATCTGAAGAACTACCACTTGCATTTTCTTGACTAGTAGTTTTTGAAGTTAGTGAGTACCAGTAGTGTTGGCTGTATTGTTTGTGTATATATTAATTATGTCTGTATATAAGTTTTAGGAACTTCAAATTGTGGTGCTTGGGTGGGAAAAAAAACCCCTAACTCAACAACAAAAAAACAAGGCAAATCTGGGTGGGGGAGAGACGGGACTGTGTGAATCGAACCCCAACAAAACAAGCAAACAAACAAACAAACCAGACCCTTTATCTTGAGACAGTTCTTCCCAACATTATCATCAGAAAGATGGATCATACTGTGTTGGATTGTTAGGGCCTGTAGACTGTTCTGACTTCTGCTGAGACTCCAGTTCTAGGGGAAACACTGTGCTTGTATGTATGCGAGTACAGTCTTTCCTGAAATTGGATGTATGAAGGATGAACTTCATAGCAGAACAGCAAAAAAATAAGAGAAAACAGTATGTAGTTAACCAGAGGTACAAGAGGAAAAGAGGTACAAGAGGAAGAGACTTATTCTGAATACTGCAGCCAAGAAGGGTCCTCTTTCCCTTCTGTTCCCATGGAACCCCTTTTTTATCTTATTTCTGCCTCACACTTCCTGTTTATAGTTCTTAAGTTTCAGCATGAAAATCATAAAAAGGTGGGAAGTTGTGGCTGTAGAGTCTTGAAAAATAGATAGGAGAAAGAAACTCATTGAGTCAGAGTGAAATAAATTGCATCTCAAGGGGGGTGAGGCTTGCCACCAGCTTTGCTCTTGATTTTTAGAAGATACAATTACTTGGTGAATCTAATAATAGATTCATTATCTAAACCATAAAACTGACTGTTTAGTACATTTGGTAATGTTATATTAGAGATTGTGGTTGTTTTAGTGAGGCATCCGTTTCCTTTTCCCAAATTAAAAAAAAATAGGCAAATATTTATTTATTTATTTAGTTAGTTAGTTATTTTCAGACTAGTAAGATAAAACTATAACAGAATCCTCTGGGTTCAGACTTTCTTTCAGAGTCTCAACCATCAGCTTCTTAAGGTTGATTTCAGAAACATGCAAATGAGTTCTGTAATGGGAATGCATTAATAAAAAAGAGCATCGATATAACATATGTGCAGGTCATGACCGAAGGCCTTTGATATTCTCCTGCAATATAGCAGAAGTAAACGAGACACTATGTGCTGTTTTCAAATTAGGTAAATGTATATTTTAACAGCGTGGTTTGCAAAGATTACCAAAAATTGCTTAGGAAGAGATAAATTGCAAAGTAAAAATTTGTTTCAGTTTAGAATTTTGAAGGATACTGTTTTTAATGTAAGTTCAGATGTGATGGTTGTTTTTAGAGAACCCATTTTCTAATTTAGTAAGAAATGTATTGACTAGGACAAAGATACCCTGTATGAATAGATATTTACTGTTATATCCGTTTCATAATTAATAATTGAAAATAAATAATCTGTTGTTTTCTTGGTTGGTTGATTTTTGAAATGCTATTTAATATCACTTGCTTGTGATAATTTGCTGAAGTGTGCTCTGACTCTTCGATATAATAATTCTAAGAAAAGTCTTTTACTTATTTTTCTGTCTCTCTACTTGAGAGCAGGAGAGATTAGCTGGATGTGATAAACCAAAAACTTCTACAATCTGAATAGAAAGGTATATTAGTATTCTTCTCTACATTACATGTGGAGTTCTGCTTACAAATACAATAATGATAACATAAAGAAGGATGTAAAGAATATTTAAAATAGTTCTTGTTAAGACCAACACTAACATCAACATGAAAAAAAAACAAGAAAACAAAAAAAACCCTACCCCCACAACAGCAACAAAAATATAAACAGAAACAGAATTTGCAAGCAATTAGAACTGGAAACAAGCATTTAGTAAAATCTCACTGAATTTGAAAATACTTAATACTGAATGGTGATTTGTACCATTCCATTAACTACAAAATAAGCATAATTTAGACAATTGTTCCAGTAGATGAGTTGTATTTTGTGATTCATGATGTAAGCACTCAGCAGGCTAGTATCACTTTGAATCTTCTCTACCTTGAATCACCTTCACCAGGCAACCCTACTGTGACATTACTGACTTACTAATTTTCCTGACAGGGTATTTGAGAGGGCAGTGGAATTAGAAGGGTGCTAAAGAGGCAATATCCATGCACAGAGGTAGAGTTAGTGTTCTGTGCAATCTGTGCTCTGTAATAGCCCCTACATAAATTTTGTGTTGTTCAAATTAAAATAAAAACGTGAAAAGATTCTCTTGTAGTGGACGAATAGCTGAATATACTTCAACAGCAAAATAATTTTGAGAAGTTTTTAATAATATTTTAGAAGATCCTGACAATTTGTCTAGGCTCTTAGAAATTTTGAAAAGTGTAAAACCACTATTAAAACTACATTTGTTACTGAAAAGAAGTCTGGCAAGAGAAATAAGGCCTCGTATACAAACGCTAAGCTTGCTCTGGAAATACCAGCTTAGCAATAACCCATAATATAATTGTTTTTTCAACAAGGTCAAGGAAATTAAGCTGTTGAGTTATTAAAGTAGCACGCACTGGAGGTATAACAATTACAATAATCAATATTAATATGCTGGCTTACATCAAAACAAAAATGTGGAACATCTGAAAGTTTTTAATTTTGACACATCATTGCCTTTTCATCCTCCACTAAGTATTGCTTCCTGTTTTTCACAAATCATTTCACCTCTACATAATTTTGAAATTTATTATTCTTTCTTTAGAGTGAAGTTTAAAAAAACACCTTAGCCATCAGATATTCATAGAACTTCAAGTGTCAGTCATCTCCTCATGTGTATCAAATGCATTTTAAGCCCAAAAGACAGTTTTGAAGTTTAAGATTTAATCCTCCTTTGTTTTTGTTTTTCTGCCATAGTAATGTTGAGTGTAACTAAACACAATAAACAGAATTCAGATTTTTTTTATTGTTGGATTCATAACTTGCTTAAAAACCTCCAACAAAACTGTTGCAAGTAAAAACAGTTATTGGACAAGTAATAAGTTTTGACAAATTGCCAGTGTATCACAAATACAACAAATATTAAATACTAGCCTGGTTTACTTCTCAATTTCAGTATCGAAAAAATGGAAGAGAAACTTGTAAGGGATAAACACCAAACAAACAAACTACAATTGTTTTTAAGCTCTAAGCATGATCTAGTCCACTTTCTCCTGTTTCTCAGTTGCTCAAGTTTAAGACATTCTGGTGATGAGTATTGAGAAGCCTTGTTAGTGTTTTAGTAAGATTCATCTGCTTACTTGCCTTTTTACACTAGATGTGTGTGTGTATCTGAAAATAATCACAGCTGCAGCTTGCAAGAGATGGCAGTGGGACTAGGAAACACAGACAAACTTGCAAGCAGAAACAAAGGCAGATCAAAAAACAAAAAAGGCGAGTAGCTGAAGTGATCCATTTTAGAACCATCACATGTGCTTTAAATATCATCAGAAAAATTGAGACTTGTTAACAGTCTATGCCTGTATTTTATTTTATTTTATTTTATTTTATTTTATTTTATTTTATTTTATTTTATTTTATTTTATTTTATTTTTTTCCCAGACATGCTGCATGTATTTTTGGTGCTTTTTGTATTTTTTTTCTTTCTATTGTGGTTAGTTTAGGTTATAGTAAGGTTTTTATCAAATAAAATATTATTAGACAACAGTTATTTCTGAAGTGACAATGTTATTTGAAATATGAAATTTAAGTATATTTATTTAGCCTGATTATAAAATGGCTCTACAGCATACTGCCAGCAGGGAGACCAGCTGCCAGATGAATTATTTTTGTCTCTTTGCCTCTTATAGGGAAAGCAAAGTAAAACAGATCTATGACCAGTGTAAAAGTCTGAAAAGACTTAATCTCCAGGACAGTTCTTGTTCTTGAAAAGGCAGTCTCAAATTTAAGTGAGGATCTTGCAAAATGTGGGGTTTTCATGTAAATTTTACCAAATCAATTGTTTTCTTCAATTTGAGAATCCAACAGTATGGGAAGCAGTAGGAATGCAAGATAACCATTAAAACCAAAAAGGGTACTGTGTGTTTCTCTTGGAAAGCATTCCTCTTTCCTGGTGAAGATTAATTAAAAAAAAAAAAAAAACAACAAACTCGAGTTTATGCAGTTTCAAAATGATGAAGAAATAAACTATCCAGCCAGTGGCTGTCATGTAACAGTACCTTGTATACACAGTAAACACAAAAATATAACTAGAATTATTAAAATAGCATGAATGTGGTAGGAGAAGAACATAGAATTTTCCCTATGGCTATACATTTTGATCTGAAGAAGGCTGATTCAATTACATTTGCTCCTTTGTTAATGCTAGAGACTTTCAGTGCCTGCACCATGGAAAAATTATTTGCTTAAAGTCTGTGATTTAACATGATCTGGTTTGAAAGGATGTTTGTTTTTAAAGCAATCTTGGCAATACTATCTTCATAATTCCTGTCCTAGCTTGATCTTGAAAGACAAATCTTGGTGTCTAAGAATTTGTTTCTGGCCTCTAAGGGGAGCAAAAGAAAGTGGAAGGAAATGTCTTATTCTTGGATGTTTTACTTTTTCTTGTATGGAAAACACAAAGGCTACTTCTGAGATGCTAAATGAAAGCTATACCAGCTGTCAGATAGTACAAGTAGAAGTGCTTCCCTTGGGTGTTAGTCAGGAGTGATTCCACAAGCTTCCACAGGTTTCCTGTGAGGCTATGAGCACTGCCTGTCTTTTCAGTGTCACTGAGAATTTGTGAACTCATAGCTTCAAAAAGTATTTGTTCAAAAGGTTAAAGGTCTTCAAGATATTCAATGTCCAGAATTCCATGAGACCAGCAGTGTTAAAAGAATTGAAATAGCTGTCTGTAGTGTGTTTGGAGGGGAAGGAGTGGGGGGAGATTATTTATATTCTGTTTGAAAGCAGATGGCTCACGGGTCAGTACAAATATACCAACTAGGAGATCATCACCTGTCTTGCCATGGAATGTGTTATATCTCTTGTCTAGTGGGTGTTTCATGGAAGGAAGAGTTTTAGGCAGACCTTTAGGAAGACAAGTCATTTTGCTGTCCAAAGAAAACTTCTATAAAATTCTTAGTAAATAAGAGCACTCTGAAAAATGGCATTTGGGTGTTTCCTTTGTAGACTAGTAGAGTCACAATTTTAAGTTGGAAGTAACTTCCAGAGGTCATCTAGTTCAAGTGCCTGCTCCAAATGTCTGATTAATTCAGGTTGCTCAGGATCATTTTCAGTCATCTCAAACTCCTCCAAGGGCAGGGATCCCACAATCTCTCTGGATAACCTCTTCCAGTATTTAACCACAATCATGATTTAAACAAATAAATAAAAAAACCTAAAAACAACTAATCCTTTTTTTTCTAATAAGCAATTGTAATTTCACACATTTCAACTTCTCCATTGCTTCTTGGCCTTTCACTGTACTCCCCTGAAAAAATCTTGCTCATCTCTATCCTCTGAAAAAAATCTTGCTCATCTCTATCCTCTAATCATTGCTTTCCTAGGCTGAACAGGCCCAGCCCTCGAGTGCCTCCTTGCGTGTTTTGTTCTCCAGCCCCTTGAGTGAGCAAATCCACTCCAGTAAGTCAGTATCTTGCGCTGGGGAACCTGAAGCAGTATGCAGATGTGGCCTCATAGTGGTTGAAGGAAGGAGCGCAGGCTCACTTCTCTAGATCAGCAATTACTAATACAGCTCAGGCTTTGGCTGGCTGTGTTTGCTGCAGGGACACGCTGCTGACCCATGTTTGACTTGTCCACTTGGGACTCAGCCTCTTTTTTTTTTTTTCCTTCCCTTCTTTCAATCAGATGCTGTATGTTAGGGCACAATTTAACTGCAATAGGATTTCTCAAGACGAAAGAAAAAACCCAAAAACCTCCTCATGTCATTCTTACAAAAGAAGTACAAGAAATAATAACAAATGCTAGTCAGTTTTGGGGTTTTCCTGTTTAATTTGTTGAAAAAGAGCTTGGACAGATTGTCTAGTTCTTCATTTTAATTTTACACATCTGAGTTGTTTTAATTAGATTTCTGATAAATTTCATTCTATCAATTTATTGGTTAGCATACTTAGCATTCTAGGAACATCATCTGCAGAGAAACATCATCTCTGTGAGAGAAATGTGGGGGTTTATGTTCCTCCACCCCTATGTGGATTTAAGATCATTACAATATATTCTCTGTAGACCAAAGAAGCAGTAAATTACTTCTTAGTTCATGCTGGACAGTAGTTTGCTATTTAACCTCAAAAAAATGCATATTTTATTTGCTTAAGAGCATCAGAAAATACTTCCAGTGAAATCATATTCTGTGTCTAATTATTCTTTCTCATTATTTTACCTATTCATTAAAATCACCAGCTGAGTAGCTTCTTCAAATTACTTATGAATCTCTTTGGAAACCTCTTCTAACAGTAATACTTTACCTCATGCATATATGAAAACAGATGCTGACCAGAGAACAGCTTATGGCTGACAGAGTGTAAGCCTTATGTGAAACACCTGCCTCACCTTTTTCATATGCTGCAAACAAGGAGAGAAACAAGCACTCTCTGGAGCAATTGAAACACAAAAGGAATTCTGGTGTAGTTGCAATGTGGATAATTCAGTTTGGGAAAAAATGAAACTGCAAAATATGTAAGTAAAATAAACAAAATAACGTTTAATGTATTCTCCATCTGCATTTTCCACAGTAGTAACAAAGTTAGTTTACTGCATATTTCATTCCTGATATGTATAGTTAGAAGGCTAATTATCATTCATTTTCCTTACAACAAAGCTTACTGATACTTAAGTATAAATCTGTTGATACTACTTGAGGCTTTTTCCAAACCCTAAACTCTTCTTGAATCACAAAAATAAAGGGTTAGATGGGACTTCAGTGTTTACTTTTCTAAATCCCCCTGCATAGACACAGAACTCTTATACTAGTTTTCGAGAACATACAGTAAAAGAGATTCCACAGTGAGTTGAAAGAATTTCTTCTATGGCTTTAGTTCTTTTATAGAGGGATTTTCCTTTCTGTGCCTTCGTGATAGTCAGTGTGAATCTTTCCCTGCAAACTGAGTCCATCCAACAGAGGATAGGGAGAAGAACTGATCAGGTCTTCTCACAACCTTTTGTATATTGGGAACCTATGATCATTCTAGAAAGCAAGTATTTGCTGAGACACAAAAGAATAAATTGCCTTTAATGTTTCATTTTGACCTACATGAACTTCAGAAAGATTCTAACTGTATTTTGCATTGCTGTTTAGATAGTGTTATGTGTTTTTCAATGGATAACATGTGCCTCACATAGAAAGAGTAAATGTCTTCGCTGTGTTGGCCAAAAGCTGTCAAAATTAGAGTTTTGTACATTTCTTCCTGCATACGGTAGTAGACAGTTGGCAAGCCATGAATAAAGAATATTCAAAGTTCATTTTATCCTTGTTCCTCTACTTTGAGAATCCAGATCACTTCAGTAATCCTGTCTTGACTGCTTCTTGTTTGACTAAATGCTATTTCTCTTTCAGTATGCTTAATTCCAAATTTTTACTGCCAGATTAATTTACTGCATGTTTAGGCATGGACATGTATCCACACTTATTTTTTCTAACCTGCAAGTTGTGAAGTAACTTTCACCAATATTAATTGTTTTTGTTCTATTTGTCTTGATGATAGTAGCTTCAAAATATTCTGTCATTCTCTTGTCAGAAGAGAATACTTTATCAAACAATGGAGGCCCCATTTTTGCACTCTCTGTGAGAAGAATACATTCTCTGTTACAGTGGTTGTGGGAAACTTTACAAATGCTGACTCAAAGAGAGTAATTTCTGGAAAAAAAAAACAGCTCAGCATCTACCATTTCAGGCTATGAATGATGGGCATATTTAAGGAAGTAAAATTCATTTGCTCCATGGCACAACTGCCTTCGGACAATATACTCCAAACCATCTGTTATACAGTGTTCTGCACCATAGGTTAGCTGTGCCTGAGCATACACTTTCCAGGCTGTGTTTAAATATATGAATTTTGATAATTTTGAAGCCTTTAACTTGCCACATATATATATTTTATCCTTTATGGAAAACTTTATTTTTGAAGGAGCTTTTCTCACTTCCTTTAAAATGAATACAAACTCATTCTAATAATAATTTATAAAAACAAACCAAAACCAAAACAAACAAAAAATACAAACAAAACAACAACAAAAAATAGCAAAAAGCCTTTTTGAATAAAAATGAGCTGTTTCCTTTTTGTACTTTAAAGTTTGAAGTAGTAAATAATCACGTACAATTACAGTTAGGCAGGCTTACGTTTACACAGTTTATGACCTCAAAGCAGAATCTTGATATTTTAATATCTTTGTACTTTAATGCTAATAAATTTAACCTTTTTTTTTCATCAGAGGCTGACATTTTACTAGCAATATACTGGCTCATAATGTCTTAAAGAGATGTTGATAGTAACTGTAATGCAAATACACAGTCGATACACACTAAGTGTTTTTCACATGCAGAAAGGGAAAAACCTAAAATCCTTTTATATGAGATTCTGTAGATATTGTATACTGTAGTCTGCACCATGGCCTGTCACATGAGAAAGATGCTCAGGGGAGATTTCTTCTGTGCTGAATACTACACAAAGCCTTGGAGACCTGCAGATTCCTGCTGTTGCTTCTCCTTTATCCATTTTTTTTTCTAGAATATAGTGATCCTCTGACTAAAATTCCTAAGCTGTTTTAGGGCTAAGTTGCCAGCAAGCGTAAGGAAGAAGACAACCATGACTACGTAGAAGTTATTTGAAGAAAATTGAAAATGGCTCTTGGTAAACATATTTGTGATTGCCTGATATTGATAGCTTATTCTCTGCAAACACAAGTGATGTTCATCATCTAAATAGTTGAAATTAACTCCTCTGTAGCCATCTTATGAGGTGTATGTAAGCAATAAAGATGGTTCAAACTCATTTGACTCTCTGTTAGATCTTAGAATTGTTAGGATTGGAAGGGACCTCAAGGATCATCTAGTTGCAACACCCCTGCCATGGACAGGGACACCTCACATTAGATCAGGTTGCTCAAAGCCACATTCAGCCTTACTTTAAAAACCTCCAGGGATGGGGCCTCAACCACCTCCCTGGGCAACCAGTGTTGCTCCACCCTCCTGGTGAACCTAACATCCAAGCTGAATCTACCCGTTTCTAGTTTTATTCCATTCCCCCTAGTCCTATCACTACCTGATATCCTAAAAAGTCCCTCCCCAGCTTTCTTGTAGGCCCCCTTCAGATACTGGAAGGCCACAATAAGGTCTCCTAGGAGCCTTCTCTTCTCCAGACTGAACAGTCCCAACTCTCTCAGTCTGTCCTCATAGGAGAGGTGCTCCAGCCCTCTGATGATCCTCGTGTACCTTCTCTAGACACGCTCCAGCATGTCCAGATCCTTCTTGTAATAAAGGCTCCAGAACTGGACACAGTACTCCAGGTGGGGTCTCACCAGAGCAGAGCAGAAGGGGAGAATCACCTCCCTCAATCTGCTTCCTATGCTTCGCTTAATGCAGCCCAGGATCTGGTTGGCTTTCTGGGCTGCAAGTGCACACTCCTGGCTCATGTTGAGTTTCTCATCCACCAGCACCCTCAAGTCCACCCTAAAGCACCACCAGAAGCCTCAAGTCTTCAGGGCTGCTCTCAAGCCAGTCACTGCCCAGCCTATACTGGTGCTTGGGATTGCCCCGACCCAGATGCAGGACCTTGCATTTGGTCTTGTTGAACCTCATGAGGTTGTCATGGGCCCAGCTCTTCTGCCTGTCCAGGTCCCTCTGGATGGCATCCCTTCCCTCCAGCATGTCTGCTGCACCACACAGCTTGGTGTCATCAGCAGATATGCTGAGAGTGCACTCAATGCCACTGTCCATGTCACCGACAAAGGTGTTGAACAAGACTGGTCCCAGGACTGATCCCTGAGGGACTCCACTTGTCACTGGCCTCCACTTGGATATGGACCCATTAACAGCCACTCTTTGGGTGCAGCCATCAAGCCAGTTCTTTATCCACTGAATGGTCCATCCATCAAACCCAGACTTTACCAGCTTGGAGACCAGGATGTGGTGTGGGACAGTGTCAAAGGCTTTGCTCAGGTCCAGGTAAATGACATCAGTTGCTCGCCCCTCATCTATTAATGTTGTGACCTGTTCATAGAAGGCCACTAGGTTTGTCAGGCAGGATTTGCCCTTGGTGAAGCCATGCTTCTTATACCAAATCACCTCTTCGTTATTTTGCTGCCTCAGCAGTGCCTCCAGGAGGATGTGCTCCATGATCTTACTGGGGACAGAGGTGAGACTGACTGGCCTATATTTCCCTGGGTCATCCTTCTTTCCCTTTTTGAAAATGGAAGTTATGTTTCCCCTTTTCCAGTCAGTGGGGACTTCCCCAGACTGACATGACTTTTGGAATATAATAGAGAGGGGTTTAACAACCTCATCTGCCAGTTCCCTCAGCACGCATGAGTGTATCTCATCGGGTCCCATGGACTTGAACACTTTCAGGTTCTTCAGATGGTCACCAACCTGATCTTCACTCACAATGGGCAGTCCCTTCTTCCAGTCCCTGCCATTATCTTCCATTATTCTGGGAGTGCAGCTGGAACCCTTGCCAGTGAAGACTGAGATAAAGAAGTCATTGAGAACCTCAGCCTTCTCCATGTCACTTGTCACCAATTCACCTGTTTCCTTTCTGAGAGAGCCTACATTTTCCCTAGTCTTCTTTTAATCATTAATATACCTATAGAAATGTTTACTGTTCCTCTTGATCTCCCTGGCTAGATTGAATTCTAACTGAGCTTTAGCTTTTCTAACCAGGTCTCTTGCAGCTTCCTTATATGCCCCCATTCTAGCTGTCCTTTCTTCCACTCCTTGTAGAATTTCTTTTTGTGTGACAGCGTGTCCAGGAGCTCCTTGCTCATCCAGGCAGATCTCCTAGCATTCTTTCCTGCTTTCCTCTTTGTGGGGATACTTTGCTCCTGGGCATGGAGAAGGTGATCTTTGAACACAGACCAGCTGTCCTGGGCCCCTCTTCCCTCTAGGGCTTTGTTTCCCACGATGCTTTGGCCAACAGATCCCTGTCTGCACACCTAAAGTCCAGGGTTGTAAGCCTGGGATACATTCTTCTAGTTGCCCTGAGGATTTTAAACTATTGCTTCCTGGTCACTGCAGGCAAGCTTATCCCTGAGCCTCGCATGGGTCACCAGCCCTTCCCTATTGGTGAGAACAAGGTCCAGCATATAACCTTTTCTTGTTGGTTCCTCTACCATTTGGAGGAGGAAGTTGTCATCTGTGCATTCCAGGAACATCCTGGTATGCTGGTGCCTTGCTGTGTTGTCCCTCCAGCGGATGTCAGAATGGTTGAAATCCCCCACAAGGACCAGGGCTTGTGAATGCGAAGCATGTGGAGGGTCTCTCTGTTTGGTTCTGGTTGCTGGTCAGGTGGCCTGTAGCAGACCCCTACAGTATCATCACCTTCCCTTGTCTTCCCTTTAATCTTCACCCATATGCTCTCAACCAGCTCATCATCCCTCCGCAGGTGGAGTTCCACCTATTCCAGCTGGTCACTGATCTAGAGAGCAGCACCTCCTCCCCTCCTACCCTGCCTGTCCTTCCTAAAGAGCTTGTACCTGTCTATTCCTACATTACAGTTGTGGGAATCATCCCACCAAGTTTCAGTAATAGCCACTATGCCATTGCATTCCAGCAGCACAGTGGCCCTCAACTCGTCCTGTTTGTTGCCCAAGCTGTGTGTGTTTGCATAGAGGCACTTCAGCTGGGCTGGCCATGGCACCCTCTTAGGTGAATCCCCCTTGATTCCCTCGGGGTGTCCCAGTGCTTTGTCCTTGGCTTGCCTCAGGGCAACAAGTTGAGAGCCCTTGCTAGCACTCCATCCCTCTGCCTCTGGTGAGCTGCCCCATTGTTTGTCATAGGCAAGCATGAGATTAACAACCTCTTCCCCCTTCGAATCTAATTTAAAGCCCTATCAAGGAGCTCTGCCAACTTCTGCCCTAGGATCCTTTTCCCCCTCTGGGACAAGTTCATCCCATTGGTTGCTTGTAGCACTGGTGCCCTGTAAACTCATCTGTGATCATAAAATCCAAACCCCTGTCGATGACACCAATCCTGGAGCCAAGATTTGACCTATTGGCTCTTCCTAAATGTTCCCTTGTCCATCACTGATGTCAGAGGATGGAGAACAGAACTTGAGCTCCTGATCCCTTTAGCAGTTGGCCCAAGGTCCTGAAGTCTCTTTTAACTGATTGTGAGCCTCTCACTGCTGCATCATCACTACCCACCTGAAAAAAACAGAAGTGGGTAATAGTCTGAAGGACTCATAATGGAGGGAAGTTTACCTACAACATGCTTTACCTGGGCACCAGGGAGACAGCAGACATTTCTATGAAGTGGGTTTGGTCTGCATATTAGGCCCTCTGCACCCCTCAGCAGGGAGTCACCTACAACAATGACCCTTCGATTTTTCTTTTCAGCGTCAGTTTTTATGGCTGGCCTGAGGTGAGTCAGCCTTGGTGGCACTTCTGGCCAACATTAATTTAAGGACTTTTATCTCCAAATTCCACAGGTTATCAGCCTTGGTTTGGTTTGAGGGTTTTTTTCTGTGTTTGATTTTTGTTTGCTGTTTTTGTTTTTGTTTCTTCTCTGTTACGTGTTTTATAAACTTTATGTAATCCTTCTAATGTCCACCTGTTCACTGACGATTTTCTTTGCCCCAGGTAACTGAGAAGCTCTTTGACTATTTCAAAATCCATGTTCATTATTAAGCTGTGTTTTTATTTTCCTTATAGGGATTTTCTGTTTAGGAGGATACTGTAGTGAGGCAATATCACATGCATACATCCTGTGTAAAACAACTTGCTTTTTAAATTTTACTATGCACTTTTAAATAGTTTGCAATATTTAGAAACAACAGTATTGAAAAATGAATAGACTGACATCCTCAGCATTGCATTTCTTTCATTTGGTCAGTTTAAATCAAAATTTCACAGAGATTTGGAGGAGGGAGGGTTGGGATTTTTGTGTGTGTTTTGTTTTTTTGTTTGTTGGTGGGGTTGTTGTTGCGGTCTCTTTTTTTTCATTTTTTTCTGTTTTAATGTAATCTATTCCTCAGTTTTATTGAATGTAATATAAAGTGACACCTAATTCTACCATATTTGGCTAATATGTAACTCAGCTGTCACTCAGCAAGGTTTTTTAGGACGTTCAGCTGTCATGCGTAATTTATGGTACAGTTTTGTGGCATGAGAAAGGAAAATTTGAATCTGATTATATTCATTTTTCTTTCTCTGTGAACATCCTTTTAAGCACTCCTTTTAAGACAGGATTTCAATATACTTACTTTGATAAAATTAATGTTGGTTTTCTATAACAAAACCAAAGAGTCAAAAACTCAACTAAGATTCTAGCAAAAACACCCTCTTAGAAATGATATGCCTGTAACGTGGATGCTGTTAGCCATGTTTAATTTCTGTAATTCACTAAAGTTAAAACTATCTCTTTGGCAACTGTCTTATTAGATCTTCCCAAGCGTCCCTTCCAATACAGAGTACTCAATGTGTTGAGCTTAACAATATAATTTACAATCAAATTAAGTGAATTTCAGTGAAATAAATCAAATATGTCACCCATGAAGGGTAATTACCTTTAATTTTCCCAAGTCCTGCTCTGTCCTAGTTTTCTTTCTTTTCATTCTTGTGAAGTAACAGATGCTGTTTCTATATATGATACAGTAAACATTTCAATATTTTTTAAACATTTTGAAATTCTGGAGAACTGATAAGAGAACTTTTAAAATCACTTCTATTGTTATAAGGAGCCAACCAGTATTATTTTTAAACTGTTTTTTATTTCTCTAGAAAAATTTTCAGCACAAATAAGCCAACATCCCATGACAGTATATTCCAGGTTTTCTTAATACATCATTTATTTTTCATGATTTCAACAATTTAACAACCTCACAAACAATGTAGAATTACTGTGAGTGGGAAACCCTATATTTGGACGTCGTGGTTCAGCAGCTGACTTTCTTCTGGTTGCTGAAGTGCTGCCTAAAGGGCAACATGAGGTGGGAAAAGAAAGGTCTTGTTGCTTGTAAATCTAGTAAATTTTCTGTTAAACACATGACTATTAAACAATATTATCAAATATTATATTAAAATATATAACTTTTCATAAAATATATAAATATAGCATATTACATATATAAATAATTTGCATGTTATTAAATTATAAGTATTTAAATTCTTATATAATTATTACATAATTATAGAACACTATTTCATTAATAATATATTGCTTTAATAATGTGAAGTACTGATTAAATATTTTATCTATAATTAATGAATAATTATAGCACTGATAGTAAATAATATAAAATTTATAATATAGTATATTGCACAGTCTATAAATCACAAACATAAAACGTGTTATATACGATTAATAAGTAATGTTCATAGATTACAAACCTTTACTTTTTAATTTAAGTAATTCATGATTTCCTCATTCCTATAAGAAGTTTATTTTTGTCCTTCAAAAAATCTTCTAGATTTATGACTCACTCTAGATCTTGCAGATACATGAGAAACTTAACTTTGATTAACATTATTTGCAGCTTTTTTCTGCTTCTTGTTTTTTAGTAGAAGCTATGCATCCAGCTTTAATTGCTTTCCTGATGCTTTTTTCATAGCCATTTCATAGCACTTTCATTATGGCTGGGCTATTTGGAGATGAGCACAATTTTAAAATGGTATAATTTTCTCATAAAGCCTCAAAGCTGTAACAGCTCTTTCTGTTAATTTATCTAAAATCTATTAACACAAGCACTATACATGAGGTTATGCTGATGTTGAGGAACCATTTCTCCTTAGACACATCGTGCATTCTGAGCTACTTGGAAGAAGAAAAGCAACTTTGTCTTTAGGCTGCTGAATGATGAATTAAGAAACTTCATTTCACCTATCCTTCAAAAGATTTGTGATAAGCAAGACTAATTTTACTGAGATCTCACCATGTGCTATCTTCCTAGAATGGCAGTCAGTGCATGCATCTGAGTGACAGATGCTCACCTGATGCTCCACGTTTGCTCTGAAAGATGCTTGCTTCTTAATCAAGAAAAATACAAAACTGAGAAGAACTTAATGATAGCATCTCATTTTTAGAGAAAGGGAAGTATAACACAGAATGTCTTTGTGGTTTATAAACGTTTGCACTGGAAGTCCATGAAAGAACTTCCGTGTTGTTGTCGTTAGCTTTTTAAACGTTGTATTTACATCATTATCTGGTGAAAAGAATTCACTTTTTAAACCATTAATTGAGCATTGCTGTTTTGTGTTCCGTTTCTGGTCCCAAAAGTAAAGAGGAAAAATCATGGGGCATTCTTGACAGCACTGAAATACTGAGTTGTGGTATTTTGGTAAATTTTATGAAGGTACTTAAGTTTCTTTCTCTTCAAATTATAGATGTCTGTGGGATTTTTTTTTTAATTTATATCCAATGTTAAAGCAAGATTCCTGTTTGCATCTTTATTCATTTAGGGATTTTCGCTGGCTTTGGTTTTTTGTTTTTTTTTTTTTTTTTTTTTACTCTTCTCCATTTATGAGTAAGCCCTTTATGTGAATAATTATGTCCTAAGTGCTGGAAGAAGTACAACTTGGAATGATCTAGATTTATTTTCAGCCTCCTCCTAGGATACACTACAAGAAAGCTGGGGAGGGACTTTTTAGGATATCAGGTAGTGATAGGACTCGGGGGAATGGATAAAGCTGGAAGTGGGGAGATTCAGGCTGGAAGTGAGGAAGAAGTTCTTCCCCATGAGAGTGGTGAGAGCCTGGAATGGGTTGTCCAGGGAGGTGGTTGAGGCCCCATCCCTGGAGGTGTGTGTTTAAGGCCAGGCTGGATGAGGCTCTGGCCAGCCTGATCTAGTGTGAGGTGTCCCTGCCCATGGCAGGGGGGTTGGAACTAGATGATCCTTGTGGTCACTTCCAGCCCTGACTGATTCTATGATTCTATGAAAATATAATGAAGGGAATAGATGCTTAACTAAGAATGGTTTAAAAGCAGGGAAAAATATATAATTAAATAATCTGTATCTGTGGAATACATAGATATCAGTTATTACAATTTTATATATAGTAATTGTTTAGACTTCATCTTTGTGCATCAGTCATGCATCCAGAAATCTCCACTATTATTTTGCCATGTTACTTGTGTTCTTGGCTGATTGTAGACATGTCTGAAAAATCTTCATGTAGTCATCCCAGTATTTCGGTTTTGCCACAAAACATGCTGCCAGATGTGCTGTGCTTTATAGTTTGCAAGCATTGTATACACATTAATATGATTTTAAGATGCTTAGTCTTCCAAGTCTCTCTATTCCTCAGTGCAAGCCAATAAGAAATGGCAACAAAAAGTACCACAAAAGGAGACCACAAGGAATACTAGCCTAGCTTATCCTCCAGACAACTCATTACTTCTACCAGCTGCCTAGGTACTCCTTTCCTTTTTCATTGCAGTTTCTTGACCCTCAATATTTATACTTCCTTCTCAAATTTTCATCTTCACTGGTTCCCATCAATTCTGGCACACAAGAAAACACCAAGGTATTGTTTCTACCAAATGCGTCTTCAACTATGATTTGTTTCTGTGGGTTGACAAACTTGGGGCAGACAAAAGGGGACATAGGGATGATAGAACACATTCAAAACGATAGCCAGCATGTCTTCGTGGAGGCAGCCACTGACACTGATTTTCTAAAAAGGTTTTATTATTATAGCATGAAGAATTTTACAAAAGCAGCTGCTGAAATTTGTTATGATCATTGGCTACTTCTATTTCTTTGATCGGCTTAAGAGAAGAAAAAACTGAGCATAAGTGATGGACTACTACAACATGGAGAGTTATTTGTTTGTAACATTAGTTAAAAATGCAGAAAGCAAATATTTCTAATATAACATTTCTAATATTGTATTCCTATTAGTCCAAATCTGGAGTTCAGTGTTCCATTTCTGTGGGTTGATAGACTTGAAAAAGAGAAAATGGGGAGCATGGAGTTGGGCGCATTCAAAATAACAATGATTAGCTATTTAGTAAGCAGGCTAATACAAGCAAAAATATGTTTGTTGGGTTTGTTTGTTTGAATTTTTTATTGAGACGTTGTATATGTGGAAAATTTTAGCCTATTATGAAGAAGCAAAAGATAGTCACTGAATGTTAGAACTTTTCTCCCAACTCATTTGACAGAATAGAGTGTTCTCTTAAAGTTATCTCCACATTGCTTTAAAGCAGTAATCATTCCGGAAGTGAGTTAATGAAAAAGAAAGTAAATGTGTGCTTGGGAAAGGAAATGGCATCGGTTACTGAGACAGCCAAGATTAGACCCAAGACAATTCAGTAATGCTTCCCATATTTAAGGTGATCAGTATGTATGTCTGTATTTGGAAAACAATTTTCCATATAGCTCTTTCTGCAGTCGAAGAACAATTTTCTGCTCAAATAAGTATTATTTTTCCCTTGTGGAGCAACTTGTCACCGCAAACTAGATTCCCTAGTAGTTTTCTGTTATTCAACCTATGTATGTGGAAACCTAAGAGGAAGGAGTAGGACATGGTAAAACTGATCAAGGCATGGAGATCATACTTCTTTTTAATTCTGCAAAAAGTCTGTGTTTACAATTGCTAGATATTTATGTGATCACAAAGATAGACAAAATTTTCAAAGCACTCTCTCTCAGAAAAATTTCATGAGAGTTGATGAAAAACACAACTTAAAACAAAATGTGAATTTGCAATTTCCTAAAGTTATTCAAAATCCTGAATCTGCTTTCTCTTAGGGGAGTGTCCTAGCTGTCAAAGTATGCTAGGCTTGGGTGACCTCTCTGTTGTCTCTTAAAATGTTTACGTTCTTGTAGATATAAATCAATGAAGCAGAAATTGTTATAACTTCTAGTTCAATGTCACCAACTACAGAACTCTCTGGATGTATGTCTCAAAGGCTGTTTGCATATTGTGTATACAGCAGATTTCAACTCAGAATATCTTGCCACACATAATTAGGACAATTATTTTACTGTACTATGATTATACAGATTTTAATGTGTTTGTTAAGTGGAAAATAAAGACATGATATTTTTGTCAAGTTAAAATATTTGCAGTTTTCTGGGTAAAAACTTTTGATTAGTTGCTAATTATATGATCAAATTGTTTTGGCAGAAGACATCTTGCTAGATACCTGGAAGAATAACACAAATCTAAGCAAGCAATTTATACAGCTGCTATGAATTGGATGACTTACTATGTTACCAAGTCTGGTGAAAACTGAATTTGTAAAGGACATAAAGCCATATTTTAGGAGATCCTTAATTTGCTTTCTATATCACAGAATCATGTTCTGCCATATATATGGCTGGTAAAGAAGAACAGGAGGAAGTCTTATTGAAACTGGTTCACATGAAGAAAAAGTGTTTAAACTTTTCTTTCTAATTTCTAGCTAGAGTAAGCCTGTGATTTCTTGTTAGGTCATACGTAGAAGAAAAAATAAACAAAGCAAAACAAAAATTAATCCCAACCTAGCAGAACCAAGAATGTTAATTTACCTCTGTCCAAATGTTGCTCTAATTTGATAACTTGATGGTAAAACTTTGATTGTTATTGGATAAACAAAATATTTTTATTTTCTTAAGCTTTTTGTAACTCCTTGCCATGGCTTTTCCTGTAAGTGTCCAAACTGAAATATTCCAGAATTAATGTAAATGGTTTATATCAATTTCTTGTACTTCCCTTGGCTATATACTACCTATATATGTATCTATATATCTATATATATCTCTCTCTATATATATTGAACTAAAAGTCTTATATATTTTGGGTTAAGGCTGTGAACACAAAATAGGTTGCCAGCTAGATGTGAATTTGACAAAGTTTATTGGGAAGAAAGGTTTTCAATCTGTATAATTGAAAAAGTCACTCAAAGGATCTGCCAGTGCTTAATGGTAGAGTAACATGAAAAAGTATAGTATGCAGTGAAGAATTTGGTTTTAGTTTTTTTAATGCTGGTGAACTATTTAAAACATCAGAAACAGCCATCCCATAAATATATTGAAAAAGAAAAAAGTTCAGGAAAATTAACTGCCATTCCACCATGATTTTTCTTACCACAGGTGCATAAAAGTTAAATCTCTAGTAAACTTTTATTCACTACAGTTTGATTGCTAATGAACGGAGTAATAATTTGAAGGTAAGGGAATGATAGTAAGCTTCATTACTTCTAATTTTCCATTGAAATCTGATGTATGATTCATTGTGAAGGGTTTGAAGTTCACATCTTACCTTAGCATAATTTCTTTGTTCTTCACAAAGTAAGCTTGCCAACATATTTGTTCCTTACTTCATGTTATGATTTTTTTATTATTAAATTATAGCTATGAATCATGCCAGTGATTTGTTATGTGAACTGGCAGGGACAATTATTGGAGCAATGGCTAGAACAAAGACAGAGACAGAACTATTTTCCCCAACAAATAAATGGAATTTGCAATGAAAATGAGTTTCCCTAAGAAATTTGACCTGCGGCTTTCTGTTGTACACTGCCTCTCTGCAAGAAAAAAAGCTTAAACCCTATCTGTTACTGATTTGTCACCAGATTTTCTTTTTTCTTCTTTCTTTTTTTTTTCCTTCTTTTTTTCCTTTTCCTTTGTGTGGTTGTAAGTCCTTAGTTTTCATAGCACCATTTTGCAAAGAAGGAATAAAGTTGCAGTGATCAAATCATTGGACTGTTTTGAACCATTGCTCTTCATTTAAAGAAACTTGCAGTGAGTATTTGGCACACAATCACTTACTACTCAAACTGAATTGCAGAGTTGTTCTCCTCTTTCATGGGGAAGAGTGGTAGTATTATCATTTCCTCTGGAAAGAATATTTAGTTTTATTTTTCTTGATGTTTGAAAAATAGATGGCTAAAAGGATAACGACATCACTGTATGTTTCAAAGGCTTTGAAAACTCTGTGAGTGTGCCTTTCCATGTATAATGAATTTCATACTGAAATTTTACCCTTGTAAATATTATTTTATAAGTTATCCTTCAAGCACATACTTTAGTATATACTTTAACTAGACTTTCAGTCTTTTTAGTACTTTTAGTACTTTTTATACTTTTAAGTATTCTTTAAGAATAAACTTATATATTCATGGAGAAGCTGGATGCACATGGCTTGGATGGGTAGATGATTTGCTGGGTTAAAAACTGTCTTGATGGCTGGGCCCAAAGAGTGGTAGTGAATGCAGCTGGTAGCTGTTCATTAATGGTGTCCCTCAGGGTTCAATATTGGGGCTTAGTCTTGTTTAGTATATTTATCAATGATCTGGATGAGGGGATTGAGTGAACCCTCAGTAAGTTTGCAGATGACACTACACTGGGTGGAAGTGTTGATCTGCTCAAAGGTAGGAAGTCTGTACATAGGGATCTGGAAAGACTGGTTTAGTGGGCTGAGGTTAGTTGTATGAAGTTTAACAAGACTGAGTGCTGGGTCCTGCACTTAGGTCACAACAACCCCATGCAATGCTACAGGCTTGGAGGAGAGAGGCTAGAAACCTGACCAGCAGAAAAGCACCTTGGGGTGCTGGCTGACAGCTGGCTGAAGATGAGCCAGCAGTGTGCTCAGGTGCCCAAGGCCAACAGCATCCTGGCCTGCGTCAGGAATAGTGTGGCAAGCAGGAATAGGGATCATACTCCTATACTCCTCACCAGTGAGTACTGTATCCAGTTTTGGGCCCCTCACTACAAGAAGGACACTGAGTTGCTGGAGCATGCTAGAGAAGGGCAAAAATAGTTGGTGAGAGGACTAGAGAATAATTGCTATGAAAAGTAGCTGAAGGAACTGGCATTGTTTAGTCTGGAGAAGATGAGGCTGAGGAGAGGCATTGCTCTTTACAACTCCCTGAAAGGAGGTTGTAGTGAGTTGAGGGTTAGTCTCTTCTCCCTAGTGTCAAGTGATAGAAAGAGAGGAAGTTGCCTGAGATTGTGTTGGGGGAGGTTTAGACTGGATATCAGGAAAAATTTTTTACAGAAGGAGTGGTCAGGCTGCACTGGCAGGTGGTGGAGTCACCATCCCTTGAGGTGTCCAAAAAGCATGTAGGTACGGCACATGGGAGAAGGTTCGATGGCCATGGCCATGTTAATTTGATGTTTGGATCTGATGTTTGGGCTTGATCTCAGAGGTCTTTTCCAACTGAAACAATTCTATAACTCTATGATTCATCAGTAGAGCCATAACAAGTTGTGTTTAGAGGCACAGTGTTTTTTTGAAGAATATTGCTGGCAAAAATAAGCAGTAATCCCGCATGTGGTTTCCATTAAAATACCTAAGGCATTTTCTAACTATACTTTAGAGTTTTTGAAATAACTGTCAAAATCACAAATAACCAAGTTTAGACTGTTCTAGGTGATAACAGCAAAATTAGGGATTTCTCTGGAGTTAACAATATTGACCCAAAGTCCTTTAATAATGTGTTTTTGAGGATCCTTTGGAAAGGTCTGGTATTTGTATTGTGAATTGGAGATGGGAAACACATACTAGAGTATGAAGTATAAAAACACCTAGAACATTATACCAGAGGGAAAATGTTCTCCATCTAATTAATTTCATTTGCATTTGAAACTAGGTTGAAGGGTGATTGCACTGTTCAGCAGAGAGATAGCTACTGTTTGGCTTCAGAGTGTAATATGGGATATGTCAAATGTCACAACGTGTGCATATCCACGTTATAGAAGATTTCATAGTTACCTTCATTAAGATTTTTTTTTTCTCTCAAATTCTATTTCAGGATAATTAAGAATATATCTTATGCATTTTACAGGGGGAAAGTGAAGAAGAGGCAAATTGAGATGTGTTTGCCATGATTTCATAGCAATTGGTAAAAAGAACAGAGAGTTCCTTACCTCTTTACTGTGTCCAGTTCTGGGCTTCTCAGATTAAGAAGGACGTTGAGATACTTGAATGTGTCTAGAGAAAGGCAACGAGGATGGTGAGAGGTCTCAAGCACAAGCCCTATAAGGAGAGGCTGAAGGAGCTGGGGTTGTTTAGCCTGGAGAAGAGGAGGCTCAGGGGAGACTTTATTGCTCTCTACAACTACCTGAAAGGAGGTTGTAGACAGGTGGGAGTTGGTCTCTTCTTCCAGGCAACCAGCACCAGAAAAAGAGGACACAGTCTCAAGCTGTGCCAGGGGAAGTTTAGGCTCGAGGTGAGGAGAAAGTTCTTCACAGAAAGAGTGATCTGCCATTGGAATGTGCTGCCCAGGGAACTGGTGGAGTCACCATCCCTGGAGGTGTTCAAAAAAGAATTGGACATGGCACTTGAAGCCATGGTTTAGTTAGTCATGAGGTGCTGGGTGATAGGTTGGACTTGATGATCTCTGAGGTCTTTTCCAACCTTGTTGATTCTGTGATTTTATGATTCTTACATTTTAATTATTAATGAAACATAATAAATGCTGTACTTTTGAAGCTTCAGTTGTAAATCTGTATTTTATTTGTTTTCCAAAATGGATATGCTGATGATGAATTTGTAAAACTTTTGACAGTAGTGTCAGTTATGACTAATCAGTCATTCATGTAATGAAAGACTCTAAAGCAATGACGATACTGAAAATTTGAAAACTGTCACACCAAAAAATCGGTGATACTGTTAAACACAGTCTTTAGTATTCACTCTCCTCAGTCAAAACACTTCCTCTTGTAATGTTCCAGCATTCAGCTAGAAAACAGAATAGATAGATGGTAGCCTTTTTTAGTAAATTAAGTATAATTGTTGGTATGCCCTTTCCTTTTAGTCTGATTAAAGGCGGGTTATCTTGTCTTACTTTGCCCTTTCCCAATTCTCCCAAAGTTGAGATTATGCCTCAGTGATGGAGGTCTTGAGAATGAAACCAGAAAAGAAGGAAGCAAGCTGTACTCAGAATTTCACTTCACTAAACTTGCCCATCTCTTCTCTATAATGCCTCCCAAATGTTTTGAATTAATTCTCAGAGTTGCTTCATGCTTCTCTGCAGCTGCTTCCCTGCCTGTGCTCTCCCTAAATGCCAGGGTAAGTTTGGAATTGATGGGAGTCTGGATATGTGGTAGTTTGGCCCTGGCTGGGGGCCAGATGCCCACCAAAGCTGCTCTATCACCCCCCTTATTAGTTGAACAGGGGAGAGGGAAAATATAACAACAGGCTCATGACTCAAGATAGTTTTGTAAGGCAAAAGTGAAAGCAAATTCCATATAAGGAAGCAAGAGCAAACAAATTTATTATTTTCTACCTCCCATCAGCATACGATGTCAGTCCGCTCCCCTGGAAGCAGGGCTTCAATACACGTAGCAGTTGCTCTGGAGGACAAACACCATTAGCAAATGCCCCCACACTTCCTTCTTTCTCTTAGCCTTCGGATGTGAGCTGATGCAATATGGTATGGAATATTCCTTTGGTCGGTTTGGGTCAGCTGGCCTGGCCCTGTTCCCTCCCAACATCTTTCCCACTACGCACAGCCTTGGTGCTGTGGGAGCATTGCTCAGCAGTAGCCAAAACACTAGTGTGTTATCAACACCCTTCCAGCTATCACTACAAAACACAGCACCATGAAAGACGCTATGGGGAGAACTAACTCCATCTCAGCCAAACCCAATACAGGCCAACACAAGGAATATAATGTGAGGCTGGGGAACATGAGGATATGGAGTGAAAATCCGCGAGGATGGTGGATGACCTCAAGAATGTCAGTCTGGTGGCTGCAGTACTCAAGCATCAAATGTAAACCTAAAGAAATACAAGTAAGGGAGCAAGGACTATATTATGGGTAATAGCTTGGTGAAAAGGAAGGTGTGTGGCTAGGACAGTGCTGTGGGTTTGTAACACTAGAGTGTACAGAGTCCAGGAAGAGGCTGGACTTTGCTCAGGTGGGGCATATGTTGGCCTCCCACACTGACTGGAGAGATCCTTGTATTTGCCCATTCTGCCCATTCTTACCTTTCATATGAGGAAGACAGTGAGATGCAGCAGTGGCCCAGTCTAGGTAGGCTTAGTAAAGTAAGTTCCTACAAGAACTGTATTTCTACATAGCATTGTATTTCTTCAATGTACCAATCATACCCCTTTGTCTTTAATGTCAGTAATGCCACAGCCCCTATGAATGACTCACTTTAAGGGCCACATAGAATTCTACAGTTTTAATTCAGAACGCTGCCACAAAAATAAAAATTAAGATTGTTAAAAGCACTGAGATATATATATATATAGAGACATATAATGCACAATATCCCAGTTTCTTTACACCAGTGTCCTGATTTGCAAATGTGAGTAAAAGATTGACTTTACTTTTCCAGAGATGATTAGCTGCCAGCTCTAATCAAATTGACAAATAATTAGCAAATCAAAACTTGATTAGCTCTTTTCTTGATTTACTAAAATTACACTTTATGCAGTTTAAATGATGGGGGAGGGGAAATGTAGCTTCTCGACAGATAGCCTACTGTTCTGTGTTAGGGGAGCAAGGGAAAAGAATCATTGCTTATTGTACTTAGCTACTTCAGTACCTTAGCACAATTACTTCTGTGAAAGCGATTCTAGATACATAAAAACATCAACTGTTTTTATCTTTGAAACAAATGTGAACAGCTGTTGTGAGACTTCTTTGAAATGCATGACCCAGATGACCTGACTTTTCATTCCCAGGACACTTCAGTGATGTTAAATTGTTAAAATCTGACGGTTATGCATATGATTCTGAAGTAGCATGAGTTATCTAACAGATGCATCTGCTGTAAGAGACCAGGCAAGGTAGAAATGGGAGAGTGATCTTGACTGTGTTGGAGTTCAGTTTCCATCGCTGGCACCTACTGGCTGTGGGATGTTTGCTGTGGCTTAATTTCTCTAGTACTGAACATGTATCGTTTATTTTGTTCTTTTTTCTTACTGAACTCTGAGTTCCTAGGGAAAAAATAAATATAGCTGGAGTCTAAAATACTCTAATAGATGTACCTCAAGCTGCATAAATCGAATGCAAAATGTAAGATTTTTATCTGTACAAGGCCAAATATATATATATTTTTCCACTACACAGTTTGGTAGTCTTCCTTGAGATTAGATGTCTCTAATACTGTGTGTATTTACATTGCGACCAAGACACATTTTAGTGCACCTTGTATATTTGAGTCTTATTTGTTACAGAAGTAACTGCAATGGAGAGCTTCTCTGAATTAATTTAATGGCAGAATTAGCAGGCCAGCTATAATCCCATTGAAGTACTTTAAAAGCTGCACTTTTTGGAGGTAGCTTTATTAGGCAAGCAAGAGTTTTGGAACAAATTCAGAACAGAGTATGAGATTTTTTTTTTAATTTTTTTTTTTAACTGCTGTGCCAGTATCTTAAAAATAAAAAGTACACTTTAATTAAACAGAAGACTAGGGAGATAAGCCTGGTAATACTACAGGACAAAGTTCTGCTTTTAAATGCTAAGTATGAAACACTAATTAAAGAAAATTGAATCATCATTGTTTTTATACATCTAAAAGCCAAATGGATCCTTCACATAGACTTCATTTCAGAGTATATTCCAGCAAACTTAAAAAAAAATAAAAAAGAATGCTCTTTTCAATATATTTTTTCCTTTAGTTTTTAAGGCACTTTATTCTCAGACATGGGTTGTTTATATAGCAATATAATATATAGAGTATTTCTGGTTCAGGTTGCAAGATTGTGGTATGGCAGCTGACCTATTTCTCTTTCAGATTAAGTATTTAATTAATAAAAGTTTCTTTTCCCTAGGGGACATCAGTAACCTTAAACATAACTCTTGGGATCTCAAACTTGTAGGGACTATTAAATGAACTCTTGTATATTTTTAATCAAAGTTTTATTTACTTTTTGTTGAGGTCTCAGGAGCTACACCTTGTTTATCTTCCCAGATTTCTCTTCTCCTTCAGATTCAACCTACCTGCTTTTCCTACATGTACTGGTGAGGAAGCATTTCTCTCACGGGACAGCAGAGTGGTCCTACAATCAGTTTGCAGGAGTTGTCACATCATCACATAATGTCTTGTCAAGTGCAGCCACACCACACAATGAAGAACAGTTTATTCAAAGCAATCATTGTGTTTACCTTCAACTAAAATGTTGAGGAGGTAGATCTCAACAGGAACAGCAATTGCAAGAATCCTTGACAAGAAAAGATGATGTCTGCTAGCTCTATGATTGGGATTACACAATGTGTTCTAAGATACGGGAGGGCTTCAGCTGATCGCTGATATCCCATCCAATTCAGATGCCAGATAAGTAGAACTTGAAGCTGACAGAATTAATACATTTAGAAGGGGAAAAATAGACTTTATTTTTTTCAGATGAGGTTCTTACAGGACAAAAATATCTGTTCTGGGTTTTTTCTATGTAAAGGCAATGTATCTGTTGTATTGATGTCATGGCTGATTTTAGTTACAGAGAATGAAGTTTTCATTTAAGGGGTATGGAGATGGGTTTTAGCTTTCAAGTGTTGTAGTGGGATAGGCAGCATTTGATGAAAATGCATTTGTCAAAAAAATACACATTATTTAGACAGGAATGTGTAACTGAAACATTTTTTTTAAATTATGTTTGATATTTGGAGTGGTTTGGGTTGACTTTTCTATCTTCATTCACTTATATTTCAGACTGCTTACAGTTTTTACATTGTTTACATGCTTGCACTTAATATTGTTGCCAGATTTTTTTTTTAAATGTCAGATGTGTGAAAATGAAAACAAAAAAAAAGGATTTTTATAGGCAGCAGGTTTACAGGCAGTGATAAAGGTCTAAAAGAGTATTTTTGTCTCACAGGTATCTTAGCAGCTTAGTGTGGTCTGTTTATATCACAAAAAGTTGCAATCTTTGGAGCTGATTTTTGGGATTATCATTACATATAGGTTGTGTTTCTGAGCCATGACTGCATTTTCCCTTAAGTTTGTGCTGAATCTGTTTGGAACAGAGTTAACTTTTTTCATAGCAGCCCTTATGGGGCTGCGCTTTGTATTAGTGGCTAAACCTGTGTTAACAGACCAGCATTTGTGCACTTGCAACCCAGAAAGCCAATCACATTCTGGGCTGCGTCAAGAGAAGTATAGCCAGCAGGTTGAGGGAGGTGATTCTCCCCTTCTGCTCTGCTCTGGAGAGACACTCCGCCCCACCCACCTGGAGTACTGTGTCCAGTTCTGGGGCCCCTATTACAGGAAGGGGCTGGAGCGTGTCCAGAGAAGGGCCACGAGGATGATCAGAGGGATGGAGCACCTCTCCTATGAGGACAGAGAGAGTTGGGACTATTCAGTCTGGAGAAGAGAAGGATCTGAGGAGACCTTATTGCGGCCTACAAGTACCTTACAGGGGCCTACAAGAAACCTAGTGAGGGACTTTTTAGGGTGTCAGGTAATGATAGGACTAGGGGGAATGGAACAAAACTAGAAATGGGTAGATTCAGATTGGATGTTAGGAAGAAATTCTTCACCAGGAGGGTGGTGAGGCGCTGGAACAGGTTACCCAAGGAGGTGGTGTGGAAGCCTCATCCGTGGAGGTTTTTAAGGCCAGGCTGGATGTGGCTCTGAGCAACCTGATCCAGTGTGAGGTGTCCCTGTCCATGGCAGGGGGGTTGGAACTAGATGATCCTTGAGATCCCTATGATTCTATGATTCTATGATTTTGGCTGTTGCTGAGAAGTGCTTGCAGAGCTGAAAAGCCTTCTCTTTTCCACCCATACAGAGGCTGGTAGGCTGGCTGTGAGCAAGTGGTTGGGAGGGGTCAGCCAGCTGACCTCAACTGATTAAAGGGATATCCCATACTATGTGATGCTCAACTGTAAGAACTCAGGAAAAGGAGGAAGAGGTATTTGTGGTTTTTTCCCATTACATGTGCTGACACCATGCTTGCCTGGAAGAGCAGTGAATTCTGCTTTTTGTGCACACACAGCTTTTACTTTCCATACGAAACTGCCGTTATCTCAATTCACAAGTCTTCTCATCTTCCTTCTGTTTTCTGCTCTATTGAAGATCTTTTTCTCAACATTGGACTGCAGCTGTAGCTGTGGGCAGCATGAAGTTCTACTTGAAAAAAAGATCTGATCTATTCTTGCTGACCCAGTCAGGCAGCTATTGCTACAGTAGTGCCATGGCAAATCCTTTGTATCTTTTCCCTGGCTGTCCTTGTATTTCATTAGGAATTCATTGTGAAATATGATTACTCTCAGACAAACAAGCAAGGTTCTAGAAATGCCAAACTCTTATTTATAAGTTTTGCATTAAAATACTAAATGTTACTGACATTACAGTTTTCCAGTATTTATACCATTTGAGTAGGTAGGTAAAATTTAAAATATTCGAACCTTAGAATCATTGTGTCTCAACAGATGTGATGCTGCTTCATGCTGTGTGTTGCTGTAATTAAGAAGCATTCAGAAGTTGTTTTTCTTTCAGTGATTTCAGACATGTTATTACAATTCAAATTTTAGTTAAGATCATAACCTGTACTCCACTAGTACAATTAAGGTAATTGACAAAGGCAAAACTAGTTTGCAAAGTTAATTAGATTTCTCCATCTTGTCACTTTCAATTAAGCTTGTCAGTTCAATGTGTTTCTTCCTATTTAATTGTCATTATTTTTACACAATATACAGGTTGTAGTACTGTAGTATTCTGTCACATAAATAGTGGTTATTGAACTAATCATGAAGCTAAACTATTTGTTTTGCAAGTTTTGATTGTCCTCTTCTGTTTGATCTGCTGAGTCTTGTGATTAATATTTACTTTATGTAGCAGTTTTGATTTGTGCTTTAAAGAACATTAAGGGTTTTTATTGTGGCTTTTTTATCTGGAAACAAGAACCCTACTCTATTGCCAAAACAGACATAGTGCATTAAAACAACTGTAATTAGAGAAGATGAAATATTAAGAAACTACAAATCCTTTAAACTTTTTGAGAATTAGGGCAGAAACTGTTAAAGAACTGAACGTTAAAACTGACACTGTTAGAAAAACATTTATAGATTTGGTAGCACAGCAGTATTAAAAGTTGAGTTGTTGCCCTAGGGATCATGCAATTTGGTCAAACACTGTTCATGGGGAATTATGTTACAACTCAGGTTAAATAATTTGCCCCTTTCAAAATATATATTGGTTTGCCACACTGTCAATAAATTTATTCATTTCATTGTCATCTACGCGGAAGGAGAACAAATACAGCTAAAGTAAGACTAGATGCAAGGTCACAGCTGAAACAAAATGCTTGTTGAACATGTGCATGCAAATGTCTGTCCAGTCCCTGAAATCACAAGATACCAAACTCACTTGGTTCAGTTGCATACCTTTCAAGATGACAAGTAAAAAGTTCTGTTTCTCTTGAATATGACAACATTTATACATTTTAATGAAATTCACCATCTGTCAAGTTTGAGGACTGGAACAGCAACTCATATGGCTGTATTCTCCAATACACACACACCTCCTATATCTTATACCTTTATTTAGCTTCCCTACATGTTGTAGGGAAGCTCTACCTCCTCCATCTACTTTGATGCTTACCCTTCCATATGTGACCTTAACATACATGTCTTCATCAGAGAGGATCATTAAGTAATGTTGTGACTGTGGTTGTCCTGGCAGCACCACAGGCAAAGTGAACTGCCTGTTAGACTGCTGCTGCAAATATTGCCCTGTCATGTCTTCTTTCTTTCACAAGAGACTGTTTATTGTAATCCTTGTCATTGTGCAGGACATGGTGTCATTGTGCTGAGAATCTTGAGTTCTCAGAAATGGTATGTACTTTAAATGACCAAACAGAATTCACAGAGCAGCCAGATTGCTGGTACTTCCCTGACTAAACTATCTCAGCAGTGGAAGTACAATATCTTAGGCATCTTGGTTGAAGTCCAAATATGATCAAAGATCTTTCCATCATGATGCAAGCTTGAGATACCCCCTCTGCCCATGCACAGTGGAAGGTACTAGCTGACATCTGAGCAGTCACAGAATTCCTGTGCATCTGGAGAGGATATCAGCACTACCTGTTGAAGGTTGTAGCATTGGGATGAGATTAGCCCCCTGAAGAACATTTTGACACACTTGAGGAAAGCCTCCCTTGTTTGCAGCTAAAGTTAAACATCTGATACTACTGCCAGTGATACATCTGGTGATCTTGGTGGTTGTAAATCGCTGACCATGACTGTTTCATAAGTAACACAAAAATTCTCTGTGAAGAATCTGTGAAGCACTAGCTAAACTAGAATGAGTGAGAATGTTTTTGCTTGGGCTTTTATGCATCTGGCTTTCTACTGTTGCACTTGTAAGCAATTCCAGTCTATCTACCTAAAATTTTGCAGGTGAGTCTCATGCACATTGATCTAGGAGTCTGGACACAGAGAATTTAATAATCCTCTGGATAAAAGTCCCTTGACTTTGAAGTTATATGCCCATTCCAGTCTCTGAAGCCTAAAAATTTCCAAGTCCAATCTTATCCAATACAAAATTATTTGATACAATGCCGTATCCCGTGCCTTTGAGACCAATTCTATCTGCGTCTGAGAGGTGAAGTAAGAACATGTTGAGACACAAGATTTTGGGTTACACAGGCAATTTCAGCAAAACTTACTTGGAAACTAGATTTGTATTTCAGCTGTTGCTCAGCAAAATCTTGGGGTCTTGTTTGTTTCTTTACTCAGTAGAGGGGAAAAAAGATGAGAGAGACTGCAGAAGACTGTAGAAGGACCAATTGGTTTTACATCCCTATTTCCCTAGAAAAGACAGAAGAAAACAGAAAGCATGATAACTTCCCCCGCTGATGTATGCAGAGATTTTTCAGAGTGACAATGTTAGAATTTATGGTGATCTATTAGGCAATTGCCTTGCTTAATGATATGTTTCAAATATATCTTGACATGTCAGAAATGTTTAGCTTTCATCTTATATTTATTCAGCTTTATGAAGAACTGTGATCTTTTCATCATGAGAATGAGCTGTTTAAATTAAAAGGACAGTGGTTTTGGAAAGCAACATGGAAGGATATAGTCTGGGAGGTTTCTCATTTGAGGGGTTTTTTTTTGTTTGTTTGTTTGTCTGACAAAATGTTTGGCCTTCCATACCAGAAGTCTAACAGAGCCAATTCTCACAGAATTTAAGATACAAATAGGAAGAATTTGGGAACTTTTGAGATCTTTGCAGGCTTTCAAACTCATCTTAGACACCAAAGATAATTCAGAATTCAGCTGATCATGTAGGATGGGACATGTTTTTTAAATTGGAATTGTTTGTGAAATAAGACCTTAATCTGTTTTTTTGTGGGGTACACAAAGATGAGAGGGTGTGCCTCATTGAATTTATGCAAATAAACTTCTTTTCTGCAAATATTATTATTGGTTTTATCTACTCCAAAAGACTATATTTTTTAAAAGCTGAATGAATGATGTCATATATATGTGCTATTCAGATGGTTAGTTGTTTTCTTTTTAGTATTGATTAAATGATCAACAAATTGAAAACCATTATTTCTAAAGCAGTAACCATAAACATGGAGATGCAGAGATTCAGAGTTCTAAGTCTGGATGCTTGAACTATAACACTTGTAACCCACTGGTGGAATAGACTTTTGAGAGCACAATAAAAGCACTATTATGTGAGAGCAAAGGAGTGAACATGCATTTTGGGTGCTTCTGGATCTTGGAAAAGAGGCCGCTCAAAAGAATTTAAACAGGAAATTTCCCTTCTGTAACCTAGAGAAGTATATAAATCCATTTACCTCTCTTAGAAATGCTTATCAGTGTGTGATCCATTCAGTACTTTTCCTCAGAGTTCACCTGGCAGACACTGCTACTTTTTTATGAGTTGAGGGAAGGAACACCAACTTCTATACATTCCTCTAGTGGTTTAGTTTATTAGGGAAATGATGCATTTAACACCCCTACAAACAAATCAGTTGTGTCATGGGATATTAACTTTCTCTTGCCTGAATTAATGAAATCTGTTTGAGGATAATTTTTTTCCCAACCTCAAGTGCCTTAAATAGAAGGTTGTTTTCTGGCAGAAGGAAATGCAGTTCACAGACGCAATAAACTGCAAGGTCTAGTGACTGAACCACAAAATGTTAAAGCTGAAATGATGTTGCATGTTAATTCAGAATTCTCCTCTGTGGAGTAATTCCACAGCAATCAGGCAGCCATGTCAATATTTTGTTTCTCTGTGCAGCAGTTTGAGAAAAGCCTAACTTCAAAAGAGAAGGCCTGAGGGGAGAATCAGGCAGAAGAGGATAAAACCTGTCCATTTTTAGGAAGAACTAATGCAACATATCCAGAAAGCAAAGCCTAAATTTTGTTTTTAGCATTACATTCTATACCAGCCACTGTCCAGGGAACTTGTGTAACAGAGACTTGGCTACTTGCACTGCTCATTGACATTCTTTAGAGATACTCATGCTTGTAGGTCAAGTAAAAGGTCATTCAGCCAAAGCAGAAGAGAAGATGCTTGCCAGCCTCAGGTTAGTATTGCCTCTGGAGGTTTATATGTCAGCCACTTGGATTTCATTGCATACCTTTATTTAATACTAGAGCTACCACGTAGTCATTCAGAAAGGAATGAAAACCGGGCAATCTCTTCTTAACCAGAAACACACTAGGCATGTTATGTTTCTGATACATGCAATTGAGAAGATACCCAAATTTTTAACTGTATGAATCCTGTACATCTTTGTCTCTTTCTCAAGATCTAAACCAGAGATATTTGTTTAAATATCAGTCTGAAACTTGTTAACCAAGCTTCCTTGGAAAAAATACAATTTCCAAGCTGAATATAAAGTATGAGATGTCAGCAAAGTTACATTTTGGGTTTTTCATTTTATTGCTGCCATATTGTACAACACTAGTGGTAAACAGATCACCTGCCAGCAGAAATTTCCAAAAGACAGTTCATGTTTTCTTCCTCAGATGCTCAGTGTGGTGTTTCTGAGTCGGCCTCTACAGAAAGAGGTTCAGAGAGATTATTAGAAGAAGAGCTCGTTTTAACAATAACCAGTTTGGGTTCTATTCTCTGTAAAATAAAGCCTCCATCTCTTAGATTAAAAAAAATACTGCTTTTAAAACAGAAAACATGGCAGCAAAATGTTTTTAAGAACGAGGTTTTAACGGGCTTTTAAAAACTTATAAAAAAATTAAGAAATCTACTTAATACGTTGGACAATAGTATCAATTTCAACTGTTTTCATGAGCATCATTATTTATAGGTACTTTTAACAAACTGGGAAATGAATTTGAAAATCTGTGGTAGTGGTGCTATTATGAGTGAATTCAAGCTGACTTTTTTTCTTTAGTAATTTTAATGGCTCTGTAGATTGAGCCAATGGAGTAAAAAAGGGAACAGCAAAACAGAGGACACTTAATGGCTATATGTATTCTAGGATACCACTGTAAAGTTTAGGTTTTGGTGCTTCCACTACATAATGAAAATATTAGTATCAGTGGAAAGATTTCCCCCAAGTATTTCTGTAATATTTGCTGTCCATGGGAGGAGAGAAGTGGACTTTTACATAAAACAGGAAAAAGACTTCTAGCTGTAATTCCAGAACTGCTTACAGTGATGAAAATTAGTATCTTTCCTCTGTTTCTTTTCCAATGCTTTAAAGACCCTTAGGTAATCTCTATTTGTACCTGTTTGTACATGTCTGTATGTGTCTGTATCTTAGCTTTGTGATCATCATTTTCTTTTCTTCATTCAGAATTCAACACAATTAAAAAAAAAAACAGTTTATCTGATAACTACTGCTACCATATTGAAAAGCAAAACAGGAACCAAAATAAAGAAGTTTATGCTTCTGGGTTACATACAGAAGCCCCTCACCTCTGCTGCTCAGCATTCAAAAAACCCACCTCCAGTTTCATTTGTAAAAGAAAATTTTAAGGATCTTCTGCTACTATTCTCTTGATTATATGTAAGTGGGAAACAGACTCATAGAATCATAGAATCAGTCAGGTTGGAAAAGACTCTTGAAATCATCAGGTCCAACTATTAACCCAACTCTAGCAAGTTAACCACTAAACCATATCACTAAGCACCACATCTAAGCAACCTTGAAACACATCCAGGGATGGTGACTCAACCACCTCTCTGGCCATCCTGTTCCAATCCTTGAGTATTCTTTCAGTGTTTTTTTTTTTTCCTAATGTGTAGCCTAAAGCCACCCTGGTGCAGCTTCAAGATATTCCCTCTTGTTCTATCACTAATAACCTATGAGAAAAGACCAGCACCTACTCCTCTATATTGTCCTTTCAGGCAGTTGTAGGGGGTGATAAGGTCTCTCCTCAGCCTTCTCTTCCTCAAACTAAATGTTCCCAGATCCCTCAGCTGCTCTTCATAAGACTCGTTCTCTAGGCCCCTCACCAGCTTCTTTGCTCTTCTTCGCACCTGCTCCAGTGCCTCAATGTCTTTCTTGTGTTGAGGTGCCCAAAACTGAACATAGTACTCAGGGTGTGGCCTGCCAAGATGTCTTCTCCCCTGCTGAAAAATCTTTAGGCCTCTCATTTCAGATACACAGACCTTTGAGAATCAACTTTATTGTCCCTGTTAATGAATAATATCATTTCAGTATAGATGCACATTTTTCCCCCCTCCCTGTTCAACCCCTCCCTCTCTCCCTGACTGGTGGGAGAATGAAAAAAGGAAAGTGGAAAATTTTAGTTGAGTTACACAAAATTACTACTCTACTGCAAAGATACCAGATTAGACCGAAAGGGGAATGGAAAAAGAAAAACAAAAAGAAAAATAACTGACCTAAATCCATACAGGACAACCACAGTGCACAAAAATGAAACAGGAAAAAGTGCAAGCTCAGCCGCCCCACCCCCAGTGACTACTACAACATCTTGCGAGTGTTACAAATTTCGGCCAGCATTGCTCAGAATAGTGTTGGAGGATCAAACCATTACAGTTACGCACTTTTCTTGATGTAACAATCCGATTTATACTTGTTAAAGTACAAATAACATATATTTATGGTTCAATAAATAAGTGGATATAGATTCTATAGAAGATGGACTTCCCTCAGGTTTTCAAGTACTTGGATTGATTTCTGTTTTCCTTTATTCTTGTAATTATTTTCTAGTCTTTTATTTTCTGTGATGGAGTTATGTAAGGGAAGGGCAACTGATGACATCTTCCTGGACTTGTGTAAAGCATCTGGCCTTCCAGTATCTGAAGGGGGCCTACAAGAAAGCTGGGGAGGGACTTTTTAGGATATCAGGTAGTAATAGGACTAGGGGGAATGGATAAAGCTGGAAGTGGGGAGATTCAGACTGGAAGTGAGGAAGAAGTTCTTCACCATGAGAGTGGTGAGACCCTGGAATAGGTTGTTCAGGGAGGTGGTTGAGGCCCCATCCCTGGAGGTGTTTAAGGCCAGGCTGGATGAGGCTCTGGCCAGCCTGATCTAGTGTGAGGTGCCCCTGCCCATGGCAGGGGGTTGGAACTAGATGATCCTTGTGGTCACTTCCAGCCCTGACTGATTCTATGATTCTATGATTTGACCCTGTCCTGTATGATGGCCTGGTCACCAAGCTGGAAAAAGTATGAATTTGAGGGGTGGATTACTTACCGGATAAGGAATTGACTAGATGGCCACACTCACAGAGTTGTGGTCAGTGGCTGAATATTCAAATGGAGGCCAGTCACAAGTGGTGTCCCTCCAGGGTTGTTACTGAGACAAGTGTCGTTTAATGTTGTCATCGATATGGACAGTAGTATTGAGTGCACCCTCAAGCAAGTTTGAGGAAGACCCTAAGCTGTGTGGTCCATTTGACACTCTGGAGGGAAGGGATGCCATCCAGAGGGACTTGGACAGACTTGAGGGGTGGGCCTAAGCCAACCTTACAGAGTTCAACAACGTCAAGTGCAAGGTCCTACATCTGGGTCAGGGCAATCCCAAGCACAAATATAGGCTGGGCAAGGAGTGGCTCAAGAGCAGTCTTGAGGAGAAGAACTTGGGGGTGTCAGTTGATGAAAAACTCAACATGAGCCAGCAATGTTCTCTTGCAGTCCAGAAGGCCAACCACATCCTGGGCTTCACCAAAAGAAGTGTGACCAATAGGATGAGAGAGGTGATTTTCCCCCCCTCTACTCTGCTCTTGTAAGACGCTACCTGGAGTACTGTATCCAGTTCTGATGCCCCTAGCATAAGAAGGACACCGAACTGCTGGAGCAGGTCCAGAGGAAGGCCATGAAGATGATCAGAGGGATGGAGCACCCCTCCTATGGGGACAGGCTACAAGAGTTGGGAATGTTCAGCCTGGAGAAGAGAAAGCTTCAGAGGGACCTTATAGCAGCCTTTCAGTACCTGGAGGGGCCTACAAGAAAGCCAGAAAGGGACTTTTTACAAGGGCTTTCTGTGACAGGATGATAGGGAATGGATTGAATCTTGAGGATAGATTTAGACTGGATATTAGAAAGAAATTCTTTACAGTAACGGTGGTGAGACAGTGGAACAGGTTCCCCAGGGAGACTGTGGATGCTCCCTCCATGGAAGCATTCAAGACCAGGTTGAGCAATCTGGCCTGGTGGAAGGTGTCCCTGGCCATGTCAGGGTGTATTAGAGCTAGGCGATCTTTAAGGTCCAAACTATTCTATCAATCTATTAATAGTAGTGCTTGTTTTCTGTAGCTCCTCTGTTTAGTCATAGTCTTGCTATCGTATTTGTTGAATATTTATTTTGAACTGTTTCTCATCATAACTTTCATCATCATTAATACCACTGTATTAATACCACTGATTAATAAGAGCCTACTGTAATATTTTGACCTCTTATTAGTATTCTTACCATGCTAAATAAAAAAGTCTTTCTTCAATAATTGATAAGATAAAGAAATGTAATATTCTGGAACTATCTCCTTTTTCCTCATTTGGCTCCTTTTTAAAGATGCTGTGCAGCCATCTTCCTAAGCACAAAGCACATTCTTTGCCTAAGGCCAAAACAATTATCTGCCATCATAAAGAAGTTAAACCAGTGTGGACAAAGTGGGAAGGCTTGAAGTGCTAGTTACAAATTCTAGCAGCAAATCTGTGGAAAAGTGAAAAGAAACAGCAAGGGTACCTTTGGAAAGCAAAGCCATGTCCTCTTTGGTGTAGAAAACCAACACTGCACTGCAGAGTTAGGACAAGCTGAAAGGATAAGCATGCTGCAGGGACTCTGCATGTTTGTTGTGTTGTATGACTAAAGTAATTTGGCTAAAGATAGACATTTTCATACCTCTCCATGTAGTTAGACATATAAAAGGGTGTCATTGCCAATGGAAAAGTCTTTATGAATTATTATTTCAACAGTGGATTTTGAACTGAACTGTCATTTTCTGTTTTAAGCTTCTGTGTTATTTCTGTTTCTTTTTAGTTACCACATACGAAATAATGCCTATCATTAGTATTAGACATAGGCTTGTATCTTAATGAGCAGTACTTCATGAAGCAGAAAAGTCACTGAAAATACAGAATGTTATCAATATGACTGCATAATCTAAGTCCTTAAGAGACATTTGTGTTCTTGCACAACTTATCTGCTTTGCTTCAAGCCAAGTATAAGCATACCATAAACTTTCTTCTGTAATCTTTTTTTATTGTTTTTTTTTGGGGAAGGTTGTCTCTCAGATATCCATTAATTTTGGAATCGCATAGCTGATCTCCTGGATAAGCTACTTCTATATGGATGCTGATTGTCTAAATAATCAAGAGACCAGAATATAAAAGATACTATGAAGCAATTTTTTTTTGATAGATACTTCTTGTGTAAGCATACATATTAACTGTTGAGTATATTGTCAGCTAGACACAGATTAGAAACAAAAATGCTTAAGAAACATTTTGATACAGAATACGTTGATTTAAAAAACCCTCTTCCCTCTGTGGCCCTTCCTGTCTGCTCTTCCTCAGCTCTTTCTAGTCCAGAAGTAGCTAAGATTTTAATAAAGCTTTTCTTTTCTTAAAATGTGGTTCTGAAGTATAAATCATACTTCAACGGTTTCCTAGAGTAGCTGTATCTGTTATTGAGATTTTTAAAGGTGTAGACAGAGTGTTTTTCATTCTTTTATTGCATGATAAGGCCTTGTTGTCCTACTTGATCTGTAAACACAGAGGTGAAAGAAGGTCCAAGAATAGAAAAGCTAAATACAAAGAGAAAAAACAACCAGCAGCCAAACAAACCAGAATCAAACTGTATTGCTTTTAACTGGCTGTCCTCAGGAGGAGGGATGGGGGTGGGGTGGAGGTGGAACAAAGATGATGACTATCCCCACTGCAGTGGTTCAGTGGAAGCACCAGGGCCAGTACCATTTGGCAAGCTGGGAGTGCTAATGAGTTGTTTGATACCATACTGAGGTCATGCTCACTGCAAAATGAAACTATTGGCTGGAGCAAAGTTATCATGGGGCTTGAAGTTCAGACTGTAGCATGAGAATCTTCTTTCTTCTGTTTGCCAATTCTGGTTTCCAGTTTTGGGGTGTTGGTCTTTTCCACTGGGCTGGCTGTGGACTTGGGGAGTAGGGGGATCATTTTATCTCTGTCTTCTGCTATTGCTTTTGCTTTTACTATGCTTTTCTGTGAAACAGGCTAAAGTAATTGTACATCATATCACTTCACTAAACTCCTTGTCTCAATCCAGGTGTTGTGGTTTTTTTTTCGTTACTTTCCCTCCTGACTGTGTGGGGATGGTTTGCTCGTGAGAGCAGTTTACCTTAAACCACTGCACAGACAGAGAAAGAGAATGCATTAAAATGGTGCCATGACACTACCGTGGGCTAGAGTTTCAGTCTTATAACAGCCTTTGTTGTTTCACAAAGGGGCTGTTTCATGAACACTTAACACCTTAGGTTTGCCACCTTGTAGAATTGTCTTCTTTAAATGGGCTTTGGAGGCTTCTGGCCCGGGTTGAGAAGCAGAAATTGATATCTTAACATTGAGATAGAGAATGGGATATGCCAAGAGGGCTGTGGATATGATGAAAGCTTATGTTTATGCTATAAAGAGAATTATGCAAACGGCTTTTGAAAGGTGCTGATGGGGTGCAGCTGAGTTGCATAATTATACTGGGGTTCAGATTGAAAGGGATGAAAAAAAGTTAAGTTGTGCAACAGTGTTCTGTTTCCCTGAGGTGATTCAGATGGCTCAAACAGTAGCAGGCATTGCTAATGGGGTACTGCAGAGTGTTCATCTGTGCAGATAAACCTTTTCTTTGGTGCTGGACACATTTAGAATGGATTTGAGCAGTGCAAAACTGCACTTACTTACACCAAACAAGGAATGCTGCCGTGCTGTCTGAATGGTGAATGCTGTCAGAATGAGGGTTTTGACGAGAAGAGCTATATTTTAGAGATGTTCTGCAACAGACATCTGTAAGCCAACAAGGTGTAGGATTTAGCAGAAAGTGTAATTAGTATAGTGATTTAAGTCAAGTTTAGAAGGGTGAGGTTCAGATGGTTATTACTACAGACAGTAGTAATGAAAGATATTTTTAAAAGAAGAGAGGATGAGAGGGGTGAGAGAGTGCAGAATGAAGAGCTTCAGTTGAGCCACAATATATTTGAGGTGCATGTATGACATCCATAAGAAAAGCTCAGAGGAAGAGACTGAAAAGATTTAATTTGGGAAAGGTAGAAGAGAGCTTGAATGAGGAGGTAGATTGGTGATATAGAAGCTTAGAGATGTTATATGAATATATGGGTTTTTTTCAGTTTATGAATGGGATTATATGTTATGAGACAAGACCTATGTCAACTACAACAGTATTAAGGAATCTTGCAGAGAACTAGGGTAAAGAGACTGTGCTGAAGGTCACTGAAAGAAAAATTGTAGCACAGAAAGAAATGAAGCCATTAGAAAACAAGGACACAATAATTAAAAAACACAACAAAAAACAACTTGAAGTTAGATTAGCTGGGCTTCAAAAACTTGAAACAAAGGTGCATGTCTGGAATTAAAATGGGAAAGGGGAGGAGCTGGTTAAGTCAGTGCAATTCAGAATGCTTCGAAATTATTCTCTGAAAAGTCTGAAAGGACAAAAAGAAGTTTCAGAAAAGAGAACCAAAGGAGAGAGAGACAGAATACTTATTTTAGGGGTTTGGTTTTGTTTGGTTGTTTTTTAATGAAGACTGCAGATACAAAATATCCTTTTTTTCCAGAGAGAGAAATTAGAACTCTTTCATGGCCATATACATTCTTCAAAATAAGAACAAGATAAATGTGTAAGGAATGAAGGTCCTGTCAAGCAAGGCATTAAATTTTCTGTGGAACGAGGAGCTTCCTGCCTTTTTTTTTTTTTAATAATGCAAAAGTTTTTTTTAACATGTTGTAGAATGTAGTCACAAAACTGTTTTGGTTTTGTGGGATTTTTGTTTGTTTGTTTATTTGTGTGGGTTTTGTTGTTATTTGTTTGGGTTCGGTTTTGTTTTAACAAAAAGAATTATTCTGAATTTAAAATTTATATTTCTTTAATACATTTCTATAATTATTTTTATTAGCATCTTATTTTATATACAACTCTTCTAACTGCTGTAAAGAATTCTGCTCATATAAGGAAAAGATGTCTCTAAATAACTTGACTATGACTAAGAAATTTCTGTTTTCCTTTTGTGGTGTTTTAGCCAACCTCTTACATTCAATTTCACAAATCTTTGCCAATTCATGCATAAGTATGTACTATTGAGTAAAATTTGATCAAACTTAAAAAAAAAAAAAAAACAAAGAAGAAGATATTTTTCAGCTGTTGTTTATCTATTCACTTTTATCTGGACTTTGTCAGATAAAAAAAACTCAAATGATAATTGTCTGTAGAATATGTTTTACAAAGTGTTCCATGAAGGTCCAGCTGTGAATTTACCATCCATTATTCTGAAAGCTCTTAAAATCTGCTAACTGCTAGTCTTTACATTAGGTCAACATACAGAGATGTGGCATGCTGGGTGTCTAGAAAATATCACATTCAAAAGAGAAAGACTTCAGAAAAGAAGCAACGTTTCAGGTTTAAGACTTCCTCATAAATGTGAACGTTTCAGTATTGTCATCCAGAATTCTTCAGATATTAAAAAGTGAGATTTTTAGAAGACAAAACTGAAATAATGAATAACTGTGAAATGTCTGTAGTTCTTACCTGTCAGCAAAAGGTACTTTGAACTGTGACAGTGATTGAATTTTTAATATTCATTTAACTGAGTGGCTTGGGTTAATGTGTCCAAAATGCTTGTCAGAAAAGGCGACAAGTATCAAACCTGACTATGAGAAGTATTCCCCTATACTCCAAAACAAATGGCATTATGTAATCCCACTTCTTCTGAAAATCTTGCTTTTAGAATTGAGAATGCCTTTTAACATAAGATAACTGCCTCTGGGGTTTTTACCTGAGGTTTTGACAGCAGACAATGTTACATCAAAACTGCTGGACAGATTTGCTGGTGCCAAAATAATTGTTTGGCTTAGTATATTAACAGTATATGTTTGAAAGTTTTCAGTTGTTTCTATTAAATGGTTGAAACCTGTCTCTGGGACACTGTCCCTACTAAGAACCTTGCCCTCTCCCAAACACAGTGTTTTGCTTTCCAAATCTTTCTGCGGATCATCATTATCGTATTTTCAGGTCACCAGGATTCCTGTTTTTATAGTTGAGGGTTTTTCAATTTGTTCTTCTGTTTGCAAATTTTCGATCTGTGAACATGAAAATTACTACTTAATCTAATGCTGTCTTGGGGCAAGTCTAATTTTCTGATGATGTCCAATTCTTTCCTACTGGAGCTGGAAATGTCATTTTTTTCCTTCCAACAGTGAAAACCCCATTTTTTAAAATAAGTGCAATGTGATTAAAATATCTCATGACATTAATCTAAATGCTTTTTCCAGTTTCATTGCCTTAATACAGGTGGAAAAATATCACACACCCCACTGATGAATGCCAGTGGTTCCAAACCTGAGCGTGGCAGTACTGTTCTGTTAGGGAGTAGAGGCCTGAACCACTGTTGCAACTGCAGTGATTTGGGGTTTCATTGCACTGAAGAGGGAGCTTGAGTATTTGCCCAATGCCTTTGCCCATAGTTACATTTTCCTCTGTCAATAGGCAAAGAGGATCTACTCCAAAAAACATTTCTCCAACTCAGAGTAGAACAAAGAGAAAAGCTATGATTCATGCCTCTAGGGCTTCATTACAACGTATTTTACTCTGGAAGTGTTAGAAATAAATATTCCTTTTTCAGTTAATGAGAGTTCATACTGGCTACAGAAATGTTTAGATAATAAAAGTATTTACTCTGCAAGTCCTTATTTAGTTCTGAATATGAATTTTGAAGAATTTTGTTATAAACATAATGCTTCTGAGACACATCTGGTCAGGACCTAATATGCTGGCAACCATAGAACAAGCAGAAAAAAAAAAATATGCTACTTTGTATTTTATACTTGCTATCAGGAGTTAGTTTTCAGAAGAAAACAGGATATTAATACCCATACTAGGTTTTACAGCTTCCTTCTAGCTTCTGAAGTGTTTGTATATAGATGAGAGAAAGAGAGCAATATGTTTTCAGCAGTCAGCTTCCTATCACTCAAAAATGTATTTTTTCCTGAGGGTATCCTCAATCACTGTATTTTTTATAGAAAATTTGCCTTGGATGCCTGAACAAGAGTGTCAGGCTTACTCAGAAAAATCTGATTCCTGTTGATTTTGTTGTTGGAGAGAAAAGCAAACTTTTCTGTGGATGCTCTAACAAGTCTCCCTAATGTGTTTGAATTCAGAATTCTTACAGGTATTAGCAAAAAACTGTGCTATCATGAACTATTGTAGTATAGAGACTTTGGCTTAAGTCTTTGGTGAAGAAGGATTCTATTTCTTGAAATGTGATTCATTTTCCCGGTATCTACCATAGATGACAGTGCCAGTGCAAATTAAGAGTCTGAATTTTCTCAACTAGGATTCTGAGAATATCAGCGGTTAACTGTCTGTTTGTTTTGTCATTTTGATTTGTTTTTTTCTTTTCCCACAAAAAAATATTTAGACAGTTAATTTGTAAAAACGTTTAAAAAAAAAGTTACTTCTATGGTTGCTTGGGTCATGATGACAATGGTATAACAAGGAATATGTTTTAGAATGAAGTATCAAGTGACTTAACCTCCTAGATCTGTAGTCAGCTCACTACGGAAAAAATTGGATAATTCATAGAACACTATAATACCAAAATATTTGTTAAATCCTGCAGTTATCCTGTGCAAATATTTGTCAAAGATTTTGTAATAATATTAAAATCTGCTTTGAAACCAGGGTCTCCTTCAGGAAAAAAAAAACAATTATATACTATACTTAAGATCACTTGCCAGAAGCCATTTGGTATCACCTTTTGATTAACTATAAACCTGTAAGATATTTTACACACAGTGAAATTCTATGCAGGCTGTTCCAACTGCTGTCTTGTTGATGCTGTTAGTGTATAAGAAGTACAGGCAGGGAAGTCTTTCTTTTTCGTCTGACCTGGTACAAGAAGAAGAATCAATAAAAGCAAATTTTTTGGTGACCAGGAAGGTGAAAGACATCAGTTGCTTAAAGAGACATTAAGTCCTTCTTTGGTAGTTCTTATAAAAGCTTGGCTTAATGAAAAGTGTAAAGGGCTGCACAGCTAGGTGGTGCAGGAATACTGGTGTAGGCACAAGTAGATATTGAAGAAAATGTGGAAGAGCAAACTGGAACCTCTTAGGCAGGAGGTACTGGGAAGAATTGAGTAAGGAGCAAAATTATGTGACATCTTAAATAAAGAAAAAGTCAACTTAACTATGAGATTTAGATTAGAACTGATTTCATACACCTGGAAAGAGGCATTGCCCTTAAGAGAAAAAGAAGTTTCTACATATTAAGGTCTTTTGCAAGAAGTGTGTAGGTCCTACCATTGGAAAAAAAAATTCTTTCTGGTTTCCTCTTGTTGCTGAGTGGCAAAGCAAACAGTAGAATTTGTATTCAGAGCTCATCTGTCTATATGGATCAGACCGGTGGCTTTTCACTTAGCACAATGCACCAGCGTTGAAAAATGACAAATGTGGTCTTGGGCTCTCCTATCTGCCGTCTCTGAGACAACCTGAGAGTTTTGGGGTTGTTCAGCCTGGAGAAAAGGTGGCTTCAGGGAGACCTTATAGTGGCCTTCTAGTATTTGAAAGGGGCCCTACAGCATAGCTGTAGAGAGACTTTTTAAGAAATCATGTCGTTTCCTCTTTCAGAATTTTTGGAGTGCAGCTATAAGAGATTACTTACTATCTAAAGAAGAGACATCCTCTTATCATAGCTGGTTTCCATGGTAAATTTTAGCTAAAAAAATCTATTTTCAAGTTGCTAATTTACATGATGACATTTTATTATTAGACAAGTTTCACTGGTGCCTAGCTATTAAGGTCTTGATATTTTATCAGTTTAAGGTATCCGTAGTTTGTTTCACTCTTTTTGTGAGAGAAGATATTTAGTTTGAATATAGATAAGGTCTTTAACCACTTGTACTGAGACAGGATGTAGTCGAGTTAATTTTATTCATAGTGCTGGATAATAGATTTGTGGCTGAAACAGTATTGATAACACACCAGTGTGCTGGCTACTGCTGAGCAGTGCTTGCACAGCATCAAGGTGGCCTCCATTTTTCTCTCTGTCCTATGGATGAACAGCTGAACTGAAACTAAATTGACGAAACAGGTATTCCATACCATATAATGTTACATTCAGCAAGAAAACTAGGAAGGTGGGGGAGGAGCAGTTTTTTCTGAAGTATCCATTGCTCAGAGAATATCTTAGCATCGGTCTGCTGCTGTGAGATGGTCAATGATTGCCACTTACACCACTTGGGTTGATTTTTTTTGTTTGTTTTTGTTTTTTGCTTGGTTTTGATTTGCTTTGAGAGTTTGGGGGTTTGTTTGTTGTAATTTTTTGTCTTCCTGTTTTTTAAACTTTATCTCACATTTTCTTCTTGCTTTTGCCCTTCCTTTTGCCTCATCCCTTTGAGAGAATGAACTACTGGGAAGAGTAAGTAAGCTTATGGGAGCTCAGGTGCTGCTTGTAGTCAACTCACCACACTCATTTTTCAGACAGTAGGCATAAAAGCTGTTCAAGGTATCAGTACCTGGAAAATCTCTTCTTTTTTTTTTTTTTTTTGTTTTCCATTGAGAACAGTTGATCCTGCAATCATATTTAAGAACTAAGTGTATCTTTGGTTATTTGGTGGTGTCCTCCATCTTACTTGTTAGAGTGGCTAATACATTTGCTTTGCACTATGGCCATTTGTTTAAATAAATGTATGATTATACTGATTAATATCCTGCCTTTCATAAGGCCCATAACATTTCCTGTCTACATTCTCAATTTCCTTTTTTCACGAATGCAGAACAACTATTTTTTCATGTTTACACACTGAAAATCAGTTTGGAACAAACTACTGAAGTCACAAAACAAACTTTTTTAAAAAAAATCTTTCATTCCATTACTGCAAGATATTGAAATAAGGCCAAAATGTCATGTAAGAATCCAGACAGCTGCTTAAATCTGGGTGAAAGAACTCCCCCCAACTTTCCCCACTAATTTCATGGCGGAATCATCATTGGACACTCACAAACTCTGCAGCGGTGTAAATGCCAAGTGAAACTTAGTGCATATTTCAGCAGAGCAGAGCTAGACTGATTGATGTAAACTGGGTACATAGGTACTCATGTCCCATTTTGCTGTCTGTGACATTCTTCTCTGCGCACATCTGGCAAGACTTAATGTGAGAGCTACAAAATCTAATGTTCTTTCCGAGCCAACTTTCTAGCCATACTGCACAACAGACAGCTCTGAAATTTAGTATCAGAAACCACTGCAATCTAGCAAGAGAGGAAAACAACAAATCAATTTGAAATGCCTTTAGCAAAGAGTCTAAACTAAAGTGTTTACAACTTTATACATAAATTTGAATTTTCAGATCATCTGCTTGATATGATAGTTTATGACAGTTTCAGCAAAGAAAACATCCCTTGATCAATTTGTTGTTTTCTGTGGAGGATAAGCCTTTAATATTTTGATGTCTTTTCATGGACTGCCTCTGCTAAGGATTCAGCCCTGAATATTTTATATCTCATGCCCTCCTTTGTCCAAACATATAAATAAAGAGAGAGGTTTAGATGGTATCTGAAGTGTTTGGTGAATCCTTACAACTCTCAAGTTGTCTGTGGCTCCTTTTTTCTCAGCCAATCTTTTGGTCTTTGGTTTGCTTTTGTGGCACAGTGGGACAACTGCATCCCATGCCTTGTAGATGACAACAGTAAATAGCTTCCTGCTGAAGGGTATTGCTGCTGACTATTTATCCTATGTCAGATGTTGAGTCTGATACCTCTGGCACACGATGCTTTCAACATCTTCTCCTTTCTGGGCTCAGCTCCAGTGATGTTTAGCAACTTCTGCCAGTGATTTCTCAGTACAGCCCAGAAATTGTTTTGCGAAGGGGTCAGATTTTGCATGACAGCTCTTGCTCTTTCTCCTTTGGCTCAGTGCATGGGCTCAGTCAGTGTTAGCAATCTTTAAGAAGTTGTTTCTATAGCTCCTCCGATCATCACACAAGAAAGGGGCATGCATTTACTTCCCCACTGGAATTCTTCCATGATATTATCTTTGAAATCTCCTTCTCTCCGTCTCCATCTGGCTGTGGGCTACAACTTTTCTGACTAACATTGTACTTTGCTGATATTCCTGCTATGATTTTAAGGTTGATGGTTCTTATGCTACAGTGATATTTATTTCTTTCATCACATTGCTTCCTATAATATAACTCTTTTATAAAACACTTTTACGTTTTTCTGCTGAAAGTAGAACTCTGTGCTCTTTTCAGAAAACTATATATAATGAAATGATGGAATGTGGTAATTATTGTGATGATAGCTACTCAATTAATTATTTTTTTCTTTTATGAAAAGCTCTTGGTATTCTCCCCAGACTAAAAGATAATTTCATAAATATTGCTGACTATAGTTATTCCAAAGGTAATACATTTTCCCCTTTTTATTGAAAAAGAAATATATCCTTGTTTGCTCCCTTAAGAGTGGTGAATATGTACTCTATATCATACCATTTAAATGAAGTAAGAATTACCTGACTTTCTAGACCTACAGAGTCCCATGCTGGGTTTCTTTTTCTCAGTAGATAACCTCTTAGTGCCTTTGTGAGTGGCCCTTAATTTATGCCACTTACTTGTACCTGTCAATTGTTTCATAGATATTTGTCAATAGGATTGTGTGTGAATACAAACAATTGTACTATTTTCTTTAGATTAAAACAAGCTTTGATACTCTTTTTTGTTAACTATTATTTTGTTGTAGCCATCAAATTATTTATGATCTAGTTAACATTCAGCATGTCTTCTTATATTATCTTATATTAGTATTATCTTATAAGAGTAGTTGGCTAAGTGCAGATATTAAATGTAACTCTTCATAATATTAAAAGTAATTGTCATGGCATATAGGAATCATTTAGAGCTGTTTGTACATGAAGTAGTGGTTTTCATAAAAGTATATCATTAATAAATAATTGCATTAATTGCAAGTACACATGATAAAATATTAATCACGGGCAGTTATTACAGTATGTTGTGTTCATACAAGTGTCAGAAGTACATTACCAATGCTGATTAATCTGGGAAATAAATTAGTAGAAATACACAAATCTGAATGTCACTGTATGCAAGTTTTTGTGAGTATTTGGTTTAATCTTGCTGGCTAAGTGCTGCAGGCGAGGTGAGAAACATTTCCACCTGTAAAATTCTAGTGATATTTAGTTAATACTTTGGAGTTTTAGTCACTGGAGGCTCAGTGGATTTCATGTATGATCATCTGCTCTTCTTTACAAGGAAGAGGTTTCAGATGTCTCCATCTTGTATGCATTGCAAAGCAGTCATTGAAGAGGATGCTCTTTAACCAAATGCAAACTATTCAAGGTGGTGTTTTGATGGGTTTAGTTTCATAGATTTTTTTTCATTTATTTTATTTTCCCCCTTGTAGATGATTAAGATATAAATATCTATGAATATTTTTCAAAGTGCAACAATGTTTTTATAAGACCGTACAGATAGAGAGATCTCTAATTCTATGTCTTCCCCTCATTGCTACAGATAATATTGATAAATAGAGAACATTCTTCAACTTGCCACTACTACAGGAGGTACAGCCTCCTTCAGCTCATAGAATCATAAGATCATAGAATCAAAGAATGGTCTGGGTTGGAAGGGACCTCTGAAGGTCATCTAGTCCAACCCCCTCTGCAGTAAGCAGGGGCATCCTCAACTAGATCAGGCTGCCCAGAGCCCTGTCGAGCCTCACCTGGAGTATCTCCAGGGATGTGGCCACAACCACCTCCCTGGGCAACCTGTACAAGGTTCCACCATCCTCATAGTAAAGAACCTGTTCCTAACATCCAGTCCAAGTCTGCTCTTTTATAGTTTGAAGCCATTGCCCCTTGTCCTATCACCACAAGCCTTTGTAAACAGTCTCTCTCCATCCTTGTAGGCTCCTTTCAGGAACTGGAAGGCTGCTATTAGCTTCTAGCCGATCTGATTTTTCTCTGGCAGTAGTAAAGGAATAGCCCTTTGTCTCCTGTTCTAACCCTTTTATTCCCTGTGCATATCTGATGGACATATACAGACAGACTGACAACAGATTTGTTATCTACAGGACAACAGAGGAATTAAATAATACAGGTGGGAGTCTAAAGAGAAGTGAGTATACAACAGCAAATTGACAAACCCCTTACAAAGCAGTTGAAGGAAGAGGAGAACTGTTAAATCCTGGGCTTTGTTGCCTTACTTTTTTTTGGTAGAATGAATGTTTAAACTAAAAATCCATATAAAGTGCCACGTACTTCTAGAATGAGTAAAGTGGGTTTGTTTGGTTTTTATTGTTGTTGGGTTGGGGTTTGTTTTTGTTTGTTGTTGTTGGTTTTTTTCTTTGTTTTGGGTTTTGGTTTGGTTTGTTTTTTGTGTGTGTGTGTTTTCTTTGGTTTGGTTTTGGTGTAGTTTTGGTTTTGATTGTTTTCTATTACTGTATGTGCTACTTAGAAAAAGTCTTAAGGTTTATTCATGCATGTATTGATTTTTAACCTCCAGGCTAGCTATGAAATAAATAAAGCATGGCAAACAAAATCACAGAATCACAGAATGTTAGGGGCTGGAAGGGACTTCGGAAGATCATCTAGTCCAACACCCCTGCCAGAGCAGGATCACCTACACCAGGTCACACAGGAATGCATCCAGGCGGGTGGAAGGCATGGAGGCATGCCTAATTTAATAGTCCTTTATCCTGAGACTAGTGGCTTCTATCTAGTCCAAGAGTGCATCTGTGTAGACCTTTGCAAGGAGGTGTTACTTGCTCCCTGTGCCTCCTTACCAGACCCATAATATGCCATAATTGTCTGTTCATATGGTTTCCAGTCAGTATGTGAATATTCCTTAATGATTCCAAGTGATGAAAATATCTTTAATACATCAAAACAAATGTGTAAGTTTATCTCAGAAAAATCCCATTAATTTTAGTTTATCTGGAACAATGCCCTTTCCTCCTCCCTTTGCTTGTAAACTTTTCTGAAGGAATTTTTCTCTAAAATGAGTAAAGATGACAATAGAAAATGAAATTTGCATGGGATGAAAACTGTTCCCACTCTTCCCAAATCAGTAATTTCTAGCAACTGAAAAATTTTACTTAGAACACAGTCGTATAACTTTTTTCTTTTTTTTTTAAAAGAAATAATTTTCCTTATGTGGAGATATAAAAATAAGTTGTATGTTTAGAAAAAATTATAAAATTTAAATGGAGCTCACTGAAACAAAACACTTGTACTTTTCTTGAAATAATGTTTCTAAATGAGCAGAAAAAGAGACTATTTTTCCAGTTGTTTTTTCTTGCTGATGAATGCATCTTGGACATGTTGATGTAGTTGTGCTTCCAGTAGAAAACTGTACAAATCTACTATTTTGAAAAGAATAGCTTTTTAAATCACTCCTATAGGAATCTTTTTTTCTTTTTTTAATACAAGACAGAACAACCACAAAGGTAGAATATATCACTATTTCCTGAGTTTTCCCCAATTTCTACTCAACATTTGGAGGAGGAAAAAAGAAAGCTAAAAAAAAAAAATAAATGAATGAAGAGATGTCTAACAATTTCAGTAAGACAATGGCAGATTAGTGTCCAAGCTGAACTACTGTCTGTTACTTTTGATAATTTTGTAGTAGCAGCCTAAGTAACCAAATGCATGGTAGCTATGGTTGTTTTTAGACAGCAGCACACTGGTCAGGTGAAAACTGATTTTGAAAATAAGGAAAAAGAACATCCCTTAATGCTTGCATTCATTAGTTTTACAAAATTGCTCAGAAGTTTCAGGAATATCATGATCCTTGCTCTGTAAGTTACTTTCTATGATATGTCCAAACCACAACAGTAACACAGTGAAAGGTCATTTTTGAACAGATGATTGATATTTTTATGCTTTGATATTGTGCTCACTTCCTCTGATAAGAGTTCAAGACATGGTCAGGAAGCTAAGTGAGAACTGTATAAAGATTTATTTCATATTATATTGATTCCTGTTTTCTCTCCTCACCTTTGTTCTCCTAAGAAGAATAAAGACTAGACTTTAAGTCTTTCCTGAGTCAGTCTTACATATTTCAGTCATAGGTAGGGGGATAGTTTTTCAGGATGAAGGGACTTCCAGACATTGTTCACTTTAACCTGAGTCAATGATTCCATGGAGGATGTTTTCTCTCATTTCTTTTATCACTGTTAAATCTGAATACTATTGAGTCTGTTTTTCATTCTAACCCTTTTACCATTAGCCTCAGTCTAATTTAGCCCACTTATTTTATGTGTCCTTTTGTTTTTCCCTCTACCTTTATTCTTCTCATGTTTTGATTCCTAGCATTTCTTTGTTGTTATCCACATTTTTCATTATCCTAGGCATGCATTCAGCTCCTATGTTGTAAAGCCATATAACACATGAGCTAGGGGCTTATGTAACTCTGTTGCTGACTTGGTTCTCTTGCCCAGAAGCTTACAGTTCTCAGGACAAGGAATGTTTGTTCCAGTGTATGTATAATGCTTGATGCAGTGAGGTCTGTAACCATAGTAACACTTACCATCCACTGATCTGTTCATGGATGTGACCATCCAAATTCCAATGTACAGTCCAGTCATAAGTGTCTGCTCTAAAGGTAATTGAAAAGTTACAGCCCAGTTTTAACTGGACTGCACACATGCATACGTGCGTTTCGTACAATTAGATTTTCAGGAGTGCTAACACTAAGCAACAGATTTTTTTGTAAGTTGTTTCTTTCTTCTATAAATTGTTACTGAATGGTAGTCTTCAGAGTCTAAAAAATAACATCTTTAATGCAAAACCAAAATTTTGTGCACAGAAGTCACATATCCATAGGCACAAGTTTTAAGAGATTCCACAGTAAAAGGATAGAGGGAGAGACATGTTCCTCATGTTCCTCTAAAGGACAAGTCCCAAAGGAAGCCTAACCTTAAATGTCCTGGACTTCCTCTGCTTTTCCTCTAATTAAGACAGACACCTCTCTGAGGTGACCAAGTTTGAGTAGCATAATTGTGCAACATTCCCCTTTCCCCATCTTTCCATAGTGCTGGCCTAAAAGGGCGTAAATCCAGCACTTCACAACAGCCAGAGTTGCACTACATGGAGATGTGTAAGAAGCAGGAGAAGTATGAAGCAGAACCATGAAGGTACATCAGAATGTACTTAGAATTGGTCTGCCACCTGCTTTGTCACACACAGGGCAGAGCTTCCTCCCTGTGGTAGCACTGAGAGACGATCTTTACTCTCAACAGTGCAGTTCTTCAGTCTGTGAAGAAAACTCTAACCAGATTCATCTTCCATTTATTTCTAGGATCAGGAGACTTTTCTGTCAAGTTCCAATATATTAGAGGTGCTTAATCAATACCAGTGTTAAACTGCAACCCATAACTCTCCTTCTCTGGAGACTTTCAAAACCCAGCTGGATGCATTCCTGTGCAGACTACCCTAAGTGATCCTGCTTTGGCAGGGAGGTTGGACCCAATGATCTCCTGATGTCCTTTCCAGCCTCTGATATACTGTGATACTCCGATAACCATTTGCAGGGTTGTTTATTTTTGATTTTCTGACTTACTCATATAATGCCACTCATGTCTTAAGAGATTAAAAATGGAAAAAATACGTGTATAGATGGTTTTGATTAATAGGATCTTTAGTAGAAATGTAATAACTTCAAATGTAAAATATTGATCTTGTGTACTTGCTCTTTTTTTTCCTTTTTTTTTAGTTGCAATTATGTAGAAAGACAAAGGTAGTGTTAGCACCTGTAATGTAACCTGTGACATGATTCAATATACAGTTTGCAGCCCAGAAGGTCAATAACTAGAATGTTATTTGTTAGAGAGAGAACATTCATTCACGCCATGGTGAAAGGATGTGTTTTTAGACAGAACTAGAGCAAAACAGGAAGAATTCATGACATATTTGATACCCTGTAAGTTGCACTGGAAATCAAGTACATTGATGAATTTTAGAAAATATATTGACAGCAACACTGAAAAAAATAATAGTCTGTATAATACACAATGGAAGCATTTCATGATGAGCGTAATAACAGCCTATAAAATTGCTAATGAAAGGCACTGTTGAATGATGTTGTGTTCTGGACTTACCTACCTAGTTTTGGTCTGCAGTGAGAATGCTGATCTCTGTATGTATCTGAGACAGTGTGGAGTAATTTCTGTGATTAAAGTATGATATGTTTTACCATTAAAGCAGTGGAAGCAGGTAAACTTCTTTGGGGTTTACTTTGTTATTTACTACATCATGGATTATAACTTTTTTCAGGCCTCTGCTCTAGAGCTTTACTGGCTAAGTTTTCTTTCCAGAAAGCTCTTTCATTACCAAAATGCAAACTGGCTTGTTAGCATAGCTGCATATTTTTCTTCTGCATTAAAAAACAAACAAACAAATAAATCAGTTAGAATTACTAAAATAAAATTAAATAATCAGCTGGTATAACAGAATACACCGAGTTTATGAATTGCAGTCAGGTAAATGGAGTGAACAGATCTCTAAATTCAAGTATCTGTTGAAAACTGTCTTCTATAATCATGCCCCTGTTAGTAATTCTGAATCTCTCTTAAACCCAAATAAATAGAATGACTATTAATCTATTTTAACTAATTGTCACAGGAAGAAGCTGTTTATTTTTACTATGTGAACTCTGAATACAGATATTTCTATATTCAAAGAATACTTCTATTCAAAGAGTACAGAAACTGTGTGCAAACTAACTCAGTAAGGCTCATTATACTGATGTGGCTGGGGTGGAAACTCCTGAAAGCCTGGAGGCATGGGAAAACCTCAGGAACCTCAGTCTCTAGAAGCAAGGGAGCAGAACTGGAGAGATGTGGACATTCTACTGATCAGTCAGGACTAGGTTAGAGGTCTTTTATACCATCTGAAGACACACAAATCCCTGGGCACAGATGGGATGCATTCACTAGTGCTGAGAGAGCTGGCTGATACTGTTGCTGAACCTCTCTCCATCATCTTTGGAAAGTCATGGAGAACGGGAGAAGTGCCTGGTGACTGGAAGAAAGCAAACATCACTCCAGTCTTCAAAAAAGGCAAGAAGGAAGACCCAGGCAACTACACAGCCATCAGCCTCACCTCTATCTCTGGAAAGATGATGGAGCAGCTCATCCTGGAGGTCATCTCTAACCACATGGAAGACAAGAAGGTTATCAGGAGTAGCCAACATGGATTTAACAAGGGGAGATCCTGACTGACTAATCTGATATCCTTCTATGAAGTTATGACCAAGTGGGTAGATGAGGGAAGAGCAGTGGATGTCATATATCTTGACTTCAGTAAAGCTTTTGATACTGTCTCCCATAACATCCTCATAGAAAAGCTCAGGAGATGTGGCATAGATGGTTGGTCAGTGAGGTGGATTGAAAACTGTCTTGACAACAGAGTTAAGAGGGTCCTCATCAGTGGCACAGAGCCAGCTTGGAGGCCTGTGGCCAGTGGTGTCTCCCAGGGATCGATACTGGTTCCAGTTTTATTCAATATCTTTATCAATGACCTTGATGAGGGGATTGAGAATATCCTCAGCAAGTTTGCTGATGATACAAAACTGGGGGGGTTGGCTGACACCTGTCAGGCTGTGCAGCCATCCAACGTGACCTGGACAGGCTGGAGAGCTGGGTGCAGGCAAACCTCATGAAGTTTAATAAGGACCAGTGCAGGGTCTTGCATCTTGGGAGGAATAACAACAGGCACCAGTACAGGCTAGGGGCTGCCCTGCTGGAAAGCAGCTCCACAGAGAAAGACCTGGGAGTGCTGGTGGGCAGCAAGTTTTTCATGTAACAACAATGTGCCCTTGTGGCCACGAGAGCCAATGGTATCCTGGGATGTATCAAGAAAGGTGTGTCCAGCAGGACTAGGGAGGTTCTTCTACCTCTCTGCTCTGCCCTGGTGAGACCACATGTGGAATACTGTGTCCAGTTTTGGGCTCCCCAGTTCAAGAGAGACAGAGAACTGCTGGAGAGAATCCAATAGAGAGCCACGAGGATGATTAGGGGACTTGAACATCTCCCCTATGAAGAGAGACTGAGAGCCCTGGGTCTATTTAGTCTTGAGAAGAGAAGACTGAGGAGATCTCATCAATGTCTATAAATATCTGAGGGGTGAGTGTCAAGTGGAGGGGGGCAGGCTCTTTTTGATGGTTCTCAGTGATAAGACAAGGAACAGTGGGTTCAGACTTGAATATAGAAGATTTCACCTCAACATGAGGAGAAACTTCTTCACAGTGAGGGTGACAGAGCATTGGAACAGGCTGCCCAGGGGTGTTGTGGAATCTTCTTCTCTGGAGACTTTCAAAACCCACCTGGATGCATTCCTGTGTGGACTACCCTAAGTGATTCTACTTTGGGAGGGGGGTTGGAACTGATGATCTCTTGAGGTCCCTTCCAGCCTCTGATATACTGTGACACTGTGACTGTTTACAAGGCATGTAACAATAGGATAAGGGGCAATAGTTTTAAATTACAGAAGGGTAGATTTAGGTTGGACATTAGGAGGAAGTTCTTTATAACGAGAATAGTGAAGTAGTAGAACAGGTTGTCCAGAGAGCTGTTAGAGATCCCGTCTGTGGAGACATTCAGAGTCAAACTTGATGAAGCCTTGAGCAACCTGATCTAGATAAAGGATGTCCCTGCTCACTGCAGAGAAGGTGGGCAAGATGACCTTTGAGGGTCCTTTCCAATGCATTCTGTATTTCTATGATTCCATTTGCTTTTTTGTTTCAATTTATTTTCACACTGACAGACTGAGTAAACCCATGGATTTCTCTAGTCTCATATACTGTCCTTGGCAGTGTCAACTAGGTTAAGATTTGTGCCAGATGACAAAATGCACTTAGGAGCTTACATTTATGGGATGAAGAAAATATTATTAATAATAGTTTGTGCTGTACCTGGGGCAGAGGGATTCCTTTTCTATCCTGAAGCATGAGTTTTAATTACTCTCACATCGTTGTCTTTGCTTTCAAAGCTGCTAGTGTTGTTTATCATCAGAAGATTAACCAGTCCTTTTAAAAAGCAGCTTTGATTTTAAAGTCTCGATGAACTTTCACTGCAGTTAACCCCATAAATTAATTAAACACTGCCTTGAAAATGTAACTCCTTTTTAGAGCTGAAGGTTTAGTATCATTTCATAGAAGCAGATTTTTCACACTCAGGGAGTAAAGTTCAAAAAGAAATTGGATAGTTTTCACTATGCTTTTTATTATTTTATTATACTTTATCCCAGTATGTAAATTAATTGGCTGATTGCATATATTTGAAGTAGACTTCCTTCTCCCACATGTCCGTACACCCCATCCCCTTACCTTTTTTTTCACAATTGCAGTCCAAAATTTAATATGTAATAAGCCTATAAATACTATAGATCTGTCTTATTAAGCTCTGTTACTAATAGTACATTTATGATCTGTCTAAAGTCTGTTCTTCTAAAGCTAAAGTTTTGAAGCAAACTTCAGTCAAATTTAGCAAATTTGCTATCTTAAATATCTCATGTTTGCAGGTGCTGAAAGTTTCGAGTCGTATGATACTTTTGTGTGGGTGTTTGTGTTTGGTTTTTTTATTTGTTTTTCTGATGTTAGTATTATTTCTTTTTATGAGAGACGCTGTAGATTACATCTGATAGGAATAAGGTCTTCCTGACATTAACTGGAATGCATGTTTTAAAATGTTTTCAAACTAAAGGTGTGACGAGATGGCAGTATGACTTTTTATGAGAGTGATGTATAAAACAGTTATAGCTACATACAGTGAAGATGCATAGGTTGTAAGTAGATCCACAAAGAGAACTGTCTACTACACAACTGAATATAAAACACAGCAATGCAAAGAAATTAGTTTCAGCTGCGTCAGCTCCTTCATCTGACTCTCCACATAGTTGTAAATGGACTGATCTTGACATACAAATGGACAGTGGAGGGGGCCGTGCTGGTGCAGAAATATTTGAGAGATGGTAGGAGGTCAGGAACATTTACTCTAGATTTATAGCCACTTAATAAAAAATGTGATTAGGGTATAAATAAGTCTGTACATCTTTCTAAAATTTTAGAGTTCTAGTTTAAAAAGGATTAGTGTTAAAAAAATGTATTATGTCAAGAGTATTATCTAGTGGTATTTAATTCTCATTGTTACTATTGTAGTTTTGTATCCTTCATGCCTCCTCCAGTGTTCTGAACTTCATATTTTCAAACTACCTGGGATTGTTGTTAATATAGTTTTTCATGGGGTTTTGATGACTGTGCACTCATTAAGATTGAAGGGGACCTACACCTGTCTTACATATAATTATATATGTATAAAAGACCATGTATTCTCCATGGCAGATGGTTTACTCCTTTCAAAACTCTTAGACTACGAATAATTTTCTATACTTGAGTAAGGTATGCAGCTTTTAGAAACACAATTCACTGATAAAGCTGCATGCTACTTTTCACTATATTGTCACTGAATTCTAGGGTGAAAGTGTGAAATGGCATGTGGCAGTTTGAGGAATAAAGTCATGGCAATAACAGCCACTGATCACCTGCATGGAAGTTCCATTTTTGTTGAACTGATTCTCAACATACTATTGTGAACAACAAATCAGCCATGTATAATACCTGGCAAGAGCCAGACTCTTTTGGCTGCTTGCTCTGCTTCTTAAGATACATTATATTATTTTTTACTTTCTCGAATTAGTTCTATGATGTAGCTGTTTGCAGTGACAGAATTGGTAGTATGTTGAATCCGGGATTTTACTGTATGAGTTGTCACTTTTCTGGGTAGCAAGTCTTTGAAAAAATGTTTTTATTTGTTGTGAATATTCTCTCTGATAAAATGTCATGGCTAATTAATTTTATCAATGATTTATGTTGTACAATAATCCATCTTATTATTCATATAGTATATATAAACATATAACTACTGAAAATTGCTGTATTAGAGGATGCTGAAAAATGCAATTTCATATATCTCAGGTTGATATCAGATTATGCAGATCATTCTAGATATATTTCCTTTTTTTTCCATATATTTTTCCTAAATCACTATTTATATTTTTTTCCCTGTAATCTAATGGTATAATTATTGTTTGGTGTGCTGAACACTGCTGCCCTAGAAACAAGGGCTCTGTTTCTGCCTTTTATGGTTATAACCTGGCAGAATGCCTTTCCACTGGGCTGCTACACATCAGCTTCAGTTGCCCTATTGGCCCAATACATCTCAGGCAAGTTATATGTATACAGGTTGACTTGTAGTCGCCTTGCCTTGCTTTCAAGCTTTGCTTTCAAGCCTTGCTTTCAAGCCTGCTTGGACACATCTTGTATGAAGCTGCCTCGAGTTGCCTTGCCCTGACTCGAGCACCTGGTCCAGAGCCTGGGATAAAGCCACGAGCCCATACACAGCAAGCTGGAGAAGCCACAAGCCTAAAAGCCAGATCAGTCTAGCCTGCTTCCCCTTGCCATTAGAATCATGCTGGGCCTCAGTTTACCCAGGAACTAAGCAAGTGCCTGTTGTGAGAAGCATCGTAAACAGCCCACTGTCTGCTGAAGGCAGATCAGCCCTGGGATGGCGAGGCACTCTTCTTGCCGGCAGCCTGCCATGCCAGCACCGTACTAGAGTGCCCCAAAGCTTCATAGCTAACATAGCAGCATCAGCAGCATTCCCCACGTGGGTAGAGTGATCTGTGAGTAATTAATTCATTGCCTTTTGGGTTTAAGGGGTTTTACTGAGTCTCCCCCTGCTGTGATGGAGTGCTACCTGCTCCCAGGGACCTTCTCTTTCCATGTTATTTCTTCCCAGTTTGCATAGAATTGCTGTATTTTGCCCAAAGACTGTACATTCCTATTGTAAATATATATTCCAACTGTACAATGATCCTATTTAATGAGTTTTGGCAATTAATAAAGGGTTACTAGTATTTCCATTTATACCTGTTTGCCATATTGTTTATTAGTTAAGTGCAATTCCTTAATAGATATAATGAATTATGGAAGGCTATGCAATATTGCCTCTGTGCAAATGATACTTCCATTCCGAGTTCCTACATATTGAAATGCTGAATATAAAAATAATGAATAAAAAATACTTTTAGCCCTTTTGGGTTTTTATACATTATTTCAGAGCCCAGATATTTATTCTTGGGTTACTTTCCAGTTGATAGCTTCACACAGATCTGATACCAGCATTGAACTTCAGTGGCAATTTTTTTTGTCTTCATTCTTTTTCTTGTTGTTTCTTTATAGAGAATCTAATTTGAAATGACAGTTTTAAAAAAATGTTTAGCATGCAGTATTTGGTGGCTGGTGTTGCTTAGTAGACAAACTGCTGTCTGTTGAAGCTGTTCAGGTTTTCTTCTTGAATGTATTATGAATTGTAACTTACCAAAACAACATTAACCGAAGGAAATACTCTTTCTCCATGCATACTTCCGTTGTAAGTGAAAGTAGGACAGAGAAGAAAGATGGAATAAAATGAAATGGTGGTCTTGAAGTTTCAGAAACTGTACCATGATCCACCATCTTTTCAATAGTATTCCTTTCATCCTAGAGCTACTTTCATTTTTAATGGAAATAAGTACTGAATATATGAAAATATGAGACAACACAGCCTTGTTCTCCTTCCTTGAAAAAACCCACAAACAAGCAAACAAACCAACGCCCTCCCCAAGTGTAAAGTGTTCATTTTTGATGTCTGTAGAATAAGATATGGCACTATAGTATTTGCTTTGCATATTTATTTTTGTATGGAAAATTTGGTCATGCCTTGTACAAATTTCACCTTCATAATTATGTTAATAAAATGCACAATCATTCTAACTAAATCTTCATTCAGCCACTATTTTTGCTTTCCCAGTGGTACTGGCTTTAGTCATCTGATAGGTTCATTGTGCTTGTCCCATGCTGTAACAAAGGTAATGGAATTTAAGCATCACATAGCATGGGAATTATAAAAATAATGAGAAAATTTGCAGAAGATCTTACAAAATGTGAAAAAAAAACTATCAGAATGTAACATTAAAGCATTTTTTCATTTAAATAGTATCTTGGTGTTGTGCTTATTTTATTTTTCAAATAATGAAGGAATAAGAAAGTTATCTTTTGCTATGGTAAAGGCATAACCAAACATCTCCAAAATTCAAACAGGCAAAATAATGCTGTAGAAGTGATTTTTTTTTTTTTTACATTCTTGCAGCTCATCAATCCAAATTATTGTTTTCCTTTATTTAAATAATTTAACATACAGGTTCTTTGCCATCATTTAGTTGTAAATCTAATAATATGATTTGAGTTGCTCAATAATCTTCTGTCTCAAGCTTTCTTCATTTCTGATTCATTGTGTCTATTATTAAACCCAGCTGTTGATGTTTTGGAATGAACTGATTTCTGAATTAGCTCTGCATTGTGTACTATAATAACGCCACTTCTGAATTATCATGGGCTGCTCCCAATTTACTTTTAGATAATTAAGGGCTGTCTTTATTTCTATCCAAGTTGCCTCTTTTATTTCCCAGAACACAAGGATGTGATTTCATTCACGCTGCTCTAGGGGTCTGAAGTTGATAATCATTTTTCTACATCTGCCCTCATCAGTGTCATCTTCCAATATATGATGCTCCAGTGTTATTCCTTGGCTTTACTCATTAGCATTCACAGTGTTGGTGCTGCGTTGTGCCAGTCTGCCACAAGCCATCCCCTGTTATTTTCCTGAGAAGTCTGTACCTTCATGCAGTGGAGTAGCCTTGCTTTCTAGAGTACATTCCTCTTCTTTTTTATAGACTTTTATTCATGTATATAAATATCTGTATTCATTGTGTATGAATGAATGAATATAAACAGCATTGGGATAGTCATAGTGTATCTCGTGTAGTACATATACTAATTACTAAATTAAATTTAAGGACTTTAAGACCTCAATATAATATATTCTGGATAACTAATTCATGGAGTTCTGTTTCCAAGTAAACTGATTTTTATACTTTTTTCTTAATTTAAAAAAAGGTAACAACAAAACATACACACAAAACCCAAATCCCCAAATCTCCAAAACAAAAACAAACCCAACAAAAACCAACAACCACCTGACAAAAAAAAAAAAAAAACAAAAAAAAAAAAAAAACAAAAAACCCCAAAACAAAACACAAAACCCCAAACAAACCCAAAAAACCCAACACTGATGTACTTCAAATGAAAAAAACTGACCCACGACATGCTTCAATACAGGCTCATACATGATATATAATTCCCTTCTTTCACCAGCTCATGTCATTGCTAAAATCAATAAGAAAACTTCCTTTAAAAAAAAAAAAGGAAAAAATTAAGAATTTGTAGTAAGTCCTCAAGACAATTTAAAGAATTATCTTGTTTATCCTCACTGAAGATCATAAGAAAAAGACATTACAGGCTTTTTAAAAATTACTGTTAACCTCCATTTATGTGAGTTATATTTATTTCCCCTTGTCATGAAGGAGAAATTTTTATTTGAGCCTACTGCTTTTTTCTTGTGCCAAGGTGAAACTCCTGTGACCTCTTCCAGGTTTAATAATTGAGACCTTTATGGATTGGTTTCTTCCCTTTGTTATTGTTTGAGGTTTGCTTGTGGTACTTTTAAATGTACTAGTGAAACTGAGTAATGGATGTGGCAAAGAATGATCTTCACCTTACTAATAAGCAGAATTAATCAAATGGGGTGAGACTTTATTGTACGAGACATCTATTTGCTTAAAAATGTAGTAGCAAGTTCTTCCAGGTTAATGTAGCTCACAAAGCAATTACTTTTACCTGCTTGATTTCATGTAACTGTGTATGAGTAAGTGACAAAGTGTTAAGTTTCTTTTTACTTGATTACTATCTATGCAAGACTTTATTATTCCTCAAGAGGCAGCACTGTTAAGAGGCTGTGTAAAATTTTCAGACAAGTGCTGATATACTCTAACAAAAAAAAATGTGTCTTATTTATGATGTGTCAAATTACTGTTGTGAGAATAGACCTTTTAGGTTGCATTCAGCCTTTAATTTGACTGAATTTAAATAGCATGAAATGCCTTTTAATTGGAACTTGGCTTGCATATTATGCCTCTCATTTCAATGAAAAACATTCACATGCAAATACAATTTGTTTGGACTGAGTACAAATGCCACTATCATGACTGATGAAGGCTTTTGATCACACATCTACAAACTGAAACCTTAAAAAGGAAGAGGCTATTTGGACTGGCATCTGCAGTGCCATGAATTATTTAGTTACCATTATTCATAAATCTCTGAGGAGAAGGCTTATGAGGTTTTTAAGGAGTAGTCATGTTGCCAGATTCTATTTATGTTGGTACTGACTGCATGTGCAAACTTCTTCTAAACTGCAAGAGTTATACTGAATGTGAAAGTATGAACTTCTAAGGAATGGCACTGAAAGATTTCTCTGGTTTCCTAGGATAAGTGGGGATTTCTTTGTTGTCACTGTCTGCTTCAGCATGCTTCAAGAGGTAGGCTAGGAAGGGCATGTCAGTATAATTTGGTGAGCAACTCGGTTAGCTGCTAGGGACCTCATTGAATCTCACAGAACACATTTTCACAGCTGGAGTTTGTTCTGCTTCTCATTCACTGAACTACAAATCTCTTTTGGCTCTGCTCTGACACCAAACAATAATAGCAATGCCACCCTGCTTTTTTGTGTTCTTTTGCTCAGAATCCTTTATTGCACAATGTTTTTGCCACAAATGGGTGACATTTCAAAATGTTTCCTCTATTTCCAGCAATGATTGAAGCTAAACACCATATATAAACACTATTCTGCTGCAAAGGGAGCTTGTCTGCTTGCTTATCTTATTGTAATTGTGTAATAATGTTGTGTAGAAAATGCATATTGGTGCCCATGACAAGGAAGGAGTTAGAAATATCCAATAGTAATTTGCTTTGTTTATCTGCTTTGCAGGCTAGTTTAGTGGTTTTTAAGGTGAATACTGTGGCAACCTTGAGGCAGCATTAGAAGGAAGGAGCAGAGGCAAAGACCATCATAATGATAGCAAGGAAACAATTATAAATAAGATGTAAAAACTTTCATGTCATGTTGTTAAGTATTCACTTACAGTTCCTGTGGAGTCTTGATCTATCTCCTTGTGTACTACATCTCTTATCACTTTAGAAAAAATTCTTGATATTAAAATGCTGAAAATGCAGATGACTAGAGTTTTAAATTTTGACATTTATATAATAGTATGTCTCATACACATTTGGTTATCTGAGCTTTCTGCTCTGGATCTTTGAATTTAATATTTCTGCCTTCTTTTCAATTTAATATGTTTTTTGGTTGTTTTGGTTTGTTGTTTTTGGTTTTTTTTTTCATATTCTCCAGGTTTTCATCTTTTTTTACATCCCTGATTTTTAGCTTTTCTTGTTGACTTTGAAAAACTTCTGCCATTTCTTTTTTACTTATTATATTAACTTGCTACATTTAAAGAACTTGTGCTGTCTACAAGTGGCAATGCTTCAGTCTTTTCATTTTCATTCCAATGAAGCAGTAGAACTTGCAGAACATTGTTTTTCTCATTTCAATTATTTCTAGCAGTCACTCAGAAGCTCTGATTTGCTGTTGTCTCTACAGCAGACCATGTGCCATCACTAGTAGATCTTACCAGGTGCATATGCTGATTGTGTGTACACACCCTGGTAGAGGTGTTCTCTAGTATGTCCTTATTTTGACAAATAGATAGAACCGAGAAGTTCATGCAATGCATCTGGTGTATTTTGGAAGTATGTCTAACATAAAAGGCCCCAGTACAGAGCAAAGCTGTGACAAATTCATCAACTCCTGTCAGCAGTTTGTGGATGTTCTTGATAGACTGGCAAGCTGTGAGTCACCTCTTTTGAAACTAACTCAAATGGAATTCAAGCTAAATTCCCATAACATGCAACCCAGATTATGGGTTACAATAGTTTAAAGGTATTTCCCTTACAATCTCCACCCTTGTTCCCTTTGAGTCAGGTTATAGGGTTTAACATTGCAATGCATTTCTCCCCTTGTCTCTTTTCTGTCTTGGACTTACCACAGAATTATATATAATTATATATAATCTTTTTGGTTAGAAAAGACCTTAAGGTCATTAAGTCTAACCATTATCTAACTCTACCAAGTCTGGTGCTAAACCATATCTGCCAGCACCACATATCTGTGTCTTTTAAACACCTCCAGGAAAGGGAATTCTGCCACATCCCTGGGGAGCCTGTTCCAGTGTAAGAGAATCGCTTCAGTGATGAAATTTCTTCTAATATCCAACCTAACCCTCTCCTGGTTCTACTTAAGGCCATTTTCTTTCATCCTGGTACTTGGGCTTGCGCCCATCCTATCCACCCTATCCCAGCCAAACCTGAGTTGTTTCAGTGTGGTTAGTACTACTTTGGCCTAAGTTTTATTTTGTTCTTTAGGTGTCTTAATAAATCGCTGTGGTTGATTTGTTATTACATTTTCACCACTTTTATCATAAAGAGATGTTATATTTTTATACTTTGATTGCCTTATAGATATAGCTGACAGCAGCCTCACAATCACAGTCCCTGGTTTTCATGGGGGACACAAAACTGGGTGGAGTGCCTGACACACCAGAAGGTTGTGCTGCTATTCAGTGAGACTTGGACAGGCTGGAGAGTTGGGCAGGGAGAAATTTAATGAAATTCAACAAGGGCAAGTGTAGAGTCTTGCACTTGGGAAGGAACAACCCCATGTACCAGTATAGTCTGGGAAGTGACCTGTTGGAGAGCAGTGAAAGGGAAAAGGACCTGGGGGTCCCAGTGGATGGAATGTTGACTGTGAGCCAGCAATGTGCTCTTGTGGCCAAGAAGGCCAATGCCATTCTGGGGTGTATTAGAAGGGGTGTGGTTAGTAGGTCGAGAGAGATTCTCCTCCCCTTCTACTCTGCCCTGGTGAGGCTGCATCTGGAATATCGTGTCCAGTTCTGGGCTCCTCAGTTCAAGAAGGACAGGGAACTGCTTAAGAGACTCCAGCACAGAGCCGCAGAAAGGATTAGAGGAGTGGAACATCTCCCTTGCAAGGAGAGACTGAGGGAGCTGGGGCTCTTTAGTTTGAAAAAGAGGAGACTAAGGAGTGACCTCATTAATGTTTATAAATATGTAAAGGGTGAATGCCAAGAGGATGGAGTCAGACTCTTCTCAGTGCCCAATGACAGGACAAGGGGCAATGGGTGGAAGCTGAGGGATAGGAAGTTCCATGGGAACATGAGGAAAAACTTTTTCACTGTGAGGGTGATGGAACACTGGAACAGGCTGCCCAGGGGGGTTGTGGAGTCTGCCTCTCTGGCGATATTCAAGACGCTCCTGAATGCATTCCTGTCTGATCTGATATAGGTGATCCTGCTCTGGCAGAAGGGTTGGACTGGATGATCTTTCAGGGTCCCTTCCAACCCCTAACATTCTGTGATTCTGTGATAAGTTTAAAGAATTGTAATTTGCTTTGGTAAATAAGTAATTGCTGAGAAAAAAACATGCATTACCCTTCAGAAATGGATGTATGTTTTTACCATGTATATGAGTATGATCTGGTTGTAGTTAAAATTTATTTTGCCAAATAATTGCCACACATAAATACTATTTTAGGAGTATTACATATAGTCACTCAATTGTGAAGGTATTTTAATCTCTCTAAATGTCTCTCCATAAGTCTCGCTCTCTCTAAGGTCTCAAGAGAAATGGCTATAATGTATCAGGTTAAGACAAGGAGTAAAGCTTTCCATTGTGTTTCTTGACATGACAACTAGAGTGATTGCAAGTGGAGATGAACAAAATTCTGTGTAGAACTTCCAGTGGCTGAAAAGTCTAAAATCCCCTTTCTCCAACTGAAGAAGAACTTAGATTTAGAACATATTTACCTTCATTTAAAATTCTGCAAATCCTATCAATTGAGTTCTGCCCTTTAATTTATTATAGCATTTTTTTCCCATCAGTCTTGTCAGTTACTCAGATTCATCTTCTAACATTGGGGAATGTTTAAATTGATAATATTTAGAGAATTAAAAAATCTTCTTCTTCTCTTCAGGGTTGTAATTGTCTATTATTTAATATATGTGCTTGTTTCCATGTGATTTCATTGCTGTCCCAGTGTCCCTCAGTACATATATCAACCTTATTAAGAAAACATTTCATACAGATGATTTACTATGTATATGATGTAACATTTCTTATACAGAGATTTCATGGCTGTACTATTTAAAAACAAACAAACAACCCCCCCCAAAAAAAACCCTCCAAAACAAAAAAAACCCAACCCAACAAAAATGTAGGGGCAGTAACCATACAGTAAAAGCCATCTACGTTCTCAAAACCTTCTTAGAGTTTACAGTAGGTTAATTAGCTGTATGCAAAGTAACAAGAGCTGTAGTTGTTTGTCTGCCTATCTTGCTCCTGATTATATATTTTTTATTTTATTTTATTTTATTTTATTTATTTTATTTTATGCTGGTTATGTAAGGATTTATTTTCAAATGCAAAAACTCTTAAAGCTTTGTGGGTTATCAGTGCTTTGGACTGTGAATTATATATACTATATATATTATATATATATATATATATGTAAGTGTAGTAGACTCAGAAAATGTCTATTTTTAGTAGTGTAGGATAGCCTATACATTAAAAAAACATGAACAAAAACCTAGCATGAGACATGAGTGCCATAGGTTGCTCTTGGGTTCAGAAAACTGGACAAGGTATAGTTTGAGATGCTTTGCATTCTTTAGTCTGTAGATAGAAGAAACATAAGCTTGCTGCTTACAGCTGCTCATGCCCAATCACATTTACTTGATGACAGCCAGTTTGTGCCTGAGTAGTTTCCTAAGTGTATCCAAGTAGAATCTTTTACTTCCTACTGTTTCTAGAGAGCTGACATAAAGATGGAAGCTGGGTGATTAGGTGTGCATTCACATTTTGCATGATGAACAATTTTGATAGTTTGTCTGAAATGCCGAATGAATATCAAAGCTTTTCAAATACTTGGTTTAAGTTCTTAAATATCTGTAAAATAGATGTGAGAACTGAACACTTGTATCTCTGCCTAACATAACCACAACTGCAGCCTTGGGAAGTTCTTAGTTTTGTTACTTCGGATTTATTTTTATACATATTTCTTACAACATTCCATAAACTTGATAAAATGAAATGCAAGAATTATAGTCACTCTTCTTCACGAACTATTTTAATTTATTTGAAAGTGAAATTTGTGTGATGATTTATGGAAGCCCAGCTTATGATATAATTCCTTATTTGCAGTTTGTATTGCTTACAGAAGTTACATGTCCAGCTGTATTATAAGAGGCATACAGTTGTTATTTTGGCACAGGCAAATCGTGTTATCTGGATGCCTTTAAGAGGAGCCTTTAGGGCATGATTATACTCATCTCCTATTTTGACTGTGCAACTATGTACTGTATTATCTGTTTCTAGCTGCTAATGTGAATCAGCTACAGCTGGAATCCTCAACTCTAGTGATGTTTAGATTATAAGATGCTTCTGCTGATCTCCATCATGCCAGTTACAATGAAAATTGAGAACAAAATTACTATATTTATAGTCTACTTTTCAGAAAGAAAATGGAGTTGCATGTTCTTCAACATTTTGTGATTAGTATCGTGTAATAAAAGTCATTGCATGTGATAATATAGTCACAGTTTTAAAATATTTAATGTGTTTAGGAGCGTATTAGGAAGTTCAAAAGATTTTTACAGTCATTTTAGCTTTTCCATTCCAGTATAGGAATTGCTTCTTATTTTCTGGTTTCAGTAATTACTATTTTACAAATCTACGTTCTATTCGATTGGAAAGGAACGATTCCGAGCAGCAGAAAATATTCTGTCGTTACTTGGCATTGAATACTAGAGTGAAAAACAAAACACTGGAACCTGTGCTCCTTCATAACATTGTTGTTTTTTTTATGAAGGAAAATATATTTTAATAGAATTTATAGAGTAGCTGTGTGAGCTTTGAAAAACTTCTAACAAATACTGCTTTTTCTCAAAGTGCACAGTGAAAATACAGCAGCAGGGTTTTTTTTTGTCATTACTGTTGTCCAGCATATATGGTCAGTTTACAAATATTCTAGATGCAGTAGAAATGTAGTAGTGTTCTGTCATTTGAGTCTGTGCATCGGTTCATGTAGGTTATATCTGGCTCGCCTGCAGATTTTATAGTGTGTGTGGAGAAAGGACATTAGGTAAAATGGATTAGTTCTCTTGTGTTTAACAGGCTGCTTATTTATGGTTTTAGTTTGGTTTGGGGGTTTTTTGTTTTGTTTTGGGGGTTTGTATGGTTTTGTTTTGTTTTGTTTTCTGGTTGGATGATTGGTTGGTTTGGTTTTGGGTTTGTTTGTTTTGTTAATTATGGGCTGAATGTAGACACACTGAACACAACTGATGTCCTGTGTGACTTTGTTTGTCCTGGATTTGAACATGTGCTGCTGTCAAGAATTGTTATATTCTTCAACAGAGCACCAGATATACAAAAGCAACGTGTTACGGTATGTAGCTTTGAGATAGGCTTGTGCTTTGTAGATTAACAATCAAGTTAGCATTTATTCATGGAGTTGGAAGGGTATGTTAGTATTCAACATGAGCTTAATAAATGGGGGAAGTGGCTTTAAAGCTACCTTATCTTCTAAGAACACAGGTGAACTCCTATATATATTCAGAAAAGATAAAATAAATATGTGAAAACAAAATGGTCAATAGGTATGTGTGCAACAATATGGAGAGGAGGAATAAGGGATCATTATGGTCTTGAATACCATGGAATTCCATTCTCTTAGGGTCAGGTGCTATTTTGGAGAAGAGGGGGAAAAAAGACAATAAAGAGGAAGTTGGAAAACATATTAATAAAATGTAACAATGTGATTGCTTAGGCATAGAAGAGCAATAAAAAGTCTTCAGATTTGCAAATGATTATGTTTGAAGAAGTACATGGGCTTTTGTTATTTATATTTACAGAAGGCATGAGAAGCTTTAAGTAATTGGGCTTCATATCCTACATATTCTGGTTAGGTTATATCTCAGGAAAATAATTTGCTTTTGAGAGGACAATTGTCCATTAAAACAGATTACCTGGAGAGCGTTTGGAGTTTCTGTCATCAAAAGTTTTAACACTGTTAGGAAATCCGTTTTAAGATGTCCAAACATAATTCAGCTGTTCAAACCCAGAGGTTGCAACAGTTGACCTCTTCCTAAATCTTTCAAATTTGCATTTTCCCCCCCTTTTCAACTTTATTTTCAGGAATATATTTTATGTTCTAAGAGGAAAAATGTTGCAAATCACTATTAGAAGCATAATCCCTAGTATATTTCATATATACAATATGTATTATATTGTATAAAAATTTAATGTCATAGTTGTGATGAAAAAAATATAATTTTTTAATTGTCATTCCAAAATGGCATGTTTTTTTTTTTTTGCATAATGATTTGTTGTTTGTTTGTGGTTTTTTTTTTCTTAAACCCTGAGGGGAAAAAAATATTAACTTCTCAGAACCAAAAATGTTCTTATTTTTCAGAAGATGGTCCATGAGTTTAGTAAATGAAATATATTGTTTCTGATGGAAAGTACCTGACGTCATCTTAGGAAGTTCAGTTGTGGGTAGAATGATACAAATATAGAAGAGAGGATCACACATTTGAATCCCATATAATTACATATGAATGACTGCAGGAATCTTTAATGCTTACACGTGTCTAGGAATATATGCATTCTGATTATATCAGCAAATGCCACTAACTCATATTTTAGAAGTCTCTTTGAGAACTTACAAAAAAGAATTTTCACTGTACAATGGAATGGCATATCACTAAAGGCAATCAAATAGGAGATCCTGGCCTGCATCAAGAACAGTGTGGCCAGCAGGAATAGGGATCGTGCTCCTATACTCCTCACCAGTGAGTACTGTATCCAGTTTTGGGCCCCTCACTACAAGAAGGACACTGAGTCATTGTGCCCCTGTACTCAGCACTGGTTAGGCCACACCTCGAGTACTGTGTCCAGTTCTGGGCCTCTCAATTTAAGAAGGACATTGAGACACTTGAACATGTCCAGAGAAGAGCAATGAGGCTGGTGAGAGGCCTCGAACACAAACCCTATGAAGAGAGGCTGAAGGAGCTGGGATTGTTTAGCCTGGAGAAGAGGAGGCTCAGGGGTGACCTCATTGCTGTCTACAACTACCTGAAGGGAGGTTGTAGCCAGGAGAGGGTTGGTCTCTTCTTGCAGGCAACCAGCAGCAGAACAAGAGGACACAGTCTCAAGCTGTGCCAGGGGAGGTTTAGGCTCGAGGTGAGAAGAAAGTTCTTCACGGAGAGAGTTGTTAGTTGTTGGAATGTGCTGCCCAGGGAGGTGGTGGAGTCACCATCCCTGGAGGTGTTCAAAAGGGGAGCGGATGTGGCACTTGGTAACATGGTTTAGCGGTCATGAGGTCTTAGGTGACAGGTTGGACTTTGATGATCCTTGAGGTCTTTTCCAACCGTGTTGATTCTGTGATTCTGTAAAACCAGAATTAAACAAATTAGCCACAAGGATATATGTAATTTTTTAAAAAGTATCCTAATCTAAGCCAACTCCCAAGGTTCTATGTTTCTCTGTTAGATATTGGCCATGCCTCAAGACTAGAGGTAGCAATGTCTTCCTGAATGCAGGAGGTTAAAATTCTCAATAAGAATTTCAGGCAGTGGTTTCTTTCTCCACCAGTGGCTTTTGGAAAATGCTAGTGTTTAAAAGAAGGCTTTGAAACATGCTGCATTAGAGCACATTCTTTGTTTTGAATGGATCTCTTATTTGCATTACTCTCTGGAGAAAATGATCCTGCTAAGCCTTCTGTCACACAGAGGAGCTTTCCTAGTCAGAAAATCGGAATTGGCATTTATGTGACCTAAATGACCAGCAATAATCCATCAGTTTTTCTGAAGGGGAAAAATGCAGTTGTTGTCATCACTGGTTTTTTTTTATATTTTAACTGGAAAGATGCTTTTTATGTTGGGGATGTTGGGAAGGGTTGGTGTGTTGTGTGTTTTTTTTTTTTTTTTTAACATATACATCTTCTCTGATCCTTTTGAAGTTCCATGATCATGGGACTGTAGTGAAAATACAGACTAATAAATATGTCCATCCTATAAAATGTTGATTTCTTATTGAAGATAAGAGGACCTCAAGATTTGCTGGAACTGTAGGTTATTGTATTCAGGAGAAAATCAATGCAAGTGTGGCTTTCATCTTGTTTCTTTTCTGTATTTAGATATTGTACTGGGTTTTCCTCTTCCTGTAGTCTTAATACATGTAATAGGTGAAATGAGACCAAACATTGACCTCAAACCTTTCACTTTTTCTTTGTTTTTCTTCATTTTTTGACATAAAAGGGTAGGTAAACTGAACATCTGGGGGAAATACTTTTTCCCTTTCTTATTTTTATTGAGCTATTGAAGTAATTGGAGTGATGTATTTTTTTTCCAAAGACAAAAGCCCAAATTGAATACTAAATCATATATAAGAGGAAAATAAAATAAATGCTATATCAAGTCTGTCTAAAAATGTCTACAAAACTGAACAGCATAGAGACAGCTGAGCGTGGAGAAAATATTGAACAACATGTAGCCACCATTTGTCAAAGAATGTAATTTAACAATTGTTGGCATAGAGAAAGCAAGAAGTCAGAAAGATATATCACAGGAAAATAAAGCACAATACATTATTGATATTTGAGAGCAAGGGTATATTAGGGTTTTTGAAATTTGAATCCATCTTTTTACATTCAGGCCATGATTTTTAAAGACATTGTTTCAGCAGCACAGCTCAACAGAAATGCTTTTCTGATTTAAAAATTCCCTGAAAACCTCAGTTCTGTGAAAATCAACTACCAGAATTCAGGACATGGCACAGTTTTCCTCCCCTTTCCTGATTCCTCAAAGTGCACTCATGAGACCTCTGACTTTGACTTCTTCCTGTTCTGTGATCCCTTTAGTCCTGGACATTTCCCATGTAGCCAACTCTTTTCTTTTGCACATGCTGTGACCAGAAAAGACTTTAGAAAATAAAATATTGTTTAATTTTGATAGAGATAATAGGAAAGATTTTTTTTTCCCTCAATTTTACCTAGAAATCTAGAAGCTCTATCATTCCTTTCCACATGGATTTTGAGAATATGGTCTTCCCTCTTTGTCTGTCTTTCTTTTCTGATCTTTAAAAGCTTCCTCAGAAAGACAGGGCAGAGTAAGTAAAGAAAAATGCCCCTGTAAATGTGTTCTAATTTTTAAAGAAATCCCTGAACAGGGGAAAATACCAGGAGTCATTGCCTTCCTTATTTAGCCATTTCCTGGCTGGGTTGTTAGTTTAACCAAAATAGGGTAAGAGCCAGACAAATGCAGTAAATTCCAATTATCAGGTTACATTATACCCATCAATTATTACTGGCCAGTCCTAATCCATTTTAGTTGTACTAAAGAAGTTTCAAATCCATGTCCTATAAGTACACTATTTGAGGAGTATACTACTTTGAGACTCATTGCCTTGAAGAGCTTAATCAGCAAACAAGGAAGTCTAGATGGGGAAAAAGACAATGTCATATGTGAAATGCAGAGAAATCATCTGACTTGCTGAAGACATAAAATGAGTGTAGATTCTTTGACTGTGGTGGTGTTTGTTGAATCCCACAGTCTTCTTGCACTGACTTCAGTGGCATAAAAAGCTGAATTATCCCATATTTGGTGGTCTAACCAAGATATGAGCCTCACTGCTAAATTTCAGTCTTTGTGATTGTGTCGGTGTGAGCTGAAATTCCCCCCCCCACCAACAATAACCAGGCTAGCTCAGTCTGGAAGCAAATGAAAAGCTGTATTTACAAGCAGAGTCTAAAATCTACAATGAAATGCAATGAATATGTACAAATATACAAAATTCACAACATTCACAAATATATACAATCAACAGAAAAAGCACAATCGATCTCCCTTTGCTTCCCCCCAAGGGGACCCTCCCAAAGGGGCCTCTCTCTCTCTCAGGAGCTTCCCCCCCCAGACCCCCCTGGACAGAGAAGCAGAGTTAGTTAAGCAGAAAGTTGTTAACTTAGCTGCCAAGGTCAGTGTGTTATCTTCAGCCAGAAGAGAAGAAGAAACAGCAGCCAGACAGCCCAGCAACTGCCCCCACTGCCGAACGCAGAATGTGCCGAAGTGCCTACTTTGTTTTGGGTAATAGTTCTTAAACATTTCTATCTATCCAATGGAAGTGTTTAGAACAATCGTTATTTTGCTTTCTTACACCCAATAGTGACTTATTTACATTCTTTCACTTTCTCTGTTCTGAATTTTGCAAGGAAAAATTAAAAAGACAGTTTCAAACCATCACAGTCCACCCCTTCTAAACAATTCCATTGGCTGCTACTATCATTTATCTAATCTAAAATAATATCTACAACAATAGGTGAATAAAGACCATAGTCCATTCCGGCTATTTCAGATGTAGATGATTCAAAAGAGTCAAATCACAGGAAAAACAGCAAACAGCTTGTTTCCTTGCAGATGGAGCGAAGAAAGGAACAGGGACTCTCAGGTGACTCAGGGCTCTCAGGGTTCGTGCACCGTAGATCGCATGAACTCTCCTCTTGGGCGCGATGCTGTATCTGCGCAACACTCTGAATTTAACCTCTCTCAGCCAAAGTTAGATTTCTTTGTAGAATACACTGAATTTCACCATTTTCTTGCATCACCCAATAGGTGTGACCAGGACCTTCAGCAGAAACCACCCCTCGGACAGGTTTGGCCTCTCCTGAAGGAGAAAATACCCAAACAGTTTTGCCTAACAGATTCTTTTCTCTGATAACAGGAACTCTATCACCTTCTTCCTTTCGCAACAAATCTGATTGGGCAGGTCCAGCTCGATTCACTGAACCTCTACTATTCACCAACCAGGTTGCTTGTGCTAAATGTTTCTCCCAGGTTTTCAAAGATCCACCCCCCATGGCTTTGAGAGTGGTTTTCAGCAAACCGTTGTAGCGTTCGATCTTCCCTGCAGCTGGTGCATAGTAGGGAATGTGGAATATCCACTCGATGCCGTGCCTTTGGCCCAGTTTTTTACAAGATTGTTCTTGAAATGAGTTCCATTGTCCGACTCAATCCTCTCTGGAGTTCCATGTCTCCACAGGATTTGTCTCTCCAGGCCAAGAATGGTGTTACGTGCAGTTGCATGAGGAACTGGATAAGTTTCCAGCCATCCAGTGCTTGCTTCTACCATAGTCAGCACATACTGCTTACCAGATGGAGAACGAGGTAGAGTGATGTAGTCAATCTGCCAGGCTTCACCATACTTGTACTTGGACCATCGGTCACCGTACCACAAGGGCTTGATCCGCTTTGCCTGCTTAATAGCAGCACAAATGTCACAGTCATGGATGACTTGTGTGATAGCATCCATGGAAATGTCAATGGATCTGTCACGAGCCCATCGGTAGGTTGCATCTCTGCCTTGATGTCCTGACGAGTCATGGGCCCACCGGGCTAAGAACAGCTCACCTCGGTGTTTCCAGTCAAGATCAGGATCAGGATCAGAGTTTGTGTCCACCTGGGAAACTCTTGCAGCTAGATCTGCCTGATGGTTGTGTTGTTGTTCCTCTGTAGCTTTGCTCTTAGGAATGTGAGCATCGATGTGTCTCACTTTCACTGGGATTCTCTCAACACGAGCAGCAATGTCTTGCCACAGATCTGCAGCCCAGATTGGCTTTCCTTTCCTCTGCCAGCCATTCTTCTTCCAGTCTTTCAGCCAACCGCACAAGGCATTGGCTACCATCCACGAGTCGGTGTAGAGATAAAGCTTTGGCCATCTCTCACGTTCAGCTATGTTAAGAGCTAGCTGGACAGCTTTTATCTCTGCAAATTGACTGGATTCTCCTTCTCCATCTCTCGCTTCTGCAACTCTGCGCATTGGGCTCCACACTGCAGATTTCCATCTCCGCTTGTTCCCAACAAGACGACAGGAACCGTCTGTGAACAAAGCATATCTCTTTTCATCATCAGACAGATCACTGTAAGGAGGAGCTTCCTCAGCACGAGCTACTCTCTCCTCTGGAGGTTTAGCACAACTTGTGCCTTCTGGCCAGTTTGTGATCACCTCCACCAAACCAGGCCTTTCGAGATTTCCCATTCGAGCTCTCTGTGTTATCAGAGCCATCCACTTAGACCAGGTAGCATCTGTTGCATGATGTGGTGAAGAACCTTTGCCTTTGAACATCCAATTCAGAACTGGCAATCTAGGAGCTAGAAGAAGTTGTGACTCAGTTCCAATCACTTCAGAAGCAGCTTTCACTCCTTCATAAGCAGCTAAAATCTCTTTCTCTGTTGGGGCCTCTGAGCCTCTGTAGCCACGACCCCAGAAACCAAGAGGACGTCCTCGTGTCTCCCCTGGAGCTCTTTGCCATAAGCACCAGGTTGGACCATTGTCACTCGCGGCCGTGTACAGAATGTTCTTAATGTCTGGACCAGTTCGGACAGGTCCCAGACCCATCGCTTGGACTACCTCTCGCTTGATCTGGTCAAAGGCTGCTTGTTGCTCAGGACCCCATTGGAAACTGTTTCTCTTTCGAGTCACATCATATAGAGGTTTCACAATCTGACTGTATCCAGGAATGTGCAGTCTCCAAAATCCCACTATGCCTAAGAAACGCAGAGTTTCTTTCTTATTGATGGGATTTGCCATGGTGGAGACTCTGTTTATCACATCCATTGGGATGTGACGGCGACCATCTTGCCACCGCACTCCCAGAAACTGGATTTCTCTGGCAGGTCCTTTCACCTTGTCTCGCTTGATAGCGAAACCAGCTTGCAAGAGAATGTCAATGATTTTATTACCTTTCTCGAAGACTTCTTCAGCAGTCTCACCCCAGACGATGATGTCATCGATGAACTGAATGTGTTCTGGAGCTCCACCTTTCTTCAAAGCATCATGGATCACTGCATGGCAGATGGTTGAACTGTGAATCCACCCCTGGGGCAAACGATTGAATGTGTACTGAATGCCTCTCCAGGTGAAAGCAAACTGAGGCCTGCATTCCTCTGCTATGGGAATAGAGAAGAAAGCATTAGCAATGTCTATGGTAGCATACCATTTGGCCTGCTTGGATTCCAGCTCATATTGGAGTTCCATCATGTCTGGTACAGCTGCACTCATGGGTGGAGTTACTTCATTCAAGGCACGGAAATCAACTGTCAGACGCCACTCTCCATTCTGCTTTCACACAGGCCAGATTGGACTGTTGAAAGGTGAATGAGTTTTGCTGATGACCTTCTGACTCTCCAACTGACGAATCAAGTTTTGAATGGGCACCAAAGAGTCACGGTTGGTTCTGTATTGTCTGTAATGCACAGTTTGAGAAGCAACCGGCAGCTTTACATCCTCTATCTCATGTTGTCCCACAACTGCAGATTCATCTGAAAGCTCAGGTCTAATGGACAACTTCAATTTCCCTCCATCAATTTCTACAGTTGCTATTCCAAAAGCCCATTTGTAACCCTTAGGGTCTTTAAAACACCCTTCTCTCAGAAAGTCAATTCCCAAAATACAAGGTGCATTAGGACCAGTTACAATAGTATGTTTCTTCCACTGCTTCCCAGTTAAACTTATATCAACCTCTATCTTAAACAATTCTTGAGATCCACCAGTGACTCCCTGAATAGTTATAGATCCTCCCCCTTGATAATTTGATGGTATTATGGTGCACTGAGCTCCTGTGTCAACCAAGGCCCTGTACTTCTGAAATTTTGAAGTGCCAGGCCACTGGACGTACAAATCCCAATAGATTCTGTTATCTCCATTATCCCTTACCTCCCCCTGGCGGAAGGCAGGGCACCCCTAATGGTGGGGATTACCTCCACATGTACAGCTGGCACAACGTCCAGCACCAGAATTAGGATCACTGTTGGAGCTATCAGAGTTGTTCTGGGAAACTGAGGAAGCGACAGCTACCCTCCTGGTATTGCTACCTCGGGATCTGCCCCTCTGCAGCTCCCGTAACCTCTTGAAAAGATCAGAAGTTGGTTGACCATCCCATCTGTTCATGTTCTCACCAAACTGATCACGCAGAGTTATCCAGATACTGCCACGTGATTGCCTCTGCTGTCTGTTTTGGTTTGGCCTGTTTTGGAATGGCCTCCTTGGAGCACGTCTGTTTCTGACAGCTGAAACTTGTATCCATCTGGAGGAAGAGGAATCAGAATCATCCCCCTTCATCAAGTTGGATATGGAGGTTTTAAGTTCCTCCTTCAGCTCTTTCATGCAATTCTTCATTTCTCCAGACAAAGTTTCAATGGCTGAAACCAAAGAAGTACATGCGAGACTATCCTCCAACTGCCTCATTTGGTCAGTGAAATGGCCAACAGTGGGAGGCACTCCACCATAATTTCTTGCCACAATCCTGCTTGCCAGAATAGTAGCATAATTAGGAGGAGCAAGCTTAATGAGCTTTTTGGCAAGGCCTGTTCCAACAGGAATTTCATCAGGATTCAGAGTCTTATGATCTCCATACATTATTTCTCTCACAGCAAACTCTCTCAGATGCTTGATTCCCTCAGCTATTGTGGTCCAAGGCTTAGGGTTCCATGGTAAATCATCTCTGCTGGGGTACCTCAGCGAGACTGCCAGTAGGAGGCGTGCCCACAGAGAAACTTTACCAATGCACTTGCCTAGGTGCCTGTCTATGCCTGTATCCTTTGAGAGCATCCCCAACTGAGAGGCCGACTTGTCACCTACCACCAATGCTGGGGCTCCCATATCAAAACACCTGGCTAGCCAAGACAGGACTGGCTCATTATCTCCTCTGATGTAATCCTTCCTCACATGTCTAATTTCCTGTCTGGGTGCATTAGCTGACTGTATGTCATCCTCATCCTCATCATCATCATCATCCTGAGGTTGCTGTCCCCATAATCCTGTTGTAATCCTCCGTTGAATTTCCTTGAGTTCAGAGGCTCTGCCAGCAGTTGATAATCTACCAGGGTCTACATCCTGACCTACATCTCCATCATCCATGTGGGGTCTCAAGAGGTCTACCAGAGTTTTAAGGCTAACCCTCTCTTCCTCATCAGAAGGATCTTTCTTAACAGAGGGACCCTGAGTAGAAGGACCCTCATCTCCATCTGCACCATCTCCTGCAGCATCTGCATCTCCTTTACGCTTTCTGGTTACAGTTGCCACCAAATTTACTGGCTTGGTTTTCACATTCAGAGCAGAGTTGGAAGAGCAAGTAGCCTTATGTCTTTCTTGACACAGTGCTATCAGTAGCCATATGATTATTCCAAGAAGCAACAAAATTAAGGCAAGCACAAGATATCTAGGGTACCACTGGTTCCAAGGACCCTCTGTAGTTGTAAGAGGAGTAACAAACTCATATGTGTCTGCTAGCAGATCCATAGTTGAGTTACCATAGCTTCTTAGCCCAATAAGACCACAACAGAATTCACCAACATTCAGTAGCTTATTCTTAACCCAAAGAAACGACTTATATGCCACATATCTCACAATCTTGTCTATCATGCAAGAACAGGCCCATCTGTAGACAATTGCACCGATAATAGATGAAATAAAATTACTCAAAATCCAAAACAGATTCATTTTGCTTCCTAATCTGAGCAGAAATAAATCAAACAAGCAATCGAGCCCCGAGTTGGAGCGCCAAAACTAAAAAGTGTGTCGGTGTGAGCTGAAATTCCCCCCCCACCAACAATAACCAGGCTAGCTCAGTCTGGAAGCAAATGAAAAGCTGTATTTACAAGCAGAGTCTAAAATCTACAATGAAATGCAATGAATATGTACAAATATACAAAATTCACAACATTCACAAATATATACAATCAACAGAAAAAGCACAATCGATCTCCCTTTGCTTCCCCCCAAGGGGACCCTCCCAAAGGGGCCTCTCTCTCTCTCAGGAGCTTCCCCCCCGGACCCCCCTGGACAGAGAAGCAGAGTTAGTTAAGCAGAAAGTTGTTAACTTAGCTGCCAAGGTCAGTGTGTTATCTTCAGCCAGAAGAGAAGAAGAAACAGCAGCCAGACAGCCCAGCAACTGCCCCCACTGCCGAACGCAGAATGTGCCGAATGCCTACTTTGTTTTGGGTAATAGTTCTTAAACATTTCTATCTATCCAATGGAAGTGTTTAGAACAATCGTTATTTTGCTTTCTTACACCCAATAGTGACTTATTTACATTCTTTCACTTTCTCTGTTCTGAACTTTGCAAGGAAAAATTAAAAAGACAGTTTCAAACCATCACAGTGATGCTCACCTGAAACATTTGTCTGTGTTTGTCTCCCCCTATGTCTTTTCATGTAGTAATAATAAGAAGAGGTGGATAAAAATTTCAAACATATTGGATATAAGCTGAAAGTTGTCTTCTCTTTACACAGAGTGAGAAGGAAAGTAAAGAGAAAGGACAGAAAACCTTTTTCACCTTTGGAAAAAGAAGTACAGACCTCAATGATAAGAATTAAAGGGAATTGTTCCATATGCCTGGTATAAAAGAGGTGGTTTATGGATGGAAACAGATCTGTCTAGTTTCCTTCAGTAGTCAGGCTTATGTTTTGAAATACCATTTTCATCTAATTTGGCTGCTGTGCAGTTTGAACTTTATGAATTGACTTGTAATTGGACCATGCTGTCAGTGGAGAAACTTACAAGTATGAACATGACATTTTTAAGAAGGTTACTGTCATCTAGTCCTCTATTAGTGAATTTTCAGTGAGTTATAATTGGTCTAACAAGCTTAGTAACCTGTCCTACTTCCAATTATAATGTACAACCTCATTTATATCTTTTCTCTATTTACTGATATATGATAGGTAATAATTATCTAGTGCTCATGCTTCAAAATAAAGCTGTCTAATCACAGAATGGTTGGATTCTTTTGATATGCATACATATCTACATACATGTAACTATAGACATAGATTAATATACATGTACATAGGTGTCCATACGCATGGATTCTATAATTTACGTATGCAGATATGTGTCTATATATATTTATTCTGCATTTATTCTTCCAGACCTTTGTTAAGTTTAAATGAGTATTCTCCCTCAAAGTACTAATGTGTTCATGTGGATGTAATTCTCAGGATAGAAAAAGAAGGGGAAGCATAAGCAAATGAACAGGTTGATGAACTCCTTGCATTCATTAACAGCTTATATTTGCATGAAGGAGAAACTGTTCACATACTATAAAATTAGAATAGCACCATTAACTTTGTTTACTACATGAGCAGTTTTTAACACATTTAAGATTTACTGGCTGTTTTGCAGGTGAATATGTCTTGTTAAGCAGCCTTATGGATACAGTTCTGTGGAATCATCTGCATTTGTTGCACCTCCCCAAAGCAGAGCTGTTCTGTGGAGTAATGCTGATTTCAGATATCAGGGGACTTCTTTTTTAATTTTGTTTTCATTGCCATGAGAATGATGACAATGCAGAATTGTACATCTGGAAGTAGAGAAGAGATAAAAAAAATTAAAAAAGGAAAGAAAATAGCTAGAGAATTACCATTTTTTTATGCATTTACAGATTTACAAGTTGGGGTTTTTTCAACAATTTCTTCATTCACACTTTCTTTACTCATATTAGCAAAAACTTATTGGTGACACACCATATCGGTTAGGAAAAACAAACCCAAAAAGAAGTAGGAAGAAAAAGCAACCAAACACAGGGATTTGATCTTTCTCTTTTTTTAACTCTGTTTTGGTCACTAGTGTAGGTGCCTTTGAATTGTTAACATAGTTCTGCAAGAAGGTACCTTTTTTCTTGAAGATGCTCTTGAATTAATGCCTTTTCAGAGTGCACTTGAGAGTTTAAAGAGTTGAAGGTAGTATTTTCTCCAAGTTCTCATTATTCATGACCCTCAGGAAACAGAAAATAATGTTGATGTTGGTGGTAGAGCAGGTGTTGTTTTTCTGACCCAATTGTTCCTTTAGAACTAATAGCATGAAACTGTTTCTTCAGGAGACTCAAGGAAAGCTGTAGAGTCTGTCCCTTGTTTGCTCCTTTGAGTTTGAAAACTGTTCACTCTTTGTTAAATTATTGCTCTTTTTGCTTCTCATGCTCCATTAGGATGCAAGAATAATCTGAAGATAAAGACTTCAAAGAAAAGTGATGATCATGCAACATAGATTATAAACAATTAGAGTCCCTGCAGTTTAACTGATGGTTGTTTGCCTCAGCTTCACAAGAGAATGGTAGTTCAGGAAGTAGGAGCAATGGAATGACATAAATTTAGGTATTTCAGATGGACTTTTGGCAAAGCAAATTGTGCTGTAATTTTTAGAATTCACAAATCTGTGTGCATATGTTCTCACTTATTTGTGATTAATGATCCATGATTTTTCTTCACTCCTTGCCATGCTTTTGGAGTGCGTTTTGTGATATATTTTCTCAATTCTCAACACAAGTCTTTTGACAGAATCATAGATCTGATCTATCTCATACTACTGCAGTGTTTCAAATAAATAGGTCAAATAATCCTAGAAATGGTGTTTGTTATCTTTGAATCGATAGTGATAAAGTTTCTCTGTATTCCTACTTGCTCAAACTTCTGTCTAATCTATCTTTGTTCTCTTCTTCTTGTGCAATCTTTTCCTTGCTTCCAGTGGCTGCTACAAAGAACAAAGGTAGAGGTGAGTTGCTGCCTGCACGCTTCAACTTGCATTGCATGTTCTGCAATTTACACATTTTCACACAAGTTTTTTTCTGCTTCTCTAAACCAATAAAGATACTTTTAAATCTGATGGTATAATAGAGTCAGTTTTCACAATTCTGTAATTGCCCCTGTGTACAGACTATTTTAATTGTTGATCAGTCATCTCTACTCATACTGTGTTTTGTTCCTTGTTTTAATTTAGTACGTTTTTAAGGAAGAAAATAATAAATAAACCCAAATGCATTTTGGTTAGATTTCTGAGGTGCATGGTAGTGATGTTGGGATATCGATGGCATTTTAAGCAAAATTAAGGTATTACATAAAACGCTCATAAATATGTAAATGTAATTTATATTTTTATATCTAGATATAGTCATAAATTTCTGAACAGGGAACAATGAACATAAGTGTCTCCTATGAATCCTCTAGCCTTTCACACTAGTATAAAATGATCATCACTGTTTCTGAGGCATACTATAATCTCTACAGCGATTTATGACTTAGGAGCAGCAAGGTGATTGTCACAAATCAGTGTGACAAAGAAGTTAACCTTTCAGAACTAATCATGTAAGGTCAGTTGTACCTTGAACCATTTCCTGAATTTCATCAAAGCAGTGATGTAGCAAATGTAGCCTGAAAGGTGTATTTTTACTTACATATACATATAAATGTATGCATATGTGCATAGATGCATACGTATGTGTGTGTGTAAACAAATATTTTCATATAAAATATATATTTTCATAAAAATATATATTTTGCTAAATTTATTTAATTTTTCTGGTAGATGAGTTGTTTGATAACTGAACTCCAGATTTTAAGGTGACTATTTATGCTTGGTGACATGTAGTTCAGATGTTAAGAACTCTCATATTCACTATTTTTGTTGATTTCAGTTACATACATTGTCTATCTTGAAGATATAGAACAATAATAGTAATAAGAAAAACCACAACTGATTGATAGCATTTATGTATTAGAATAATTCATTGAATACTTGAAATACAGGGTTTTTTAAAACTCTTTTTTAAAATTCTTGCATGGCTTTTTGTAAATATTTTTTCCCTCAAACTTTGCATGAATTGAATGTCACGAATGAGGGGAGTGGATAAAGTCAAATTAACATATTTGTCTATGTATGCTATGAAGTGAAGTTTGCTTTATTCTTTTCTGCACTATGATGTACTTGGTTGTGATGCCATGTAACAGTGGTAAAGAGTTTAAAACATTCATAATCAACAAGAAAATCCAAACAGACCTAGAACACATATACAGAAGCAAACTTCCAGTGCAGATTAGCATAATCTCATCAATATTCAGGGATTATTTCATGTACACAATTCAAACAGAAACTGCCCTGCAGGCACACGAATTATAAAACGAGTCAGAATTACTCATGGGCCCCACTCATCTGTGAAAATTAATGCACCCTTATATCAGAAGTGCACATGCACAGTGAATAAACACTGTGAAGCTGAAGCTATGTATAGTAAACTGAATTTGACACTGTGATAAGAGAAAATCTCATGATCTGTAGCTATGCATTATCTTTGGAGTCCTCAGTTGCACAGTGCTTTCAAGAAGTCACCAGTTTTTCTTTTGGTGCTGACCAGCCCTGTGATGAAGGTACCTAATATCCACAAGGAATTCAGCCCTGCAATAGTTTTGTCTTCAGCTATAGTATAGGATCCATTGTGTAATCTCTTGTGGTGGAAGACATAAAGGATGTGATGTCTTCCTGCTTTACACATTGCTCTGTATAAGCAGTAAAAAAGGATCTGTTTCTGCTTTTAAAGCATAACACTTAATTGGCAAACTGTTGTCTGACATTGGAAACAGCAACTTGCAACTGAGAGAATGCTTTGCTGCCAGAGGAGTTTTCCTTTGGGCGTTTATCTCCCTGAAATCCAGCACTCTTCCCTCTATGCACCTATTTATGGCCATTCATCTTTCCTTTATGAAAGTTTGGATTTTCTGCTGCCATTCTCAGCAAGGTGAAGTTGATGCCTGCCTTGAGATCTGAGGGTTCTAGAGCATGTTAATAGGTGACAATATTGTTGCAGATGTCTTCTGGAAGGAACAAAGGTTTCCAGGCTCAGCGCTTTAATCAGAGATGAGTAAATTTTCAGTCAGCAGGTGAAAGAGAGAAGCTAAGTGTCTTCATTCAAATGTAGTTAAGGGAGTTCAGCTTCCATATTTTCACTTCTCTGAAACACTCTTGTCAGGTGCCCCACTGTCCTCATGCAGTTAGACACTTGACTTTATAACCCTTCCAAATTTAAATTGCCATTTCTGATAGTATTTTTGGTTCTGGAAATGGTGTGGATGAATGACAACTTCCTATTTAAAAAAAAAAAAAAGAAAAAAAAAAGAAAGATCATAAGGGCCAGCTGCTGTTGCAGAAAGAGAAAGCAAGTCCGCCAAAAGGATGTCTTACTGACTTCTGAGGCATGCAGATTAGAAATGGTAAAATTACCAGAAAGAATCCCAAATCCCACAAAGAGACTATTTGCAGAGGGGAAGATGTAACTGCCTTAACATTGCAGGATTTATTCTATCCAATCTACATAAAAATGTAGTAGCTTGGTAGCTATTTCTATGGTACTCCTTTCCCTCATTTTAGCTGTGTATGCTCTATTTTTAATTTTCTCAAGGAGAAATAACATTCTTATCATAGTCTTCTACCCACTTGGTCTATATATACACAATGGTATATTCTCTTTCCAAAGCTGTTGTAAAAGCTGTACGTCGCTGGGTTCAAGGGATAGGCCTATTGATGGAGGACGCCTTCAAACTTTTCTCTAACTTAATATGCTTTTAAGTACTGTAAATGCCTTTATTTCTCTTTCACTTACCTTGTAATTTTGACATTAACAGCACTATTTTCTGTAGCCCATTGAATATCCATGAGATTTTTGAGATGCATCTTTTCCTGGATTTGTACTGTGTCCGCGTCTTAAAGAAATTGCACTTATTCTTGTTCTCCATGAAAAAGAACTTTTTTTTTTTTCTTTCAATCATCTCATCTGAAAATGCAGATGTATGTTTTTTTTTAACTTTGCTTTTAAAAGAAGAGGATAATTTTCCTTCAGAAACATAAGATTAAATTTAGCTTTAACAGTGCTTCTTTTTGCACATAGCTCAATCTCTAACATCATCATAGTACTTGATACAGTGTCTAAATGCATCTTATCCAAGAGACAAAGATTACTCTGGACTTTATTCACTTGATTTACTTTGTTTGTTCTCATTATGTCAATGAAATTGGTATCAGCTTATTTGAGGTTTAAGTCAGGAGGGATTGTGTGAAGAGTGTTGTACAAATATACTCTGTTACTGCCTACAATGGCTTATGTTATCTTTTAGTTAGAAATAAATTTGTTTCTCAAGACTTCACTAGATCTTCACTGATAGTCATGTTCTACCCATTCTTACAGCATATAATAACATTTACTGCATTGCTCTACACAGGTATTTGTCATCTTGGTAAATCATAGGTTTAATTCATCCCATTGTTTTGGCTGAAAAACATAAAAACAAGAATAAATTTTATTGACCAGAGTTCCTTGTACAGAAGAGCTACAGTTTAGATAGTTTCTTCAGTACATGTAATTATCATAGAATCATAGAATTGCTTTGTTTGGAGAAGACCTCTAAGATCATCAAGTTTAACCATCAACCTAAGACCACCATGGCCATTAACTATATCCTGATGTGCCATGTCCACCCATTTTTTTTAACACCTCCAGGGACGGAAACTTCACCATTCCCTGGGCAGCCTGTTCCAATACTTGACCACTCTTTCAGTAAATATTTTTTTTTCCTAATATCCAATCTAAACCTCCTCTGGCACAATATCAGGCCATTTCCTCTCGTTCCACCACCTGACACTAGGGAGAAGAGATCGACCTCCACCTCACTACAACCTCTTTGTAGAGAACAATCAGGTCTTTGCTCAGCCTCCTCCTCTCCATACAATCCCAGCTGTCTCAGCTACTTGTCAGAAGACTACTTTTCAGACATTTCACCAGCTGTGCCACTCCTCTCTGGACCTGCACCACAGCTTAATGTCCCTCCTACAGTGAAGGGGCCCAAAACTGAACCCAGTATTCAAGGTGTAGATTCACCAGTGCTGAGCACAAGGCCATGACTACCTCCCTACTCCCACTGGCCACACTATTTCTGATACAGGCCAGGATGCTGCTGACCTTCTCAGCCACCTGAGCGCACTGCTGGCTCATAGATCCCATACAGTTGTGAAGTTAAATGTGTGTATTTGAACACACAGATGGGCCAGAAGGTAGGTGGAAGAGATTACTCTGTACAATATCCCAACATATTTCTAATTCAGGGTAAGAGAGCTAATGGGATCCTGGGATGTATCAAGAAAGGTGTGTCCAGCAGGTCAAGGGAAGTTCTTCTTCCTCTCTACTCTGCCCTGGTGAGACCACACCTGGAATACTGTGTCCAGTTTTGCTCTCCCCAGTTCAAGAGAGACAGAGACCTGCTGGAGATAATCCAATGGAGAGCCACGAGAATGATTAGGGGACTTGAACATCTCCCCTATGAAGAGAGACTGAGACCCTGGGGCTGTTTAGTCTGGAGAAGAGAAGACTGAGAGGGGATCTGATCAATGTCTATAAATATCTGAGGGGTGGGTGTCAGGAGGAGGGGGCCAGGCTCTTTTCAGTGGTACACAGTGACAGGACAAGGAACAAGGGGTTCAAACTAGAACACAGAAGATTTCACCTCAACGTGAGGAGAAACTTCTTCACAGTGAGGGTGACAGAGCCCTGGAACAGGCTCCCTAGGGGGATTGTGGAGTTTCCTTCTCTAGAGACTTTCAAAACCCACCTGGATGCATTCCTGTGTGGACTATCCTAGGTGATCCTGCTTTGGCAGGGGGGTTGGACCTGATGATCTCTTGAGGTCCCTTCCAACCTCTGATATACTGTGATAGTGTGATACTGTGTGAAAATTGTCCTGATATCAAGCAAGTAACAGAGCAGCTATCCATGTTAGGAATAGGGTGAAAGAAATGTACATAAAGAAGACTGAAATACTGTTATTTATCTTATTTGTATGATCTTCAGAAAGTTATGAGCTATTATTAACATTATTCAGATATTAGCTCCATTGTCCCAGAGTTTTCTGTATTTAAGGATTAAAAAAGGGTATCATCTGCATAAAGATGACACACTGCAACAACATAATGACAAAAACTAAAAACTAGTGGAAGTGTACATTTGTTGAAAGAGTGAATCCAATATAGAGCCTAGGGAAACTCCATAACTCACAATAGTTTGAAAGAGCACTTATTTATGGTTACAAGCTTCTACCACTGAGACACAGAAATGAAAACCTGACAGATTTCACCTTTAATACAAGGTAATTAAAAAAACTTGTCAGGGCTGTTCTAGTAGCATAGCATGTCTGAAGCCTGACTCGATTTTTTCATGTATTCTAGTGCTACTGAGCTAAAGGAGCTCTTCTTTGTAAAGTGTTTTCATGATATTTTTATTTAAAAGACAGTTTCACCTTATAGAGGTAGAATTTTCACATGTTACTTTAAGGTAGCAAAAGCACCTTTTATATTTATAAATGATTGTACTTTGTTAGGGGAACCAAAAATGATAATGAAGCCCTGAAACTATTCCTTTAATGTCTCTGCAGTATTCCTTCCCCTGTAGTTTATCACTGTTTCTATTACATAACCTCAGAGGTCCAGTGCTCTTCCCTGATGTTTAAATCATATTCAATGTCCAAACCTGAGCGACATGAAAGGTCTAGATTTCATTCCTAGGTCTGCAATGGTTTCCCTCTGTGATTTCTCGTGGCACTTAAGGTCACAGATTTTTTTCATATTGAGTAGATCTGATGGGGAGGAAAGTGATGATGAAGAACAAAAGTTGGTGTTTGTGAAGACAGTGCAAGGAGAAAAAAAAAAAAAAAGACCAAATTAAGAGTGCAGAAGTTCTGTGAAGGCATACATGAGAGATATTGTTCCTCCTTTTGCTGTTGACATTTTAATAGGTGTATTTGGGAAATTAATTTAGATAGGCAATTGCTACTGTGTTTCTTCAATTCTTGTTCTATTTTGTCGAAAAAAAAGGATTTTTCTTTGTAATAGTTAGTCTTTAAATATAAAAATGTCTGTAAAAATCCTCCTAACTGCAAAAGTTCACATTAGATCAAGTTAATGGGTTATTTCACAGTATCAGTTTTCCATCAGATAGCATAAATCATTGTAGTTAATTAGACACTCAAAAATCATATATATCTACTTTAGTATAATGCATATGCCATTTGTCAAAAGACATATGAAAGACAGAACAGTTGCCTGAGTTCACATGGATCTTTTTGAAGATTAAAGAAATTTGTTGCTATGTTTTTTCTCCTTATAAATTCCAGATGATCCTCAGATGGAGAAAGCTATAATCATTATGATAAAGTTTCTTAATGAAGTTGTTGACTGCTCTTTACCCTTTGCAATTATATTTGGAAATACTTGGCCCTATCATCTGTAAGATCTTTCTAATATCGAGACTGTTGAGACATCCACATAATGTTGCGTGTATGTGGTCCAAATGCTCACCATTATAGTTCCAGCCAGAATTCTTTTGCCATTCAAGGTCCCAAGTTCTGCTATGTGCAAAGGAGACTGTGAAAACATGAATCAGAATTTCCATTCCTAGACTGAGGGACTATGTTAGCAGTGCTGAAAACAGTAGTTATATAAAGCTATATGTCACAGAATCATTATGGCTGAGTAAGATTGCTGACTCCAACCATTGTCTAAATCTACCAAGGCCACTACTACACTGTGTCCTTCAGCATCATATCTAGGTGACTTTAAAATGCATCTAGTGATGGGGATTCAACCACTTTCATGGGCAGCCTGTTCCAGTCTTGATAACCCTTTTGGTATCTAAGTTTTTCTTAATGTGTAACCTAAATCTCCCCTGGCATAACTTGATGCCATTTCCTCTTGTCCTATCACTTGTTATTAGGGAGAAGAGACCAACACCCACCTCTGTACAACCTTCTTTCAAGTAGTTGTAGAGAGCGATAAGATCTTTCCTCAGCCTCCTTCAGACTAAACAACCCCAGCTCCTTCAGCAGCTCTTCAGAAGACTTATTCTCAAGACTCTTCACCAGGTTCTTTGCCCTTCTCTGGATCTGCTCCAGCACCGCAATGTCTCTCTTTTACTGTGTGACCAAACCTGAACATAGATAACAGTGTGAGAGCTGAAATCCCCCCACACCGACAATAACCAGGCTAGCTCAGGCTGGAAGCAAATGAAAAGCTGTATTCACAAGCAAATCTACAATCTATGATGAAATGCAGTTAATATGTACAAATATACACAATTCACAACATCTACAAATATATACAATCAACAGAAAAGCACAACCAAGCTTCCTTTGCTTCCCAAGGGGCCTCCTCCCCAGACCCTCCTGGCAGAAGGCAGAGAGTTAAGAAGCAGAGAGGCTGTTAGACTTAGCTTGCCAAGGTCAGTGTGTTATCTGCAGCCAGAAAAGAAGAAGCAGCAGCCAGAGAGCCCAGCAAGTTGTGAACTCAGACTCTGACTGCCCCGACTTTGTTTTGAGTAGTGGTTCTTAAACATTTCTATCTATCCAATGGAAGTGTTTAGAACAATCATTATTTTGCTTTCTTATACCTAATAGTGACTTATTTACATTGCTTAGCTTTCTCTGCTTGAACTTAGAGAAGAAAAATTAAAAAGACAGCTTTTAAACCATCACAACATAGTACTCAAGGTATAGCCTCACCAGTGGGACAAATCACCTCTCTAGTCCTGCTGACCACACTATTCCTGATGCAGGCCAGGATACTGTTGGCCACCCAGCCACACTGGTAGCTTATGTTCAGATGGGTGTCGATCAACACCCCCATATCCTTTTCTGCTAAGCAGCTTTCCAACTACTCAACCTCAAGCCTGTAGCATTGTGTGGTGTTGTTGCAGCCCAAGTGCAAGATTCAGCACTGTTGAAGCCTGTATGATTGGTCTCAGCTCATCAATCAAGCCTGTCTGGGTCCCTCTGAAAAGCCTTTGCACCTTCCAGCATATCAACACTCCCACCTAACTTGGTGTCTGAGGGTGCTCGCAATCTCTTCATCAAGATCATTGGTAAGGATACTAAATAGGAGTGGCCTCAGCACTGAGCCCTGGGGAACACCACTGCTGTCAACTGGATTTGACTCCATTTACCAGCACTATCTGGGCCTGGTCATCTATCCAGTGTACATCCATCCAGGTCTAATGCAGACTTTTTTTTTCATGAGGATGCTGTGGAGAACAGTGTTATGGTGTGTCCAGGTAAACAACATCCACAGCCTTTCCCTCATGCACCAAGTGAATCACCTTATCATGGAAGGAGACGAAGTTTGTTAAGCAGGACCTGCCCTTCATGTACCCATGTTGACTGGGCCTGATCATCCTGTAAATGGTGTGTTATAGCATTCAAGATGATTTGTTCCATGACCTTTACTGGCACTGATGTCAGACTGATGGATCTGTAATGTCCTGGATCCTCCTTCTTTCCCTTCTTGTAGATTGAGTGTCACAGCTGCTAATTTCCAGTCCTTTGGGACCTCCCAAATTAGTCAGCACTGCCAACTCTTTCCGCGCTCTTGGGTGTTACCCATCTGGCCCCATAGATTTGTGTATGCTCAGGTGGTTCAGCAGGTGATTCACTATTTCCTCTTGGATTATGGAGGACTCCTTCTGTTCCCCATCCCTGTCTTCCATCTGGGGGGTCTGGCTACCCAGCAAGCAACTAGTCCTGCCATTAAAATCTGAAGTGAAGAAGACATTAAGCACCTTAGTCTTTTCTTCCTCCCTAGTCACTATATGTTTCCCTCTGCATCCAATAAAGGATGAAGATTCTCTCTAGTCCTCATTTTGTTATTCATGTATTCATATAAGTATTTTTAATTGTCTTTTTACAACAATGACTAGAATGAGTTCTAGCTGGGCTTTTGCCCTTCTGATTTTCTCCCCACATAGCTTCACTGTATCTTCATAGTCCTCCTGAGTGTCTCATTCCCTTTTCCAAAGTACATAAATTCTCCTTTTGTTCCTGAATTCCAGCCAAAGCCAGCCAGGCCAATCTTCTTCCCTGCTGCTCTGTCTTTCAGCACATAGAATCATCTACATTGGAAAGGACCTCAGAGATCATCTACTCAAACCTCCCTGCCCTGGTGGGAAGTTCATGGGATGGCCTGTTCAAGATTAGCTTCTTGAAGACTGCCCAGCCTTCCTCAACACCTTTGTCCTTCAGGACAGCGTCCCAAAGGACACTGACAATCAGTCTCCTGAACAGGCCAAAGTCTGCCCTACAGAAGTCCAAGGTGGCAGTTCTGCTAACCCACCCCCTCCTTACTTCTCCGGGAATCCAAAACTATTATTTCATGATCTCTAAGCCAAAGACATCCTCCAACTGTTACATCTACAAATCCTTCCCTATTAACAAGCAGCAGGTCCAAGAGAGCACCATCTCTGCATCAGGAAGTTATTTTTCACACACTCCAAGAACCTCCATTACTATTTCCAGCACATATCTGGGAAGTCAAAATCCTCTTTACTGTCCTTAATATTTTCTTTTGCTATGAGAGACTGGGGGATATTGGTTGATAATCATCTAAACAGGAGTCAGCAGTGTACCCAGGTGTCCGAGAAAGCCAGTGGCATCCTGGCTTGTATCATAAACATGGTGGCCATCAGGCACAGGGAGGTGATTATCCCCTGTACTCAGTACTGATGAGGCCACATCTCAAGTACTGTGTTCACTTCTAGGCCCCTCACTACAAGAAGGACATTGAGGTGCTGGAGTGTGTCCAGAGAAGGGCAATGAGGCTCCTGAAAGGCCTGGAACACGTGACCTACGAGGAGCAATTGAGGGAGCTGGGGCTGTTCGTTCTGGAGGAGACTGAGGGGAGATGTCATTGCTGTCTACAACTACCTGAAGAAAGACTGGAGTGAGGAGGGGGCCATCCTCTTTTCCTTTTCCAAGTGACAGGACTAGAGCAAATGGTTTCAAGCTGTGCCAGGGGAGGTTTAGGATGGATGTTAGGAAATATTTCTTCACTGAAAGGGTTATCAAACATTGGAATTGGCTGTCCAGGGCAATGGTGGATTCACTGTCTCTGGAGGTGTTTAACCAGTGTGTGGACCTGGTACTTAGAGACAAGGTTTATTGTTGACACTGAAGTGCCTCGTCAAAGGTTGGACTGGATGATCTTTGAGGTCCCTTCCAACCCCATGCACTCTGTGGTAACATAACGTGCTCATTAAAATTGTACGTCACCATGGAATAAAACAGATCTAACAACACAGAAATAACAACGGAAAAGCATGAAGGTTCACTTGAAAAGAGAGTAGTCGGGGCTGGCTATGGCTGTTGACATGCCCTTTTGGTTTGAGAGACATCTACACTGAGGCAACATGTCAGTAATTTATTGACTAGTTACCAGTGTAGAAAAGTTTGGGATGAATTATGGTAATACTTGGTTTCATTTCTGTGAAGTGCAACAGTTATGGGAGAGGTACTTTAGGGAAGATGTTCCTTTTTCAGGTGGACCCAGATATCATAGAATAAAGCATTCTGTCAGTTCTTATTACTCAACTTTTAGATAGTGATATAGTTTATGATCAAATTTATAAGCTGGAAATCTGATAAAATATGAATATGATTTATTAGATATCAAAAATTATTTTTCCAAGCTAATTTGATCCAGGTTCATTTGCCTGGTCGATGATAGGTTGATTACACATAATAGAACGTTAATGAACAATGGAATAACAGTCTAGTCTAGAAAATCAGAAACTTGGAATACAGAGGAACAAACTGGAAATTCTTATAACGTGAGAACAAACAGCTATGCCACCTCGGGGGGCAGGACAGACCCTCCCAGCCTCACTGTGGAGTTAAGCCACAGAGAAACAGTCTGTGAACTTGAGAAATAACCAAGTAAATTAGTTTCAGTTACTCATGAACCGCTGAGTCATCAAAACTTTGCCAACTGGAGAGATACACGGAGCTGCAATTTGTAATCCAAAGGACAGGGATAATCCAAAACCAAATCCCAAACGGGAAAAAGTGAGGGAGAGAAAGAGAGCACGCTGCTGTGGTGTGGCCCAGGACTCAACATGCTGCTACTAGGACAACAGCAGGTAATCACCCTGGAGACAGGGATGAAGTGGGTGCTTGTTGCCGCCTTGAACCCCATTAACGAACAGGGGGTAGGCTGTCGAATCATCCCCTGTAAATTCCCCTTTTGAAAGCTGAACGGCCCAATGCCAGATTACCTTTTTAAATGTCGCCAACCAGTTCAAAGTGCTGTATGGCGGGCAAGCTGTACACGCCTTCTCGACTAGCCTCTGACACGTGCAGTTGTCTGTGTGAAACGGGGTCCAGCTTCCATCCCCCCCAGGCAGCCTCAACAGCACCTGCCTATTGGCTCCTCTACCTCAAACCTGGACCTTGCAACAGGGGGAGGGAGGAGAGAGGGCAGTGGCCAAACAGTTTAGCTGGTTCATTAATGCCTCTTCCAGGATGGATAGGCAACTCTTCCCTCCACAATGGTTAATATGAATTCTGGGGTTTTTTGTTGTTTTTGTTTTTTTTTTTTCAACTTGTCTGTCCTCATTTGGTTGTTAAGTACTTGAGACCAGACTGTAAAAAAGCAGTGTGTTAGGAGATCTTGCAATACTTGAATAGAACTCTGCTGGAAATTTAGTTGCTTTATTTGCTATCTGAATGGATGCACTCTTGTAAATCTGTTTGTGATATTGAGCATGAGCCCTTATGGCTATCTGCACAGAATTTCCATAAGCAGTGCATTACATTTTTGGTGTGAAAGTATTGTAAACATGAGAGACAGACACAGAGTGTTGTGTGCTGACCCAGTGAATTCAGTTTTCAGATTCCAGTCAGACAAAGCACTTATTCCAAGTCTGAATTTTAACTTGTGTACAATCCAAAGGATAGAGTGAGTACCCAAGATGTGTTCACCATAATTTGTATATTCTGTGGGATTTCTGGGCAGGTTTTTCTCATATTAGGTATTTGGATGGAGCTGCTCCTATAAAGCCGGTTGTTGACTTCTCTTTGTCCCAAATACCTAAATTCCTCAGCTTCTGTTAAGACAAAAATTCTGATAAAAATTTGACAATAATACCTAAAAGCTAGAGAAAAGATGCAGCTGATGTGCAAGTTACAGCAAACCCACAATCACTGATGTTAATTCTCTGCCTATAGCTATAAATGTTTTTTAAAACCTAAGCTTTTCATTCAGGCTTGGCTTTTTTTTCCAGTATGCTTTTATAACGAAATGAAGTGGAGAGAGTGCTTTATAAATAAAAGATTTTTTTCTTTAATGCTCTTTTGAAAAACAGCACTTGCAGTGATTCTCCACATTATCTCAGTTCTCAAAGCTTGCTCCTTAAATTTCTGTGAGATCAGATCTTCAGAGGATCTGTTTTACTTTGGTGGACAGTGGTCAGTAAAACACATGGTGTTTGAATAACTGAGGATTCACTGTCTCTACTAATGTTTTGTGCTTTATATTAATACTAGCTTGGTTTCTTGGTTCAGGTGTGGGAACAGAAGAAAGGAAGTTAAGACTATTCCATGTGTACTACCATTGTTCTATAAAGGATCTCTAGAAGTTCTTTCTAAGTAAAAGAAGCAGACCTCTATTTGACTTTTTGACAGTAATTGCAATTTTCAGCAGAAACCTATGCCATCTATGTTTTGGAACCCATTGCTGGCTCTCAAAAAGCTAAAGAGATGAACAAGTGTGTTCCTGTTTTTCACATATTGCTGAAGCTGATAGTATGTCAGCAGCAGTACTCCAGCAAAGACAGAATTTTAGGATTTTCTTTTCAGGATCCTGAATCTATGAGATCATGTCTATAAGCTAAATAACTGCAATGTTTGGTGTTTTTTTTATTTTTATTTTTGTTCATGATAAACACTTACAATGACAATATTTCTAAAACTGATAAAACATTTAGCAATAAAGAACAAAAAACCCCAACCCCAATGTAAATGTAGGATCTTTCATTTGTTATATCAGTGTTCTTTTCAGGGACTCTCTGAAGAGCTAATAACAAATTAAAAGTCATGATTCCAACCTAACAACCTTATGTTTATTATGATAAAAATCTTTAAAATGCTGTAACTTGACAAACACTCTTTGAAAGGAAATGAGCAAGAGAATTAATAAGTTCCAAATAAAGTTAACTGAATCCGTCAGAAGGGAGGGAAATATTGGGAGGAAGGTGGTGGAAAAGAGACATGCATGAGAGTTACAAATGCAGTGGCCCTTGCAGCAGTCAGCAGTAGAGGTTCAACGTAGACTTGGCAGGTCTCCATGTGTCTTACAGCTGCTATTAGAACTCATTGTCAGTTTGCCAAATGCTGACTTTCCTAACTGTCCTGGCTTATATTATATGAGCAAAGATAAGACTACAGACCCATGATTTATGTCAGAACTTGTGCATGATACAACACATCCAACTAGTGTCCTGCAGTCTCACTTTTCATTTGTTAATTTGCTGAGAGTACTGCAAGCCTTCTTATTCGTTTGGGAGGTATGGCTTTTCCATTCACATGGTTTTCTAATAATCATTGTCATTTCTGTATGCATAAATGATAAATGTTATGTGTGCTGCATCAGGAGATGTACTTAAAGGGTTTATTGTACATAATCATAAGTTTCTCCAGGTAGGAATTTTTCCTTTTCCTGCCATACTTAGTAGATTAAAGATGACTGTCATTTGTAGTCCCTTTGTTGTTTTTTGTTTTTTTTTTTTGTTTGGTTTTTTTTTTTTTTAGTTTCCTTCAGAGATATTTGTTTTGATTTGTTTTGGGGAATAGTATTTATTGTGTTTATCTTTCCCTGATTTCTAAAAATGTAAAGCGTATCAGCTAATTCTTCCCAAGTAGCAGCTCAGAAATGAAAGGAGAGTATCAATCCTTGCATTGATGTCCATTTGCATGTTAGGAATTTACAAGTGTATAAAAATAATGAGCTAATAAGTCAACATTCTTTTCAGATAATGTTGTGTACAGAAATAAATAGGATGAATAGGCTTTTCTCCCATAGTTGGGCTTCTCTTACAGAATTTAATTTTTGTAATTATCATAATGGACTGCCTATCCCACTTCAACAATAAATGTTCCCCAGGAGGCAAAGTAGTAAAATAAATGCTTTGCCAAAGCAGACATAATAAAATTCCTCTGATCTTTGGCTTTTTTCTCTCTCCAGAAGCTCAGGACAAAAAAATGGGCATTTAGGACTGTTGAGAGGTTACACATTTCTGGTTTCTGGGACAGCAGCTAGGAAGCAAGTTCCAGTGTCAGGGAAACACACTCCATATGCACTCTGCCAACATTTGCCTTCCACGTACTTTCAGACAGCTTCCATTCCTTCTATTCTCTGTGTTTGCATGGAATTGTATTGCACAGTTGTATCCACCTTGCCTGCCAACCAATACAGAATCTTTCCCTGGTCATTCCCTCTTGCTTGTTTTTTTTGTTTGTTTGTTTGTTTGTGAGTTTTGTTTTGCTTTGTGGTTTTTTGTTGGTTTTGGTTTTGCCACTTCTCCTTTATCCCAGTAACACAGGAGGCAGGTGTTTTTTAATCTTCTATTATTCCTTCTCCTACATTTAGCTGCTATTTTCATTTGATCTATATATCTTTCAAAATATAAGCAGTCTTTGTGTAGGCTAGTGACAATTAGTTTAATAACTTTACCTTTTTTAAAACTAAATTTTACTTTCCTTAGTGCTTCTATGAGGAACAAAGCATTATTTCCCATGGTAATTCCTTAAAATAAGATGTCATAGCAGAGATTTCAGCTGTAAACTTTTCAGTCTTATTTGAGGAATGTTAGGTGTTTTCCAAAGGACATGAATTTGATTGACTTTTTGAGGTACACTCTTCTACCTGTTAGTCTTCATTTTAATAGCAAATTGTGCATATTGTTCAGGAACATGGGCAGCTATAAGAGACACTCTTGATCATCAAGTCCAGTCTCTGTTTATGGGCATCACATATATGCATTCTTCTAAAAGCTGAGGACTTTAGTTGTTTAGTTGGTCGTTTGGGTTGTACTTTTATTTTTATTTTTTGTTTTGGTTTGTTTTCCTCCTTAGCAGGTTTTCTAATAAGGGAAACTGTGAACCCTTCCGTTGCAATTGTCATGTGTGTTCTAATTTCTAAAAGCAGCTATTCATATATCTTTTTCTTATGTCAAGATTATCTTTAACTGTAAATTGATCATATTGTTCCTCCTCATTATTTATCTCTGCGAGTAATGCACAGATAACTATAATGTCTTATCTTAGGCTTTATTTTGGTAGACAGCCAAATATTTTTCAGTCTTTTTCAAAGATAGTCTGGGCTACATTTTAGTTTTCAGTGTCTTGGTGTGAACAGGCTGCTGTTGGATGAAGTGTGTAAAATGGTCTGCAGTATTTTACCTGTGGTTCACCCTGTCTTTTCTATGAAACATTCCTACACCTACCAGAAATACTTCACCTGGCTTTCCTTATGACTACTCTCTTTGAAGCTGTTTCATATGAACTATGATTCACAGTCATGCAGTGATAAACTAGAAAATATACCTTCTTCCTGCTTGGTTGTTCTCAGCTGATGAAATTCTAGTGTATTCACTACAATTCACTTCAATTATTAATCCCCAAGTACATGACTTTTTTCATTTCAGTTACTGAAGTGCTAATGGTTGTCCAGCACTTTCTATGAGATATACCTGTCTGTTAATAAAATTATTATTTATATAAAGAAGAAAGAGTGTAGAGGAATCCTTGGGGAAAAAAAAAACAAACAAAAACAAACAAACAAACAAACAAACAAACAAAAAAAAAAAACCAAACCAGAAACATCAATGACTTCCTTCTGGTCTATTCCACCTTTCAGCTCCAGCTTGATGCCATCTGCCATAAGAAAGTTCTTCAAGTTTCCCACATTTCCCATGCTGGTCTCTTCTGCCTAATTTGCATACTGTGTTTATGGGATCTCTTTCTAACACATTTAAGTAAGGATTAAGCCACTTTATATTATCTGCCTGCTATCAGATTACGTTTGTTTACTTTGTATTAATTTGCTTGTTTTATTTGACTGTTCCAGAGTTTCTGATATCTTCTTTCATCTCTTCCTAGTCATTTCCAGGGAATAAATTCACTTCCCAATCTACAAAAAGCACTCAATAGTGGATTTTTAACTAGGTTTTTAATTCAAGACAACTAATATTTAGCAAGTGTAATGCTGTTCAGTGGTGATAATCTAGCAATCAGCTGGATTAAAAAAAATACAAATTATGTGTAGCCTAAATTACATTTATACTTCACATAACATAATTTTCCTGATAGGTGGGTTTTGCTTGTTTTTTGTTTGTTTGTTTGGGTTTTGGTGGTGGTGTTTTTTGTTTGTTTGTTTTATTGTTTTGTTTTGTATTTTTCTGCTTAGACTGTCTTTAAGATGCCTTCCCCATGCATAAAAGAGACCAGAAGAAAAAGCTATTGGCATATCTTTTAGGTAGTTTCAAGCTAGAATGCCAAAGTCCTCTTTGATTTCTTCTAATAAAAATTGTTTGCTTAGATTTGATACTGGCACAGAACGTAGCACCGATAAGGCTACTGAGAATATCCTTCTTCCTGCTTCTGAAAGTCTGTTCGCTTCCACTAATATGCATCATCAGGCTTCATTAACAAAAATTATGAAACCTTATATATCACATAATGAGAGAGGTTAAATGCAATTTTTGCCCAGATTCGTTAGTGCTTGTTCTTTTCCTTGTTTGGTTTGGGTTTGGGTTTTTGTGTGTGTGTATGTTGAGTACAATACCTACAGAGTGAAACTGTCAGTAAAGAGGCTTTCTTTAGGAACATTCTTATCACCACTCTTGGTTTTAGCGGGTCTCCTGAGCATCCTATTACTAAGAGGTCTTGCCGTTATTAGCACCACGTGCTTTCTGAGAATTACCTCATTGCAGCAAAACTTGTGTTCAGATGGGTTTCTGTAGAATTGTCAGAAAATTCTGTCTACTACACAATCAAATCTAGTTCTAAGGAACTAGAATAATTCCCAGTAAAGTCCCATTTACCATTTTTTTCAAAATTAATTTGGCCCAAACAAAAGTATTTTCTGATATCCAATTACTAATAGGGCCCAGCTAGTTTCACATTTATTTCTCCCTTTCATGAAAAAATAAAACTCGTGTGGTATTCTAACCATGATTGCTCTTTGTTCTTACTTCTCTTCCACTTGAAACAGAAGGCACTCCTCTACAGTTCCTGCAGATTTCTGTCCATATACCTTGCATTAATATGCAAATAACTTGCTTGTTTCATATCTTTTCACTAGTTGAATTAGGCACATCTTTCCACCAGCATCTCATGCATGCAAATGCTCTTCATACCCACCTTTAGGACTGTTTCTTTCATCTTTACAGACTTTCTGTGATAAATATTAATTTACTGTGGCATCCTTACTGCCTTCCTTCTATTTATATTTGGAGATTACACAAAAACTCCCAATCTTCCATCATAGTCTAAATGCTTCCTGGTGAGCAGTTCAGCCTGAATAATAGAAATCTGTTTTGAGACGTCAAAAACATTGTGTTTCTAATGAAAGCATTCAAAACTTTATTTTAATTTATTTACTCCCAAAGGCATTTACTGATCTTGTTTCTCCCCTGAATTTCTTTTACAAAGAACAAGAAGAGTTAGGACCTAGATTTGTTAATCTTTGGGTGTCATTTTGGTTTTGGTTTGGAATTTGATTTTGTTTGTTGTTTCAGGTTTGTTTGGGTTTTTCTCTTTTTCTCTTTTATTGTCATTGTTATATTTAACACTGTGTTAATTTCTACCAACAGTATGCAAATATAAAACTACTCAAAGAGTAAATGTAAAAAAAAGGCCCAAGAAAACAATCTGTCAGTTTCATAGGAACATGCCACTGGTTCCTTCTGTAGTAGTGCAAGAATACTGTCCTGATAGAGCATAGAGTTCATGTGCTTTTGATATAATTCGCCAAAAAATTATAGGGGAGCATTCTGAATTGTTTCTTAGCAATTGTATTCATTTATGAATTGCTAGCACTTTCCCTGTGAACAGGATTTAATCTCTCAGGTGAAATGAGTTAAGCAGAGGATGAAACTGTCCAAAAAAGGATCATACTGTTGCAAATCTTCACTGTCTGTAAGGTCTCCAAATAATTTGGTATATTAGTCATGTTGATGTGTTAAAAATAGTAAGGCTGTATTTTTGTGGATGAGTAAGCGTTCAAACAGCTCTTTCAGATCTAGGTGACTTCCTAGCACCCTGGATGAAATTCAGTGATTTGTGCATCCTCATGTCTTTTCTCATTTTATCCAATACTACAGGAAGAAAGGACACCTAACTGGAACAAGGAGCAGAGTATTGTGTTACAGTAGGAAGGAAGTGACCTGTGGTAGTGATGAGAGAATACCTTGTAGGGAGAGCTTTTCAAATCCTGTCTTCAACACATCAAAATAGCATTTCTTCAGCCTTAGGGTCCTGATGCTGGGCATATCCAGTCAGCAGATCATGCTTAACATTCTGCACAGACAACAAAGTCCCAGAAAAGGTCTTTGCTCTAAGTCTTTACAGGAAGCTACATAACCCAGGAGGGAAGGCATACAGCTTATGTGAAGGCTATGGATTCTAAGGAAGATCTGGACTACAGAGCCTGGTGCCATTCGTATGACAATGGTGCAGGAATAGGGCAAATTTAGAAAGTAGATAGGGTCAGTGTCAGACATGATAGATTGGATTAACTGCAGTTTAAGTCTTCAGTGGGTTGATTGAAGCAGGCTGATGGAGATGAAGGTAGCAATGCTATAAAATATTTGTTAGGGAACTGACAGGTGACAGGATTTAGGATTTGGGCTTTTGGGAGACTTGAGGATTCATGGGAAGGAGTGAAAAGTTTGAAAACTAATTTTTGTAGTGTGGAATGTTGACCATAACGTGTTTATATATATATATGGTAAACCTAGGGGAGATGTATCTTTTTCCCCATTGTTTAATACTGTCAGGAGGGAAACTGAAAAGCTTTCCAATACTTTATTATTAATAAGTAGAAAGTGTAATAAATCAGAAGAGTTGTTTATCTCTGATATGAGTATTATTACACTACAGCAACATAAACCAAGGTCCATAAAAAGAGAAGACAGTTTGATTTTAACTACAGGAGACTGCATTTAACGTGAGGTTGTCAGTGTTTATGTCAAAGGTATGTATACTTTCCAGTTATCAGCTCCAGACTTCTTCTGCTCTGTTTTCTGTAATGTGCTGCAGTTGTCTACACTGTGCAAAGAATTTCATTTAAAGAAAGTTTTAGCAGCTTTATCATGTAAATAAGTGAAGCATTGGGCTTGTATGGATGATATATATGTGAAACTTGATTTTGTAAACATTGACTTATGTGTTAAGCCTGTAATTTTCCTGAAGTGAGTCCACCTTTGTATTTAAAGTTTGGGGTAAAGACAATGTAAATATCTGAAATATATTGGTTAATGTGCCACATCTCTGAGACGTAAATAGCTTCCTTTATTCTAAGCCAACTTTTGTACTGGTGAATCTCTCAGCACCTTTGGGTCATAGGTTTTCTTGCACATTGCTTCCAGTGTTTTGGAAAATGCTGGGGAATTTATCTGCATGAAAGAAAAAGGTAGAGGCCTTGGAAGCTTGAGGGAGATTGATTGTTTCCGTTTGAAATAAAGCCAGGACAATTTGGGTAAAACAACAGAATGATTTTGAAATGCCTCATAATAATTAGCATGGTGACCTATTGTTGGATTACTGATAGAGGCTCAAAAAGCAGCTTGAGTACCTCTGAATTCGCACCAAAATTCACACAAGATTATCTGAACTTACTTGGTATTTGGTACAAAGAAGTGTCATGGTCAGAAGAGGTGCTTTACAAATCGCCATGCAATGAAAGAGTTTATTGTAGTTATTTTAAGGTGGTGTTTTTGCTTGTTTTTTATGTGTGGGTTTTTTTTTTTTCCTTAGCTCGCTAGAGAAAATGATCTCATACATTTGGGTGTATATCAGTACCCTATCAGACATCAGTAGCAGAATTCATCAGTCTTTTACTCCCTCCAGTGACCCCCAAGTGTTTGCTCTTTTTAGCCCAAGGTTGTGGCATCTGTTTACTGCAACAAACAGTGAGCCTCAGGAAATTATGTTGCATTACAGTTTCTTGTCAGAACTGGTGATGTTAGTGACAATTGCAATCCATGTCATCTAATAGGTAGCATTATAGCTTAGTTGTCAGATAAATACAATGTCCTGAGAAGACTTCACTTGAGTGAAGCACTCAAACCAGGCCTTTAAACTGCACTCTTTTTAATTACCTTCTTTTCTTCATTGGTCTCTCCTGTGATAAAGGAATTTATGAAATATCTTTCAAGTGTCTTTTCCAGTTTATCCCACTAGTTTCTGTCACAGTTGGAGGCTTCTGTTCTAATTTTACAGTTAACCATTTATCTGATTTTCTCTCAGTGTCTTAGAATTTCTCTAGTGTGATGCTTCTTTTCTAATTTCTCATGTTTCTTCATAGAAAAACAGATTCTTTATCTTCCTGTTTTCCATGAGACGTGTAGAATTGTGGTATAATTTATCTCTCAGTATTTTTTTCTTGCAATCTCCTTGCTATGTTGAGAAGAATCAGATTTGTCCTATACCTTAAAAAATGATGGATCCTTAAACATTTTAAAATGGTTATTCTCTGCTGAGATATTTTGTCTACTTGAATCTCTTTTATCTCTTTTTTTCTGCATTCAGAATACATGGGTATCTGAGAAGAACATAAATAAAAAAAGAGAAAAGAAACAAAACCCTTCAGTTTTCACCATGAGCCTTTCATCTGATCTTAAAGGATTTTTATTACTATTTGTTTAGCATGTGTAACAAGTTTCTTTTATTATGTGTGGACATTAATGTAACATGAAAGGTATTAAGGTAAATGTGAATCAGATGATGTGTCATGGAAAAAAAGCGTTATGGACACCTTAAGTGCTGTTTTATCTTTTGTTTTTAACTTACTATGGGAATGTCAGTCAGTCACTAGCTCTGAAGAGACATTATTTCACAAGTATTTGCATTTTAATGTACAGATATCCTGGAGAAGAAATAATGTAGAATGCACTATGGAACTGGGCAGTTAGGTCTTACGGGTGCTAGACTAATGACTCAAAACACCTTCCTCCTTTCTAGCTGATCACCACTATACTGCAATTAGGGTTGAAAGTAAAATGCTGAGAGTTGCAATGGGTTTGTACTGCAGAAGACATGTGCAAGAAAATTAAATTGTTCGAACAAAGTCAGGCCCTGTATTCATCTTGATATTAATTTTCACCCCATATTAATTAATTCTGATCAAAGTATTAAAAGATATCCTACACATCGATATAATATACTTCTTATTTTGGGGAGACAGATCAGTATTGTAAAGTCTGGAGTAAAAATAAAAATTCTAAATACACAGATTTCCCAAAGCCTTTCCACTCCATTAAAATTCCACTGTTTGAAACTCCACAGATGTGATAAAGGGAGGCTGCTCACAAGCTGAGCCAGCTGAAACCCTTGAACTGCTTGGCCAAGGGAGTACTGAAGCCCCACGTCTCCTTGACCAAAGAGCTTCATGCTGCTTTGGTGTATTTTCCTCTTGAATCTTATTTCACAGTCTCCTTGAAAGGTGAGATAAGAGCTGGGCTTGCTTGAGTCAAAGCTGGGAAGAGGTTTTGTTTTTAGCAAAGCAGAGCCCTTGAACACTTCAACAGTAACACTCTTGACATGAAGCATTAAAATTCCCGGTATGATCTTTGCATCTGCTGGGCCAATGTCAAAGCATATTTCTTTGAGCGGCTGTTGGCTTAATTTCTTTAGCCTTTTGGGTTGAGGTGAAGGTATCTGTTTCTAGAAGGTTAGTAGTTCAGCCCTGGAACATAGATCAGCATTAAGAGAATTTACAAGAGGTATTTTAAAGATGTCCCTGCATTTTCATGAGCAGTATCCTAGTAATACAGAAGCCAAGTGCATGTGAGTGTGTGGATCTTGTTCACTTGCTTGTAAGCACTCTGTTTAGTGCTGCTGGAGGTAAGGTTGGGGTTGTCCAAGCCCCTTCCCTCAATTTTGGTCAAAGACTGTGTGCCAGTGTTCACTTCTGTACACTGGGATTGGGAACTGAAAGCTGTTACAGAAAACAAGGCAAAACAGAGTTTGATATACTAGGGGCCTGAATAAAGAGTTTTGGAAGGAAGAAACTCGAGATATCTCTGAAATAAATGGTAGAGGATTTTGAATTAAACACTAGCATAGATTTTACAAACCATTTAAACTAAACTATATTTCTACTGCTCACATCTTTCATCCTCCACACATATTTGAATTTCCAACTCTTTCCTGGGAGGCCATATCCTGACCTCCCACCAGGCCCAGGGTGGAAGGTTGGTTTTGTTTTTTTCCACATTTTCAGTGTTCTTCTGTCACATCTGTCATTCAAGTATTAAGGCCTAGCAGCTACAGAGGTCTCTGTAATGGTACTTGCTGGGCTGTTCATTGCAAATTGTCTTACAACACATTGTTTCCCTGATTCTCTGTGCTTTGTTCCTTTGAGTGCGTGATGTGAGCTTCTATTAGAAAAAAATTGTGTATCCTGTGGGAGCATAATGGAAAAACACAAAATGCCAGTCAATCTGTAAAATTTAAAGCCATGCTTTAAAATGTGTTTGGAAGAGGTGTAGTTTCTTAGAAGAGGAATGCTGTGCTGGAGCAAAAGATCTGGGCTAGCATCAGGAGGATGCCAATGAAAGGACAGACAAGGCTTTCTCAGCTAGTGTCACATATGATTGGAATAAGCCATTTAATCTTAAAACCCACTGAGCTTTGTGTTTCACCCATTGCTATTCACTTATGTACAGTATGGTAATGTATTCATTATGCTTTGTGTTGCTGTTGAATGTATTACAATGTGAAGTAGCATGAAAGTTCACTAAAATGCTAGTTTTGCTTTTTCTCTAAATCGGTGTGAAATGAAGCAAAATTTTTCTGATCCTGAACTCCATGAGCTGTCCTCCAAAATACACAGATGCTGCCCTCACAAAATCACAGAATCACAGAATCAACCAGGTTGGAAAAGACCTCAGAGATCATCAAGTCCAACCTATTACCTAACACTACCTGACAACAAAACCATGGCTTCAAGTGCCACATCCACCTCAAGGGACGGTGACTCCATCACTTCCCTGGGCAGCCCATCCCACTGGCCAATTACTCTTTCTGTGAAGAACTTTCTCCTCACCTCAAGCCTAAACTTCCCTGGCACAGCTTGAGACTGTGTCCTCTTGTTCTGTTACTGGTTGCCTGGGAGAAGAGACCAACCCCCACCTGTCTACAACCTCCTTTCAAGTAGTTGTAGAGAGCAATAAGGTCTCCCTTGAGCCTCCTCTTCTCCAGGCTAAACAACCCCAGCTGCCTCAACCTCTCCACATAGGGCTTGTGCTCGAGACCTCTCACCAGCCTTGTTGCCCTTCTCTGGAAGGGGCCCAGAACTGGACACAGTTACTCAAGGTGTGGCCTAACCAGTGCTGAGTACAGGGGTACAATGACTTCCCTGTTCCTGCTGGCCACACTATTCCTGATGCAGGCCAGGATGCCATTGGCCATCTTGGCCACCTGGGCACACTGCTGGCTCATGTTCAGCCTACTGTCAACCAGCACCCCCAGGTCCCTTTGTGCCTGGCTGCTCTCCAGCTACTCTGTCTCCAGCCTGTAGGGCTTCATGAAGTTGTTGTGGCCAATGTGTAGAACCCAGCAATTAGATGTGTTAAATCTCATTTCATTAGACTCTGCCCATCTGTCCAGCCTGTCAAGGTCCCTCTGCAGAGCCTTCCTACCTTCTAACAGATCAACATCTGCTCCCAACTTGGTGTCATCTGCAAACTTACTAATGGTGGACTCTATCTCCACATCCAGATCATCAATAAAGATATTAAACAGGATGGGGCCCAACACTGATCCCTGGGGGACACCACTAGTGACTGACTGCCAGCTGGATGCGGCACCATTCACCACCACTCTCTGGGCCCAACCCTCCAGCCAGTTCTTGACCCAGCACAGAGTGCTGCTGTCCAAGCTGTGGGCTGCCAGTTTGGCCAGGAGTTTGCTATGGGGGTCAGTGTCACAGGCCTTGCTGAAGTCCAGGTAGACTACATCCACAGCCTTCCCCAGGTGGGTCACCTGATTATAAAAGGAGATCAGGTTGGTCAGGCAGGACCTGCCCTTCCTAAATCCATGCTGACTGGGCCTGATCCCTTGAGCATCCTGTAGGTTCTGTGTGATTTCACTCAAGATGATCTTCCCTGGCACTGAGGTCAGGCTGACAGGTCTGTGATTCCCTGGCTCCTCCTTCCAGCCCTTCTTGTGGATGGGCATCACATTACCCAGTTTCCAGTCATCTGGGACCTCTCCTGTGAGCCAGGACTGGTGGTAAATGGTGGACAGTGGCTTGGCCAGCTCATCTGCCAGCTCTCTCAGCACCATAGGATGGATCCCATCCGGTCCCATAGACTTGTGATGATCCAAGTGACTCAGCAAGTCTCTGGATTACAGGGGAACTAAACTGCTGCCTGACTCCATCTACTGGTTCAGGAGGCCAGTTATCCTGAAGCCCTCCTATCTTATTCTTGAAAATTGAGGCAAGGAAGGTACCTTATGTACCTCTAGAGTCATTCTTGGTCAGAAAAAGAGACTACCCAGCTGAGAGAGGCTTAGGCAGCTCTGGAAGTCTAGAAAATTGATCAAATCAGAAGCTGTAGAGAAACAGCACCTCAAACTTCATTTCCTATTTCTATCAAAAGGTAATCACGGTGTTTTCTAGTGGGGATTTACATCTATTTTTCTAAGACTAAAGGGCAAAAATGGCATTTGGATTCCAGAAGAGATGTCATTTAGCTGTGTCAAAGAAAGTACTGGGGACTCTAATGACCTAGTTTCCTGTTAAATCTCTAGGACATTGCTGAAGTTAGGAGCATAGGGAAAAATGTTTTATCTTCAAAGACTTCAAGATGAGTTTTATAACTTCCTTAAAGAGTAAAAAATGAATCCTCTCTGCTGAAATTAGACAGATAAAGTTTTAGCCCAAAATGTATTTTTTTCCCTGAAGAACTGAAAATTAAACCACTCGCTTTACGTGAGAGATTTGAAGAAATGCAGTGCACTAAACCACTATCTTTCATGCTAAAAGACAGAGGAAGAAAATTATGTATTTTAACTTCCATATATGTATAAATAAATAGTTTGAATTCTGCAAACAACACAAGGACTAAAAATGTTTTCATATTTTATTTGGAATCAGAACCACTTTAGGTATTTGGGGGGAAATTGCATTAATAGCACTTTATATTTTCCTGCTGTACTATATTAAGACAAGATGCATAGGAAAGTATATTTGCCCATATTTTTAGTTGATTCTGATAGCTTGCCTACAAATTTTTATCATTCTGTTTTAGTAAACAGAATCCATGTTGGCGGCTCAAAGGCCCTGTGAAATAATGTCGGGGGGGTGGGAAGGCAAGAAAAGAAAACCTACTAAAAGAACTCCTGTTGTCCTTGCAGAACTAGGTCCTAAATCATTATAATCTGTTTGTGGAGCTATAACTGCCCTTAGCACAAACTGGGAGTTCATCTTTGCAGGACCAGGACTGACATCCATGTGTGGCCTATCTGCATATATCCCAGGTAAACAAGCAGGTGCATAACAACATGGTGCATTCTATGATTCTGTAATGACTGTATGGGTAGGGGTTTCAGGCTAACCTTTTGTTACCATTCTTCTGGAACAAGCCAAATTACTACTTCTTTGCCCTTCACACGCTTTTTCCACAGCAGACTTCTGTCTTCTTACGTGCTCCAGATTTGGATGGGAAAGCCTGCACTTGCCCTTCTGCTTTGGTGTTGATTCTGTGTGCTAAAAATTCCTGCACACATGCCAACGCATGGAGTTCAGTGAAACTAGTAGAAAGGAATATTGACTCAGGTCTCAAATCAGAACTAGTACAGCTAGGGCATAGCTATGCTCTGAAGCAATCTAGGTATATTGATAGAAGCATAACAGATGGTTTCTGATGCCAGAGACTCAAGAGGGGGGAAGCAGTGATTCACTGAACCTTATTGGGCCATGCAGAAATTCCTCGCACTTCACCTAGTACTTTAAATTCTGAGTCTCAAATATAAATGAACCTATTTTGAAATCATCCTTGTTTTGGAAGAAGCAAAACGTTTATAGAAAATTAACTGTTCGTGATGGAGGAAATACTCAAATTGAAATACGTGCTGGCTGATATGTTCTCAAATGCTATTTTGTGGAATTTGGTGCATGACTCCAACTAGTGCTTCCAAATTTTATGCAGCTGCATCACTTGAAGAAGGGAGACATTACAAGGAGAGGATGAGAATAAAATAAAAAAACAAATAAGGGAAGAGAGGATGGAGAAAACAGTAACTTTATCTGACATTTTTCAATATATCCATTTTTTTGTTAGTGCCAATTATTTTTAACAAAATGTTGGACCTGAGCAAAAGGAAAAAAAGTAATATTTTTGTCCCCTGCTTATTGAGTTCGTGTACATGAACTCTAGCACCTTAGCATAGTTGTGGTGTTGGAGCTCTCTGCATAATTCATCATAAAAGAACATGAGGCATTCAGCAGTCAGTGCTCATTCAGAGATGTTCTGCATTACTAGCAGCACTAGTAAATATGCCTGACCCATACATAATTTATGGTTTTCAGCAGTGGTAGTTTTATGCTTCATAATAGGCTGGCTTTGATCCTTTAAAATTTGTTTGTTAAACTTAAAGGTGGAATACAAAACAAAGACTTTAGAATCTCTTTCCTGCATAGCTTGTTTCAACAGTCTTCATTTTCACATCCTGTTAGCAAGGTTGAAATTGATTCTGACCCACTTTTGGGGAAATGGGCCTTCCTATAATGGATTTTGTGTGTAAGACTTTTTATTAGCCAATTCCCCCCATACCCAACTTGAAGTAGAATGAGAATTGGTTTAGAAACCTATTTTATAATTCTGTGTACAGAATTTATTATTATTTCTTGTGACCTGTAGGACGAAGATGTAGATAGACTTTGTGTTCTGTGAATCCCTCCTTTAATGCTGTGATGCAGTGAGAGACCTTGTATGGAATTAAATGAATAGGCTGGAACTCATTCAAATGTGCTGATTTAGTTTTGTGGGAAAGTTCCATATTAGAATAATCCATATTAGACAAAAATAGATCCCATCTTTCAAAATCAGTAAAATATCAAAGCAAAAAATTTAAAAGTCAGACTAAAGTGTTTCTGTTTGAGAAAACTTAGATGTTTTGTCATGTATCCTCTCCATAATTCTTTTTAGCATTCTTTATACAATATATGTCTTTAAACATTATCAAATGTAAAACACAGTGTTGTGAAACAAAATAATAATCTAAAATGCATTTCTAAATGAAAATTCACAATGTTCCTTTCTGATGTATCAAAGACTGTAATGTTATTTCTTCTAAACAGAATGTCATCAGAATTACTGCATTTTTATGAAATATTTCAATGCTGACCCATCACCATGTTCTGATGGAATTTGTTCTTTCACCTTTCCCCCTGTTGATCCATTTTTCTCTGTACTGTTTCTTTTCGTTCCCTCATTTTTCAGTTATTACTATACTTCAACCTATTATCATTCTTTGTTTTTAAAAGCCTTATTCACACTCAAGGTACTTCACCATGAAATTCTAGAACTGACTAGTGGTTTTCAGTTTTTCAGCAAATTGGAAACTAGCTCTCTTTTATACACGTCAATTTAGATGAGTTAAAAATCACTTGTTGTTGTTTAGACATCTTGGCATAATCTTATTTTTTCACTCAAGTTTCCTGGTGTTTCAGTCATCTGCAGGTTGTCTGCCTAAAGCAATTATTTAAATAATATTTCTGTCTTCAGTCCAATTCAGTTGTTCCTTTTTTCCTGCCCATTATAGCAGCCTTCTGACTCTTGCTGCACCAGATTCAATTTCTGTAGTGTCGTCTGACAAGACATAATATCATTTCAGTCTGTTCTTCATTTCTGCTACTGCACTTTTTCTAAATGTTGGGGGGGAGGGCTATGTAATGTGGTCTTCTGTATATTTCAATAATAATAATAATAGTAATAATAATAGAAGCCTACATATACACCATAAATGCAAGATATAGAATGGCATAAAATACCTTTTTCTTCCCCATCTCTTTGACTTCTCTTCTATAGTCATTAATCTGTGGATGATCACACACCAGCAAAGGTTTTTTCTGCCTTATTAGCAGTGTGGTTACTTAGAGAATAGATACTGCTTTTCTATCTCATCTTTGACAGCACAACCATGCTGTATGAGTGCTAGAAAAATTATCAATCTACTTATTGCCTCCATTTGGTAATATATTTGGTACTGTTGAGTCATATGAGAATATGAGGCAGAACAAAGAAAAAGGTTGCTTTCCTGGCTAACTTTCCTGGATGGCAGAAATAGATAATGTTACTCGGAGTAGTGAGAAGAGAGGAAGAGTCTTAGCTTCTCATTGTAACTGTTTTACCATAGCTCTTACGATGTTGTGGTATCTTTCATTAGATATCTAGTTTTCTGTGATTTGGGAACGAAAATTTGAGTTAATCTATCTTTTGCCATAATAGGTGTATTGGCATTTACTCATAGTGGACATTTTTTCCTACAGTGTTTTAGGCAACAAAGAAAGAAATACTCTACCCCACACACCTCTGCTTAAGCAAGAGATAATGCAACTCAGTGTTTCTCGAAGGTCAGACCACACATCTCACTTCTGAGCCAGGAAGGGGCCAAGACAAACCTACCATTCATGCACAGTATGCATGTTCAGGACCTGTTTACAAGCAGTATATAAAGCATGTTCCAGAAGCCTTGCACTAGCTGTATGTGAACAGAGCAAGTCTTTTGCACAGAGTTGGATGGCTTTCTGCAAGCACTGGCTTTGCTCTACATTTTGTTCTCATCTCTTGGAACAGAGCTCTCCATTAACCGGGGAATTACACACCTGACCTCAGTGCCAGGCAAGGTTATGGAAGAGGTCATCTTGAGTGCAATCACACAGAACCTACAGGATGGTCAAGGGATCAGACCCAGTCAGCATGGATTTAGGAGGGGCAGGTCCTGCCTGACCAACCTGATCTGCTTTTATAATCAGGTGACCCACCTGGTGGATGTGGGGAAGGCTGTGGATGTAGTCCACCTGGACTTCATCAACGCCTTTGACACTGTCTGCCACAACAAGCTCCTGGCAAAGCTGTCAGCTTGTGGCTTGGACAGATTCACTCTGAAATGGGCCAAGAATTGGTTGGAGGGCTGGGCCCAGAGAGTGGTGGTGAATGGTGCCACTGCCAGTTGGAGGCCAGTCACTAGTGGAGTCCCTGAGGGATCAGTGCTGGGCCTGATCCTGTTTAATATCTTTATTGATGATCTGGATGAGGGGATTGAGTCCATCATCAGTAAGTTTGCAGATGATACCAAGTTAGGAGCAGGTGTCGATCTGTTGGAGTGTAGGAAGGTTCTGCAGAGGGACCTTGTCAGGCTGGATGGGTGGGCAGAGGCCAATGGGATGAGATTTAACAAGGCTAAGTGCAGGGTTCTACACTTTGGCCACAATAACCTCATGCAGCACTACAGCCTGGGGACAGAGTAGCTGGAGAGCAGCCAGGCAGAAAGGGATCTGGGAGTGCTGGTTGATAGTAGACTGAACATGAGCCAGCAGTGTGCCCAGGCGGCCAGGAGTGCCAATGGCATCCTGGCCTGTATCAGGAATAGTGTAGCCAGCAGGACAAGGGAGGTTATTCTTCCCCTGTACTCAGCACTGGTCAGGCCACACCTTGAGTACTGCATCCAGTTTTGGGCCCCTCAGTTCAAGAGAGATGTTGAGGAACTGGAATGTGTGCAGAGAAGGGGAATGAAGCTCATCAGGGGCCTGGAACACAAATCCTATGAAGAGAGGCTGAGGGAGCTGGGGTTGTTTAGCCTGGAGAAGAGGAGGCTCAGGGGTGACCTCATTGCTGTCTACAACTACCTGAAGGGAGGTTGTAGCCAGGTGGGGATTAGCCTCCTCTCCCAGGCAACCAGCAGCAGAACGAGGGGACACAGTCTCAAGTGGTGCCAGGGGAGGTATAGCCTGGATATGGAGGAATTTCTTCACAGAGAGAGTGATTGCCCATTGGAATGGGCTGTCCAAGGAGGTGGTGGAGTCGCTGTCCCTTGAGAAGTTCAAGAAAAGACTGAATGAGGCACTTAGGACCATGGTCTAGTTGATTGGATAGAGCTGGGTGATAGGTTGGACTGGATGATCTCTGAGGTCTCTTCTAACCGGGTTGATTCTATGATTCTATGACTCTATGATTCTATGACTCTATGTACCAACAAATGTTGGCATTGCTGGGGGTTGGGGGGCAGCAAGAGGGATTGTTGATTCAGTTGATCTTTTTTTAACTTTCTTTCTTCCCTGGGATCTTGTCATACTGTGTGCAAAGCCTGAAGGAACAGTATCTGTAACAGCAGTAGTTAGAGCAGTCAATAGCAACTGAATTTGCTGTACCAGTTCTCAAATATAGACCAGTATAGAGCTTTTATGCTTTTCCTGCAACAGCTTAATGGGTTAGGTGTGACTTTTGGAACCAAAGAACTGGAGTGAAGCAGAAATAAAAAACTGAAAATATTTATTCATATTGCAAATCATAATTTTTCACTTATTTATGTATTTATTTGTTATTTTCATCCTCTCTTAGAGCAGGTTCATTTATTTTAAACAATTTTTTCTTGATAGTGTATTTGGATGGAGCTGTTCTGTCCATTGTAAAGATTAGATTTTTATGGACCTGTTCAGGTTTATAACAGCTGTATATGAGTGGTTCTTGCTGAAAACATAATCAGGATCTGCTTTTGTTTTATTTATTTTTCCCCTGCCACCCCATAGCAAAGCCATTAAAAGCTATTTTTTTTTTTTACACAAGGAATTGAGGATCTGTATATACTCATAGAAAGGAAAATTTCCCTGCATGGGTAATGAGATTCACTAACTAGAGCAAATTTATTTTTTCAAAATAATTGCCCAGAAGCAGTATTTTGGTGGAACAGGCAATGTAACAACAACTTGTTTGGAGACTGTAACAACTGCATTGTTTTGTTCTGCTCAAAGCATAGGGCAGAATTATGTTTAAGTAAAAGCCAATCAATTATTCTTGGTCTTTGAAACTTGCAAATTTTCCTTGTGAAATGTTATTGTAAGTTGTTTCAGTGAGCAAGTTTAGTGCAATTTAAAGAAAGAGGGCTCTCTGGTTGGGTTTTGAGTAGTCTTTTATTATCATACTGCATTGTTATTCCGCATGTACTTACTGCACACATCTGTTCTCATTTAAGTTTCTCTTGTACACAGCAAAACACGAGAGTGCAATTTGTTACCAGTTTTCTCTCATATGTGTTAATACCAGAGTCTCCACAGTCTTCATGATCTTGGTTGCACTGATTCAGCTGATTGCCAGTCAGCCTTGTTGAAACCAAATAATTTCGTAGATTCCATTGAAGGTCTAGCCAGACTGAGAGTTGAAGCAGTGCAGCAGCACACAGAACAAAGTAGGCAGAAGTTGGTAAGGGAAATAAACACCTAGAGAAAAGCAGCAGAGATCTTGTAGAGTCTGCTGACAATGACAGTAAGGTAGATTTATTGATCCAGGTCTGTGGTACATGAGAAGGATGATTGACAAAAGACTTCAAGGCAATTACACTGATGGCAGAAAGTATAACTTGTAAATGGAAGAATATCTAAATTAGACATGATTTAATTATAGATCAAATTAAATGAAAAGATTAAATCCTCTTTTCTGCCCCTGATTATTTCATAAGTGGATTATTTTATGGCAGGCTACACTTGTCCTGACTTTTACTTCATTTCGGCATTACTGTCTTGATAAATCCATTTTCATCCCTGTATGTTATTCTGGGAGAACCAAAGAATGTAGAGCCCAAAGAACCCTGTAAGCAAGATTTATAAGTGCATGTAATAGATTGTGATTCTGTAGTGTCCAGGAGAACTCTCTCAACCTTTTTATACAATGCATGATGCTAAAAAGATGCCATGATAAAAAGATGTCTTCTTTGCTAGCGTTCTTGCTCTTCCTTTGATTCTCAGTATTGAGCAGAAAGAGCAACATCCAAAAGTGAGTAAAACTGCTTGTAATATCAAGAGGTACAAGGCTATGGAAAAGCTAGTTTCTCACTAATCTCAGTAATCTCTACCCCACAGCTACCTGACTCAAAGGGCAGATGTGAGAGATACACATTGGTGATAGAATTTAGCTTACCTGAATCATTTAGTTCATATTATTTAATGGCTTTGATTCTGCAAAGGAAGCTCAAAAAGGCTAATACTGATGTGTTCACTGCAAATTAGCCTATAGTATAGATATAAGTGTGCTTGCTCTAGGTCAGAAATAGAGAAACGGTGTAATTGAGCTCTTGTAGGACTTGATACTGCAGCAGTTAGTTACTTACAGTCTGTTCTGAAGAGAAGCACTGAGCACTGGATTACAGACTGAAAATAATAATATTAAAAAATAGCGTGACAGATGCATTGAGGCTGAGTACTGACTGAGAAAATATTCGAATCATGGACAATATCACCTTTTCTGTTGTTTCATGTGCTCTCTGCTCAGAGACAGATAACTTTGTTCACTCATGTATGACTTCATCACAGAAGATTCCCATTACATCATCATCATCCCTTCCCAAATGAAACAATTTTCAAATCTTTATATTCTTAGCTAACTGTTTGAGATCAAAACACAGTTACTCTGTAATGGATGCAGTCAAATAAGCCTGTGCAGCAAAAATTGACATGTGCAAGTATAAAATTTGCACTAGTGCTGTCAGTAAAACACAGTAAAATGGTTTTCTAAGCACCTACTTGTTTGATTTGTCAGTGTGCCTAAACAAGTGCATGGTCTCGAGAATGTAGAAATCTTGATACTCAAAGGCACTTGGTGAGGGAGATCAGTTCTCTTGTATAGTCTTTCAGGCAAGGATTCTGACTGCCACATCAACAAATGCCAAGAAAGAGGTTCTCTGTGCAAATAAATTAGAAAACCCCAAAACATTAGTTACATGTAAGCAAGCAACTGACTTATAAATACTCATGTTGCATTTTATACTGTTTAGATTTAAAGAAAACCAAAACAACACCACCACAAAGACTAGCTAGAGAAAATTGACTTACCTTCTTCAGATATAAAATATATTATGATTGAAAGTTGCTAAAATGATTACATTCATTCTGGAGACCTAAATCTAAGAGTCAATTTTGTGGAATACATTTTAAAAACTTACATTAAAAATCAAAAGTTCTAAAACTCATAATTAACTTACATTACTACACCTTGCAACACATTAATTCATTTCGTACCTGAGAAACACTCTTCTGCCCAGAAAAAAAGTCCACTTGTCTCAATATGCACAACAGATGTAGGTCACTGTGTCTACTCATCCCCTCCCTGGGTACACAAATGTGGTATTTGGCATTTGTATTTCCATAGTGGGGAGATATATTTACCTGGTTAGGCTAATAGTGGTAACTGCCAGGTTTGGGGTTTGGCTTGTGGGTTGGCGGGGGGGTGTTGTTTGGTGTTGGTTTTTTTGGCTGGTTGATTGATTTTGTCTTGTTTATTTGTTTCTGTTTTTAATTCTGGATAACAAAGATGTTGAAGCAGTTTTGTGAATTTTGGCAGATATCTTCCTCTGCCGTGTAATAAACTTCTTACTAAGTGGGACATTTTTCTTTTCCTAGTGTGTAGGCAAGTCCCTACATTTTCGAAAATAAATTTGCAGTATATTTCAAAGCACTTTCATTCACTCTTGTTCTGCTTGCCCTTTCTTCTTGTGACTAAAACCCATCAACACTCAATACTGATGTAGTTAACAAATACTGAGTAGAAAGAACTGCAAGAAGAATCACATCAATGTTTCATATGATTGTGCAGCTCACAAATTCCTGGGCTGCTAACCTGACAGCTATACAGTAATGAATGAAATTGAGAAATTCTTCTTTTCTTTGGATTTCCTAATTGCATAACAACATTTCTGTTAGTTTTTCAAATGTTTCATCCTTTAGGGTGATTAAGGAAATGGCACACCTGTGGTTGCCCCATATGTTCCTTTCAAGAATATTGCTGCTTTTTACACCATAAACCACAAAGGAGGCTGCTTATCCTCACTTGATGAATTAGGTTTTTTTCTTCCTGGCTCTCATTGAAATACACCTTACTAAACCTGGAGTTTCATTTTGTATGGGCATGTGAGTATTGCACTAATTCAGGTGATAATCACGTGTGGATATGTCATCTGAGTTTTTCATGCCCAGATTAAAGCTTGTCTCAAAGATACTTGTCATTCAGGAAGCAAATCTTCAGTTGTGCTACACTTTCTTTCCTAATGTATCATCACTCCACAGCCACTTCCCTTACTGGACTTTAAAAGGCTCCTTCCTTTTGGTCATGAGAAAATAATGTTGTAACTTAATCCTGAAAAATAAACTGTATTTGCATCAATGTATTATGTGACATGCAAGAAGTAAGGTAATGCTAATGTAACGAGCGATGGAATTTTTGGCTATCCTGCAAGTCTGATGCAAGAAAACATTTTCTCAATTATGTGCCTGTTGTTCTCTCTTTTCTAGAAGAAATTCATTCAAGTCAACATTTTTTTAGGTACCCAATAACCTTTAGAATAATTCAGTAAATTATGAAATAAAAGGCTTCAACCGAAATATTCCTACAGCCAAGTAGGAAACCTAATCACCCATTACTGACATGGATTCACTGATCTAGAAAATTACTTTAATGCACATATCAATATACTTGCAGATTTCTTACATTTCAGCAGATTAAAAAAACAGAAAAACAAAAACCAAAAAAACAAACAAACAAAAAAGCCCCAACTAAAACCTATCAAAAAAACCCTGTTATTGCAGAGAGCATTTGTTTCATGTTATAAAATTCACTAGTATTTTTTCTATAGTGGAGCAATTATACAGCTATTGTAGCTTCTTGGGTTTGCCTTTTTATTAATTAAAAATAATATATATATTTTTTAGGTAGAGATTAGGTGTAAAAATACGAGCGTTTCTTGGCAAAATACCAAAGTAAACAGTGAATCTACTTGTGTATCCTGAGGGATCCTTTGTGCAAGAGGACATACCAAGATGTGATTTTAAGGAAGACAGAAAATTGTTTTGTTGCATTGACATTCCTGTTGTTGAGGAGTTGGAATTACTTCCTGAGAAGTGTGCAATTTTTCTTAATGAAAACACTTGATGAATAAAGTTATTCTGTTGATCTATTGACCTACATACAATACGCTTTTTTAGTTAAAAAGAGACAAAAATTTCAGTTCAGGTGACATGGAAGTTATGGTAGAATTTTACTGCCTCTTGCAGAAATTAAGAAGTCAGTTCCAAATTCCTTGTTCTGCCATTGGCTTCACACAGGTACTCCTGTTCTGTCCCTTTTTATGCTTTCTGAGGAGCGGGAATTTAACTGACTCATGAAAGCAGATTAACAAATGCATGTATCTAAAAATACTTCTCATGAATGCAAAAAGTATAGAAACTTGGAAAATGTTTTTTCTGATGATTCCTTTTGTCATACCAGCTCATTACCTTTGAAAACAGTAAGAATTTCAGTAAGTAAGTAAGAATTTCAGACAAGGAATGATATTTGTGTTGAAGCTTTTTATTCATAGATCACTGCAAATGACAGACCCCATGTTAAACTCCCACAAATAAAAGGGATCCAATAAAAAAAAAGTCTAGCATGAAAACTTAGAGGTTTAGAGTAAGAGATTGTTCCTTACATCTAATGTGAAAGTGAGGTCAAGTAATAAAATTTAAAAAAAATAATTTTTGAGGGCAGCTGGAAAACTCAGTCATATCATTACCTTTAAATTAAGCTATTTTAAATTAAATTTTTAAACAATTCATTTTTTTTTGGTACCTAAATCCCCTTAACAGTTTCCTTGACACAATCTGTGTAATCTGTTAGGGACACAACGCTAAATACAACTTCCATTTAGGCACTTACAAACTTGTATTGGCCTTGGAAAAAACAAGTCTAACATACGAATGTATCTTTCTAATTTACACCTGTATATTAATCTGAGGTTCAGTAGCAACAACAGGGAAAGTCTAAAGATATATTTAAGAAAAGAAACAAGCAAAATTTAATCTTTGGCTAAAGGTGAAGTGTGGTATTTGTAAATAACACTCTTAGACAGGACATCAGTAAACAGCACCATGCTTAGTGAAGACACAGCAGCTTTTCCTGTCTCTGTTGCTACATGGCACACATCCAGATATCTGCTGTACTAACATTTGCTCCTGGGAGGAGATGAAAAAAAAGGGTCCATAAGGTTTCCATTGGCCTAGACAACTGAAACATCTGCTAGATTCATGAGCAGCTTGCTGTCCTAAATCAGCAGGGAGAACTGATGCAGATCAGCACTGCCGTATCAATAGATATTTCATAGACTGTAGGGAGGAAAAAAGTAAATCAGCAGACTAAGTGATTTTATTTCAAAGTACACCAAAATCTTGTGTAATTTTATATAAAGTGATATCTAAATTGCATAAAATTAGGGCCACATCTGATTTGCATGTAACGCTCACTAGAGAACAGTCACGTTCAATCCTAATCTTTTAATATCTGCTAATAGGAGCAAGATACCTAGTTTCCAAATTAAATTTGATAAAAATGAGTCACCTGAGAAGATACTCTCTTTACTTAGAAATTTGCACCAGAACTCTCCTTTGTCTTTCTGAAATACAAGTAGTGTGAAGATTGTTGTTGAAGGGAATTGGCTGGTCTTTGTCAGGACAGAGAAAAAGAGGAAGTTTTGAAACCAGAAAAGTAGAGGACAGAGGAGAATATATATCCTTGTTTGGTGTAAACTGCCTTTTGATCTCTTCAGTATAAGCCTGGCTTCTGGTGCCTAGTTTTGTTGTTTATACTTTGGTGCCATTTAGGCTTGAAAGGACTGCTAGAACCACGTACAGTGGTGCTTTTCTGGACCAAACTCCTGATGTTATTTTATTGTGTAAACAGAAAAGGCGAGGAAGGGGGGCGGGAATCGAATGTTAAGTTGATTTTCAAACTTGTTTCATACTGGAACATTCATTAGCTTTATCCAAGCGGAGTTTCAAAGATCTCCTCTGTACTAGAAAGAGAGACAAACAAAGAAGGTGACTATTAACATGGTGATGAAATCCCCAGTAAAGAAAACTGTGATCACAAGTGCAAAAACTTTTATTAATTGTTCAGGCATTTGCTCTGTGATAATCTGAACTACTTTCTTCAGAGAGTGTTCCCTGGCTGGGATGTACCTTTGTATTGTTCAAGACAAAGTTATTGAGTGCATTATCTCAGAGCAGAGTGATCACAAATTGATAGCTCTCAGATGTTGCAGAAGTAAAGGTGGGGATCATCAGAACTGCCACCTAGTCTTCCAGCAGGAGAATGGTGAACAGAGTCCCTTTGGAAGCAGTCCTGAAGGGCCAAGGAGTCTAGGAAGGCTGGGCATTCTTCAAGAAGGAAATTTTAAAGGCACAGGAACAGGCCGTCCCCATGTGCTGAAAGATGAATCAAGAGGGAAGAAGGCCAGCCTGGCTGAGTAGAGAGGCTTGTTTGCAGCTTGGGGAGAAAAGGAGGGTTGATGGTTGTTGGAAGAAGGGGCATGCCACTCAGATGGGCTGCAAAGTTTTTATGAGGCTATGCAAGGAGAAAATTAGAAAGGGCAAAGCCCAACTTGAAATTAGTTCAGCTTCAACTATTAAAAAGAATAGGAAATCTTTCTACAAATATAGCAGCAACAAAAGGAGGCCTAGGGAGAATCTCTATCCTTTTTTGGGTGCAGGGGGGAACACTTGAGTCAAGGATCAGGAAAACACTGAGGTACTCAGTATATTCTTTGTCTAAGTTTTCAGTAGTAGTACCAGTTTTTCACTGGATACACAGTCACCTGAGTTGGAAGATAGGGATGAGGAGCAGAATGAAGCCCCAGTAATCCAAGAAGAGATGGTTGTCAAACTGCTGACCCCACTTAAGATGTATGCAAGTCTATGGGACCAGATGTCATACACCCAAGGGTACTGAGAGAACTGGCAAAAGTGTTCACCAAGCCATTTTCACAGAATCACAGAATGCATCGAGTTGGAAGGGACCCTTAAATGTCATTAAAATATATATCTACAGACCCATGTTGATCTCATTTTAAGTAATTCTTGGTTTCATATTTAAGTAAAAAAGAACTTATTTTAATTGTGTACTTTAATGAGTAGGCACAATTTGCATTTTTTTCAGATAAATACGTAAGTCTGTGGATACTTCTAAGCATTTCTAGATATGTTGAACATACAGAACTGGAAAGAAACATCTTTCACACAAACTATTCATTCAGGCTTTATGACCATATCTCCAAAGCATAACCATGCTGTGCCAGGCCAGAGTACACCAAAACACTTGCAGTTGTTTTTTTTTCTTTGTTTTGTTTTTTTTTTTTTTGGGGGGGGGGGGGGTGTTATTTGTTTGATTTTATTATTACTATTACTTTATTTATTTTGGTGGTGGTGGTTAGTTGTGGCTTTTTTGAACTTGCTGAATTGCAGTGGACTTTAAGAGGGTAACTGGCTGTGTCATGGCATCATAGTGCCAAACATCTGTGGCCTTCAATGACAACACATTGAGACAGGATGGAAAATGTGTGAAAATTGTGTGCTTTAGATTGCATTTCATTGCAATCAGTTTTAGAACTATTTTAAGTACTTGCTAATGGATCATTTGTATTAATATTTTGTATTCAAATTACACTGACAGTATATTCTAAATTCTATTTTATCATGGCATTGCATGATAGTTGTTTGATGTGATATACAAAGAACTCACAACATAAGTCAGATGGCATGCATAGCAGCACACTTTACACCTGTAGTTTTCCTGTGGTTCTGTTGCACATTAGGTGTTAAAACTTTCAGCATGCATACTGCAAAATCGTGGTTCAGGGATAAGATGCTGAGTATGGACAACCCTGAGTTTGTCACAGCCTTCATAGGAAAATCAGTAACATTAAGTTCATCTTGTCCTTTTATAGCCATTTCAGTAAAAGGTTTAGAGTCCTGTGCAAATAACTAGAGCTGGATCTTTTGCTTGAAACAGCTGATTGTTCCTTTTGCCTGACTCTTATTTTATGGGTACTTTCCACAGTGAAAGTAAAGAATATCCAAACCAGAGTATTTTATATGTGTAACTGATTATTTACTATAGGTAAGCAATTAATCAGAAGACAGAAAGCAATGTTCAGGCAGAGTGCTGCCTCCAAATTGTATGTTGCAGTGTGATGGCCAATTTTTGAGGTCCACAGATCACAGCATTAAGATAGGAATCTGGGGAATTAATCATATTAATTACTCATTATTCTGAACTGAAATGCAGAACTGTGGCATAGCAAATACAAGCAGTACAGACTTTCTGGCTACTGTTTTATCAGTGTTATATTGATTTGGGGAAGGCCTACCTTGGGCAAGATAAGAACTTTCCTCTATTCTCTGAAAAGGTAACTTTTTTTTTTTAGATGGTCTAATATTGGTTGCATTTCATGTATATGTCTACTGGAAATGTTTTATATAAGTTAAATTTCTTGTCTGTGTTGCTGTCATTGCTCACTGTAGAAACATCATCATTAGCTTATGATCTTACCATGTTTATTCTCTACATTTCCAAATATATGAATTTCACTATATCCTTAAACTCCCCAAATATTATTCTGTTTAAAATTTGGAGCCCTATCTTCAGTTTTGTCACTCAGTCACTTTTGTCCTAAACCTGCCTCTAAGCAGTAGAACACATGCATGTAAAGACAAAGTCAATGCCCTGATCTATACTCCCTGTGTGTGCACCTCTAACAACCCTGTGTAGCGTGGCTGTTGGTCAGTTCTTAAAAGTCTGGTAAGTCACATGTTTATGGCTCTTTAATTTTTTTTTTTTTTTAAATTACACTTCTGGAACTTCATAACTTCATTTTATTTGTTATTCAGAGGAGAAGATTGAACAGAGAAATAATAAATTGTAACATAAAGTACTTTTAGTAGGGCAAAGGGCCAGGTACAGAACTAATGTCAGGTCGGCGCTGCCTGTTACTGACATAAACCAATGGAGGTTCTAGACTGACTTCTGTGAGAGGAGGTCTGCCTTACTTAATTTGGTTGTGTTACCTGCAAGAAATATCAGTTTGATGAGAAGAAAGCATGACATATTCTAACTTCGTAACAAGATGTAGATTTGAGAGGGGTTTGTGTGTATGTATAGTTGTCTCCACTACAGCTTTATCTATTTCTTACATTATCCTATTATCTGGCTTCTGTGTAATTCTTTTGTGCATTTTCTCCTTGGAGCACTGTTATAAAGTAGGAAAATGCTGTTATTCTCATTTTACAGATTAGGAATGGAAATGTGGTGACAATGAGGCTTAGATCCTCAAAGAAATGAAAGTGCCCAATTCTTTATTCTTCATGTTCAAATTTAGTACCTTCCTTCTTTTTTAGAGAGAAAGGCCTTTTGACGTTTGTGGAAGCACAAAGAATTGAGCATAGCACTTGAAAGCAAAAAGTGATGCAGAGCTCTAAAGCATATTTGCAGTTATGAGAATGAGCAAATTCAGCAGTCTGCTATCACAGTTGTGGGAAGATGAAGCTCACTCTAATTATTTCTGGGTTTGAAACTTCTATCAGGAATTTAGAATTGTGGAGAGGAGTGCCTTTTTCCCCTTTCAGAATAAGTAACATCTCTGGATACTCTTCTTCATTCACAAGCAAATAATACCATGGTAGTCTGAAAAGAGTCAAAAATAGTCATTTTGGTAAGGTTTCTAGAAACTAGCACTGTTTGCACTTACTTTTTATTCCATTGTCTCTCATACTTTTTCCTGTTTATCTTTGTGGAATAATTGTACTTCAATACATAATTTTCTCAAATTTGTTTCTGCAATCTGTTTCACTGAAATAGAGATTGAATCAATTTTATCTTGAGTTAGCTACCATTGTAAGAACATATGTCTGAAACACAGGGACTGAAGGAAGGAACAAAGGCTTCCTACTTCTCTATTATTGCTCTCTAACATAAATTCTGTAGTCTGGAATCAGCAGCTGTACCAGCATGCTCTTGTCCTTTGGATTATTTTAGTAATTACTTAAACATTTTTATAAGCCCAGTGACCTTGAAGGCACAGTTTGGGAGTAACAGTTATTTCTCCTCAGTTTCCTAAAACTTTATCATTCTATAAGTTTCTGCAGTATTCTTATTAAATCAAATTTTCTCTCCAAGCGGTTTTGTTACTGGAGCATGTAATAGTTGCCAGAGCACACTTTTCTTTTTCTTCTTTGCTTTGTTTTGTTTTTTTTTTTTTTAAACAATATTTCTTCAGTAAGTGAACAATTTACAGGATGTTTTCTCTGGAGTGTATGCTATCCAGATATGAGACTAGATTATTATCATTTCAAACAAGAAGTTAGGGAAGACCAGTTGACCCAGTGTATCAAATTGTTCTCAGAGAAAATTATCTTTCATTAAAAATGCTGTATGAAAACAGTTTATGATGCAGGCTACAGATGTTGTCTTTTAAACTAAAGCAAAGTAAGCAGTTATGTATCAAAAGTCAAATTGTCTTATTTGATCTGTAGTCAATATTTTACCACATTCTTAAGATTGTTCTTGGAGAAGTAATAAAGTAATAGAGCTAGCAACATCTGTATTTTCCTCCTTCAAAATTTCCAGGTCTTTCTGTATGGTATCTGTGCTGAAAAAATAGAGAAGTAGATTCATTCCATTTAGAAGGTTAGAAGAACTTGCACATTAATACAGATGTCAGTTTATGCCAACTTTAATGTAATTAATCACAAAATTTCTCAGAATCAGAGAATGTTAGGGGTTGGAAGGGACCTGCAGACATCAACTCCAGCTCCCCTGCCAAAACAGGATCACTTACAACAGGACATACAGAAATGCATCCAGATGGGTTTTGAAACATCCAAAGAAGGAGACTCTGCAACCTCTCTGGGCAGCCTGTTCCAGTGCTTGGAGGAGGTGTGATTGATTATTAACCAGGTCTCTTGGTCCCCCTTACCTTCTAGAGCCCTAGCCCATGGGACACTTTTAGGTAGTTCTTTGAATAGGACAAAGTTAGCCCTCTTCAAGTCCAGGGTCTAAGTTTTACTTTTTGCCCTGCTTCTTTCCCTAACAATACCATACTCTATCATTTTGTGATACAGCCAAAGCTGCCTCCTACCTTAACATCCTTAACCAGACCTTTGCTTGTTAATATGAGGTCCAGCATCACACCTCTCCTCGTTGGTTCTTCAACCACTTGCATCCCAAAGTTGTCATCTCTGCATTGCAGAACTTTCCAGTCTGAGTACGCCTGGCCATGTGATCTTTCCAACTGATACCAGGGTGACTGAAGTCATCCATGAGCACCAGTGTACATGATCTTGAGGATACTTCCAGCTATTCACAGTATCATTTTTTCTTTAAATTAGATAAAGACAAGCTAATAACATTTTGTCTCCTTGGAGAGACGTTTGCCTTATTTCATATATAAATTAAGAGAGAAAGCCAGGAAACTGATTCAGAATATTTAGATGTTTCATTATACAGGCTTTTGTTTCTAATGTCTTTGTTCCTTTGCTAAGAAAGGAGGCCAAAATTAATGTATTCTCCCTACAGATACAAGCTACTATTAGAATTAGCAAGTTGCTTTTCTTGTCACCCAAATATCTACCCTGTTGAGGTTTTTTTGTTGTGGTGGTGGTGGCGGCAGTGTTTGTTTGTTTGTTTTGTTTTGTTTTGGGTTTTGTTGTTGCTGTTGTTGTTTTATTGGGATTTGTTTGTTTGTGTTGTTTTTTTTTTTTTTAGAACCTAGTCTTATTAACATCAATATTAAAACACCTGATTCATTTGAAAAAAAAAAAATTGCTCAAGATTTATTTTCTTTATTTCCTCTCATACAATTTTGCATTTTTTGTGGTCTCTGGTGTTGGCTGACATCATGCTATGAAGGTATCAAATAAAAGCCCCATAGCTTTGTGTATCTATGCAAGACTGAAAAGAACGAATAGAAATGTATGGTTTATTCTTTCCCTCACATGATGATAAACTTCATTTACCTCATAGGGATGCTGGGCAGACTGGCAGGAGAAGGTAGAGCAAAAGACTGTTAAGTCACTGCTGTCACATCTTGTTCAGTTCCTCCTGGGGACAGTCCTTGCTTTCCACACCTATTTCTTTTTATGGATTTTGACATGAGTAGGCAAAGCTTGTTGCACTGATACTGTGAAATTCTGTTTCCTGTAAAAACAGATCTCTGCAGGAAAAAAAAGGTAGAGAGGACTATGGTTTTTTTCAGTGCTTACACCCACCAGGTCACCTTTACATTTAGCCTGGTAAACTGATCAGAATGTGTAACATAAGCATCATATGGAAATGTTGAAATTATTACAGAGCTTTCATTTTAATTGCAAAAAGTAAAATACCCAAGCATAAATAAACATGAGATGAACTCATGAAGTGAATGTTTTCAAAATGGACCAAATAATGATAATTACTCTGCAAAGTCTTGTCACATACTGAGATAAAAATCAGGTTTAGAGTCTGTAAGAGCATTTAAGCCATGATTTCTGGATTTAAGAAAAAAAAAAAACAAACAACCAAAGAAACAAAAAACTTTTCTTGACTGAAAACATCTTGTGGCTCCTGTTACAACCCTGTCAGTTCTATTGGAAAGCAGAACTGGTCCTCAACAAACCATCATGAAAATAACCTGTGATAGAATGTCCTTAACTATAGCTCCATCTAGTCAAAATAGTTGAAATTATTTTGCTAACAAAGCTTCCTAAAGTGAGCAGAGGAACTGAGGTACAGCCTAGTGACAGAGATATCTAGATGCCACCTTCTTTTTACAATAGCATCATTGCTTATTGTAGTTTATCTTCTTATAACCTTGTAGTGTTTTTCAATGAATCTTTTTGCTTTCTCTTAGATACAAGGGAACTGTAATGCGGGCCATCATTAGTTTTTTATTTCTCTTTTCATTCTCTATTTATTAGTTGTAATTGTTTAATGCAAGAGCTAAACTATCCCCAGCCCCGTTTCTTCTCTCCTTAATAGGAGACAAGAAAAGGAGGAAGAAAAAGGCAGAGGAAGAGTTTTCAGTTGATTTACACAGAATAATTTACTCCCCTGCTACAAAGATATCAGATTACACCAATATGTATAGAGAACAGAAGGAAAAGGGAAAGGAATATATGTCCAAATCCCATAGCAGGCAAAACTGCAGCCCCCCTCTCAAGGACCAGAAAAGCCAGAGGGTGACCAGTCTCCCTTTTCCAGGGATGCAATGCCATACAGCCATAAAGGCAGCAGTCAGAAATTCATTATTTTGATACTGAGGAATATACATCCATATTAAAAATATATATTTATATTTATATATATTTATATTTATATAGTGTGGTTCAATCCACTACATTAGTATTCTCCAGGCAGACAGAAAGATTTTTTGACTTGCCTGAAGATTTGGTCACGGAGCAGAACATAATTGTATATACTGTAGTGGATATGTGTGTGTTTGATTGACCTACCTGCTGGCGTAGAGCGTCATTGCCAACTATTTCTTTTGAAGCTGGATGGGTAGTGTCATGGGCTGAGCTGAATCTGCTGATGAATATTCAATACCATGGTTGCATCATGACAGCTTTAAAATGAAAGTGCTGGCTGGAGCCAGCATGGGGTCTTGAAAGTATCCTGAGAGGCTTCCAGTTCCAGTTACTTCTTCTGGTTTCTGAGTTTGGGGTGATGGTCTTCTCGTTGGATTGTCTGTGGGTTTGGGGTGGGGGGAACCATTTTATTGCTGACTTCTGCTGTTGCTTCTGCTTTTGCTAGGGTTATTGTACTGACGTACAGAGTCTCATTAAGCTCCTTACCTCAACTCACAGTTTTTTTGTGTTACTTTACCTCCTGACTGTGTGGGGTGGCCTCACTTGGATGGCAGTCTGTGAAACTAAGACAGGTAGCAATCATGTAATAAAGTAACAAACATTTTCATCCACAAACTCAAATAAAAACATCTCTGTCTCAAGCCCCTAGTCCTGATACATACATTTCTCTGTCCCATATCAGCAGCAGTGAGAAAAAGTGAACACACACACACACACACACACACACACACACACACACATATATATAAGTATCCATTTGAATACAATTTCTTTTTTTTATAAGTTGAATAAGCAGCATTTTTTCCTTTTCACAGATTTGTTAGCAAAGCATAGATTAAATGGATTGTCTGAGTTCATGTGAGAAGTCATTGGTGGATTTAGGAATGTTTTTCAAAATCCCAGATTTCGAAATCTGAGATTTTACTTGGTTTCAAGGAATTGTGTCTGACTACCATCACTACCTTAACAGAAACTTTTATCATGTTCAACTTGAAAACAAAATTTAATTAGGAATTATTTTATATTTACTATGTTTTTTTAAAATATATTTATAAATGAATAAATTAAAACTTTGATGTTTTCATGATTTCCTAAATTGCAGTTGTGGCTGGAAAAACATAACTACAATCTTCAAATTCTTTTTGATTGCTGTAAGGCCTTTGACTTTAAATAGCATGACATCTTGGGTAATAACCAAAACTTATTCAAAACTAGCCTTTCAAGCATTAAGCAGATTAGAACTGTTTGAAAAATAAGGTGAAATTGTAATGATAGATAAGAACTCACCATTAAACAGTCATGTTTCTGTGCATTTGTTTGCACAGGAGAAAGCAGTCAATACTGTACTATTTAGATGTTTTTAAAAGCTGATTTTTGGAAACATCCTCAGAAACACATTTGTTGCCAGTGGTGTTTGCAGGCGCCACAAAGGCTGTGGATACATGAAATAATGAAGAGCACAGGTCACTGGGCTCAGAGAAAGAGACATTTCAGTGCAATGGAGCAATGGAACATAAGGACATACATCTAAGAGCTACAGGGGAAGAACTGGAATGAGATATTGTCTTTGGAGCAGTGTCTGAGAAAAAGCACTAGCATCACGACAGACTGTCAGTCAAACTTGGGTCCTTATCTGACCCTGTGGCCCAGGGTATGCTGGTAGAAAAGTGGCATAATGTATCTTGTAGCTTCTGCAGTGGAGTTTCTAGCTTGAAGGAGGCACAGAGAAGAGCCACAGAGTAATTAAAGGATTAAAAAAATACAGTCATAGGAGTGCAATTTGTTTAGATTATCATAGAGAAGGTTAATGGGTGATGTGATCAGAGTTTCTAAGTGCCTACAAAAAGAAGAGAAATTTGATAATAGAGGGCTCTTCAGAGCAGAGAAAAAGCTATAACAAGAGCCAGTAGCCTGAGAACACCTTGTTTACATCGCAGGGTTCTTCATCCCACTTGCCATTTGCATGGGCTGGCAGCTTTGCTGGCATGCTTTCTGGGCACATGCTATCTATCTATTTAACAGAAATGAGACCTCTCCCACAAAATGCTGTTAGTCACCACAGGAACCAGATCTAATCTTTAGTGGCATAAACCCACTTCTTTGACACAGCACTGTTTAAAGGTATGATGTTGATGCTTTCTATAATGTTCAGCTATCTGATACAGGTTTTTGCAACCTTCTCCAGCCCTTCTAACCCCAAAGTTAACCTACTTAAATAACCCAAGTTACATGCTGATGATACAAAGGATAAAGTACATCTCATAAATGTTTCTTTGTCTTAATTTTCCCATCACTTACTAATAATTTTGGAGTTCATTAGGAGGTATGTAAGATCCAGTCTTTTGGCCTTGCCTGCTTTTTCTATACCTTTCTCCACTCCAAGCTTCCTGTGAAGATATGTGTACCTCCAGGACATGTGCACATTCAGGACAGCCAGCAGGGCTTTACTAGGGGCAGGTCCTGCCTGACTACCGTTGTGGCCTTCTATGATAGAGTGACTATGTCACTAGATAAGGGATGACATACGGATGTGATCTATCTGGACTTCTGTAAGGCCTTTGACACAGACCCCCCACAACATCCTGCTTGCCAAATTGGAGTGATATAGATTTGATGGGTGGACTGTTCAGTGGATAAGGAATTGGCTGGATGGTGGTACTCAATGGCTTGAAGTCCAGATGGAGAACAGTGGCAAGTGGTGTCTCGCAGGGGTCCGTACTGGGACCTGTGCTGTTCAATATTTTTATCAATTACTTAGACAGTTAGATTGAATGCACCATCAGCAATTTTGCAGATGACACTAGGCTGAGTGGTGCTGTCAAAACACCAGAGGAACACAACGTCATCCAGAGGGACCTAGACAAGCTGGAAAGGTGGGCCCAGGTGAACCTCATGAGGTTCAATAAGAGCTAGTTCAGGGTTCTGCACCTGGGCCAGAACAATCCTCACTATCAATACAGACTGGGGGATGAGGTGATAGAAAACAGCCCTGTGGAAAAGCACTTGGTGGTGTTGATGGATGAGAAGCTGGACATGAGCAGACAGTGTGCACTTGCAGCTCAGAAGGCAAATCACATCCTGGGCTGCATCAAAAAATGCACTGCCAGCAGATCCAGAGACCCACTTTACCCCAGTCTAGTGCGACCTCACCTGGAATAGTGTGTAAAGGTCTGTATCCCTCAATATAGGAAGGACATGGACCTGATGGAGCTGGCCCAAAGGAGGGCCACAAAAATGATCAGGGGCTTGTAGCACCTCTGCTATGAGGACATGCTGAGGGAGCTGGGTTTGTTCAGCCTGGAGAAGAGGAAGCTCTGGGGAGACCTAATAGCATCCTTCCAGTACCTGAAAGGGGCCTACAAGAAGGATGAGGAGAGTCTGTTTAACAAAGGCCTTCAGTGACAGAATGAGGGGCAATGGCTTTAAGCTGAAGAAGAGCAGATTTAGATTGGATGTTAAGAACAAGTTCTTTACTATGAAGGTAGTGGAATACTGGAACAGATTGCCCAGGGAGGTGGTTGAGGCCCCTTCCCTGGAGAGATTCAAGGGGAGGCTTGACGAGTCCCTGGGCAGCCTGATCTAGTTGTGGATGTCCCTGCTGACTGTGGGGAGGTCAGACTAGATGACCTTTGGAGGTGCCTTCTGGCCTGGAGCATTCTATGATTCTGCAGATCCGCACATCTTCTCTGTTGGTAAGGCATATAATGAATGCTTTAAGTTTCACTTTCATATGCTGGGTTATTTCATGCTTTCAAAGCACCAGCATGCAGGAGAGCGGCCAGAGAAAAGAAAGTCCTTCTGATCTTTTTCAGATCATGACATCTATAGTTTCCATTTAAACTGTTCATCGGAGAAGTTTACTTACTAACCACTCTTCTGGTCAAAGAAGTCTGTGACTTGAAAATTGTTAGCAAGCGATAGACTGCATATATCCTGACGCCTTCATGATAAGAGCTATAATATGAGAAAGAGAATATAGGGTAACTCTGGGGAGAGCTCCCAAATAACATGAATTAGATGCTAAATCATTACAGCAGTTCTTTATTAAACTATTTTCCATTCCTAGTCTTTAATGTAAATGACAGATTTCACTATGCTAATCTCTGGCGCTAGGTTCTGTTTACTGCTTCTTGTGTACAAAAAAATGGAATCCTACATAGCTTTTTATTCACAACTCATATTTGGAAGGTTATTTCTTTGGTAAGATGCTGTAATTTAGTGGAAGTAATAACAGGCTGTGTGCATTTTTCTGGATTTTTAAAATTCTAATTTAAGCGATAACCAATTTACGCAGTATCTTGAGGTTCCTTGACACATTGGAATTGAAAGAGGAGAAATGGAACGAAATGACAAATCTTTTCTGTGTTCTTTATTTTTCGATCCTTGTTTATGACTTTGCACTCATCAAGTATTTCTCAACGTGTGGTTTTCAAGAAGCAGGGTTTGATTAATGAAGTGTCAGTACAGAGGATGTCACAAGAATTTTGTCATTTATTGTTTGCAGCATTTAAATTAGCCATGGTGTTTTCAATATTCCTTAATTTTTATTCTTCTGTTGTCCTGTTGATGATAAATATTTTTATAATAAATATCAGTACATAGCAAACTTTTATCTTTAGATAATTGCAGGACGTTAGTATTTATACAGAAATTATGCCAGTTATTCAAATTTGTCTTCTGATGGAAATCTTTTGATTATTTAGTTTAAGCCAAGACTAAGGAGAGTATTAGACTAACTATGCTAACAGTTTCAGTGATGCTTATGTACCAGGCATAAGACCATCAGAATTATTTTACATAGGGAAATGAACAGCTACCAAAACCTGGCTAGAATTGTATTTTTGGCAGTGTCAACAGATCAATTAGAACTTCGGTAGTTAATCTTTTATTTAGTAATCCCTTACTCTAGTTGTCTGAAAACCTGTATTTTAGTGTCAAGGGTTAAGGCTGAGCCAGCCACTAAATCAGTGATAGATGCTCTCTGTTGACCCATCTCCCTTCCCAAAATGGAAGAGAAAGGGGAAAAGGGAGAGACATTTACAGATTGAAGAAAGAAAACTAAGAGAGCTTTAATTAAAATAATGCACAATACAATTAAATATACACAAACCCAGTATGTACCCCAAACCCCCTGATGCCAATTACTTTGCCATCACCACTGGTACTATTGGGCAGGCATTTTTGAAGTCCCAAACTGTACTCAGTGGCAGACAGAAACCAGATTCAGGAGCTGGATTCTTGAACTGGATTCAGAAACTAATGGATCAGGATGGAAAGCAGAACAGACAGAGTCCTCCTCAGAACCTGGCCACTGAAAAGAGCTTGACCCTTGTCATCCCTCAGCATTATACTGAACATGAACTACATGGAATGGAATTCCTTGATGGTCAGTCTGTGGTCATTTGTCCTGTCTGCCCCTCCCTGCAGGTTCAGTCTCTTAGTTTGTTCACACCCAACATGCTGCATGAGATTTTTCGGTGACCTTGGTCTGCACACCAATCCCAATCCTTGGTAATAACTGTAAACATAGAGCCTTATTACTTCTAGATGCAGACACTGTCTGCAAAAATATGCTTTCAGAAAGTGCACTTACGTAGAGAAGACGAAGCTGAAAAATAAAATCAGTGAACAGAGAATTGGTTCTGTTCTGACTGAAACCAGGACAACTAGATATGCTCTATCTAGTTATGTCTCCCATACCATCCTTGTGAGTAAACTCAGGAAGCGTGGGATAGAAGAACAGACAGAGAGATGGATTAGGAGCTGGTTACGAAGAGTCCAAAGAGCGGTGGTCAAAGGTGCCAAGTCCAGATGGAGACCTGTAACCTAGGGGAGTCCTCCAGGGATCAGTGCTGGGTCCAGTCCTGTTCAACATCTTCATCAATGACATTGATGAGGGGCCAGAGTCTCTGCTCAGCAAATTTGCTGATGATACCAAGCTGGGAGGGTTGGCTGATACAGCTGAAGGCTGTGCGGCCATTCAGTGTGACTTAGACGGACTGGAGAGCTGGGCACAGAGGAACCAAATGAGGTTCAACAAGGATGAGTGCAGAGTCCTGCACCTGGGGAGGAATAATAAACTGCACCAGTACAGGTTAGGAGGTGACCTGCTGGAAAGCAGCCCTGTAGAGAAGAACCAGGGAGTCCTGGTGGTTAATAAGTTAGCCATGGGACAGCAATGTGCCCTTGTGGCCAAGAAGGCCAATGGTATCCTGGGGTGCATTAAGAGGAGTGTGTCCAGCAGATCGAGGGAGGTTCTCTGCTGCCCTGGTGAGACCTCACCTGGAGTATTGCATCCAGGTTTGGGCTACCCAGTTCAAGAGTTACAGGGATCTGCTGGAGAGAGTCTAATAGAGAGCTATGAGGATGATTAAGGGACTGGAGCATGTGCCTTATGAGGAGAGGCTGAGAACCCTGGGGCTTTCTAGTCTAGAAAACAGAAGACTGAGGGGGGATTTGATAAGTGTTTATAAATATCTGAGGGCTGGGGGTCAAACAGGAAGGGACAGCCTCTTCTCCATTGCACCCTGTGATAGGACAAGGGGTGATGGATATAAACTACAACATAGTAGGTTCCACCTCAACATGAAGGGGGAATTTCTTCAGTGTGAGGGTCACAGAGCACTGGAACAGGGTCCCCAGAGAGGTTGTGGAGTCCCCCTCTCTGAAGACTTCAATACCAATCTCGATGTGTTCCTGTGGGACCTGTGCTAGATTCTACGGTCCTGCTCTGGCAGGGGGTTGGACTCAGTGATCTTCGGTGGTCCCTTCCAACTCCTCACATCCTGTGATCCTGTGATCCTGTAATACTCTATATTATCATACTTTCTGTATAGAAGTCATGACTCAGTTTAACTTACCTGGGAACAACTTCAATAAGAACCACTAAAATAGGATTTTTCTGTGAATGTTTTATGCTGGATTTGTGATTCAGTATTGGTACAATTAGTGGACGTTGTATATATAACTTTCTTGATGTACTTATGTCATGTCTATGAGCTTGTTCATTCCTGTAGGACTGTAAAGAGATTTTTCACTTCTGATGAAGCCCACTTGAATGTCATGACAAACTATTTATGGTAGCAGCATTACCTCCCCTTGAGTGGTTCTTGTATCAAAAGAAACTGTATAAAAAGAAGAGATAAAAGAAGCATACATTTGATTTCCACTATTGGATTGTCATTCTTTCACATTCTATTCTTGGATTCCTCAGAATATCTCCCAGATAATTATGTATTTTGCTTATAATTGAAGAACTTTTCTTTCCTCACTCATGTTAAAAATTACTTCCATGCTCTTAGTGTGCTAGCTTGCTGGAATTCTGTGTTGTGCTGTTTGGCAAGGGGTGTGTCATTCTCACAATACATAAACACTTTAGTCTAGGCCATTGAAAATGCTAGTGATTCAAGAACCTGGGTGGTATTGCCTCTGTATTGTGTAGAGGTCTTTGGAAGTCTTCCCACTGACTTTTCAGAAAGCATTTAATGTGATTCATAATGTTCTGTAATAGAATCGCATATGTGAAAGAGACCTACTGCATCATCACTTTCATTTTCATGTGAGTGTAGGTTATATTCTTTCAACATAGGATGCATTGAATATTAGATTCACACTGCATTTGCTCTCTAACAACTTTCCAAACCTGGCAGGAAAAACATCATACTGAGAGTTCTTTAAAAAGCACACAAAGAAACAAGGAGTAAAGGCTGCCCCATCCCCCTGTTTTAAAAATATTATGCAGATTTTTTACGCTTTCAGTGATATTTTCAATAGCCATTTAGCTACATTGTAGTGCTGAGACGTGTGTGTGTATGTATGTAGCTCATGAGCCCTTATGCAGAGGCATATCCTTGATGTATGGGTATGTCTGAGGAGATAAAGTCGCAGAGTATTTCTTTGAAACTAATTAGTATGACTTACAGGGGTGGGGGTGAATCTTTATTTCTTAATTAATCTAGCTGTTTCTTGGATACAGAGACTATAGTACGAATATATATTTTTTTTTTAATTTATTGTACTACCTTACTTTGGTGAGAATAGATCATGCTGAATTCAGGCACTGTCATCTATGTAAAGCTGCTGCAATAAATTAATTTCTACCATTTATATGTTTACTTTTTTTTTTTTATTATTTTAATCTTGCTCTCTTCCCTTCTCCTTCCCTCCTCTCCCTCCTCAGGCAGCCAAGGGCAGTTTCCACTTACACAGAACGTCACGGTCGTTGAAGGAGGAACAGCAAATTTGACCTGCAGGGTCGATCAAAATGATAACACCTCCCTCCAGTGGTCAAATCCAGCTCAACAGACACTGTACTTCGATGACAAGAAAGGTAAATAATTTTGTTAACTCATCATTGTGCATTGTTTTTATTAAGAAAGAAATAGAATATATGTTTTCAGAAATAATTATTATAGAATCTGGTTTGGGTTTGGTTTTTGGTTTTTTTTTTTTTTTTTTTTTTTTTTTTGTTTGGGGCTTTTTTTTGAGGGAAGTTCACTGAAGCACTTTCTTGCATATAAAATTTTGTTTATTAGTAAAGGGAAAAAATATTTAGAGTATAATTTGGAAAACATTGCTGCAAAATATCTCAGAAGAGCTTTTATGGGTGGTTAGAGGCTGGCAATGGAAGAAGTAGTCCATAAACCTTGTGACTTGCTTTTATTGGCCTGTATGTGTGTGTGTATGTTTATGTAATCCCAATATTCACTTCAGTTGTATTGCAGTTTGGTTCCAGTGCAATATGCAGTCCCTATGGTCGATGCTCTTAACAGATAATAAAAATGCTTAGGTTTAGTGCCCTGAATTTTCTAATTATACCATGAACTTTTAAAAATTATTTTATTTTTTTTAATTATTATATTTTATTTTTATTTTACTTAATGTAGAGATTTAAAAAGACAGGAAAATGTCAATTCTATAAAAAATGAAGGGTGTTATCACTGCAGTAGGATATCTTTCTAAGACATTTATCTTAATCTGAAATGACAAAGCGTTGCATTTTATATATTAGAATGTTAATGTAAAGATTTCATTAGATTCTGTAAAGAATTTAAAATCCAAGTTAGGAAAAATAAATTCTTCACTTAGCTTCAAAAGTGTGAAAGGTTTGGTATTGATTTCTGTGGTGCAGAAGTTTAACAGTACTTCATACTTAATTTTGCTGCTTGAATTTATGCTGAAAGGTGCTGAATACTCTAGAACATATTTTAAGAAGTGGAGTTATTCCTCTGCTTAAAATTAAAGAAGTGCTGTCCAAGTGCTTTGCAAGAATGATTACAAGACTTTAAAATACCTCGTGGGACTGAAAATGCTTTGTGGGTTGGTGCACTTATATAAAAGTAGAGTCTAAAGGCTGTCATTTTATACCTGCAGAAACTGCAATCAAAATATGTTTTTTGCTATTAATATAATAGCTGAATAGAATCTCTTGATGGTGTTGAAGTGGTTCCTTTCTCTTTTATCTAATTTCCTGTAGCGTGTAATCATTTGATTTGCAATTTCTTTGAAATTATAAGTACCTTTTGAATGTAAGATTGAAGATGAGAGGCTTATAAGGTGCAAACTTTTGATCTGTGAGTCTAGTCCTGTAGCCTTTACTCATATGGAGTCCTTCATTTTACTTATAATTGTTAGTGACTTGGGATAGGTAAATAATGTCCCCAAAACTAAGAGCAGAGAGAACTTGTCTGTTGATAGAGCACATCAATCCTCACAATATCTATTTCTGTGATAAAATAAGTGACATTTTAAAGGATGCTGAGAAGGATGTGGGATGCCTGCAAATAGCTTAATTTGTAACCATTTTGATATGAATTGGATTTTCTGTGTACTTTAGCTAAATCTGTACTTTTACAGCAAATAATTGAAATTTGTATTACTTTTTAATATAATGAACTGAAGCAACCAAATTTGAACGGCATGCAGCATAGTAAGTACTTAGAAGCAATTTATATTCCCCACAGGAAATGTGAGGAGCTGAAGTGTGTGGATTTAGAGGACTTTGCTCTTTTTTTGAACTTCTAGCTTATCCCAAGACTTTGAGGAATACTTGCTGATTCGTTTACACAGGGATTACTGTGCATCTATTTGACAGGAAAATGTCTTGATCTTGTCAAGAAAAACTTTCGGTCCTTCACTTCCTTTGGTCTTTCTTACATTGTCAATGTTTTGCATTCTGCGTAACGTTGCCAGACTTGCATATACCAAGAGGAATGAGCAGTGCATCCAAGCCCTATATGGAAAATACACTTCTGTTTCTGAAAAAGAAGTTACAGCTTTCACTGGCATTTTTTTCTGTGTGTACATGTATGCATTCTTATAACTAAGAAGGAAATTTCCTTTACAGCCAGGCATACAATTTGGCTATAAAAAGTAGTTTTCTGCTTGATCCACTCATTGCATTTAATTTATTGAGAGCAGTGTCTCAGCCAGAGTACTTTCAAACCTGTCTCATAATATTAGCCAAAACCAGCCTTCAGATCTTACATCTCCCTTCAGCTCCATTAAAACTGCTGTTCAATAGTCGTATTTCTCAAACTCTGAAAATTCATCCAAACTGTTGAGTAGGTGCAGGATACACAGTGGTGTAGGGCTAAGTTCTGTGTGGGAACTTTGAAGAGGAGCACCAGCTATGGCCTTTATGTCCTTCAGAGCTGAGTAACTGGATGTTACCATGTTAAGAACTAAATCAAATTTGCATGCCTGTCAGCATATGGCAGAGCAGGTGCCAAAAATAGAACAAATTGTCAACATAGTGAAAAGCCTTCCACCTCTAGACAGTCCTTGGTGGGATCCCTTTCATGTTCACACTTCTTCCTCAAGCAGATTTGTTCCCCTGTCTTGCAAAACCATTTTCTGACCAAATAGAACTTTCCATAGACCAGGAAAAAAAGAATCATTTGGAAGGACTATCTGCTTCCCAGTCCTGTGCCTTTCACGCAGGGGTTCATTATTAATCACTACTTTATACAGAATTGATGACGTGTTATGAGAAGCATGTTCATGTCATTTTGCTTCTTCTGAATTGTGATGCAATCACTGTTAGGAGTCGTATTCTTCCTTTCTGTGTTTAAGATATTCTAAATAAGTATGGAATTGCAATAAACCAAGTACATTGATACCAAAGCTGCATTGTTATTCTTCTGATTCTTTTCACATACTGATGGCCATATGTTTTGAAATACAGATTTTGCTCAGTTAGGAGGATGTTGTGGCTGGTAGAGAACACTTCCGCTCCCATGGTCCCAGCAATTTAATATATATTTAATATTTATGAAGAAGTTGAGGTCTATTTTTAACTTGAGACATTCTTGGCACCTAGCCTATACAGTGTTATGATGATATAGATAGAAAATTAGTAGAATTTTGTTTCAGAAAGGGCAATGCTGTAAATTTTAGTATGAAACCACAGTTCAGAGGTCATTTCCAGGTCTTCATCATTTGCAGTAGCTGATATGGGCTTTTTTTGTAAATGTAGGCCTAAAATATATTTGACTCATTGTGGTGATGGGAACAGAGGAGGAAAAAAAAAATGTGTTTTCCTATGGGAAAATAAGTTACAGCTTTATTTTATTAGCAAAGCAAGGCAAAACAGCTGCTTCTCTCTGACTCTTATTTTGACATTTTAAACATATTAAAGCTGGAACTAACTTTATCTTCATTATTTCCTTAACACACAGTAGCTAAAATATTTGAAAATACAACTATTTAATCTTGTGGATTTGGTCTCTTTGAAGACCTGTCTCCTTCAGCATGCTGTCTCTCTGTTGTCCTTTCTGGTATTTTTTTTTTCTCCCATGATTCCTCTAGCTTGTAGCTTCCAGAACATTATGTATCAATTTTATTTTTAACTCCTACCCTTTCATTTGAAGCATATTTTTTTTTACCTGACAGTAAAAAACAAATAGTCTAGTTGCATAAATGCTGTATAAATGGTCTTAAATTTTAATTGGTTTAGAAACCTTACCAAGATCCCCCTCAGTTTACCACCACCCCAGACAAAATTTTAAAGATTCTGTCTATCTGGAAAACATGAATTTACATCCCACCCTGAGCAAGTTCAGATTCTTTGGGAACAAATGCAAATTGCACGCTGCACATGAAACAACTTTTTTCCCTACACAGTTTCCAATTAAAAAAAATAATTGCCATAGAAACCTCCATATCACTTTATACACCCAAGTACCTATAATACTACAGCTGCCTTTGGAAGAAGCACACTGGCAATAATGTAGAACTGGCAGATATGATTTAAATTAATGTGGGTTATTTTGGTTTATCTTCACTGGTGGTACTTCTTGAGTATTTTGAATGGGCAATAAGCACAGAAAGACACAAACATGAATTCAGATGAATAGCAAAAAGGGTGTAGCATGGAAACACAGAGATGTTTGATAAAGATTGAAAAGAACCTTGCTATAGCAGCTCTCTTAAATTACCTTGTGGTAGGGAATATAGACACACATGGTGCAGGATATTGAGATGTAAAGGCAATGTGTATAACTGAACTGAACAATGGCTGTTGATGCAAAAGGTGTTTAATCCCATCAATATAAACATGTGAAATAGGACTACAAAAAGTCAGAGAAATGTACCTGATATCTATCTATCTATATCTATTTCTAGATATAAATATTTATGCTTGGTAGTTTTGCTCAGCACAAGTGTAAAATACCTGCTCTTCGCCTTAACAGGGAAGTTTTCAGGTCTGTTGGTAGTAAAACAAGTGCTGTGTTGACATTGATCAAGATAAGTTTGCCACCAACTGACATGCCAGATTTTGACGCGACATATGGCTGATGCTAATCATAGATGAGTACATGTCCCTTGTGCTTTCATCTAGTAGTAGCACTTTCATGTCTTACTAAAAACTTAGAAAGTATATTCTAAGCTCAGGATTATTCATCCCTTAGCAGCAGAATGTTTCTTTAGATGACCTTTGATTTTTTTACATGTAAGAGTACTTGGCATTTATGTAACTTCCTATCATCTTGAAAGCTTTCAAAGATACAGGTGTACTCAGCAAAGGTTATGAGAGGGCATTGTACTTGCAAAGCTCCTGAGAGCTTCCCTGATAGGCACCATGCCTCAGGTGACCTTGTGGAAACATCTTTGTGTATAGCAGATGTCCATAAGTTTCTGCCATTGCTCCCTCTTGGAGGTGGCACTATAACATAAGAACTTGTGTGTAAGTTTAGAGACAGGACATGTCTCTAATCAAATTGTGCCTTTTGACATACCTTGCTATACTATCAGCACTATGAAAACAATTGCTAACCTTTTTCTTTATAGATATAAAAATATTTAGGGAGAGACTCTGAATCTCACAGTGCATAAGGTGTGAGATTTTAATTACAGTGTCACGCGCGTCAGTTTAGGTTTCATTAGTGCAGAGAACTTGGATTCTTACTGTAACACTGTCTAAACAGTGATAGAATTGTCATACAAAAGGCTGGCACTTTCAGGCATGAAAATGCTGTCTCCCTAATGTTGTAGGCATCCAATCCCTTCCTATACTATTTAGCTCCGTTTGCCCTTTGACTTGTTTTGTGTAAACCAGACTCCAGTTACTGAATGTAAGTATAACCACACCTTACACCGTTCTGTGGTGATCCAGCCTCAGAGATCCTAATCTACATAAACAAGCAGAGATATTTGAAAGTATTAAATATCATTTGTGAATATTTCTGATTGGAGGGGATTGTGAGCTCCCTTCCTGTAGGCTTTAATGATTCTATAAGCAGTTTAATTTAAGACAAACAGTCCTCAGACAGAAGGAATAGGCTTGTAAAAAATGAAAGTCAGAAAATAGTGTTTTGTTTTTGGGATGGAAATGTAAGTAGGAAATACATGCTTCAGATTAGTTATGCAGACAGGGAGGCAGACAGGCTGCATTGTTGGGAGGATTGAGAGCGTTATTTACATAATGTGAAATAGAGTAGCAATGATGAATGGATTTATCCCTCCACATTCACATGCACTGTTTCTTATTACATAATTGAATGGAGATGGTATCAAACAGTAGATGATGAACAAGTTAAGTCCATCCTAGAGCGCACTTCTAAATTAAAGATTAACTCTTACTTGTAATTTAATAGTCCCTTTCAATGAACCAATGCCATGTAGTAAAACTGTAAGGTAGCCTGAAAATGGGAAAAATGCAAAAAATACATTGAAGTATGACTTTACAGCTGGAAAAGTTGGAGGGAAGGTACAGAGAGTGACAGGATTTTTTTTTCTTTTTCCCTAAACTGAGTAGCAATGGTTTGTAAATGCCTGATAACATTTAAGAGATTTCTGGAATTTAAATTAAAAAATTGTGTGAGACAGAAATCTAGTTTTCACAGAGAGCTTACTGTGAAGATCTTTTAGAACAGCTCTTCCAAATCTGTAGTTTAAGTTTAACTTTTTATGTTGATTAGATCTGTTAATTTCACAGTTATACTACACATCTAACCTAGGTTAAGTTTTTCAGCTGAGATTTTCTTGCTAATGGGTTCTTATGCTCACTCACTCCCCTGTGGTGGGGTGGGGAAGTAGTCTGCTACCAGCAGACTAATGTGTAGCCAGTCTCTGAGCAATCCTGACCTAAGGAAAACAATTGGATTTCATTGCAGAGCACAGAACCCTTTGATCACTTGGGTTCAGCTGACTCAAATATGGCCCTGCCCAGCCTTTTGGCCACTCCCAGCCCAATCTCTGGGCATGCAGAGTGAGACTCAGGCAAGGCCTTGACGTTGCAAGCACTGCTTAACAATAGCCAATGCACTGTTATCCATGCTGTTTTAGTCATGGATCCAAAACGCAGCACCATACAGGCTGCTATAAAAAAAATTAATTCCAATCCAGTCCTCTGAGTCATGGGTAGGAAATGAGCTTAAATGAGTTTGCATAGTACTTCCTTAGTGCTTGGAGGGCAAGTTATTTTAGAGCTTTTGAGATCAGGAAGTGTCTCACTTGATCGTTAGAAACCAAGGTTTCAAAATGAAAGCCAGAATGCTTGTGTTCATGCATCTTCAAAGAAAGAGAATGTGATAAAAGAGAGCAGGAGTCTGTTAAAATATCTTGACAGTTATTGTCTGTATGAATATGAAAATTACATTTAAAAATGTATTACAATGCATTAGAGTATTATTTCATTGCAATAAATTAGTAGTAACTACTCCCACTTACAGCATTTATTTTTCATTTCTTAGCAATATTAAGGGAGTAAATGAGCGTATTGTAAAGATGGTTAAAAAGTGTAGGAGTATGCATTATATTGTGCTGAAATGTGGGTACATGCAGAAATTACGTTTGCCAGCACTCAAGCTAAATGGAGAATGGAGGTGATACCTTGTAATGTGATGAACTGAAGCAGTAGTTGTGATGACACTGCTAAGATTACTCTGTTATGAAATTTCATGATACTCAGGTTGGCAGGTTTTGTTTGTTTGTTTGTTTTAAATGTAAAAAGAAATCTTCTAAGGAGTCAGAATTATTTGGGGCAGGGGGTGGAAATGAGGTTCAAAAAAAGGTGGAAAGGGAAATTTCATGTGCCTGGTCTCTCTACAATAGTTGTTTGTGTGAATGAGCAAAACTTTTTGGGGTTTCTAAAGAAAATGGACCTATTACATTAAATTCTGAACCCATTGTTTTCATTCAGACAACTCTTTGAGCAAATGATAGCAAGGAACAATTCGAGTGCAGAGAAGGGTAAGTGGGAGAATATACTCACCATAATAGGCAGCGGGTCCAGGAGCAATAGAGCTCAAGATTATAGATCATAAGGAACATAAAGGTAGGCAGAAAGAGACATTTTGATTTTAATCAGGAACATGGTGAACAGTGTTCCTTAGGGAAAGTAAAGGTTATTTATTCTTTGAAGAAACCAGGTAACAGACAAGAGAGCTTACTCTTGTGTCATAGTGTATTCTGTACAGTAGCGTCACAGGGATAAGAAAATTACCAGATGAACCTGAGCATTTTGTTATGTAAGTGATTTTTGGATCCAAGATAACTTAACTTTAGAGAACGGAAAGATATTTTCAGGGCTGGTGGAAGTTATGTTTCTGAAAGGAAAAAAACAGAAGTGAAAAAAGTTGAAGTGAAAAACATATAGAAATGGAGTATCAGACTATAAAGAAATAGAAAATACTTTTGGATAAAAACATAAAAAATATTTATATTTGCAAGGGAAAGACAATCATGAAACATTCACATATTCCCAGGACAAAAAGTGTGGTACACTGAATACAGCAATGGCATGGCTTTTCATCTGAATGACAAAGCTAAGAAACCAGAAACCCCTGAAAACAAGACACAATGCTGTGAGCTAGCACTTAAGCTAGCTGATAACGTTGCTGGCAGATCTGTCTAGCTTCCACAAAGTTTCTCCAAGCAAGTTAGGCCAGCTGAAAAAAGACCCTTTTTAGTATGCTTTATAATAAACATGGCTGTTTAACACCTTTAAAATCTAAGGTTATGCAGCACACTGGATAGTGGTACAGGAAACAATCAATCAAAAGCTGAGTTTGAAACAGAAAATGAAATTGAATGCAATATAATCACAGCAGCCCTAGACTAACAGCAGGTGGTATAGTTACTGCCATTCCAGCTGCTTTTAGAAGGGTTAACACGGAGATTAGCTATCAGTCAGCAAATGCTAGAGGAATAAAAACACAGCAGGTCAAGGAGAAATATAGTCCAGAAGAGTGATTTAACAACATATTTTCAGAGAATTACCCAACTGGATGGAAAACAGCTCCAGAGGGCATGACTGAAGGACAGTGACTACTGTTGTAGGAGAACAGTAAAGGAATAGGAAAAGCCTCTCTTGTCAGCGTGATACACAATTCTTAGTTTGGACTAACCAGAGCTGAGACAACTGGATTCCAAACCTGCCCCAGAAGCCAGTTTGATAGTATAGTGGTATCTGTGTACTTCACCCTCCACTTTCTGAAATTACAGCTTCTTTGGGAAGATTGTTCAGTGAAATATGTTAGAGAAGTCTCAAAGCTACCTGTGAGCCAAAATGGCAAATTCCCACAGGTCTTAAGAGTTTACTGGCTAGGGGAGATAAATTCTCTCTGAGTTAGTGGTAACTGGCATACAGTGAGTGTAAATGTCTTTGCAGCATGCATTCCTTCACTTCTGTTTTGACACTTAGCAAGGCTGAAGACAGCTTGGGCCTTTTGTCACTGGTAGTATTTCTCTAACCTAAAAATGAAGAAGATACTGCTAAAGGCTCATTTTAACCCACTCTGTGTACCACAGGAAGATTTAATGGTAAAAGACTGAATTTCACAATGTTTAAAGGCTGTAAGCAACGTAGAATACCGTTTTTCTTTTTAAAATATTAATCTTAGAAAAAATTCATCTTTATTGACTGACACCATGTGATATAAAAGGAATGAAATAAGAAATCCTAATTTTGTTTTGGATCAAGAGCTGCTTGTAGAAAAAGGCAAAACAAAATATTAAACCAAACAAATTATTAAAAATTTGTGTAATATATACACAGACACAAATGTATAAAAGATGCTTAATAAATCTAATGGAAATTGTTAATACCTCTCATATATTATGGTCACACGTTATCATGTGAATCTAAATCCTACTGTACCACAAAAAAAATAAAATAGCTTCTTTAAATTTACTTTGGCCTTGGAAACAAATTAAAGACAAATTTTGCCAAAACTAACATCAGATTCTATAAAGTCAAAATAAAAGCTAGATGGTTACTTTATAGGAGGATCACAGTATTATGGTCAGGCAAGCTGCGGATTTTAATAGATCCAGAGATTTAAATACAGGCAGTAAATGTGCACTTTCATATGCCTGGACATAAAAATATGACTATTTTCAGTTTTTGAGGTAGAAGTGAAGACTCTGCCATTATTCGAAGTGCTCATCTTTCCACTCCCTTTCTGGTAGCAACTTGTTTAAGGAGTCTTCCTTCATGATTTTTTCAGCACAGAAAGTGTAACAAATCATCATGTCCTGGATCTTTAAGGATCTGTGTGCAGAAAAGTAATTGCTGATGAGCTGCTGATATGGGGTGAAAATCCTCAATAACTCAGGGAGAGAATGTGCGATGTTCTGCTGTGAGCCAAAGAAAATAACTTTAAATTGAACAGAAACAAGAACTGAATCAGCCTGAATGAGATTACTTTCAGAGGTATGTACTCTGGGTGAAAGGAGCTTGAGGAAAAACAAAACCGAAAAGGCAATTGTGCAAATGGAGAAGAAAACAACAACAACAAAACCGCAAAAATCCAAACCAGTAGGACAGAGAGTTCGAGGCATATTAACAGATGTTAGAAAAATAATAATTGTAAACCCACACCTATGATAATTAATCTACAGTAACTGACTGACAATTACTTTAATCAATATATTAACTGACAAATATTAATAAGTTTTTGGAGTGCTGCTTAAAGATATAAAATAGTTGCAAGATAGAGAATAAAAATAAAGCTTCTGATATTTAAAATAATACCAAGATGTAACTTTAAGTGTATGGGCTGCAACGGAAGTATTTTTTTGAAAGAAAAAGACAGATGGGAATTTCCATCATGGAGTTTGCAAAGGAAGAGTAACACTTTTTGTATGTGGCAGCTGTATTAAGACTGGGGTTGAGTCCCAGATTCCTTCCACTTTGATGAGATATGGACAAACTGTTGGAACAACTGTTATCTTTTCCTTCCTTGAACTTCAGCTTGGCTTTTGAAGCAAAGCCCCACTGATCCGTCTGGTCAACATTTTACATGTAACCTGTCATGACCTTTAAGTATTTTATTTCTATCTATAGCTTTATTGTCCAGTAGCAGCCTAAGAGAATAATAACATGCAACTGCACTGACAGCTCAAATGCATGTTTAATGGAATAAACCCCAACTTAAATAGAAGTTAGAGGGAAAAACTGCAATGGCATTTCACTAGATCATTTTTCTCATATGGATTATCTGGTTGCAGTTGAGTTTACACAAATGAACAAAGGTTTGATTTATAAAATGTGCATTGCAATGTACAGTCTTACCATAAGTGTACTTATTTTTCTTCATAGAAGACATACTTTCCCTTCTGAAATTCTTCAGACTATTTTTAGTCTATTTTTCAGCCTATATGTACAACAGGTGTCATCTGTATTTTTCCCATCTTGAATGAAATCATGATGTGTCTCTGCAAATCCCATCATTTCTATTTTAATATCATGGTTGTGCTGCTTACTAATACAGAGGAAAAAACCTGCCTGAATTGAACCGTGCTGAATGAACATGCCAAAATTGATTGAACTTCTGTGAAGCTATAGTACTTATGGGTATTACACCATCCTAGTACTTACAATACTTGTAAATTATATACATAAGTGCTGACAACTTATATCTGCCTTATTTAAAAGAAGAAAAAAATCCAATGCATGGCAATTTATTGCATATGATTGTGGGGACAGAATAGTATCCTAAAATCCTTAGTTGCAGGTAAAACAAGTTGTATCAGATTCTAAAACAGCAGAAAATGTACAGATTCCTTGTTTATACTAGAATGAAGCAATTTTGGGTTTGCTTACTGTTTGAGCAATTGAGTCGTAAGCAAACTTAAAATTGTTATTCTATTAAAAATATACATGAATAATTCAGTCTCTTAATTGTCAAAGGTTGCTAAGAAGGATCACAAAACAGTTGCATTCCATTTCTTTTAGCAGCATGATAGAAAGCCTTTGTATACCAATTAATGCAATGATTATCTGAAAATGAGGGATAGGGTCTGAGAAGTAAAGAATTGCCTCTGTTGAGCTGAACCATGGGGAATTTCTGGAAGATTTACAGTTGTATTGGCTCATTGCTTAATCAGATGGCAGAAAGATGTTCTCAGTATGCATTCCTTTCTTTAATGAAAGAGGTGATTAACCCATGCCAAACACTATCTTCAAAGACTTTTTTCTCCAAATACCTAGCAAAATTTGATTTAGTCCCTATTTTGGTGCTCTACAGATGCAGAGTATGTTCTGCTGATGTAACAATGAAACTGTACAAGAGACATATTTGATAATTTTTGAGTTATGTAGAATTAGTGATTATCATAGTCCTATATTTTGTGAAAAACAGAAGAGGTATAAAGACAGTATAAGGATTCTGACAGCTAAGGTCTTGGCAAGTCTAGTAGCAACACTTTCAATGCTTCTGTCTCCAGTTGCCTGTCTGCCACGCTGCCAGATGCTAGTTAAAGGCACTTTGAAAGCAGCAGCAGAAGGGAATTTGCTCTTTGCCCATACAGGAAAATTTGCAGCTGCTTTCCTTCTGATTCTGTTCCTTTGTTCTGATTCTGTTATGGGAGTAGTAATTGCTAGTGCTGGAAATAGAGTCCAAGGCAGCTTCTTAAACCACCATTGCTAATTCCGTCAAAGCACTTACTCCACAACTGGTCTGCCTGGGGAACTTGCCTGACAGTTCTGATCCACTGGAAAAGCAAAAAATGTCAGCCTAAAAAGTCAGACTTGTTTCTGCATTAGTCAGAGCTTTCTTAGCAACTGACTCACAAATACAGAATTTTCTTCCTATGCAGATAAGCCAGGATTGTGAATAGGTATTTTTTCAGACCTGTGGTCGGCTTCAGTTTTCCCTTATTAACATTTTAAAAATTCGCTTATCATTTTCTCTCACAATGCACAGCACTTTGATGCTGCCTGGCCAATTTTTTTTAATTTTTTTTTGCATTTCATATGGCTCTTTTCATGCAGATGGACATGTTAGCACAGAGCTAGGGGTGAGCCATGGAAGGGAGGGCTTATACCTTCTTTTTTGCAGCATGCAATCTCACACTGAAATTGTTCTTGCACTTAACTGGAAGGATTGCCATAGAGCTGGGGCAAGTAGGAGCCCTGAAACCATGCAACCTGCTGTTCTTTTTAGTCAGGAGGCTGAGTGCAATCTGCGGTGTTCTTGTTAGAATACTCCTATCAGCCTCTGTTCAGTGCCACTTATCAAGACATTTGAGAAACTGCATGGGTTCCAGTTTCTTGTAGCTGCCAAGGATTGCCCCTATACATTTTGCAAGTAAATTTGTTGCTCACCAGTCATAATACAAATTGTGTTATGAAAACAGAGTATCAAGGCTTTGGATGAATGACGCTTCAGATCTTTCACTCTGATTTGACATCTTTAAAATACTGAAAAGGGAACACCTTAAAATGAGGAACAGAAAAAATTTGAAAAAAGAAGCAGCAGGCTACTGCACCCTCACCTTCTATTACAAGAATCCATAGTCGTCAAGACATCTTGCCTTTCAAGCATAGCTGTGCATTCATGATCTGCAGGGTCTTTAATGAAGCTATTGAGCATTAATAAGGAAAACTTAATTTCATTTAAAGCTATCCTACTTTACCATTTAACTGGAGTGAAAATTAGGTTTGCTATTTTGAAGGAAACCACAATTTTAATATTCTTTTCAAAATGAATCTTCAATTGTTGAACTTTATTGGAGGTGGACAAATTGCCTGACAAACAAAAAAACTTCTTTTAAGAAAATTGAATAAAATGTTTATTTCAGTTCAGCTTTGTATATATAAAATGAAAACTTGTTCTGAAGTGAAAATACTCAACGTCCACCTTATCACATCAATAAACTCTTCTTTTAAAATAGGATGTAGAAAATGAGGCATTACTGCATCAGTTAATGAATGTATTTTTCATTGAAAAGTTTTCATTTGTCAACAGGATTTTTTGCTAGTTTTGGTTAGAAGACATCAGCCTACCTGCCTAGATTACCAATAAGGCATCATTAATTTTTTTATTTGTTTTTTTTTCTATTCACTTACTTCAAATTGAAAACTAAATTTAATATAAGGTTTATAACCTTGCTTCACACACTTATGACAGATGTATGGGTATGTTGGAGCAGTTGAAGGGTCCATGTCACAGATCAGATTTGTGTAAGAATTGACCTGAAACTCTGAATTTCAGTCCCTTGGGGAACAGGAGCAAGACAGTAACCTTACCACCACAGAGCAAAATGCCTGCAGAATGACCCGTGTCTAAGAATGGCTCTCCCTCAAAAGCATTACCTTACTCTCACAGACAGGCAGATGAAGCTGCTGGGTTTGAGAGCTGCAAGCTTGGTTCCCTGTTCCATCACAGATCTGTTGAGAGCTAGGACTCACCTATGAAAGCCTGTCTGCAGACAGTGAAAAGATAGCATTACAAGGTATTGTGTTGCTAAATAGCATTACTTTGTGTTGTGAAAAGGTCTGACAATAGTATAGCTGGATCATTTCAGATTCCTTTTGAGTCATTTTCTGATTAATTTCCTAGTAGAAACAGAAGCAGAAAGGATGGCTGCTGCTTCTTCACTGGGGCATCCTAAGGATTTTTCTGCTTAGAAAGAAAGCAGGGATTAAAAAAAGGTGCAGTTTACAAATTCTTTCCTTGCTCACTAAAAATTAGGACCTTGGTCACATCTGTGCTCTAAAAGATGAGAGTAAAAAAATCAAGGCATATCTTTGTTTTGATTCCCTATTCTTTTATCAAAATTTTCTACTCCTAAGTCCCGAGGAAGTTAAAACTATGTGTAAAACACATTGCAGTTTTGTGTAAAATAGCTCACTTTTTGTAACGGTAGATTTTCAAAATCCAGCATGGTTTGAATATTTGAGCTACCAAGGAGGTACATGCTTTTACCCATTTATAGATGAAAGTGTACTGAGCAGAAAGATATATTTTACCCAGTCTTGCAAACTATGTCCTTGCTTCATTACTCACATTATTCTCTGCCTGACTGTATTCCAGTTAAGATGATGTAAGAAGAGTTCATTCCAAACATATTTCTTTCTGTTCTATCTCTGCTACTCTAGCCAGAGTTCATCACCACAAGATGATGCAGTGTCACATCAACACACAATGCTGAGGCTCCCAATGGCAGTCATAAACACTTTCCTATCACGTTATGTTTGAAACACTTCGAGAGCCTATAGAGGAATTCAGAAAAGCTAATGCAGCTCAGGTCAGCTTCTGCTATTTCCCAGATTTTTAAGCCTGGATGAGCTTGGACTCATCCTCCAGATCGATGTGTCCTAAAGTGTATATCATTTCTTTTTCAGAAATGAGAGGATTTACTGTCCAAAAACTGTCAGGCTTTCTGCTGAAGAATTTAAAAGGTGCAGTTCATCTGTGTTTAACAAAATGTGCTGGCAATGATGTTGTGGATTTGTAATGAAATAAGTTAAGGTGTCTCTATACAGTCTATCAGTGTATTGCAGCTTCCAGAGAGGACAGTTTTCACATTGGTCAGTAATAAACCCATTTCAAGGAAAAAAATCACTTCCCTATTAATATAGATTATTTTTCTCAGGCTGTGACAGAATCTTCCTCATTCTCCTAATACAGTCAAGTAGCCTACATCTGTGTTTATGTTCTTAGACATGTGGGGAGAATAACAAAGGAAAAGAGTAAAGGGCAGTGATGTGAAAATGTCCTTACACATTTTAGTGCTTTGTAACAATTTTTAAGAAATATATTCAGACAAACTTATTTTTTGCAAGTTCCTTTTCTTCTTCTAACTTGAAATAATAAACAGATTTTTTTTATGTCAAACTGATCAAGGCAGTGTAATCAGAATAGTCCTTCAAGATGTAATAGAGGCAATAAGGATTAATTTCTTGTTTTAAAATGTGGAAATTACTCTTCTTGTCTGAGAACAGTATGTCACCCAACCATCCCCCTATTACTACTGTTTGACTTATGATAAAAAGTGCCTTGAATCTCACTATACAGGCATGACATGAAGGAGATCTATTAGTAAAGATTTAATAGGCCTGGAATAGAGGGTAATAGATATTGAATTGATGTAATTTGTGTGGTACTGGTGACAGTATAGTCTGAGAATCTTCAAAGGTTTTCCCTTCTGAAGTGGTTTAAAATGAGCAGGTATTTTCAAGTCATATTCCTGCAAGATGTGTACTATTGGTGAGATTTTCTTCAGACTAGTTCTGGAATTTTGTGAAAGTCTGTATTTAATCAGAAATGTTGGAAGGAAATTTTTTAGCCATCATTTCTAGTGAATGACAGAATGTATGATTGTATAATTGGCTAACTCACATTCTTTTCTTCAAAGTACCACCTCATTAAGTTTTGACTTTGTTGTCCATTTCCAAACTATTTGAAAGAAAATGTGAGTATCAAATATGTATAAATTTGTGGGTATTAGGAATAGGGAAAAAAAGTCATCTAAAGGCAGGTACAATTTTTTTTGTTCTCCGCTTAAAGAGGCAGATACTGACCAAGTAGTTGATGCTGGAGAATGAGGCAGCTGGTCAGGTCATGCAGAGCTCCAGACAAGGAGGCTAAGTCCTATTTGTTTCTTATCTAGCAGGAAAGGACAGAGAAGGAAACTAAACATTTTTGTAAGAGGGGCAAATTACTATTGTATAAACAGCATGAATATAACTTCTTCGAAGTTCAGGTTTCAGTAGGTCTTTGCTGAGCAACTAATTAACAATAACTAGCAGTTTAAAAACTTTCTGTGTGCTCAAGAAATAAAATTATAACAGGTTGAATTCCAGTCTTGATCCTAAAGATAAATACATATTGATGTATTTTGTTTGTAACAGGCCAAATCATGACACGGCCTAGCAAATACAAGTCTTTCCACTTCAGTAGCATTATCTTGCTTATGTAAAGAGCTAATTTATCTTCACAATTCTAGGTGTACTGAAATTCCACACTAGGCTGCAGAAGTCCATCACACACAAACATGAAAATGCTCTTTTAACTGGAATACATGCAGGTGCTCACTGCACGTCAGAGCTTATTCCCAAGGTAAAAAGAAGTTTAAAATCTTAACTGACTGTAAAGAAAATACAGTTAAGATGAATAAAATTTTTATTCAGAAATTTTAAGTGATTTCTGATAAAAATTATTCATTAAGTATCCGTTTTAATAATGTGTGTCAGTGTGAGCTGAAATTCCCCCCCCACCAACAATAACCAGGCTAGCTCAGTCTGGAAGCAAATGAAAAGCTGTATTTACAAGCAGAGTCTAAAATCTACAATGAAATGCAATGAATATGTACAAATATACAAAATTCACAACATTCACAAATATATACAATCAACAGAAAAAGCACAACTGATCTCCCTTTGCTTCCCCCCCAAGGGGACCCTCCCAAAGGGGCCTCTCTCTCTCCCAGGAGCTTCCCCCCCAGACCCCCCTGGACAGAGAAGCAGAGTTAGTTAAGCAGAAAGTTGTTAACTTAGCTGCCAAGGTCAGTGTGTTATCTTCAGCCAGAAGAGAAGAAGAAACAGCAGCCAGACAGCCCAGCAACTGCCCCCACTGCCGAACGCAGAATGTGCCGAATGCCTACTTTGTTTTGGGTAATAGTTCTTAAACATTTCTATCTATCCAATGGAAGTGTTTAGAACAATCGTTATTTTGCTTTCTTACACCCAATAGTGACTTATTTACATTCTTTCACTTTCTCTGTTCTGAACTTTGCAAGGAAAAATTAAAAAGACAGTTTCAAACCATCACATAATGTAAACAGTCTCTGCAAATAAAATAGGTATTTTGACAAGGTAAGGGTGAGCACATTTTATAGAAAAAGTAGAGCTGAAAGAGTGTGTGAGTAATGAGGATCTGTCCCACTGCTAAAAATCCCTTGGGGGTAAAAAATGCACTGAAGAAGGAAATCAACACTATTAACCAGACTAACTTACTATTTTATGCTTAAAAACAATGCCAGATTTATGTAAAATAGAGTAATGTGAGATGGAAATCTTTCTTAGGCATGTCAGTAATACCAGATTGCAGCTCTTTGGAATTGAATAATGGGCTTCACCAGTGATTTTTTGATTTACTGTACACCAGTCAGGTGGGGTATTTTATTAGAAAAGGAATCAGAACATAAAAGCTTCGAAAAGAATCATAGGAAAGTGTGCTTCTTTGATAAGGAGATTGTCTTTGTGAGATTAAAATTACAACAACAACAACAAAAATCTGATCGGGATGTATGCCGTGTTTGACCATGGTATCACATTTTATAAGGTAGACTTTTATTTGTGCATGAGTGGAAGCCTTGTGAAGGTGGTTTAGTAGGATGATGATCATGCTCAATATTGACTGGGAAGAATTCCTCAAAATGGGTTTAAAATGCACTTGCAGAATAAAGGGTCTGGAAGTTGAGTGTTTTGGATGAGACTCAACTTCAAATCTGACGGTCATCTTCCTACAGGAGTTACAAGATGGATTTTTAGTTAAACATTGAGCTTTTAGCATACTTTAGAAACAAAATGTATGTCTGTGTTCATTTTCATTGTGAACATCTATTTTTGTCTGAATTATTTTTATAAATCTGACATCCTGATATAGAAGATGTACAACTACATAGGGGAAATACACCTTATGCTCACTGCAGACTTACTGTTTACAACCAACATTTTCTATAAGTGTGGTGAGTTGAAATTACCCACCAACATAAAATTGCTAGACCAGCTCAGTTGGAAAGCAAATGAAGCTATATTTATAAGCACAACTACAATCTAAAATATGGAATGCAATGAATATGTACAAAATATACAATACTTATATATATACAATGTATAAACAGCACAAGAATCCCCCTGGACAAAACCAGGGGGCTACTAATAGCTTCCGCCCTCCCCACTCCCTTCCATCCCTCTGTACATGGGACAAGAGAAAGAGTAGAGAGTTGCTGTTGGTACTTAGCCACAACAAAGCAATGTAGCCAAGGTCAGCAAAGCCAGCAGAAGCCAGAGCTAGTATCTACTAGAGCAAAGGAGTCAAAAAGAGAGTGAGTTTGTATAAACTAACTTTGTCAGATATCTATCCAATAGGATTATTTAGAATTTATCATTATTTTCTCTTTTACATCCAATAGTGATTTATTTACATTCTATCACTTTCTGTTCAAGATCTGTGGAAAATTTTCCAGGCACAGCCTAAAACTGCTGTAATAAGAAAAGAATTTCTGGCAGTTGGCCATACTTTAACTGGTGCTTAACACCAGGAATTGAGTTTGCATCCTAATCCTAAGACAAATGGGATCCTAGATGTTCATTACTTGCCCAAGGCACTGAGGCAATGAATTTCAAAGTCAGGATGAAAACACCAGGAGCCTCTGGCTTGTAAGTACCCTGTTAGACAAGGTACTCTCCTAAATGTCAAATATTAGTTTATAGAAGTAACAGATATAACGACAATAGTGCCTTGTTTATGATTGATGAGTCATATTTGTTCATATGCGAGACCTAGGAATTACTTATAAAGTTTCTGTATTAAGATGCTTTTTTTCACAGGCAGTTTAACACAGCATGCCAGTCCTTTTGTCTTTTGAGGTAATGACTTGAATCTTATTCTGTAAGTGTCACCCGGAGAATAATTATCTTTGCGTTGCTATTCAAAAACAGAGTTTGGTTGATTTCTTTTAACTTGACAGCCATGTTTCTTTGGTTCAATAAATGTTATCAGGCATTCTTTGGCTGTTTCTACTGCATCAACTTTAATTAGTTTTTGATTGCTGTTAATTTCACAGTTTTTTCTCCTGATAAATTGCATGAAAAATGGTTTAGTTTTTTGTTGCATCAAGTTTAATTAGTTTTGTGCTTTGCTTACTCTATTTTGCTTTCTCTTTTTAAAGAAGCTCCCCCACAGCTTTTTCCTCAACCTCTGAGTTACTGATACTGATGTTGATGATTATAGGAGATTATAGAACCTCTGATCATTGAATTTGTCTCTCTCCAAAACTGTGAGAGTGTCTTTGTCTCACCAGGGTACACTAGCAAATGTGGTGAATGACAGAAAGATCACCAATGGATTTGCATAGTGGTGCAATTTACAGTGCATTTTTACAATACATTAGTAGCAGCATTCTTCAGTTCTGATCTAAACAAAGACGTGCTGCAAACTTTAAATGAAGTGTTTCTTCTATTCAACTCAGAATAAAAGCAATGTCATCAAAATGACATTGGTAGAGTAACTTGCGAGTGAACTCTTATCTAACTTGTGAAAGTCATAGGCCCACTCCATTATTTTGTAAATATAATCAGGTGGTTTTGGAGGGCTACATTTTGTGGGGAAGAGTGATATGAAACTTTGCAAGAACCACAAATCCCAACTCTATTAATCTAGTCCTAAGTAATGTAGTTTCAAATGCATAGGCTTGGAATTAGACCCATGGCATTCTCTAGCCTTCCTGACTCATGACTTTATAGGTAAAGATTTGTTCTTTCCAAACTCCATTTAAGCTATTTTATGGCGGAAAGGTCTTTTTTAATCTTAATATGGCATCATCTTGAAGTCTCTGTACTCCTTCTTAATCTCTTCACTTTCACATGGTTTCACTGAAGTTTTCTGTAAGATTCAAGATTTTGAGTAATTAGTATCATAAAGGTCCTCAAAAAACATCAAGAGGAGAGACTTCAGTATGCTGCTTCTCTCTGAAAAAGAAGGTGAAGGTTTCAAAGAGTTGAAGGAGGCAGAAGCCATACCTGGGAAAAGAACTGAGGAATGAAGTAGGAACATAGATGGCTTCAAAGGATATCAGAAGAATATCTAAACACTACAGGACAGGAAAAGATATTGTCATAATTCATTAGAAGTCATTCTGCTACTCAAACCTAAAGATACCCTGTGAGGAGAAACTGTCTAAGGAGAAAATGGTAATTATAGAAAAATAATTTTATCTGAAGACACTGGGTTAGGATTTGTGAAATGTGTTTTTAATTTGCCTTTCACTCACAGACATCTTCTGTAACTTTTAGTAAATAAGATGGAGTATAATTTTCAAAAATACTTGGGTACTGAGTGAGGAGAGACATCTAAGTTCAATGTTAAAGAAATTATTAAGGAAGATCATAAAATATCATCTAATAAACGTTAGAAGTCTAGAATTGGATAGGGGCACACCATTTTTACTGGAAAGCTCACAAGATAGTTAGATTTCTGTTTCTAGTCATTCCTTGAGCTACCTCAGCTGGAGCCCTAACAGAATCCAAAGCAAGTTTTAAGTTTTCTGAGTAACCACTCTCATTCATAAAGGAACAAGATCCTTGCAAGAGATACTCCTGTCTCAACTTTTGTTGTTGTTTGTTTTAATGGAGGCTATGATGGCTTGTGTCGTGGTCTCCACAGATAGTTCCAAGCAAAGACATTTCCAAGTGAAGACTTTTCCAAGTGAAGACCTTTTATTTTGTTACACAGTCAAGATACATATTTTTCTAATGCAATGTTGTCATATCCTAATTGGCTACTTTTCTACTGACATGCGTTTAAGCAAAGCATACAATAGGTTAATATTAGCAAACAAGCTTTTTAACATATCCAACCAAATCCTGCCTAGTCTCTCTTTTAGTTACTGATAAGGTGTATTTTTCTAACTCAAAGACACAACATAGCCTTCTCAAACTCATTCAAAGGTAGCTCTCCTCCTACAGGAGGCAATAACAGTATTTAGCCATATTTTTGTAACATTCCCCTTGTTCAACCTTTAAATCAGCATTCAAAAAAACCCAAAATCTTGCCTCAGTGACTTAATATTCAGTGCCATCTTCAGTCTGAAAGACTTCATGTACATTTTGAATTTCTCAGATAAGATGCCTGACCATCAGGTAAATGCTTGCGAGGGCTTTATGACTTCTTTAAGAAAAAGTGTATTGTCTGTTTTCAGTAACAAGTGCTCTTGCATTTGTCCCTCATAAAATTGTGGTCCAGAGAGAATAAATTATCAGAGTTTTTCATAAGCTTTTGTGTTTTCAGCATGTTGGTGGAGATTAGACAGCCTTTTAGGAACCTTTACCACTTAGGATGTTTAGGGAGACAGTCTTCAGGTGAGGTTTCCATTTTGGCAAATAAACATTTTTGGAAACATGGTTGTCAGCCTTTCTCAGCTTCTATACACTGCCTATGCCCTGAAGCATCTAAGTTTTCACTTCTCCTGTCTCTTCTTTGTCTTACATTATTATTACACCTTTGAGGGCAAAGTGTTTTCCTCTTTGTTAGTGTACAGTGACTCTAAAGTATGTGCTTTAAGACATTTGTATAACATCCAAAGCAAGTAGTAAATGTTATTTTCCTAGCAATGGGCTTTGAGGCCGCTTTGCATTATTCAAGTTGAACATGTACAGTATATTGGGTTACCTATAGCAAATTTAATAATACTGGTTGCTTCCCTATCAAGGTTCTTTCAGTTTCTGCAGCTAGAATGAGGGAAGATACATTCTTTATCCCACATATAAGACTTTACAAGTATTTTCTTACCCTTCTGTATTTATTTCCATCATAGTCTTTCCCTCAGCAACACTGCATATAATTATTACCAATGTTTCAGATTGCTGCCTGATTCTGAACAAAGTCTACCTTTTCCTAAGACTCAATTTTAAAAATGTAGAGCACTATTATGGAAGTCCTATGTTACCATAAAATTCAATTAGCTTCTTGCAGCTTCTAGAGTCCAGGAGCATTTTGTAACTAGCATCTGTGTTCAAAATGAATTAATTGTTCATGCTAGCTTTCAGTATGTCTAGCTATACTCCTATGAATCAAGTGAGGAAGTAATCAGACATGTGGGTGTGACCTCCACGGTGTTTGATAGCAGCATCAGTTCTTCCAAAGTTAGCTGACATGTAACTGTAGGAAAAAATGGCAATAAATTTGTAACTAACTGTATAAATAAAAAAGATCATTATATACTCTGTTTCAAGTTCCTCCACAGAATTCTAATTCCAAGTTGCTAATGTCACACAGGCATTGCTTAATGCTGGTTTCTTGATCACAGCCTTTTTGAAATGTGATCCCTTTCCTCAGCACGATTTCCAGGCTCAGTCATGGCACTTTTCACTTACTTTCTACTTTTTTCCTCCTTCCTTGTTAAATAGCTTCATTGGGCCAGTGACCAAACACATCATGCTTTATCCTTTTCTCAGAGACATTTTGGCTGACTCTTTGACAAACCCTCTTCTGTTAATAGAATCAAGTAAATATTTTGTAACAATTTTAATGCAGCATTTTGATAAAATGCAGTGCTGTGAGTTTGCAATGTATGTTAAAGGTCACAGCTGCTTGCATATCAGAGATATTTCATTTACGTACATATTGTATAATGTATACATGTGTATACATATTGTATCTCCCTTCAAAAGGCACAAGATTTGACCACAAGAAAATACTTTCCCAAGGCAAAAAGAAACTTGAACGTCACATAACTAGGAAACTAGTTATTGGGCAAACAACCTTTTGATGGAAACAAATCAAGCAGTAGTTAAATGCCCCAGGTGTGTATTTTATAACTGAAAACTATTATTTATGGTGTTTTCTCAAAAAACCACATAGGGTAAAAGTTGAAAGCTAGTGAGCTAGGGAGGTTTCTTTCTTATATTACTTGAAAGTGGTACATGCAGAAACAAAATTCTTTCATCTTGTGTTTTACTTTGAGAAAATATATTTAGGGGCTTAGAAACAATTGGTTCAAGAGCACAGGTAGTTGTCTTCAGCTTATGTCAAAGCAGCTCAGTGCAGTATAGATAAGATAGGAAATGAAATCTAGTGTGTTCCACATATTTGGCAGCCACCCAGACATCTGGTGTGTCTAGATTGTGGTGTACCTACTTAGTCTCCAGTTGGTGTCCTTGTTAGCATCCCCAACTACCTAAGACATGGGAGTGTTCATAAAATCTAAGGCAATCCCATAGCCCTGCCTAACCTCTTACAACCATACACTGGTATGGAGTGAGTAGTGCCTGTGCTGAGAGGCAGAGTGACAGCAAGCTGCTGCTTACTTTGTTCTCTAGGATCTATCCAAGGTTTTATGGTTGGAGGCAGTTATGTTGAAGATTAAATAAAACCAATACATCACAGACCTTAATAATTGCAGTAAGTATAAAAAAAAAAAAAAAGTAGGTAGAATCTGAAGCATTGCATGACGTTTGATGGCAGCACAAGCCCTATGAGGAGAGGCTGATGGAGCTGGAGAAGAGGAGGCTCATGGGAGACATTATTTCCCTCTACAACTACCTAAAAGGAGGTTGTTCAGAGGTGGGGGTTGGTCTCTTTTCCCAGGCAACCAGCACCAGAACAAGAGGACCCAGTCTCAAGCTGCACCAGAGGAAGTTTAGGCTCAAGGTGAGGAAAAAGTTCTCCACAGAAAGAGTGATCTGCCATTGGAATGTGCTGCCCAGGGAGGTGGTGGAGTCACCGTCCCTGGAGGTGTTCAAAAAAGGATTGGACGTGGCACTCGAAGCCACTGTTTAGTTAGTCATGAGGTGCTGGGTGATAGGTTGGACTTGATGATCTCTGAGGTCTTTTCCAACCTTGTTGATTCTGTGATTCTATAACTCTATGTTAGAGAAACATCCTCTTCAGCATCCATGCAGCTGTGGTTTCTCTGTCAGTCACAGTATTAGGTGGATGAGGTTGGACATAGTTAGCCTGGTTTGACATGTCTTTCATCCCACTATTGTTAATTGGTTAAAATTATAGAATCCAGCAATATATTAGATCTAGAAAGAATCAGACTATCTTGTACGACAGGTGATGCAGAATTATAAGAACTGAAACACTAAACTATATAGCAACCTAAGAATTGTTTTAAAACAGTGTGGATACGTTTTTTTTTGTTCCTTTGGTATCCAGTACAATTAAAACATTGCTCAGCTAAAACTAAATAAAATAGCATTACTCAAAACCACTTCAAACAATGATCACTGAAATACAAATCCACAACCTAAAACCTTAGATTTATGATTCTTTTAATTCTAAGCTTTCCATGTTGTCTGGCCAACATACTCAAATCCAGGTGGAGAGTGAGTAATGCTTACTATATAATTTCTAATGTGATTTTGAAAGAACTTTTGCGTAGTTGATTTTCTAGATTTTTTCCAGAATGTTTTTGAGATAGGTAATAACTTGAGATAAGAAACACTCAAGGAAACTGTAAGTACAGTGGCAAAAGTATTTTCACAAGCAAATATGTGCTTATTTTCCTGAAGGCTCTTTCTGTGGGTTATAGTGGCATATTTTTTTACTTTGACCAGTCATAATATGTGGATTCCACTTCTAAGCTTTGCCATTACACACATTTCTTGTACAAACAGGATCAAAAAGGTTTTCTTGTGTTTTAACTGTTATGGAAAGTTTGGTCTTTTTTATTACTTTCACTGTTGACTTTTGATGTGTTCTTGTCTCTGCAAAAAGTGCTGAAAGAGCTGTTGTCATCCATTCTTTGATATATTTTGGCTGGACAGGTCCTTGAGGGTCAAATGATAGCTCGTTCAGCCAAAACTGTGGTAGCAGCAATTGCCAGCCTCAGGCCAGTTTAGATTTTCAGGGATGCAATCTGTGTTTACTTGTAAAAGTTCTTAAACTTTTACCAAACATCAATGCTGCACTTCTGCTCCTTGTTTAAAAAAAAAAAAATTCCAGTGGTATTCTTCCTTTAAACTATGGTAGCTGCAATCTGTGTGCTCAGGGATATAGACTGTATAGTAAATGGGTAAATCCTCGTTCTCCATGGTGTTTCATGGATATTTGATATGCTTTAATGTAGCATAGTCAGGAACTGATTCATAGAATCATCATAGAATTAGTCAGGGTTGGAAGGGACCACAAGGATCATCTAGTTCCAACCCCCCTGCCACGGGCAGGGACACCTCACACTAGATCAGGCTGGCCAGAGCCTCATCCAGCCTGGCCTTAAACACCTCCAGGGATGGGGCCTCAACCACCTCCCTGGGCAACCCGTTCCAGGCTCTCACCACTCTCATGGTGAAGAACTTCTTCCTCACGTCCAGTCTGAATCTCCCCACTTCCAGTTTTGTTCCATTTCCCTTAGTCCTATCACTACCTGACACCCTAAAAAGTCCCTCCTCAACTTCCTTATAGGCCCCCTTCAGATACTGGAAGGCCACAATAAGGTCACCTCGAAGCCTTCTCCTCTCCAGAGTGAACAGCCCCAACTCTTTCAGTCTGTCCTCATAGGAGAGGTGTTCCAGCCCTCTGATCATCCTCGTGGCCCTTCTCTGGACATATTCCAACATGTCCATATCCCTCTTGTAATAGGGGCTCCAGAACTGGACACAGTACTCCAAGTGGGATCAACCTCAGTGACTTCCAATGTACCAGGGTTCTGTGCCAACATAAACACCTGGTATTTTCAGCTGCTGTTTGTAGGATTCATTAATGGAATTCTAGGAAGTTCATAGGACATGACTGACACTTTAGTAAGCTCAAACATGTGTTGCTTGTTCCCTTCTTAGGTTCATCTTGTTTTTCATCTCATAAGAAATTATGCAGATTTTAATTTTAATAGGAGTTTGAATAAGAGAAATGAGATTTCTGTACATACAGCAGCCAGAAACAGGAAGGGGCAGCTTTCATAGTTAAGTTTGCTGCGTCAATGTGAATGACAAGAGCGCTGTCTGACATTGAAAAGTATGCTAAGTCTCATTGAAAAAGTAATGAAGTAGAGAAGGCTTTTTTTAAAAGTTCTCATCTTCAACAATTTCAATATTTGCTCCTTCTACTAAGTGTCAGTGTGGCCTAGATTAATTTTTTCTGCTACTATTATTTCCAATGAATTAGGTCTTTCAAAGAGGATTATGGTCTTGGTTTTGGCTTGAAGAGTATCATGGGATGGCTGGAGATGCTAGAATGCAGCATTCATTAATTAATCCTCAGCATCTTCTACTACTACAAAAAAAATTATTGAACTTCTGATAAACCTACTTATTTCATTGTTGGTCCTTTCCTGTTTCTATTTGTATGTTTGTTTCATTGACTGTTATTTTATGTGCTGCCACAATGAAAAATACCATTACTGATAACAGTAACTGTTATCTAGTTTTAACTAGAAACTGTTAAAAGGATAAATGTCCTCCCAGCTGCTGCTGTAAGTAGATTGTGTTAAACTCCACTAGTGAAAGCTGCAAGTAACAAGGGTTTCTGTCTCTAGAAGTGGTAATTGTGGGAAGTGTTTCTTTCCTAAGTGGTTTAGAGAGGCTTACCTGTCTTTTTAACTCAGCTTTACAATATTCTTAAGCTGATTGACAGTAACATTTGATTACCTTTAAATGTGTGATAATGAAAATTTCATGTAGGTTCATGCCTTGGGCTACATTTTAAATATCTACATTATTATTGTACTTGCAGTGTACACTACTGCATGGTAGCAGTGTTCAGAATTTGTTTTCTCTACTGATCTTCTTGATGACATTTTTCATTCTACCAAATCTTCTTAATAATAGAAGGATATCACATAACAGTTTGTTCTTTCACATGGTAGATGGTTAACTGTCTGAAATTTGGAAGTTGATTGGAATTGACAAGTCAGAGTATTGCTCAAGTTTTACACCGCACTGCAGGGCCCAGGGCAAATTTCCTCAGAGTTCACAAAGTATTTCATTGCAAGCTTTTCCTCTCCTGCCATGGAAACCAGTTATCTGAATGTGATACCCCTTATTGCCTTATGTTTCATTGCTGTTTTAAAGTTCCTGTGATTTACAACAGCAGCTGTTAAGTGAACCATATGGGTCATATTAGATTTTATCCTTAAATCGTGTTATTTTAAAATATATACTATTCAATCATTTATTGCATAGTGTATTCATTTCATTTACTTAAATAATGTCAAGCTTTTTAATGTATTTTACAAAATCAAGAGTTTATATTTGTACAAAAGGAAGAACCCTATGTGACCCCATGGGTACTCAAAAATTTTATGGTTAAATTCACAGAATGTGAATTTACAGATTCACAGAATGTTAGGGGTTGGAAGGGACCTCCATAAATTATCTAATCTACCCCCTCTGCCAAAGTGGAATCACCTGAGGCAGGTCTCACAGGAACACATCCAGGTGTGTTTTGAAAGTCTCCTGAGAAGGAGACTCCACAACCTCTCTGGGCAGCCTGTTCAAGTGCTCCATCACCCTCACTATAAAGAAGTGCTTCCTCATATGCCCCAAACTTAATCAGATTACATAAGCATAACCTAGTCCTGAGAATTTAGTTTATAAAATCCTGGCCCATTTTCAGTTACAGTTCTTGAACTCTGCATTTCCTCTATTGTCAGTTCAAATATGGACAGAATATACTAAAGTTTATGTTTATGCACTTTTCCTTCTGAACTCATTCACATTTTCTACCAACAGTTTAGAGATAATAAGGCTTTTCTTGTCTAGCAAATGAATCACTGTTGTAATATTCCAATAATTCAGATAAACAGAGTAATATTTTAGAGTCATTAATACTTTAAGTGCATAAAAGCTTTATAATTATATGTACCATTTTATTTTCCTATGGTATGAGTTTCCTTCTTCTTTGTTACTAAAGCAGATAGAACAAAGTAATATAAATCACAACAGCTATTTGAGAATTTTACTATTCAAATTTGAAATTGTTTTTATAATATCGCTTAGCTTTCCTGAATATTTACAGTTTGCTCCACTTTTTTGAAGTTATTTTGTCATAAATCTGGTGCCTGTTGTCACTTTCGAGATTAATATGCAGTAAGAGTAGGCAAATCTATGCTATAACCATGTAAGACTATTGCCCTGGGGTGGTGAAGGGTTTTTTGACTCAGTTGTCATCTTGGATATGGTGTTTTCTAAAACTTTCATACTTCAAAATGATGTGCCCATTTTCATGTTCTTATGATGATAACAAGATATCATCCATATGAGTAAATGTTTGCTTGATGTGCCTAGGAAGACTGACACATCTGACTTGTACCTTATCCTCTACCATTAAATAGCTGTTAAAACATCTGCTTCCTGAGATTAAAAATGAAGAATATTCCATATGCTTTTCCAAAGCTTCATTCTTTCGATTGGCTCTAATGTACCTCAGTTGAAATCAGTATCCCTTGAAGAGTTCAGGAACAATGACTTTAGTTTTTGTAAGGACTCTAAACATTTTTATTTATGTGTTGATAAAACCTGCGTTACTCATTATGACTTTAAAAAGTAGCAGCCATTGTGTAAATGGAAACTTTTGCTTCTAAATACAGATTTTAAAGTCATATTTTATATTTGTTCCTCCTCTTATTTTAGCACTCTGCACCTGTACAAGTTTATTCTTTGTACAGAAATGAAATGTACTTCTGAGTATCCAAAATTAGATAGAGTTACATTAAAAAAAAAATCCAGTTAGACTATACATTGATTCAGGAATTCTGCCTTTTTAATAAATACTCAAACATTCCAATATTTCAAATGCAAAAAGAGCTCCCCTTTCTCCTTTCAAATACAGCTCTGCAATTATCATAACCATTTTGTCTACTTCTTTAGAAAGTCTCCAAAGTGCTAATAAACAGGAAAGTGAAGAGTTATAAGTAAACTATCATTGCCAAAATCATAGAATAGCAGGTTGGAAAGGACCTGAAGGATCATCTTTTCTAGCCTTTCTTGACAAAAGCATGGTCTAGGCATGATGGCCCAGCACCCTGTCCTGCTGGATCTTAAAAGTGTCTAATGTTAGGGAATCAACTACTCCCCTTGTGAGATTATTCCAAAGACTGATTGTTCTTGTGAAACAATGAGCTGCTGAATTATATTTTTCCAGGTACAAGAACTTATACTTGTCTGTGTTGAATTCCATTAGGTTCTTGTTAGCCCATTCTTCCAACCTATCCAGATTTTCCTCTAGTGGTGGCTCTCCCATCTGAAATGTCCACTTCCCACCTCAGTTTGGTGTCATCAGCAAACTTCACCAGGATGCATATGAATCTCATCATGCAGATCACTTTTGAAGACTGTGTCGGTGTGAGCTGAAATTCCCCCCCCACCAACAATAACCAGGCTAGCCCAGTCTGGAAGCAAATGAAGGCTGTATTTACAAGCAGATGAAATGCAATGAATATGTACAAATATACAAAATTCACAACACTTACAAATATATACAATCAACAGAAAAGCACAACCAAGCTCCCTTTGCTTCCCCCCAAGGGGACCCTCCCAAAGGGGCCTCCCTTTCCCAGGAGTTTCCCCCCCAGGCCCCCCTGGACAGAGAAGCAGAGTTAGTTAAGCAGAAAGTTGTTAACTTAGCTGCCAAGGTCAGTGTGTGTTATCTTCAGCCAGAAGAGAAGAAGAAACAGCAGCCAGACAGCCCAGCAGCTGCCCCCACTGCCGAACGCAGAATGTGCAGAGTGCCCACTTTGTTTTGGGTAATAGTTCTTAAACATTTCTATCTATCCAATGGAAGTGTTTAGAACAATCGTTATTTTGCTTTCTTACACCCAATAGTGACTTATTTACATTCTTTCACTTTCTCTGTTCTGAACTTTGCAAGGAAAAATTAAAAAGACAGTTTCAAACCATCACAGAAGACATTGAATATCATTAGGCCCAATATCAGTCCCTGAGGGACCCCATTTGTGACACCGGCTCATGTGGCACCACATCCTTTGCAAACAAGCTCCATTGAGGTGTGTTTCTGAAAGTCAGCAGTTTCAGTCAAATGTAAGAGCACCTGCAGAAATAGAAGGCAGGCATTTTCCTTTCATTTTTTCTGTTCTGCACTGAGCAGTCTCCAGCTCAAGCATTTCTGCTTATCCAAACCTTGCGTGTATCAACTGTCTGCACCCCAGGCAGCTTGGAACTGTGTGGCTCAAAACTGTCTCTTATCTCCGCTCTGAAGATTAGCGAAGAGCCAAAGAGATCCCTGAACAGTTATGTGCAGTTTTGGCAATATATTCTTCCCTTGGGGTATGAGGCAGCATAGTATGTGCTCTGGTAGTCTAGATTAGGATTTTCTAAATAAACCAACTCAAATTTATTCCAAATAAGCGTGATACCAGTGCCTCTTTAAACTGCTGAAATGTGTTTCAAATATTTGAAGCATAATTTTAGAACAGCTGGCATCAGTAAGAAGATCTGAAAAATTCAGCGTTGCACAAGAATAATTAATAGGCATGCCTTTATATAGTTTCTCCTCAATCTCTTTGAACTGTAATATTCAAGAACAAAAGGTTTCTAGCCTCCTTCATTCAATGAGCAGGTGCAGCTGCTGTGAAAGTATCCAAGTACTCCTTAGATCATACAGCAGTTACCTCAGTTCTGCCTGCCTGGAGCTACAAAAACAGGAGATACACCTTTAGGCCTGTTCCAAAGAACAGCTAAGGCACTTCACAGCAGTAGTTAAACTAAGCAAGATATTAAGGATTTACTGAATGCCACGCATGTAAAATGCCATTACCATCACTTCTCACATTCCGCTGGGAAATAAAGATATATTGATTTATAGGTATGTTGAATGAGAATGGGGCTCTGTATGAGAGAGCACCTGAGATAGAAAGTGTTGCCACAGAGAAGTAAGCCATTAAAAGGCAGCCATCTGAAATCGTAATTGATAAATAGCTTAGCTAGTGAGCTTTCCTAATCTGTGAAACAAAGCAGTATAAAAAAGCACATGCCTTTTATTTATTTTAAAGACAAGCTGCAGTAGTTATTTTATTTTTCATAAACTCTAAGGAGAAAATGATGGGTGCATATACTCACAGTTTGTCACAGTTGTTAATAGCAAAAGTAACAACCAAGATATTTCTAAATACATAAAAGTCGTATGCCCATAATTCATAATTCTCAGCGCAGTGAAATAGTGTAGTTATACAGCTTGTGGGAGAAAATGGGAGCAAGTCTTCCAAAGATTGTGCATCATTGGTGTGTTATGCATCCCTGGGCCTTGACCCATACTTAGGAAAAGGTTTTGAGAAAAGGACCAAACATCCAGATTGCTTACCAAAGGGCAGCTATGAAACTGTGACCTTCTTCATCCCAGCCATTGTGGTCTTCCCCAGCAAATAAACTGTTCATTTAGAGTATTTGTACAAAAGAGGATTTCTGATATAGAAGCTGTATTTAGAGGAAACCAAAAGTATTCATTCTTTCTTTTCAAACCTTATTGAGCACTTCATACAACAGAATGAGGACAAGCTAACGTATGCATCAAACATTACCTCTGTTTGAATTCTCCCATCTGCTTGATACATAATATTTACCATTAGATAAACCATTAGGGAAAGTGTTGAATGTATCAAGATGAACTTTTCATCTTCTTCTTTCATTTGCAATGTAAAGCATGAATGCTCGATGCCCAAGTGTGTCATTCGACAATTTTTGCTGACATAGCACAAATCAAGGCTGTTACTTCACAAAAGGATTTTAGAGGACAGCAATTTATTCAGTGTTCAGCGATTCCAGTGTTTTCTTTAACCACATCTGAGACTGCCCTTCATTCCTGCATTTGTGTAGTAAGTGCTTGTAATAGCCCATTCCAGAGTCTGATGCAGGGTACTGTGGCCATGTTCTGTATGACCAGAGGCAGCTATTTGTTTCATTTGTAAGAATGACTAAGTCTTGATTCTCAACACCTTTCTCTCATGGGTTATACCATTAGTTTGGTGATGTCTTACTTTAAGAGCCTTAGGCATGAGGAATATGTGTAGTATATTGAATAATTTTCTTTGGTGATCCTAGGCAAACTGTGGCATAAGCTCAGGCTAGACAAAGGCAAAAATATTTTATCACACAAGCTTGGTGAGACTTTAGTCTTTTCCCACACAAATGTAACATTTTAATATTCAGATAAAAGATAATGAATCTCTTTCTTCACTTCAGGTTACCTCCTTTCTGGGTTGAGATTATTCATTTTTTGGATGTAGTTTTCTAGTATTTTCTTCAGTTTAATTTTGAAAGTTATCACAAAGCAGCATCTGCCATTTTTGAACAGAGCCTATTCTGTTATCAAACTCAAATTTATTATATATATTTTTAGGAAAACTTCTATTCTTACTTAGGATAAAGGTGTAGTTCATCCAAGAAAATGGTCCTCATTTTTGCTGTGGTTAGCTAAAACAAAGAACTGACATATAGATGCAGATATAGCTACAGTGGGAGAGGTACTATCAGCTGGTCATTTCATGCAATCTTAGTGCCATCGGCCAAAAAGACATCCATTATCACATGTAATGCTTTATATCTTGTGGTCTTAGGAAAACAGACCAAAGGATGAGCTGAAAATGCATCACTTTGCCAGAGGCTTCTTAATCCTTACACGACTGTGGATACAAGAAGATATTTTAAGGGAATGAATATGAATCAAGTGTTTATTTTTACTCTAATAGAGGAAGTCTAATTTATTTCTGATTAAATTGTGCCTGATTGAGTCAATGAGAACAATCTGATATGATTGGTGCAGAACACTTCAAAGACAGTGTGTTATGATGCAAGATTTTATTTTCATGTAGTAAATACATTCCAGTAAATTGAAGGTCTCATTTTTTTTAATAAGAGTTGTGTAAATATATTAAAAAAAAAAATCAAAAATGCTGGGAGTTATTTATGGCTTTGTTACAGAGAATGCTTTTTGTCTTGTTTTTAATGTACTAAAACTTCATGAACAAAACAATTTGACAGAACATACTGTTGGCATGACATGATATAATTGCATAACAATCACGGAACAAGAAGAACTAATTAAATTACTAGAATAAGTATTACCAGAAATAGGAAACTTGTCACTTTTCGTAATATTTGAAGGGTAACTTAAAAAAGACTGGGAAATTAAAAAAAAGTTAAAGAGAGAACTGGGACTTTAACTCCCAGAGTTATTTTGCACTCTAATGGAACTATGCTTTTGTTACATTTTGTTACATTAACAAAACAATTATCAGAAAAAAAACAGGTAATAGTTGAGAACACATAGTCAAAATATGAAAGTAAATGGTTCTGTAAACTGATTAATCAACTTTTTTTTCATTATTTGCTAGATTAAATTTGTATTCTAGAATTGTACCTCTAAGATGTTCTTATTAAAAAAGCAGAAATTAAAAAAGCAGAACAAAACCCCTGCTTCTTATATATATACATAAGAAATCAAAGCCAGACATATATGAATTATCTGCCACTATCCTCTTTACATGTCTACATGAGATCAGTTCTATCTACACAAATGTTGTGGGTGTACAAATTGGACAACTCGTACAGAAAGGGAATTGGAGGGGGAAGGAAGGGGATGAGAAAAACAGGAAGGAGGAAAACAGAAGCAAGAAAAGGTTCATTAACATACCTGCCACACAACGATATACTTCTGTTCTAGCTGCCAAATATGTCATTGTTGGCTTTTGCAAAATCTGAAAGCAAAGTGGTTTTAGGAAGGAAGTTTTTAAAGTAATAGTATCTTAAGCTCATAAAATGAGAAACTCGGCTAACTAGTAGTAGTTACATGCTCTTAACATGGAGCAGGAGCTGGGCTATCTTCCCTTCCTGGGCCCATCTCTGTGTTCACATCTGTCCTGGGTTAACAGAGCCCACTCTCACAGGTAAGCCCCCTGCCCTACACACAGACAGGAGGGAAAGTAGCACAAAAAACATATCCTGGGTTGAGGTAAGTTTAATGAGATCATATTCCATACAATTACTTTAATAAAAGCAAAAATAGCAGCAGAACCCAGAGATAAAACAGTTGTCCCAACCCAAACACTCAGCAGCTGGTACAGCAGAAAAAGCCAGTGTCCCAAACTCTGACACCAGAATCAGTAACTGGAAACAGGAATCCCCTTATGTTGCAATCTGAACTTCAAACCCAAGGACAGTTTGCTCCAACCAATACTTTAATTTTTGAAGCTAACATAACAGCAGTGTGATTTTAAATACACATCATCAGATTCAACTCAATCCATGACAACATCTCATGCAGGCAGTGTGGCTCTGAATCCATTGCTCCATAACCTTCCTATGTCATGCAAGAAGAAATTTGCATTAACACCTGAAAGCATGCACTTCAAATTCCAGCTGGTTAGTTGTTAAAAAGTTCTTCTATTAATTTGTATTTTCCATTTAAGTATTGAAATAAAGGGAAAAAAATAAACATCTGGAAGCATGAGAAGAGACATGGGGAGCTGAGGAATGACAGGCTATGTATTCTTCAAATGTGTTTAATATTTAATGCAAGTGCCTCAAAAAACATATGGAAAAATGTTCTACTTAGTTGCCTTCATGTTATCTTACCTCTTCATGTTCCTGTCACTCTAGTGTGTTCAAATAGCAATTTGTAATTTATTTAGGAGAGTATGTAAGCCATGGACATCATGGTGTTGGGTACAACAGTACACACAAGTTTACAAACCTTGTAGTGATTAGTAAAAAGAAAAGGCTAATGAAATAATACTCGATATAATTAGATACTGGAAGCTGCACAACTGAGTAATTACCTTGTTACTAAAGGAAAAAAAAAAAAAAGGAACTGAACCCAGATTAGGGCTGATTCCTTCCCCCTCTAAATTCAGACAGCCTCTTTAGAATGCATGGTAGCTTCGTTTCTACTGTGTACTTTGTGCACGATAACAATACAAGAACATGAAAAAAGATAACGGGAAAACAAAATTAATAAAAGAGTTAGAATATAATGAAAAGGCAGCATAAACACCAGACTAGTAAAACTCTGTAAAATAAAGTGCATTTAGTAAATACAGTGATGTAAAGAAAGGAGAATGAAAACATGACAGTAAAATAATATGTGTAAAGGAATCATGAAACAAGAGAAATAATCATTAAATTTTTAAAGCTTGATTTATCAAATCTGAAATGATGTACGAGGCACAAAAAGCAAACTAAAAGCAGCATCACCATTATTCAAGGAGCAAGTAGCTTGAAAGCATTTGAGGAGCATAAATTCAATTGTAATAGAATAGGGCTACAGTAAGATTATTGATGAAGGATTTTATGTCAGTATTTTCCTGTTCAATTAAAGTAATATAGTTTACTATGCCTCTGAGATGTGCTCTGAAGAACAGTTTTGGCAAAATCGTTGTTACCAACACTTAACGTGAACTATGGTAATCGTTATACTAACTTCAAGAAAACGAGTTGTTTTAAGTACACCTCTAAGTACCTGAGAGTTTTTAATGTATTTATATACCCATCTGAGAGACTACATGTCTACCATAAATTAGTGTTTAGAAAATAATCTCATATTTTACTGTCAGTTTTCTCTCCTAAGCATGCACTGTCTTCCTCAGCGGGCCCGCAAGTTTGCTTCGCACAGGTATCTTAGATACAAACTACGTAGATCTTGCAAATTCTCTTTGTCCATCAGTTAACCTAATTGCAACTCATTAATACAGTTTCCTTATCCTAGACTCAGTAAAAATGATGCAGCCATAGCAGTATGTTTTTTCATCTCCTTTCAGCTCAAGGAGAACCCAGTCGTGGCAGTTAAGTGAAGGCTTCCCAGTCATTTCTAAGCAAACGGCTACATGGCCTATCTCCGCTTCTCTGTAAGCTAGGCTGCCTTAGATAAGAAAGGGGAAAATCACGCACAAATCTACATGCCATGTTGCTGATATGACCAACGAGTCCTATGAGTCCTTGAGAATATGGTTGCTGAAATACCATGTTCTCCTCTTTGGTGCAGAAAGCTAGTGAAGGTGTCTGTCTGAGTCAAACTGTGATGCATTTGGACCAAAGGCAGGAATTGACTTGTAATTGATTGGAGCAGGACTCCTTGATGATTAAGATGCTTCTCAGTGTGAATAATAGTGACAGATGCTGTCTCAACAGAAAAATGTTCTTCTACCTGATCTAACAGTGCAAAGTAAAAAGACATCTGTGAAAACAACACTAAGTCTAGACTTGTTGCAGTAGGTAGCTTACAGAAGTTTTGTAAAACACTACCATGTGTGAGGTATGGTATAGCAGTAATCAGCTCTGTCTGCTCATATCAGGGCAATAGGAGACCTGTAGTCTCTTTCACAGAATGGTTTACTTCCCCTTTTGAAGAGTAATTAAGTTTATCTGTGATGTATATTCTCTGTGCCAAACAATCTTTTATGCTGCAATGATTCTGGTAGTCTGATTAGCAAAAACAACCTTGCAATGAAACACAGAAAATGGGTTTTGTTTTATTTTTTTGCTTATGGAGCTAAGAGACACTTATTTTTCTATATTATAAAAATTTATTTGAAGAACTACAACTCCCAATATGATTTCCAAAGATAATGAGCATAGGAAAACTACTTAAATGTAGAATAAATATTGCAATAGAAGAATGATACAGACTGATCAAATATTTAGGCAATCAATGGTCCTGTAAGTCATTACTGTGAATTCTGATGCACTCTTGCTAGTCCTGCTGGACGAATTGTTATTATCCACTTTGTAATGGCATAGTACAATATCTGAAGGATAATAGGTTTCCTTAATGTGAAGTTTATACCTTATGAATTACAAGAATAAAACAATTCTCTTTTTTTTTTTGCCCTGCCTCTCCCTCACCACCCCCTTTCCCTCTCCCTCCCTCCCCCCTGCCCCCCCAGCAATTAATGTGCCAGTAAAATCAGGTTCAACTCAGTAGATAGGAAAAACTTGGAAATTTCCCACAATGTCACTGTTTGTGTGTTAGGGAAACAAAAACCTGGCAAGAAATCATGCAAAATATCTTTATCTTAGGCAGACGTAGAACTGAGACACACAGCCAAATAAAGTACAGTGCAAAAATGCCAGCATAGGTCTCTGGAGTGTTATAGCCACATCACTGTGGTCACATTATTGCTGGTGAGCAGCTAATGCAGCCAGACTGATTTAAGATACCTCTGCACTCTGCCATTAGTTACATACTAGGTCTGATATTCCTGTTGTGGTACTCCATTGTCCACTGCAGAATTACCTTTTGTGGTGACTGTACTGCTATTCCTTATTATAATGCATGCTTTGTGATGCTTTGCTTGTAGCCTATTCAAAAGATCATTAATTCAAGCAGTGACTAACAAGAAGTACATTTGTACATTTTCATTGTTTATTATAGCCTGTTTCCACTTAACTTCTTGATACAGCTTCGTTTACCTTCCATTTTAATCCATCTTCATCCAACAGCTTTCAACTATCTTCAGTGGCATTCCCCATTTGCAGTGGGTGTCCTCCTTGTATATGTATAGGGGTTCATGAGATGGTACATGGTTTGGACAGATAACAAAGAAAGTCCACAGTAATGAACTTCTTCTCAGGTGATGTCCTTCAGAGTCACCATCTTGTCATCATATAGAGGATTTCACATTCCAAGTATGCTCAAACAAAGAAATAAACTCATGTTCTGGGACTGTGTGTACATCAGATGTTGCTGCTATAGCTGAGGAGCAAGGAATGGCTGTTTCACTGTGTATAGCCTGGTTGCTCATGTTCACCAACCATGCAAATCTGGGACATTTGCAGTATATACCTATATATTGGCATAGACCATTGAAAAATGGAATATGGGTGTCTAGATTTTCCTCAAGGAACTCTTAGCTGTGGAAACTATCACCTTTTTTTTATTAGGAAAAGTACAGACCTGATAATCCTTAAAATATGCTAGAATATATTTGGTCTTCTATCTTTGTGTTTTGACCTGTGAGAAAATAAGATGCAGAGGCTTTAGATTAATACAATGCTATGATATTGGATATTTTGTTGTTGTTGTTATACATAGAATGTATATATTATAATAATTAATAATAATAATAATTTAAAGTCTGGTATTGTTAAATATTTGATTTAAAATATAGGAAGTGTGGGAGGTTGACCTTGGCTGGATGCCGGATGCCCACCAAAGCTGCTGTATCGCTCTTCCTACTCAGTTGCACAGGGGAAAGAAAATGTAACAAAGGGCTCATTGGTCAAATTAAGAACAAGGAGATGACTCAACAGTTACCATCACAGGCAAAACAAACTAATGTTGGGGAAATTAGTTTAATTTATTACTAATCTAATCAATGTAGGATTCCTCCCATGGGAGACAGTCTTCCACAAAATTCTCCAACATGAGTCCTTCACACAGGATGCAGTTCTTTGTTAACTAGTCCATTGTAGGTCCTTTCCATAGGGTGCAGTCCTTTGTGAAAAGACTGCTCCAGTGTGGGTGCCCCATGGGGCCACAAGTCCTGCTAGAAAACCTGCTTCAGTGTGGGCTCCTCTCTCCTCAGGGCCACGTGTCCTGTCAGGAGTCTGTTTGAGTGCAGGCTTCTCACGGGGTCACATCTTCCTTTGCGCCTTCTGTGGTGTGGTCCTCCATGGGCTGCAAGTGGCTATCTGCCCACCATTAACCTCCATGAACCAGCCTCACCATGGTCTTCTCCATGGGCTGCAGGGGAAGCTGCTCTGGTGCCTGGAGCACCTTCTCTGCCTCCTGTGTCACTGACCTTGATGTCTGCAGAGCTGTTTAATATTCTGACTACTCAGTATTGCTTCTCTCAGTGTTAGTTTCTGGATGAGAGGAAATATATTATCATATGTATTTACTTTTAGAAAAGAAAATACCTCCTGGAAGTCTTGTGGATATACCTTACTAGTACAGGTCTAAGCAGCCCCTCTAGTGAAAGGAATGAACTACAAGATAGTGTGGTTCTGTAGGGTTCCTTCTTAAATTATATGAGGTTCTTGAGTAATAAAGAAGAACAATTTGAGGGTTACTGGCATTACATTCTCACATGCATGCACACACATTTATTTAGTGGAAGATTTTGAAAATACTATCAGCTCCTGTGTTTTTAATAGCACAGGTGTCCCAACTGAATTATTCTGAATAACTCTGAAAGATACTTGTTTCATTTAGAGTATTTTCTACCAACTGTTCCTTACAAATTAGCTGGGCAAATAACCAAATAAGTCACTTGTTTTCAGCAAACCTTGATTATGTAAACTGTCCTCTTTGTGGTTTTACCTGCCTTACAAGATCTATGTGCTAAAATTAAATGGTTCTGCTTCAGTGTTGTGCTCTATAGAGACTTGCATCATTTTCCATTTTTAGTAGTTAGGAGCTGATGTAGCACAATGCATTTAGGCTTTTATTTCTGAGACACTACAACTCAGAAATATTTGGTAATATTCCATTGTTCACCATGGTAGTACCTTAGGGCTATATGAAGCTTAGTTTTGTTTTCAACTAAGTTGGACACTTGTCCAGAAGATGATACTGTTAATAAGTTACTAGCACATTGACATATCACTGATTATAACTGCTAATCATTAAAACAAACAAACAAACACAAAAACAATGGTAGCTTCAAAAAAGTCAAATCAAAAGTTTGTGAAAGATACCAAAGTAATGCAGAAAAAAAGGCAATAACCAGTAAGCCACCCCTAAAACCATCAATACCTTTTTCAGAGTGTAAACTGTATGCCTAGGACTGTGCCCATGTCCATTCTGTCAATCACCTACCTCCTTTTATTAGTCTTAGATAGAAGATAAACAAGAAGACTGACAGCTTTGTGTCCTTTGGCATTTTTGTGCCACCATCACAGAGTTAGAGGGTATTATGTCATCACTCAAGCCTGTCAGGTTTAGTTTAGTCTGCAGTTTATCTTAACGATTGTTTTCCTCATTTTTTTCCTCTAAATTGGTACACATACCCTTTATAGATTGTATATTGTTCATGTTACCAGAATCAAATTTTCAGATGAGAGATTTCTTTCACCTCAACTATGGAAATGTCAAATTTTTCCCTATTCACCAAAACAGAAATTAGAAAAATAAGCATCTTCCTCACTCAGACAGTTCTGGTTTGTACAGAATTTTTTATACCTCGTACAATCAAACAGCAATAGCATGGCAAGTAATGAGAACTTTGAGGTTTTTTTACAAAAACTTTTATTAGGTAAGTTCGTTGTGTATGACTCTCTTGTTGAATCTGTATAGATTTTGGTACTGTGCATTGATAACTAGTGCCCAGTACGTAACTTTAGTTATATAATGTATTATATGATTAAATTATAATAAGTCTTACCTTTTATTTGGCTAAAAACAGTCAAGTAGGTATGGTGGGTGGTGGAAGAGTCAGTGCTTGTTTTATGGTCATTTGTAACACATGATCACAACTGGTGTTCCCCAGGGCTCAGTTTTGGGGCCAGTCCTGTTTAGCATCTTTACCAGTCATGTGGATGAGGGATTAAGTTCACCCTCAGTAAGTTTGCAGATAACACCAAGCTGGGTGGAAATGTTGATCTGCTTGAGGGTAGGGTGGCTCTGCAGAGGGATCTACACAGACTCGACTGATGGGCCAAGATCAATTGTATGAGTTTCAATAAGGGCAAATGCTGGGTCCTGAACTTTGGCCACAACAACTCCCAACCCTGTGCAATGCTACAGGCTTGCGGAAAAGTACCTGGAAAGCTGTTCAGCAGAGAGGGACCTGGGTGTGTTTGATAGCTGTCTGAACATGAGCCAGCAGTGTGCTCAGGTGGCCAAGAAAGCCAACAGCATCCTGGCCTGTATTAAGAAAAGTGTGGCTAGCAGGACCGGGAAAGTGATTTTACCCCTGTGAAGGTGTGTAAGGCTACACCTTGAATAGTTTGGATCCATCACTACAAGAAGGACATTTAGTTGCTGGAATGTGTCCAAACAAAACCGGTAGCACCAAAACTGGTGAAGAGCCTAAAGCGTGTGTCTTATGAGGAGTAGCTGAAGGAATTGTAGTTCTCTACAAAAACCTGAAAGGAGATTGTGGTGAGGTGGCTGTTGGTCTGTTTAACCATGTAAGAAATGATAGGTTGAGAGGAAATGGCCTCAAGTTGCACCAATGGATGCTTAGGTTGGACTGAAAGCCTTATCAAGTATTGGAACCACTTGCCCGGGGCAGTCCCCATCCCTGGAGGTATTGAAGAGTTGTGTAGATACAGTGATTAAGGATATGGTTTAATCAAGGACTTTTTAGTTTTGGGTTAATGACTGAGCACAATAATCTTAAAGGTCTTTTACAGTCTAGGCAATTCTATGTTTCTGTGGTCGGTTAATGAAAACTACAAGTTTTCTTCACTGGGGAAACAATAGATTGGCTGCACAAAAGGGCACATGTACCTATAGGAAGTGTCTGCCTCAAATTACATGTTCAAGCTCTCTGAGAAATGTCTGAAATGAGCAAGCTAAGAGTGAGGTCCTCCAAAGGCAGCAAGCTGAAACAGAAGATATGTAAGCTAAACACAGGAAATCCTAATGAGGGAGAATAGAGCCTGAACTAGCAGTTCCAGCCCAAAGGACATACTTACTGCTTCTTGGGATTCTCTACCTCTCTTTAAAAGATGGTATTTAAACCAGGTCAGATCACCCTCAGGCTGAAACAAAGACACAGATAGAAGAACATAGAAGAGACTGTTTGGTCTAGCCAGTAGCCAAGTACTTAGAGCAGTTACTGCTAGCGGGATGGGTAAGGAAAGGACAAGTTTTTTTTTAACTGCCATAGTTTCTAATACAAGCTACTAATAAGACTTTTGGTCTACTTACCTCAGACAATGTCTTAATCATCTGTTTCTTAATGGGCTTTGCTCAAACCTTCACTTCCTGAAGCCGTTTCACTGTAAATATGAATACTTGCAATTTTGCAGTAGGGAGCAGAAAAAGGATGAGCTAGCAGGTAGGAAATATGGGAAAACAATGTTCAAGTCTTTGCTTCAATTAATGTATATTTATATTTAAATGTATGTAGTATGTATTCATACGAAGTAGGACAGTATCAAAGGAGATATTTAATGGCAGATGACCAAAAGTCCAGAGGTGATGGAATGCAGATGGTCAAGTGAGTTGGAAATTCTGGGATGTGCTCCCTGTAATCAGGACTCGCTAACCAGAAGTTTAGAGGTGACAGTAAATGGGCAGATTTTGGAGAATAGTGTGCCTGCACCTCTTGTGCAAAAGGAGAGCCAGCAAGTAATTCTGAGGGTTTCTGGTGGGTGAGCTCCTGGGTAGTAAGAGGAGGATCATCTTGTTTCTTAATTGCCCTGTTGCAGACACAGGATATACCCCTGCACCCCCTGTACAGTTAAGTGTCCCGGAAGGATTCAGGCAGTTTCCCCTAGGTACTTGTACATCCTTAGAGTCCTAAGCTCAGCAATTCATCTAGGTCCCTGTCATTGCATACCTGAAGGATCTCAGTGGTGCCCAGAGGCTTTACATAGGCACAGGGATTCATGTTTGTAATGTTTTCTGGTTTTGTGTTTTAAGTTCACTCCCAACTAAAGCTAAGTACTGTTCCTTCATAAATTGGCAGAAATATGAAAGACCAAATAACAGTGCAGAGTGCCAGTGAGTTTCATGGGTATTTTTGACGTGTCTGTCTCAGCTGGCAAATTTATTCTAGTAGAGATCACCTTACAAGAGGACACTCGATTTACGTTATCTGATTTGTTCCATAATGGGGGAGATCAGAGTTGAGTTTTTGATTTCATTTTCACAGGGAACAATATATCTTTAATTTTAAAATGGATGATCAGCAGCTACATTCATAGAATAATTCAGAACATCACTTTGGCTACCACCATTCACATAGCAAAGTGATGTAATCATTTTTCCCTTCCTACTTTGTCTGTCATTGTCTGTAATGTTTCATCTAGGCTCATCTGCAGATGTCTGTCTTGGATCTAGATACAGAAACACCAAGGCCAAATCTCTAAGCGGTTCCACAGTCTTTTCCCACCCTTCCTTTTTTCTTTGAATTTAAGCAGTCTCCAAGGACCTTTATCCTCTGAAGTGCTATTGGGGAAAACAGAATGCTTTTTTCCACCTTTTTAGCTTTAATCCACTTAATGTTTCTTTGTCTGTTAGTAGAATTAGGAAGACAGACTTGCATATGAGGATTTTGTTCTGGTTTTGTCCCCTGGAGATCACTGTGGTTTCCGAAAACGCTAGTTATTGATATAAGGCTCATTATCTAGACTTTGCACAGAATCACAGAATGGTCTGGGTTGGTAGGGACCTCCAAAGGTCATCTAGTCCAACCCCCTCTGCAGTAAGCAGAGGCATCCTCAACTAGATCAGGCTGTCCAGAACCCTGTCAAGCCTCACGTTGAATATGTCCAGGGATGGGGCCCCAGCCACCTCCTCAGGCAACCTGTTCCAGTGTTCCACTACCCTCATAGTAAAGAACTTGTTCCTAACATCCAATCTAAATCTACTCTTCTCTAGTTTGAAGCCACTGCCCCTCATCCTATCACTACCGGCCTTTGTAAACAGTCCTCTCAATCCTTCTTGTAGACCCCTTTCAAGTACTGGAAGGTCACTATAAGGTCTCCCCATAGCCTTCTCTTTTCCAGGCTGAACAACCCCAGCTCCCTCAGCCTGTCCTTATAGCAGAGATGCTCCAAACCTCCCTTTTTATGGCCCTCCTCTGGACCCACTCCATCAGGTCCATGTCTTTCCTGTATTGAGGGCTCCAGACGTGGACACAGTATTCCAGGTGTGATCTCACCAGAGAAGAGCAGAGTGGCAGAATCACCTCACTTGATCTGTTAGCAATGCATCTTTTGATGAAGTCCAGGATGTGATTTGCCTTCTGGGCAGCAAACTCACACTGTCTGCTCATGTCCAGCTTCTCATCCATCAGCACTCCCAAGTCCTTTTCCACAAGGGTGTTTTCTATCACCTCATCCCCTAGTCTTTATTGAAAGTGAGGATTGTTCTGGCCCAGGTGTAGCCTGTACTTGCTCTTGTTGAACCTTATGGTGTTCCTTGAACAAATCAGATAACGTAAATCAAGTGTCCTCTTGTAAGGTGATCTCTACTAGAATAAATGTTGAACCTTATTGTTACCAACCTCGCAGATGGAGCGAAGGAAGGAACAGGGACTCTCAGGTGACTCAGGGCTCTCAGGGTTCGTGCACCGTAGATCGCATGAACTCTCCTCTTGGGCGCGATGCTGTATCTGCGCAACACTCTGAATTTAACCTCTCACAGCCAAAGTTAGATTTCTTTGTGGAATACACTGAATTTCACCATTTTCTTGCATCACCCAATAGGTGTGACCAGGACCTTCAGCAGAAACCACCCCTCGGACAGGTTTGGCCTCTCCTGAAGGAGAAAATACCCAAACAGTTTTGCCTAACAGATTCTTTTCTCTGATAACAGGAACTCTATCACCTTCTTCCTTTCGCAACAAATCTGATTGGGCAGGTCCAGCTCGATTCACTGAACCTCTACTATTCACCAACCAGGTTGCTTGTGCTAAATGTTTCTCCCAGTTTTTCAAAGATCCACCCCCCATGGCTTTGAGAGTGGTTTTCAGCAAACCGTTGTAGCGTTCGATCTTCCCTGCAGCTGGTGCATAGTAGGGAATGTGGAATATCCACTCGATGCCGTGCTCTTTGGCCCAGTTTTTTACAAGATTGTTCTTGAAATGAGTTCCGTTGTCTGACTCAATCCTCTCTGGAGTTCCGTGTCTCCACAGGATTTGTCTCTCCAGGCCAAGAATGGTGTTACGTGCAGTTGCATGAGGAACTGGATAAGTTTCCAGCCATCCAGTACTCGCCTCTACCATAGTCAGCACATACTGCTTACCAGATGGAGAACGAGGTAGAGTGATGTAGTCAATCTGCCAGGCTTCACCATACTTGTACTTGGACCATCGGTCACCGTACCACAAGGGCTTGATCCGCTTTGCCTGCTTAATAGCAGCACAAATGTCACAGTCATGGATGACTTGTGTGATAGCATCCATGGAAATGTCAATGGATCTGTCACGAGTCCATCGGTAGGTTGCATCTCTGCCTTGATGTCCTGACGAGTCATGGGCCCACCGAGCTAAGAACAGCTCACCTCGGTGTTTCCAGTCAAGATCAGGATCAGGATCAGAGTTTGTGTCCACCTGGGAAACTCTTGCAGCTAGATCTGCCTGATGGTTGTGTTGTTGTTCCTCTGTAGCTTTGCTCTTAGGAATGTGAGCATCAATGTGTCTCACTTTCACTGGGATTCTCTCAATGCGAGCAGCAATGTCTTGCCACAGATCTGCAGCCCAGATTGGCTTTCCTTTCCTCTGCCAGCCATTCTTCTTCCAGTCTTTCAGCCAACCCCACAAGGCATTGGCTACCATCCACGAGTCGGTGTAGAGATAAAGCTTTGGCCATCTCTCACGTTCAGCTACGTTAAGAGCTAGCTGGACAGCTTTTACCTCTGCGAATTGACTGGATTCTCCTTCTCCATCTCTCGCTTCTGCAACCCTGCGCGTTGGACTCCACACTGCAGATTTCCATCTCCGCTTGTTCCCAACAAGACGACAGGAACCGTCTGTGAACAAAGCATATCTCTTTTCATCATCAGACAGATCACTGTAAGGAGGAGCTTCCTCAGCACGAGCTACTCTCTCCTCTGGAGGTTTAGCACAGCTTGTGCCTTCTGGCCAGTTTGTGATCACCTCCACCAAACCAGGCCTTTCGAGATTTCCCATTCGAGCTCTCTGTGTTATCACAGCCATCCACTTAGACCAGGTAGCATCTGTTGCATGATGTGGTGAAGAACCTTTGCCTTTGAACATCCAATTCAGAACTGGCAATCTAGGAGCTAGAAGAAGTTGTGACTCAGTTCCGATGACTTCAGAAGCAGCTTTCACTCCTTCATAAGCAGCTAAAATCTCTTTCTCTGTTGGAGTGTAGTTTGCCTCTGAGCCTCTGTAGCCACAACCCCAGAAACCAAGAGGACGTCCTCGTGTCTCCCCTGGAGCTCTTTGCCATAAGCACCAGGTTGGACCATTGTCACTCGCGGCCATGTACAGAATGTTCTTAATGTCTGGACCGGTTCGGACAGGTCCCAGACCCATCGCTTGGACTACCTCTCGCTTGATCTGGTCAAAGGCTGCTTGTTGCTCAGGACCCCATTGGAAACTGTTTCTCTTTCGAGTCACATCATAGAGAGGTTTCACAATCTGACTGTATCCAGGAATGTGCAGTCTCCAAAATCCCACTATGCCTAAGAAACGCAGAGTTTCTTTCTTGTTGATGGGATTTGCCATGGTGGAGACTCTGTTTATCACATCCATTGGGATGTGACGGCGACCGTCTTGCCACCGCACTCCCAGAAACTGGATTTCTCTGGCAGGTCCTTTCACCTTGTCTCGCTTGATAGCGAAACCAGCTTGCAAGAGAATGTCAATGATTTTATTACCTTTCTCAAAGACTTCTTCAGCAGTTTCACCCCAGACGATGATGTCATCGATGAACTGAATGTGTTCTGGAGCTCCACCTTTCTCCAAAGCATCATGGATCACTGCATGGCAGATGGTTGAACTGTGAATCCACCCCTGGGGCAAACGATTGAATGTGTACTGAATGCCTCTCCAGGTGAAAGCAAACTGAGGCCTGCATTCCTCTGCTATGGGAATAGAGAAGAAAGCATTAGCAATGTCTATGGTAGCATACCATTTGGCCTGCTTGGATTCCAGCTCATATTGGAGTTCCATCATGTCTGGTACAGCTGCACTCATGGGTGGAGTTACTTCATTCAAGGCACGGAAATCAACTGTCAGACGCCACTCTCCATTCTGCTTTCACACAGGCCAGATTGGACTGTTGAAAGGTGAATGAGTTTTGCTGATGACCTTCTGACTCTCCAACTGACGAATCAAGTTTTGAATGGGCACCAAAGAGTCACGGTTGGTTCTGTATTGTCTGTGATGCACAGTTTGAGAAGCAACCGGCAGCTTTACATCCTCTATCTCATGTTGTCCCACAACTGCAGATTCATCTGAAAGCTCAGGTCTAATGGACAACTTCAATTTTCCTCCATCAATTTCTACAGTTGCTATTCCAAAAGCCCATTTGTAACCCTTAGGGTCTTTAAAACGCCCTTCTCTCAGAAAGTCAATTCCCAAAATACAAGGTGCATTAGGACCTGTTACAATAGTATGTTTCTTCCACTGCTTCCCAGTTAAACTTATATCAACCTCTATCTTAAACAACTCTTGAGATCCACCAGTGACTCCCTGAATAGTTATAGATTCTTCCCCTTGATAATTTGATGGTATGATGGTGCACTGAGCTCCTGTGTCAACCAAGGCCCTGTACTTCTGAAATTTTGAAGTGCCAGGCCACTGGATGTACACATCCCAATAGATTCTGTTATCTCCATTATCCCTTACCTCCCCCTGGCGGAAGGCAGGGCACCCCTAATGGTGGGGATTACATCCACATGTACAGCTGGCACAACGTCCAGCACCAGAATTAGGATCACTGTTGGAGCTATCAGAGTTGTTCTGGGAAACTGAGGAAGCGACAGCTACCCTCCTGGTATTGCTACCTCGGGATCTGCCCCTCTGCAGCTCCCGTAACCTCTTGAAAAGATCAGAAGTTGGTTGACCATCCCATCTGTTCATGTTCTCACCAAACTGATCACGCAGAGTTATCCAGATACTGCCACGTGATTGCCTCTGCTGTCTGTTTTGGTTTGGCCTGTTTTGGAATGGCCTCCTTGGAGCACGTCTGTTCCTAACAGCTGAAACTTGTATCCATCTGGAGGAAGAGGAATCAGAATCATCCCCCTTCATCAAGTTGGATATGGAGGTTTTAAGTTCCTCCTTCAGCTCTTTCATGCAATTCTCCATCTTTCCAGACAGAGTTTCAATGGCTGAAACCAAAGAAGTACGTGCAAGACTATCCTCCAACTGCCTCATTTGGTCAGTGAAATGGCCAACAGTAGGAGGTGCTCCACCATAATTTCTTGCCACAATCCTGCTTGCCAGAATAGTAGCATAATTAGGAGGAGCAAGCTTAATGAGCTTTTTGGCAAGGCCTGTTCCAACAGGAATTTCATCAGGATTCAGAGTCTTATGATCTCCATACATTACTTCTCTCACAGCAAACTCTCTCAGACGCTTGATTCCCTCAGCTATTGTGGTCCAAGGCTTAGGGTTCCATGGTAAATCATCTCTGCTGGGGTACCTCAGCGAGACTGCCAGTAGGAGGCATGCCCACAGAGAAACTTTACCAATGCACTTGCCTAGATGCCTGTCTATGCCTGTATCCTTTGAGAGCATCCCCAACTGAGAGGCCGACTTGTCGCCTACCACCAATGCTGGGGCTCCCATATCAAAACACCTGGCTAGCCAAGACAGGACTGGCTCATTATCTCCTCTGATGTAATCCTTCCTCACATGTCTAATTTCCTGTCTGGGTGCATTAGCTAACTGTATGTCATCCTCATCATCATCATCATCATCATCATCCTGAGGTGCTGTCCCCATAATCCTATTTTATCTTTGAGTTCAGAGGCACTACCAGCAGTTGCTAATCTACTAGGGTCTACATTCTGACCTACATTTCCATCATCCATGTGGGGTCTCAAGAGGTCTACCAGAGTTTTAAGGCTAACCCTCTCTTCCTCATCAGAAGGATCTTTCTTAAGAGAGGGACCCTGAGTAGAAGGACCCTCATCTCCATCTGCACCATCTCCTGCAGCATCTGCATCTCCTTTACGCTTTCTGGTTACAGTGGCCACCAAATTTACTGGCTTGGTTTTCACATTCACAGCAGAGTTGGAAGAGCAAGTAGCCTTATGTCTTTCTTGACACAGTGCTATCAGTAGCCATATGATTATTCCAAGAAGCAACAAAATTAAGATTAAGGCTAGTACAAGATATCTAGGGTACCACTGGTTACAAAGACCCTCTGTAGTTGTAAGAGGAGTAACAAACTCATATGTGTCTGCTAGCAGATCCATAGTTGAGTTACCATAGCTTCTTAGCCCAATAAGACCATAACAGAATTCACCAACATTCAGTAACTTGTTCTTAACCCAAAGAAACGACTTATATGCCACATATCTCACAATCTTGTCTATCATGCAGGAAACAGCCCTTCTGTAGACAATCACACTGATAACAGAGGAAATAAAATTACTCAAAATCCAAAACAGCTTCATTTTGCTTCCTAATCTGAGCAGAAATAAATCACAAGCAATCGAGCCCCGAGTTGGAGCGCCAAAAATAAAAAGTGTGTCGGTGTGAGCTGAAATTCCCCCCCCACCAACAATAACCAGGCTAGCTCAGTCTGGAAGCAACTGAAAAGCTGTATTTACAAGCAGAGTCTAAAATCTACAGTGAAATGCAATGAATATGTACAAATATACAAAATTCACAACATTCACAAATATATACAATCAACAGAAAAAGCACAATCGATCTCCCTTTGCTTCCCCCCAAGGGGACCCTCCCAAAGGGGCCTCCCTCTCCCAGGAGCTTTCCCCCCCAGACCCCCCTGGACAGAGAAGCAGAGTTTGTTAAGCAGAAAGTTGTTAACTTAGCTGCCAAGGTCAGTACGTGTTATCTTCAGCCAGAAGAGAAGAAGAAACAGCAGCCAGACAGCCCAGCAACTGCCCCCACTGCCGAACGCAGAATGTGCCGAATGCCTACTTTGTTTTGGGTAATAGTTCTTAAACATTTCTATCTATCCAATGGAAGTGTTTAGAACAATCGTTATTTTGCTTTCTTACACCCAATAGTGACTTATTTACATTCTTTCACTTTCTCTGTTTTGAACTTTGCAAGGAAAAATTAAAAAGACAGTTTCAAACCACCACAGAGGTTCACCTAGGCCCACCTCTCCAGCTTGTCTGGGTCCCTGTAGGAATTTCCCTATGATCTCCTACAGCTGAGTTAATGTTAATCCATATAGCTCTGATTACCCTTCTATGTCTGGTTATAAAGTGAAATCTGCCAGTATTCTCAAATTGGGAGAAAGTATTAGCTCTAAACATTTTTCTCTAAAATTGTTGTTGTGGGGTTGAATTGGCATTATAATTGAGGGTTAATAAGTGCTGTCTGATTTGATTATTTTTTTCCTGCTCTCAGAACAGACCTCTTGGAAATAAAACAGTCCTGTCACAGCCACTGTTCTGAGGACAGCTGATGGACGTGTACAGAGTGCATGATTCCTTAGCTGACTAATTGCACCCTGAAAAAAACAAAACAATAACATTCCATATGTGCCAAGAACAATGTCCTCATGTTGCCACCCTTTGATTGGAACATGCTGCAGGAGCCACCTCCTTGACATGCTGGCACCTCTTACTGGGAAAAGATTTTAGTTTTCATATGTGGTTGGGTTTTAGTGGTTAAGTGATTGATAACAAAGAGTATAAGTGTAGATGAATCAAAAGGGCCAAATCCCAAGAAAAATAGCAAACAGCTTGTTTCCTCACAGATGGAGTGAAGAGAGGAACAGGGACTCTCAGGTGACTCAGGGCTCTCAGGGTCGTGGGTTTGAGCCCCACGTTGGGCGCCAAAAATAAAAAAATGTGTCAGTGTGAGCTGAAATTCCCCCCACACCAACAATAACCAGGCTAGCTCAGTCTGGAAGCAAATGAAAGCTGTATTTACAAGCAGATCTACAATCTATGATGAAATGCAATGAATATGTACAAATATACAAAATTCACAACATTTACAAATATATACAATCAACAGAAAAGCACAACCAAGCTCCCTTTGCTTCCCCCCAAAAGGGGATCTCCCAAGGGGCCTCTCTCCCAGAGGCCTCCCCCCCAGATCCCCCTGGAAGAAAGCAGTGTTAGCTAAAGCAGAAGATTTGTTAATTTAGCTCGCCAAGGTCAGTGTGCTATCTTCAGCCAGAAGAGAACAAGAAACAGCAGCCAAACAGCCCAGCAAGTTGCCCCAACTGCAGACTGCAGACTCCCCGCTTTGTTTTGAGTAGTAGTTCTTAAACATTTCTATCTATCCAATGGAAGTGTTTAGAACAATCATTATTTTGCTTTCTTACACCCAATAGTGACTTATTTACACTCTTTCGCTTTCTCTGCTTGAACTTTGAGAAGAAAAATTAAAGAGACGGTTTCAAACCATCACAATAAAGAACAGCCACTCTGAGCTATAAGGTGGCTTGTGGGGTTTAGGGCTGATAGGGATTTCTGCTTCTGTTAGCTATTTCATCTGTTAAGCATTTTGGTTTAGGGGTGCTGCTAGTGATATGCTCAGCACTTCTGATTCTGTTAGCTGCTGTTTCTCTTAAGGGCTTCCATGACTTTGTCTGTTAAGGACACTCTGAGGCTCTGTAATGCTGGGGATTCTACAACATCAATAAAGGACTTCTGAGAAAACTTCTGAGATTCTCTGCTCCCTGCATTTCTGGAATCTTGTTGCTATATGGCAATGGGGTTCATGCACCATTTGTCACCTCATTGGTCCTGAATCAGGGACAAAAACACAGTCCAGTACGATTCTTGTCTATCAAGCATAGATGGCACAAAAGCATATTCAATGTCTCATCATTTTCAAGTACTTTACAACTGCATCTTTAATAATTGCATTAAAGAACTCTTTTTTTGCCACTAAAAATCTTCTTAAACAGACATTTTTGGCTTAAGCTGAATCCTGGGATTGCTGGTCTGAAGAGGAAGCATCTTAAATTTCTAGCTATCAGCAACACCTTTTCTTAATGACAAAATGAATCCTAGGCACAGTGGTAATATATTGATCTTTTCAGTACCCTGAGGACCTATTTAGCCAGTTTCCTCAGCTGCAAGCTGCAAGTGTCCAACAAGAACATGGTACTGGGCTGTGTGAGAACTCATCTGCAAGCACCCACCGTGAATGTCTGTCAGGCTTCCTTCTCTCCATATCCTCTCTTTCTGTCATTCTAATCACTGAGGCAGGACAAATAATATATATTGAAAGATAAGCATATATTGAGTATACTGAAGGCTGTTATAAGGGAAAGAAAATGAATATAATATTTAATTTAGTAAGTTTTGGTTGAAGACTTTGAAACACCCTGACTAAAAAAGGAGAAGAGGAAAGCAACGAAAATGGAAAACAGAAGAAAAAAGATAGTGGTAGTGTTAAGACACTGCATAGTAGAGGAAGTGAACATTTTCCATAACTATTGAGTCTACCAGGACTGGGTAAGATGGCAAAAGAGATTCAGGTTTATAGAACACAGGCTTATTTTTCTAAATAGTTTTTTTAAATGGAGGTCTTAAATTTTGTTCCTGAAGAAGTGGAAAAAGTAGTTGAAGCTAGGTAAAAGGGAGTTAACTGCATCAGCTCTGAAATTAAGTGCGACAAGGAGTATTCAAGGGCACCAGGTAATTAAAAATAGGCTATTCTAACTTAGATACCAAAAACATTCACATATCCAGTTTTGCAAGTTGTTACTACAGCACTTTCTATTACATGTGATGTTGTGAACATGTTGTCATCCAAAGGAGTGGTTAAGGTCCTTTGACTGGCACTTTGTCAACAGTCCCAAGGAGTACAGTAACATTCCCTATCCTGAAGGCTGTATACCTCCATTGCTTGAGCAATGTCTCAGCCAGCTTGTGAAGCAGTACTGGAAGTTTCTGTTGATACATTATATACAGTTCAGTGGTGCACAGTAAATTCAGAAATTCTTCTTTGACTATATCTCAAATACGTAATTTACAGTCTATTAAAAATGTTCACAAAAAGCAGTCAACATTGGAACAACTTGCAGTTTTTGAATATTCAATGCATTCTTTCATGTGAAAATCACAGTATACAAATCTATCCTTCAAAAATAATAAACTGAAGAGAGGGTAGTTATAGTGGTTTCTTACTTGTAGTGCTTTCTTAGTGAGTCTTCAGACTATACCAGTTAAGAAAAGTGCAGTATGAGAACCAATAATTTAAATAATCTGTTGCAGGTATGAAAGATATGATAGCATTCTCTATCTGTACAGTTATAAATGGTAGTTACTTTGTATATTTGCTTTCCAAATTAGTGTCTTCAATCTCTTACCTACTGGTACAATTTGAACTGCAGAAAGAAACCACGAGACTATTTTTCCCCAACTCTTAAAAAAGAAACGTCCATAACAAATGTTTAAATCAAAAAGCCAAGATGCGTTCGATTGTTTTTTATCTTTTCATATATATTAAACACAGACAAGTTTCTTTTGATATACTCCAGTATATCTGGTGTGTGTGAATGGCCCCAGAAATGTCAGATATTGGTGATAAATGCTACCAAAGGTAGCACGATTCCACATATCTATTACTGTCAGTACCTACTGTTTGATAAAAAATGCATTTATTCATAGCAGAGTTTTCATTCAGTGCAGCTATCAGTACTTAGTATGCCATTGTATGTCAAATATTTGATTTATTTTTCCAAATCATATTTCATTGTACTTGGTGAATATGTCTGACCGCCACTCTGGACTCCAAATATTGTATTGCTTGAATTATGAAATCACCATGATCTTGGAATATAGCTGCACAGGAACTGTGTTTGCACAAACTAGATGTAGCTTAGAAAAGCTATTTTTTTCTATTTCTCCTTTTTGTTGTTGTTTTTCTTTTTCTTTTATTTGACTATAAAGGGGAGAGACAAGTAGCCTCTTCTGAGGGACTTGAATCCAAAGCATCCATGAGGGAGAAAATCATATAGAAAAACCAAAAGATTAATATATTTTTTTAATATACTCTTTGTGAATATCCACCAAAGGGTGTTTTGATGGTGTTCCAGGATTGATCACATCCCTGAATTTTGTGAAACACAGATTCTTTACCCTGAAAACATCCAGAATCACAAGATGACAGAATGTTTCACATCAGAAAGGACCTCTGGAGATTGCCTAATCCAACTTTCTTACTCTGTGTTCAGTTAGAGTAGATTCCTCAGCAAATTAGAGGTCTAGAAAGTTCTGCCCCTGTTTTTTTTTTTTTGTTTGAATTTGGATTAAGTTCATGATTTTCTTTTTCTTCATGCTAAGCAACCCCAAGTCTCTTAGCCTTTCCTTGACTGAGAGATGCTTCAATCCCTTAATTATCTTTTTTCCATTACCATGTCTCTCTAACAATTTCCTTCACTAAGACAAATCCCACAAAAGAAGAAGCATCTGTGTAGTTGTGGTTCCAAAGTGGATTATCCTCTGGTGGGCTATATGGGAGACATCATAAAACTTAAAGAGCTCTATCATAAAAGATGTTAAAACCACCAAAGAGCTTTCTGAGAATCCTCTCTGAAATTGCACTAGATTCATCTCGGATCTCTCTTGATTCTTTTTTCCATATTTCAGTTCCCTCAGTACTGAGATCTGCAAGTCATCACTAACACCATTAATGTCTTCAGTATTGACATATTCATTAGTATTTGACTCTATCTTGGTACCAGAATCAATTGCTAGATTGATTGCAGATACATTCATCAATCACTGCTGATGTCTTTGCTGTTTTGTTCAGGTTCTGTAATATTTTGCAGGTAATGATCTGTTCTTATTTGGCTTCAGGAGGAACCTTGCTCCACTGACTGCAGCAGGAGTTTAGGGAGTTTGACTTCTTAGTGTGCAAGTTAATGTTCTACTGCATGTGCAGCCATCTTCTACCGGAAGAATGATGTCGATTTATGTATCTGCATGAATGATAAGAAGTGCAAAGAGAACACAAGCATCTTATAGCAGAGGCCTTCTCTTAGATCATCAATAAGCAAGAAAAATCTCTTCAAATTCTGCTGCGATAACGTTTCAACAGTACTGCACTGTATAGATGAAGCAGTACCACAAACATGACTCTACCATGAGTATTACTCATTCATGCCACCAGAAATATTTTTCAGTGTGATGGGAACATTAAGTTTAGGTAATGAATGGTAACACCACCATTTACAAGATTAGAGAAATCCAGGTAAAATTCAGTTCTGCGACTTTCTTTAGACATGATTAACTGTAGCAGATTAGAGGAGAAACTGGATTTCTGGCAGTGTCAAGAGTGTATAATTTCACCAGGTGGTTCTGTGTTCTCTATGCTTTAGGTTTCCTTGCATCCAATGCTGACTAAAGTCAATGCATGAGGTTCATGAGCAGTAACTGTAAAGGGCAATCTCTTGAAGAGAAAGAGAGTACAATATAATGGATGTTCTTCAAAATATGTAGGCTGTCTTGGAAGAGCTTTGTGCTGTTTGGGTAGACAATTTCTAATACCTAAACAAGCTGAACTCTGCCTTGGTTCAATCATTTAAGCACTGTTAGCATAGTGATTACTATCAACATCAGCAGCATGAGGAGAAATCGTTTGGTCTAGTCTTCAGAGAAGAGCAAACTAGGAAATCTCTGTACCTGTGGCTTGGTTTGCAAAAGGATTTTTATTTTTTATCCCTTCTACTTCAACAAGGTCATTATCTAATACTTCTCACTTACAATGAACTCTCATTTATCTTGAAACATACAATTTTGTGGTTTCAGTATTAGCCTCAAAATTATAAAACAAAATTATTTTTCTAAGCTCTATTAATATTTTATTAGGTAGGTGTGGACTGTTACTACGGCTCTCCATTGTATTATTTTCATTTTCATACTTATGCAGTAGTATTCCATTTCTAGATCTTCAGAAATTACCTTCCCAACTGAGAGCCTGTTTCTATTTGTAATTTACAATGTACGGCACAGTATGGTGTACACAGTTTTGGAATATTGTAGAATTACTTCTTTCCTTTTACCATAATTGCCAGGTTCAGTACAACCCAAAATAGGATTCATATTTTTAGAGTGGTGCTGCATTTGAACATATAGTTAAATAATTTCCTCTGTAATCCTCTGGGCTTCTTTCCTGCATTACTGCTTTCAAAATTTCAGTCTCCAGCTTGGTATATAAGATTTACAATTATTGTTATCTATTGAATCTAATTTATTTTTGTCCTGCCTGTCTTTAACCTTGACAGGTAATTTTAGAATTTTAATTTTTTTCAGCTGCATATTCGAGAAGTATGATTTTTAGAGATTTTCTAGGATAGCGTTCTGTGGCAAATGCCCAGTTGCATTAGTATGATAGGAAATCTTGTAATTCCCCATTGTAGAAGGAACCAGATGAGCAGACCTTGTAAGACAATGTTTCATCCAGACTAATGTGCCTTTTTTTTTTCCTGAGGTACAGTTAAACATTAGTCCAACACAATAAAACAACAAAGCATCTTCATAGTTTAAAGACTGTATGTTTTGGAAGGATTTGAAACTTATATTTCTTATGTGAAAGTGAGGCAGCCCTCAGAGCTTCTCAGATAATAATGTCTTTAAGTTTCTCAAAAGTCAAGCAGAATGGAAGTGCAGTGCCTCTTCAGTACCAGAAAAAAGAACTGTATGTGTCCTAGAAGTCTTCTCTTGTTGCGCATTGCTATGTTTCTTGAGTAATCTGTAATGGAGAGAAACTGAAGATAATACAGAAAATGGTTGTGAGAGAAAAATGCTCAGTGCAGAAAATCTGGCATGCATGAAAGTTTTATGGTATTTATTCTATTCATGAAAGGCAAATAATCATCATGGCCTTCTTTTGTCAGTTGACAACAGCCGGAGAAACCTCACTTAGCAGATGTATTCAAGATTGTAGGTTGTTGTGAGTCACCTTAAACTGCTTTACTTTTATCTAGACTGCAGGAAATGGAGAATTTTTGTCATTTTACTGAAAAAAATTACCTCGCTCTTCATCTTTTCTTTATAGACATCTAAGGGTGTTCTTTAAATACAGCTTGCCCTGAAAAATAATAAGTAATGTTGTATGGACACGTTCCAGGTCCCCAGTACTGTTAGTGAGACTGTCAGCTCATCTTCTAATGAAGGGAGTACTTATTATATTACTTATCCAACATGCAATAAATCTGAAAAATATAAAAAGGAGAAAGCAGTTTGCTCTTGAATATTTTTCTCTAAATAAGCTAATCAAATATTTCAGCAGTATTTCTCAGCTGAAAACAGCCTAGTCTTTTATTGCTAGATTGCAAGACAGAGCATAAAGTACAAGATGACCAGATGATTAGAGGCAAAAGAAGTAGATCCCTATTGACCCTGCTGTTTCTTCCTTTTCACTGCCAAGTACTTTAGAACGCTTCAAAGAGAAATAGAAATGCACTGGAATGAAAGCAAAACTAATCTCCAAGGATTTGTTATTTTGTTCTTACCTTTCAAAAGCCATACTTAGCACCTTCTATGAAACTCAGTGATGCCTTGAATTTATTCAGTAAGTACATGAATGAGTTGGAGAATTCAGTGAAGTTGAAATACCCACAGCATTTGAATGACACAAAAGCGTGAAAGATGTTCTTTGGAATATGGTTTTGAACTCATCTGTGTTACTAATCACTTTCCTAATAGGGAAAAACATCATCATACATCTGCAAATTGGCCAGAATACTGTTCCACAGCCACTTAGCCAAAGAATCTCTCCATATTATTGTGACCTTTAGTTTTTGTTATTTCTGCTGATTTTACTTAAAAATGATGTTAACATGAAAGGACTCCAATAGTATATACTTCAGCCAATCTAATAGGTTGTGTACCGACTTCTATCGTGTTACCAGATGTTTTCCTCTCTACATTAGCATTAGCATTAGCATTAGCTGTGAAAGTAAACTCAATTTTAGTATTTCTATCGCAGTGGTGAAATCTGTCTTGACTTTAGATTGATTAAGATACCATCTATCTTCCTGATAGATGGACTTTCTATCTTTCTGACAGATTTGGACTCTGTTAGAATTATGACCAGCTAGTAAGAAGAACAAAAATGAGAGTTTCATGGACTCATTTCCAGTGAGAGGTAAAAGTGGCCTCACCACATACAGAAACAGAAATAGAAAATATGTGATTACTAAATATTCATGATGCCTCCCTATTCTTGGATCCTAGCTTGCATGAAAGTTACCAAATTGCATTGACCAGCAGGGAACAAGGAAGGATTTTTTTTTTTTTCCATATGCAAGTAATTAAGAAGTTTTAAAATATTAGGAGTTCAGGTATTGTATGAGTACTTACTAGACAGATTAGACATCAATAGAATAAGTATGTATCAGTTGGAAATGGGCAACAGACTAACGAATACATGGTATTTTTAAAGGAAATTGAAATATTTTGAAAAGAAGTGTGAAGGTTTAGAAGACAGCAATACTAATAGTAATAATAATGATGATAATTATTATTGTTGTTGTTATAGTTTTCTATTTTCTCTTTTTCTGTATCTTTTTTTTTCTTTTCTTGCTGGTGGTGGTCTGTGGCCTAACAGATTTTGATGCACAACTGCAAGCAGGTGCTGTATATCATCTCTGTAGACATCTTGGTATATTGAGGTTATTAGGAACAAAGCAAAAGGCCCTCTGAAATATAGCCCAGTATATCCAGAAATATAATATAAATCTCTTGAAATGTATTTCAGATTTGATGATGGTACTACATTCAGTAAGCCAGGATCTGAAAATCAGAGGGATTGTTTCAGTTTCATAACTATTATATTTCTGGGAGTTTAGCCCAACCAACACACTATCAGAAAACTTTCTGGTTCCAACTAACGGTTACATTATTCCCACGACAGAGGGAACAGCTCTAACATAAAAAAGAAAATTTTCTTGATTGATCCTGGGATGGCATCATATGTCAAGTTAGTATACTCAAAACATCTGCAAATTACTCTGGAGGATTTGGGATCCTTGTTGTTTCATGCCCATTATTTAAATATATGACTCAAAATACTAATAGGTCTTTTTAGAGAAATAGAATAGAGATGCTACTCTGTGGCTACTGCATGTACAGGTCCACCTGCCTTTTTTGCCCAGTGTGAAATGTGGATTTTTTTTTTCCATGCCAGTGTAAATTTCTGAGTTTCTTTTTGATATAGTTCCTATTTCAAGGCTTCATTACATGACTCTGTATGATCATTGTGTTATTTGCCGTACAGCTTTTCGTAATTGTGAACAAGGAGAACAGTTTATTTCAGTTGTCACCAGTCTCAACAACTGCTAATTAATGCAGCTGAATTTTTTACTTATAATAGCCTACACTATGCAAATTATCAAGGGTTGCTTGTTTCTGTGTCAGAAAACATTCTGAAAGAAAATCTTTTTCCATGGGAAATAGAATGTCAGCTAAAATAAATAAAGTGTGTCTGCCTAGGAACAAGTATTTTATGCATAATTATTTCATAATGTGCAAATTAACTACATCACATGTGCCTGGAAATTACAGAAAACTGAAATATGTACTTAGGGCATATTGGAATTTATTATGCAATTATGTTTATTTTTTCAACTTGTGCTTTTGTATAAGTGCTTGCAACATAAGAGTCCAGGAAGGAGACATCAGTGGTGATATTCTTTGGAACCTTTTTGGCATAGATGTATTTCCCAGAAGTCAAATATATATTCTGCTTGTTTACTTTTCCTAGCATATCTGTATCATGCAAAAAAATGAGTATGCAAACTATTGCTAAGGTAATAATACAGGTTAAAATTCTCAAGAAGAGGCCAAAAAGGTATGTTTGGCTTCCAACACAGCAAAATGGAAAAAAGAGTGAGCTTCCAGGAAAAGTCCTGAACAAGCAGGCAGAGGCAGGAGCTAGGGTAAGAAACCATACAAGTCAAGTGACGATAGAGCTTGTAGAGTTTTTAAGGACAAACCTTGCTTATCTGTGATCATCAGGGCTGTCTAGTCACTACCACGATACAACTAATAAATAGGATTCAGAAACTACTGTGATACATGAATATATCTCTTAGTATAACCTTAAAAAGTGGTGGAATAAATTCTGCCACCTGAGCACAACACAGCAGCTGTATTTTAATATGAGACACTTAAAAAAGAAGCTTGGTGTTTCCTGTTAACTCTTGTGGGGATCCAGAAGTATTTACTACTGTTTGTATTGAAGAATATGTGTACATTTTAGTATATAAGAAACCCAGTTTTTAATGCATACCATACTCCACAGATTCAATAATAATGTCCCCATATGAGTTCTACTCTTTTGGTTTCAGCTGCTAATTGAATAGAAGAGAAAATTTTGTATTTCACTTTATGGTATTCTATTTAAACTACTATGATAGAACCCCAAGTTGTGCTAAAATTTCCCTATTGGAGCAATTCTCATTTTGAAGAAAGAGAAACCAACAAGCTTACATAAATCTTTTGAAAGCTCATGTTCTTTAAATATACAAAAAATAATAAACTAGATGATATTGCTCTTTAAGTAAGTAGGTCAGGTCTGCTCAGGTCTGCTGAGTGATTTAATACGGAGTATTGTAAAGAAATGTCCTTCCCATGAACTAGCTCCTTGAGGAGAATGTCTTCTCCTTCCAGCCTTTACTTGTGAGTTGATACCTTTCAGTAATTGGGGTCTGTTCAAGCACCACAGGTTTCTTTCCTCCATTAACCAGGCTCACACACTGCCCCATGCAAGATGCCTGCTCCACTTAGCATCCATGTCTCAAGATTGCTAGCTGACTGGAAGCACTCCCTGGCTTCTCTGGTGATATTGACTGTTCATTTGATGCCTGAGGGAATAGTCACCCTCTCCCAGATGGTTTCCCCTGCCCCAGGAGGTGGGAGCAAGGACTAAACAGTTAGGCAGCCACCTTTTCGCTGATCCAACTTCACCCTTTTATGAAAAGATACCTAATGCAGAAAATGGAAACAAACCAGCTCTGCATCCATCACAGCTATCAATTTTATAAGAGGAATTGTTGTCTTTCTAAAGAGATATAGATAAGGACATAGACACAGATGCAGGAAGAATCTTTGAAAAGAAGATTATAAAAAAGACTCCACATGGGCACTAGCCTTGTCTGAGCAACAGCAGTTGGGTTTTCTCATTGGTTTGCTCTCAAACCTGTGCAGACAAGAAAGCTTACAGATACTTAGGTTTGAAATTGATGACCCAGATAATTAATTTCATTTAGATTTAGCACTGATAAAGATGCTTCCCTCAAACAGCTTTCCTGCAAATGTGTATCATGTTGGTGTTATTTCCAGCATTTTCTACAAAGGGTCTGTGTTGGTATTTCCGTTATAAAACTCTTTCATTTAGTTCTTTCAATAAAAATTTACTCCAGGCTGAAACATGGAACATCTGATCTCAGGTCTTGATCAGTGGTTGTTTTTACCAGTTTTCCAGAAAATTGTCTGAACTGAGGTTTCTGTGTTGTACAAAGGTTAAAAAAGATGTGGAGGGGAAGAGATGAGGGAAGAGAACTGTAAGAATGCAGTTGATGCAGGTGGTTTATAGTTCAATTTTTTCTACCAGTAGGATCGAAATAGAGTACTAGTGGCATAACCTGTGCTCTAGTGGAATTCACTACAGTCCTTTTTAGCATGTAAAATTTTGCATGTTGCCTCATCTATAATAAAAAATTTCAACAGCTACATCAATCTTTATCATGGGACAGGAGGAAATGATAATTATAGCAAAATAAAACATGATGTAATATAATATGCTGCATTATTTTAAAAACAATTTCAGTTTACAAGGAGACAAAAATCACCACTTTCAAATTATGAGGTATGCATTCATGTTATGGGGTGCCAAGAATTTTTTTTGGCTTTTGGTGGCTTTTGTGGTTTTTTTTGTTGGTGTGTGTTTCCTATGCTGTTCCCCAAATTATATATAGAGATGTGGTGATAATCAAGACATTTGGAAGCACTGAGTAATTTTGAATATTTTTTTTTATTCTTTAAAATCTGCAATGTGAAATGAGCTACCATTTTTATGTTTGCTCAGTTTTCATCTTACTGTAATTAAAAAGCCAAGAAAACTCTCCACCTACTTCCTCAAAGCATCCTCAGCATCCTCACTATGATGCGGACTTTTGACTGGTAAAGCCACAGTCATCAGCTTTGCCTACTATTCTGGGTTGGTAGCAGTTTGCTTCTATGTACTTATTGGTTTCTTGAGCTTCTTTTTCTTGGCTCCAATGTCACCATATTGGTATACATGTTGCTTTTCATTTTGTGGCTTTTGCTTTGCTTCCTTGTTTGCTTTAACGTTACATCTGTTTTCCATCATTATATGCATTTAATATTATATTCTACTTAATTAGTTATTTCTTGCTGTGGCTGGCCAGAAGATGTCTCAGTTATCTTTGGTATATATCCATTACACGCAACCTCAGTCACTTTGGTGTACGTTGGAGCAGTTAATGGAATGCTTGTGTTAGGTTTACCTAAGCTGCCACCTTTGAGTTGTCAGACCCTGCAGAGAATAAGTCAAGCTTTAGCTGGCCAACCCTGAAATAACCAGTAAATACAGCTTGAGATCTCTGTAAAGAAACCTGAATGGTATCCTTAGAAAACAAATTCAAGTGACATTTTTGCTTAATCTTCATTGTAGTTGCTTATTTTTTTGTAAGTCTTCCTGTATTGACAACACTTGGAGAGCCTTAGAAAATGGGGCAGAAACATCTATATGCAGTAGCAAAGCTTTGGTTTTATCACTGGAAGACATACATTTAGGAGAATCAAATGGTAACAGACTTTGGGGACTTTAGAATGAGGTGGGTGAGGATGGCATTAGGCACTTGAACATCTCCATTCCCAGAAAGGTAACAGAGCAACCTATCCTCAGTGCTGTCCTTAGGCATATCAAGGACATGAGGGTCATTAGGAGCAGTCAATATGTTTTACAAAAGGGAAGTCATGTTTGACCAACCTGATGGTCTTTTATGAGGACATACCCAGATGATAGTGGAGCAGTGGATGTGGTTTATATTGATTTCAGTAAAAATTTGACACCATCTCCCACAGCATCCTTGAAGCTAATCTGAGGCAGTGTGGTCTGGATGATCAGGTAGTGAGGTGGATTGTGAATTGGTTGAAGGAAAGAAGTCAGAGAGTTGTGGTCAGTGGGACAGAGTCTAGTTAGAGGCCTGTATCCAGTGGAGTCCCTCTATAGCACTACTATTCCATATATTCATTGACAGCCTGGATGAGGGAACAGAGAGCACTGTCAAAAAGTTTTCTGATGACACAAAACTGGGTGGAGTGGCTGACACACCTGAAGACTGTGCTGCCATTCAGGAAAAATTTAATGAAGCTCAACAAGGGCAAGTTTAGAGTCTTGCACCTTGGAAAGAACATGTACCAATATAGGTTGGAGACTGACCTGTTGGAGAGCAGTGAAGAGGAAAAGGACCTGGGGGTCCTAGTGGATTGAAGGTTGACCATGAGCGAGCAGTGTGCTCTTGTGGCCAAGAAGTCCAAAACCATTCGGGGCTGTATTAGAAGGGGTGTGGTTAGTAGCTCAAGAGAGTTTCTTCTCACCCTCTACAGTGGTGAGGCTGCATCTGGAATATTGTGCCCAGTTCTTAGCCCCTCAGTTCAAGAGGGAAAGGGAGCTCCTAGAAAAAGTCCAGCACAGAGCCACAAAAATGATTAAAGGAGTGGAACATCTTCCTTCCTCTCTCAGAGGAGAGACTGAGGGAGATGGGGCCATTTAGCTTGGAGAGGAGGAGATTGAGGGGTGACCTCATTAATGTTTATAAATGTGTAAAAGGTGAGTGCCAAGAGGATGGAGCCAGGCTGTTCTCGGTGATGCCCAATGACAGGACAAGGGGCAGTAGGTGGAAGTTGAGGCATGGGAAGTTCCATGTGAATATGAGGAAGAATTTTTTCCCCATGAGGGTGACAAATCTTTGGAACAGGCTGCTCAAAGAGGTTGTGGAGTCTCCCGTTCTGGTGATATTCAAGACCCATCCGGATGCATTCCAGTGTGATCTGATATAGGTGATCCTGCTCTGGCAGGAAAGTTGGACTAGATGATCTTTCAAGGTACCTTCCAGCCCCTAACATTCTGTGATTCTGTGATCTTGGTTCTTCTCACAAATCAAAGTTTTTGCTCAATATCAAACCATCTCCCAGTAATTATAATAGTCCCATTTTACTTTCAGAGGCTTGCTATAAAAATAGACTCCCTGAAGATTCAAATACTGTCAGGTCAAAGATTTTAATCTAGAGATATACAGCAAAATATTCTGACTTACAGAGGCTTTATTGTTAACTTAGAATTAAATTGTTTACTTACTTATGATACCTGTATTTCTATGTTGTGGAAAGACTTGATTAATATCAGTAGATTCCCAAAACAATTTTACTGCAGAGAAATTGAGTGTTTGGGAATGTTTTTAATAGAAATGGTTAAACAAAATACAGGCTTTTTTCCTTGTTGTTTTTTTTTTTTTTGGGGGGGTGGTTTTTTGTTTGTTTGTTTGTTTGTTTCAATATTAGCTAAAGTGACATTTTTAATTTAATTAAATCTACCCACCCCTCTTTCCTGAGTGGTTTCATGCAAACGAAATTTTGTCATAAAGGATTTTTTGATAGAAGATCAGATTTTTAGTCATAATTGAAAGAGTAAAGCCACTATGGTTAACTTCCTCAAATCTCTAAGTGTATTTTATATGAATGTGGAAGTATCGCTTTCAATATTTTCATAAGAAAAAATACCTATACAGCATTAAAGAAATCTGATATTTCAGTTCAATATGAGCAGTAATGGATGTGAGAAAGATCTGTAGGCAAGTTATGCAATGGTAAGCCTCTCAGCAGAAAATATATTTTGTTAGTAAATGAAACAAGATTCTCAATATTTAGTCACATTTATATTATTTTAAGCATTGAACAAAACTGTTAGGGGCAGAAATCAAAGTCAATGGGATTTTTTTCAAAGGAAGATCAAAGATAACTCAAGTGCCTTTATCTCTAGGATTGTATACTTTACAAGTCACTCAGTACACTATTTGGAAACTTGCTGAACTCTTCGACGCTATTCTACAAAGAAAACAAACGAGTGCTCATGAAGACAAAAGTGCCTATATCCCTGTATTCTAGGGTGTGATTTCACCAGGCTACTTCATAGAGCCTCCTGTATAACCTACCATGCTTTGTTAATATGTTGCTTCTTATCTTATAACACAAATTTTTGTTTTTCAGCTCTGAGGGACAACAGAATTGAGCTGGTCCGAGCTTCATGGCATGAACTGAGTATCAGTGTCAGTGATGTGTCTCTGTCGGATGAAGGGCAGTACACCTGCTCTTTATTTACTATGCCTGTCAAAACTTCCAAGGCTTTTCTTACTGTTCTCGGTGAGTATAAATGGCTGAGCATAAAGAAACAAATGTTAAACTTCTCAGGCTTTGGCAAATTATGGTAAGAATGAACTTTTCTAAAGCTTGGCAGAAGATACATGTAAATGTCTGATCTTGTTTCCCTGAAGTTTATTGATTCATATTGCTGTGCTGAAAAGTAACATGCCTCTTACTATTTGCACTGTGGCAGGATAATGAGGTAGGGAGCACACCAATACCACAGTATGAGTGCTCCACGGAATGAACATAACCTCTACATCCCAGATACCAGACGTGCAAAGAAGATACATGTGTTCATCTCCTGGCAATGTGTGGCATAGAGCAAAGGGGAGAAAATAAAAAAGCATGAAATCAAAACAGGCTTTAGAGCTTTATCATTTGTCCTTAGCTGTGCATTTTCATGTCTCATTCACAGATTTTTTTGTCTACAAAGTGCTTATTTTCACTGAGTTTGCCTCTTCTTTTGTGCTTTATCCTCTAAATGCTCTGCTGTTTTCCCCAAAGGTTATAGATCGACATAGAGCAGTAACAGATTGAGAGATGCCCTGGAAATAAAGTTTCTGATCAAAGCTTTATATGATTCTATGAATGGCAGTAGCCCAATCAGCCAAAATTGCTATCATGCATTGAAACACACCTGCATACATAAGAGCTTGCATGATTTTTAGAGACTGATTTTCATTATTCTCTCCTTTTACTGTCCCTGAACTTGACTCTTTCTTTCTTTTTGTTTTATTTTTATATGTATACCAGCAGACAGTTGAATTTAATAGAACTAATGTAAGATGTTCTCTGCACCAGTAATATTCACATTAATTCAGCCAGGGAATTAAGTTTGTGCATAGGATAAGTCCCTGTGAGACTCTTATACAAAAATGTTCACAAGTTTGTCGTTAAGGACACAGAAATACTGCCTCAAAGAAGAATATTCTGGAATAACAACTACCTCTGTAGAGAGGCATCTCATGATCTAAACAATAGATAAGTAGACCAATTCAACCTTTTAAATGGCAGAAAGATACAGTAAGAGGTTACAAATACAACAACAACAACAACAAAACAATAAAAAAAATCTAGCCCATATCTATTAAGCAAAGTAATTGGACCTGTCACAGTTTTACCTTCATTTCTGGGGGGATGCTTTAATGACATCTTCCCAACCTCAGCTGCATAGCTTCCAAGATAGAAAGCTGCAAGACAGATAAAAAGACAGATGCCTGTCTTATTTAATTTAATATTTGTAATTTTCTATCTCAAAGAAACATTTTGAACTCTTGGAACACTTTGTATCTGTGAAGAGTATATTTTCCATTGAAATGTATTACATCTTTTAATCAGATAAACTATCCTTTTATGTACTAATAATCTCTTTATTGACTGCTGTGTTATGGATTAGAAGATTTAAGTGTCAAGGTATTATAGCAGACACCATTTTCTGTCCTGAAAGAGAGAGGTAGATTTATTACAGAAATGTACTCTGCATTAGATGCTGCTGTTTGGGTTTTATGTACATAATCTGTCATTTTGGAAAAGAGATGTAAACAAACCAAACTCTGAAATACAGGACATGGGATCAATTACTGTGACTGATCCCTTTATCTAGTCGCAAATACCAATATGTCAAAGCATTGCAGATTCAAGTTTTAACAACAACATTTGCAGAGATTTTAAAATTGTGGTCATCAACATCAATTTAAAATAAGTTAATCTTCTGTTTTCAGAAGTCAGATGGATTTATATATGTAGTGATCAATTTTCCACCAATTCTCTCTCTTTTTTTTTTTTAATCTTCCACAGTTCATTGAAAAACAACTATTTGAAATGTATAATAATGATCGTATGACCTCCTCCACAGAACTTGGATTCAGCTGAGAAATTCTTCATAGCCAGTGGAATTGTGAATATACCTATTGATTTTTTTGTTGTTGTTATGAATACTCTGAAGACAAGGGAACTCCTGTAATTATGTTCATCTTCCCTTTTCCATGGATTTTGTATTAAATTCTTCATAATTCATGCTTAAACATCTGTTCTGAACTTCAATCAGTTCAGCTTTTTTCTCCTGGTTACATTCTTTTCTCACAGCTGTACTTCAAATATACTTTGATGTCCTATTTGCTCTGCAGACCTGTTTAAACCTCATGATAGCAAGTCAGAGAAGACCTGAACACAGAATATATTTTTATAAAAGATAGTTTTAGAAATGCAATTTGCTTCCCTTAGAAGAGTATGTAATTTCTGTTTTCTTCAATTCTTTAGAATCAAATACAGTTCGGATTGACAGTGTGTTTGCAATAGGAAACAGGATTTGCTGACAAGGCAGGGAACTAATTACTCTGCTTCCAGAATTCAGAGCACATGAAGAAGTGAATTTTAAGTTGGTCATATATTCATGGCAGCAGCTGACACTATCAGAGATATTTTTCTTATTTGCTTCTTAGGTGTTCCTGAGAAGCCACAAATTACTGGATTTACCTCACCAGTTATGGAAGGAGAGAGGATGCAGCTAACTTGCAAGACGTCTGGTAGTAAACCAGCAGCTGATATCAGATGGTTCAAGAATGACAAGGAAGTTAAAGGTATTTAAAAGGGCTTTGATGTAATTTGGTCCAATTGTCAGACATACATTATTTAGAATTATATGTTTATATTTGTAAAGTTTCTGATATGCAATTGTTAAATGAATCAGTGATAGCAGGTAGATAAGGAATTGGTTCTAAGTTACTGGTGTGGTCATATAACCATTTATTTTTTCTCTTCAAATGGTAAAAGCTGATGTTTTGAATTGCTCTCACATCTGTTCAGCATAATAAACTCAACTGTGATACTTCTTAGAGAAATGTTTTATGGATTATTTTTATCATAGACATGCCACATGCCAGATAGTTTACATTTTCCTTTCTAATATGATATATGTCTGATTTGGTCAGTTGCCACTTTTATGTTACAGTCCTCTAAATAAAGTGACCAGATGAGTCAGAACTGTCTGGAGGAGAGAGGAAATTGCTTTTCCTGTAGGGGTTTTGATCTGATGAAAAAGAGTCAGGATGCAGCAATGGAGGGAATGTCAGCTGGGAAACTGGGAATGCGCAGCTGGGGCAAGGATCGTGATAGTCTGCAGTGAGAAGCAGAGAGAACTTCACCAGGACTTGGGGGCATTGGACAAAGTCTGCTGTGACTGCAACATCTTCAGGTGTCTAAACACAAAGCTGAAAGCAAGGATTTGCCTTTGAGGATGTAGTGATATAGGAAAGAGTTTCATCTAAAAGTCATTTATTTGTTTTCTGTCTTCTTCTTTACTTTGTATGTTCTTTATTTAAAACTTAATTTTCTACTCCATATTCTCATAAATCCTGGGATAGTTTAAAATCCATTTGGGTAGATGGGTGGAGAGAGTGCCTTATTCTTAAGGTCCCTTCCAGCCTGATATTCTGTGATGGTGATTCTCTAACAGAAGGCTTAGTCACATCTACCACAGCCACTTAAAGAGCTTGTCATAGAGCAGATGTATAAAAATTGCTAAGATATTTGTATGTATTCATGTCACCTCTATGCATTCTGCTATAAGACTAAATAATACAAAAAAAATATTCAAAAATTATTTGAAAAACCTCAACTTTTGTCTGCTTTGTCTTATATTTGTCTGACATTGTGATTTTATTAGTTCAATAAACTGCCTCAAGCAAAGTTACAACATTAATTGAAGAATCTATTAATCTTCCTTTATTATTACCTACCATAGTTCAATGTACACAACCAGAGCTGTGATATAAAATGGGCAAATAAAGGTGACTGCAGTCGATTGTCCAAGTAACCCAGTCCATTCTGGAAGCATCTTTAGATTTTGAATGAAAATCATAATAGTGATGGAGGGTAGAGGAATTTTATGCTGGAATCATTTTAAATGTGCTTGAGTGCTTGTAGTACAGATAGATAATGAGGAAACAGAGAACCTTAGATGCATAGATTCATAGATGCATCCAGAAAGCATGGCAAGATAAATATATATATCCCAAATATGTAAAGATTAAAAATCACTCTAACAAGTGTCAATACTTGAGGAGAACCACTGCTGTAGTTGGACTAACAGCAAAGCAACACATCTGAAAAGTTGTTAAGCTTTAAATTATAATTTAAAATCTGATTTAATAACTTTGCCTTCCTTTTAGCTGACATAATTAAAGCAAAGCAAGCAATTTAGTGATTTGACCCTCCGATTAATTTGGTCTTCTTAACAGTTCCAACAGGGATGCGGGGGTTTTTTTGTGTTTTAGGAAAAGGGTAGGGAAGGAAGAAAGAAGATGTGTAAAAAAGAAAAAGAAAAAAAATAATAAAAAAACCCAAACAAGCAAACAAACAGAAATGAGAGGAAAGTACTGAGCACATTCATTTCAGTTTAGTTTTCTAGGTCTTCTGAAGAGCACATTGCCATTTCACAAAGGTTAGGAATAAAATAACCTAACCAGTTTGCAGTGGCATCAGCAGAAGTTACATTAGCTTTGTGCACTATAAAAGGTGAAATGATAAATCTGAGAAAATAGATATGAAATTATATGCTAATGCAGCTGACATTAAAGGTTAGGAGTTCGTCTGTCTAGCACCAGTAAATCCAATTGTGTTATAGTGTATTATACATGGTGCAAAAGAATATAAATGATGCATGGAGTTCAGAGTTTCACCAAAGGGGAAAAAGCTATTCTAAAATTGTAGCTCCATTGCTATTATTCAAAAAAGGAATAATGATCTGGTAAAGGAATACTGTTTGATAAAGTGCTAGTAATGAGAGAGACAGAATGTGAAACACTGAGTACCATCCCTTTTCCTTTAGTGTTCTTTCACTCACATATTAGCCAAATTAATAAAGCAATCTGCAGTTTAGCATTCTGGTGACATTTCTGGAGGATGATTAAAAGCAAAAATATTGGAGGAAATAAATACATAATCTGTGAAAAAAAATCTCTATTTCTTCAACAAAATTTGTTACATAAATTTCAAAAATATTAAGTAAAATTTTAAAGTTTCAGGAATATTTTTAATTGTATTTTCTTTTGTTTTCCCCTAGTAAAATTTGCATTAACAATAAACCATAACCCTTAACTTTGCTGCAACAGATTAGAAAGTTTTTAATTAGTTTATATACTTTCGGTATCCACAAAAAATTTAGAGAGGCACTGAATATTTTGTCTTGAAAAAACCTATCAAACAAAGATGATTTTTTTTTTTTTTTAGATTACAAAGCCATTTCATGTCAGACCTTGATTTTAAATGTAAACAAAAATATATGCCATGTAAAACCCAGCAAATCTATTTGTAAGATGAATGCTTCTATATGGTTGTTACCAGTATGTGCTTTTATAGATAGCTAACAATAAACAATATTGTTATGATTTTCAGCATGAAACATCTATGCTTATGAGACATAAACTAGTATTAGTTAATAAAACATATCTCTATGTACACCTATCAGACAGAGCCATAGACATGGGGCCAGAGTTGACCCTTAGGCTTCATAATGACCCAATCTCTGAAAGCTTAGATCGGAATCCTAAAGTTCTTCTCCAGTTCAGTTTTGAAATATCTCCAAGGACAGAGATTCCATAGTCTCCTTGGGCTAGATGTTTCAGTATTTGAAGGTTCTTAATAGTGGAAAATTTTCATTATTGCATGAAAATGTATCTATTTTATATTACATATAATACGAATTGCCTTGATATAGCTCATGTTCATTGCCCCTCACCTTTGCTGTGTGCCTCTGAGAGGAATCTGCCTTTTTCTTCCCTATGTGCAACAGATACTTGAAAGCAGCAGTCTGATCTGGTTTTAGTCTTCCCCAGGCTGAGCAAAACCAACTGTGTTAGGTACTGCTACAAGCTGTCCTGATACATTATATGTTCCTGACACTGACCATCCTTATGGCTTTTGGCAAAACCTACTGGGATTTGTTGATATCCTTCTTGTACCAGAAAGCCCAAAACTGGGCATAGTGCTCTAGATACAACCATGCAAGTGCTAAACAGCAGAATAACTTCTATTGACTTACTTGGTATGCTACTGTTGATGCAGAGCAGTAATTTTTCAGCTTTCAATGCTATAAGGGCACACTGTTCTCTAATGTTCAATCTGTCTTCGAGACCACAACTTTCTCCTCTACAAAGCTACTTGTTATCTAGTCATGCCTTAGGCTGTTTCATTACAGTGCTTTCCAGACAAACTGCCTCTGTAATGCTCCTTTGGGTTTTTTACCTTCTTTCAAGGGCATATTTAGCAGAGAAAGAGGAGTAGCAAGAAAATAAATGAAATAATAGATTACAATAGGCAAATTTAAAAATTCTCTAAAATCCCTAGGTAAATATTCTCAAGGCTAGCAGTTAGTAACATACCTGGTAGCTGATCTCCATTGCACTTAATCCATGTGGGTTTATAGTCAGTTAGTATATATTACAATCATGCCCTCATTTTGCTATGAAGAAATATCTGAGAAGATACAGCTGATAATGTGAACAACTAAGTATTTCTGTTGATGAGGATGTCAACAGTTTAGAGAATAGTATCACTGTCCTTTCTACAGAGGTAATTAAGAGATGAACTCTTCTAAACAATAGATGTCTAGAGAAAGGCTTTTAAATAGATTAGGAAATTAACTGCTTTTGTTTTTCTAAAGGATTAAGCACCCACAATCTCTCACTAAAATTAAAGTTGTTGATGTTTTCAGGAGCTGTCTGTCCTCCACCTGAAGTCAATAAGCAACAGGATGCATACATTATTTATAAGCAGAAAGCTATCTATATAAGCACTTATTATTAAATTTGGAAACCTAGTTCTGGGAACAAAACCTCATGTGTTTGCTTTAAATATTAGTGAAGACATTTGCTGTTTGATTATAATAACTTTGCTTTAGCCCTGGTCAATATTTCTCTCACCTACTGATCCCTAAATATCAATAATCGCCATGGCAGAAATTAAAATGTCTTAAAGCTTAGCAACCAACAGGCAGAAAAATGCCTGTATGCAAGAAATAATTATTTCCTAGGGGAAAATGGAAATTGTATAACTACATGGTTTAATCTTCTATCTGGAGACAATGAAAAGGAGCACCTTTCCAATTTCAGAGATATTTTAAATCTAAAAAGATATAGCTTAAGCCATTTAGGATTTGCTTTCTAAAATTGATATTTCATGGAAATTGTATTTAGGTCGTCTTCTTATCTAATGGGATTTAATATCATTTGTAAAACTGGAACCCCTCACTTTTTTTTTAGGACACAGAGGACATATTCAGTCTCAGTGTAATTTAATATATATGTTTATGTATTTATAAATATCTTCTAAAGCTTTCATTATAACAAATCGATATAACAAGTTTCCTATTTTGGTGAAATAAATTAAAATCAATAAGTATTATAAGTAGTTGGGACCCAAATAAAGCCATTCTAAAGTAAGACAATCTCATGCTGCAGTTTATACATTAAAACTTTTCCAAAAAATGGTCAGTATTATGGATCTTCAGTTTTTCTCTCATATGCATGTCCTACAACAAAACTTTCTGAACTTTAGCCTCTAACCTTGAGCTGAGTTTGAATGCTCTTAAGCATAGCTATAGGCTCCCTGCATTCCAGTATCTGGTCTGAAAACTGTCAAACCTATTTTTAACTGAATTTGCACAAAAGCAGTAGGTCAATTTAACATGATATGAAGCAGTGAATGGAAGGTCTCTTTGAATTTTATTTCCAGTATTCTTGAGATTTGTCTGTAGATTCCAGTAAATACTATAGCATGCTCCCTTTAGAGTTGTTGAACACCATTGACATCTATGCTGTGGTTTAGTTTAATTCACAAATTAACATAATTGTAGCAAATCAATGGAATAAGCAATGAATAAAGCCCAGGACAAATGTGACTACATGCATGAAACCCTTAATTCATACGGCTTCAATAATATCCCTGCATGGGATTTCTGTGAAAGTTTCTAAGCATGGACTTAGAAAATTTAATGTTTAGTGACACTGTGAATACAGAAGGGAAGGGAGGATAGGAGGAGATGACATTGTTTCTAATAAACTGCAGGGAAAGTTCATATCAAATTTCAACCTAAACATATAAGAGATAATGATGAAAGGAATTTTTGTCTGAGTGCAGTATCATGTAACCAATTTTTTTCTTTCAGTATATATCTAGTGTTCTGACAATAGGAGTAAATTGAGAAATAACTACAGGCTAATTAGATTTGTTTTAAAGAGACCAATACCCATATGAAAGCTGTGTTTTTTTCAACAAGTGTGATAGGTATTTTAGGTGTCTAATGCTGGAATACTGATCCTAAAAATATTGGAGAGAAAAATGTTTTTTCTTTCTTCCAGATGTTAAATATTCGAAAGAAGAAGATGCAAATCGTAAAACGTTCACAGTCAGCAGCACGCTGGATTTCCTAGCAGATCGCAATGATGATGGTGCAGTTGTAAGTTGCAGAGTAGATCATGAGTCCCTAAACTCTACACCTCAGATAGCAATGCAGGTTCTAGAAATCCACTGTAAGTAATGCATATTACATACGCTTACTTTTATAGTTTTTTTGTTTGTTGTTTTGTGTTGTGTTGTTTTGTGTTGTTTTGTTACGGTTGCAGAGTTTCCGTTGTGTGAAAATTATAAAAATCTGTGGTATTTTGTGGATAGGTAACATCTCTCTTTTAGCCAGTTTGTATAGTTTGTATTTGGTTAGTTCATTGGGGGAATTTTATTGGGGTTTTCTTTTGTTAGTTTTTTGTTTGTTTGTTTGTTTGTTTCTGTCTACAGGACTAACTAAAAAGTTTAACAAGAGCTTTACTAGTGAAAACACTATGGAACTGAGTTCTTCTCTGTTAGAGAGGAAAAGGAGTTGTCTTTTTTGTTTATCATTGTAGCAATGTGAAAGAGTTCTTAAACTCATGGTCATAGTGCTTCACAATTTTCCTTGAAAGTTTCCTAGACACTTGAAACAAAGGTTTGAAAAAGCAATTTCTAGCATACTTCCTCAATAACTTTGAATCCTGCTAAGGAAACTGTTGTAATGCTGTTCATAACACAAATCCAGGAGGAAAAGCCCCTTAGAATTTATATATAGGCCTTGTCTACACAGGATGTTACTTTAAATAATTCAAACTTCAGGGGGGTTTGTATCTCTATATATTGGCTTATTTACTTTAAAACAAGATTTCTGAAACTTGATGTTTTCCACAAAGTTGAATGAACCTGCCTATGTATCTATGTGCCCTATTCTGAAGTCATGTTGTCCTCTGAGTCAATTCTTTTCCACTTGTAAACTGAGAGACGCTCAGGAGAACACATTTTTCACCATCACATGACATTTTCCTTTTCACTTGTACTAGACCCACCATTCTTCAGGGTACAGCTGTCTGGATTTCTGCAGAATACCTGTACTTTTGATCTAGCCAAAAAAAGGCCATTTTCAAAAAAGCATTTTCAAAACATTGTCAGACCAGGTGAAGGGGAGAGACCTTTCATTACTCTGTTTCTAGAGTAGGTGCAATCAGCCTGTTGTAAAGTGGACAAGCGACCAGCTTAAAAGCAGACAAGCTTACAGTAACTGCAGCTAGTTTCCAAAATACCATGTCAAGGACTGCTGGCATATATAACTTGGTTCTGACTGAGAATATTTCTATAAGCATCTAATGCTTGTAGAACATTTAAAACACAGTAATGGCAAAAGCACTCCCATGCATAGAAGCTGACAGCATTTCTAAAAAAAGACATCTAAAAAAAAGTCTGAAAATAAGGAGGATGTGGATTAGCATTCACAAGTGGTATGTACTGAAAATAACTGTTTTCTGAAACATTCTACTCATCAATTTACTGAGAGAGATCAAAGCAAGTGGCTATTGAACACCTGTCTCCTCAACATATTCAAATGCCATCTGTAGTAGAGACATGAATCCTTAACATCTGTGTATCCTTTAATTCTAAATCCCACAACCATCAACCACTAAGCTGGCCCATGCCTTCACTTCCAAATTGCTTGCTCTGCCTTCAGTGCTCTGCTTAAGATGCTGGCACTTACAGAGATGAACCAAATTGAATGAAATAGGAGATACAGAAATAGGATAGTTGTAAGAGGTTTAAACTGAGTCAGACTGGATGCAATGTAATAGGACTCAAGGTAAAGGCAGGATTCTAGTTTGTTTGGGCATCATAAGACTGCAATGCAAATAAGTCTTTCTGTGGCCTCATGTATAAAGCTTCTTCAATAATTATCGCTCCTTCCAATTTGCAGCCTAGGTAACAAGATGCTACCTTGCTAAATAGTAGTGGAGTGCATCTTCCTGTATGTTTGTTTCTTCATGTTTTGAACAAATCCATTCTCTCTCTTCTGTGGGTTCACGGAAGTTCTTTAAGAACAAACTGCACTGAGTGTTTACAGTTACTAATATGCTTTATGTTATTGACCCCTTTAGACTGGCAATTTATCAAAAGCCACAATGCTCTATCATTCCTGCTTGCTCCATTAATTTTCCACAAATCAGTTTAACACTCTCTGTCCTTAATGTAGAGCCATTATATGTGGAAAGTGAGAAATGCACCAAAAGAAGCTCAAGTTTAGAAGAGAGAGTGAAAATGCCATTTAAAGTCATAGATAAATCAGTTTTATTATAGGGGAAAAAGAGACTAAGAGCAGGTTACTATTGCCCTTTTCCTTACCACCTTCATCTCTGTGGTCAACATACTCAGAAGTTTAATGCAGGGCAAGTTTCTAAAGGAAATTTTATTAAAACAGAAGGAGATTCAAGAAACTTATGATGTGGTTCAGCAGAGTGCCTTGAAGTAAAAAATGAGGAGAAAGATGATTTCCTAAAGCAATCCCAAAGGCTCTGAATGGAGTACATTGCACTGGAACTAGGCCCCTTGATTTTATTCTCCTGGTATTGTTCACAATCATTGTGGGTACTGCTTCGATCACTGGAAGGTACTGATTTCTTTCCATCAATCCATAAGACTTCAAACATATAAGAATCATCCTGTTTGTATGAAAGAGGCATGCTCACAGGACCCAATGTGAGCTAACCCAATATATCCTCAATGCCACCTGACAGCAGTTCAAAAATAGTGCTGACAAAACAAGTGAGCTATGGGACCCCAGGACAAAAGTCAGGAGAATTTGTTAATCTGACATCCTGTAGGGCACTTGCTCTGAATGTTCCCAAGGGTATCTCAGATGAACAGAGAGTTATGGGAGAATGTTAAGCAGGTACCTCAAAATGGTCAGACAGAACAGATGAGCAGAAATATGGCAAAGAACAGATACAAAATGATTAGGCATCACCATCTAGAACTGGCCTTGGTATTTAAACACCTTCCTAAAATAGGAAGAATTTCATCTGTGGTGCACGGATACTTCTTACAAATTGTCTGTGTATCATTGCAGGTTAGAAAAAAAAGGACAATGACAAATAGCCATTTCTGTCCTGTCTAATTATGCTTGAAAGTTAAAAATTTTCTGTTTCAACCAACTAGCCCCTGACAGTGGACAAAATATTTGTGGCTTCATCAAAACAAAGCGAGCAAAGAAAATAACAACAACAGAAGAGCAGGAATTACAGGACTGTTTGCACCTGGTGGTTGATAGGTGGAGTAAAAGGAAAGCAATGCAATAGTTGGAATGACAGGTTTTTATTTGTGCCTAGTGAACAACAGAATAAAATTAAATCTGTCCTAGATTATGAGACTATATGAAATAGATATTCATAATGAGTCCATGGAGAGATGTAGATAGAGGTGATTACGAAGCCACACAGCTGCTTTTATCATCAGTTTTAATAGGAAGTAAACTTAAAATGAAAGCCAGTAATGCCATCAGTAGTGATATCAATATGGAATACACTTCATTCCCTCTTCTTCCACAGACACAAGTCTTAGTTTTATTAGTGTTATAGAGCAAGCAAATCAGCTTTCCCCAGTAGTATTACAATACATGAAATGAAGATGAGGACTAAAGTTTAAAGATAAAAATGTTTTATATAGAAAGATATTGGATAATAGGGAACATCTCTTTATGGAAAGAGCAGCCAGGCATTGGAATAGGTTACCCAGGGAGGTGGTGGAGTCGCTGTCCCTGGAGGCATTCAAGAAATGTGTAGATGTGGCACTTTGGGACACGGTTTAATGGCCATGATGGTGCTAGGTCAAAGGTTGGACGCAATGATCTTTCCAACCAAAACAATTCTGTGATTCCATGATCCTCTATATATGTGTCAGTAATAGAAATAATGTCTGAGTCCTTCTTGCTGCTCTTTTCTTTTTAAGTGTTAGGTAATGGTTAGTAGATCTTTACCTGTATCATTTATATCTTGACCAAAAGAAGGAAATCTTGAAAAAGGCAGTCACCAGTACTTGTTTTCACAGATCACAGAATCACAGAATCAACCAGGTTGGAAAAGACCTCAGAGAACATCAAGTCCAACCTGTTACCTAATATCTAACACCACCTGACAACTAAACCATAGCTCCAAGTGCCACATCCAATCCTTTTTTGAACACCTCCAGGGATGGTGACTCCACCACCTCCCTGGGCAGCTGATTCCACTGGCCACTCTTTCTGTGAAGAACTTTCTCCTCAGCTCAAGCCTAAACTTACCCTGGCGCAGCTTGAGACTGTGTCCTCTTGTTCTGTTACTGGTTGCCTGGGAGAAGAGACCAATCCCTACCTGTCTACAACCTTCTTTCTGGTAGTTGTAGAGAGCAGCAAGGTGTTGCTTGAGCCTCCTCTTCTCCAGGCTAAACAACCCCAGCTCCCTTAACTTCTCCTCACAGGGCTTGTGCTCCAGACCTCTCACCAGCTTTGTTGCCCTTCTCTGGACATGTTCAAGTATCTCAATGTCCTTCTTAAATTGAGGGGCCCGGAACTGGACACAGTACTCAAGGTGTGGCCTAACCAGTGCTGAGTACAGGGGCAGAATGACTTCCCTGCTCCTGCTGGCCACACTATTCTTGATGCAGGCCAGGATGCCATTGGCCTTCTTGGCCACCTGGGCACACTGCTGGCTCATGTTCAGCCTGCTGTCAACCAGTACCCCAAGGTCTCTTTCTGCCTGGCTGCTCTCCAGCCACTCTGTCTCCAGCTTGTAGGGCTGCATGGGGGTTGTGGCACCAGTCACCACCACTCTCTGGGCTTGGCCCTCCAGCCAGTTCTTAACCAGAGTGCTCCTGTCCAAGCCATGGGCTGACAGCTCAGCCAGGAGTTTGCTGTGGGGGACGGTGTCAAAGGGTTTGCTGAAGTCCAGGTAGACTACATCTACAGCCTTCCCCACATCCACCAGGGGGGTCATCTGGTCATAAAAGGAGATCAGGTTGGTCAGCCAGGACCTGCCCCTCCTAAATCTGTGTTGTCTAGGTCTGATCCCTTGGCCAACCTGCAGGTGCACTATGATATCCCTCAAGATGGTCTGCTCCGTAATCTTGCCTGGCACTGAGGTCAGGCTGACAGGCCTGGAGTTTCCAGGATCCTCCATCTGGCCCTTCTTGTGGATGGGCATCATATTGGCCAACTTGCAGTCATCTGGGACCTCTCCAGTGAGCCAGGACTGGTGATAAATGATGGACAGTGGCTTGGCCAGCTCACCTGCCAGCTCTCTCAGTACCCTAGGATGGATCCCAGGTCTTTCCAGGTTAATTTTGCAGACTTCAAATATAGAAATTGCAGGGTTGTTCCTGGGCTAAGCATACTGTACCCCACCCCAGCCTGTGGGATAATTAGCTCGTCCAGTCTTTAAGCTTTATTTTTCACTAATTTCTGGTATGTCTCACTTGTGTTTAATCCTGTTCATCTGTATGTCATGCTCTGTGCACTTCCGGGCAGCCCAATTGCCTGTCTTTCTGCTTTGCAGAAAGGTTTGGCTGTAATTTAGTTTCTGCTTGGCCAGCAGAGGTTTGTGGTATCATGACACTGCTTGCTGAGTTTATTTTCCCTCTGACCCTTGCTGTCAACAGTAAACCTAAAATAGACTTGTATCCCCTGTGGCTTTACTCTGAAGTTTGCTTGTCAGCCTAGCTGCCACTGATTATTAGGATGTTCTTCTTGTAAGTGATAAATACAAATCTCAAAGGGATATTCTGTTTCATTGTTTACTACTGGATTCAAGCTAAACTAAGAATGGATTCTTTGTTCCTGCATTAAAGAATCACAGGTGCAGGACTGCAATTTTTAAAGCTTCTCAGTGTGATATTTATGAGATTGTATACTGTTAAGTTCTCATGAATACTCCTGAAAAGACATTTTAAGAGCAAATACAACTTCTGGTCCACATCTAGGAAATGAGTGGCTTCTGCTCATCCTTCCTCAATGTCTCTGTGTTATGGGGTAGGTGTTGTTTCCCAGAAGCAGCATCTTCAATTTCTTCCAGGTCTTATCTGAGCAGAAGCCAGCCAACATGTTGCTTCCCAGTGAACAGAGTGCCATAAAATTACCCAGTGGTAATTACCTTACCTCAGTGCAGATTCTCTGAGTATAGTAAATTACCCAGCAGACCTCAGTAAAAATTAATTGTGTAAGTCTGCCCTAGAGGCTGCTTTTGAAGCTTAAAAGTGAAATCAAATCATTTGAACTTCAAACCTAATCATCGTGATTCTAAAATGGCAGCTGTGTTGTGATCCGTGCTAACAGACTCAGTGAGATTTTGCTCAAAAGCTGACCACACTCCCAAATGACAGCACTAATAAGCTAAATATGTGTTATGTAAAGAAGTGTCCAGAGAGGCAATTTTGAGTAAATTCTCTATTGGCAGCCACAGATGTGCAGTGAATTTTCGGTCTGACAAGTCTATAGACATCAGCTAACTTGCTTCTACAGGTTATTCCAACAACAGGCTCTTTCTTCATTTGTGGGTAGATTCTTTAGCAATCTATGTCTGAATCTGACTTTAAAATTAGGCAGCTATTCCAAGAGAATGTTGGAATTATTGTCTGGGAAATAAACTTATTGATTTTGAATTAAGTAAACAAAATGCCTCAAACACAACAGAGTACAGATAAGCAAATCAGCAATGCACTTGTGCAGCCATGTAGAAAGTGTGTCTGTATGTCTAACAACAGTGTACTGCTGTGATTTCTGATGTATTAACAAATGAACATTTCTCTCAGTATGAGTTTAGCATCTGCTGGTGTAAGGCAGAGTCAGGGTACCAAAGAGGTGCACGATGCTCACCAAGAGTTTAACCCATTATTTTTCCTTGGCTGTTTTCAAGTTTTTGTTGGAGCACAGTTTCCACAACTACATATTCTGCAAACAAATAAATGAAAATATGTGACACAAATCACACACTCCCATGAATATTAGTAATAATATCCACAACATATATATATATATATATAGTCTGTGAATATATGAAAATACAGGATATTAAATACAGTATATCTTTATGATATACGTTCACAAGGTACTATGTGAAATACGGCACTATTACAAAAAGACAAGAAAAGGGTCACTCATAGTTGACTGTTAGACCCTTTGTCTATGAAGAATGCCTAAAAACTTCCAGTTGCACACCAGAAGTGTATTTAGAGGGGAAAAAAAAACCCATTGTCTTCCTTAAATCTTAAATGTTTGATTCTAATGAATTAAATGCAGTCTAAATATGTTAAGTGGCTGTTCAAGGTGACTTCCTCTACCAAAGCCTTGCTGTGTTTTTGTAGCTCAGAAAGGGCGGGTGTATACCCATGCAGAAGCGCACAGCTGTGATAAAGTATGAAGGGGGATGGACAGTTTCTCCTGTTGCCTACATATAGTCATTCAGTACTGTAAATGGTAAAATGTGTGTCACACATTAATTTTCTTTCAACTGTGTGGCTGTTGAAAAATAAATGTCTTTCTGAAGCCGTTCAACTACGATGTAAGATATTACTTTCCTTTTAGCATATTGCTTGATTTTATTTAAATCATTTTCACCAGCTTTGCACTTAAAGGTTTTGGGGTTTATTTGGTTGGTTTGGTTTGGGTTGGGTTTTGTTTTATTGTTTTTCACTTGAGATATGTCTCCCACAATTCCCCAGGAGTTAAGCAGTACCCATAGATTACGAACAGAGGCACGTTTACCTTTTTCTGGAAGTATCTTGCACTTGTTAAGCAGAAAACATGGGGGTTTTAAGTAAAGAAAATGCAAGAGTTAGGAGAAATTTCCTCCACTGATGGTGATCTTTTTCAGTTTCTGATAAATCAACCACATGATTGGTCATTCTCATTTGGTTATGACCATGTCTTTGTTATGCCGTGTGACACACTTAAAGACACACTGGCTAAAAGTAAAATCTGGGAATATTTGGCATGATTACACTGCCTCAGTCTTTGCAGTCTGGCAAGAGGTACACCCCCAGAGTAAGGAAATGGTTTGCTAACTAGCATAGCGAGGTGTCACAGCTTCCTAATCTTTCATTTATTTTTCAGCAGGGCCCCAAAATGCTGAGCCAGCTCAAATAGACTCCTGTTTAGCCAGGAGTGAAAACAGGTGGAGTCTTTGTAAGAACTGAAATTTGTTTTAGCTTTGCCATGGGAGAAAAATGTTTGTCCAACTCTATCTTTAGCTGATAAACTTAAGTACACAATTCTCCTGTAATTTCTGATACAGTGATTTTCCATGGGCATAATACTCAAGAGCCCACTTCAGATTTGCACATCCAGGGCTTTACAGTTCTCTGCCCCAGACTGGCATGATTTGATTTCTTGTCCTGCACCTGGGAAGCAATAATAAACTGCACCATTACAGGTTAGGAGATGATCTGCTAGAGAGCAGCCCCATGGAGACGTAAGAGTCCTGGTGGACAGCAAGTTATCCATGGGACAGCAATGTGCCCTTGTAGCCAAGAGGGCCAATGGTATCCTGGGGTGCATTAAGAAGAGTGTGTCCAGCAGATCAATGGAGGTTCTCCTCCCCCTCTTACTCTGCCCTAGTGAGGCCCCACCTGGAATACTGCATCCAGTTCTGGGCTCCCCACTTCAAGAGGGACAGGGATCTGCTGGAGAGAGTTCAATGGAGAGCTATGAGGATGAATAAGGGACTAGAGTATGTGCCTTATGAGGAGAGGCTGAGAGCCCTGGGGTTTTTAGTCTGGAGAGGAGAAGACTGAGAGGGAATCTAATAAATGTATATAAATATACGAGGGCTGGGTGTCAAGAAGGAAGGGACAGCGTCTTCCCCCTTGGCCTTGTGATAGGTCAGGGGGCCATGGACATAAACTACAACACAGGAAGTTCCACCTCAACATGAGGAAGAACCATTTTACTGTAAGTGTCACAGAGCACTGGAACACGCTCCCCAGAGAGGTTGTGGAGTCTCCTTCTCTGGAGACTTTCAAGACCCATCTGGATCTATTCCTATGCAACCTATGCTAGATTGGATGGTCCTGCTCTGGTAGGGGAGTTGGACCCCAAGATCTCCAGAGGTCCCTTCCAACCCCTAACATTCTGTGATCCTGTGATCATAGAACAATTTGAGTGTTTGGGAACTGTAATGCTTCAGAGAACTCTGGAACTTGTGGAAGTTGCCCACTACCTCAAGCTTAAGCCTTCTTGCAAGTGTAACATGATGGCACAGGTGCCATCTCTGCCATGTCCCATCTTATCGCATACTGTTCATAACAAATGGCAAAAAGTTCCTTTTGAGGAAACAGGATTGTTTTGTTCCAAAATGAGATACTACTAATGCTCTCAGCTTTCCACTCTGTATCCTTTAAAGTAGGGACATTTCCATATTTACCAATGTAAAAATATTGGTAACAAGAATGCAAATTAAAAGATACAGCTTCAGTACATGTACAACTTTTTGTATTGCATGAAAAGTAAATAACAAGTTATTCTATTTAATTATTTAGCTCAAAAACTATGTAAACATTGTGTTAAGTAAAATCATCTTGTTTAAGCTTTTCATAATAGTGAATGCTTGAAATAAATGAAAGAAAAAAGATAGCTACTGTAAACAGTAAAGAATGTTTGGGAACATGAAAGTTCAGTGCCACAATTTGCATGTTTAAATGAGATCAATTAGGTTAATGATGGATGAAAATAAGAAATCCATGATTTAAATGCAAAATAATTCAAAAACTTGTAGGTCCATTTAATGCCAAACTTTAATCTTTCAAAGGGGATATCTAGTTCAAAGGGTTAATGTACAATCCTGACCTTTCCCATCTGGAGGCTTATGTTCAAATAGGGTTTATTTAGTGAAATATAATCACATATAATTTATTTCTCTCTAAAATGTTTTGCAGGAAGGTCCTCTGAGTCACGTTTCTGTTCTTCATAGAAACTTTAAAGTATGGTGTGGGCAGGTTAATGCATTTACATGTTGTGTGTTTAACAGAGGGCTCAAGAAGATTTCAGAGGAAGTTTGGAAAATAGCATTTAATAACAATAATAATGATCAGGAAATAAATGTAAAATAAATATAATTTCATTTCAGAGGAGTAAGCCTTTAGGCCTAGGAAAGAGACAACCTGTGGTGAAAGAACTGGAAAGACAGAGGGCATGGCTATACTGGGAAAGAGAGCACAGTCAGGTTACCCCTTAGCCTGTTCTAAACACGTTTGAACTGCGCAGTGCTTTGGAGATGCTAGCTTTGGTTGCTGTGGTGATGTTTCCAAACTAATGAGTACTGGTGGGCTAACAACATGTTTCTTTCTGGTGAGGAGGCTGAGCTCACTGTAGGCTTTTCAGGTCACATAGTTAATTTGGTCACAACTGGCAATGTACCATTATCATCAGTTGAAATCCCCACAGTGAGTCACTCAAGCCACTAGAGGATATTTTTAGGTGGATGTAAGAAAGAGAACAAGTTAGTTCATCTACCTGAACAAAACAAAACAACACAACAACAAAACAAACAAGCCAACCAAAAAAAAAAAAAAACCAAAGAAACCCAAAACCACAGCAGAAAATTAATGTACTGGTGTAAAAAAGATAGTGCAGGTGTTTTCCTGTAACGATAAACCTGTCTGTACATGAGGTAGCTTCTGAAAATAGGGATCTATTACAGACAGCCCATCAGCCATATCCCCAGGACTGACTGACTGATTTTTGCAGCTCCTAGTCTAAGTAAAATCAGTTACTATAAAAGGAATTAAAAAAATAATTTCTCTGCATTCTATTTGATAAAACAAACACCTACATGTATATATTATGAATATATTAAATTACCTATGTTAGAGATATTTAGGGGAAGCTTAAATTTACAGAAAATGTAGAAGAGACTTTTAAAATACACTTGTTACTTTATGTTGGGTAGCACTAAGAGGACTATAAAGACTTTGTGGATGATTAACGGTCCAGTGTCTGAGAAGTTCCACATCAGGTCTTAAGTGGAGCAAGAATTTTTTCAGGTGCATGACTGAGATCCATTAAGCTCCATGCTGCTGCAGAAGTATGCTTAAAATATCTTTTTAATTTTTTTCTTAGCCTAGACTTGGTGTTATTTCAAACGAGATCATCTTAGAACAAGACTGAAAACTGAAGCATCTGAATAGCTCACATCCATGTTACAATTGTAGTCACCTTCAGCTAGTCAGTCTAATGACAGAAGGACAGAGCTGTTCCAGGTCTTCCCTGAAGAGCAGTTTGGGAAGCTGTTTATCACCAAAATGGAATACCAGCAAGCATGTGAGACAGTTTGAAGGAAAACATATATATAGATTGTTAGTAGGACCTCCAAGGAATTTAAGCTTGCACTTCATGACAGCATGGCATATATTTGTAAGAAACAAGTCATATTTTCATGCACTACTACAACTTATTTATATAGAGATTAAACTTCTATAGTGTCCAATATCTGATATGAATGTCAGAGAAAAGCTTGAAGGGTATGCTGAGTATCCAGAGCTCTTATTTAGCTATATTCAATATTATTTAGGTCAGATATAATAGAAAACTGATGGCCTTAAGCAAAATAAAGTGAGGATGCAGAATATAAAGTTACATTGAAAGGTCATGCACTGACTCAGAGGCATTTGTTGATAACATACATGATTTAGGCAGAAGACCTTTTTCCTCTTCCTTTTTTTTTTTACTCCTTTTAGCTGACATAACGAAAAATATGTAAGTAAATTGGAGCAAGGCAACAGAGATATTAAAAGGAACAGGTTTACATAAGTGCAGAGACTGGCAAAACGGAGATTGTTTAGTCTGAAGAGTGGCATGACAAAAATAATTAAAGACAACAAAATTGTAAAACTAAGCTTCATTGCTTGCATTCACAGAAGAAAACAAACCAGGGTTACTAGAGAAAATACTATTTCTACCACACCATTCAAAAAGGGCAAGAAGGAAGAGCTGGCTAACTACAGACCAGTCAGCCTCACCTCCATCCCTGGAAAGGTGTTGAAGGAGCTCATTCTGTAGGCCATGTGTAATCACATGAAAGGAAAAATGGTTATCAAGAGTAGGCAGCACAGATTCACTAATGGGAAATCTTGCTTGACTAATCTGATAGCCTTCTATGAAGGCACAGCCAAACAGATAAATGAAGGGAGAGCAGTGGATATCATCTGTCTTGATTTCAGCAATGTTTTTGATACCATCTCCGCCATAACATTCTCGTAGATACACTCAAGAAAAGTGGGTTAGATGATTGAACCATGAGGTGCATTGGTAACTGGCACAACAACAGGGTTCAGAGGGTTGTGATCAGCAGCACAGGGTCCAGATGGAAGTCTGTGGTCAGTGGTGTTCCCCAGGGTTCAGTACTGGGTCCAGTTTTGTTCGATATCTTCATCAATGACCTGGATGAGGGGATTGAGTGTACCCTCATCAAATTCACTCATGATACAAAACTGGAATGATCTGCTGATACACTGGGGTGCTGTGCTGCCATTCAATGAGATTTGTACAGGCTGGAGAGCTACCAAAGGCAAACCTCAGGAAGTTCAATAAGGATAAGTGCAGAGTGCTGCATCTGCAGAGGAATAACACCAGGCACCAGTACAGACTAGGGGTTGACCTGATGAAAAGAAGATTCACGGAGAAAGACCTTGGAGTCCTAGTGGACAGCAAATTATCCACGGGACAGCAATGTGCCCTTGTGGCCAAGAGGACCAATGACATCCTGGGGTGCATCAAGAAAAGTGTGTTCAGCAGTCTAGGGAGATTGTCCACCCCCTCTACTCTACCCTGGTGAGACCACACCTGGAATACCGTATCCAGTTTTGGGCTCTCCAACTCAGGAGAGAATCCAGCAGAGAGCTACAAGTATGATTGCAGGACTTGAACATCTCTCGCATGAAGACAGACTGAGACACCTGTGTCTATTTGGTCTTGAGAAGAGAAGGCTGAGAGGGGATCTTATCACTGTCTATAAATATCTGAGGGGTGGGCATCAAGATGAAGGGGCCAGTCTCTTTTTGGTGGTGCTCAGTGATAGGACAAGGAACAGCAGGTATAAGCTGAAACACAGGAGGTTCCACGTCAACACAAGGAGGCACTTCTTTACAGTGAGGGTGATGGAGCACTGGAGTGGGCTACCTGGAAAGGCTGTAGAGTTTCCTTCTCTGGAGATATTCAAACCCCACCTGGATGTGTTCCTCTGTTGCCTTTCCTTAGGTGATCCTGCTTTGGTGGGGGAATTGGACTTGACAAATCTCTAGAGATCTCTTCCAATCCTTAATATTCTGTGATTCTGTGATGCATATATGGGACTTAATGAATAACTATGAAACCAGTGACTTATTCTGCAAAAGCATGTAAAGGGGAATAGCTTTATCTGGTGCTATCTTCATAAAATGGCACACATTTAGAACTGTAGTGTCAGTGCCACTCTATCACTTAAATCAGTATATCCAACAACACACTCACATTTATCATTGCCAATTTTAATACCAAACACAAAGTAGGCAAGAGTGAGGTCAGTTAACACAGTACATGACAAAAGTAGGATCAGGCTTTAACAAATTTCAGATAGAGGAGAGTGGAGCTGTGGAGCTTTGGTAGTATACCCCCATGTTCCCAAAACCCCAAGCCACACATTACATACCATCACATTTCAATGACTTCTTACTTTTATCAGTTGTGGAGAAGTGGTACGGTATGATTGACAGGTGAGATGTTGAAACAGCTACTATGAATAATTTTACCAAAGCCCCAGATAATCAGCATTCTCGAGATTAGTAACCTAAAGTGTTTCCTGCAAGGTTAGCACCTGAATTCAGACACTCATGAATTATGAGTGTCAGGAGGGAATATTTCACTGATCAATCTTTTTTTCCCCACATTGGTATTTAACTTGAAGTTTGCATTCAACAGAGTGTTTGTGCACTCACTTGGTACAAACCACTAATACTTTTCTCTTCAACCATTTTAAACTAAATTAAAAGAGATGGGATAAAGGGTGACAAAACAGTCATCAAAGAATCTCAAATAACAAAGAGACCATATGCTCTTTCTGTACCTGCTTGACTGCAAAGTAGTTTTCAAAGGAGCATAAAAAGAAGATGGAATATCCATGTGGAAATGGTACTAACTATTCATTTTTATCAAAGCTAAGTATTAAAAAAAAATATGCATAAAAATCTTAAATTTATAAAATTGTTGAATACATTTTCTGAAATTAAATATCATTGCCATGACACAATCATTTGATCTAGCCTGTCTCAACCACAATTGCCAATAATAAAATAATTTGTCAGATACACAATACTGAGGCTTTTTCTCAGCTGTTTAAATTTGAGCAATGAGTCACTTGTTATATTCTGAAGCAGAGCATCAAACTTACTGCATCTCCCAGGGTAATTTGATGAAATTTATCAGTGCAGACTTTCTGTGTAAGTGCTAATTCAAAGCAGTAGGGCATAGGCAGAAGCTACGCTACTTATCATTTATAAAAGAAGCCAAATGTGGGGGAATGCTGATTCACAGCTGTAGGATGCACACAGCTGGTAAGTGTAAAAGCTATTAGAAATGGTGAGCACTTTCACAGAGCTGATTAGAGTACTCCTCTCTCTTCTTTCAGATCTCATTTGAGATATCTAATTTGTATACATGCTAGAGTGGTTTGACCTTGGAATTTCCTTAAAAAGTTTTTTTGATGGGTTTTTTTTTTTTTTGGGGTTGGTTTTTTTTTATTTTAGAAATAGGAGTAAAATTGTGTAAGAATACAGAATTTTCAAAGGCTTATGAAAATTAAGATCTTCTCATGGTCTCTAAAAAAAAAAAAAGAAAGAAAGGAAAGGGGGAAAAGATAGCTTTAACTGTCCTATGCTTACTTCAGTGCTAATTAATCTGGAAAGTCGATACATCATCATTTTCCAAGGTATCTGCTTATTTTGTCTTTGCATCTGGAAATGATGGAAAGATTCCAAGGAAATAAGGGAGAAAAGGTATGATGAAAAATGTAGAAGGCTGTGACATAAACAGATTTCACTAACACAATTAAAAAAAAAATAAAACAGATAAAACTAGGTAGAAAATAAATGAATTAGTCTCTCAGGAAATGTTTGAGAAATCTTATCACCTGCAATCATTTATTACCAGGTAGCAATAATCTTTTATTATCAGACTGTTAGATTTTTACAACATTTTTTAAATGATAGCAGCAGACCTGTTGTTGTTCACTACCACAATAAAATATCAGAGAAATTTATGGAAGCTTTTCAATAGTCAGAAGGTTTGTGGTCATAAAAAATCCCTATCAATTAAAGACATGCTGTTGGTACCTCATAATTTTTGCTAAACCTGTAAGAAGGAAAATGTATTGTCATGAGTCAGTCATACTAGTTTGGACTCTGGTATAAAAGAGAAATGGGGTGTTCAGTGTGCAAGAAATTCAACAGCAAGGTAAATAAATTAATTTAAAAAGGCACAGTAAACCTATGTATTATAGATCCATGCAGGACATGCTGCTTCACACAGTTAAATGATTATGTCAGATCTTAGAGCAGTCTGGGAATAGTCAGTTGGCAACAGCAGGAGGGTGTGGGGGATAATACATTTCTAACCATTTTGGTGACAAAGGAAAATTTGTGGCAGTTGCTGGCTATGCAGACAGTTTTAAACAATAATTATCAGTGAGAGAAACCTACATATTCATCTGAGAAGGACAGTAATATTATGATCCATTGTTCTTGACACTCTTGTTAGAAATAACACATCAGGGTATGGCAACAGGATAGTGCAGTGAGCCTCACCAATCAGCCAAAGCAGAATTTGATATATTGCAACAAGGCACAACATGCTTGCTGAGAAGATGAAACTGCTCACATTATTCCTAGAAATCCCAACAAAACTTCCTCTAGAGAAGGAGAGAAACCTCATTCCAGTGCTTCTGCCAATTGATCTGGCAGCCATGACATGGATGTTATACCATGTCATACCATGGATGTTAAGCCTGGGGCTTTTGATTTGTGAGCTGCCTGGAGCTTGAGTGAGTGTTTCTTAAACTGGTGAGTAGTTACTAAGATGTGTTGCTTAGGGTCCATGAAGATAAAACCTGACATTCATGAGAAGCTCATTCACGGTGGGAAGAACTGTTCCCTTATACAAGCATAGCTCTCTTCCTGAATGGATCCAATTGCAAAATTCATACTATTGCATCCAATACAGAATTACATTGTTAAACAGAGCCTTTTCTTACTGGCAGGACTTTTAAGGCCTTTAAAATAGTCATGTATAAAAGAATACTTCTCATCAAAAGAGGTAATTAAAAACGTCTAATGATCCTCCCAAAAATGTAAGGATGGCAGTAACAAGGATATTTTTAGAAGGAGGGGTTTGAATCACATTTGTAGCACATCCTGATGTATTGTGATCACTTGCTTCCTGTAACAAACCCAGCAAGTAAAACCTCTCTGTATTGTTGTCTTTCCTATTACTGCTAACATCATTTGCACTCAAACAGTAAGTCCAATGAGGATCACAGACTTCATTACAACAAACTCAGCTTTTTCCTGCAGATGGAGATGTGTTCATAACAAACTACAGAGAAAGAATCACCTTCAAAGAAAACAGGCATCAGAATCAAAATATTCCAGTGGAGGCCTAGGGTCAAATGATGTTAATGAGCTGCTTTCAGTTATTTGGAACATGGTTAGGGACAAGATTGTGTTTATCCTGATTTTGAAATAGATACCTAACAGTTTGGTTTCAGGGAAAGTAATCAAACGGGAGAGTGTTGTTTTGAAGATTTAGTAATGTTTGTTGTAATATTGTTTTATAGAGTTGTAAATTTGATTTGCAACAGATGGGCATTTGAACAGCTGTGCCTCCCTTGCTACCGTTTTCACTAAGTCTAGCTCTTTTGGTACCAGTTTGAACTTGGAAGACTATGTGGGATATTGTGAAAAATAAATTAAAAAAAAATAGTATCCTTCTTGTTTTGAGAAAGATTTAGACAGCATCTATCACACTTATGTGTGTCATGTAGAGAGGAACAAGCCTCACCAGTGGATTTTACTTTCTGAACCCTAAAGACTCATAAACCAAAATAATTCAAGAGATTAATCTTTCTCTATACATCTTATATACATTGTTATTGTCACCAAATGGAACATTTTTTCTGTGCCAGCTCTGTTAATATCCTAAAGACCAGAAAAAATACATTCTCCGATGAAGGGACAACAGTGGAAGCCAAGAGAAATGTTATTTCTACTTGACCCTACCACATGTTTCTGTAAGATTGTGAACCAAGATCCAAAACTGCAAGGTGTAACCAATAGTACTTTATGTACCAACTCATACTTCTGTGGTGAAAAAAAAAATTAAAACAGGTTGTATTTATTATTGGGGTGCTCTGATCATGACAAAAATCTGGTAGTCAGGTACAAAGAGAAGATCCAAACAACTTGCAAAATCACTGGATAGCATGTGAAACCATGCATGGATAATACTACAAGAGACTCTCATTGAAATCTTGTAGAATCCACAGCTGTTTCTAGACCATTTTAGTCTGAGGTGTTACAAGCTTCATGCAGTAAATGCTTTTTAAAAACCCAAAGACTTGAAGAGGCATTGCATTTCATATGGAATAATACTGTGCAAACATAAAAGCCCTAACTGAATGTATCTCCAATAGAAGTTTGGAAAAGGTCATCTTAAATTTAGGCTGATAGTAGAAAAATATCTAATGTCTGCTTCTGGCACTGCCGTTACATTTAGATATTTTGAATTTTTTTTAAATGCTTACAATTTTTTAAACATTAAAAATGTTGCCATCTTTGACAAGTAAGGAGTATAGTCTGAAAGCACCAGCTCAAATGCCTTTGAAAACACTTCAGTAATTTTTTAACACGTAAAGCCCAGAAATGAATGTACCAAAGACATTTGATGTTAGGCATTGGCAGAACATTTAATTAAACATCCTAGGAAATGTGCAGGGAAGTTTTATGCTTTGTTTTGTTGTTTATGAATATCCTAATATGACTTTAAAAAACTTTTTGAAAAGTAAGGCGAATAGTATATTCCATGTTATGATGGCACTGAACATAAACAGTGACAATTCACACAGTACTGAGTTATGTGTGGTATTCTAATTCATAATGTGGAAGAGGTCAAGAATTTTCTAATACTTTTGCTGTTTTAGTGTGTCAGAAATCGTGATTTATCTGAACGAGGGCATAGATAGGAAAAAAAGCTTTTTCAAATTCAAATGAAATCTTAGTTGAAAACCTGAGTGGAACGGAAACTTTAGAGTACCTGGTAGATAATGTATTGCATGGAAAGTCAGCCACAAGTCCTTGCACTCTTTGAGTCAGGCCAGACCTATAATCCACAGATTATGAAGTGTCGAGTGTTCTAATCACTGAGTTACTGTTTAAAAAGTTATTTTGCTGGATCTGATCTACTTTGTCTGAATACTTTAGCTACACAGGCTCTAATAACTCATCTAAAGAACTAGGTTTGGTGGGCTGTTTACCTCATCTCACAGAAATCAAATTATCTCTAAGTGAGGGAGTATAGAAAAGGCTTCCTAAGACTGGGGAGGTATAGCAGGTCTCTATTATATATAATGCTGAAGTACAGGATCCTTCTTCAGGAATTAATAACACTATCTCTGAAAGTGGAAAGAAGAAGGTCCTGTTCCATCCTGTTCCTTTCCACTTTCTGAAATTTAGCTACATTGGAAGATATATATGGGGTGCTGAATTTAAATTTCTTTGTAAATAGCTTTTTTTTTTTTTAGTATCTATAATCCAGTAGAGGACTTTAAAATTAGAAGCCCTGAATTGGATCTCTAGAACTGGTACAATATTCCTTTGTAAGTTTCTGCAGAACAGAGCCACTAAAACTTTTTTTGTTAATCTTCTTTTCACTGGAAGCCAAATCGAAGCTAAGATTCGAGCAACAGAGAGATTTACCTTTGAACAAAATGCACAGAGAAGGCTATGATTCTATGAAAGACTGATGCATGCATCTTTGAATAGGTGCATTTTCAGCACTATCTGAATTCTAATGACTCTAAGATCACAAATATTTCTACTCCTGAAGAGTCTACTACTTCCAATAGTCAATTTCTTAAAAGTTTAAACAAAATATATGTACTCCACCCACCCTAACATCTGCCCAAGAAAAGAAAGGGTCATATTTTCTTTTTCTAGGATTGTAATTACATTAATTGAAAAGGATTACAATAGGGAGAGATGATTTGATAAGCATGATGCTATCATAATCATCGTAATGCCACCCTTTTCTCTCACAAAACTGTTTTTCTTCTAAACTCTGGTTATTCCCACATACCTTTTGCTGATTAATGCCCTAGGATGTGTAAGGGTCATACTTTGATTTCGTAACTCAACCAGAAGCTGGAAGTTCCATGAAATGGTATCTACAGAAGCTCTGATAATCCAGACTACAGGACTGAAAAGACCAAGAACTTGTGAAGCTACATAAGGGAAAAAAGGCCAAATTATTTTTTCTATCTTGGCAGCCAGAAACTAGTAGACTAAGAGCTAGTAGAGATCAATTTTCTGATTCTGTTGGTGACATGCTTTACAATCTTAAACAAATTTGTCTACTTTTGTGAATTTAGTTTCTACTTTTAGACTGTGTTGGACACTTTTACACTGTCAAGGATTTACACGTATAGTTTAACATAATTTATCATGTGGGAATTTTCCAGTGCTTTCCATTTGATTATTGGATATAAAAAAATACATGTGAAAAAATTTAATTCTGCATGTAAACTGATATTGTCTTGGCAATAAAATAATAAAAGCTTTCTTACTTCAAGCAACATAAAAACAGCAAGTACACAATAAAACAAAACAAGCACATATACAAACAAACAAAAAAAAAACCCAAAAAACCAAAACACAAACCCCAAACCTTTTAGCATTGAAGATTTGATTAACAGCAAGGTTCTGGTAATTGATAATAACCACTTTTATTTTTAAATACCTTCAAATAAATTAAATCAATCAGCAAAGCACTTCCACAAGTTATTAACATTGCCATTAGCTGATAAGTTGTACCACAAAAATCATGTACAGAAATGTTTAATTTCTTCCTCTAACAGTGTGAGAGCTGAAATCCCCCTCCCACACCGATAGTAACCAGGCTAGCTCAGTCTGGAAGCAAATGAAAGCTGTATTTACAAGCAAAACTAAAATCTATGATGAAATACAATGAATATGTATAAATATACACTATTCACAACACTTACAAATATGTACAATCAACAGAAAAACACCAACAACTAAGCCCCCTGGCTTCTTCCTCCCCTTGAGGGGGCTGTGCTTCTTTCCCAAGGGGCCTTTCCCCAAGGCACCTCTCCCCCCCACCCCCAGCCAGAAGGACTCACCCCAGACTCCCCTGGCAGAAAGCAGAGTCAAGAAGCAGAGAGGCTGTTAGGCTTAGCTTGTCAAGGTCAGTGTGCAGGTGTATTATCTTCAGCCAGAAAAGGAAGAGGCAGGCAGACAGAAGCTGAGCAAGCTGAGACTGTCTTTGTTTTGAGTAGTGGTTCTTAAATATTTTTATCTCTCCAATGGAAGTGTTTAGAATAATCATTATTTTGCTTTCTTACACCCAATAGTGATTTATTTACATTCTTTCAATTTCTCTGCTCGAACTTTGTGAAGAAAAATTAAACAGACAGTCTTAAAACCATCACACTTCCATGAGTCTTAAAACCATCACACTTCCATGTTCATTCAATGATTTTGCATGTTGATGAATAAAGGTTATACTGACTTATCAAAAATAGTTAAATCTTCCCCAAACTTTGAAATGGCATTCCTGGTTGTGGTGGTTTGAGCTCTGACTGGAGTTCAGGAGCTCAAATGATAACAGATTGTGATTCCTCTTCCGCCCCTCTCCCTTTCTCCCAGCAAGGTGGAGAGAGACGAAAAAGAAAAAAAAAAAAAAAAGGGGGGGTAGGGGAGAGGGGAAATAAGTTCGTGAAAGAAATAGCCTGAAATCAATTTGGAAGTAGAAGAAGTAGATTTTCTTTTTTTTCCAAAAAGAAAAAAATTATATATAGCAGTAACAGGGAGGGTTCACAGAGGTGAGGGATGAGGGTAAATGGGAAAATATACAAAACCAAGCCTGGATGGCCTTGTATTCCCCTGGATGCCAGTGGATTCAGTTGGAAGAAAGTAGGCCCCAGCCACATGGTCAGTGCAGGAGGCAGTGGCAGCAGCGGTGTTCTTTTGAGCAGACGAGGCAGGAAAGAGAGCGAGCAGCGAGGTGTCCGCCCTTTTTATAGGCGTGCTGGACAGGAAGGGGGAGTGGAATAGGCCATTTTCGAGTCAGGGGACCCCCCTTCTCCCAGCAGGGGAGGAGCCAAGTCCCCGCCAGCTTAAGTTTCTTTTGGCCACCTGGGGGCTGGGTTCTTTCAGCCCCATCCAGGATGGGTGTAACCCAGCACACTGGTCTTGTGTGATGAGATGTACTGAAATTCTAGAAAGGTGGATGAACCAGAACCACTCAGTGGAACTTTTGCCTTTGGTCTGCTGAAACAGGAAAAGATATATTAAAAAAAACAAACAAACAAACAAAAAAAAACCCAAAACATGCCATAGTTTTTATCTGTAACTGCTGCTAAGCTATTATTTCCAGCAAAAAGGCAGATTTTTTTCCTATGTGTCCAAGTACATGTTTAAGTCCTAGTTCAGATAGGTGCTAGCAATTAATTGCAGCTCATAAGTACCTGATTACCCAAGCTAAAGACTGGAGAGCCGAACAGCTTTCATAGTGTTGGAGATGCATGTAAATAAATAAGTCACTGGGTATTAAAACCCATATGCATTACTGTGCAGTCTTGCTGTATTACCTACACTCGCATACTCCACTGTTTTTTTTTCCTTTGTTTTTGTTTTTGTTTTTTGGTTTTTTTTTGTTCCAATCTCATTTTCACTTTGCTTAGCCCTTATGGAATATTTGTCTTCTCCATAATGTCTTTAGAACTCAGGGTAAACATATATATGTAGGAAATTTTAGATAGATGCATATGTAGAAATTTTAGTAATTTGTTGCTCACAAGAATTCTGCTTGAGATACTGATCTACAGTATTTTATTATCATGAAATTACTGGAACACATCCTAAAAAATGCACTAATTATTAAAGTTCTGGTAAATTCAAATTATGTAAATTAGAGGAGGAGCAACAAAAGGTCTGACCTATGCTAAAACCCTTGATCCTACTCATTTTGTTTTGGTTGTAAAAGTGCAGATATTTTGGACATATCTACATTACTTATAACAGGCTAATCATCATATCAGAAACCCTCTATTACTGTATTATTGTTCTTGGCTTATTTTTTTTAATTTTTTTTTTAGACTTTATTTTCTCTTTGTGATGATGTTGTTTGCTGATATTGGAGATTAGGTGACGTTCCAGTTGTTATGATTAATACTTCTAAATGTGACAGGTTAAAGCTCACAATATTATCTCACCAAAGATAGCATTTTGTAAGAGCATTTTGTGGTCTGGAAAAATGTCAGTCAGCAGAGTTTTATCTTCTTTTTAAAAATATATTTAGGTTAGCTTTGATGAAATTATTCTAAATATTTCTCTCTATTTTAAAAATTGATGTGGATGTGAAAGTGGAGGAAAAAGTGGAGATCTTAAAAGTTTTTTCCCTTCGAAGTCTCCCTCTCTTTTCTGTCATGAAAATATATTGGCAACAATAACACTGAGAGTGAAACATCCAAAATGGAATATCAACTAGGTTTTGAAAAAGACAATTAATGAAATACAAAAACTGTAAATTGTAAGCTTCCCTTAAAACTACATATTAAGTTAATCCCTGTGTTTCCTGTTAAAAAAAAAAAAACACATAAAAAACACCAAGTTATTACTGTATGAGTCAATTAGTAGACAAAACCACAGGGGAATATATTTCCTACACTACTTCAAAGTTCATTAGAGAGTGAAACATAAAACCTTTCTTATGCTATGTTAGTAAGCGCTGTCTAAAAATGCATGGAGAACAGAGGACTGTGTGGGGCATTAAATAAAGTAGGAACTGAAACTTCAAGTTGGGGAAAACAGCACTGCATTGATCCAGGCAAATAAAAACTTGTCTAAAGTCCCCTCTTCTATTTTATATGGGTTATTTTCAGTAATGTGTAAAATGCTGATAATTTCTTAAATATTTAAGCCAGTAGTGCTAGTTAGATGAGTCTTTAATTTCTTTCTTCACCTGTGGCTATCATGATTACTTCTATCAAAGTTTAGCTCTTTTTCATACTTCTCTGGAAACCCCTTGATCTCATTGCATTAGTCATCTCCCTCCCTTGGTTAAATTCTTCATGTATTCCTATCTGATACTAATTTGTTCCTCTGGTTCAATGTATAGTCAAGAGAGTAATTTATTCATCTTCAGTAGCACCACTGGAATCACAGAAGTACTTGGTGTCCTGATTTATTAAGGCACTTGAGGTCAGTGCCTTAAGCATGTGCTAAAAATGAAGCAAATAGCAGCACGACCTCCAAAGGATTAGTCACCTGCATAATGGTTTGCAGGGTCCTTAAAAAGATGAACTTACAGAACAGATTTGCTGCTGGTGTAAGGTTAGTGCAGCTGTACTGAAAGCTAAATGATGCTGACAGTGCTTTCAGTGGAATTATGACAAGTCTACATGAAGCCTTCCCCTTTCCTTGTCTTGTGCCATGCTGATACATTATGATATGCCAAAAATAAAAAACCAAGCTAGAAAAATGCTTCTGACATTTTTAATTGTTCATATGCCATTTAGTGTTCAACAGGGCTATTAGCATCTCAATAAGAAATTATATTGTTACAGCAGATTATTTTTTTCCATGTGATTTTGTAGGGTCATATTGTCACGCTCTTGATAATAGGGTATCTGTGGTGTCACGGCTACCTCACTGCTAATGAAAATAGGAATTCCAAATTGGATGAGACACAACTTAGCTATCCTAGATTTGCAGGTTAAATTATTTTTTGTTGCCATAGATGAAGACATGTGTTCTGTATTAGGAAACTGCAGAGGAAAAAGAGAATATATATTTTCACATCAAGTTTGAAAATTTTCCTTGCTATGCCTACGATCCCTTTTTTCCTTTTCCTAAGGAGAAAAAAAAAAGTTTTGTATAGAAATGCTTCTCTCTTGATGATCTTTTTTTTTTTTTTGAATTATAAGAGGTACTCCTCTAACTCATGCAAAATATTTTGATTATGAGAATATATCCTTGCAAGCCTGGCAATTTTTTTGTAAAAGATCTACCGCAAACATTTTATTCTGAATGAATTCACCATAGCTACGTTGTGTATCCTTTTGCAGTTAAAAGTGTAAAGTTAACTCCAATGCATAGGAACAATTTTTGTTGTTGCTTTTGTTTTTTGTAGATTACAGACTTTCATATAGGGTTTTCTTTTGCAGATATTTAAAATATTCTATTTGCAAATTTTGGTTAAAAAGGAAAAAAAAGTTCTGATTTACAGGCAGCGTTATTCCATTTCAGAAATAATACCCTGTAAAATGCCTGCAACGAGGTGTTTTATCTGAAAGCCCATTGTAGCTTTCTTATTATGAGTTTCAAGTTTCTGCAACAATAGAAATGTTCTTACTCAAATGTATATTATTGCATTAATTCCTCAAGTAGTAGCATTTCATCATATAAACCTATCAGTAGATACAATTGTAGAGTATTTGTTATTCACCCTCAATATTTTTATTTTGTTGTTAGATATCAGACTTTGGAATAATTGTATAGCAGTATTTGCATCGAATATAGGAAGAGAAAAGCTATTTCCTCTGAGTATATGTCTGCTTTCTGTCTGTGTTTCCTTGGGGTATAAAAAGTTACTGGTTTACATCTATTGGACGTTTTTATTGCCTTCCTGAAGACAACGAAAATTGCACAAGGCTCATATAAAAGCATCTTCAAGTGTAAATTAAATCTATGGTATACTCTTTTGTAAGTAAAGAGGAATATCTTCTTAGATAATAAATCTTTTTCGTGTATACCAACAAGATGTCTATTTCTTTTCTTCATAGATACACCTTTAGTTAAAATCATTTCTTCCAATTCATGGCCTGAAGAAGGACAATCTATAGTTTTGACTTGTGAATCCAAAGGAAAACCAATGTAAGTGATTTAACAAGTAATATGTTTTTGTTATTTTCTTTATTCTGCTGTGATTGCAATCTTCAGCTGCAAGAATCCACTGGCTTTGTCTTGTCCTGGGGTGTAAAGTAATCTCTGGTATAGAAAACTCCTTGAAGCTTGTCTTCATTAAGTGTTCATAAAGGATTGGTCTTTTACTTAGTCATCTATTTTCATTTTCAGGAAGAATTCCAGCTGTGAAATTTTTATTTATTTTTTCAGTCATGTATATCAACCTGAAAAGAGTGCAGGCTTAATCAGTCACTGTTTACATCACTGAACTGATGATAGAAGAGAAAATGTCTTGCGAAAATCTTCCTACATCAGCTAGCCTCAGAGAAAATACATTGAACTTTTGAGATACTTTGGGTGTCATTTACAGGGAATTTGAAGTTATGTGCAGGTTTGCTGCCTGTTTCTACTGGAGCCTGGAAAGATGTAGCCTGCTTTAAGAATATAAATTGTTTTACTTGGAAATTAACATCTCTATCATCAATATTTTATAAAGGCAGATCTGCAAAGATTAATTCTTGCATAGAAGCTGCTGTTTAAATGGGCTTCACTCTTTAAAACAGTATCTTCTCAGATGAGATGTTATATATTTACCCATGAAGATACATAAACAATACAAAGATACAAATCAGGTTTCTTTAAAATTTACCTGCTGTTCGAAAGATTAATCTGTAGTGTTACAAGTAGTGATTATACACAGCTTTGGAATGGTCTTGAAAATGATAATAAAAATAATACTTTGGTTCTGGAAAAGGTGAAAATTACGTGCCAATCTTAAGGGCTGAATTTCTCCCTGGTGTACTTTCATGACTTTATGGAATTGCTTAATGTGGGCACCTGAAGTCAGATTTAGGTCAAGTCAATCATATAAGTTGAAAATTTCTATTTTTAAAAACTCTTCTGAGTTTAGTCTGGCATCATTTAAACTCCACATACACTTTTCTTCTTTATATTATGTGCCTCATTAATTTTAGAGTAACTCTCCTCCATCCGAATCTTTAGTGGGCTGAGCAACTCAGAATTTAGATCACGCTTGAGACCAGAATACTGGAAGTCCATCCAATTAGTCTTACCTGGTGTTCAATGCAATTGGTCTTCTGTGTACCTATGCACTTCTGAAGTAATAGATGCTTCTGAGATACATGCCTCTGTAGGAAGTATCTATTTATGTAGTAGCATTTGAGCATTGCCCTAAGGTATCAGGAGGTACCTACCTATTTCCCCATCATTTTCAAATTCAGAAGAACACATCCAAGTGCTTAATTTTAGGAAAGCGATCAGCCCTGATTGCCCCAAGTGCACTGCTGGCTGAGTGATATTTGGGATTGTCCTTGTCTCAGTGACTTAACAGGTGACAGCTATAAGCTAAGTGCTCTGTTTGGCATGCAGACTTTAGGCATTCCAAACCCAGATGCTTGATTTTCGCTGTTCATCTAGCATTCATTGTAGGGATAGAGTAGAAGTAAGGCAGTATTTATGTATTTTTATATCTTTAATAACCTGTTGTTTTTTGACAAAGACAGTTTGACCCTTCACATTTGGAATCTTTAAATAATAAGAGAGTTTGGAGGTTATTTCTTCTTTTTGCTCTTTTTAGTTTTGTGAGACAGACAAATAGATAATTTAACATATGTAATTGGTATGTGAGGAAGAAGGAGGAATGGGTGTCTAATATCAAGTAGGGTTTCTGGTCCTTCAGTGATTCCGGTTCCACTTGAGTGTTACAACAAGAAGGCATGGTGCTTTTCAGTTCCTGGGTATGTGGGAATAATTTCAACTGATTTGTAAATGCCTACTGTGCAGATGTTTCATCTGAGATGATCACTTGGGCTTCCATTTGTGTTCAGTGGAGGGATTTAGCACTATTAGGACATGACTGGTCTGCTCTACCTTAGACAATATAGAAGAAAGAGCCAAACTGGATCATATATCACCTACTTTTGACTAACTACATGGAGTTTAGACAGTTAATTTAGTCAGATACCTACCTCTATATTTTGAAATGTCAAACCCACAAATATATATATATATATGTATGTATAAATATTTATATAAAATTTTAGATCTATGTTCAACTTTGGTCAGATGCATCTTTCTCAGTTTACAGATTATAACCACATTTCCACAATCTTCATTGAAAATGGGAAAACCCCTTTTTTTTCCACTTAGAAAACATATTAGATTCTGCTAAAAAAAGAAAAGATACAATTAATCCTCTCACATATTGGATTTTAATCTAGAGCCCTGAAATTTTTAGTCATTTCTGAATGAAGTAGAAGACTTCATAAAAGTGGTGTGTTTTACCTTGGCATACATAATATTTTCTATTTGGTACATGTAATATTGTTGCTTGATCTTACTATGACACTAGTTAAAATATAATGATTTAAAAGGATCTTCAGTTGAAGTATTTCCTGATTCATTTATTTATTTATTTTTAAAAATAGAACTTGGCTGCATCCTTAATGGATTCAAATGCAAACCTCACATGTGGTTTAGAAAGGGCAGCCAAATAAAACCTCCACACCAGAGAATTATCAAAGCAGGACACCTGTATGTGGTAGCCTTCAGGGCACAAATATTTTGCCAATAAATGCACCTCTAATCGTCATGCCACCAGAACTGCCAACATCCGGCTGCTTGATATTGCTTCATTAGGTTAATGTTTCACTGTGCACAGCCAGTAATAAATAGGCATCCTCCTGGGAGCAGTGTGCAATTGCTTAGAATGAGAAACTCTAATGTTGTGCTCCCAACCTACATTATGATTACCTTCTGGCTTGTTGAGAAAGAGAAACTGGAGAGTCCACAGAGCCCAAATATGTCAGTGTCACAAGTTAAGTGATGAACTGCAGGCTTTATGGAGAGCTCGGAGCCAACCATGATCCTTCGTAGCCATTTGCACACCATGCATTAATTTCTATACACTGTCAACTTTATAGCACAGTTACAACAGTCTCTCCTGTTTCCCGTAGGCAGCAGTGAATCAGACCAGTAAATGAACACTTATAGGTACATTTCTCTTGTATCCTGGAGCAGCATTCACAGCCTTCACTTGAGATGAAAATGGAGAAAAAATGAAACCAGGCTGTGGCTGTGGTGATATTCATGATGCTGATAGTTGATGCACAATGACTTTCACAAAAGGGATAAGCAGAATGAGGCTAAAGCTAGAAAGTACTTTTACCATCTCACATCTCATCACCAAACACCTCCTTGCAAGGATTCCCTTCTTCAGACCATATGCATCACAGATACCCAGATACTGTGTTTCAGATCTACAAAACAGTTCTGAGGAAAAGCCCTGCCTAGCCTACTGCCCTGTAGCAGTGAGCGGGAGGCAAGCCTTGCTTTGACCAACACTTCTTGGAAATCAGCTGCCCTCTGCATCTCCTGCTGAAGTAGCATCCTCCAGAAACAGAGAGATGAGGAACAACTGTTTACTATGTATTAGAATTGGAGAACTAAGGCCTTGATAAGGTTTCATAGTTTAGGGTAAAGATTTCTCTTGCCCAAATCTTATAGGCGTAACTTTGGACAAGAGAAAAAATTACTTTGGATGCTTGGATGTGTTGATTGTCATCATAATGTGTCAGATGGGCTGGAATTATTCCAGATTCTGAGGTTTCTAGCTGGTATGAATGGGTTCATGTCACCTCACGTTTGTGGTCTTGGTGCAGGACACCTATGTTGGAGCAGGAATCCTGAAACTGGGTAAGGGATTGAAGAGAAGCTGTGGAATGGAAGAGGAGGTGGAGGGAAAGATGGAAATGTAGGTGAGCCCTTCAGTGGCGGAGAATACTGAAAGGAACAGGAAAGCATACCTGATTAACATGTGCCTCAGAGTCTGGTTCCATCAGTGGAATTTTGGTTTCTTTGGTCATGGTTTACCCAGCACCAGGCCTCCTGGCAATAGATGGACACCATCTGTTTCAAACAGGAAAAAGGATTTTCATCCATGACTTGGCAGGACTCATTTAGAGGCCTTTAAGTTAAGTTTAAAGGGGGAAGAGGATAAGACCAGAGTCACTAAAGATGAGCCTGGGGATGACATACCAGTGTTGGGGGTGAAATCGATAGCCTAGCTCAAGTGCATCTACACCAATGCTCACAGCATGAGCAACAAACAGAAGGAGCTGGAAGCCACTGTGCAGCACAATAGCTATGATTTAGTTACCATTACAGAACATGGTGGAATGATTCTCATGGTGTTGGAGTTGCTCTTTACATGAGAGAGCAGCTGGAATATATTGAGTTTTGTCTAGGGGAAGAAGAACAAGTTGAAAGTGTGTGGGTAAGAATTAAAGGACAGGCTAATATGGGTGACATTGTAGTGGGTATTTAATAGTCTACCTAATCAGGAAGAAGAAGTTGATGAGGCTTTTTACAGACAGCTTAAAGTAGCCTGACCATTCCATGCCCTGATTATCATGGGGAACTTCAGCCACCCTTATATTTGCTGGAAAGACAACACAGCAAGGCACAAGCAGGAGGTTCCTGCAGTGCATTGATATTAACTTTTTCATACAGGTGGTGGAGGACCCTACAAGGAGAGGTGCACTGCTGGAACAAAGAAGGTCTGGTAGGGAATGTGAAGGTTGAAGGCAGGCTTGGCTACAGTGACCATGAGACAGTGGAGTTCAGCATCATGCAAGAAAGTAGCAGGGTAGTAAGTAGGACTGCAACCCTGGACTTCAGGAGGGTCAACTTTGACCTCTTCAGAGACATACTTGGAGGAATCCCATGGGTTAGGGATCTAGAAGGTAGGGGGGCCAAAAAGAAGTGGTTAATATTCAAGCACCACCTTCTTCAAGCACTCATCAGTGCACTTTCATGAGTAAGAAATCAAACAAGGGAAGGAAGAGGCCTGCATGGATGAACAAGGAGCTTCTGGAAAAAAGAATTTCACAGTATTTGCCCTTGGTGAAGCCATGCTGACTGTACCAAATCACCTCTTCACTATTCTTCTGTCTCAGTAGTGCCTTCAGGAGGACCTGCTCTATGATAATATCAATAATATTGATGTCCACTTTTTTTTGTTTTCAATTTCAAATAAAAAAAGCATTTACCCATTTAGCTGCATCACATAGGGAAACACAGCCTGTAGCTGACATCACAATTCAATAGAAGTCCTCTTTGGGAGATGTTATTGTATAAGTTCAAATGAAATCAAAGCTAATATTTTCAGTCCTTAGTGCTATTTTGTCTTTTGCAGTATTTTTGGCTGGATCCCTGGACTGCTGTTAGGCTATAACATTTTAGTGAATGAGCTTGCCTCACGACAGTGGCTTTTTTTGTTTTTGTTTTTTTTATCGTACTGTAGTTTTACCTAGTCTTTGCTTATTTTCCAAAGAAAGAAATGTAATTAAGCTTCAGAAATCATAGGCATACTTTTAAAGCAATACCTAGACTTTCCTGAAGTCATATTGGCTGACAGTGTTTTGAATATTTTAAAATAAAGACAGCTGTAAAACATAATCATTTACAGTCATCTGTGTTTACAAAGATTTTTAAAGCCAATGTTTTTTTATTGCAAGTTGTAGATTCTACACACTCTTGTGTCTTAATCTAGTGACTCAACACTGACCCAAAAATGAACTCAAAAACTACCTCATAATGAAAGAAAGATTCATCACTTAATATTCTTAGCGCTCTCACCAAAACATGCATGAAAGATGAAGGTTCCTTTTAAGGCAGTATCATTTCAGCAGAAAGAATGTCAAAATATAACAGAATAACTAGGGCACAGGAAACAAAGAGAGAGTTGGCTGTCTCCTGTGTGCTTTAGAGAAACGTCTTTCCATACTGTGAGGCTCAGGGGAATCATAGTATATTCAGTTGACTAACATGAAGTGAGTATTTGGCCTTGTTTGAAATAAATAAGAAAGATTTTTATTTCAGAATACTCATATGTGTCCTTGATTAGAATCACATTATTTGTAAGGTCATGAAAAAAAATAGAGAGAAAAGCACAATCACTGATAAACACTAATATTATATGTACTTAATAATATAAAGTAAAATATTCTACTATCAGAAAAAAATTAATAAGGGCCCAATAAATATTCAAGCTTGCACTATAAAGATATTGTCAATTATGTATATGATATTGCCATGGAAAGATCTCTTTTTTTACAGTATCTCTTTAAAGAAGACTCCCTTGAGTGAGACAAACGTTTTGCAAAAGCTAATGGAAACAAATCCTAAAGATAAAAGTGAAATATACAGCACTATTGTGTCAGTGATGCTAACAAGTGCAAGTGAGCTTGAAGTTCAGATTGCAGCATGAGAGGCTTCCTGTTTGCGTTTGCTGCTTCCACTTTCCAGTTTGGGATGTTGATATTTTCAGCTGGGCTGCCCGCTGGTCACAGGGTGGGGAAGTTGTTCTCTTGCTGGTTTCTGCTTCTGCTTTTGCTATGCTTTTCTGCAAAACAAGCTGAGATAATTTTGCATCCTATCATCTCATTAAACCCCTTATCTCAACCTGGGGTGGGTTTCTTTCTGTTATTTCCCCTCCTGTCTGTGTGTGGGGGGGACTTGCTTGTGAGAGCAGGCTGTCTTAAACTAGGACAGTCTATTTTGGTGCCCAATGTGGGGCATGAAAAGGGTTGAGATAACAAGTGAGATAAAGATTCAGTTAAGAGTTGTTAAAATAATTTTGTATACAGGGTTTTTTTCCACAGTATGTTTAACATGTTGATGCATTTGCTGTCTGAGGGCATCTGGGGCTGATGTACTGGGGCCCAGCTATAGTTCCATTACATAAAATCTTACACACTTGTATTTGATGTGCTTTTTCTGGTGGTGTTTATCATGTCAGGGGCATGGATTAATGCTATCATGTGGCTGGCATGTTATCATATGGTTATTCCACTAGTCACTTGGTTTATCACAGTACATTAGAGGTTGGAAGGGACCTCCAGAGATCATTGGGTCCAACCCCCCTGCCAAAGCAGGATCACCTAGGGTAGTCTGCACAGGAATGCATCCAGACAGGTTTTGAATGTCTTCAGAGAAGGAGACTGCACAACCTCTCTGGGCAGCCTGTTGCAGTGCTCCATCACCCTCACTGTAAAGAAGTTTCTCCTCATGTTGAAGTGAAATCTTCTATGTTTGAGCTTGTACCCATTGTTTTTTGTCTTATTATTGTGCACCACCAAAAAGAGACTGGCCCCCTCCACTTGATACCCACCCCTCAGATGTTTATACACACTGATGAGATCCCTCTCAATCTCTTCTTCTCAAGACTAAACAGCCCCAGATGTAATCTCACCCAATTGATGGTCCAGGTTTTGTCCAGAGTCATACAGGTCTTTCCCAAGAATACCACCTGGAGATATGTCCCAAGGCTGCATAATTACGAATAGCAGGGTGTGTGGGAGGATATGGGCAAATGCCTAGGACAGTGATCACCTCTGATTTCTTGGAAATTCACCCCTGAACAAGTGCAAAATTCTGACAAACTGGTAAAATGTTTGGAAAAATTCTGTTGTCAGCCCAAAGTCCCTGAGTGGCAGAAATCACTGTGATGTGCTGGAGCTTGGCCCAACCCTTCTCATCACTGTTTGGTGTGCTCAAGGGCAAGAGAAGGTCTCTGGACCTACAAATAGACTGGCAGGAACTGCGGCTACTCAGACCCCAACAGCAGGCATGGCAGCTGCATCAGAGAACCAATCTGTGCCAGTATCAGTCACCCCTGCATGGAAAAAGGAACATACAAGGAAAGCACTTCATCTTGCAAAGGATGAGAACTAATTCAGGTCATTGTGGGAACAAGGGAAATAGCCAGAGGTGGTCACTCATCTTTAGCCCTGGCCTTGAAAGATGGCCAAGGACAAATGGTGGATGAAATTACTAGCAAGCTTTGACAATACAAGGAAGGCCTCTCTTCCTCTGTACAACATTGTGTTTCAGCTGTGGAGGAACTGTCCTGCGAGGTCCACAAACTCAGTAAGAACATGTCCTATTCCCATCTGTACAGTCCCATGTTTCTTCTATTAGAAGCAGGCATTTCTCTGTCCAAGAGAGAGAATCTGAGAGGTACACACTCACTTCTGACCTAGCTGCACGAGTCTGTGAATGACAAGGAAATTCTTCCCAGAAGAATGCTGCCCCAGTTTCCAGTGGAAAATCATTGACATTTACATTGTTTATCATCCTCTTGAAGGAACTTCCAGAGCATTTCCACAAGATTCAAGTGATTCTGGTCAGAATTAGAGTGACCCTGCCTCCAACAAGTTGGAGGAGAGGGACAATTTGGTCTACTGGACTGTGTGAATCTGTTTGGCAAGTTGAACCCACAAGGGTATAAAGCCTTAGTAATAAAGGCTCACAGTGTACTCTAATGCCATCAGACAAAGAGGGGTGGAACCTATCTATATTTCTGGTGTGATATGGGGATCCAAACAGCTGGATGAGCTGTAAGATGAGCATCAAAATGCAAGCCACTTTTCCTTCACTTGGAGAGTTAGAAGAAGTCAGTGGAATTGACTGCCCAAGGACTGGAAACACAGCCCCATCATTTGGATTGATTATGGATTGCTCCAGACTGTACTGGAACAGTCATGATGTTGGTGGTGTTGAATCTGCTGGTGAGTATTTGATACTCTGATGGCATCATGCTAGCTTTAAAACAAAAGTGCTGGCTGGAGCAAAGTATCATGGAACATGAAGTTCAGATTATAACATGAGAGGTTTCCTGTTTCCAATTGCTGCTTCTAGTTTCCACTTCAGGGGTACTGATCTTTTTTGCTGGGCTGGATATGGGCTGGGTGTGGGCTGGGAGACTCACTTTATTGCTGCCTTCTGCTGTTGCTTCTGCTTTGGCTGTGCTTTTCTGTGAAACAGGCTAAGGTAACTGTACATTGTTTCATTTCATTAAATCCTCCTTATCTCAATCTGAGGGTGGGTGGGTTTTGTGTTACTTTCCCTTCTGTGTATGTGGGGCTTGCTCATGAGATAGGGTTGTCTTAAACCAGGACAAGTCACCTGACAGCATCCGAACCTGGACTTATACTGGTTCATATTTAGCCTACTGTCATCCAGGACCCCCAGGTGCTTCTCAGTTTAGATGTAGAGTTTGCATCTGTCCTTCCTGAATTTCTCATCCTCCCATGGTGGGTGTATTGGCCCGCTCCTTCAGCCTTTGGAGGACTCTCTGAAGGCCTTCTCCTCAAGAATACTCAGTACAGCCAAAATCTGGTGTAAGGAAACATATTAATGAGCAGACTTTCCACTGCCACAGACAGGTCTTTCATATTAAACAGTTAAACAGGACCCAGGACAGACTCCCTAAGAAGTTTGCTTGTAACCAGCCACCAGGTAGAATGTCTCTTCAATTCAGCAAACGGTCCAGCCAATTTTTCATTCATTGCGTAGTGCATGCATCCAGGGCAAGAGTAACATGCCAGCTTAGACACGAAAAGTTCCACTGAAGACAGTGACCAAAGACTTGCTGAAGTCAAGGAAGACGACATATACTGTCTTCTTGATCTACACATCCTGTGACTTCTTCAGACTTTTCAAATATTTGGTAGTTAGACAATTATAGAAACATTTATTTTGTTTCATTTTCCCACAGGCTCAAAGGATAAAATGTATTACAAAGGAAACAGTAGAGTATCTCTTCCTTCCTCTGAATAGTTAACTTAGTTTGAACTAATTCAAAGTGGAAAGACCTCTGAACCTAAGAAGGGTATTTTGATAAATGCTAGAAAGGAGACATTTGGATTTACTGATTTTCATTATATGATGGGAAACATCTTAATACTTTGCTTCTGTAGAACTGTGGCATTATGGACTGGATATAGCCTTTGAAGAGGATTCCTGACTTCTTCAATGGAATAGTAATTATTAATAGTAGCTATGAATGATCTGTATAACACAGATCTTATTTGATGCATGCCCTCAGAACAAAGAATTACAGTAATTTCTTTAGAGGTGTTTCATCCTCCTAGTATCTGAGAACCTGGCAAATATTTAAATGTGGGGTTTTTTATCCCACCTGTGGACAATCAGGATATTCACTTGCCTGAGATTTACATCTGGGAAGCAGAACAAACATTATAAGATCAAAATTGATAAATAGATCATCTATGTTTTACGTCTAACATTGAGCACAGCCCAAGTTTTCCAAGAGTATGTGGCATCGTGCTCAGAAGGTAGCTCATCATTGGTTTGAATCATTACGGTGAGTTCTTTATACATCTATAAATCTATGCTTAAGAGTCTGAAATGAGAAACTAGTGGAGAAAATTGCAGAAACCTACTTGACATTCAGCTGTTAACATTTTGGTGTAAGGTCTTTGTCAATATTGCTTTGAAACTACTTCATAATGGCAGGTTTAAATTATGAGTCATTAGTCTGGTGGCCAGCTTTCTGTCCATGCACAATTGTTTCTTTCCTATTTAGATATGATACACTTCCCAGCTTCTCTAGCAGGTGGGATGAAAATTCATGTAAAAAATCATCTCATTTGCTGCATTTCTTCACTGCAGAATACTCTCTGAATTGGTCCATGAATAACTAGCAGCCTGGAAAGGAATGCCAGTATCAACTTTGCCTTTATGAATTATCATAATGAATCTGGAAAAGCATACATGTTTCTGTGCTTAGCCTTGCAGAATGATCCATAGCCCAAGCTGGATTCTCAGGCACTATCAATAAATATTAATGATTTGAAAAATTGGATCAATTTGTCCATCTCTAGGATGAAACCTTATTCTAGCAAAATCTGAATCTGGTATCAAAGTATTTCTCCTTTAAGCTTCATACATATTTGTTCATAAGAAATCCTGAACTGTAAGAGTCTATTTCTAGGTTTCTCTGGAAAGGACCTCCTAGCTGAAAGGAAAGGAGGAAAGTTAGATACTGGAGTTCTGCTGTTTTATGTTTAGAACTGGACAATTTTTATCTTAACTAAAAGGTGGGTGGCTTTAAATTTTGTTGCAATTGCTTTGCGTTTAGCAAACTGGGAGTCTCCCTGGCATCCTTCACTTTGATCCCAGAAAACAGCATTGACCTCTAATACCTCTCAGTAGGTGAAATATCTTTTCAGAGCCTTTTTGGTTGGTTGGTTGGTTGGTTTGTTTATTTAATCCAATCTAGGTCTTCTGAGTATTCTGAATTTATAGTTAGGATTACAGGGGCAAGTCACACACAACTTTGGGTAAGATACCGTAAATGTATTCTTTAACAAACGCTTACACATATAGGTCAAAGTATTTTATCTGTGGGTGTAGACTTGGACAAAGATTAGAACTCTTCCTTACAGTTCTCAGCCTGTGTTCCTTCTCTCTCTCAAAATAGCTTGGTCTCTTCTATTCCTGCCATTTGTCTCACTTTCTGTTCATTTCAAGTTGTCTGTCTTTAAATTTGGCTTGTTCAGCAATTAAAGACAGTAGGTATCTCTGTCCTGTCTTTTCTGCCTTGTACTAGTTTCTTGAAATGTTACTTGTCTTTTTTTTTAACAATGTTTTGTTTTGGGTTTTTTTCAGTCTTTGTATCTTTATCTTAATTAGGCCTTCTCTAGATTATTTTGCAGTTGGGATAATGTGAACTTCCACTTCTCCAAGAGGAACTGATTATATTTGAGCAATGATTGTTAATTCAAAACCAGTCTACTATTAAGCTGATCTGATGGGACACATATAAATGATGGAATATAACCCATGTTGGCTGATGCTAATCACTCAATATCCCTACCACAGTTATTGTCAACCACACAGAAATGTGTTACCAAGCATACTTGCAAGTTAACCATCCAGATTCCCCACCCATGTAGGCAGCAGTATATATATGAGAAAACTTTGTCAGTATTAAACACTAGGTTTCCAGCTTTCGGTCAGGAAGGTAAAGAGAAAATATTTCATGTGCAACACCGACAGATCACATAGCACGTGACAAGTTTTGGAGATTGGAATATATATAACTGTCAGTAACTGTGAACCTTTTCAAAATCCACATTCTATGCCCAGTTTATTTTTTTTTTAACAATTCTAGTTAATAGATACTGATGTCAGCCCAAATCTCTGCTGAAGAAAACTTGGCAACATTTGCCAGTACTTTGCTATTGTTGCTGTAATTACTTTCTTTGGATACTTGACCAGTTTCTAAATTATTGTTATTTTGAAGGACTTAATCCTAATGCTATCTCCTGCCGTAATCTAATAGGCATCTGTTGGGTGCTCTGTTAGATGAGTGCTCATTTTCAGTAAAACGTTCTAAAATCTTATGAAGGCTATTATATGAATTGCAGGAAAAAAATTGCCTAGTGAAACTTTCCAGATGGGTAGTATGTCTTTGCAAAAAATAAAGGCAGTTATTTTAAAGAATTGTGTAAATATTCATCTTGTAACCTTCTACATGAGTATTTCATTGGTGTTACACCTCCACTGTGGAATTATGCTATGATGTAGCATTTTTGCTGTGATATGGCATTTATAGTTAATAGATTAAATTTCAGTTTGTGTTAAACTGTTTGGGAGGTTGTATCTTCTGCTCACAACTGGGACCTTCTATGCTTTTTTTTATCCCCCGGTGTTTTGCAGGGGGTAGGGAAATCAGAGTTACAAAAAGCGTGACACAAAAAGAAGCAGGTGGGAGCGTTAGTGCCTATCTGAAAATTACACTTTACAATAAAGCCTCCTGCCATGCTTAAGAACTTCCTCTTTATTGTTCTATAAGATAATCGCATTGCCTAATATGCTCAATTCAATAATTGCTTTTCCTCTTTTTTAAGTGTCCCTTTTCTGCAGTGTTTACACATAGAACAGTGCAGAAAGTACAGAGTGAAAAAAAACCCTGAATCCAGCATTTTCAGTGCTCATTAAATCCATTTAGCACGTGTATATCTTTGAAAATAATTTCTTTCCTTGCTGTCAGATGGGAACACATTCTGAAATAAAAATGGTCCAAAACATGAAGTAAGATATAAAATTGAAATACAGCATAGGTAATTCTAATTGAGTATTGGTTTGGAAGTTAAAACATGAGAAAAATAGTTTTGGGGGAGGATACATTTTCAGTCTTTTAGATACTTCTATTTATATGGATATGGGCTTAACTACACTTACAGATAAAATAGTAGGAGTCTTTAGTGAACCATTAGCAGCAGAACACAAGAAGATGTGTTAGTATAACTCCTGCAGTGCGAATCATGGTCATCATGTATTTGCTCTGTGTCATGGAAAACACCAGCTCATTGCATGTCTGCACCTTTTAACCCCATGTTTATAACAACAGAGTACCCTGAAAACATGTACATGCCGTAAGGTAGCAGGATAAACACCATCCTTCTAAAGGAAAAGAAGTGTGAATTTAAAGAACAGTGTAGGAAGGGCACCTTAAAATCAAATTAGGAGATTTTGTGTTTCTTTTTTATTTTCTTCTTTGTATTTGGTATCCGTTCATTCAGAAACTCACATCTCCTGTTCTGATGATGCAACCTCTCTCCATGAAGTTGGACACTGATTTTGGAATTGCTACTTCCCCTATCGAGAATAGTTTGTATTGTTCCTTTCTCCAGTTACTTTACGTTTCTCAGTTTGTTATTTTCAATACAAAAACTACTTGTATTTTTCATTCTTCCCTAGCTTTCTGGGACTACGTTAGATATTCATTTTCTCAAATTAACACTCAAAACAGGAAGGAGCAAGTTTCTGTGACTTAGTCTATTAAACATCAATTGTGTACATTTACTATGATCTCAACTTCTTGGTGTGAACTCAAGCTCAGAGTGTAACCTTTTTCTTAAAATCACTGAATTGCTATAGAAATATAGGTATTGGCCTGTTCACCAGTCATTGCAAAGTTGAGACTCATGTATGATTAATGTGCAAATGAGGTACAGAAAACAAACACTGGAAGAAAGGGCTTAATTGACAAACTCAAATGTAACCGTCTGCCTCATCATCCCTCTCCAGAATTAAAAATGCTGACTCAGTGTGAATATTTTAAAAGAGGACATGAATGGAGTGAGTATGGGAGGATAACAATAGAGTCTGGTCTGTCAGCAGCCTTTCAGAATGGCTCTTTTTATATGAGAGAAGCAGAGCATGGTCATTTTGAAGCAAACACTGAAGCCAGACCCTTCACTGTTCCTACTTCATACTGCAGTAGTACTCATACTGCACTTGTTACCAGAGACACCCATGCCTGCTTTCATAGTTTTCCACAACTGTACTAGCAGTTTTCCTTGCCTCACAAAACTGAGACTTACAGTCCCTCTTGGTAGCAGGTTCTCTTTGCTACAGGATAACCCAAGCTAATTGTTTTGAAAGGAGATGTAGTTGTTCCATTGCACAGCAAAGAGATTTTGCTCCATCACTGAGTGAGTCCTGTTCACAAACCCATTGATTTTCCCAGTGTTATATGCACATATTTTCGGTCTTTTTTTTCATTGTTGTTAGAAGAAGCTCTTTGCTTTCCTTTCCCTAGAGTCATTGCTGAGCAAAACCACTTGAAAGAGTTGTTCTCAACTGCTCTGAGAGAATACTATTCTGACATATGCCTAATGGGTGGCATAGTTTGTATTATATGGCATTCGTATAGATGGAAGCATCTATCTTTCCACACAAAAAAACTTTGTGGCATTAGCCCAGTCTGTTAAGCCACCTGCTCAGGACTGGCAAACTAAGGTTGGAAAAACATCCCCCAAAAACCTATATAAAGTGTGAAAATGTAAGCTTAGCTCTATCTTTTAGGTGTGTAAGCATAGCCTCAGAACAAAGGGAGATGACAAGGTAAGTGGGATTGTGTTTCTGACAAGCATGGCAAAAAAAAGGGTAAGACAATGAAGAAATAAACATGATTTATTAGTAGTATGAATTGCAAATTATTCATTCTTTGGTTCACATAGTTTTTGTCTTTCTATTGCAAGGAAAATCTCAGTGATTTCTCAGACCTAACTTTGGCTAGTTAAAATGAAAATACCAAATTCAAATTTTAGTATTTGAAATACAACTGGAAACCATTTCCAAAACTTATAAACCTGAGGAAAGACTGAATCAAGTGATCTGTGGTCTTGCATAGGGCAGCAGGAATGTGGCCTACAAGAGTGCAGAACCACACAGAGAATGGCCAAAAAACTGCTAGAGGTGGTTATCTGATTTGTCCCTCATTTAACCTGCTATAAGCATTTGAGGGGCAGAACAGCTATGCCAGGGCTCTTAATGATGGGCAACCCAGTCAGGGAATGCTCTGACTGGGAGATAGTGATTAGTCTACTGGGTTTTGATTGGTTGGGCTCTGAATACAAAATCTCATCATAGATGTATATGCTGAGCTGCATGCATACCCATTTTTGTGCACTATGCAGAAGAGGCTTGAGGGAACAGTCTTGTACAAAGGAAGGTTATTCACTATCAAAATAATGCAAACGAGTAGTGTTTATACACTAGAAAACATTAAAAATGACTACTACTTAGTAAAGGACCCTGTAACTTTTTCCTGTGCATTTTATTCCTTAGGCAGATTGAGAGCTGGCATATACCCATCTGTGGCAGGTTGACCATGGCTGGTAATCAGATGCCCACCTGGTGTCTTTCTCACTCATCCTCCTCAACAGGACATGTATCATAGTAAGGGCAGGAAGGTGGCTCACCAGTCACCTGCAAAACAAACTCAGATTGGACATAATTAATTTACTGACAGTTGAAATAGAGTTGGATGGTGAGAAACAAAGACAAAAACTGAAAACACCTTCCCCCCCACCCCACACCTTTCTTCCAGGCTCACCTTTGCTCCTTCATTTGCAGATCCTCTATTTGCCCCTTCCAGGGCATGAGGAACAGTGCTGGTAGTGAGTCCATAACAACTTCTGTCTGCTGCTCCTTCCTCTCCTCACACTGCTCCAGTGTGCTTTCTTCTAGAGGAATCCCTGCTCTGCTTCATCAAGCACCTCTCCTTCTCACACCCTTCTTTGGGGCTCACAGGGCTCTTTCTCTCCTCAGCACCTGTGCACCATTTTGCTCTTCCTCCCACAGGCTTTTAATCAGGTGCTGCCATCATGGCTGTGGGTCTCAGCTGTGCCCTGCAATGGGTCTGCTGGAACTTTATGTAAGTTGGCTATGTTCAGCACAGGGCAGCTACACCCTTTCCTCACAGAGCCCAAACTGCAGCTGCCTGCCAGCACCTGGGCATCAGGAACCAGTACAGCCTCTCAGTGAGCTTGGGAATGTGCAGCTAGGCCCTTGCTGAGAACTGCTGCACAGGCGTGTGCGTGCACAAAGATTCCTGCAATGAACTTGATGGTATGGGTCCACCTAAAACACGTCAGGTTTCTATAGATGTATACATGTTTTGTTGGTGACATTGCTTTGCTTCGTTACTGCCTAGAAGCACATATTCATCACTTTTAAGATGAAACTATAAATAGTTTAAGAAGGATTAAAAAGTGGTAGTAGAGTGGATCATGATATCCCCATGGTAGGAGCAAGAGATTCAGCTACACATGCTTGGGTGAGCTGACAGGGTGTGGGGCAGTATGGCACCTCAGAGGATAGTAGGAGAGAGACAAGTTGGAGACAGATCAGTGTTTCTAATTATTATCTCTATTTAATTGTGATTTAGGGGAAATTTTTACTTTCTATTGTTCTTAAGTATCACTAGCCTATGTTCTTACATGATACATATAATTTCTAGAATGTTCAGAGTGCAGTAAGTTTGTCTTGAGGAGTGACAGTCTGAGGGAGCTCTTGACACTGTCTCTGATCAGCTCATTCTTTAAAATGTATTTACCTGAAGTTTCCACCCAGAGGCAAAAACCAAAGTCTAGACAATTATATGGTAATCAACATCAAAAAGGGGAACTACATAAAAAAACTAAGAACCTTGTTAAAGAGAAGCTAAAAAAGGCAGCTAAGAGAATTAAATCTTTCCAGGCAGCCTGAGGACTATGCTAGAAAAATAATACAAAAACTCAAATAGCATGTAGAACCACAAGGTCAATGTATATCACCTGGCAAAAACACTTGAGAAGGAGAAATTGGTGAGGCTAAACAGAATAGAGAGCAAAGTAATAAAAACGGGGAAACCATAATTTGAAAAGCTGAAATTGTTTTCCAAAAGGAAAGAGAAGTTTGGAGAACAACTAGCAGAAGGAATTGAAAATAATAGTTAATCTTTCTTGAAATGTATCAGAAAATGTGCCAGTACGTTTCTAGGATCAACTGAGGATCAAGGTGTAAGGGGAAGCCAGATGGATTTGCTACATCCATATTTACTGTGGAAGAAAATGGATGCATTACAGACTGATTCTCTTTTTTTTCTGAGGTGCTCGCCAACAGGGTTTTCTTCAATGGAGTGCAGGAGCAGCTTGTGGAATGAACAGGCAATATTAGCAGTAACAAACCAGCAGCACCCGGTGGTTTCACCCCAGCACTTGAAGGGAAGTCAAAGATGAAATTGATTATGAACAGTGACAGTCAACTTCATGCTTACTTGGGACAACAGAGTTTCAGGGGAGATCCCAAAATGTGCAAGGCTGTAGAAGTGACATCTGGGCTTCGCAAATAATAAAAACTACGAAAAAGACTAGAATTAGCAGACATCTGAATAAACCCAAAGTTTCTGGGAAGAGTTGATTTTCTAGAAGGAAAAGCCAATCTTACAAACCTATTTGAGTTTCTTGAAGGGCACAGAAAATATGCCTTGTGGTGGCCTATTTGATAAAGAGGGGAAATATTATAGATGTTTCTAAAACTGTAAATAGCAAAGAGATAGTTGTTAGGGATTGCTGGATCATTCTCTTTTCAAATAGAAATGTTTAAGGGTGAATTAAGCTAGTGAAAACCAGTTCTATCACAGAGCAAAGAGGTAAATTTTGGGAACTTATGAGGTGATACGACACACAGTAAAAATCTCTGGTCATTCGAGGGAAAACTGCATAAGTTTATAGAAAGAAAAATCCTTAAGGTTTACAGAATATTTTTTAAATGTGCTTGGTGTCAAGTTCCTGAGATAGTTTTAGGTCAGAGGAGTGCTTGGGGAGGCAAGACCTTTGCTTGGCCCATTTCCTAACATTTGCTTACCCCTAGTGTTGGAGGTAAAGCACTAAACTGACTGAATTTTTAGTCTGATCCACTACAGCTGTCTCTGAGTTGTTAAACGTTGGACATAGACTGTTGTGTGCTAGGACTACATGCTAATGAAGCTGTATCCTGTTGAGAGCTTGAGAATATTTCCTTTACAGTGCTAAAATTAGACCCATGAAGGTACTAATGAATAATTTTCTGTGTGACAGAAGTTTGTGTGAACTAAAGCATTCCCCTCTGTCTGGAAATAATGATACATTTGGGAGATGAAAAGCAAACTCCTGTAAATAAACAATGTTTGTCTCTTTTTACCTTTTATTCTATTACTGTTTTATAAGTTTTTTTTGGTATTAAAAAAAAGCCAAACAACAAAAATCGAGATAGATCATGGTATAGTACTTAACTCTGAAATATAAATAATTTTAAGTTGCCAGTTATTGCAATTAAGATTTCATTATATTATTGTGAAAGCATGAATTGTTTTATTGTTTATTATGATCTAATACAATGTGTTTCAGCTTTTTTTGACACAGATAAAAAAAACTTAACTGAGGTACACAAATTTTATGGCATATTTCCATTCATTTGGTGTTGCTATAACTGTGATAAATATCAACAAAATATTTGATAACTTGTTGAGAAGAACCCCTGATTCAACTAAAGATCTTAGAAATGTTGTTGTTATGGCTCATTATTAAAGGTATCTTATCTGTTGAAAAAAAGATATTCTGCTACATCTCACAAACTTCATGAATTTCTTACATGCATTGAAAGTCAGGAAGTATATACCTTGGTTAAAGAGGGTTGGTACTGGAGACTTTACATAGTCCTTGCTTGTCATGCAAGTTGCAGCATTAGTACTTTTGTCAGCTCCCTGTGTGTTGTCACTTCACCTCAAGTGAATGAAGGAATTACAGTTTAATGAAGCTTCTCCTTGACTGCTCCTTACATCAGCAGCAAATTAGATTAAACAAGTAATATTTGGACAAGCAAGTAACTGAATGAGATTTTCAACTGTTTACTTAATGGGAAAAGTGGAAGTGAATCAGCCTCTCTTGATTTTCCTCTTTCATTCTTGTGCCAGCAAGCATCTGACCTTAGCTCAAAAAAATGCAGCTGGTGTTTCTTAGATGGGATTTCTCAGTTTATTGTAATAACAGAGACAGAGTGTTATGAGTGTTGGGACACAGCTCTCTCTGAAAACAGTGCAAGTTAGGTATGTGAATGCCACCAGCGTCTTAGCCCGGAATATCTAAGCAGTCAAAAATCCTGACTTATCAAAGAAAAAAAAAGATCTCATAATAATCTTTGTTTATTGATACCTTGATATACCCTTTGGGCGTTAGCTGGCAGTGGGGATATTACCAACAAATATAGTGTTGATTAAAGAAAAAGAGAAAAGGGAATTGACAATGCAGTGTGACAGTAACCTCCTGTTTTCACTTTCACACAGTCTCCACCATTATCTCTATGTGGCACTTCATCATAGCCTATGTAAGACAAGTTAGTTTCAGCAAATTTACTTTCCTTAATATGAAAATGTAAAACATTTAAAATAAGTGGTGGTGCTATTTTTCTGTTACTTCTGATAAACCATTATTCTCCCCTGCTCTTGTTGCTCGGCTAGGGATGCAGTGGGCTTGTAAACTTGTATGAAGAAGCACAGTGTTATAAATGGATCTGAAGATGTGCCAGTTGAGAAGATATTATTTTCCTCTGTTCTATAAAATGCATAGTAACTAAGGTGTGCAGATCCTATCATTCTGCTTTGCTGCTGCTTTCCTATTCCCAGCAGTACTTCATTAACATTAGGAGCATAGTTCCCTGTTAATCCCAGTAATTTTCAGCCGCTATTCTGATGCATTCACTTGAACACCGTATTATCTTCCTACTGCTGACATTTGCATGTCTTTGAAATACATTATTTTTTCAGATATTGTCCATCTAATCCACTGCAGTTTCTATCATCCTTTTTTCTTATAGTCATGCTTTACTTACATCTGATGAAAAAGAATAATCTACTAATTTCTCAATAGCTCTTAAAGGTTAAGAAGGAATCAACAAGGTGTAAACAGCGGTATAAGAAGCCCAAGGATTTAGCAGTTTGAATGCAGACTACATAATTAGAAACCTATAGAACTGGAATTATTGTGAAACCAAGTCATTCAGAATTCTGTTTAATGATTTTTCATGTGAGTGAAATTCTTACATGCTATTTTTTGCCTCAGTTGTACACAGAAAAGAAAAAAGCCCTTGGAACAGAAATCAAATATTTAAGCAAGGTGTGGTAATTATTCTTTATATTCACTTATCTGTATATAGTTTCTCCTCTCCTTCCCTCCTGCTCTTATCTGACAGTGTACATCTTAGCTTATGGGTCTGAAAGGAAAGGGATTTGTCTTTCCTGTTTGCACATCAATATATGGCAGCGATCCCAGGCAGAACAGAGGAAGGGCATGTATTACCAAGGTGTTCCAGTACTGATGAAAAGTAATGCCAGCTCTGGAATTTAAAAGGAGCTTTTAGGGTAGCAACTCCGTCTCTGCTTCATCTTTTACCTATTCCTCTGTCTGGAATAATGATACTGTTGCCCTGGGTGGACTTCTTCCCCTCTCTGAGTTTACCTGACCATCAGACTGAAGCTTGGGCTGTGCTGACTTCTAGTTCTGCAGAAAACGCAGAAGCTTCACCAAGTCTGCCTCCCCCCTCTGCCTGCAGCTGTAAGGCAGATGCACATTATGAAAAACATCTCTTCCTCTTCCCTTTCTTGCACAATCTCCTAAAAGCAAGGCTGTTACTTGCCCTTAATTATCGCTATGTCATTAGGGATATCTTACCCACTGCCTCTGAGAGCTGTTAAACGACTGCATGGCAGATAACACATTGTACATCCACTTGAACAGCTCATTGTTGTGCAATCTGTCCATATCAGGCTTTCAATACTACACTTCTGATACAAAAGCAGCATCTTTGCTACTTTATAGAAATTGGAAAACACATTATCTAATCTGTGGTCAATTCCAGGCTGACCTGAAGATATTCCCTGCCAAGTATTACCTAGTATTTGTCCTTGAGCTAGTGTGAGCTGATAGTGGCAGTCACTTCTGCAAGGCTTCCACTCCCCAGAAAGTGAGGCAGGATTTATGACACAGGATTTTTTTAATGTGCCTTTTTTTTTTTTTTTCTCTCCTGGTGCTGTACTGGCTTACACCTCTCCTTCTGCCTTTCTAGCCTCAGGAATCTTTTTGAAATTGATGTTATGCTTCTGTGGAGGATCTTTTTTTTTCCCCAGTTAAAATTTAAAGGAAATATAAATTATTTATAAACTGGCAACACAAAATGAAGAGTACAGACATACATACCATTGTTTTCTACAGAAAGGAGATTGTAAAATGCACTTTTTATGAAAGCTGCTCCTAAACTGTAGAGGTTATAATGTTTTCTCTGAATTTAAGGTGTTTTGACTTTAAAATACATATAAAAAAAAGCATGCCCAGTACAGAAACATCTGAAAGACTTGAGAAAGTGTAAAGGAGGAGAAATGTCCAATCTGTTGTTTGGGAAGTTGGTTAGATTCAGAGAAAGCAGAAAACTGGAGGGAAAATGAAATGAGACACTGTTACAGTTTGAAGACACTGTTACAGTTTGAAGGGGGAACTTTAGCCTGGATCCTGATTGCAAAGACTGAAAGTAAAATACATTGGATGTAAAAGGAAAATAATTATAAGGTCTATATAATTCATTGGCTTGCTAATGGGAATATAGAGCAGAGGCATAAACAGTTCTTTCTCCCTTTTCTTCTTCTGTCGCTTCTGCTTGCAACTTTCCTCTCTGTCTCCCCTGTGGCCTTCCGGTACCAGAAAGTGAGGTTATACAATGGAAACTATATAGACCAGGTAGCAGAAGGCACTTACTGTTCTCTGCTATGAAAGCCCTTTAAAATTTGCACATCTGCAGTGGTCCCACTTTCTGACTGAGGAAGTATCAGAGGCAGATGCCCGAGAAAAACATTGGAGAAAATCAACAGCCCCTTAGAAAAGATGAGCATTTTTAAGAATAATTCGTATCAAGAAGGTGTACAGGATTCTTGTTTGATTGTGAACATTTATATATATACAAGATGAATGCACAGCTCCAGTGCAAGAGAAACACAGATCTGCAATAAAATTTTTTCCCCACATTTTTTCTTTTTATCTCACCCCCCCACCTCCCCCCAAGACTGGCCTAAAAAGACTGCTGGCAATGTCCCATCAATGTGTGAATAAAAGCTGCTGCAGAATAGAGACTTGCAGCCTGCTCCTAAACTTTGTGTACATATGGGATGCATACATTTTAGCCCATTGTTTTGATTGGGGTTAAATTAACGAGACAGGAATTATAAAAACATGGTTATCTTTATTTTCCAAAAAACCCTGCCCCAAAATTATGTACAATACTGATTTAAATTATTTATAAATTCTTATTCGGTTGCGAATTCTACAAGGATGCTTATGGGTAAGTTTAGTACAATTTGGAGAATTCAGAAAATGGAAAAGGCTAAGCCACAAATAGCTTCACCCCACTTACAAAATCCGAGGCAAGCCAGGACCTTAGGGAAAGCATGAGAATGCCGGTTTTACTCACGAGTCTGGAGCAGGAATTTGGAGACAAACCCTAGGTCTCTTTTCCACGGCAGGTTCAGAACTGCAGGTTTTATAATCCGATTTGTGGAACCCCAGGGCAGGCAGGCCCGGGGAGAAGGCAGGCGCGGGGAGCAGGCAGGCCCGGGGAGCAGGCAGGCCCGGGGAGAAGGCAGGCCCGGGGAGAAGGCAGGCCCGAGTGCTCATTCCTCCAATTTCACTACGAATCCAGAGCAGAGCAAAACCAAAATGAGAGCCAAAATGAACGGGCCCCGAAAAGTGAGCCCGGGCCGCTTCCTGGTCACTCTGTTTAAGGCTTTTCCAGACAATGTGTCCAGGGCCAGTATGTACTGGGCGCGAAGTACCCCGTTAATCCAGTTCCGAATCCCAGCGGGCTCCCCCCATGGACTGTGGGGACCTCCGACCTGGCAGGCAGAATGGGCGCCTATTACCTGTCGCCAGAGGGAAAAGAAGGCAATTTCGCGCCTTTGTCTTCCCCTAATCAAACCTCCGCTGATGGAGGTGGGGGAAGGGGGTTTGGATCCCCCCCCCACCCCCCACCCCCCCCTAACATCCATGTAATGCAAAGTGCAGCCGCCTCTGTGGTATTTAGCCGCTCAGAAAGAATGCAGTTTTGGATTTAAGAGCAGGGCCTAGTAAGTGTAATGAAAACTGTGGTCCGTTTTGAATATGAAAGTGAAAAAAAGAAAAAGACAATGAGATGTTAGTTTCTTTTAAAAAAATTAGAAAGGGTGTGGCTAATGGGTCGAGAGAGGTTCTCCTTCCCCTCTACTCTGTCCTGGTGGGGCTGCGTCTGGAATATTGTGTCCAGTTCTGGGCCCCTCAGTTCAAGAAGGACAGCGCAGAGCCACAAAGATGATTAGGGGAGTGAGTGAGCTGGGACACTTTAACTTGGAGGAGGCTGAGGGGTGACCTCATTAATGTCGATAAATATGTAAAGGGTGAGTATCAAGAGGATGGAGTCAGGTTCTGCTCGGTGATGCCCAATGACAAAACAAGGGGCAGTGGGTGGAAGTTGAGGTATAGGAAGTTCCATGTAAACATGAAATAAAAATGTCACTGTGAGGGTGACGGAATACTGGAATAGGCTGCCCAGAGGGGTTGTGGATTCTCCCTCTCTGGAGATTTTCATGACCAGCTTGGATGCATTCCTGCATGACTTGGTATAGGTGATCCTGCTCTGACAGGGGGGTTGGACTAGATGATCTTTTAAGCTCCCTTCCAGCCCCTGGCATTCTGTAATTAGCCACTTAATATGATGAAGAAATTCCATTAGAGGAATTAGCAAATTAGTTGGATACTAATAATAACAACATTAAGACACTTTACGAGTCCTCTGAAGAGTTCAGATTAAAAAAAAATCCACAAAAAAACTCCAAACCCACCAACAAAAAAACCAAACAAAAAACCCTGAAAATAATTTTGTTTAAAACCAATAGAGAAAATGTTAGACTGCAATGAAGAAATGAGGTATTTCTGAGGTCTTATAATGAAACTCAATCATGAGAATATTTTTCATCAAAAGAATAAAAAGAGAAGTGTTTTTAAATTCTTTTTTTATATACAAATTGTGTAACTAGAATATCTTAGAAGAATATTACTTGGATTTATTTTCTTGGTTTAAAGCACAAACTTTGAAATGTTGTCTGTAGTCATTCAGAAATTTCGTTTTACCAAAATAAGACTGGCAATTGGTAAGCAATTAAACAGTCTTAAAACATCTATAAAAACTGAAATACATTTTGAGAGTTAAAAATATGTTGCTACAGCATATCCTGAAACACAGATGTCTGAACCGACACTAGGTTGAAGAGATTGGATGTTTAGAATACTTCAAGGATTATAGTTCTCTAGAACTTGCTGTTAGAATATATGGTTTATGTATTGAAATTATATAAAGTATTGCAGTTTTCATTACTACAAAAATGGTAGCTGAAGCAGGCAACTATCATACAAACCGAGACTTTTGTTATCAGTAAAACTGATCCTCAAAGTGGGTTTAAATATAATCCTGCATGTGGTCTAACGTAAAGTATGTTGAGTGAACACTTAATGTTCCTTTTAAAAGAATAAAAAAATAGCCATACTCAATCTTTACTCATTTCAGTCAGTACTCTCTCAAGTCATTATGGTAGTATAGTGTAATTCACTGATGACTGAACAAAATAGCAGTGTTCATCTGAATCAGAAAGGGCTTCACTCCAGAACATATACCAGATTTGGATGGCTGGGATTTTAATGCATTTCATATTTTAATGTATAGTCTGAGCTGTTGTGGCTCTTCTGTGAGATGCCCTATGATAGGACAAGAGGCAATGGGTACAAGCTGGAGCATAGAAGGTTCCATGTTAACATAAGGAGATTTTTCTTTTTTCTGTGGAAAACACTGGTACAGGCTGCCCAGAGAAGTTGTGGAGTCTGCTTCTCTGGAGACATCCAAAACCCACCTGTACACGTTCCTGTGTGACCTACTCTAGGTGATCCTGCTCTGGCAGGGGAGTTGAACTAGATGATCTGTCAAGGTCCCTTCCAACCCCTCATGTTCTGTGATTCTGTGACTGTGTTTCTTTGAAGCTCTTGTCTCAGAAAATAAAACATACTATATGGTGCAATACCTTTTGAAGTTTCTCAATATAGATTATTCAAAGGAAAACATTTTGCAGAAATGATCGTTACTGAAAGACAGAAAAGCAGAAAATAGAAAGATTACTTAAAAACACAGGCTGAATAATTTTAGATAGTCAACATGAACTGAAAACCTCAAGTGTCGGTCCTGAGCTACACATTGGCACACACTTAAGACCTTTTGTCAATAGTTTAGGAGTTTATGGTTAATTTCCATTGAAGAGTTATCAGGCTCTTTAAAAAATAAAATCTGAATTTGTTCACTCTACAGGAGATCAATGTGGTTTGTAGAGGCTGTGAACTTTGCAAAAAGGTTTCTACTTCTCATGTAAATTGAATATAATAGGGTTTCTCATGTTAATCAGAAAAAAACACAAGCTTTTCAATTTATAGGCTACCATTCAGAAAATAAATTGGCATACAGATTTGAAGTTATTAATATCAACTACAAAAGCTGACTTTATGAGCATCTCTGCAAACCTTCCATTATTAGAGCAAGTTTTAACTGCCTGTCACAACAGAAAACTAGATCAGAATTTGCTGGTAATTCTGCTATTAGTGTTGGCCTAAGTAATAGGGGGCTGTAAGGGAAGACAGAACTCTGCAGCCAGAACTATCTTCTCCCTTCCTCATTTGGCAGTCAAACCTAACCTCACATTGTGTAGCCTCTAATAGGAGAAGAAGGAAGCAGGGCAAAAAGGAAATTATTGGTAAAGTTGAGAACTACAAAATAGTCTATATTTCTCTTCCATATCAAGAGGACAATTTTGCTTAGGATTACTTTTATTTTTTCTAGTTTATTATGATAATTTAGAAGAACTTTTAACAGTGACCGTCTTCAGAACTTAATGAAAAAAATGTTAGGCAAAATATTTTGTCTGCATTCTTTAAAGACAAGGGGCATTTGTGAGAGGTTAGCGTGTTATTTCTGTGACATGCAATGGCAGTTTCACTGCAAGATGAATTTAATATCTCTAAGACTAAAATGAGATTACTTCTAACAAGGAAGAGCATATAAAATGTTCAGATAAAAGCCTTAAATTAAATGAAAAGTATTAGAAACAGCACTACCTAAACTGGCAAAATAAAATGTGTAACCTGAATGATTAGAGAATGGAATAGGTTGCCCAGGGAGGTGGTGAGGTTGGCATCTCCAGAGATGTTCAAGAAATGTGAGGACATTACACTTCTTGTCTTGTTTTAATGGCCATACTGGGCTTGGGTTGGATGATCTTAGAGGTCTTTTCCAGCCAAAAAAATTGCACAATTCTGTGATTATAGTATTTTCTTAGAAATGTTCATAACAAGAACAGTTTATAAGAAGATGCATTTTTAGGTAAGTGTTTTTCTGACTCTGAGCAGTAAAAGGCACTTGGGGTTACAAATGGCGTTAGCAACCAACTGATTAGAGTTTGGTTTCTGCATTTATTCTAAGTCGGTTGTTTGCATGGTCTGGTATGGGGTAATGGGTTCCTCTGTATTCCTCTGTTAAGAAAATCTGCTGACTTGACCTCAATTTTGATATGTTGCAGAATATCACACCACATACTTTCCTGACCTTGGTTTGTCAGTTGTACTTCAGATTTGTGGGTTCTCTAACTTTGTGTTTCCTTTAAAGCTGAAGTGTTGGCAGTGCTGGCACAACCAAACTAATCCTGACAAAACACTGCTGCTCCAACGCGCACAGTGACTATTGATAATGAATTATCATGCTCTGAACTACTTTTTACACTTCTAATGTGGATCATGGGGAGAGAGTGGATCACCCACAGCAGTGAGCACATCAGTTAGGTGTCCTCTTTTTCATCTTATATTAAACTTTCCTTGGGGAGGATGGTACTTTGTGAGCAACCTCAGGGTATGCCTCCACAGCCACCTTCATGTGCAGTGGATTTCAAGTTTATATAAATGAAATTCTAGACTACATCCCTATGGCATCTCCCTCACAGATTTGGTTTCTTTTCTGAAACAAGCCTTTTTTGTCCCTCTCTAGCCTCCTTGCAAGAGTAAAATACAAGGGATGATTCTGATGCAATTCAGAATGTGGGAAAGGCTGTTGATGTAGTCTACCTAGACTTCAGCAAGGCCTTTGACACCGTTCCCCACAGCAAACTCCTGGCCAAGCTGGCAGCCTGTGGCTTGGACAGGAGCACTCTGTGCTGAGTTAGGAACTGGCTGGAGGGCCGAGCCCAGAGAGTGGTGGTGAATGGTGCCACATCCAGCTGGCAGCCTGTCACTAGTGGTGTCCCCCAGGGATCAGTTCTGGGCCCCATCCTGTTCAATATCTTTATCGATGATCTGGATGAGAGGATTGAGTCCATCACCAGTAAATTTGCAGATGACACCAAGTTGGGAGCAGGTGTTGATCGGTTAGAGGGTAGAAGGGCTCTGCAGAGGGACCTTGACCAGCTGGACAGATGGGCAGAGTCCAACATGATGGCATTAACAAGTCCAAGTGCGGGTTCTACACTTTGGCCACAACAACCCCATGCAGAGCTACAGGCTGGGGTCGGAGTAGCTGGAGAGAGCCAGACAGAGAGGGACCTGGGGGTACTGATTGACAGCAGCTGGACATGAGCCAGCAGTGTGCCCAGGTGGCCAAGAAGGCCAATGGCATCCTGGCCTGCATCAAGAATAGTGTGGCCAGCAGGAACAGGAAAGTTATGGTGCCCCTGTACTCAGCACTGGTTAGGCCACACCTTGAGTACTGTGTCCAGTTCTGGGCCCCTCAATTTAAGAAGGGCATTGAGATACTTGAACATGTCCAGAGAAGGGCAACGAGGCTGGTGAGAGGCCTCGAACACAAACCCTACAAGGAGAGGCTGAAGGAGCTGGGGTTGTTTAGCCTGGAGAAGAGGAGGCACAGGGGTGACCTCATTGCTGTCTACAACTACCTGAAGGGAGGTTGTAGCCAGGAGGGGGTTGGTCTCTTCTCCCAGGCAATCAGCATCAGAACAAGAGGACAGAGTCTCAAGCTGTGCCAGGGAAGTTTAGGCTGCAGGTGAGCAGAAAGTTCTTCATGGAGAGAGTTGTTAGCCATTGGAATGTGCTGCCCAGGGAGGTGGTGGAGTCACTGGCCCTGGAGGTGTTCAAGAAGGGATTGGAAGTGGCACTTGGTGACATGGTTTAGTAGTTATGAGGTCTTGGGTGACAGGTTGGACTTGATGATCCTTGAGGTCTTTTCCAACCTTATTGATTCTGTGATAATATGTCTTCAGATTTCTCATAAGATCTGCTGCTGATCTCTCTCTTGACTATAAGAAAGCCAATCTCAGAAACATTATTCATAGCAGGATTTTTTTGTACTTCTTTAGAAAGATTGTGAATAATGCTGGAATTAGGTAAGAAATTTTTTATATATATATATGTATATATGTATGAATTAGGCAGTTTTTAGGATATTCATTTGATACTGCCTTGCCTTCTTGAAAATGACTAACATAAAATATTTAAGGGGGGAAGGGGGAGCACAAGGAATGCACAAAAAGTAAAGTTAAAAATTATGGGTAAATATTTTTAAAGAAGTTAACAGTATAATGGGTTGGTGATCAACTGGACAAAAGCCTTCTGGACAGAGGCCACCAACATTACACAGGTGTGTTAAGGGCTGCAAGGCTTAGGTGAAAGGGCATCCTGGACTCTAAAGACATTAAAATATAAAGGTTATTAGCCTGATGAAAGGGAGGTACAGAAGGAAAAAGAATTATGGAGGAAAGAGAACAGTCAAGTTATTGCAGGCAAAGGTGGATATTAACTGACCTGAAGGGAACCTTACATTTAATTCTGAGGTAACATTAGAGTATAGATAGGGAAATATGAATAGGAAAAAGTACTCTTTTACCCCTTAGCAATTTAGACTTTTTATCTTTAGTTAAAAGAATAAATACCTTTGCTTTGAAAAGACTCTTCTTGAGTTACTTTAATCAGTTGCTGTCACAGACTGCTGGAGGGATAAGGACTTTCAGCTGCAAATTTAGTCTATTATATCCTCATGGTTATCAGCTGTAATCCAGTAAGACAATCTGAAAATGAGGGGACTTCGTGATTTATCCAAAAGAAGATAGAGGCAGGGAGGCCTGTCACCCAAGTGCAATTGTGATGGACAAAAGGAAGACTTTATCCCTATCCAGGGCAGAAAGTATTTTTATTTTTGTTTTGCTTGGTTTGTTTTCTTCCTTTTTCAGCTTTTTTTTTTCCCTCCTGTAAATGATGAATGCTAACAACATTTGAGATATTTGAGATTCCTGTCACTTAAGTAATTTTTTCAAGTGTGTAATGCACTACAAATGTCTTCAGCATTTCTTCCTCCTGTCCTTATAGCTGTGAATTTCTGTCAAAATTTTAATATAAAAAGTGGAAATCTAGATTTAATATATTTAACATATGTTGATAATTTAATTCTTAACCATTCAATAACCAATGGTATAGGACATTATAAATATTCTTAGGCTATGCAATGTCTGCTGAGATGAGTTTCATAAAAAGCTACTTAGGATCTTCTTGACTAATTCTTTTGGGGAGAAAATCACTCTATGAAGGTTACTCAAGATTTGCAGAACTACAAAACAGCAGAGTTTTTATCTCATAATATAAAATCCATCTCTCCAAGCATTTTGTGAAAGGCTAGTGACTGTGGATATTGATGTTTTTAGATAGATAAAATACTCCCAAACCAGCTGATCCAAATATGACTTGTCAGACTAAGACTTTAAATAAACAAGAGGTTCCCTCAGGATTTAAACTTTCAGATGGATGAATAACTGACAGAGTAAAAATCCAGATCCTGAATACAGAGAAACTGTAAGTTTCAAATTAATGAAGTGATCTTTTCCTTAGATGACTTTTAATGTTGCACCAGAATTTCAACCAAAAATGCTCCACTAAATGTAGAGATACCTTTTGTATTACTCATTTGAACATATCCACTGGATTAAGTTTTTTGGGCTTTCAGAGATTATAAGTATGCCCATGTTTGGAGTAAAAGATGTGGTTCAATAAGGCCATACTTCAAATAATGTATTTATGTGTCTTGTTAGTGTTCTACCAATCCTTCTGCCATCTTATTTTTTATCCACATTGGCTGCAAATTTTTAATGGGATGCTTGGATGCCCAGATGGATGATAAGATTCTCAGTAAGGCTAAGTATGTAAAATAACGGCAGTGGGTTTTGTTGTTGTTTTGGGGGTTTCTTTGAGTATGATATTACAGAAATTATAAGGTTTACTTGTGCTAGTATTATGGGCCAGTAAGTTATCTGAGTGTTGTTTATTAATGTCTCGGCAAAAAAAAAAAAAAAACAAACATTTTTTTACATGCTCTTTCTGTACACTGAAATCAGAAAAAGACAACAAAACTTATTAGAGCCAGGAGCTTTCAGGTGAGAATGGATTGCATTGCTTGAAACACCTGTTCTTTCTGGAAAAAAAAAAACACAACTCAAAATCCAGACAAAGAAAAGTAAAGTGAATTTAATAGATCTATGTATCATTTTTAAATGAAGACTAAGTTGAGATAAATATAATGGTTAGATATAAAGATATCATTAGAAGGGAGGATTATAGGAAAGCAATGAAACATCCTAGTCTGGTTAAGGATGAGAAGGGCATGGAAAAATAACAAAATTGTTTTAAAATACTATGGCATAACTTTAAAAGCCTAGATTATAAAAAATATAACTGTGGACTTAAATATTTATTGATGACTTTCCTGTTAAATAAACATTTGTTGAAAAGATAAGTCTGTACTTAAGTGTTCTATCAAATCTATGTTTTTTAAAACTTTGTATTTTGTTTATACCAAAAAACAGACCCCTTTTTACAAATCAGTTACTGAAAGCTCCAGGGACTCTCTACTAGGACTAAACATAAATTATACCAAAATCTGAGCCTATTTAGCAGTTCTTAAAGAATATTGAATTCAAATTTAATTTTGGGGAGCTAGGAGAAGCCATTGGAATTTTAGTATGCTTGTGATTAGTATCTCTGACTTCTTTCAATTTAACCCAGTCCTGATAGTGCCACAGTAGGCAGTGGCACTCAGAGCCAAATCAGTGAAAGTAATACATACTAGCCAAACCAATAGGATGGGCTGTCACAGTTGAGCTGTTGTCTTTTAAAGTATTTCTTCAGTACAGCATGCTTAATTTTTGGTTTGCTTTGTTTTGTCTTAAAATGTATCATATTTGGAGCAAATTAGAATAGGTAAGATAGAAAAAGAGCTATGATTTGGGAAAGAAAACAGCACCTTGGTACTTCAGCTCTGCTACCTCCCTCAACCCAATGAAGTGTCTCAGTGGGTAGCACATCTCACTTCAACTTATCCACATGTATAATGGCTTCAACTTGTCTCTGTTTCCATCTGATACAGAAGTGGGGGAAAGCAACACACACAAACAACTCTGGGTTGAGATAAAGAGTTGAGATAAAGAGCTTTAATGAGAAAAAAAATGAAATAGTACAATGCACTATAACCTTAGTCTATTTGCAGAAAAAGCTCAGCAAAATGCAGAAAGCAACAGCAGAAGCTAGTGAGCTAAATTCTCCACCCCTCTCCATACCACCATCATTATAGCAGAGAAAACAAACTCTCCCAAACCTGGAAAATGAGAACAGCATCTGGAACAGGAAGCCTCTCATGCTACGCTCTGAACTTCAAGCCCCATAATACTTTGCTTCAGCCAGCACTTTCATTTTGAAGCTGGCATGATGTGAGCATGGTACGACCAGGGATATAGAAAAGCATCTACGATCCAAGTTGGAGGAAAAAAAGAGAGGATAGACCTGTTCTTTGAGTGACTGTATTGATGCTAGTAGGTCGTATGCTCCTATTAGGACGGAGCAGGTCAGCGAGCTTGTTTGTGCCATGAAATGTGTGATGATGCAATTGCATTAGGGCCACAGTGCTCATTCTGACCTCATAGCAGTTGTGCCCCAAGAAAGACATTTGCAGGACTGTCTGAGACTGTTTGAGGATTAACCTGATAAGTATGATTCAACTTGAAGTAAGCACAAATGCAAGATACCCTTGTTTCAGTCTACACAGTAATAGATAACAATATGGTAATTCTGTAGTATGTGAAGAAAAGCTGAATTTCTGCAATACTGTAGATTTATTAAATGGAGACAAACGTGCAATATTAGGAGTGTACATATCAAATTTGCCGTATTTCAGAGCATCACACCTAAATATGCCAAACATGAGGCAGAACCTTTCCAAAATGTTGGGTAAGACAAAGAACCTCTGTTTGGGTCTGCACCCATGAATGTGTTTCAATAGGACAATCTATGGGGAATTCATACTTCATGCTGTGCTGTGATGTCACAGAAAGAAAGCTTTTCTGTGTCCCAGCTGTATTTGTGCTTTGAACAGTAAAGGTACTAAGGCAATTCATGGAATCACAGAATCAATAAGGTTGGAAAAGACCTCAAGGATCATCAAGTCCAACCTGTCACCCAAGACCTCATGACCACTAAACCATGTCACCAAGTGCCATGTCCAGCCCCCTCTTGAACACCTCCAGGGATCGTGACTCCACCACCTCCCTGGGCAGCACATTCCAATGGCTAACAACTCTCTCCGTGAAGAACTTTCTGCTCACCTTGAGCCTAAACCTCCCCTGGCACAGCTTGAGACTTTGTCCTCTTGTTCTGGTGCTGGTTGCCTGGGAAGAGAGACCAACCCCCTCCTGGCTACAACCTCCCTTCAGGCAGTTGTAGACAGCAATGAGGTCACCCCTGAGCCTCCTCTTCTCCAGGCTAAACAACCCCAGCTCCTTCAACCTCTCCTTGTAGGGTTTGTGTTCAAGACCTCTCCCCAGCCTCGTTGCCCTTCTCTGGACATGTTCAAGTGTCTCAATGTCCTTCCTAAATTGTATTTAGATACCAGTCCCAGTCCCTGAAATTGCATTTAGGAAGAGCATTAAGACATACTTAGGGTAATATATAAAGAAGGCCCATTACACTGACAGTTCTTAATCCTTGGTTTAAAATTATCTGAATCTTTATTCCCTGAGTATATGATTTTCTTAAAAAATCATAACTTTCGAAATTAGCTTGTCTAGATAATCAGTTAAACAACAATTTAACAAGGTGTCATCCAAATATTATTTAATATGTGTACAAATCTCAGTTCTCTTCCAAAAGAAACAATTTATCATCTATTTATCATCTTCTCACCTTAAAAAAGTAATATAAATTATGCAGCAGTAAATACATTTCAGAAAAATTCACTTTATGTGGTTTGCCTAACTGAAAATCATGTCACCACAGTCATTAGGACTATGTGCATGAGGCTGCATTTTGGAAAATGTCTCTCCTTAGGTATTTAGGTTTAAATTTTATTAATACTTATTATGATTACTTGCTTAAATTATTGAAATTAAGTATTTCCTTGAGTAAGTCTAAGGACTAATTTGGGATCTGCTGATTTTGTAACAGCTTTTTATATTTTGTATTGTTACTTACTCTTACAACTACATAGTTCAGAAGAAAAATATAATGTAACATTGTCCTACCAAATAAATGTGCAAATCTGGAACTGCTTCTGACTGAAATTATTTAAATAATGCACCCAAAAGAAAGGGATTAATATTTGGGCTGCAGTGTACAAAGCTACCAGATACAAACAATGTAGGAATGAATCCCCAGATTGTGTATGTCTTGCTCTAGTGACCAGTATCTAAAGACCTGAGGTGCTCTGTCTGTGAGATAGGATTGAATGAGCCAATTTTCCAGTTTTGGTGATTTCCTTCATGCAAATTTGAAAGTAGATTTTGTTATGTTTAAGTAACGACTTCATACCAATAATAAATACATACTGTTGCCTGTCAGGCAAATCTTATGAACTGTGAAGCTTCTTGAGACTATTTAGGAAAGTGTTAGGTATCACTTGCCCGAGGGAAGGTATATGTGAATCAGCAAGACAGCTGGTTCCCTTCTCTGTGGTGCCCCTAACTTGCCTAGGGGCAGTTATTGCTGTCAGAGCTTTGCCTTTGTCCTATTTGATACACAAAGAAGAATGACCATTTCCTTCACAAAAGTCAAATCTTACACTGCTTCTGATATTTGTAGCAAGCAATCATTTGAGGGAAGGATGCAGAAAGGGTGGGAAAAGGGATGGACTGTGACAGAGTTCAGCAATAGAAACAAAATTAGATTTTTAAGATGTGCTACTTTGAGACCGATTTGCCTAAGTCAGGAAAAAACATTCAGTGCAAAAAGTGCACTTGTGAATGTCCTAAATAATTTTAGAATCCAATTACAGTTCAGTTACATATATCTCAGCTTGCTTGCATGGTTTCTGATGCTTGTCAACCACTCAGGACCATATTGCTTATCACACAAATAGAAATCTGTTTTGACTTAGCTTGCCAAGCATCTTACCAAACTGTAGGCCCTGAAACCTCTCAAAAACTGTTTGTTTGGGTTTTTTTAATGTAGGAAAGATCTTGGTCTGTCACACTGCCATTCTGTTTCCTTTTTGGTATGTCTTCTTTTCCCTGCTTGTTCTTTCACTTTCTTTAGTTTTCCCATCTGGGATTGTGAGGTGGAAAAATTGACAATTATGAAGCAAATCAGATGATCATTGAATATTCTTTCATGGCAGGTTACTATTCATAAGTTTCTGATGATACTGTTTCTGATGCATGTGTTGCTGTATGGGCTTCATGTATCTGATTAAAGGCATTGCTTTGGATCTAACAGGCCAGAACCAGTATTGTGGACAAAGGATGGTGGAGAACTGCCAGATCCAGAGAGAATGGTTGTCAACGGCAGGGTCCTAAGCATCAGTTTCCTAAATAAAACGGACAATGGCACATACCGATGTGAAGCAAAAAATCCTATTGGCCGAAACAGCACAGAATATGTCCTGATAGTACATGGTGAGTGTGTTCTTGTTAGCTTTTCAGTGCATGTTAGGCATTTGTAGCATTTGAACAAAATACAGTCAGTTGCTTATGATCATTACCAAAAGAAGAGCACGAAAAAAATGAAAATACAATTGCACTTCTATCGATGCTATCACACAGTTGTGGGGAGTGTGTTTACTTTCTTTTATGACATGCCTGTCTTCATACAGTTTAAGAAAAACATATTCACTTACGTTGTAGTATGTTGATACTGTTTTATAAGTCCTTACCTCAGGCACATGGTGTTCAGATACTTTCTTTAACACAAATTATAGTCGCTACTGAGAAAATGCAGCTTCTGTAAATCAGCTGATCACCATCTGGTTTATCATTAGTTAATCCTCAAAAATATGACATATCCTAAAGTCATGATACTTCTAATAAAATCTTTTCCTAATAAAACTGGGAGATTAATGTTAAATTACAGTTGGTTTTCCTTAACAAGGCAACAATATGTCACAGGAGAAAAATAGCTGCCTTTTACATTGGTCATGAAATAGATTGATATAACTCAAGTATAGGAGAAACTGTAATGCAAAGTTAGCATTTCCCTTCAATACAGTCTTGTAATATGGATCTAGCAGTTTGAAAACATAATGTTCTCTGACCACAAATATCTATATGAAAATTCCTGGGAGGCTGAGGTCTGTGGTTTGAATTCTAACCTAAGTGAATATAAAGGCAAATGCTCCAGTGTAATTCATGATGGTATTTTATTTTTTCTCTAGTTTTTTTTTTAAAACTACAACTTCTTATAATTGTAACAAAATAATGCAACAATCTAATAGAAATTATCTTATGTAAATAGACATGGAAACTATATATATTTTATTTGCTCTTGATGAATTCAGATGTAATAAATGTGTTTATTTGGTGTTTGGAAGGTCTCAAAACCAATTTTTGATAAAGGTTTAACCTGCCTTTAGGTACTTGGCAGAAAACTTCTAATAAGTGCTACTTTTAACTTTCAGTAATGATCTATTTTTTTGGCACTGTTGATGAAATGTCATTTACCAAAAGAACCCCATAGTTTATTTTTCATTTTTCTTAAAGTTCACTGTTAGTTTATGTGGGATTAGTGGCAGAAGTAAAGAGGAGGTCTTTGAATGAGGAACACAGATCCTGTACTGCTGCGTGAGTATTTCTGTAGTAAAGACAAACAGAAGAACTAAACCCTCTAACCTCTACTTACATTGATAACTACAAAAAATAAAAAAAAAAAGGAAAATGTGTTTTACATCCCAGAAGTGGTTCTATATTGGTTGTGGGCTGCAGGCACAAAGTGAACTGCTTTTGATGAGGCAATGGCTTCTGCACTAACCAAATATTGAAACTTCTGTTGTTTGTGGGGTTTGACCAATTTATTTGTGTGTTTATTTCTGAAAACGTGGTCTTTTATAGTGGTAGACTTTTCTGTTGGTGGTGACATTGCAATATACCTCTATCAAAGAACGCTTCACAATCTCGTATGTGTGTTTCACATAGTGGCATAGCCCCTGTTGATCTGGTTATCTTGCAACAACTTTATGGCAGTCTGTAAAATCATTCATTATCAGGAAGGCATTCTGTTATGTTTGGCAGTACATTAGGCATGTTATCAGGTTTAGCTTGCACATTCTTGACCTTTTCTGAGTACCAGAGTTTTTCAAACTGCATTTCTGTAATTCCAGTGTTAGAACTAGAAGGTAAATGTCAGGTGCTTTCAAGGTTTCTGAAACAATGCTAGCAGTGACAGGCTGTAATGATGTTTAGTGCTAAACAATTTACTGCATTTCAGACTTTTTAAGTATAGAAGAGACGGGCACTATTATTGTATCAAGTGTAGTACAATCAGTTGTATAGATCAATTAAAGTGGTGTCTTACCCCTTATTTAGCTCACTAGACACAAATGTCTCCAGTGAAACATAATTATCCCCAAATTACACAATATTCTCCCTTTCTCTGGGGGCTAAAAAAAACTACTTTTTATCATTTTATGGGATGCATTCTTCCATTTAATAGAAGATGCATTTTTTTCTAAATATCTTTTCAAAATATATGTTTACATGGGACCATGCTTTCTGGTTCCTTCCCCTGTGCTTAATGTGTCCATTTAAGTTTTTTGTCCTGCTCCTTTGTTAGAGCTGATTTCTCATAGAAGTATGCCTTCTCATCACGACTCCAAGGTTTCTTATACAAGTAATAAGGAGAGGTACATTCACAAAAATGTGGGGGTGAAGAGGAGAGGAAGCTGCATAAGAAGAGAATTTGTTCACAAGAGATTATTTTAAATTGCAGGTCAGGGAAGTAGGGTGTGGGACAAGTAACCTACCAATGTGTAAGGAGTAAGTGCCCAAGTGCTGGTAGCTGCAGCCTTAGTGGAGCCTCTGGAAGTCCAGCTCCACAGCTTTTAGACAACTAGTAATAATCTCTGTCCAGAGGAGCTGCAGTAATGGAGATTCTGTTTTTCCAAGCAAGTTTGTGTGAAAATACAGAGGACATCAATGGAAGGTATTCTCTGCAAGGGCATGGGAGTGTGACCTAGTTCACAATGTTTCTCATCTATGCTGTCATTTCCTGGACACTTTTTTTTTTTTTTCCTTTTTTCACCTGTTCTTCAACATGTTTTCTGTTTTGTTTTATGAAGGTTGTAAAATTTCATCTGGCTTCTATTCTTATTTTCCTCAATGAAATCCCTCTTAGTGGGACTCAATTTACTAATTTTCTCTGTTTCTGAAGCTATCTTCCTAACCCAGATGAGATTTAGGCAGCTGTAGTATAGAGAGAAGCTAACCTAAAAATAGAAAGTATGGTTTATCATAATTAGAGATTAAAGGTAATCAAAATGTTTATACATATTAATTATAAAAACCCAGCAAAGAGTGTCTTATGGTTTTAACTGGACCAACTTAGACAAAATTAAACAGAAAAGTAGTGTTTTTCCACTGTAAATAATAATCATAGAATCATAGAATTGTTAGGGTTGGAAGGGACCTCAAGGATCATCTAGTTCCAACCCCCCTGCCATGGGCAGGGACACCTCACACTAGATCAGGCTGGCCAGAGCCTCATCCAGCCTGGCCTTAAACACCTTCAGGGATGGGGCTTCTACTACCTCGCTGAGCAACCTGTTCCAGGGTCTCACCACACTCGTGGGGAAGAATTTCCTCCTAACAACCAGTCTGAATCTCCCATTTCTATTTCTGTTCCGTTCCCCCTAGTCCTATCACTACCTGACACCTTGTAGGTGTCAGGTTTCTTGTAGGCCCCCTTCAGATACTGGAAGGCCACAATAAGGTCTCCTCGGCCCCTTCTCTTCTCCAGACTGAACAGCCCCAACTCTCTCAGTCTGTCCTCATAGGAGAGGTGCTCCAGCCCTCTGATCATCCTGGTGGCCCTTCTCTGGACATGTTCCAGCATGCCAGATCCTTCTTGTAATAGGGGCTCCAGAACTGGACGCAATACTCCAGGTGGGGTCTCACCAGAGCAGAGTAGAAGGGGAGAATGACCTCCCTCGACCTGCTGGCTATGCTTCTCTTGATGCAGCCCAGGATGTGATTGGCTTTCTTGGCTGCAACTGCACACTGGTGGCTCATGTTGAGCTTCTCATCAACCAGCACCCCCAAATCCTTTTCTTCAGGGCTGCTCTTCAGCTAGTCACTGCCCAGCCTGTATTTGTGCTTGGGATCGCCTTGACCCAGATGCAGGACCTTATTAAACCTCATGAGGTTGGCTTGTGCCTACCTCTCCAGCCTGTCCAGGTCCCTCTGGATGGCATCCCTTCCCTCCAGTGTGTCTGCTGCACCACACAGCTTGTTGTTGTCAGTGAACTTGCTGAGAGTGCACTCAATGCCACCGTCCAACAAAGATGTTAAACAAGACTGCTCCCAGTAATGATCCCTGAGGGACTCCGCTTGTCACTGGCCTCCACTTGGACATGAACTCATTGACAGCCACTCTTTGGGTGCAGCCATCAAACCACTTAATGGTCCATGCACCAAACCCACACTTTACCAGCTTGGAGACCACGATATCGTCAGGACAGTGTCAAAGGCTTCGCTCAGATCCAGGTAAATGACATCAGTTGCTCAGCCTTCATCTATTAATGTTGTGACCTTGTCATAGAAGGCCAGGTTGGTCAGGCAGGATTTGCCCTTGGTGAAGCTATGCCTATTGTACCAAATCACCTCTTCATTATTCTTCTGCCTCAGCAGTGCCTCCAGGAGTATCTGCTCCATGATCTTACTGGGGGCAGAGGTGAGACTGACTGGCCTGTAGTTCCCTGGGTCATCCTTCTTACCCTTTTTGAAAATGGAAGTTATGTTTCCCCTTTTCCAGTCAGTGGGGACCTCCCCAGACTGCCAGGACTTTTGGAATATAATAGAGAGTGGTTTAACAACCTCATCTGCCAGTTCCCTCAGCACGCATGAGTGTATCTCATCAGCTCCCATGGACTTGAACACTTTCAGGTTCTTCAGATGGTCACCAACCTGATCTTCACTCACAATGGGCAGTTCCTTCTTCCAGTCCCTGCCATTATCTTCCATTATTCTGGGAGTGCAGCTGGAACCCTTGCCAGTGAAGACTGAGATAAAGAAGTCATTGAGAACCTCAGCCTTTTCCATGCCACTTGTCACCAATTCACCTGTTTCCTTTCTGAGGGAGCCTACATCTTCCCTGGTCTTCTTTAAATCATTAATATACCTATAGAAATGTTTACTGTTCCCCTTGATCTCCCTGGCTAGATTGAATTCTAACTGAGCTTTAGCTTTTCTAACCAGGTCTCTTGCAGCTTCCTTATATTCCCCCCATTCTAGCTGTCCTTTCTTCCACTCCTTGTAGTTTCTTTTTGTGTGACAGGAGCTCCTTGCTCATCCAGGCAGGTCTCCTAGCATTCTTTCCTGCTTTCCTCTTTGTGGGGATACTTTGCTCCTGGGCACAGAGAAGGTGATCTTTGAACACAGACCAGCTGTCCTAGGCCCTCTTCCCTCTAGGGCTTTGTCCCACAATACTTTGGCCAACAGATCCCTGAAGCGATCAAAGTCTGCATGCCTAAATTCCAGGGTTGTAAGCTTGGATTACATCCTCCTAGTTGGCCGAGGATCTTAAATTCTATTGCTTCCTGGTCACTGCAGCCAAGGTTATCCCTGACCCTTACTAACAAGGTCCAGCATATCACCTTTTCTTCTGGTTCCTCTACCATTTGGAGGAGGAAGTTGTCATCTATGCATTCCAGGAGCGTCCTGGAATGCTGGTACCTAGCTGTGTTGTCCCTCCGGCAGATGTGAGGGTGGTTGAAATCCTCCACAAGGACCAGGGCCTGTGATCGTGAAGCCACTTTTATTTGCCTGTGGAGGGTCTCATCTGCTTGGTTCTGCTGGTCAGTGGTCTGTAGCAGGCCCCTACAGTATCATCACCTTCCCCTGTATTCCCTTTAATCTTCACCCATATGCTCTCAGCAAGCTCATCATCCCTCCGATGGTGGAGTTCCACTGATTCCAGCTGGTCACTGATATAGAGAGCAACATCTCTTCCCCTCCTACTCTGTCTGTCCTAAAGAGCTTGTACCTGTCTATCCCTGCATTCCAGTCATGGTAATCATCCCACCAAGTTTCAGTAATAGCCACTATGTCATTGCATTCCATCAGCACAGTGGCCCTTAACTCTTCCTGTTTGTTGCCCAAGCTGTGTGTGTTTGCATAGAGGCACTTCAGCTGGGCTGGCTGTGTCACCTTCTTAGGTGAATCCCCCTTGATTCCCTTGGGGTGTCCCAGTGTTTCATCCTTGGCTTGCCTCAGGACAACAAGTTGAGAGCCCTTGCTAGCACTCCATCCCTCTGCCGTGCTGCCCCAATGTTTGTCACAGGCAAGCATGAGATTAGTAACCCCTTCCCCCTTCAAATCTAGTTTAAAGCCCTATCAATGAACCCTGCCAACTTCTGCCCTAGAATTCCTTTCCCTCTCTGAGACAGGTGCATCCCAACAGTTGCTTGCAGCTCTGGTGCCCTGTAAACTCATCTGTGATCATAAAATCCAAACCCCTGTCAATGACACCAGTCCCAGAGCCATGAATTGACCTGTTGGCTCTTCCTAAATATTCCGTCATCCATCGCTGATGTCAGAGAGATGGAGGAGAACATAACTTGAGCTCCTGATCCCTTTAGCAGTTGGCCCAAGGTCCTGAAGTCTCTTTTAATTGATTGTGAGCCTCTCATTGCTGTATCATCACTATCTACCTGGGTAATAGTCTGAAGGACTCACAAGGGTGGGAAGTTTACCTATGACATCCTTTACCCAGGCACCAGGGAGACAGCAGACCTTTTTATGAAGTGGGTTTGGTCTGCATATCAGGCCCTCTGCTCCCCTCAGCAGGGAGTCACCTACAGCAATAACCCTTTGATTTTTCTTTTCAGGGTCAGATTTTATGGCTGGCCTGAGGTGAGTTGGCCTTGGTGGCACTTCTGGCCTTTGTGGCACTTTTGGCCTTCGTGAGCCCTCGATCTTGCTCACAACCAGTTCCTCCTGCAGAGCCTCATATCTGTTCTGCAAGGGTACTGTAGGTGCTGCGCTTCTTAAAGGAGCACGTTTGCTCCATTGGTATTGTTTGTTTCATCAGGTAGCGACTTGTTCCCGTTGACCCTGCACATGTGAGTTACTACAGGAAGGGTGGGGGGGGCTTGCTGATGAGAGTTGCTGCTCCACTGAGAGTTAAATCCTGGTTTTGTAAAGATCAGTTTGTGAAAGTTATCAGTTTCCCTCTCACTCTTCCTGATGCTTCTCAACCTACTCACCTCTTCCCTGAGCTCTATCACTTCATCCTGGAGCTGTGCCATCCAACTGAGCAGGTCAAAAACCTGCTCAAACTGCACATACCCATAGTCAGTGTTGCCCCCTGTTGCATGTGAAAGGCTGTGACATTCCTCACAACCTGTGGCCTGGATGCCAATATCCATTTTGATTATGTGCAGAGAGCACAGTCTTCCTCCTCTGAGTAGCCACCATCATTCCTTCAGTAAAACTGAAGCACCTTGTGTCCTGCCCACGTGCCCTGCTCATGCCAACTACTGAGCTGACTCAAATGGAGCCCCTGGGCACACTCAGTCTCTATTTGCTCTCCCTGTGCCTGTTAGACTGCCTGTAGCAATGGCCACTTGCTCCCAGCTGTCTGACCATGCACCCTCCCTCTTGCACCCCACTTGCTGGGTTCCAACAAACAGGAAGACTGTTGCTTCACAGTCCACAGTATGAGAGCTTCTTCTGGTTTTGCCAGGTTTAAATCACCCCCGGCTTCTCCTGGAATGCCCCCAGCCACGCTGCCCTCTCAGGCACCCTTGCGAGATCATGAGTCATGTTGGGTCGCCTCTCCCTGCCCCACTTCTCTCTCAGTCTTCCTGTCTCTGGGAGTCCCCCCTTCCCCTCCAAAGACCATGGCACAGCATGGAGCTAGCCAGTGCCAATGCAGTTAGCTTTCCTTTTTGCCCTATTAAACTGCTTCTATTTTGACCCACAGGCCTCGTTTTATTTTTCCTCTCCCCTGTCCATCTAAGAAGAGGAGTGATAGAGCAGCTTTGTTGGCCCCCACCCAGGGCCAAGCTACCAGAAGTACTGTCAAGGACACACTTCATGAAGCAGGAAGATGGGCATAAAGGGTTTATATGGGCAGCAGTACAAAGGCAAAACATAGTTTGCTCAAATATTTGTCTCATGCAATTACAAAGACACAGGCTTTAATGCCTCTAGTTGTTGTCATTTCTGTATACTAATTGATGAGCTTAGTGCTTTAGAAGTGCACATTCTGGCTAGATATATAACGTCCTTGTTTTGGTAACGAGCCCCAGGCAATTTTCACTCTCTTCCAATTTATTAAGAGTTTTTATTTACCTTTGTCCAAATGATAGTCACTAATAAACTGCCAAACGTGCAGTGCTCAGCTGAAAACCATGGCTTCCACTTGCAAAGCTTAGCTAATAACTGCATTGATTTAGCTGGATTTGAGAAAAGAGTTGGTCCCTCATAATCAAACTGAAGCCACAGCTGTTAAGTATGTAGCAGTGGTTCATAACTTCTGGATGTTGGATGAAGACTTAGTTCAACATCACCCTGAGTGTGTGACAGACATCCATGTCATTGGAAATCTGAGTGGAAACAGAAACATTTGATAATTTGCAGACCTATTTAAGATAAAGTACCTTGGTGAAATATCCTGATTTGCCAGTCTAAAGGCACACATTCAAGTAATTGAAATATTCAGAGCTGTGAAGTGTCATATACTAATTATCTATCAAAGCAATATGGAAATTAACATGAATCAGCAGCTGTGGATGGTCAAGACAATTCTTACTGCTACAATTATACATACAGCATAAAGCAACCAAGCCAGTAACTCAGTATCTGGAGAATAAAAAGTGGTGTTACATATTCCTTTGACTTGAGCCTCTCAATTATGTTGTTGCCTTTTCTTTTCCTCTCTTGAGCACGCTATTTTTTTTTTTTTTTCAAATAAAAGGCAACTGAAAACCAAGTTACATCCTCGTTAATAGTTTGGAATGCATGTTCAAACAGAACATCTTCTACAATGTTTAAGCCCAAAGGTCTTTCCTTTGGACTATATTTATCTTTCACTTCCTTGTCCAGTCTCATTTCAAAACATTTATCATCTTGGGTTTCACAATAACCTGTGGCAACAAGTTTTTGCATTGAATTATTTGGTTTGAGGGAAAAGCATTCTCTTTTGTTTGTATAATCCTGCTGTTTGATCTCTTCATTTTCCAAATTTTCCATCTATTTGGCCCCTTCTAGTGTTTTTGCTGTAAGTATGCAGTTAAAATCACTTTTGTTTTCTTGCTGCTTCACTTCAATAGAGTCTTGAGTATTTCCATCTCACTCTCAATTTCTCACGAATTGTGATCTCAGAGCCTGCATTTCCTTAATTCCTGTCCCTTGTATCCACTCTCCTTCAGTCATGCTTTCTTTTTCACCTTTTTTTCATGTTTGGTCTAGTAGTAAATCTCTGTAATTGACTGTTCTCCTTATCTCGAACAGCTCTATGCCAAATTTGCACCAAACACCTTGTTTCCTGCATCCAAATATCGTGTTCTGTGACCACCAGAACCAGACCATTCCAGTACCATGCATTTGTAGTTCTATACAGATTTCTTCTGAAATTAGTAGAAAATGCATGGAACTCAAAACACACCTGAAATGAAACAAACTCCATTGCTTCTATCTAGGGGTAATTTAGATTCCTTTATCTCGGTCTGTTCGTTTGGTCTTTATTACATTTTTTATCATGTTTAATTTCTGTTGTGATGTTCTCATAGGGGTCCCTCTCCTTCCTTTATATTTGTAACTCACTTGTTCACATCTCTCACTCTACTATTCTACTCAAGTTTTACTTTCGTAAATTGAAATAAAAGAGGAGGTCAGATTTGTTTGTTTGTTTTCTTTGATTAATGAGCTTATCAGATAGGTAATAGATCTCTTGATTTGCAAATATTTTCACTACATGCCTCTGATAATTATTAGGGCACCTTGTCCTCATAAACATATATAAAAAACATATAAAAATATGCACTGAAGGGACAAGAGGGAGGTGGGAAAGAAAGGAGCAGCATCCACATGGAGCAGCATGCTCCTCAGTAATCTAGCTGCCCTCTCTAATGTTAAATGTTAATGTTAAAATGTTAAAACCCTAAAAACTGAGGTAGCTGAACAGTTTCTAAAGTTTCCTACCTTCTAGTTCCTGAGCTGAAATGAAATTACAGATGCATCTTAGAAAAAAGACTTTCTTTTCCTATGGGAAAATCCTACCCTTTAAGTGAACAAAGCTTGGGCTTTGCAAAAAGAGAACTGAGCAAACCCGTGAGGGTGTGGAACAATAATAACATGTACAGCTTCAACAGAGGGTATTTTTAGTGAAAAAAAAAAACCTGCCCTTGTAGCAATGAAGGCATATGAAGAGTATGAGGATCAGAAGACTGCTTAGGACTTCATTTGAAAATCTCTGCATGTCAATACCTATGCGTTTTAGTTTTGAGATTTAATTTTTTATAACTATCTAAATAAATAATAATAAAAAAGCCTCAGTTTTGAGTCCATAAAACAGAGGTGAAATGTCTCTCCTATTCCCATCTTAGGAAAAGTAAAAATAATATTAAAAAATACAGAAGATGACTCACAGACAGAGGAGCCTAAGCTTTCAGTTGGAAAATAAATAAAAGAATGCTCTTTTTTTTGTTCTTCTTATCCCCTTTACTGTTATGCACATGTCGTGGCAGGGCCAAACGGGCCCAGGACAAACCCAGACAGGTCCTGGAATGTCTAGACATGGTCCCCCTCTCCCCGCCTCCCTCCTGCAGGAGTTGGGTAATGTGGGAAAAGGGACAAAAGGACAGGCCAAAACATGTCTGGTAAACAAGTCTCTTTTTGGAGTAGGAGCATGCGTACTGGCCACTGCTTCTCTCAGCCCAGGCCTATGTTTCTGCCTTTTATGGCCACAGCCTGGCAGAGTCCCTTTTAATTGGGTAACTATTTGCTGGCTTCAGTTCCCCTGTTGGCCCAATTGAATCTCGGGCAAGTGATAAATACAGGTCGATTTGTATTCGCCACGCCTTGCCTTCTTGGACCTGCCTTGCTTTAATTTGCTTTGCCTGGGCTACCTTGCCTCGAGTTGCCTGGTCCAAGACCTGGGATAGAAGCCACAAGCCCTACTCACTGCAAGTCAAGAAGCCACAAGCCCTACTCACTGCAAGTCAAGAAGCCACAAAGCCTTAAGATCCAAGCCTCACCTCCCTTTGCAACTACAAGTCATGCCGTTCCTCAGTTTACCCAGGACGATGCAAGAGCCCTTAGCGAAAACATGTCATGAACCAGTCCACCGTCCTGCTGTGAAGCCAGACCAGAGCACCCCCCTATTTGTGGTGGAACTCTTCATGAGTAATTAATTCATTGCCTCCTTGGCTTAACGGTTCTTGTTGAGGCTCCCCACCATGGTCGAGCATCGTTTTGCACTGGGGGATTCTCTCCTGTTACTTTTTGGTTATTTTTTGTTATGATGTTATTCCCTGGTTTTCCTTCCAGTTTGCTTAAAATTGTTAAAATTGTTATATTGCCTAAATATTGTATATTCCCACTGTAAATATATATTCCAGCCACACATCGAACCTACTTCATAAGTTTTTGAATTTTTCATATTAATAAAACTATATTAATATTTTTATTAATATTCATATTTACCATATGATTAATTTTCATAAATTCTATAATAGCATACACAGACACACACACACACACGAACCAAACAAATAAAAACAGCAACAAACAACAACAACAAAAAATCCAACCCAAAATTAAGAAACCCTAAAGAAAGAAGCAGAGGCCTAGTAACTTATCCAGGAGGAGATACAGGTTTTATTTGTGTTTTTTTCTTTCACCTTCATATCTTTTGAAATCCGCAGCTGCTAGATGGTTTTCTTGCCAAAGCTGAGGTGTGGGGGAATGACATTTCATTGTGACAGGCCTAAGAAAGTGACATATTATAAACCTCTGTTAAAGGTAGCATTATAAACATACAGAATTTTGGATGTCTTTAATAACACATAACACCTGAAAATATTTAATTTTATATGTACATGTATAACTGGCTGATGCGATAGTGCTTGATTTGGATTCCCGATGTGATTTATGAAAAGGAAAAGATTGCATTTTAGTTTTGAATTGATGATGTTTTGTCTCCATACTCAATAACTGAATAAACTTAATATTTTGGATGCTTACACATAGGTAGAGTACCTACAATAAAGTATTTCTTGAAGTGGATATACTAGATACATTGCTGTTACTTTTTTGTACTGTTGAGTTCCTTATCACTAATTTGATATAGTAGTACAGCTTGCTCTTTAGTTTTTCTGGCCTTCAAGCTCTGCTATTGCTTCTGTTGCTAACATTCTTGAACTTTACATCAATCATGCTTGTTTGTTTGAGGGGTAAGTATGTAAAATTACTGTGTCTATGAATAACATACGCAATCTTCATGAACAAAATGTAACTGCTGGCAGAATAATTTCACTTGAGACTGATGACAAAGTTGTAGCATATCAGTTGCTACGATCTGCTGTTTTGATCTAGCTCATTTATTATTCACAAAATTCAAAACATAAAGAAATTACAGAAGTGACTTTCCTGCACCATTAGGTGCTATGTGTATTGTAGATGTTTGTGTCCTATCTCTCTTTCCCATATGGTGCTTCTATCACTTGCCTTTTTCTTGAGAATAGGTTGTTCAGTTTTGTGAAAATTCAAGAAAGGTAAATTATAGGTTAGAGAGTGATATTGCTTAAAACGTCAAATGATGGAGGCTAGCCTGGTGATACATCAGTACCATGTATTGTTCCATCTGAGATTACAAACCTTGGGAAGGTAGCACAAATCATTGGTTCTGTGCAAACAGAGATAGATATAAGTGCTTTGAGAAGATTGCAAACAGCACCCTGAGTCTGTGAGAAGTAGAGAAAGTTTCTGTAAAAATTAGGCATCTTTCTTGCAGTGTTGCTGTGTCCAAGGCCTCTCTGATCACATGTGAAGATGAGTGTAGAGGCTCAGAGAAACAGACACATAGAATTTGCTCATCTCAAACCATTCACATTCTTGCATCCATAATTTGATTATAGTAATTATTAGGTCTGGCTTTTTTTTCTGGTTAATGACTTCAGAACTTTTTTTGGAGTTTATCATAGCCTTCATTTTTATGTTGTATGCAGGAAATACATTCAACAAAATATTTGTTCCAGTATTCTATTAGTATTTTACTTACAGCAAATAAGATTCCACCACCTTGTTTTCAGTATCCTTCCAATGAATAACCAGATAAAACTGATAAAAAATTCAAATTTCATTGAACATACTTTAAAAATCTTCATAACATCTTTCTTCAAAACATAGGTTTATTCTAAATTTGTGATAAGACTCAAAGCATCTGTAGCCCCTTCTCCAAAAGGTAAATTTATAAGCTGTAATCCCAAACAATGTGATTTTTCTTTGGGTCTTCCTGCTTGAATTCTTGACTCAAAACAGCAAAATTCTGTTTGCTTTGTTATTAAATTCTACTTTTTTTTTTATTACTAGACCATATCTTCCTCTGTCTTGCTATACCTTTTACTGTGAATGATTTTCTCTCTGATTTGGAATGGTTTAGGAGCTTTAAAGAAAGCTCATTGCATTGATCTTTCTGTATGACTGCCATGGAAAGGGCAACAGACAACAAAAACTAACCAGGAGGACAGTAAGGTTGAATCTCAAAACCATTCACAAGTTACCATTGCTAGCAAGTGTGAGTTATCACTGTACCAAGGCTGACAAAGTTGGTTTGAATGGCCAATGCCATATGAAGATCTCCAACAACTCACTCACTTCTTTCACAAAGTTATGGTTTCCTCACTAGCACTCAGAAAGCTGTAACTCCTTTTGAATAATCTTCTTAGCAGTTATCAGTGAACAGGTCTTCATGTATCTGCAATGATTGATTGAATTCATGTTATTGTATAAGGGGATTTGTCATTTGTGAGAAGAGTAGTTTAAACAAATTTCAGTCAGTATTAGTTTTCTTTTGTTAGAACGCCTGAAGAGAGAAGAATTAAAGGTTTTAATTTTTTTCCTTTATTTTTTTAATGTACTTTATACAGACATGCATTTCCTTTATTTTTCCTTCACTGGCATCCACACAGCTTGTTTACTCCCCATATATGCATTTGAAGAAAACTTAGGTTTGCATGGTAACTTCATACCCAAAGAGAGTGCGAAATTACTCATTTAATCCTCATGGCAAGCAAATCAAAAAATGGACCAAGGGAAAGGAGGAAGGACAGAAAAGTGTTTGGCAGGGTAAAGCTTTGGGAATACGTCAAGTGTTTTGTTCTTTAGATATTGCTGTTAGTCATTGCATCAGTGAATTTGTTTTTTCCTCTATGGTTTCTGTTTTGTTTAATTTTTTCCACAGGTTTCCTAATCCTTGGTTGGTAGGAGGCAGGGAGTAGTTGAGGGAGGCTGACATATTGAAGTGTTAGTTTGCTGCTTGATTGAGGAAAGCTCTGGATGGCTTTCATCATTCACAAGCAGGAACTGAAATCTCATTGCACTGCTTTATATATAATTTTGTTTATAATAAATTAGCAGTTATGACCAAGCATTCTTTATAACAAATAGTGCACTATTCCATTGGTGAATTGTCCTATTTGATGGCTTTAGTACTTAAGGTACCAAAAGTCTGCCTGCCTGAAGGGAAGTTGGGAAGTTTTAATAAAATCAAATTGACTATATTGCATATGTCCCATCATTCACAGTACTGTGTTAAACAAAGCCAAAGCTATGGAGGGAATTCAGCTACATGTATAGAACCCATTTGAGATTAAAAAAGAAAAAGAGCATAAACAATTGGCAGCTGGAAAGATAGGGTCTTCTTTTCTCAGGTAATGTACTATAGTGACTAGAATGTGTATTAGTTAAAGACAGTCCACAGAAATGCAATAAAGGATGTTTTATGTTGCAAAGATGCCATTGACTCACCCACGATCGTTTTCAATAGGATACAGCAATCCCACCACAATAAAGCATTTCAGATTAGGATCAGAATCATAGAATCATAGCATCAGTCAGGGTTGGAAGGGGCCACAAGGATCATCCAGTTCCAACCCCTCTGCCATGGGCAGGGACACCTCACACTAGATCAGGCTGGCCAGAGCCTCATCCAGCCTGGCCTTAAACACCTCCAGGGATGGGGCCTCAACCACCTCCCTGGACAACCCATTCCAGGCTCTCACCACTCTCATGGTGAAGAACTTCTTCCTCACATCCAACCTGAATCTCCCCACTTCCAGCTTCATTCCATTCCCTCTAGTCCTGTCACTACCTGATATCCTAAAAAGTCCCTCCCCAGCTTTCTTGTAGGCCCCCTTCAGATACTGGAAGGCCATAATAAGGTCACCTCGGAGCCTTCTTTTCTCCAGACTGAACAGCCCCAATCTTTCAGTCTAGTCTTTCAGATTAGTGTTCAACCCCTCTGATTTAATTTTGAAATAATGTAATTTAAAATAAGTAACATTCTCTATTATTTCTTCTTGATAACCTTGAAATTCTTGCAGTGAGTTTTGAGCTGTTTAAGAAGTTTCAGTGATTTGTTCTGAATTTCTTAGAGAAATGAAAGTACCAACCTTAATAACATAGAGATCAGCCATCTATTTACCTTCATTTAGTTTCAATATTTGTTTCCTTAACAGGGAGATTTTAGAAAATTCTTCTTGGCCTATTTCTTGTTCCTAGTACAGTTCTTGCTGATCTTTTTGAGATTTTTTGCATGGAAAGAGTCAAATGTCATTCTGAGAAATCTGTCATCTTTGTTCAAAGCTGCTGGTGTCCGAATTTGTCTTGTACATTAATTTTGTTTAAAGGTCCAGCTGCTGGAACTTTATTTCATTTAATTTAGAATATTGGCTTGGAGAAAAAAGGAACTATGGCTTGTCTGTTTATTTAAAAAGAATAAAAATTAACATCTGAGCTTTAATGTGGGTTTTTAAGCAGTGGCAATGGACCTAGAACACCGTATTGATAATGATAGAATGCTGCACTTCTGGGGCAAATCATGCAGACTTCATTCACAGAAGATGTTTGGTGGCTCTTGTGGTAACATTTGGTCTTGTATGCAGTGAAATTGACACTGCAGGTACAAGGACAACTGCTTTTTTAAATACAATTTTTAAGAGTTTGGGGGGTTTTGTGATTGTTTTGTTTGACTTTTTTTTTTTTTTTTTTTTTTTGGTATGGAATTAAAATGGGACTCAGGAGATCTGTATGAACTCCTGTCAGGCTCAGAAGTATGTAAAATACAAGACACATATCACAGAATTAACCAGGTTGGAAATAGACCTTTGCAATCATCAAGTCCAACCTATCACTCAACACCATCTAATCAACTAAACCATGGCACCAAGTGCCTCATCCAGTCTTCTTTTAAACACTTCCAGGGACAGTGACTCCACCAACTCCCTGGGCAGCCCATTCCAATGGGCAATCACTCCTTCTGTGAAGAATTTCTTCTTAACATCCAGTCTAAACTTTCCTTGGTGCAACTTGAGACTGTATCTTCTCTTTCTGTCACTGGTTGCCTGGGAGAAGAGACCAACTGCCACCTGGCAACAACCTTCTTTCAGGTAGTTGCAGAGAGCCATAAGGTCTCCCCTGAGCCTCCTCTTCTCCAGGCTAAACAACCCCAGCTCCCTCAACTGCTTCTCATAGGGCTTGTGCTCCAGACCCCTCACCAGCTTTGTTGCCCTTCTCTGGACACGTGCAAGCAATTCAACTCTTTCTTGGATTGAGGAGCCCAGAACTGGACACAGTACTCAAGGTGTGTTCTAACCAGTGCGGAGTACAGAGGCAGAATGACTTCCCTGCTCCTGCTAGTCACACCATTCCTGATCCAGGCCAGGATGCCATTGGCCTTCTTGGCCACCTGGGCACACTGCTGGCTCATGTTCAGCCTGCTGTCAACCAGTACCCCCAGGGCCCTTTCTGCCTGGCTGCTCTCCAGCCACTCTGTCCCCAGCCTGTAGCTCTGCATGAGGTTGTTGTGGCCAAAGTGTGGAACCCAGCACTTAGACTTGTTAAATCTCATGCCACTGGACTCTGCCCATTTATACAGCCTGTCAAGGTCCCTCTCAGCATCCTCCTACCCTCTAACAGATTGACACTTGCTACCTCCTTTTCTATAACATTTTGTTATGGAAATGTATTGTCTGAATAATGATCTTCCACAACCTTAAGGCAGAGACCCATTCTTTATTGCATACACATTTGTGAACATGAAGTTGTGTACAACATCAACACACGTATAGATACCCTTTTTAATAAGTAAATCTATTGGGTATTGAGGCTGCAGTCTCAAATATTTTTCTAAAACTTTACCTTTTTATTTAACATATTGAATTTCAGTTTGCAAAAGGCAAGTTGCATAAGCGATTTTCTCTGTAGTATTTGTAAATGCTTTCATTAGAAAGATGAGCTTTTATATAAAATAGAATGACTCCTTAAAATGATGGACTTTATTAATAGTACTACTTTTAAAAGGGAAGGGATTTTTCTTTCTTTTTTTTTTTAATAGGCAAAATATAGGGTAACTTTGGGAAAAAATAGGTTTTACAATATATTTTTGCCCTACTCTGAAGTACATATTGTGTGCATTTAACTCTGGAACACAGAAGATTAATCTTTCTGTTAATTACTTGTTAGCATTTGTCCTTATAGCTGTATCTTGCACTAATAGCCATTAATAAACTAAAACTTGGAATGCTCAGAAAGACATTCTTCACTATTAAAAAATTTGTCTACTTAAGATTTCATTTTCCTTGTACTAAGATAATCTTTAAAATCTATCAGGCCAAGTTATCATCTTATCAAATTTATTGATTTATGTGTTCTGTCTATCACCTGTTTTTAGCACAATTAGAAATTATGGAATGCATTGCAACCTCTTTGTTTATTACAGTACAAGCATGACAATTCATGTAATCTTCCCCAACAAAACTGAACAGCAATAAGTAAATGTATTGTGAGATACTACATTGTGCCACCTTTCACCTTCACTGAGAGGAAGAACAGTGAACTTTTTAAATGACTAGACTGGTGACAAACAGTGAGTCTGATGGACAATGAAATGGGAGCGTGTTCCTGCATTCATTGCAAACTTCTCTTTCTGTTTCAAGGGAACTGCAGCTAGAGTGCTTTTACTGATCACAAATTCAGTGGAGTGGTGTGGGGAGCAAAATGATCCCTTAAGTAAGCACTGAGGGATTCAAAAGTCAAACCCTACATTTTGAAAGTTATCAGCCTTTAGTGCAATAACTAAATGTTCACGTTAGATTTTTTCCTGTGAAAAATGACTTTTGTGTGTGTGTTTACTGCTGCTCTCTTAATTTTAGCATATCTTCTTGAGCATTATAAAACACATAGACCCAGTACCCACTAAATCCCAAATTCTGTTCTGCATAAAGACAGTAGTTAAATTGGAAGGCAGGAGGTTGCCTCTGTTCAGCATGCTCTGCTTGTTAGAGTCCACATGGAAGGTGGTAAAGGTGGATTGCCTGACAAGGGCTCTGCTGCACTGCATGAAAGCTGGCCTGAGCCTGGGCAGCTGCATCGGGCATAGGGAGGGGAAGTGACAGAGTTGGTCGCTTCTCTCAGCCCTGAGAACTTGTCCTGCTTACTGAATGAAGGCACTTCTTTTGTCTCCTGCCTAAGAGCCACAGCTCCTTGTTTTCTGACAACTTGCACAACTGTCCCAAGCCTGGCCTTACTGGTGGAAAATCAGCCTTTCACAGCTATTGTCCTTTGAGTCTTGCTCTTGCTCTAGCACACAAAATAAATGGTATTCAGTAGAGGAGTTGTTTCAAAACAGTTAGGGCATTTAACTTTTTTTTTTTTCATATTTCCTTGTCAAATGAGATGGTATAATAATTTGCTAATGCACCTTTGGTTTTTTCATATTTATCAAAGTGTTTATTTTGTCATAAGCAGCACTGGTCAAAGCATGTGTTGTAAATGTCATAATGTAATCTCAGGTCTTCATTTTAAAGGAGGAACTTTTAAGTGATTTGGGCTGATACCAAACTGCCAATATTAAGTACTAATATTGAAATGCACTTTGCTCTTTAAAGATATATTCTTAACTTTCTAGAGATAGAATTTAGGCCACAGATGTGTAGATACCAATTTTTTGCTTGGTTCTTTGAAAACGGGAGATATTGTTGTTTTTTTTTCTGTAATTTTGAAATACTTTGACCTTCTTCATTTGCTATTGAAAAATACTGTTTTCAAAATAGAAACAAACAAACAAAACCAAAACCCGATACTAAACTATTAAACTTTCTGTAGGAAGAGAGAACTATTATTCTTCCCAGTTCTTCACTTAAGAATAAGTAGCAAATCCTGGTATCTCTTAACATGACTGACTTTTCCTTTTGACCTAAAGATGCAACTGAAATATGTTTAACCAAACTTGTAATGAGCTGTCCCACATCTTCTAGCATTTAATATAGTCTACTGGCCCATGAAACACCTCAGCATTGTGGGACTATGTGAATTTTTTTTTTCTTTCTAGGCTGCCTAGCTATTTTAGCCCAGCTGTATATCTTACATTATGATCTCATCACCAGAGGTCTCTAATGTTTTTAACAAGGGTTATAGATGTCCATGAAGCTTTTGTTAAAAGTGTTTGGATATTTTTTTCATGTAATCTGATTTGATGGCAAAAATGTCAAGCACATAATTACCATTTCAGAGTTTTACAAATCTGAATCAATTAGCAAAAAGAACCCCTTGACCTCATGTCCATGAGTCTTCATGATCATTCTGTCTAAGTGCTAAGGAGCTATTGGCACATGATATTCAAGCTGAACCATCCTTTTGTTCAATTCCTTTTTCTCTGAGCAAGGCTAAATGCAGCTCCCTTTGAATTTAAAACCTTGCTAAATTATTTAATACTACATACCACAGACTGATTAAATTTTGCAGAGTGGTGAGATTGTTTCCCAGGTAGGTCATCACTCAGTTCAGTTTACTACTGAAAATTTCTTTCATTCACAGTCAAAATACAGCAAGGGCCATCCATCATTATCACTTGGTCCTTTAATTTTTCTGTCAGCTTTTGGCAAGCTTAAAACAAAAGCCTTTACATTTTTATCAACTGCAGCTATTGTCTGAGTTGTGCTCAGTCATTTCAGAATATCTGTTGTGTTTTTACCAAACAAGTCAAGTATTTTCAATAGGTCATATCTATCTTTCACATAAGCCTGCTAAACCAAACAGAGCCATTTCTCATTTTTTTGGGAATAGAAAGTCAAAATGCTTTGGGCCAAATCAGCAGTGAGAGTAAATTGTCCAGGCTCTCTGCACTTAAATAGATGAATGCCTTTTGACTTAGTAAGAAGAATGCAAGATCCATTTAAGAAAGAAGGAGAGGCAAACAGCAAATTTTGATCAGCCAGGGCTTGACATTTTTTTGAGCCAATCTTGTACAATGGTATTCTGCCACTCACAAACGGACTACATCTGTGCCTTTGCTGAAGAGCAGCCTCCAGACCAAGCCAAGAGTTGTATGTTCCTCCTTTTTCCACTGTCCACTCATAACCAGCAATCAGATTATCTGCTCTCTGCCTTCATTTTACTAATGCTTTTGTATCTTGATGACATGCTGACAGACAGCAGTGACCATAAAGAATGGCTTTCTATAACCTTCCCTATACTTTTCTCTGCATCTGCTGAGCTGTGACATTACATAGGACCTCATTGAAAAGAGAGTTCTGGGCTGAACATTTACAGCTCAGCTCAAACCCCTGCTGTGCCACTAAAGAAGGATTGGATACTGTCCTTTCACTGAAAATCTAATTCAGGTCTTGCTTGTATAACCTGTGTGAACCCACATGAAAAAGAGGTGGAACTAGAATCAGTAACTCTTCTTATCATGAAATTTAACTCCTTTTCTGTTTCCAGCAATTTTATGGAACCAATTAGTTCTCTGTGAACTGTTTGCATTATAGAGGTAGCAAGGTGATTAAACAAATGCGAACTGAATTTTTGACTGAATATCTGTCTGTCAACAAACATTCATTCTAGGAGTGGGTGAGGTATCAAAATTAATGGTGATAATCGTTGCTTGACTTCTAGATCTCTGAACATGGTTTTTCTATCATCTTTGGATGCCCATCTGCAAAATATACCTATTTTCTGCTTCACAGGAGGCTAAGGATTGATGCCACAGTATTATTGAAATAGTGATCTGGTGCATTGATTTGTGTATGGATACTTGAATTAAAAATTTCCAACTTACAAGGTCTCTTGGTCATAATGATCCCCAATATTTAAGGATGTGAGAGTTACAAACAAAATAACTCTGTTTTCAGATGGAAATTGTGTACCACTAGATTCAGAAATTGCAAGGCCAGAACACAGAATTAAGTTTCACCCCAACATGGGTTGTTTGGGCAGAAATCTGTAAATCTGGTCTGTTAAGATCCTTCTTAAGAGACACCTCTAAAGAACAAATCTAGTCCTTTTGATAGCATGTTTCTGAGAAGCTGCCAACAAAGAGCTCTGGGTAGTGTAATGTGTGCCTCACCAGTAGTATAAGATAGGAGTGCCCTTCAGTGAAAATAGTAATCAAAAAGTCCTACAGGACTAGAAACAGGTCAAATTGTAATTCCCTTTTCTGGCATGCAAATGAAAGAGCACACTCTCTTCATATTCCTTAAACAGAAGCCTGCACTGTTGAGTATCAGTTAATACTTGTAGTCAGTCTGATTTTGGGAACTAGTAAAAGGCTCTTACCTCCTACACCTACAATACATGGTAAGAGGGACACTGCACATTACTTCTCTTTTTTTTTTTTTTTTTTCCTGAAGGGCATATTCTGCATTCTCTTATGCAAAAACAATTTCAAGGCAAATAAAGTTTTTGCAAGAATCCATGCATCTTGGAAGAACTGATAAGAAGCTTTTCTGTCAGATTCAATAGGACTGCAGGACCCCATACACATAAGTTTCTTGACTGTGGGGCTCAAGTGCTTTTCAGAATGCTAATCTATGTCTGGATTTGAGCAGTCCAAAACAGGGGTTAAGGAAGAAAATTGTTAAAGAGTTCCAAAATGTGTTGTCTGGGGAGCTGTGAGCTATTCTCTTACTTTACATATACATTCCTGTCGCACGCTCTAATATCATAGAATCGTGAAATGGCCTAGATTGGAAGGGACCTTAGAAATCATCTATTCCAGTCTCCCCCACATGGGCAGTGCTGCCTTTCAACTAGACTCAGCTGCTAAAGGTCTCATCCAACCTGACCTTAAACACCCCCCAGGGAGAAGGCTTGCACAACCACCTGGACAGCCTATTCCAGAATCCCACCAGCCTCATACTGAAGAATTCTTCCTAAGATCCAGTCTGAACCTACACTCCCTCATCTTAAACCCATTCCTTCTTGTCTAGACACCCTTATGAAAAGTTCCTCTCCAACCTTCCTGTAGAATCCCTTTGGGTATAGGAAGGCAGCCACAAGATCTGGGAGACTTCTCTTGTCTAGGCTGAACAACCCCAGCTCCCTCAGCCTATCCTCATAGCAGAGGTGTTCCAGCCCTTGGATTATCTTTGTGTCCCTCCTCTGGACTCGCTCCAACAGCTCTGTGTCCTTCTTATGATGGGGACACCAGAACTGTATGCTGTATTTGAGGTGCGGTCTCACAAGAGTAGAGTAATTTGGAAGAATCACCTCTCTTGACCTGCTGGCCACACTCTTCTTGATGCAGCCCAGGATATGATTTGCCTTCTGGGCTGCATGAGTGCACTGCCAGCTCATTTTGATCTTCTCATCAATCAATACACCCAAGTCTCTATCTTCAGAGCTACTCTCAACCCACTCTGTACCCAGGCTATATTTGTGCCTGGGATTGGCCTGACCCAGATGTAGGACCTTGCACATTGAGTTGTTGAACCTCGTGCAGTTGTCACTGGCCCGTTTCTCAAGCCTGTCAAGACCCTTCTGGATGGCATTCCTTCCCTCAAGTGAGTCCACTGCAACACAGCTTGGTGTTGTCAGCAAATTTGCTCAGGATGCATTCAATGCCACTGATGTCCATTATCACTGATTCCATTCCATTCCATTATCATTATCACTGATGCCATGATATCGTTAAAGAAGCTATTCTACTGAATGGAACCTCAGACCTAAGCAAGTTTGAGCCAGCTGTTTCTAGGGTCCAGAGCAGATTTAGATTTCATTGCTTGGGCAATGCAGTACTCCTTAGACTGCTGATTCCTGGTTGCTATCTTGTACTGTAGTTGTTCAGAGCAAGTAATTGTAAAGCTGTGAGCAAAGCAGAACAACTGCAGTCATTTGCATGGTGAATTTCACCTTCCTTTGCTAGGAAAGGAACACAGCCAATGCTATTACTTGTATTATCTTTCTATTGAGAACATATGTTTTTCTTAGCAGCTTCTGACAGACTGCCATTTTGATGTTTGGCATCAGAGTTTGTGAATTAGGTCAGGAAGCCAATTTCAGCAGAAGTTTTCATTATTATTGATTTGATCAGAAATGATGAATCTATATTTAAAAAAATTGATATATCTTAGTTCATGTTAACTAGTCTAAGTAGCCTTTCTTTTAAAATAAGAAATCTTATTGCAAATCAGTCACTTACTGGAAATATGTCACTTATTTGAAATATGTAAGCAGTGAACTTATAAATTCACCTGTGATTCAAGGTCCTATGTGGTAAAATAGGAAGGCAGTGTGGTTGCAGAATGGAAAGCACTGTAACAAAACTATAACTGTATTTGTGAGTTGCAGTTAACTTCCCATTGCATAGTCCTAAGTAAATGGCATATTTCAGAGAGATAATTAATGGAACTCTAAATCACACTAATTAGGTTTTATGTACAAGACTGATTTGTAAAAACAAAGCTAATAAACAAAGCTTTGCTCTCCTTATGAAGCAGGTGGGGGTTTTCTGTTTGATTTTAGCAGATACTTACCAGGGAATTGCATAGATCAGTACATGTGACATATCTTTTTAACACGTTAATTTATTTCTAATGCTTATTGTACTTTGGTTCTGTTTAATTACTCCCACTCAGGTAATGTTGCTATTTTCCCTGGCGATTAATGTGGCTACACTGTGGGTTGGTTTGGGTTTTGGTTTTGGTTTTTTTTAAGTATGTTTTAGCTTTTCTGTTTTATGGATATTTTGTTCAGAGAAACAGATTAAATACGAGCGTATAACAGAGGAAAGAGAGATCTCACGCCCTTTTCTGTGGCTTTTAAAGTGGAAAATCCCACAAATACAGAAACCAGAGATTCTGCTGGTTTTCTCAAATTCCTCAAAACTGGAGGAATACAGAATATTGTAGAAGACTCAGATGTTAACTGATGAGGAGACATTTAAAGTGGCAAAATAATCTATCATCCAGTATAAAAGTAAAATGAGCATGCTCATTTGGAGTCTTAAGAGAGTAATTATGCAATGCTGAACTCTAGGACCCCTGTCTGAAATGTATTTGCTAGAGCCCAATATCGTTAAGCTCTGAGCTACTTCACCTTTCGGTGATTTCAGTCAGCATTCATGGTACTCAGAGACCAATTGAATTTCTTTCCACAGCAAGGGAACACAGATCATGGGTCAGATTTTTCACTCTTTTGTTGCATCGACCAGCACCTTTCAGAAATATTTTCATTGGAATTAGTGTGGCATGGACTATTTGCCATCAACTGCTGAGAGGCTAGTCCTTTCCTTTTAAACCTGCAGTATAAATAATCTGAAAAATGTCAGATACTTTATATGTCTTCATGGAAGTGCTTTTGTCTAGTTTTCTTCAGGACTTTTGTTTGTTCTTTAAAGCCTCCTATCACCTTATAAGCAAAATGATACTGTTTTTTATTGCTTTTGGCAGTGCAATCAAAGTGTTTTCTATCTGTACATCTGGTTATGTTCTTCTCTGTAGCAGAGCATTTTGCAACAGACTTTGCTGATTCCTCTGCAGTGAAACAATGCCACACCTAAGCCTAGCATACCTCCATTTACTTGATAAAAAGCTGAAGAGCTTTGCAGGATGCAATTTTTCTCACTTGTATATACAGTATTTTCAATAGCAATGTTGTTAGAATTTCTGATTTTGGATCCTAAACTGGTTTAGAGAAATGCTGATGTGTATATTAACAATCAATTTTAAGTGTTAAGGATGACTGAAAAATAACTATGACTGCTCATTAGGGTAAAGATTTTGAAATGTACTCTGCTCTGGATCTTAGCAGACAACTGTGTCTTAAACAAATGTGTGGGAAGAAGAAAAGCAGTCCGGGAAAAGCAGCTCTTATAGTTAGTAGCATTTTCTCCCCTTTTCCCTTCCATTGAGTCTGTCTCAAAGTGGGTGTTTTAACATACAAGCCATTTCTCGTTAACATGTGTGTGTTTATTTTAGCATGATGGTGTTGTTTTTTCATCTCCCACTCTGACACAGCATGTTTCATCTGTATATGATTTCTACTATATGAGGCATTTAAAATGGCTCAGTGAAGAAATGGATTCTTGTCACTTAAACAGTCACTCTCCAGATCTGTGGATACTCAGTCATTTTAACAGTGTTTTAAATTCTGTGTGCTTGAATATTGACTATAAAAATTGAGAGTGATACGATGTCAAGAATTTAAAGGTACTCTGTTGTACCAGTAATAATTTATGTTAATCATGTTTTAATTTAGTCATTTTTGACATACTTGTATTTACAAATTAAACCACTATTATGGTTCTCCTTTGTTTGCATGATATGATTTTATTTTATATTTTTTTTCCACTCACCAGATGTTTTCAACACTTTGCTTCCCACTACTGTCATCCCCTCCCTTACCACTGCAACAGTCCCAACCACTGTAGCCTTAACAACCAGCACAACCACATCGGCAACAGCCATCAGCACCAGAGGTACAGTATGCTTCTTTGTTATGGCCTGAAAACCACATTATAAATAGGAAATTACAGGTTTGATTTTTAAGAAGGATAGAAATTTCTGAAGAGAGGATTCAAACACTTAAGTTCAATATATATTTTTAATAGAATAATCCACAGGATGGTGCACGGTTAAGAAAGATTTCCTATGACCTTGAATATTTTCATTGCTCTAGTAGTGTGCATGTGAACTTTGACAGGATGCTTAAATTATTTGTATACATTTGCATTTAATTTTTTAAGGTTGGTAAATTAACTTTAATGTAGAATGCAAGCAAGCTATTTTTAAATAAACATGACCTTTTACGTCTGGTTATTTTGGGTGCTAATATTTAAAACAAGATAGGTGTCTCAGCACGGGAATTACTGCTGATGCAATGTTGCTTGATAACAAAGTGGCATCACATTTCATCGTGCTTGTTAGTCATCTACAATTTAAGGTATTCCTACCTTAAGGGTGCCTTTATTTTGCTTATACTAGAACAAATGATCTGAAATTTATCTTTCCTCTCTCCACCCCCAATCCTGTTTGGATTTTGCCTGTTATAGCTTTTAAAAAGTTTCTAATAATGCTTTGCTTTATTATAAGGAAAATATAAAGCTTAGTTTTACTGTTGTATTCAGTGACTGATCAGATAACTGTTCAATAGTGAAGATGTGTGTGTAAGGCTTTGTAGATTATCATCCTCTGGGTCGCTAGTAATCTCTCAAAGTGAGTGAAGTGGCAGGAAGTTCCTGTGTGGTCTGCTGAAGGCTGTCATTGTGCAAGGAGAGGGGAGATAATACTCACTTGCCCCACTGAAAGTAGTCACATCTATCTATAATTATCCCAGGAAAATTAAGACAGAGTTATGAAATGTTTTTTATTTCTGGAAACACTGTGACAAGTCAGCTGTAGCAACCTGACTAACTTGCAGGAATAAGCTGAGCTAAATGCAAGTCCATTGTATATAAAATTTGTGATAGTGTCAGATCACCTGTCTTCTTCCTTTATAGGGCACTCTATATTGTGACCTTCATCTAATAAACTGACATCAAACCTAACATTACATTTTTAAGATTTAATACTACTTATAGTGTGAACAAAAGTATCGTTTTAGTGCAGAAGAGTGTTGTAGTAGTCCTTTCCCCTTATAATAAAAATAAATAAAACTAAAATAAAAATTAAAAATAAAATAAAAATAAATTAAAAAAGAAAAATAAAAATATAGATTGTGGAAAACAGACCAGAGCTTGATGTGCCATGCTGGTACTTACTGTCCTTAATGAGTAGTTTTCTTCTCCTTGTTATGACTAGATATGTTGTGATTATAAATTTCTCGTGCTGATGTTGCTAAGGCATTGTCTACCTTCTAAGTTTTATTTAGGACCTCCTTTTCCTTTACTCTGATGTGTTCTTTTCCACCTTTTGTGTACCTGGCATCAAGAGAAAGACCTGGAAAAGCAGAGCCCTCCTCTAAGCCTCAGCTCTAACACTTATGACAATGCATGGTATTTGATGCTACAGTAACAAAGATATAGTGTTTTAAGAGGAAGTAAAAGAAAGAAATGTGGGTGAAGATGATAAATTACTAAAACATGAGCACTCCATTTTCCCAGAAAAAGAAGTTATTGTAACAAAATGACTTGGAAGAAGGGAGCACTGTAACTGAAGGAACTGATAGATATGGTCTCTTGGGCAGATAATGTAAGAGAAAAAGGACTGTGGGAAGGCTGTTTCTTAAAAAGCTTGTGTTGAAATGAAAATGCAAAGGGAAAATAGGACACATGAAATAAACTAATGAAGTTGTCTACCTAACAATTTAAGAAATCAAAACCCACAGAAATGAGAAAGCAAGAGATTACTGTAAGCATAAATCATAGAATGTATCAGTCTGGAAGAAAAAGGAAACCAGGCATAAAATCTGACACAACCAGAAAAAAAAGTAATTGCAACAAGCAACGTGTGAGAAATTTAACAAAACAGAAGGATTTAGAAGTGGATTAGATGAAAGACAAAAATAAAGAATGTAATTATGCTATTCATGAATTATGAAATAACTGGTATTTTAGCCATCAGTGTATGACAACTGGAATGCTGTTGCTAATAAGGGTGTCACACTGAAAGATGACCAGAAATAGAGAAAGATCAAAGACCATGAACAGGAAGTTAAAGATAGCCCCTCCAAGAAGGCCAAAGACAACAGTTTGATTGGTTTTGCTTTAGAGAAAAAAAAGAAAAAAGTACAGTCATTATGATTCTGAAGTTATTTTCCAAGTTGAATGGGGTAAACTAATCCACTGAATTAGTGGCAAAAGCATTTAGTGGGGAAACTTTCTAAATTCATGGAAATTAGTGATGCAGTGTAGCTATCGAAGTGCTACAACGTTCTTCATCCTTGCTTTCTTTGAAAATACTTGATTCCTGTGACAGAGGGAATATACTCTCCTAAGGTGTCTTCCTCTCCTTTCCTCAACCCATAAACAAATAATGTTCACAAACTTAAAAAAGCTGTTGTGAAGACAGAGTTTTGCCATTCTGAAATACTAAACTGAATCTTATCTAGATTTTCATACCACCTACACATCAGAAGTACAAACAGTGTAAGAGCCATTTTGGAGAGATTTTCAATAGTATCTAAACATATTTCCCTTTGACACTTCTGCTTTTTGTTCCAGTAAGACTATTGGCATAAAGCAGTATATACAGACATAAAGTTGTGAAGCTCTTCATATATTTTCAACATTCAAACAATTTTTTGTTGTGTTTTGGCTTTAAGGTACATTGGAAGTAATATTTCTCTGTATCTTACTTTATTGGATCTAGTCTGATCATGCCTTAAAGAAACAGAAGATTGTCCCAGACCATAAGGTAGTACATATTAATTAATAATAGCTTTGAACTGGATTTCCAATAGCTGACATAATGGTCTTGCTGGACTCATTTCATTAATTCTATTGTAAAATTATGGCTTGATGCTTGTGACTCACCTCAGGTAAATTGTACAAGACATTCCTCTATTTTGCATGACTTTTATGTAGTCCACCTTGAGAACACACTATTCCACATCCAGGCACAGGAGATGTCTTTACAGGAATGTGATACAGGGTATAAAGAGCCCAGAGACTCTGTAAATCTAGGTCATTTTACATTGTGATGAGTCTACTTTGTCATTGCCAAAAGCCTGAATAAATGGGAGAAAAAAAATGTTTCAAACCCATCATCACTTAATTCTGGAACTGTGAGACCCATATTGGTCTTAATTTGCATGACATTTAGTAAACAACATGAAAAAAAGCTACTGATCCAGTTGGATGACAGTGTGATAACTCATAAACATCCTGTTTAGTCAAACTTCTCACTTTCCCAGACAAACGTATGCTTGCTTTTGTGCACAGTCCTTCAGGAATTAATTATTCTTTTACTGGTACATTACCTACTAACTCAAAGAATCTAAACACAATTTGATGCCAGTGAAGAGTATTGCCCTTTATATATTTATCAATGCTATCTTAAAGCCTAATAGCTATAATAAAGAATGTATGACAAAATGAGAATAAATTATATGTGAAGAAACAATTCTAGAGGACTACGGAAAGAATGATTATACACTGTATGAGTACTTTCCTTTCTATGAGTTTTATGTAATACTATTTGTGAAAGTTGTTCATGGATCCCTGCTAGTGTTCTGTTTTGTAAGAGAAGAGACAAAAGAGGATTGTGGATTTGTCCCCAGTAGAGAAATTCTTTGCTATCATAAAGTTAATTTAGATGGTTCTGTGCCAATCCTTCAGTCATATAGGTAGAGAGGGAGTGCGATGAAGTCTGGAAGAAGCCACCTCAAGTCGGAATAGCTCTGTGTTTCTCCAGAAGAAAAGCTTGTGCACACAAATGTACATAAAACATGCCCACAGGCTGGCATTTTGTTCATCACACACACATTTTTTTCTTCTTTCTGTCAAGAAGAAAAAATCAAAGAGGTTTGGACTGATATTATTGAAGACTGAAATCTCACCACCACCCCAAACAGGTACAGAATTAACATTGCAAGAACATCCCAAACTGAAAAGGTAGATCCACTGTGTTCATTGCACGTATCAGGGTGATTCAGTCTCAGCTGACTCACTTGTATAATGACTGTGCCAGAATGTTCAAAGCTTTATTTAGCAATGCCTAAAAACATCTCCAAAAGTCATTGCATTTAGCAAAGACGTGATGCTGCTCCCAGGCAGCTGCACTGTGAAGTTCAAGTGTTTATTTAATAGTCAGGGTGACAATGTATATATACATTTATATATGAATAAAGTCCCTGTTTTATTATAATCCAATTTGCTTTTATTAGTTTTGGCTTTGGTAAAAAAAGAAAAATTTCTTAAAGGAGATCTGTGGAGCTAAGTTTAGAAGAAGCATTTATAGTGAGTTAGGAAGGGTTTGAGGATGTGATCATTTTGAAAACTATCGTGATTTTAATTTGAGAATATTTCTATTTAATCATATAAATATCAAACATCCTAGCTAGAAAAAACAACTGCATTACTTTTCTTTTCTCCATTTTTTACCTTGAAGCCTATATGAAATAAAACAAAACAAACAAACAAACAAAAAAAAAAAACCTGAGCTGTTTAGCTAAACTGTTTACTTACAGACAGTTGACAGGCAGAAACTACGTGGGCAGGACTTGTAGTCCTCAGGGTTTTTGTATCCAGACAATTTCAAGTATTAGATTTCATTTTCCTTTCACATAATCTGATTAGTATAACTTGACACTTTGAGATATTGACAGAGAAAGAATCAACAAAGCAAGGAAAAGGTACAGAATATGTGATGGACAGGGGAGGTAAGGGTAGACTTATAGCTTAAATATAGTTGTGTATACTTACTTGCATTCAACTCTGATAATAAAGAAAATGGCATTGTCTAGTGTTAAAAACAGGGGGTTTATGATAGCATCTTAAAAGCTATTTGTTTTACATGTTACTTCATAGCTGTAGTAGTAACATAAAATCTAATTTGTGTCTGGTTTTACTCAGATGAGTACCTTGTCACTCATAGGGGCTAAATAGAGACCAGGAAGAGAAATGGTGCCCAGATTCCCAAGGTCTGCTACTAGATAACAAGTGCAGAGGAGATGCAGACATGTCATACTGCCTGCCTCCTTTTTCATGTGCTCTCTGCTACCAACAGCTCTGACACTGGAAGAAAAACTCCACAGCTGTGTTTCTGTATGGCTTCAGCTCATCATCAGGCATGTGGCTCATTGGGCCAAATGCTAGGCTTCTGTGCAATTGGGAGGATTAACCAAAGCAGAGGTTCAATGTACCCAGAAAGCAATACTGCAAGATTTGGGAGTTGTTGTTTGATAACAATTTACTTTTTTACATCAAAATATACCTCTCATGGTGACATTCAAACGTAAAGTTTATGCGAATACGAACAAATTAGAACAGAGAGTTTTTTAAAAAAAATATTAGGCAGTCTTGTGCTTCTTTATTCACTTGTGGTACTTGAAGGACTCACAAGAACTATGCCATGAACAGTGGAATCCAGAATAGTTTTGCCCAACATAAGTGAGGAAGGTGAACTGCTCTTAATTCTGTCTGTTTCTTTGTAGATTCCTCAGTGTGTCTTCTGACTCATTCACTATATACAGCTCATTTGGTCTCACTTGCTTGACATTTGCTAGAGTTTCTGGAAGAGAAAAAAAATAGGATTAGAATAGACTGAAAATAAAAATAAAACTCTGTACTGTTGATGTTTAGATCTCTTTCTTCAAAAAAATTGTTCTTCAGATGTGTGCCTACCCAGTCCGTATATGTCTGTGTTTTCTCTGGCTCTTACTGTGTTCAACAGCACTTGGAGTTTCTAAAGTACCATAACTATATTTTCAAGAGGCTTAGTGGTCCACAGTGCTCTTTTTAGGGGAAACACTGTATTTATTCCATTCCCTAAGCAACATTTAATTAGGGTTTCATCCCACTAGTCAGGCTTGGTGGTGCAATTAATGCTTCAAATTCTCAAAGCTCACAAAATTAAGATCAACAGAGGAGACTGTAGCATCTGTTCTAACTCAAAGAACTCTTTGTTTTTCAGGTCTGATAGATAAACAGCCAGGAAAAGCCTTCTTACAGTATCATGAAAGTGACTTTCAAAAACATTAATGCAGTTGATCATGTACACAGATTTGTTTAAAAAAAATATATAAAATTTAAATTGGGAGACCTCAGATGTTCCTCTTATACTTCTAGTCTCATAGTATAAGGCATCCCAATAGAAGCCAACAAAAAAAAAACCCAAGAACATAACAAATAAACAAGCAAACAAACAAATGAAAAGCTAACAAACTTCAAATCCAAAACTCAAGCACTTTCTTCTTTACTGGCTAAATTTCTGCAGATTTCTAAGTATATCCACAAAGAATCAGAATCGTACAGACAATATTCACTCACATGTGTGGTGATCATAGACATGTAAGAGCCAAGCAAAAGGCTGTGTAAGCACAGTATGAAAACAATCTACATTTTTTTTTAAATAAAGTCTAGGAAATTTTAATATTGTTGTGTCCACAGAAGATATCTTCCTGTCAGTCAGAGGAAACATGACAACAGGGCAGTAAGTAGCACCAGATTGCAGTTATGAAAGGAAATACTTTTTCATGCAGTGTGAATCTAAATGTAAAACTTCATTATCACTACATACTAAAAAAATTGACATAACTTGATGTTTATACTGTGAGCAGACCAACATCAAAACCAAGTGCTCCTGTGTGGAATTCCTAACTTTCAAATACTTTTAAAAGGTGCTTTATAGCTGCAATATCAATCCCAGAATAATTCTCAAGACATCATGGGAAGCAGGCTGGCCGGAAACAAAAATCCTTGCAACATTTCCCACACTGTGCTAGTTACCTCAATTGCTGTCAAATGTCCTTGAACTTTTCCATTTTTATCTTTTATGCAAGCTAAACCAAAGAAATATGCAATTTAGAAAACTGCAATCCTCTCTGCTTTACAGCTATTACGATGTAAGATGAAGACTGTCGTCATTATTATGTGTTATTTGGTCATATTATTCATGAAATTAGCTGTTGCATTTTGGAACAAATATAGATTTCATACTCTGAGTCGTTTGCCATGTAAATGAACATCATAAATGAGAGACAGATTACAACACATGCTGAATACATGAAAAGAAAGAAATATCATAATACCATGTATTAGGAGCCTTCTTTTTATGTCTGTAACAAATATTTCTAGTGCTAACAAATCCATCCAGCTGTCAGCTTGCAGTAATGAAGTATGCAACTTAAAAAGTACACAGTGATTTCCAGCCTTGATGGATTATCACTTAACCCAAAATGCAATGCTGAACAGGTAAGTATCACAATTGGTTGATGGTCTGATAAAGATTCCATTATACAGCTGAGCTCCAGAGAGGCTTCAGCAGTGTGTCAGGAATTCAGACATTCCTAACCTGAGCTCTGATCACACTGGGCTTTTTTTTCAACTGCTTATAAATTATGCAGTCTAACAGAATCCATTGTAAGCTAGCAGTATGAGAGATTTTCCAAATTAAGAGTCCCTTCTGCTGGAAGCATGCTGAGTGCCTGCAAAGAAAGTCCTTTGATCTGAATTCATCCTGACACTTTGCCTCAGGTGCCACAGGCTGTAAGGTCTTAGCACTCTTTCCTTCTGACCATCCTCCACATGTAACAGGCAAGGAAACACAGACCTTTCAAAAAAAAAAATACATAAGGACTGAAGTCATCAGTATCACCACCTCTATGTAAAACAGAACATAAAAATCAATGTGTACTGAAGAATCTGTCTAACCATACTGACCATTTTCATCTGACCTCTGGTTGAGTGGTGTCCTCAGTCATAACATTTCCTAAATTTTAGTAATGTGTAGTAATTTTGAACTTTCAGATGTAAACAAGACTTGAAACCTGTATTATTTGTACTAACTTCATGCTCCAGTCATGCTTAATGATTAAAAAAAAAAAACATACCTGTTACTTTAAAAGCCAGAGTGGCACTGATTTCACGGGACTTTTGAGCTCAAGTACTTGCAGCTCTACAAACAGTGTAGCTTGCAAACTGAATAAATGAGTTTATCTCATGTAGCTGCCAGGTAGTTTTGAGGTTTGAATGAATCTGGATTTCCCAGTCCTAAGAGTGACAGACTATTTTTAATGTATTACCAGTGTTGCCTGCAGTGCCCCATAAGCTTGAGAATGACCTGTAATTATGTGAAGAATTTCCTTTGCAGGAGAACAGGCTGTAATACTCTTTCTTCTGTGAGATGACTTACATATACATAAGCTCATTAATTTGCAGTGGAACTGTATGTAGTTTAGTATGTTATTTGTAGATAACGTCTGTGATCTGCTAAATCCAGAGAGAGACCCACTGGGTAAGTTAGCCTAAATGCTTATGTAGATTCGTCTCTTAGAGCTATAGTGAGGAATAGAAACCTTCATTTTATTAAACAGCATCTGCCAGAACATGTGTACACTTAATTTAGACCCTAAGGAAATGGAGAATTCACAATTTCCCTTGGTGTTTCTCTTGACACACTCTATTCTCATTGTTACAAACTTGAGCCTTGCTTCTCAGTTAAATTTCTCTGAGGTTGAAAGCCACACACTGCTTTGTGTTAGACCAGTAAAAACACTTTTCATTCCATCTGTGTTTTCTTCTCAAAAGTGAGTATTTATTGTAAAGAAGACACTGCAAATATGCTTCCAAATTTATTGTTGGCCTTCATTTGAAAGAATTGAATCTATGCTCTTTAGGATCTTATTAAGATTGATTTGGTTTGTTTAAGGGTGCTGTCAAGCATATCTTCAATGGTGAGTTTTAAGGGAGATAGAATGCATTCTTATAACAAGGAGAAAGTTTAGGCAAATACTTCCTGTTGAATAGGTTTTATTGTTGATATATTTATATCAAATAACAAGGCTAAGGTAGTTTTATTTTACTTACAGAGATATTGTGTTATTTAAAGATAGTGCTCACAAAAAAACAAAATCCCCCCCCGATAATTCTGCTTAAGGCAGATTTTAGCAAGTTCTGTGCTGTCAGGATGCTGGTGATGTGCTTCATTGTCAAGAGCAGAAGTGCAACAACAATTGCTGCAGTTAACGGCAAGAGCAACTAAAGCAACTGTTCCAGTTTTTAACACATCGGATGTTAAAAAAAAAGACCGAAACAGTGCTGACAAGGTATAAAACTGAGGAAAGGAAGGAAAGAGATACAATAATGCTTATAGTTTAAAATTTACTGCTAATACAAAATGTATGTCTTTCTCACTAACCAGTGAACTATAGTCATCAACTATGCCTTTGAAGCTGAAAAGATTACTCTCTTGGTTTCTGTGGCACTCCACTTGAAACACAGTTAATAACTTCCAGTGTCAGCCTCATGAAATACAGAATTGATACTAATTATATTAAGATTTTTGGTTGAAAGATGACCTTGCTAAAACTTGAAGCTACAGCATTCCCCCAGAACAATAAAATAAAAGCAAAATCTACAAAGGATTCTGGAGATGACTTAATCTCCATTAATTTTCATGTGTGAGGTTATTCAGATACTGAATACAAAAAAGGGTATTCTTAAGGTAGTATTTTAGCATTTTTCAGAGTGTTGAAATCAATTGCCTATCAATCCCTCTTTTTTGCTGCATTAATGATTTGAGGTGTCCATTTACTCACGAGAATATGCCATGGAGAAAACTCGATGTGGTGCTTGGAGAGGCTGGCTTGTGTGATTGCTTCATAGGAGTAGCTCTTTCAGAAACCAACAGAAACATCACTACAGCTTAGTACTTTGCCTGGGTCTTCTCTCAAACCCATGTAGGGCCCCTGTAGGAGACATCATACTTTATGTGGGTTATTTTCAGAGCACAGTGTATACAATGACAAATGAGCTGAGTAACAGCATGACATGGCTGTTTTCTAGAGAAGAACGATTAGCATATGCCTTGCAAATCTCAGCACACCATAGCAAAATGCTGAAGGTGCAGGGCTTGTTGTGGTAGCTGTTCATGTCCTGAATGCACTGTGCTTCTGACAGTGGTGCTAAAATGTGTTTCCCTGTTACAACTAAGGGGAGAGGGACTAGAAATGCAAACAGAGAATTGCTGTAGTTCTGTTACAACTCTAAACCAAAAATCCTTAAAGATTAATAGTTTGCTGCAGTTGGGCTGTCACATTGGGAGCAAAAAAAAAAAGCAAAGTCCTCAAAGCTTTAGTAAAAATTGAAATACTAGTGAAAAAAATTGAATACTAGTGTTTTGAAAGATTGGCTTAAAACACACCTTAGAGGAAAGAAGTGGAAGAGAAGTCTGGTTTGTAGTGTACAGTGCCTTAAACGCTGTACCTAATCACAGCTGGGTTCTTTTTTTTCTATTTGTCATAAAAATTGAGAGAAAGAGAATTACAAACTCATCTATTCTGAGAAATACAGTGTGGAAAGCCTTATTCAATAACACTTGACTCACTGTTTGGCTGAGTGTAAAAGACTGAATGGGAAAGTACAAATGGAAATGACTGAAAAAATGAAATTCAGAATCTACACAAGGAAGTTCTTTTCACTCTGAGAGAAATACAATTTTTCAATAGCCAACTGAGCCAAGTTTGGAATTGGAGGCACTGGGGTCATTAAAGTAGGGAGACACTATTCTGGAGGAGCTGTGTTAACCAAGATGACTTGCAATGGGCTGAATGGCCTTTTCCTTTTCCCCAAATTTATGTTCTTTTTAAGAAACTTTGATTACAAGTCATCCTGCTGTGATTTAGATAGCATGAATTTAAAAAGGAATGTATCAAATCCTTTCAATCAAGATGCTTGGGATACTTTCCAGTCTGAATTCTTACAAGCCTGTAATAGAAAGCCATCAGCCAAGGAAAAAAAAAATACCAGGAGTAGCAATTTACGTTAATATACAATTTCTTTTTCCAGCATAAAGGATAAGAGACAAGGATCCTGGACAACAATACCAGAGTATAAATCTTTATGGGAATAGGTTATGTGTAGTCAAAAAAAAAAAAAAAAAGGACAATTTAAGGAAGTCATTCTTTTTATTTTATATACTTCTTTTCTAGTGGATAACAAGTCTCTACTATTTAGGCATTAGGTAATGAACTTCATTCAGCTCCTTACAGAAAAGAGGCAACTTTCATTTTAAAGCCCTTTTGGTCTTTGCCATTGACTTTGGACCAGGTTTGTGGATGTACTTGACAGAAACTTGCTTTTATGACTTTGTTAGAAAATGGAAGCATGATAGGAGGCTAATATGTAAAGTATTAACAATTAACTTTTTTTTTTTTTGGGTGTACTTTTTCAGTGAAGGCCAAAGAGGAACATTTTTAATGTGTAGGTTTGAGCTTGACTCAATTACTGTCTCCATTGCAGGAATTCCCTCTGTTCCCGGGCTGATTTGCACTCTTGGGCACACTTTGAGATTGTATGTCACAATTACTGGCACCATTCCTGAGCTTGTTTATCCCTTACAATGCAGTATTGTTAGTGTGGATGCTGGGTTGCTATTGTAGAGGGGTGTACATATGTCATGTGTTGGGTTTTTTGGTTAGACATATTGTGTGTATTACAAAACTCACACTAGGTTATTTAAGATTTTAAAGATGGCTTAATTCAAGACCCTATCCCTCCAGTTCATCTCTGAAGCATCTGTTCCCAATGTTTCTGGATTTAGTAATGCTAAGAAGAAATTAGTCTTTTTTTACAATCACATTGGCTCTCCTCCACCACAAGACCATGTGCCAAGTAATTTGTGAGTCCCTATGGGACTTTTTTGTTGTCATTATTATCATAAGTCCCTGTGTTATAGCAGTGACTGTAGGTACATGTGATAATTGGTTTTGTGACTGCAACGTCCTTTTTTGTTTTTTTTTTTTACTTTCTGGTGCTTTTAAGTAGTATTCACTAACTCTTATTGAACAATTTCTGTGGGAAAATTTACTGCCAATTGCTACTATGACACTCAGAGATTTTAGTTTCTGTTTCCCATGCAGAATGTACTTCTTTGTGTTTATTCTAAAGTGAAGTATAGGATTTTTACAAATTTTAAATCCTTCTCAACCAAGTCCAGGAATAATTCATGCACAGGAAAAATTCACACTGGTTTGTGATTTCCTTCAGCACCATATTAAAATATAAGGGTTGCATGAACTGTGAAACATCTTGCTCTTGGTATATTTGGAGTGTTATGCAGAAGTTAAGAACATCAGGAATATCCAAGGACAGAAAACTTTTTTGTCTGTTTTTATAGGCAATGCTTGCATGTGCTTGTGTATAATAACAGAATAAAGTTCATAGTGAGAAGAACATGTGGATTGGTCTAAACCACATTTTCTAATGTGTCTGTTTTATAAAAAGTGATGAACTGTTAATCTCTTCTGAAGGCAGAACACAATGAGCATATTCTAGGGCTGTTAATGCTACTCAAATACTTTCAGGATTTTTTTTTTAATTGTCAAAAACACATCTGAGTTGCCACATGTTGTGCTCTACTAACCCTGCTTATGCTGTCCCAATTCCTATCTGAACAACTTTTAAAATCCTAACATATTAAACCATTTTATGAAAAAATCTCTGAACCTACGGTGGATGTATCACAGCATTTGAGCATTTCTGCACTTAAGCACAGGCCTAAATCAAGCAACACTACGGACTTGGGGCAGAGTGGCTGGAAAGTTGCCCAGCAGAAAAGGATCTAGGGGTGCTGGTTGACATCCATCTGAACATGAGCCAGCAGTGTGCCCAGGTGGTCAATAAGACCAAAGGCATCCTACCCTGTATCAGGAATAGTGTGGCCAGCAGGAGTAGGGAAGTCATCATGACCCTGTACCCGACACTGATGAGGTCACACCTTGAATTCTGAGTTCGGTTCTGTGGCCCTTACTACAGGAAGGCCGTTTAGGTGCTGGAGCATGTCCAGAGAAAGGCAACAAAGCTGATGAGGGGTACAGAGAGTAAGTCTATGAGAAGCAGCTGAGGGAACTGAGATTGTTTAGTCTGGAGAAGACGAGGCTGAGGGAAGACCTCATTGCTCTCTACAGCTACCTGAAAGGAGGTTGTAGTGAGGTAGGTGTTGGTCTCTTCTCCCTAGTATCAGTGGTAGAATGAAAGGAAATGGCCTGAAATTGCACCAGGGAAGGTTTAGATTCAATATTAGGAATAATTTCTTTACTGAAAGGGTAGTTAGGCATTGGAATAGGTTGGCCAGGAAGGTAGTGGAGTCACCATCCCTGGAGGTGTTAAAAAAATGTGTAGACGTGGCAATTCATGATATGGTTTAATGTCCATGGTGTTGTTATGTTGATGGTTGGACTCAGTGATCTTAGAAGTCTTTCTAAAGCTGTAAAAATTCTTCGACTATGATTTTTACCTTAATGTAAATGAAAATTAAACATGCTCAATAGCTAGCATGTGCTTCAAAAAAAGATCATATTACAGCATGTCTTCTAATATCATTCCCTTGGGGTTCATCTGTTATGGTTTTGTAGGACTGCATGTCTTAAACCCTTTTCTCTTTTTTGACTTGATGGCTATAGAATGGTGCTGCTAATTCTTCATGCATTCACAAACTTCAGTGGAGAACCTAGAGTAAAATTTTAATGACTGTTTAAAATCACAGGTGTCTAAAATTGAATGGGCCTGTCATTGACCAAACATGTTTGAGGAAAGCAGTAAGAAAAACAGAACTGGAGAAATGAAAGACAATGAGAAGCTTCATATTCGTGAAAATCCTCTGTGCATATTTACCTTTCCAAATTCCCTACTGTTGTCTATTTCATTCTTTTATTTCTCTACCATAGTTTCTGTTATTATCACACATTTTTTATTTATGCCACTATTAATACTGACTATCTGATTTTAAAAATGTGTACTTTGGAAACTATTTTGGATATGTCTATACTTAAATACATTCATTCAGACTCTTAGAATCCACATTTGTTCATCAAATTGAGGATTGACTGAGGATTCTGAGTTTGTTTAGTCTGGGGGAAAGGAGGCTGAGAGTGACCTCATTGCTCTCTACAGCTTCCTGAGGAGAAGAAGTGGGGAGGGAGGTGCTGATCTTATCCAGTGACAGGACATGTGGGAATGGTTCAAAGCTACACCAAGTGAGGTTCAAACTGGACATAAGGAAACATTTCTTTACTGAGAGAGTGTTCCTACACTAGAACAGGCTTCCTATCAGAAAGGTGGGTGATACCCCAACTCTGTTAGAGAGGTTTTGCACATTGCCCTTGGTAATATACTTTAACTGTTTGTCAGTCCTGAAGCAGTCAGGCAGTTGGACTAAATGATCATTGTAAGTCCCTTCCAACTTGACTATTCTGTTCTCTTCTATTTTAATCTATACTATTCATTCTTAAGATTTATGATAGCCACAGCAGATTCCTGATGTTGCACTAGAACTCACAAATCTCCAGCTGACCTAGGTTCCTGAAATTGTCTAAGTTTTACATTTAATATTACACATGAAAATCTATGCCATCTTTCTTTTCAAATAAACTGTAATCAAAGTATTCAATTTATGAGAGAATACAATATAATTTTTAAAAAGCCACAGAGGCTTTTAGAAGTGTTACAGTCATAGGTTTCTCCATCTGGTGTTGAATTCTTTCATTATTTGGCTATTGAATGCTTTTTAAAACTATTTTAATTCTCTTTTAAGGGTTGAAAGATGATAATTTGTACTGTGCTCTAAAGACAAGTTTGAAACAGAGCAGTTGGAAAAGAGCAGTTATTTTAGCCACATTGCAGTATTAATAGTATGCTTAAAGGGAAGTCTTCTGAAAATGGAAGAAATGAAAAAGGCATTCAAATGTTCTCAGAGTCTTGGTCAGTTTAGACTTCAAAATACCAGCTTTATTAGTCCTGAACATTGACTAAAATCTTGCTTCTAACCTCAGATCTTCATCCAAAAAACCTATTTTTTTTTTCATCAGTGAGTGTAGTAAATCTGTGTGAATTTTCCAAGATGACTATCAGGAGAAAGAATGCTAATTTTTTTTCTGTTAAAAAAAAACCCAACAAACTGTTTGTTATTTAATTTTTAATTAATTGACCTTTTTCATTAAAATTTATTCTTTCCATGAACATCTTATATTTTAAGATCTCAGTTTTGTCTGATATTTAATAAGCACTAATTATTGTCTTTGCATTGCCTATATCTTAGTGAAAGAAAAATACAGATAAAACCAAAGAAATAAAATACATAGCACTGGAAAACGTGGCAATTGGTTCCACAAAATACCTGATGACCACTAACAGTTACAGGAATATGAACTAATCCTGAATGCATTCCATAGCTATTCTTCCAGCAATCAAAACAAAAATGATGTATCAGCAGCAGAGCTGTGCTGCATTGGAAGCACTACTTACATACATAGTAGGGAGAAAGTGTTAGAAAGAATGGGACTTGCAAACTAGCAGTTTGTTATTCAGTCTGAACTTTACAGATGGTATTTTTTTTTTTGTCAGACCTGTACTGCAATCCTGAGAAGTTGTTATCAGTTTTACAAGACATTAAACATACTTCATAATTGCATGCTAATTGAATTAGTTTGTGATTACATAATCACACAGTAGGTTGCAAAACCATTAGCTGTTTCCTAGGTACCTTCTTATGAGCTGCAATTTCTTGTTTTCTAGACAAATGCCATAAATCAGACTGTAGATACCAGTCCAGTCCTGCAGAAGTTTACCTGCATACTTTGTGTGGTATGGAAATCCCATGGAAATCAGGGAAGCAACATATCTATAAGTCAAATTCATGTGTGTCCTTGGGAGATTAGGACTATGTTTAACATTAGGGATAATTTCCCACTATTTAAGATTTGTTTAAGAAAGTTTATTTGGAAAGTTGTGTAACAGGCACTGTGACATAATCATGCCCAATTATTCCATTAGTTTGATTTTTTTTTGCCATGTATTTGTTGCATACTGAGACAAGGAGAACAAAAATGAGGAGTTTGGTACATTCCTTTTTCTTGGCACTCAGTCTGTTCTATTATAGATAAATAATTTTCAAGATAAGGTTAAGGCATTTATATTGTAATGCACTTATCAAGCATTTACTTGCTTTGCTCATTTTATATAACACTTCACAACTTTGATAAGGTGTGAATATTAAGATAAGACCCAATTTCTGTCTGAAGTGTCCACAGAACCTGCTTCAAAGAAAGAAAAAATAATGGGACTTCCATTTTTCACTTGTTTTCGAAATATATATCTGAACATCTGTATTAGGAGAGTTGATAATGCTAAATATTACTGCTACTAGACAGCAATAGTACATCTGTACTTTTATGACATAAATTTAAAATAAATTAAAACTAGGTACTCATATGCTGAACAGTCCCCCTCCCCATTTCACAGATCCTCAAAAATATATTATTAGCTTGCAATTTACATAACCTTTGAAATAATTTTCAGTGTAAGAGTATTTCTAGAAGTCTACCTAAGATTATGCATTTTTTTCACACACTGAGGAGATAATTCTTCTCTACTCCTCCTGCCCAGTAGTGCTATTTTCGCAAAACCTCTTGTAAAATAACTTTAGATATCTCAAGACTGTGTGTCTTCTATTTGTCACTTGAAATGATATTAACTATTTCACTACCACGAAACAAGTCGTGGGGCCCTACTGTGTCATTGACACAGTCATTTGATGCTGTAGTGCTCTTGCTCTTAGCTAGGGAGAGAAAGGACAACTGCCAAGGAGAGAGTGAAGGAAGAGTTGGATTACACTGTGCAGGGAGAGGCCATGACAGTTATAGGCATGTGACATTTAACTAACTTAAACATTTTGTAGCATGGATGAAACATTGATGTATTGGTTCCAGGGGAAAAAAAAAAAATCATCTGTAAACACTGGAACAGTGAACGTGAAGTCTGAATAAGCTGCTGATAATACTTTGCAAAGAGATGGCAGATAGTTCTTTGAAAACAAGTAGGTGTTCAGTGATGATACAGAAAGGCAGATAAAATTGTGGCACCAGCAGGAGATGAGTAGAAGCCCAAATAGAAATCATTGCAATTTCATTGTATAAATCTATGCTGTACCTTAAACGGTGCGCCTTAAATAATGCACCTTATGGTGTGCCTTACGTGCTTAATATTGCACCTCTGAATCAGAAATACTGTATGAAGTTCTGGTTATCCAGCATCAAAGAGATATAATAGAAATGAGAAAAAAAAATGTGAGAAGGATGGCTGCTGTTTGAAAATGGTGTCTGTGCTTAGAGAGATTAAACAGACTAGCACTTTTCAGCTTGGAAAAGAGATAGCTGAAAAGAGAGGTGGTAGCAGTTAAATTAAATTAGAAATAACATGAAAAAGTGAGTGATGTGAATACAGTCACCAATGCAGAAAGTTTCTAGACTCTGGAGCCAGAAAATGGGTGAGTGAACAAGGGGAACTTTACATATTCTATTTTTCATCTGGCTGTAAAGGAAATTGGGCTAGGTGGCATTTTTTCAGTCTAGTACATCCATTCCAGTGGTCTAAGAGTTTTCTGCACAGGAAAAATAATGCAAATCCCGTATTGATCATAATTTAAATGAATAAAACGATAGCATCCTCAAGCCATATCTTCAACTGTTATTTTAAACTGTAAAATAAATCAAAATGCATCTTTATAACTGTTAGGTTATTGACTAAGATAAGCTACAAGGCTATGTTTGTTGCAATGTCAAGAAAAGTAACTGACTTAGGCAAAAATAGAAAAATCACAAGATGACTAAATCATAACCATAATATTACCCTCCCTTAATCCAGTTTAAACTAATTCTTCTAACAATATAATTTACTATTAAAAACTTATTGATGTGCAAACAATGTAAGCATGCTGCTCAGAATTTACTTACCACAGGAAATTTCAATAAAAATCATTCAGTACAAATATTAAGAAATCACATTAAGTGATTACACATCAACATTTTCAAGAACTACTGTATCCCTGATTTTCTTATGAACTGCCCAATCAGAAATTTGTGTTGACATAATTATTTTTGAAGCGGCCTCCCATCATTTTTGGCACAGAGAAACAAAGCCTGCTGAACAAACTTCTTTATGCATCATGCAGGCATTTTTATGGTTCTGCCCAATGTAGCTCTAGGTGTACCCAGAAGATGTTTCTGTGGTATAAGTACATACTTTTTTTGGAACTCATGTTCTCCTATTGTCTTTTTAGAGAAAACAGTAGCTACAGTTTCAGTAGGAGTGTGTCTTACTATAAACTAGTAAAGGTAGATTGTTTAAGTAGTGTGTAATGTTTTGAAAGGTTATTTTTAAAAAGTTACATTTTTCTATCAGTGTAGAATTTAAAATACAAGTCCAAGTCTGGAGGCTTGTGAAAACCAGAAAACACAGGAAAGTTTTGTTACTGAATATCATTTTTAAAGGTTCCATGATGTATCTTAATTACGCCTCTACCCTGAAAACATGAAAGTGAATGGGCAACTTGTTTGCATATACTTATAACAGTAAAGTATTTTGTGCTTTCCTGAAAGATGCTTTTTGAATAAAGTGTATTTTTTTTTACTGTTACAGATTTTTAAAGTTTTCCCCCTAAATATCAGGTTTTACTTGTACACAAAGCCAAATAATCTAATGATCCTGAAGGAGATAGAGATGCTTCAAAGCACAGTTTAATTCCCCATTTTTGCTATAAATAATAGTGATGTAACACATCTTAACAATATGCATTACAGATTTAGACTGTGTTACCAAGTCCCACAGTTTCAATGAGATTATAAAATCATAAAATCCAAGTTTATGGGTTTTCCTCCTTCCTGATAATGGCAAGTATAAATTACAAATGAAAAAGGCATCTACTCATACTACTTGTAAAATTTATCAGATAAAAAAATGATAGCATAACACAGATAATGCTCATCAGATGTGACTCTTACTGTTGTAAAGGAAAACATAATGTTTCTCCATGGCTAGCTACTGTGCAAGTTCAGTAGTAAAAATTACTGTAGAAGTAATTGTCATTCACACAAGCATGAACGTACAAGTCTCAAATACCATGTGTGTGTAAAGAAATATTTTATGGATGGCTTAAAGTTGTAATAGCAGTAATGGTTCTACAATTAAGCAAAATAGTAGGGGAAACCAAAAGGCCATATGTTACAGTAAGGGTAGAAGTAGGTAGCATATGGCATGTAGAGGAGTAATACAAGTTTAGATTTTATAGCCACAGATGAAAAGAACAAAAATTACAAGATGATTAAATCACGACTCTAATAATGCCCTACCTTAGTCCAGTTTGATTAAACTAAGCCTTCTACTGGACTAATTAGCTGTTAAAACCTTACTGATGTACAAACCATGTAGATATGCTACTATCCATATCAGAGTTCATTTGCCACCACAAATATAAGTAAAACCTTTGTTACAATTCTTAGGAAATTAGAGTGAGTTGGTGATCATTATGCAAATATAAATTTGTGTCTAGTGCCAATGAGGGCAAATTTATATGAGCATGAAGAACATTTTGAATAATTTATGCATATGCATTCTCTTTCCCACTAAAAATCCCTGTGTTTTTATATTCAGAAGGTAGAAAATTCATGAGATCTTATATAGCAAATTAAAGAAAATAATTAATAGGAGAGGGATGGGATTTGAGTTTGTTCCTGTGTGGGGTTTTGGGCGGTTTTTTGTAATGTTGTTTTCTTTCTTTCTTTCTTTCTTTCTTTCTTTCTTTCTTTCTTTCTTTCTTTCTTTCTTTCTTTCTTTCTTCTTTCTTTCTTTCTTTCTTTCTTTCTTTCTTTCTTTCTTTCTTTCTTTCTTCTTTCTTTCTTTCTTTCTTTCTTTCTTTCTTTCTTCTTTCTTTCTTTCTTTCTTTCTTTCTTTCTTTCTTTTTCTTCTTTCTTTCTTTCTTTCTTTCTTTCTTTCTTTCTTTCTTTCTTTCTTTCTTTCTTTCTTTCTTTCTTTCTTTCTTTTTCTTTCTTTCTTTCTTTCTTTCTTTCTTTCTTTCTTTCTTTCTTTCTTTCTTTCTTTCTTTCTTTCTTTCTTTCTTTCTTTCTTTCTTTCTTTCTTTCTTTCTTTCTTTCTTTCTTTCTTTCTTTCTTTCTTTCTTTCTTTTCCTTTGGGAAAAAGAGATACGTGATTAGATTTTTCATTGGCCTTTTTTCTCCTGGTGATACTTGATGAAATTTCAGGTGAATTTTCATGTTTAGGAGCAACGTGGGAAGATGATGCAGCAAAGGTGATGCTGTTCAGACCTGAGATGCAGCAGCAGAGCTCTTATAGCTTATTGTCTTGAAAGAGTAAGCACTGAAAAATGGCACCCAGCTGATGCTGTGTTCCAGTTCTTTCCACATAGAACATGGAGTGACATGTTGCTCTTTAGGTTCCAAGCCATACCCTCACTGTAGACCAGCAATGAAACTGCCACAGTTCATGTCACTAGCATGCCTTTTTCTACTGCAGCATCCTTACAGCTAAACTGAGGCAGTGTGGTCTGGATGATCAGGTAGTGAGATGGATTGTGAACTGGTTGAAGGAAAGAAGTTAGAGAGTTGTGGTCAACAGGATGGAATCTAGTTGGATGCCTGTGTCTAGTGGATCCCTCAGGGGTCTGTATTGGGGCCAGTACTATTCAATATGTTAATCAACAACCTGAATGAGGGAACAGAGTGCACTACCAGCAAGTTTGCTGATGACACAAAACTGAGTGGAGTGGCTGACACACAGGAAGGTTGTGCTGCCATTCAACAAGACTTAGACAGGCTGGAGAGCTGGTCAGGGACAAATTCAACAAGGGCAAGTGTAGAGTCTTGCACCCTGGAAAGAACAACCCCATGTATCAGTATAGGTTGGGGACTGACCTGTTGGAGAACGGTGAAGGGGGAAAGGACCTGGGGGTCCTAGTGGGTGGAAGTTTGACCATGAGCCAGCAATGTGCTCTTGTGGCCAAGAAGGCCAATGCCATTCTCGGCTGTATTGGAAGGGGTGTGGTCAGTAGGTCGAGAGAGGTTCTCCTTCCCCTCTACTCTGCCCTAGTGAGGCTGCATCTGGAATATTGTGTCCAGTTCTGGGCCCCTCAGCTCAAGGACAGGGAACGGCTTGAAAGACTCCAGCACAGAGACACAGAAATGATTAAAGGAGTGGAACATCTTCCTTATCAGGAGTGACTGAGAGAGTTGGGGCTCTTTAATTTGGAGGAGACTAAGGAATGACCTCATTAATGTTTATAAATATGTAAAGGGTGAGTGCCAAGAGGATGGAGCCAAGCTGTTCTTGGTGATGCCCAATGACAGGACAAGTGGCAATGGGTGGAAATTGAGGTACAGGAAGTTGCCTGGAAACATGAGGAAAAAAATTTTCCCTGTGAGGGTGATAGAACATTGGAACAGGCTGCCCAGAGGGGTTCTGGAATCTCCCTCTCTGGAGGTATTCAAAACCCACCTGGATGCATTCCTGTGTGATCTGCTGACGGTGATCCTGCTCTGGTGGAGGGGTTGGACTAGATGATCTTTCAAGGTCCCTTCTAGCCATTAACATTATGCAATTTTTCAATTTCCACTTTTACTGAAATGCTGGGTGTGAAGATATAGCTCCTAAAAGAATACATATCCTGGTCAGTCCACCCCACTTCCTGCCTAAGCAAGAGAAACCTCGTTACTTCGCAGACAGTCATAAATCAGAAAAAGTGACTTAGCTCTGAAAATTGAAAAGTGTCTGGATTTCATTGTTGTGTGTCAGTACTCACCCATTTATCAGTGAGGGAAGGATCACTGGAAACATCCTCAAGAGGCATCAACAGGTAAAAGTTAATGATCTGTGTAGATATTTTCATCCAAATGATCATGTTTTACATTCCCTGAACAAGCTTCTTGCTACTTACACATCACATACACTGTTGAGTAACAGTAACTCCGTGAGTCTAACCTTGTTACTCCATGTGTGAAACATTGTGCACATTACATTAAATACATGAATGTTCAGGTTTAGATCGTTGCAAGAAGTTAGGGTGAGTGGGTGAAGAAGGTATAGAGGCCCATCTGGTAAGTATGTCCTAATTATATCCTCTTTTGCTAAAGAAAAAAAATTAAATGATACCACAGCTTAATACAGTGTCATATATGACAGTAGTTGTATATAAGAAGGTTGAACTATGTTAAAGAATATATAGTGAATATATAGCAGCACATCTGTTTCACTGGATGATGCAAAGACTGCTCCTGTACATATGTTCAGGCAATCAAACTGAGCATATACTCCAAATGCATATTTTGTTTGCAGTAGGGATGTTAAGTTTCATTTCAGCAGTCTCTTGCCTGCTTTAGGCAAATATTGGAATCCTGGCTTCATCCCAGCAACTTGAAAAGAATCTGATGCTTATACAAATATACATAATGGCAGTCTTAATTATTAGAAATTATGTTATTTTTCCTTTTCTTCAGTAATGTTTCATAATGAATCCAAATGAGCTAGATGGTTCTCTAGTAGTTTGAATACTAATTAAATGGAGACCTTCAGCAGTTTGTGACCACTTCTAATTTCTATTTGTTTATATTTCTGTTTGTCAATGAGGCTTGTGTTGTGGAAAACCCAGCATAGAGGAATCTTAATTCTTTTTTTTTTTAATAACAAATCAAGCTTCCAAAACTGCAGTAAACTCTTCCTGCTCAGACATCAATGCAACTCAGAGTATGCCAACAGGGTTTTCATCTCCCTGAAGTAGGGATTCAGAATATTAAGCAGTTCAGAATAGGATTTGCAAGGATTTTACCTGCCTAGTTGCCCGATCATTTTCTCACTTTTTTTTCTTTTCAGTTTTGCTTCACTGGATAGAAAATTAGATTCTCTGCAAACAAAAAGAATTTAGCAACAAAAAAGCAAACAACTAATTGGGGAAAGAAAGGGGGAAAAGGGGGAGAAACATCATAAAGTATGTATTGTTTGACCATCTGTTTTTTCCTTACCATGCAACAGTGAAGAAAGCATTATCTAGTATTGTCACTTGAAATCTGGTTTTGCTGGTTGAATTTTCCTGCTGACTTGAGAGGGGCTGTGATTCACTATTTATAGCTATTCCCTTCCTCATTCTTCAAAAAGGGGATGTAATTTCATGTATCAGCATCTGCTTTTTCATGACATTAAATACATAGTAATGCACACAAAATATGAAGCAGAACCTACGAGCTTGGTTGTACCATTGCTGTTATGACTGATGAACAGGGCAAAGTTCAGAACTGGTTCCCTACTAGGAGGAAGCAGCTATTTAAGTGTGTGGAAGGGACCCAACAGTTCTGTGCACCAGTGAGCTTCATTTTGCACACCAAGGAAACAGAAGCATTTACTAAAGCTCAGTCATTCCTGTAGTGGTGTTCACATAGAAAATGAAAGATACACAGACATATAGAAGCATGTATTTTATTTCTGTGTTGGTATGCTTCTGGTTTCCAGTGCCATCAGGGTAGAAATTATCAACAGTGGAGTCCAGGGAAAGATGTATCTTATTCCTTGTCTTTATTTAAAGAATTCTGTGCAGTTTCTTTTAAACAGTTTGTAAACAGATAGTATTTGGAGAAAGCAAGCACAAGACCAGTTTATAACACTAATTCTTATTTCCCTGAATGTCAGAGAGAACTGTATGTGGAAAAAACCCTGATATTCCTACTCCTGCTACTAATAATAGCAGCAATAACTAAGAGAAGGGCATACTCATTTTAATTCATTCTTCTTTTAAGAAAACTCTAAAAGTATGCTTTTTCATTCCCCACCCCTATTGCATAAAAGAGAACAAATGTATGCAGTACTTCTTGGTCTTGGTTAGTTTTATCCACAGGCACAGTAACTCTGCTGAATTTTAGAGCATTCTGTCATGGAGTAAGTACCACAAATCAGAGATCCTGGCTGCATCTCTTATGATTCAACATTGTTTATGAACATAAGTGAATGAAATGGAAAACTGTAATGTGTTCATACATCAGATTCTTTTCTGCCTCCCCCAGCCTCTTCTGTTTCTTTAAAATCTCTTGAAATATTTTATATTCTTGTGTCAAAGATGTTAGTAAGCACATAATGCTGTAAAGAAAAGCATGGCTTTCTTTTTTAAAAATTTCTGCAACTAGAGTGAGATCTCTGTTGTTACAATTGATTTTCAAGTTTGTTTAAAATGTTTTATGAGGTGTAACCTACTGAAATGAGTCATCTATGTTTTAGAATAAAAGATTCCTGTACAGTTTAGGTGCAAAAACCACTGTTAAAATGTTAACATTGGAATAAGTCTCTCTAGCATATCTAAAGGGAAGTTTGATCTTTTTATTTGAAAGAACAGTTCAACTCACCATCAATTACACTCAGAGCTCATTATGTTTGTGCTAATTATCAATCCTTTTATGTCTTAGGCCTTTCTTGTAGCTCTTTGGAAGAATGTTTTGTTTTTGATGTCCAGCTGCTTGTTTCACACAGGTTCTACCTCAAAAAGGAAGATCTGATACCAAAATGATGTTGTCAGCTATGAATAGCAATCACAGCCATCATTTTTTATGTTTCCCAAAAGGCACATATGAGACATTTCAAAGTGTTGCATTGGAGTGTTTCACAACGTTCAGTTGGTTCTCTTTATTTTGATATGTCACGGATCCCATACACATTGTTGCTTCTTCAGGTCAATACTCTGAAGTTTTTATGCTGTGTGGTATTTTACTCTTCAAGTAATCCTATCCGTGTTGCTGTTGGCATGTGAAAATGTGGAATAATTTGAATTCTGAGAACTAGGAGTTAAAGAGAGAGGCTCTCTCTAGCACTTCCTTTAGTATTTGTTTCTTTGTGTGAGTCACTGGACTAAACAAATTTATTTTTTAAAATATTTTCCTTCACATGTCAGCATTTTAAATAATTTTTGAAATAGCCAATAATAAAGCTTGTCTGATCTCTTAAAAAAAAAAATCACCAACCCATAAAAAGCATTATGCCAAAATACACAATTTGAAATTATAAATAATCCTGAAGATCTAGTTGGCCTCTGGGGATGTACCAGCTCAAGGGTTCTTCTTTCCTGTCAGGCTGCAGATACTTCCATGAGTTTGTTCTCTACTCTGAAATAATATGGCAGAATTCCATTGAAGAGTATAAATTTGGTTCAGAAGACTTCTGACAATACTGTGTTAAAATGCATGCAGAAATAACAACATAAATATGTACATGAGAAAAGTATTTGTTCAGAATGATTTGTATTAAGCAGAAACACATTGTCAACCATACTGCACACAAAGAAAGTTCCAAAACTAGTCTGCATTGGCTGAGAAACAACTCTGTTAGCCAACAAACCTTAGTAGTAGGTTTTTATTAGTTTAAAATATATATGTGCTTAGAATGTGCATTGAGTCATATGAGAGAAGGACTGCATCCTTAGATACTGAAGTAAAGCAAGCGTGCTAAACTGTTCATGGTTAAGCCTCTAACAAGGGACTCAGTCAAGAGGATATTTATTTAAAGAGTTGACTGTTGTAGCTCTTCATAGACTTAACAGAAAACTAAAGCATTTGTTTTGCTTGGCCAAGGTTTGTTTCCAGCATATTTCAGCAAAGGGCAAGTCGATTTCTTTTCCCTTCATATGTTCTGTGACATGACAGACATCTTTTCTGGAAAAAAAAAAAGTCTTACAGTAATTTATTTGATTATCACCAGGCAGGAAAATACAACTCAAAAACCTGATCTTTGAAAGAACAAATTTCAGCAACACTAGACAATGTGATATATATTTAACTGTGCTTCTTAGGTTCTACAAATTTTCTTTTAATAGCCAGAAAATAAACTCTGTCAATAAAAAAGCAGTGCTTAGAAGAAAACTTTTCAAGAACCCTCTTTGTTCCCATAAAAATGTTAACAGTATAGAAAATGAGTCAATGAACTATAAATTCCTGTCAGAAGATGTCAAAATGGACTTGTTTAAACCAAATAGTCATAAATGTAAATGAGTAATGTACCCTATTAACTAAATGCTTAATATACATTATGGTCTAATCAGCTGCTGTGTCAGAAGTATGCATCTCTGAAGAGAAACAGGATGCAGAGAGAGAGAAATAGGTTTTAACTGCGTGTCTGTATTCTATTGAACATACAGTGAGGAATCAAACTACTCATTACAGAAAGTAGCAAAACGTATTAGTGACACCATGTCCTGTATATAGGATGCATTCAAATACAGCATTCCAATTCATTCATAGATGAAGTGCCACTGAAGAACTAGCCAGTAGAAAGTAACTTATATGACATCAGAAATGCTGGAACATTTTGATCATGCTCAAGGGCAAATTACACCGTTGCTAGTCAGCATACACTTGCTCATGCATGAAAGGAAGATGAGACAAGAGATGTGGCACTGCATGCATCTTCTGAGTTATTTGCCCAGGAGGGACACCTAGTCAAGAGAGAATGAGGCCACAGAGGAGGCAATCTGATACTCAGTGCATGATGTTATGCAGTCACATATAGGAGGTCAGTGCTGAATTAGGTATTTTAAGCTGTTTTGCAGAATCACAGAATGTTAGGTGTTGGAAGGGACCTCCATAGATCGAGTCCAACAATCCCACCAAAGCAGGATCACCAAAGGTCAGGCTGCACCCTCAGATATTTATAGACATTGATAAGATCCCTTTTCAGCCTTCTCTTCTCAAGACTAAAGAGCCTCAGTTTTCTCAGTCTTTCTTCATAGGAAAGATGTTCAGCTACTGCAATCATTCTTGTAGCTCTCTATTGGACTCTCTCCAGGAGATCCCTGTCTCTCCTGAATTGAGAGCCCAAAACAGGATGTTTTATTCCAGGTGTGGTCTCACCAAGGCAGAGCTAGGGGGGGTACAGTAACTCGTGTGTTCGCTCTACCTATGCTTCAAGCCAGGTCCATTCAAAAGTGGTCTTTTCTTAAATGAAAATCACAAAACCTACCTCTCAGCTAACATGACTGTTTGCTTCTGAGACTTCATTCAACTGGAGCAGGCTGCCATGGGGGATGGTGGAGTCTCCTTCTCTAGACATATTCAAAACCCACCTGGATGTGTTGCTGTGTGATCTACTCTAAGTGATCCTGCTCTGGCAGGGGGTTTGGTCTAGACGATCTTTTGAGGTCCCTTCCAACTCCTAACATTGTGATTGATTTCTGTTTCACTATGGGAAGGTGATCGTGGCTATGGCATGGATGTTTTGCCCTTTTTCAGGTGTATCAGAATTGTATTTATTTTAGTATTCCCCACTAATGTCCACACCCTTAGTGAGACGTGATGTTTCTGCTCCTCTTCCTATCGCATCTTGAATAATGGCTAGTACAGTTTGGTGTGAATTCAGTGTTTTCAAGTGTGGATTTTACGTTCTTGAGGTAAAGCAAAAAATTTGGGCCCTCAAGCAACTTAAGGCTAGAGACACCTACTTTGTGGATTTAAAACAACTTTATGGGGCAGGCAGGTACACAGATGGTCAGTTCAGCCAAAACAGTGATGCCTCTAGGCATGCACAGTACATCATATTAGTTATTCAAGGATGTGTTCATCAGGGACACATTTGTCTCACTGTCCTTTAAGTGGCTTAAGTTGTGCTTAACGGACTTCATGACCGTGCATTTGGTCCTCATCTTGAGTACACAACAACACTGAACAGAAAAGGTCTCATGGAACCTACTTTGGTGGCAAGGAAGACTTTGTAATTTCCAAAGCAATAGCAGGAAGTAGCAACAGCACGGTAGCAAGACAGTAACAGGATTTGTGCAGGTGCTTGTGGTACTGAAGAAGTTGTTTTAAGTTACAGTTTGCTGAAGTTGCATGAGCATTTTAGTGAAGAAGTAACAGAGAAGGATGGTGCTAGAGGTGTGGAAGACAGGAGAACCAGAAAAACGTGTGGAAGTGTGCTCCTAAATATAGTTGGGGTATCGTATCATTAGCAGAGTTTCTGAGAAATTTTCCTCTCCTTGAAGTTAAATTAACAAAGAGGAAGGGACTGGAGGAGGAAGGATGAAAAGAGAGATGGCAAATGCACCCCAGAATGTTATCCCATAGAATTTGAGGCGGGGGGGAGGGGATTTCAGATCAGAATTTTTGCAACAGAATTTTGTCTCCCTGGGTTTGTGGTGGTTTAGACCATATATATAGTTGTCAGATGAGGACTTCCATGTGATGGTCCCATCAGAGTTCCTGCTGAGTTTGGGACCTCCAGTGTACTTTGAAAGATGCATGCTCACTGTTATTACATGGAGATAAGCTGCAGTATATTTTTATCTATGAAATGTTTTGTGCATTGAATACAAAGTCTGACAGGCAGAGAGACAATTTCTGTGGTAGCTGGTTCTTACCTCCTGCTATTATAGAGAAAAACACCATCCAGAGTTTTACTTGCATGACAATTTCTCTAGTGAGTAAAGAGATACAAGAGATTTAAAATGAGTTGACCTTGCTATAAATAAACCTATCTGTACCTTAGAAAAAACAGAATTACACTAGTTTTGTCAAGCTGGCCATAAAACTGAAAACTTCAGACTGACAATACTGCAGTTGTTACAGAATGCTGAAATGTCAGCTCATTTCTTTTCAAATCTAAGCTCTCAGTAGCTGTAAACATAATTTGATGGGAAGTCCATTGGAACAATTTGCTGATCTTTGACGTTGTTATGTATAATGTTTTGTAAAATATTATCTGAAATAATCTAGTATGGATTTTTTTTTTCCAGAATGATTGTTGAGACTGGTTTTGAGATAAAGAAAGCAATTTGTTTCAAGAAAAAAAAGAAATATTAGAGGAAGACAAGATCCTTTATATCACATAGAATTTTCCTCTGCCAGGATACAGCTGCTTTATGCAGTATAATTTCTAAGCTTTTAGGTGAACTCCTGCTCCCTGATTCAACTGTGTTCATTACTAGAAGGTAGGAGAAAAGTAATTGGAGAGTGTTGAATTCTTAATGGTATGGATATAACAGTGATGGCAACAATGTAAGACAAAACAGAAAAAACATCCAAAAGCAATAGTAGGATCTTAGCATCCACCTCCTGGATGGTGGTTATTATTAAATCTGTTCATTTTAAGATGCCAAAATCTGGAAAGCCTCTTTATCTATTTTTTTTTCCATTTATTCTTCATTTTGGTGGCTTATGACCTGTTTTGTAGAACTGTAGTAAAACATAACTTGTAAGGGACTTCTAATCCAAGTGTATCTTAGAGCAGGGTCACTATACATCAGGTTGCACTGGGCCTTGTTCAGGAGAGTTTTACATACGTCCAAGGACAAACCCACAACATCTCTGGGCAACTTGTCCCAGTGTTTGGCCATACTTGTGTTGAAAAGTTTTCTTAATAGCTGGTTTGAATGTCCATTGTTTCAGCTTGTGTCCCTTGCCTCTCATCTCTGTGCATCTCTAGTAAATGTCCAGCTGGATCATCTCTTCTCCTTCCCATACAATAGCTGAAGATGGCTATAATGTTTTCTCATTTAATTCTCTCAAGACTGAAAAAATTGTAATTCCTTCAGCATCTTCTCATATATTGCCTGTTCCACACCTAACTGCCTTATTGATCATTAGTGTCTATGGGTGCAGGCAGCCACTAACTAGCTGACTCCTGCAGGCCAAGAATTTGCTGCTGTCTTTTATTTCTATGTATTCTTTGCCAGGATTGTGATGATTAACATATATGAAATACATCATATTATGGCTTATAGTTGCAGAACCATGGTAACTTTTGCAGTAACTTATTTTACTGCACCATACAGATTTATCCACTTTTACCCCATGGCAGCAATGAAAGACAGAAATGTCCCATGAAATATCTAACATGTTCATGTGCTTGAACTAAATTATTAAGAGAAAGCACTGTACATGTATATGCATTATTTTAACACAGTAACAGTTTATGAGTCTTTTGTTATGATGGTTGTGATTGCTGTTGTTCAGTTGTCAAGAAGGTGGTTGGTTTACCTTGTACTGTTGTTCACTGAAGCCTTGACAGCTAGATGCAGGTGTTTGCTTACTTTAGGTAATTTTAAAGTTCCAAACTGTATTATTTCATTTGTTTAACGTACAGATAAATAATGAACTAACCTTTAAATGCTCTGCTGAGGTTTTAGGAAGTTAGTGTAACTTACTGAGTTTTAATAATAAATTTACAAGTTCAATTGTAATGCATAAATCATTAGCATTTATGAGAAAGTATATGGTACTGGGATGAAAAAGAACTGAGACCAGGAGACTATAGCTGATCAATTTTTAAACATTAATTCTATGCTACCTTTTTGTATCAGCTGATACAGATTTTCAATGATTCTATTATTAAAATGAAACCATTTTTCCTGTTAAATTCAAGGTTATTTATGAATGAAAAAGTAGATATCAACCTGTTTACCAGTGTTTGACAACATCCTCAATATCACTCTATTTCCATATTCTGGAAGTAGATGAGTTTCTGCCTTATTTCCATATTTCAGTTTGTTTCTATCTTCATCAATTACCTAGTGTGAATGACTTTCAGTAGTAATGTAGCCATGTAAGGCTGTCTTGTTAAGTCTCACCTCTTGGAAATTAAGGCATAGAGCTATTAATTTCTTCATTATGCAAACGTTATAATAGATGCTCTGTTTCCTTTTATCCAAAGAACAAAAAAGATATCCAACAAAAGAACCCAGAAAAGTCCACGTCAAGTGTTTTTAAATTCTGTTCCATAAAATATTGTTTTTAAGGACAGGTGAAGTACCTGCCTGACCCATGGTACCTCAAAATGATTCACTGTTCTATTAGTCATTCTCTAAGTCATGATCATTTATTGTTCATGAGTCTCAATTTATTCTAAGAGAACTAAGGGACCGATAAACACTTCACCAAAGTGCATACCCAGGTATTTGTTGCATAGCAAGGGTTTAAACCTGATTTTCCATGTGTATTCCTAGGATAACTAACCTTTTTTCCAGGAGATGTAATCTAACCTTCCTCTCAAGGGAGGTCATGAGCATGGTGTTCTGGAGGGACACCTTGCCAGCCTCTAGGCCTTATGAATTGCTGTGAGCAGAATAAGGTATTGCTTAGGCAGAGCAAATATACATTTTTGTGATTTTACTGGACTGCAAGGTGTGGAAAAAACCTTTCCACCTTAAGTGCTGAATTAGATTTTGCAGGAACAGGCCACATGCTGGCTCCTTGGTCCAAGTGACAAGAGCAGTGCTTTGATGAGAGGTTGCTACCAGCAAGGGGGACTGTCTGATTATGCGCTGCCCAGCACCATGGGCTTGCTGCTGCTTCTGGCACAAGACACAGACATGCTGGTGTCAGAGAGAAGGTATCACAGTGGGCTCTTGATTTCATGAATCTCACTTCTGCTGGAGGAGGAGCAGCTTGCTAAAGCTTTCCAGAAGGCAAGGAAGCCTAAAAATACTGCTTCTCATAGCCAAAGGAATCCTAATTCCTTCTGTGTCTTCTTTGGTAGCCAGTCACGTAAATTAAAGCTTGAATCTAACATTCCAGGTTAAGTGCTTTTATAAGCACTGAATCTTGGTTTAAGTCCCATTTTTTGCATGCTTACTTGTTTTACTGAATGAAGGGCTGTAACATCAGAAAGCTTGAAATATCCATATTCATATATTGAACTTTTCAGAAGGAGTCACTTGTTTTCAGCTGTGTCGTATTGGCTAGCTTCATGTTGAGAATGATATCATTATAAATGTTAGTGAGATACTGATAACTAAAATATTGCTAACAAAAACTTCTCAGTTGAACAGAATGGTCAGAATCACTTTTTGGAGTGTGTCATTAATCAGTTTAAGAACAGAGAATACTTCAGAGAGAAAGGTCATGTCCCTTACAAAGCTATAACATAAATAGCACAGACTTATTAGAAAGGAAGGGAAGAGGGAAAGAGATAAAGAGAAGTTGCTCAGCAGTGACATTAGTAAGAGTCCTATTTGTTCCATCTTTATTTGGAACATTGGTTTTGGTTTCACATTTTATGTTCCTGTTTTCCTAAAGAGAAGACTAAGTTTTTAGAGGTCTTTTAAGAGGAAATGTCATTAATGAACCACTTCAGTTAAGTAAGAGTGAATGCCAAGTGTTGTAGGCTAATGAGACAATTTAGAGTGAAGGTATTATATGGAAAAATCTCATGCTGTTAAAACAGAATAAGAACTGAGTAGGGAAAGGAAAGTTCCATGTTGGAGTGATTAAACAGGAGATAAGCAGAATATTTCTAGAGCAAAAAATACCATGAGATGTTTTCTAGGCTCTTGAATGCTCCAAAGAACTTGTTCCAGACCAATGGCTATAACAAAAGCTATTATAACCACTACAATATAAAGATGCTGTCCACTTCAGAGCTGTAGAGCAACAAGGGCTTTCCACTGGGGATTAACATGAATGTAAAGGGCCAGAGTGTCTTGGTACATCCTCTGGGCAGAATGCACATTCAACAACAGTAGAAATGTGATATGATACAGCAGAAACATCCATAGTTTGTCTAGGAGAGGAGATTTGTCTTTTTTTTTTTTAATATGCACACATATTTTTCAATTTTGAATTAATTTTGTTGTTAATCTATGAGTTGTAAACCTCAAGAAGCTATAAATCATGAGAAAGAGCAGCCATTCTAACCACTGTTAGTTACTATGTGAATATCCCACAGACATTGTTCCCCAGCCTTTCTTTCTTATCATAAGTTTTTCAAAAGACCTTCAGTAAAGTAGTAGATTTTGACTCTCCACATATTGCAGTGACCACTCCAAGAAAAGTTTTAAAGTAAATGGAGAAATGGAAGCATAGTTTTCTAATTTTCCCTTGAATTTTTTCTTGTTTCTTTTGTTCCTTTTTTTTTTTTTTTTTTTGAGGGGGGGGCAGGAGTAGCTGGTTGATATTTTTCTTTAATGAAGGACTCTGAATCTCCAAATTTCTCTTCAGAGAAAAGCCTGCATTTTTTCATGAAATAGAATATAATTTGAAACTACTGACATATTTTGCCAGACTTTTCTGAGTTTTAAAATTCTCCTCAAGGACTGTTCCAGCACACCACTTACACTTATTTCCCCAGCATTAGACTTTTTACAGCTTTCCAGCACCAGGAACACACTCAGCTACTATTAAATAAGGTTTGCCATCTTCAAATAGTGTGAATACAATTGGCATTTAGTAAAATAAACATGGCTCCATTATTTCTTAATGCCTTGCTTAACAACTTCAAGATTAGACTGTGTCTCCCTTCCTCCCAATAGGCATCACTTAAACATTGAGTAATATTTCTGTTTGCTGTAGTCAAGTAATCCCAAAGGTAAGTAATTTACCGGATGGCATTAGGGACTGTTACAAGAGACATATTGTAATATGTCACTGAAAATCAGCCTGCCTCTGCACGTTTGATCAAAAGCCAGATGGAAGCTTTTATCACATTTATTTAATCTGAAATATACATAGTAATTACACCGGACCTCTGATTTTTTCAGTCCTCATTGCTGTCTCAAGAGAAGGTAAGAAATGAATCTATCAATTGCAAACCGGTGTGGATGTGACCCCCCTGGCAGAAGCCAGATGTATTGCAGCCAGCGGTGCTAACAATACCCATCATGAGTGTTGCTGGAAATCAATGTATGCTACTCAGTTGAAAAAAAAAATAGGCCCATAAACCAAAAACTCTGTAGCTTTATTTTTTTAATGAATATAAAAATCCTTTAGGAAAGCACAGATCAACCTTATTGTTAGCAAATCCATTACCAATCAGTGTCATTAAAAGAAAGCAGTCTCTTACTAATAACTGGATGGTAATTGACACATCTTAAGACAATGAGGATGAAAGGACAGATGAAATATTCCTTAGGTATCCAGCAGAAGTCTGACAATTACTGTCCCTTGTTCTTGTGGGGGACTTTAATTTACTTGCCATATGCTCAAAATACAGCACAGCATAGAAGGAGCAGTAACAGAGGCTCCTGGAGCGTGTGGAGTGACACTGCTGGTGACAGCACCAAGTACGGAGGGTCTGCTGCTGGACCTGCTGCTTGAGAACAGAGAAGGACTGGTGGGTGATGGAACAATGGGGATTGTCTTGGGCATAGCAATCACAATACTATACAGTTCTCAGCTGCTGGAGAAGTAGAGGAGGAGCAGCAGAACTGCCACCTGGGACTTCTGGTGGGCAGACTATGGCCTGTTTCAGAGACTGGTTAACAGAGTCCCTTGTGAGGCAGTCCTGAGGAGCTAAAGAGTCCAGGAAGGCTGGATGCTGTTCAAGAAGAAAGCCTTAAAGGCACAGGAAGAGGTTATCCTCATGTGTGAAAGATGAGTCAGCAGGGAGTAAGGCTGGTCTGGCTGAATAGAAGTATTTGGTTGCAGCTTAGGGAGAAAAGGAGACTCTGTGGTCATTGGAAGAAGGGGCAGGCCACTAAGGTTGTCATGAGGCTACGCAGATCCAAAACCCAACTGGAAGTTAATTCAACTTCAGCTGTTAAAAAGAACAGGAAGTCCTTCTACAAATATATTACCAACAATACAATGAGAAAAGTGAATCTTTGTCATTTGTTGGATGCAGGGGGAAACATAGTGGTAAAGGCTGAAGTACTCAATACATTATTTACCTTAGCCTTTAGTTGTAGGTCCACCTGTTCCCTGGATACCCAGCCCTCTGAGCTGGAAGACAGGGATGAGGAGCAGAATGAAGCCCCCATAATCCACGAGGTGATGGTAAGCAACCTAATGCACCACTTAGACATACACATGTCTGTGTGGCTGGATGGCATGCACCCGAGGTTACTGAGGTAGCTGGCAGAAGTGCTCACCTGGCCATTTTCCATCATTTACCATCAGTCCTAGCTAACCGGAGGGGTCCCAGATGACTGGAGATTAGCAAATGTGACACCAATCTACAAGAAGGGCTGGAAAGAGGACCCAGGAAACTACAGACCTGTCTGTCTGACCTCAGTGCTGGGGAAGGTTAGCAAGCAGATCATCCTGAATACCATTATGCATCATGTGCCAGGGCAACATGGTGATCAGGCCCAGTCAGCATGGGTTTATGGGTCCTGCTTGACAAACCTGATCTCCCACGGCAAAGTGATTCATGGATCAGGGGAATGCTGTGGATGTATTTATCTGGAATTTATGAGGGTATTTGACGCTGTTTCCCACAACATCTTCCTGGAGAAACTGGCTGCTCATGGCTTAGATAGGTGGATGTTTTGCTGGGTTAAAAATGGTCTGGGTGACTGGGCCCAGAGAGTGGTGGTGAATGGAGTTAAATCCAGTTGGCAGCAAGTCACAAGTGGTGTTCCCCAGGGCTCAATTTTGGGGCAACAGTTGTTTAGTATCTTTATCAATGACCTGGATTAGGGATTGAATGAACCCTCAGGAAATCTACAGGTGACACCAAATCGTGTGGAAGTGTTGATCTGCTTCAGGGTAGGAAGGCTTTGCAGAGGGATATGGACAGGCTGGATAGATGGGCCAAGGTCAGTCATATGAGGTTTAACAAAGATGAGTTCCAGATCCTGCACTTAGATCACAACAACCCCGTGCAATGGTATAGGCTTAGGGTAGAGTGGATAGAAAGTTATCCAGCAGAAAAGGACCTGGGTGTGCTGTCTGACAGCCATCTGAACATGAGCAAGCAGTGTGCCCAAGAAGGCCAACAGCATCTTGGTGAGTATGAGGAATGGTATAGCCATCAGAAGAGGGAAATTATAGTGCCCCTGTACTTGACACTGGTGAGGCCACATCTCAAATACTGTGTTCAGTTTTCAACCCCTCATGACAAGAAGGACATTTAGGTGCTGGAAAATGTCCAGAGAAGGGTAACAAAGCTGGTGAAGGGCCTAAAGAATGGGTCTTATGAGGAGCAGCTGAGGGAAATGGGATCATTTAGTCTGTCAATGAGGAGGCTGAGGAGAGACCTCATTGTTCTCTACAGCTACCTGAAAGGAGGTTGTGGTGAGGTGGATGTTGGTATCTTCTCCACAGTGTCAAGTGATTGAACAAGAAGAAACGTTCTCATATTTTTCCCAGGGGAGGTTTAGATTGAATATTAGAAAAAAATTGGTCGAACATTGGAACAAGTTGGCAAGGGAAGTGGTAGAGTCACCATCCCTGGAGGTGTTCCAAAAATGTGTAGATATCAGGACACAATTTAACATCCATGAAGTTGTTATGTCAAGGGTTGACTCAATGATCTCAAAAGTGTTTTCCAACTGAAACAATTCTATGATTCTATGACCAGAAAACAACAGTGTCTTAATATTCCCAGAGGATAATTTGGTTAAGATACTGAATTGTAGGAAGATAGCAAAACTTTGAACAACTTTTGAGAAGGCTATGTTTTGTCTTTGAGTTGGAAAGAATGTAAATACCTTGTAACTGAAGAGAAAGACTAGGCAAAGTTGACTGGATATGTTGAGAAGCTTGTTTGTCAGTATTAACCTAGTGTATGCTTTGCTTGGACCCATGTCAGTGAAAGGATAGCCAATTGGGATGTGACAGCTCTGTATGAGAAAAGTATGCAAATTGACTGTGTAACAGAGTAGTAGGCTTTGGCTTATGCTTAAGCTCTTGCTTTTGCTTTTGCTTAGTGCTTTGCTTAGTTGGTTAGGCAATAAATGCTTTTGCCTTTCACAATAAGAGTCTTCTCGTCTTGGCCTCTCCTGGAAACACCATAACACACAGCCTATGAGAAGAACACCACTGCTACAATTACACTGAATTCCATCAAGCATGTCATTATTAAACAGGGAAAGTATTGTTTCTGTTAGTACAGAGTTGGCATAAAGAATGGATAGCATTCAGTTAATGCACAGGCAAAAATTCAAATGAAGGTATGTTTATTGCTTGTATGGAAACTGCACTAATGGGTACTGCCATTCTCCCAAAGAATTTAGATTTTTAGAAAACAAGATTTTATGCTCTAAATAAAAGAGCTATAAAAAGTGCCTCACATGTTAACTGAGCTGCTCATCTTCCTATTGGTAACTTTTCAGTTACTCTGCATTGCAACAGACTGTCTCTGATGATGTTTCTCACATCTGTTTCTGAAGTGAGCTGGGTCAGTCAACAGCCTCTTTTGGATCAGTTGCTCTAGCTGCAAGTATGCCTAGCTAATCTTCTAGAGATACATTGATAGATAAGATACGCTGTTAACTGCCATAGAGGAAATTCTTTTACAATTACTCATACTGAGTAGTCCCACGATAGATTAAATTGCTGTTCAGCATGAAGAAGGTGTCAAATTCTGGCTGTAAGTGGCTGGTTTACAGGGCTTTTTAAAAATGTCATTATAGGCTTGTAATTATTCTAATCTGATTTGGTAAGAAAAAATTAGTATGACAACCATAAAACATTCATTTGAACAATAGGTTTTCTTCCACCGCAGAGTAAGTTTTAATTAGAGCTGTTCTTCAATTAAATTAAAGCTGCCCTTCCTGATTTTAAAACTCTTGTGAACATATTTGGTACATGGTACTTTGTGGAGCTGTGAATCTGTTCATGTCTCTCTTACGCTTTTACAGCCATGCATGTTCTTGGCTAACTTTGTCTGTGACTCTTGCTTTATTGGTGAGAAAGCCTTCTCCTGCTTAGCTCCTGCCATTGGAAAAGCTTTGTCTCTACCTCCATACTTCAATGAACCTCTCCACTTGTTTCTCAACATTCAGTTTCTCAGCTGAAAGCATGTCTTTCTTGCACTGCTTATTTGAGTTAGTATTTATTATGAGTTCTGTTGTGGTAATAATTAGCTCTGAGAAGCAATCTGTGAGGGAGTTTGTATAACAGCATAAAAACAAAGTGATGAAAGTGACTATGGAAACATTTATGCTGCTTTCTAGTAGGCTTGGGAATTCCTTAAGGTTAGCAGAATAACTTTCTTAAATCCTCTGAGTTCTTTTAGCAATCTTACCATAGTTCATGACGTGTAGTTTATGTAATAATGTGTTGCTTTTTTGAGGTATGTGAAAGATAAGACTGCCAGAGACCATCTGATTGCTTGCCCACAGGCCCTAAGTCAGCATTCAGCAACAGATACCTACACTTGAAAACTGTACTGAGCTTGTGTTCCATGTACCCTTTCCACACAGTCATGTTCGTATTCTAGCAAACTGAAGTCTGTAGAAGTGTCCAAAAGCCGTAACTGTAAAGTACTACAAGGAATGGAGCAGAAGAGTACATTGGCATTTCCACTCTCTGTGCTACTTAGATAATGTTTTTTTTTTATTTCTATAGACGATTAATTTCTGAAGATGGGAAAAGGAGTGGTGTGTAGACACACAGACTCCTACCCTAGCCTGTCCTTTTAGGAAAACCAAGAGCAGGGATCCTCCTGTATTTATTGATGGAAAGTCATAGAATCATAGAACAGCTTATGTTGTAAGGAACCTCAGAGATCATCTACTACAACTCCCCCTGCCATGGGCAGGGACACCTCTCAACTAGACTTGGTTGCCCAAGGCTCCAATCTGGCCTTAAACACCTCCAGGAAAGGGGCATCCACAACCACTCTGGACAGCCTATTCCAGAGTCTCACCACCCTCGTACTGAAGAACTTCCTAAGAATTAGTCTAAACCTACTCTTCCCTCAGCTTAAAACCATTCCCCCTAGTCCTGTCTCTAGACACCCTTATGAAAAATCCCTCTCCAGCCTTCCTTCAGGTGTTAGAAGGCAGTGATAAGGTCCTCCCAGAGTATTCTCCTCCCCAGGCTGAACAACCCCAGCTCTGTCAGCCTATCCTCACAGCAGAGGCGCTCCAGCCCTTCAGTCAACCTTATGGTCCTCCTCTGGACTTGCTCCAACTATTCTAGGTCCTTCAGAAGTCCTTCTTCACAAAAGACAAAAATTAAAGTGCTGGAAACAGAGTTAAGACATCACCTTCTTGTTGCTGCACCCTACAGCCAACTCACTTGGTGAGAGAAACTTAACAGCGAATTTCTACAGTTATCTGTGCCAACTACCTCTTTCCCTACAAACTCCTTTTTCAATAGCCACAAGTAACCCACTTTCAGCTGGGCAGGCTGAAAGTATTTCTTCAGACCCTGAAGTGACTTAATTATCCTTGACAGAAAATAGAATGAAGGCAAAAATTTGTGGATTTTAGTTCTTTTTTTTTTGCCTAAGACAAAGATTGAATCAATTAATGAGTTTATTGAGAGAGAAAAATATAATGTTGTCAATAAGAAAAGTCTCTATGTGCTCTAATTAGAGGAACTGTTTCCTTCTGGAAACTGGAGCTTTTAAAGCAGCATTAAGGGAAAAAAAAGTAGAATAAAACCCAACAACTGTGCCAATGACACAAGACACAAAATCTGGAACTAAGGCTCTAAGGACCCTGAAGAATATTGTTAAACTATTAATCTTAACATTGTAGGTATACAGCTCTCTTGTCAGTATTGCAGAAGAAAAAAACCCCACAAACTAAAAAGTTTGCTTTTATTTACCTTTGACAAGGGCTGCCTACTTGCAAACACACATCAGAAGATATTTGGGGTTTTCCTTCCGCTCAAAAGAAATGTTAGAATCACAAGAACAGTATGAACTCATCAAAATCCTTTTTATCCTTCTGGGATGTGGGCTCTTCTTGATAGGAACATATATATAATTCAGTACTGAAAAAAAAAACATAGAGGCAAAGTGGGCCAAATGTGCTACTGCAGTAAGATGGGAAGAAAAGGCTATCAATTCCTTTGAAGTTTTGCAAGTAATTTTTTTTTTCTGCCCATCTTCTCTGTGGTTGATGATGTTACTATTAAAATAATAGTTTATATGTGCTATATTTTAGTACTGTTTTGTTCTTCTTTGGTTCTGGCACTGAAGAAAGAAAGAAGCTCACCACATATTTTAAATTCAGAATTGGTTAATAACAAAACACATTTTCAACAAATTTCACAACCAGCCCCTTTGGGCAGCTGCCCTTTGCAATTTAAATGAAAGTGCAGAAGCTTTCTTTTCTCCCTAAAAATACTTTCACAAGTTTCCTATGCACGTATTTTAGTAGTTAGCACTAAATGGGATTAAAAGTACCTGTTTCATCACTTCAGGCCAGCGAGGGAAATTGGACTCTAGGGTGCCCAAATTAAGATTCTATAATGGATAAATCCTACTTACCAGCATTTATCACAGACAGCTCTACTGCCAGTTTTCGTAAAGCAAATACCTTATTAACTATCACTTCAGTCCTACCTCCTATCCATAATGGAAGTAAATTACTATTTTACTCTTTTTTCCCTATTGATGTTAGACAAATCATTGAGGTTTGGCTTTTTTATTGTTGCGGTGAGTGTTGTTTGTTTGGGTTTGTTTTCATTCGGGTTTTTGGTTTGGGGTTTTTTTGTTTGTTTTTTTTCAGTTGGTTTGGGGTTTGGTTTTTTTTTTTTTGTTGTTGTTGTTTTTTTGTTTTGTTGGGTTTTTTTTGTTTTGTGTCTTATTTTCTTTACAAAGTGTACGTTTTGGGGACAGTTAAAAAATATATAGACCCTATGGCTAAATCTGGCAAATTATATTAGCCTATATGCATTTTATTTCATAAGCTGCAGAAAGAAATCTCCAATGAGATTGTGCCTCATGGTTGGCTGCCTTTGTAACTGAATTATACAAATACTGCAGTGTGAGCTGACCCACGATGAGACAAGAAGGAAAACAAGAAGACTAAGTACTAGGGGGAGGGGAAAAAGATGAGGTGGGAAGGGCTCAGAAATTAAAAATGCCACCTAACCATGTGAAAATCTTCAAACATGATCTGTGCCGTATTGGACACCAACATAATCACAATAGAAAGAATGCTCTAATGAGAAATTGATTCTTGGGTACGGATTTTGAATGAAGCTTTTGTTTCCGTTCAGGTTTTTTGAAAGGCATCCTTCCTATAGGTTCTGTAATATCTAGTAAGGTCTGAGCCCCTGAAGCAACCTGTCCTTTCAGGTTCATTATAGAAAAACAATAATTATGGTATCTTTATTTTCTCTTAAAACTCATTATAATGGGTCCATGGCTCTTAAGTAATTTAGACAGAGTGAAAAAGCATGATCACACAAGCTGTTTCTCCTTATGAAATTAAACTGAAATGCAAAGAAATGTTAATGGGTCATAAATCTAACTTAACTTATATTCACTGGTGGACTTTACAAAACCCAGACCTACTTGCTTCCAATAGGTTTTGCAGTTTGATGTTCTCTGTCTAAGGCATTTAAAAGTAGGGCAGGTTTAGATGTCTTATGATTTGAGGTTCCTTACTACATTCACTATCTCCCACAATGCATTTTTTTCCCTGATCTCATCTGCTACAATTGAGCAGCCTTTCAAATATGGCAGAAAAAAATATTTAATCTCTGGCTTCCCTTGTCTAAAATACACATTGCTTTACTGATCTGATTTTAAGTCATGCCCTTCAAATAATTGCTTTTTCAAAAGAGTGAAGAATTGGCAGGTTGTTCTGGTGGTGATAACAAGTCTGTGCATATGGTGAAAGAAACAGGAGTCGCTTGAAGAGATTTTTCTGCCACATAAATTGTAACATGGAGCTATGACCCAGGATGCCTTGCTGGAGTGGTTCAACTCTGCCTCAGAAATTGATTATTCATGAAATCAGTAACAGTAACTGCAGGCTGTGGTTTCAGTACTTCTCTGAGAAATGGGACATCACTTTTCTATTCCAAGTCTTAAGGAACTGTATTTTTTGAATAATACAACTGCTTACTACGTCTTCATTTTGTGAATGCTATTTAAGGTCCACAGCAAATTAAGACTTTTAGTTCATTTTTTTTCTTTTAGAAGAAACGGCCAAACCAAATTATTATTTTGGATGCCTCAAACCTGGGCAACTTTTTAAAGCCTCAGCATCTGAGCCAAAAATACATGTTAATAAAGTTCTGCAATAAAGGGAGTTTGTTGATCATATATCCCCCAAAATATGTTATTTCAGCATTCACAAATGTGCTTGTTCTCCCTTTGCTGAGGAAAGGGTCATCTGGCCCTTTATCAGTGTTATCTGATCTGCAGTCTCCTCAGTTAAGTCAACTCTACAGAAATAAGAGGGAAACTTATGCAGGAAGTAAATGAAATTAGATTAATAATTAACATGTACTGCATGCAAAAGTATGAAAAAACTCTCCCAAAATTTCTCCGCTTAACTAATGTGTGAATTCATGCAAAAATGTTTTGCACTGAAACTTTGTCATTAGGTCATAAGCCCCATATATCTACATATTTAATAGGTTTAAGATTTTTCTAATGTGTTAAAATTCTTAAATAATTATATATTTTATTCTCAGTAATTTTTAGTGTGTTATTTCGATAGGTGTGTGAACAAACAGTAGTGTGCAAATGCCAGGAACTGAAAATGAATGCAACCTCACAGCATCTGCAATCAGTGTATTGAAGAGGCTTCCTAAATTTAGGAAAAATACAAATAGAAGAGCTTTGTGTCGTTATCTTGCTATAAGATTCCCTTAGTCACATCAAAGGATGAAATAAAAAGATCTGATCTTTGAAGAATATCTGATTACAAAATTTTGATTTCACTCTTTTAGGCCATGACTACCATATCTGCCTGTACTCATGCAGTTAAAAAAGGGCCTATATTTAAAACAAGAGCAGAGTAGTTTTTGTGGTGGAAACATATGGATTTTAAGTATTTATTGCACAGTTGCATACTTAAGATTTCATCTTCTGGAGTTATGTGTGTGGAAGGTGTGGTAGTTTTAGGCTATGCCTTTAAAATTTTTCACAGATCTTGAGCAGAAAGTAGTAAAAATGTAAATAAATCACTATTGTGTGTAAAAAGGAAAATAATGATTATTCTAAACAATTCCATTGGGGGAATATTTCCCATAAGATTTGGTTCCCAAAACATTTTTCTCTCTTCTTGCTTCTTCACTGGGGAGATTCTAACAGGCTTTGCTGACCTTGGCAGCATTGTTTTGTCTGGTATTAACCTTCTCTGCTTCTCTCTTTTCCCTTGGTACAGGATGTCAGGGGCAGGCAGGGAGAGGGAAGCTGTTACAGCTTCTTCCCTGGTCTTTTGACCAGGGAGGGGTCCTTGTGCTATTTTTTACAATTAATTAATTGTAAATACTGTATATTTCTACATATTCATTGCGTTCCATTGTAGATTGGCTTGTGAATACAGCTTCATTTGCTTCCAAACTGAGCTAGTCTGGAGAAGTTAATGTTGGCGGGGGTGGGGAATTTCCAACCCACCACAGCAGAGTAGGATTTACCTGGTAAAGCCTATAACACTGACAATGAGAGTCTAAAAGTAATGCCATTCTGTATTTTGGAAAGCAAACTGTGGAGTGGTTGGTGGCCAAATATATGCTTAATACTTTCCAGAGCTTTGGTGGGAGTTGCTAATACCAATGCCCGGGACACTTGCATAATTATATGTTCACTGTATAGATATCTAAAATACAAAATGACATAGTTTTCAAACCTTTGTATTTCTGTCTTTCAGATAGTGTTCAGGCACATTTTGGCATAGTAATTATTTATATCATGATAGATAGCCCCAGGTCTATAATTCACTCATGGGGCTTAGGTCATCTCATGAAAGGCAAAAGTATAGTGCATTACTCTATGCATAATGTACAGCATATTTATGTTTAATGCCAACATTATTTTTCTATGAGGAGAATATTTCTATGAGGTGCACTTCCCATTCTGAATATTGTTTATGTTTTACAGATTTTCATTTTGAAGTGAAAGAATGCTTTTTTTTTCCCCTGAGAAAATGTTAGCCACTTCTGAGGATTTTTCTTTCTTTTTCTTTCTTTCTTTCTTTCTTTCTTTCTTTCTTTCTTTCTTTCTTTCTTTCTTTCTTTCTTTCTTTCTTTCTTTCTTTCTTTCTTTCTTTCTTTCTTTCTTTCTTTCTTTCTTTCTTTCTTCTTTCTTTCTTTCTTTCTTTCTTTCTTTCTTTCTTTCTTTCTTTCTTTCTTTCTCTTTCTTTCTTCTTTCTTTCTTTCTTTCTTTCTTTCTTTCTTTCTTTCTTTCTTTTCTTTCTTTCTTTCTTTCTTTCTTTCTTCCTTTCTTTCTTTCTTTCTTTCTTTCTTTCTTTCTTTCTTTCTTTCTTTCTTTCTTTCTTTCTTTCTTTCTTTCTTTCTTTCTTTCTTTCTTTCTTTCTTTCTTTCTTTCTTTCTTCTTTCTTTCTTTCTTTCTTTCTTTCTTTCTTTCTTTCTTTCTTTCTTTCTTTCTTTCTTTCTTTCTTTCTTTCTTTCTTTCTTTCTTTCTTTCTTTCTTTCTTTCTTTTCTTTCTTTCTTCTTTCTTTCTTTCTTTCTTTCTTTTCTTTCTTTCTTTCTTTCTTTCTTTCTTTCTTTCTTTTCTTTCTTTCTTTCTCTTCTTTCTTTCTTTCTTCCTTTCTTTCTTTCTTCCTTTCTTTCTTTCTTTCTTTCTTTCTTTCTTTCTTTCTTTCTTTCTTTCTTTCTTTTCTTTCTTTCTTTCTTTCTTTCTTTCTTTCTTTCTTTCTTTCTTTTTTCTTTCTTTCTTTCTTTCTTTCTTTCTTTCTTTTCTTTCTTCTTTCTTTCTTTCTTTCTTTCTTTCTTTCTTTCTTTCTTTCTTTCTTTCTTTCTTTCTTTCTTTCTTTCTTTCTTTCTTTCTTTCTTTCTTTCTTTCTTTCTTTCTTTCTTTCTTCTTTCTTTCTTTCTTTTCTTTCTTTCTTTCTTTCTTTCTTTCTTTCTTTCTTTCTTTCTTTCTTTCTTTCTTTCTTTCTTTCTTTCTTTCTTTCTTTCTTTCTTTCTTTCTTTCTTTCTTTCTTTCTTTCTCTTTCTTTCTCTCTTTTTTCTTTCCCTTCCCTTCCCTTCCCTTCCCTTCCCTTCCCTTCCCTTCCCTTCCCTTCCCTTCCCTTCCCTTCCCTTCCCTTCCCTTCCCTTCCCTTCCCTTCCCTTCCCTTCCCTTCCCTTCCCTTCCTTCTCTTGCTTTCTCACCTTCATTTTCTTGTATTTTAACTATTGTTCACTGGTATTATAATGGTAATAGGTCATGGACAAGCTTTTCCGTGGTCAAACATGTCTAGCAATACTTACAAATATAAACTGCCTTTGATACCAAGGTTAAGGGATTATAGCAGAAATACAACACTACCTTTTCATTGCAATGAATATCTAAATTAAGCTAAACTTTAAAATTTCAATCTATAGCAGTAGTAGAATCTCATTTATAGGTGGGAACCTTATATTTATGCTGGCTTTAGGTCACTTCATGTAACCACACAAGGTATGGCAGAAGAGGAGCAATTAACTATATATATAAAGATGAAAACACAGAAGCATATCCATCTCAGTGTATTGTGTGCATTTTTATCTATAATTATTAAAGCTCACAGAGGAGATACATTGTAAATCTGGGTATTGAGCTAAGGCTGTACGCTTCCAATAGACTTTTCAAAAAATGCCTTCAGACAAAGTATTCCACTGACCTTTCTCTGGATTATACTGTGCATCAGGTAGGATATCATCCCGTAAAACATTTCCTTTCATCCTTTAATTTTACTTCTACTACACTAGCCAGTGTTGGCTTTCAGTGGGAAAAATTGTTCATGCTGCTTCTGGGCTGGTGTTGCAGAAGAGCATCTCCTGCAGGTCGCACACAGCGCTTGGGGATGTTATGTTGATGCCCCTTAGTGTGTAAATGAGCACTATCTATGTTTTGCCACAGGGAGGAGGTTTACAGCTACACTGCTACAGGCACCATAAAAAGAGAAGGCCAGTACTTACTGTTTGCTATCACGTCCATAGAAGTGCTGTGGACAGCTTCCCTAACTTCCTCTTATCAGCCAGAAAAGAAAGATGTGGGAGCTCAGAAAGTCATCGTATAGTAACAAAGCCACGTCTGATGGGTTCAGTGACTGTTAAGTGGTCACAACACTCCCTGTTCCAGCAAACTCAAAAGTGTTGTTTTAGTGTACCTAAGTTTACAAAAGGAGAGGAAAACGTGATTCTTTTGTATTATCTGTATAACTTCCTATTTAGGTACACCTGTGCATATGTAGATATATCTGTACATCTTACCATTATACGATGATCCTGGTCAGCAGAATGTTATTATGCATCATGTAATCACACTTCTTTGGCATTATCAGAGGTCTGACTGTTATCTTTACAGACCTAACCTCTTTTCTGTGCAAATATTTTTCCTACTTTTTCCTTTTGCCAAATAAAGAAGTCATTTGCAAACTATTTGTAGAATATAAACAGCTTCCACAAAGGAACTCCTCTTGAAACAGGGAGAGTAGACTGATTGCAACAGACAGTACATGATAATAGTATTTTCAAAGAATTACTATTACTTCATAGCAGAGACATTTTTCATTAAAACGTAAATCATACCATGATCTTTAGATTGATTTCTACCCTTTTTTGCATATATTTCAAGTGAGCTAACAGTCACAGGTTTCTCATTCATTGTTCGAAAGCTCCAAAGAATTACTCATCCCTCAGGAGTGCTATTTCCCATGATTACCTCTTTGCAACTCCTATGAAGGCAACAGAATAGGCAAATGACCTGCACAGAAAGCTCAGGTCTGGCAGTGTTCCTAGCACTCTGCACAGTTAGAAAAATGCACCTGTTAATGCACTGTTATGTGTATTATAGCTTGCTCACGTTGGGTGTTAATCATTGTAAATTCACAAACTGACGCTTGAGACTGAATGATGATTTTTCAGGTTGCCTGATAGCTTTATCTGAGCAAATTCATGCAGACTCAGCCTTGTGCAGAGGAACTTAGCATAGCTGCACTTTATCTGCCTTTTTATTTCTGGTGCAATAGGATAGGAATGAGAGGAAGAGAATATATAAGGGTTCCCCACTGAGAATCAGTTCTATAAATTATGTATTATGCAGACACTATTTCGCTGATGCTATCTGATCCCCAATACTCAGTTCCTTGTTTTTCCTTCTATAAATAGCTATGGCCAGGTTTTCAGTTGTAAAATAACGAGGACGAAACCAGAAACCTTTCCCATTTAATAACCTCTGCCAAAGAAGAATAAAGTAATATTTTTCATAACTGTGATGTCCTCAGGGCTTTAACAATCTGGGAATACAAGCAGAACTATGTTCTTGATAAGATACTGGTAGTAAAAGTAGGAATAACCATGCTGAATGTTAAAGAGGGAAATGCCCTATTTTCAGAATGATGGTATAAAACTTGGTATTGTGAATTTTCCTGGGGTTTATTTTGTTTTGGTTTTGTTTGGTTTTGTTTGCCTCTGTAGGACTACTTTTGCTTTTTCTTTCTCCCTCTAGATCCAAATGGTTTTGCTGGACAGACTGGACCTGACCATGCTCTTATAGGAGGAATAGTGGCTGTAGTTGTCTTTGTAACACTATGTTCTATAATTCTCCTTGGTCGATACCTGGCAAGACATAAAGGTAGGACAGATTTAGTCAATGTTCAGTGACTTTTAGAAGCAAGGCATGATTTGACCTGGGAGTGCTATTCCCTTTCACCTTACCCACCTGCTAAATGATTTGGACAAGAAAGCTCACAGTCCAGTTGCAAGTGAAGTCCCTGTGAGTATTAACCAGTTTCTGGTGGACTGGATGAGGCAATGGACATCTAGTGACATGTTCCAAGCCATCTCATAAATCAGTGATTTAGAGAGACTAAGAGGTAATATTGCCTCTTGGTCTTGGCCATTAGCTCTAGAGACTTGATTACATGATCTCATAGTTTTAACTAGTATCAATTCAGCAGAATATATATAGAAGGAGTGAAGAAGATTTTTAATTTAATAAAAAGTGCTAATACTTTAAGTTTGCATCAAGTTTTACTTCAGAGACTTCACCTTAAGAATTCCACTGCCTTCATTTTCAGTCCCCATCCCCCCACCATTTAAGATTACAGGGCTGGAGTGACACTGATTAAGCTTCTTTATGATCCTTTTTAGACATAGTTAATCTAAAAATCATCTCTTGAGATTTAACCTTTGAACACAGACCTGTTGTTTAAATTCAGTTTATTCGCACCCCCTCCAAAGGCAAAAAAAAAAAAAAAAAAAAAGTGAAGAGAGGATTAGTCTTAGTATGGACTCATTAAGTTTCATTTCAATTGAGATAAACATATGGCTAGCAGACATAAGCTGATAAAAACATATTTTTAATTTGTTGGACTGTGTGGGGAAAACCAGTATTTTTTTTAATGAGCCAGTGAAAGTTTGTCTTTGTTGTTTTACTTTCCCAAATGATCAGTTATGCATCTTATGCCAATGTAAATAATGCTTTTCAGAAAGGGAAATTTGGCTGTTATACACAATTATTTTTATTCATATTCTTAGCATAATGTAAGTGGGTTCAGTTAATAAAAATACCTCAATTTTCTAATTCTTGGAAGTGACTATAATAAAATTATACATACAATCAAATAAAAAGTAGAAATCCAAAACCAATCTGCAGTCTTTAAAAGAAAAAGCATTTATGATTATCTGTATCTTCAAAGTTGATTTGTTTTTATGGGTATTTGTTCCATTAGATTTTATCAGTTATTATTAATTGCAAACTGTATTGCATATTAGTACAATTAGATAAAGTAGTTTTTATTAAAATATTTTCTTCATGTATTGTGGATATATTGGAATTTATGTATGTGCATCATCAGTATCAATACTATAAATAGTTCTTGGACAAATTAGAAAGTCGCATATACCTGTATGATGTATGCCATGACTGTGTAAAAATATTTGTCCATTCATTAAGCAGTTTGAGCATTATTAGAAATGCAATTTCTCTAATGTAGTGTAAAGCTTGAAAAACCCTAATTATTTTTTTTTTCTGTGCTGATTCCTCTAGGAACATATTTAACAAACGAAGCAAAAGGAGCTGAAGATGCACCTGATGCCGACACAGCCATTATCAATGCAGAAGGCAGTCAAGTCAATGCAGAGGAGAAAAAAGAGTATTTCATTTAGATGCAGAGCTAGAATCGTGGAGTTTTACTTATCAGGCTGACTGCTGGAGAAAACTGGCTATCATTTCTCAGAATTCATTTCTGCCATCTGCTGTCTTTATTAACTCTCATACCTGCTATAAGTAGCCAGTTTATGCCAACAATCAGCTGTTGATATCATCATTCTATAATTACCGTATCATGCGTAAAGCAGGACATTTCTTATTGCCTAAAACTCATATCCACTGCTCTCTTAACATACAGTGCTTGAATATACAGCCTTAATAATGTTAATCATCCTCTTAATCCAAGTTTTCTACATTTTTAAATGTTATGCGGCTTTCTTCTTTTTCAGTTTTCTTTTATCATGTCTCTACTAGTGTGTCACAGAACAATGTTCATAACAAATAGTATTAGCTAAGGATCTAATTTACTTACATAAAATATTAAGTCTAAGACTAGAGGTTTACAAAGAAAGTTTTATGTCTATCTGTAATTCAAAAAGCATCTTGTTTTTGAAAAATATGCCCTAGAAAGCAAACTGAAATCTGCTTAGTATAGTTTCTCGTATGCTTGGATTTGGTGGGAAAATAATATCAGTCCACTGATTTTTTTGTTTTGTTTTGCTTTTTTTTGTTATGTTTTACATGGTACCTTGACAAGAGTGTCATGTTTCAGTGGTAAAAACGTGCTGAATAGCTATACAGATTCTGCAAAGTGAGATAGTAGTGCTTTGTTTGAAACAAATTTGTCCTGCCCTTTTACTGCTTTCGGGGATTGCAAAGATTAGAGAACTTTCAGAGTAATTTCTGGTTTTATAATTTATTTGCTTCACATGAACTCACCTGCCTACTCAGATTTGAAGTGTACATGGGGCACAACTGCAAGACATTTTAGTATCTGTATATAGTGCATATAATAAATTCAATTAAACATTATTTGATACATATTTAACTTTTTTGGCAGTAGCTAAGTCAGTACAAGTAAGCATTTTCTAATGTCCATTATATCCCTTTCTATATATGACTCAAATCAATATTCTGAGTAGGTAACATGTATTAGTACTTTTTGTCTGTATGTCCTAGCACTGTTCAGCAGCAAACTTTTCTAGTTCTTGTTATTTTTTTCTTTGTTATAAAATGGAAGCACAATGTTATATGGAAAGGTAGTTTTAAGCTAACAACCAGTGCACAGCCTCAGGTTTTAAATTACAACCACATTTGAGTACTATCCTTAAAAAATACTATTGAGTTGCTAAAATTCTTGATTTTTAATTTGGCAGTTCCAGAGCTGCTTCTCTATGTTGGTTTGCCAAAAAAAAAAAAAAAAAAAAAAAAAAAAAAAAAAAAAAAAGGGAAGAAAAAAAAAGAAAAAATAGAAGTGTTACAACAAAAGATATATGTTTTGTGTATACTGTAAATGGACTAATTCTTTATATTAAATTCCTGTCTATGCATTTTGTGAGGTACAAACTTATGTCACCGTGAATGATAGAGAATTCCTGCCATGCTTTTAGCTCCACAGTGAAAGTCTCTGGATTATTTCTGACTTTTTTTTTTTTTTTTGTGTAATTGACAGCTGAAAAATCACATGCTCTTAAATATGACAACAAAACACTGTAAGCCCATCGGCTTATTTCCTCTTCCAATGAAATAAAAAGGTTGCCGTAACAGCTCTTGGAAATGATTCTACACTGGAGGACTCAAGATAGTCTAGCTGGAGCTTGTCTTGCTCCTAGGTTTTGCACCTTTGACAAAAGAGTATTTCTCTCTGGTTCCTGTACTTGTGAAGCCTAAAAGCATAATGGTCTGCTGTAAAGGACTTTCTCCTGGGATTTTATTTTTATGTGGGGAAGGGAGAGTTTGGAATATGACATCATGTAGTATGGTAAAATGGAAGATAAAGGTGCTGTGTCAGATTATTTATCAGAGGAGTATAAACCTTTTAAGGACAATATTCTAATATTTTAATTGTTTTTGTTGAAGCATTTATCTTGTTAATTTCTAAGAAAGAAGGGTGACGTCAATCAAAGCAGCACTTTTTCTCAAAATATACAGACATTAATAATATGATGTGGTTGAGTGTTAACATAATAAATCATATACAGTATGACATTTTAAAGAAATAAGTCTGCATTGATGTGATTGCATGCTTGTTTTTACAGTTCAGTCCATGCCCATCTGTGGAAAAATGCAATAATATGTTAATATAATATGGTAGTTTGAGAGAACCAGGTAGGTGCTACTAGACACATTGAAAACTAGTATAGGTTTACAAAGATATTCATGTCTTTCAAAACATACACATATAAAAGGCTGGCAAAGGAAGTCCTTCAGTTTAATACCAAAAAAATATATGGATTCTTGTCACAACAGTGAGTTATGTTAGCTACAGTACAGTATCACATATGAAAAGATTTTATTTCAGCTCAACTAAACATTTAAGCACATGCTCAGCTTCAGAAGTTCCATTGGACTGTAAGGCACTATTCACATGCTTAAAAATAAGTGCTTCCCTGGATGAGGGCCTTATTTGCTCGAGTGGAATTCCCCACCAGCAGGTATTTACACGTTTTTTTCCATTCTTCCTGACTCCAGCTTGCTTGAACAACAGGCTTGCTACTTGAACCATTACCCAACTAAGGTCAAGTGGGACCTTCAAAAGCAAGATTGCCCTTGGGTGACCATTTCAAACCATTTTTTCCAGTGGCATAGAAACAGCACTTAAACTTGGGAAAAAGAGTTATAAATTGTATTGTTAAAATAGGTTATTTCACTTGGTTTCAATTACAACTTCTTGTATGTCCTAATTTTTAACACATTTGATCATCCGTTATCTTGCACCTGGTTATGTCCCTTGCATCTGCAAAGCAGGTGTGAAAAACCAAGCATTCTACCTGGATTGCACTTTGCAGGCCTGTCTGGACCTCACTGGTTTAAATTATTATACTAGGTATAAAGAGAAATCCCTCTTTTTTTGTAAGCAGAACCATGGCTCAACACCAAGGACATTCAGTAAGCTAAAAGCCAGTTGTCTGTTCCCTTTGTCCAAGATCTCACTTTGAAATAAGGCTTTTATTACTGTGTGAGGTATCCAGCAAATGTGTAAAGTGGAGGATGTGAATGGGAACAACCATTGCTAAAATGTATGTGACATCCTTTCCCACATGCACTTGCAGAGTAGTTTTCTCAAGATCACGTAGCTAGTATCTGCCAGTGTATTGTTTACGGTGTCTATTGCTGATTATTTTAAAACTTTTTGATGTAGATTTTTTCTTTAAATGCTTTGAGAACATTCTCATGATTTGAACAAGGAAGCAGTGCATCAGAAGACAAGGGGTGCATCCTCCCACTCTTTTAGTGTCATCTGACCACCAAGAGACAGTTTAAAGAATCTTATGTTTAACTTGAGGCTCATAATTTAAGCTAGAACACTTAAAAAATTCCCATATTACTTAAGGATGGTTCGTCTTGCACTCTAGACTCCCTCTCTAAAGGAATACATGAAGAAAACCAACTCTTCTAAATAAGACATGAAAGTTAACATCCTGTGTGTTTTCATTGCAGTATAATATATATATCTGTAACTATTTCAGTGAAAAGAAAGGAGAGAATCATCTGTAATTATGTAATTCATGATTGTAACAGCACTGAAGTTACCATGTACGCACATGTACAGTAGCTATTTCAACCGTTACAGTGTGGTTACATGTAATTCCCTGTAACATAGCAGTTATAGTGTAATTTAGTGCCACTTATTGTAAAGTGTTACCAAAAAGAAAATGGAGTTCTTACCTTTACAATTTTATTAAAATTAAAGGTAAGTTTATTAAATTGGCACCATAAATCTGATATTGCATTTCTTAATTAAGGAGGTGATTTAAAACTCCATGTTCACACTACAGCTTCCCCCACTGCTTACCCAGCCTCCTCCAAGTGTCTAATCTCTTCACGCCTAGGAACTGGTAATCTGTAATGAACATACCAAAAATCCAGCTACTTCAATTTCAATTGAATAAGCTGTCTAATAGAGAAAAGCAAACAAAAATAAGGAGTAATGCTTTTTATTAAGTGGCACAAAGTACACACTAAAAACTATGCAAAAATATAGGTAAATACAGTGTACTTACATGTAAGTATCTTGTACTTGCTGTGTATGGATATTGGAAAACCTTGTAATTATAATATGCATTTTGATTATCTCAAGCCGGGGGATGACCTCTAACAGTCACAAGAGAAAACTGGAAGGTAGATATACAAGCAGTGGATATCCTAATGCAATATGTGTAATTCCTCTACTTGCAATGACAACTAATTTATAAAAATGCTTATACCACTCCTCATTCTCACTAGCTTTGCTTTCCATTTCTTTGAGGCCCATTAAATATCACTGAAACACCTTTAGGCAAAGTAAGGCACTGACTGTGCTAATGGCTTTGCTGCCAGCACTCTGTATGTCTGGCAACACTGTTCTGTAATCTATTTCTGGCTCAACAGCACAAGTTTCCTCTTTTTTTGTGTCCTCAAGGGAGCCTAGTATGTTAAGATGCTGAAATATGCTGCCATATGCCCTGGTATTTTTAGCATGAACAGCAGAGAAAGAGAGAGACAGCTGCATTCTTCTGACCCCTGTTTTGCTGAATCACCTCACCTGGAATTTCCACTACTTGCTCGTAAACACCAGGTAATCTTAAATTGTAAGTACAAAATGCTTCCATCAAAGTACAGAGGATGCCTTTAATGATAAATCTAACATTTTGTAAACGTGAAGTTTTGTATTACTGATCTTTTCACTTCTCATCACATTTCATCATACCCTTCCAGAAAGAATGCACTGAAAGACAGATAACATAGAATAGCAAAATAAGAAAAGAGTATTTTAAGCCTTTTTGTGGTTGTCATTGCTATAATTCTGCTTTGTGTCCTGTGTGGAAGGCAAATAGATGGATTTAGCAACTGCCATTTACATCATTCCACACTATACTACTTGTAGAATATGACATCTACCTCTTAGTCTGAATACTAGCTATGAGATATTTGTATACATTTTAAATACTACTGAATCTTTGGTGTAGTCTCAAAATGAGGTCACTGGTTTTTTTATTTGTTTTTGTTGTTGTTTTGTTGGGGTTTTTTTCTGTCAAAAATAGAAAAGTAATTATTACCTTTGTTCATAATTCTTGCCCTGTTCTTTAGTAGTTTTGAGATAGTTTGAGCTTTTAACAGGGCATACAGACACAGCCTCAGCTGGTATAAATCAGCTTCACTCTGTTGCCTTAAATGTGGGCCAATTTACACTGGCTGGGGATTCATCCCAAACAGCTTAAGAATAAACTGCTATAACACACCAATATTTAGTCAGCACTAGATGATGATTTGCAATCCAACTGCAACACAATTCTTTCCATTGAGGCATGCAGGTTTGAAGACAAACTTTTAAAAGCACATGCAAGCTTTTGAATTAAATATGCAATACCAATACTGTTGAGATATTCTAATATGTCTCATACTTATTTAAACATAATATTGCCAGGGCATGTTTACATTAAAAACACTTAATGCGTAGGGGACAGGGAAAGACTGTTGGAAACAGTAAGAGAAAATTTAATGGATAGAGCAGCCTCTGATGTCAGCTGAGCAGAGTAGAAATGCTTATGAAGAGTAGGGCTTGTTACATGTTTTTTCAGAGTCAACCTAGTACCTCTAAAACAATTGGGAGTTGTCTACTTGGCATTAGCAGAATCTAGTACAGTTCCTTCTTGCTATCGATGAATCTAACCCAGACTCTGCACTTGTTTTAACTCAGGAGGAAATAAGGATACAAACATGGTTTAACAGCACACTTCTGTATTGCTCCACATCCTCAGGATGCTTCAACCTTTGTGTGTTTCCAACATACAACATAAGGGAATTCTTCCAACATACAGGAATCATCTTGTTGCCAAGCCATGATCATGTTCTTCAGCAATGTTTAATGTACTCACAACCAGACAGAAGTTGTTGTGGAGCAAATATGATGACTCTATAGCAGTAGGGCCTTCCAGGGTCTCTCAGTAGATGACAAAAAAAAATCTTTATAGCTTTTGTGTTTACTGTAGATCTGTCCTCCATGTTTTGTGTCTTAAGTCATTTTTCATCTGTTGGGCTAAAAGCAGTGGTCTTATTGGAAAGGAGGTAGAAAAAAAAAATCTATCCTCTATAATGTTTCCATCCTCTAAGCTACTACTAAAGAAAACTTTGAAGATTTTCATTTCTTCTTTATTTTTTCCTAAGATTTCATGTGCAAAGTCAGACCTGCTGGGGTCAACACTTTAGCACTTTCCCTGTGTTCGGGGTCAAGCCAGCAGTGTGTGAGCTCTGATCTCACATTTCAGCACAAACTACAGACAGCCTTACCCTGCCCTTATGCATAGTGCTGAAAATCACTGATGCTATTTTCTTCCAAACATGCACATTTTCTTAGTCTTACTCTGTAATGAAAACATTGAAGCATTTTCAAAATAGGTTCAAAAGGAGGCGTTTTAAAGTAATAACTTGTAAAGAAAATGGTAATGATGATCATCAACTATTTATGTTATCAAGAGAAGGAAAATCTGGATGAATTCTTTATCACTTCCTCTTTCTCTCCTTTCTATGCATATTGATTAATGTTAGTAAATATGCAGTTGCACATGTTGTCCTTTTTTTAAGTGGAAGCAGATTTGCTTATCCCTGTGTATGGCTTCCATAGAAATGTGCAAATATGACCTGCAATCATCTGCTTCTGCATAACTAGTGAGCCAAGAGTGAATCTGTGGATTACTGGATTAATATCTGTCCTGCTTCCATAAAAGCTGGGTACAATATGCCTATTGATTTCAAAAGAATGAGGTCAAGTCCTTAAAGCATGTTTGGGTTTCTATTTAACTCTTTTCCAATATAATTACAAAGCAATCTTTGTGCATCCTTTACCGTTAGACTAGATAAATTGTAACAATCAAAACCCTTCAGTTCATCAGGAAGTTTCCTAGAATAAATAAGGGATAATTGGTGAAACAACTATAACAACTTCATCTGTTCATAGTAAGTGTAAGTGTCTTCTCCTAGAAAGTCTAGTGTACTTTGCTCTTACACTGTTTATGGCCTTGAAAAGGATAGAGTTGAATGGTTTAGAAATACAACCACTAACCTGTAAACAAAATCTGTGGGAATTAAACATATTGCACTGATGATGAGACACGTTTACTTCATTTAATTTCCTCATGAATAACTTTACACAGACAAAATGCATATTGTAATGTTAGGTACATGACACTTGCATGTTGCTATGCCTATATACTTACAAAGTATTCAATGTGTACTTAGTGGCGCTTAAAAAATGTCATGTACAATTCTTCTGAACATTCTTACAGGGTTCCCATTTGCACTTCATCTTTCAGAAAAGTCTTGTCAGAAAATTGTCTGATGAATATTATTGAAAAAAATAAAATTTTGATTTTAGTTATCTGTTGGACATTTCTGAATTGTCTATTCATTTAATATATTTCTTGGTGCTTGCCAGTTTGGCAGTGGAGTTAATTTAGACCAGTGGCTGTATATATAGACTGTTCACAGATCAGATTTTGCTGTCCCTAGGAAAATTGTTACAATCATATACTTACCTAGATATTAACTCCGAGATTTTAAACAGTTATCCAAGAAAGTAATCTGTGACAGACTGGTATTTTACAGATAATTGTAAAATTCTATTATTTTATTTGATGTTTACGCACTACTTACTGTGTGTTGCTTTATAGTTTCTTCTGACTGACAAAGTAACAACTTTGGATGCTCTCCTAACTGTAGGAGAAATTAATCCCTATGAAGAGGTTAAGCGCTAAAAAAGCATTTAAGCTTGTGGGATTTAAATGATGGCTTAGCCCTCCTGAAGTAGGTAGAGAATTCAGGAAAGGTTCTCTATACCATTTACCATGTGGGAGTGGATGTTATAAAGGACAAGAAGGCCACTGCTCTCAAAGGGAGAGAGACAAATGTTGTAAGGAAGTAGAAATTCTGAAAGGGTTCATGTTTATGGAAAAGAAACAAGTCTTAGATGTACAGAGAGACACTAAGAGAGTTTAGTACCACCTTGCAGAGGATATCCCAGTGCTGTTGCATGTCTCTGATGGCAGAGCATTCTTATGACCTAAACTAAGCACACATTTGACATTGGATTCAGCAGATTTGTTCTTATTTTTTATTACTTCTTTTCAATAAAGCAAAATGTATCCCCTTAAGCTTTTTTTTTTTTTTAATGTGTAATAATATACTTTTTAAATACAGCAACAATGCAGATTTCTTCAAAGTCATATGCCCATGATTTAGGGCAAAACGTGCTGGAAATCTACAGTGTACCCAAGGAAAATGACATACCCCAGCACAAATGACACAATCCACAACTGGATTTATAGTTTTCTGCATTCAAGCTGTAATTCTGAATACTGTCCCATTTTCCTTCATCAGATAAAATTTTCCTCAAGGATAACTGCACTTTGCTCTGTGTCTTTCCCTGTCTGAGAGCAGATTATTACAATGATCACCCTAACCTGGTACCCTCAAAACATGCCTCTTTTCTTTTTTTTCCTTTTCTTTTTTTTTTCTTCTTTTTTAAATAAGGAATCTCTTTTATCAACAGCCAACAAAATACCTGCCCTTCTCCTGACTTTCTGTTTTAATAAAAGACTAGTTCCTTTTTGTCTGTGTTTTTGGTTTAATTTGGTTTGGACTGGTTTGGTTTAAAGTTGGGGATTTTGCTAAAGGAACACTGTAAGACATAAAAAAATTATTTCTTTTAAACTGCAAAGGCTGCTTGAGATTTCGTTGAATGCTGAGAATACTTTTGTTGAATATAGAGTGTCTGTACCAGACTGTTACAGCGTTATACACTGATGTGAAAGACAGTCTACTTACCCCTTTAAATAAGCCCCAGGTGCCAATAGGAAGATAAACACACCTTTTCAAAAGTAGTATTATAGACCAACACGCAGCCAGGCTCTGCTGGAAAGTGTAAGGTAAAGGTAAGTGCAATTAGTAAAATTCAGAGATAATAAAGTGGGGATAATGAAGGTGATTCCTTGCTTGACAAAAGAGTCATAGTACATTGCCTTCTGGCTCTGCTTGAAGCACTTGGCAACATCCTGAGCTATGGGAGGGCACTTTTGATTAGCTCTGGGCTACTTACTTAACCTGGCTCTTGCTCCTGCTGAGTTCATAGCAATAGCTTTTCTGCTTGCTCCAGGCTAAGAGGCTAGGGCTGTATTGATTCTGCAAGCTGAAAAGAAGACAGAGGGAGTTTTTAAGCAAGCCGGAAAGATTTTTAGAAAGAGGCCTTTTCTTTATTCTGTGCAGCTTACAGGAAATTACCACTAATGTCAACTAGTAAGGACAGTAACCATCCCTGCTTGGTGTATTGTGGGGGCGTACATCCTTCAAGTTGTGCCAGCTGGCTGGATGGAAGAGGGAGGGAGCACAGAGAGGATGCAAAGCTGTGCATGTGGCAGGAGATTGAAACACACATTTGTCCATCTCTAGGTGTAAGGCTAATGGGGAGCCTGTTATTCTTTAGTCTTTACTCCTAGAGTTTTAGCTAAAAAGGGTGCAAAAAGAAACTGGTCCAATCAGCAAAATCACAGAGCTACTGTACAATGAGAAACTTTCTCCAAAATGACACTTTGCCGACACCTGGCGAACGTGCAGTTCTTCCCATTTCAAGGGCTTGGAGTTGATGGAACTTAGGTGGGAATTTATAAGATACAAAGAAAGAAAGAAGAAACAAGCAGACCTTGGATCTTGACAGATGGAAGTTGGATAGAACGTAAAAGTACTTGTAATGGAAAAAAAAATACCTTTTGCTAGGGATTTTAGTTCTGTATCAGAGCATTAGGCAATTCTGTATCAGAGCATTAGGCAGTTCTGTGTCAGATCAAAGAATATATTTCCTAAAATTCTGTCATGTTTCCTGGTGCATTTTCAGTCTTTGTGGAGTATCTAATGTTATCAGAGACAAAAGTGCATATATCATGATGTGATCCAGTTAAAGCACATCATTATATTGGACTCACTAATGTAGCATGAGATTACCCTCCAGAACAGCAGTAAGCAACATGACATAAGAGTTGTCATATATATTTTCTCATCCACTCCCTGTGGAGGAATGTGTGTGCAATGAAGCATCACAGTTTTTTTATTTATTATTTTAAAATTTATTTATCTGTTTTCATATTTCCCCTACGCTCATGTAAAAAGTTTAGATTATGAAAATACTTTGTACTTAGAGAAGAAACCAATATAGCTTGTAACAGTCCCTTCTTCCTGTGAGATTCAAAGCTCCCATTTTAGACAATTCTCCCTGTAAAACCTTCAGTGTGATGAAGGAATAAAATTCTTGAATGTGGTATACATTTATGAGCTCTGGGGAGCCTTTCGAGTACACTTAAATCTGGTTTTTAAAATAAAGTCAAAAAACTTGGAATAAATTCAGAAAAATTGCAAGAATCCAGAGTAGGCTGTAGGAAGCAGGCTGAACTCGCTTGTTACTGCTTGTCCCTTGGGAGGCTGTTCTTAAGGGTAAAGTAGTCCAGAAAGGCTGGATGTACTTCATGAAGGAAACTTTAAAGGCTCAGGAGCAGGCTGTGGCCGTGTGCCAAAAGACAAGTCACCAGGGAATAAGACCAGCCTGGCTGAATGGAAAGCTTTGGCTGGAACTCAGGAAGAAAGGAAGAGTGTATGGTCTTTGTAAGAGGAGGCAGGCCTCTCATGACAACAAAGATGTGGTGAGGTTATACAGGAAGAAAATTAGGAGGGCCAAAGCCCTATTAGAACTCAACCTAGCTATTGCTGTTAAAGACCACAAAAACTGTTTCTATAAATACATTAATGACAAAAGGAGGATTAGGGAGAATCTTCATTTTTACTGGATGCAGGGGGTACCATAGTGACAAAGGATGAGGAAAAGGCTGAGGTACTTAATGCCACCTTAGTCTCAGTCTTTAGCAGTAGAACTAGTTGTTCCCTAGTCACCCAGCCCCCTGAGCTGGAAGACAAGGAGGGAGGGCAGAATGAGAACTTCACAATCCAAGAGGAGATGGTCAGTGACCTGCTACACCACTTAAACACACACAAGTCTATGGGGCTGGATGGGTTGCACCCAAGGGTACTGAGCCTCCTTTTACCATTTACCAGGAGTTCTGGCTGGCTGGGGAGGTTCCAATGGACTGGAGGGTAACAAATGTGACTCCTATCTATAAGAAAGGACAAAGGAAGGATCCAGGGAATTACAGGCCTGTCAGTCTAACAAATGTGACTCCTATCTATAAGAAAGGACAAAGGAAGGATCCAGGGAATTACAGGCCTGTCAGTCTGACCTCAGTGCCACAAAAGGTCATGGAGAAGATCATCTTGAATGCCATTATGTACCATATACAGGACAACCAGGTGATCAGGCCCAGTCAGCATGGGTTTATGAAGGGCAGGTCCTGTCTGACGAACCTGATCTCCTTCTATGACAAGATGCTCCACCTAGTGGTTGAGGGTAATGATGTGGATGTTGTTTACCTGGACTTCCATAAGGCCTTTGACACAGTTTCTCATGGCATTCTCATAAGAAAACTTGTTGCTTATGGCTTAGGTGGGCACACACACTGCTGGCCAGGCCCTGAGAGTAGTGGTCAATGGAGTTAAACCCACCTGGTGGTCAGTCACAAGTGGTGTTCCCCATGGCTTGGTGTTGGGACTAGTCCTGTTCAATTTCTTTATCAATGACTGGGATAAGGGGATCGAATGCACCCTCAGTAAGTTGCCGATGACACCAAATTAGATCTGCATGAGTGCAGAGAGACTCTGCAGAGGGACCTGGATAGTTTGGACTGATGGGCTGAGGTCAACTGTATGAGCTTCACCAAGGCCAAGTGCTGGGGCCTGCACTTGGGCCACAGCAACCCCATGCAACACCACAAGCTTGGGGAAGAATGGCTAGAGAGCTGTGTAGTGGAAAAGGACCTGGGAGTACTGATTGATAAGAGGATGAATATGGGTCAGCAGTGTGCCCAAGTGGCCAAGAAGGCCAACTGCATCCTGGCCTGTATTAGAAACAATGTGGCCAGCAGGACCAGGGAGGTGGTTGTCCCTCTGTACTCAGTGTTTGCAAGGCCACACCTCAAGTACTGTATTCAGTTTTGGGCACTGCAGTACAGGAAACACATTGAGGACTGGAGCGGGTACAAGGAAGGGCTACTAAACTGGTGAGGGGCCTGGAGAACAAGTCCTATGAGAAGTGGCTGAGGGAACTGTGGCTATTTAGTCTACCAAAAAAAAGAGGCTGAGGGGAGACCTTATTGCTCACTACAACTACCCGAAAGGAGGTTGTAGAGAGGTAGGCACTGGTCTTTTCTCACAAGTAACTAATGACAGAACAAGAGGAAATGGCCTCAAGCTGCGCCAGGAGGGCTTTGGACTGAACATTAGGAAAAAAAAATCATGGAAAGGGTTGTCAGGCACTGGAACAGGCTACCCAGGGAGGTGATTGAATTGCCATCCCTGGACATGTTTGAAAGCCATGTGGATCTGTTGCTTGGGGACATGGTCTAGTGACAGACTTGGTGGAGTAGGCGAAATGGCTGGATTTGATGACCTTGGAGGTCTTTTTTGGCCTGGATGATTCTATGATTCTGTGATAATATGCATCCAAGTTTTGCACAATGTTGAGGGTGCATGAGGATTCTTTATGACCAGCTATATTGCACGATGGTAGTTCACAGGAGAGATGACAAAGATGAATTGTTGCCACCGCCTTCAAATTCATTTATTGCCTAAATATGGTTAAAAACAATGATATTGGCTGCTGCTGTAGGAAAGAGTAATTTTGCTACTCCTGTTGGGAGGGTAGCAATGCCACTGTGTCAGGTTGGGGCCTGGTTTTGATGTTCCTGTATTAGTTTTGGGTTAAATTAATGAGGCAGGAATTACAAAATATAGTTATTTTTATTTTCCCAAAAAACCCACCCCAAAACTATGTACAAAACTGACAGAACTGTTTACAGGTCCTATTCGGTCGTGAATTCTTCCAGGATGCTTGTGGCAATTTTGATACAATTTAGAGAGTTCAGAGACTGGAAAAAGCTATGACACAAATAGCTTCATCCACTTACAAACCAAAGGCCAACCAATAACCCTTAGGAAAACATGAACAGGCCAGGGCTTACTCATGACGATTAGAGTGGGAATTTGGAGATGGTCCCTAGCTTGCTCTCTCTGCTGACAGGCTCCAGAAACTGTCGGTTTGTAATCCAGTTCGAGGCTCAGGATTTATCCCAGGGCTCTGGACCAGGCACTCAAAGCAAGGCAGGACGCTCCAGACGACAAGGCTTGAAGTGAGACGAGGCTTCAGCAGATGTGAGCAAGGCTTGAGCAAGGCAGACTTGAGTGAGGCAGATCTGAGCAGGAGCCGATCTGAGTGAGGGGATCTGAGCAAGATGGATCTGAGCAAGAGCCATCTGAGCAAAAGCCGATTTGAGCAGCAGCCCTTAGGCTCCCTAGCCACTTGCATATATACAAAATGCCAGAGGTCACTTGGTGCAATGGGGCACTAAAGCTAACATGTAGCCACCCAATGGAAAGCATTCTGCTAGGCTATGACCATAAAAGGCAGAGGCCAGGACCTCGTATCTGGGGGAGCTTACCTGCTCTGACCCCAGATGGGCATCTTGTTTACCAGACAAGGCAAGGTCCTGTCCCCTTTGTTCCTTTTCCCGTGTTGCCCTGTTGTTGTGGCAGGAAGGAGGGGGGAGGAAGGACCTGTCTAGACATCTTGAGGCCTGTCTGGATTTGTACTGGGCCATGTGTCATGGCCTACCACCACAGTTCCCCAGAGGCAGACTGTTATTTACATGGACACAATTAAGATTGGTGCTCTCTTCATGCAGCTAGCACTTCAGTGCATCTGACCAGTCAGCCTCCTGTCTGCATGGGGTAGCTGAAGCTGATGTAGGAGAGGATTAAATCTGTGGGACTGGAGAGCTGCATGATGGAGGTGTGGTTTCCTGTAACTATTCCTTTGGTGCCTCATGGCAGAAAACCCAATGTCAGTACCTTCCTCTTTTTCAGCAACTCCTGTGCAGCACACGAAAACCTCTCTGCGATCTATATGCTTTCACAGAGTAGAAGAGAAGAGGGTCACAGGTCGTTACAGAAAGTTTCATTTACATATTATATGTTTCTCCTCTCTCAGGTGGTTTAAGCCTGTTTACGTGAATGCAGAGCCGCCTTCGTTTCTGTATGAAATTAGCAGTAGGCTATAATTTAGGATTTTCATTTTTCAGGTTGTATTAGCTCATAAACACATAAGCACAGACACAGAAACATACATACACACAAGCAAAACACTTCCTTTGTGTATTTTTCTGTTCCTTCTTCTTACCCCAGTAGATATGTTCTACTTGCTCTAGCACTGTGAGCTCATAATGTGGTATCTACCATAGTCTTTCAGGACTTACTCTTTTTCATGTTTGTTTTATACTGTACAGTGAGCATTGATGCCTTGGGTGGCACAGGTAAACTAACTCTGGGTGTTCTCATTAATAAGCAACTTTGGTTAAAGGTTTTTCACCAGGAAGCGTACTCAGGTTTTCTAAACAAGGCCTCTCTAAAGAGGGGTAGGGGGTGGACAAACATTTTTGATTTTCCCACTGTACTCAGTACAGAGAGTCAGCACTGGTCATTGAAGCTGCTGATCACTGCACCCAGGATGGGAAGGAAGCTGTTGGTTGGGTTGCCACATTTTGTCTCTGCTGCAGCTTGGCAGAGTGTGAGTGACAGCAGCAGCACCAGGTCAGGCCATTTTTTGACCACCAAATCACATAATTTTCTCTACCAACATCATTCTTTATTTCCTTCAGTGGGTAGGGAAATAGCACTGCTTGTTTCAATGCCCCTGGGGCCCTGAATCTATGCTTTTGTCTAGGAAATGAATCATGATCTTCCCGCCTTGGCTGCAGGGCAAAACCAGACAATATAGTATTTCCCTTTACTCCACAAAGCTAGCAAGTGACTGCTCCTATAAGAATCTGGGAATAGGAGGAAGAGAATTACATAGACTAAGTGAGGTGGAGAAGAGCAAGAAATACCATAAAAATGAGAAAAGGAAAAGTATTGGCAGGAGCAAATGCTGCAATGCCTTGCCCAGCACCCTGAGTCTCACAATTAAAACATGAACGTGAAGTTCACAATTAAAACGTGAACATGAAGTACACAAAGAAAGGCAACATAGCAAAATATCCAGGTAAAGCTACAAAAAAAAAATGTTCAGGACACAAGGAGGGAATGAAAGAAATTTCAAAGCAAAGGCAGAGAGAGGAAAAGAAAGGCCTTTGAAAGAAGATGATGGCAGACTGACAGAGTGTCACTTCGCACTACTGATATGCCTTAAAGTCCCCAGAGCTGGAACTGAGGAGGCATCACATCATGTTCCCGACAGAAAGGACTTCCACTGTCACTCACAGTCAGCCTTTGAACTGATCAAAGGGCACTGCTAAAAACACACACTGAACTCAGGAGTCCAAGAGAGAGCAGGTCGTCTACAGGCAGCACCTTTAGCATAAAATACGTAGTAGAAAATAAAGCAGAAGGCAATTGCTTGAGGTGTCTATAGCTGCAAGAGACTCCCTTTCTGCAACGAATGGGAAATAATGACACTGTCTAATGCATTCCCCGTTCTTTTGGGGTAAAAGTACATTAGCAGCTTCAATAGGAACAAACATATTTGATACAATATTTACATCTGCATAACTCCCCACCCCAACCGTACAGGAGGCATAAGGAACTTGACAGCAATTGCTTCAGGCCAATGCTCTGCTTCAGCTATCACAAGAAAATGGCAAGTGCAGTCATAGCCTTTGTCAGCAGCTGCCACCCACTTACTCAGGAGCTTGCCAGAAAGACAGACTGTTACTCTCTGACAATGGCAGAGGCATTCTCCTGCCTTTGTAGCTAAAAGGAACTCTACATCCCCTCTTAAATCCCTGCTTAAAGAGGCTAAATCTTGGTGCAGTATTAACATGCTCAAGAGACAAAACTTGGGAATCTCTCACCTTCTTGGAAACCTCAGGCAGGAATTTTCTTCCCAGAAATAATCTCCCTTATGACAAGGCGATGAAATTTGTTACAATTAACTAAAAGAAAGGAGTGAAGACAATTTTCAGAGTTTCATGAGCCACAAAGTTCATTGTACTAGTCCTGAAATTCTCTTGCAAATGGAAATTAAGCATTCTGTAGAAACTGGGATGGTTATATAAAAAGATAAAGGAAAGCCCTTGCTGCCCTATATCCTTAACGATTGACCTAATTTATGGTTTGTTTCAGTTTTTGGAATAACCAACAATGATTTGGCAGACACTGCATATGTATGAAGCAAGGTGAAACAAAGAGACACAGAAATAAGACTGAGTTATACTAAAGCTAGGTCAGTTTTAAATCAGTCCAACTCCTAACTCCTTAGATTTATGTGAGTTTACTCCTGATTCATCTGTATATAAGAATAGAAACATCCAGCCCTTTGCAGTGTCATCCTGGGACAAAGAATGAAGAAAGGTTTCCTTCATTTTTTTCATTCTTTTTTCTTCCCCCCACCCCTTGAATGACCTTTTATGCCAAAGTTCTTTTTAGGCAGCATCAAAGATGTCCAAAACAAAACAAACAAAAAAACCCCACCAAAACAAAACATAAAGTGTTGCAGTCTTGCTAAGTTTACTCCACACCTTATCTAGTCTCAGAATGTATAGCTAATGTATAGAAGTTGGGAGTGGGAGGATACTGGGAAAGATGAGTGTCTGGCACAGTCATCAGCTGTGAATTGTCCGTTTCAAGTTGGAAAATGTGCAATTACAGCTGAAAAAAGCCCTGAACCTGAAAATAATGGACTGGGTATTTGCTTGTTTGTTTGTGTTCTCTGAAGGCCTATATATTTACTGGAAGTCATGGGAAAGCTGGCATTTTTTCTTGTGATGGGCTACAAGAAGGTTTGGCAAGTATGGCAGAGGAAAACCATTCCTAAGAAGTGGTAATGTGACTAAATTGTGGGCCTGCAGGGAAAGGTCTGGAAATTAAATGTTCTCATAAAATTCACTGGACACAGCTGCTTTCAGTAGCTGTGCTAAGTTCCAATAAATGCAAATGACTAGTTTCTAAAGAACACAGAGCCTGGTAGAGTGTGACTAACCCACATCCCCTCCCTCCTTGCTGGCCAAACAACCACTCTAATGCTCAGTTTGCTATGAAAAACGAGCTCCTTTGCTGGAACAGAGCTGGCATCAAGAACCAGCTAAATCTTTAACAATGGGGCTGATCTAACAGCTTGATCTGGCTGGTACAGGATTATGGCAGCATTTCTGTACTGGAGAACCAGGCTTTAAACTGAGAGCAAAGTCTCTCTGTAAGCCTCTGGTGCAAAAGGTTCCTTTAACAAATCATGTCACACCAGGAGATTTTCCCTTTCTCATAAACTGTTAAATAATACTGATAAAAGTATTTTTACCATTAAAAAAAACCTTCTTGTGGTCATTCTTAGCTTCTTGATATTCCCTGCTCTTTCCTAAATTTATTTGTAACAGGTAACATTCTTTAAGAAAGATCTGATATTAAAATATCCAAGAAAACTGATAAGAAAGAGTGGTTTAAATGATACGCAAAGTTTTGCTTTGGTTTTTTTTGTGGTTTTTTTTGTTGTTGTTGTTGTTCCTGTTTTAAACATAAATACAAGCTGAAAGTGCCTGCATTTCTTATTGCTTTCTACTGTAAAGAATTTGAAAGTCTATTCACGTAGACTAAATGCATATTGCAAAAAATCATCTCTGATGGGATTTGAGCTGTGATGAATGAGGCCAAGGATTACGTCACTTACTAATATGCCTGTGCCTCTTGTTAATGAAAAATCCCATAGCTGTATGACTAGAGAATATAGGTATATCACAGAATCACAGAATTGTTAGGGTTGGAAGGGACCCAGAGGATCATCTAGTTCCATCACCCCTGCCATGGGCAGGGGTACCCTCCACTAGATCAGGTTGCCAAGAGACACATCCAGCCTGGCCTTAAAAACATCCAGGGAAAGGGCTTGCACCACCTCCCTGGGCAACCTGTTCCAGTGTCTCACCACACTCATGGTGAAGAACTTTTTTCTAATGTTCAATCTAAATCTACCCTCCTTTAGCTTGGATCCATTCCCTCTAATCCTATCACTACCTGCCTGTATCTGAACACAGTACTCCAGGTGGGCTCTCACCAGAGCGGAGTAGAAGGGGAGAATCACCTCCCTTGACCTGCTGGCTATTCTTCTCTTGATGCAGCCCAGGATCTGGTTGGCTTTCTGGGCTGCAAGTGCACATTGACAGCTCATGTTGAGCTTCTCATCCACCAGCACCTCCAAGTCCTTTTCTTCAGGGTTGCCCTCAAGCCAGTCACTGCCCAGCCTGTATCGGAGCCTGGGATTACCCTGACCCAGATTCAGGACCTTGTATTTGGTCTTGCTGAACCTCATGAGCATGGCTTTTGCCCACCTCTCCAGCCTGTCAAGGTCCCTCTGGATGGGATCCCTTCCCTCCAGCGTGTCTGCTGCACCACACAGCTTGGTGTCATTATCAAACTTGCTGAGGGTGCACTCAATGCCACTGTCCGTGTCACTAATGAATCAGATCTGTATCTGATCTGATCTCGAATCTTATTTTAGAAATATATACTGATATTGCTAAATGTATTTATTCAAATCCCTAGGCATCTTTGAAAACATCCACTCTGTGTGCAAATACATTTTGTTGCCACATGTTGGGTGGGGGGAAGTTATTTTAGGGAGTGTTTTCTTCCCATTTAACTGGTAAAAGTCAGTATCAGGATACGTAGGTTTTACTGTTTTGTGGGGCTTTTGAATGAATCCGATATCTGTTCCATGTTTTCCATCTGTGAAATGGAGGTCATGCTTAAGGCACTTTTAAAAAGTACTTTAAAGCCTGTAATCTAAAAAAGTAGCCTTTGCTTCTGGTGTTACTCTGACAACTATTATAAATCCCATTAATTTTGCACTTGTTTTAGGTGGTATCAGGAAAGCAAATGTCTGACAAACACTCATGTAGAAAGAAACTGATTTAGAAGGATCTACTGAATTTGCTAACAATCCCAATTCAGATATCTGACAGACCTAGAACTGCAGTTCCCAGTCTGGAAATAATCAAGTATCTCTCAATCTTGACACTGGAAGAAGCATGTCCTCTACAGGACAACTTGTCTCCTGCTGAAATGTCTACTGCATCTTCAGCAATGTAAAGCAAAACAACTTTGGAAACAGATGGGCTCTGTGACAGTCAGATATGTCAATATCTTGACTCAGGAGAACAGGAGGTTATAATTAAAGTTTTTCTTTAGCACAGGAGTTTTAATAGCATAGATATTGTCCTTGGTATTTGTTTCAGATAGAAATCAATAACTTACAGGGAACTGACAGTAGTGTCAGATATTGAAGTGCTGAAAAGTACTGGAGACTTCCCTGTAACTTTTACTGCTTTTATAAAAGGTTAGATACTCTGGGTAGAGCATAATGCAACCCTCTTTGTCCAGGCAAAAACGATAAATGAATGTGTGAATTAATAACAGTATTAATGATTTTAAGACATTGACTGGTACTAATGTACAACCTGGTTGCATACAGTATAAGTTCCTGTACAGACCAGTTTCTCTGTTTTTTCACTGTAGCTGTTCCTTGCTTTATTTAGAAATAGAAAATTATTTTTCCACCGAATCACCCAGGTTGGAAGAGACCTCCAAGATCATGAAGTCCAACTGATCAGCCAACCCTAACTAATCCACTAGACTATGGCACTTAGTGCCTCATCCAGCCTTTTCTTAAACACCTCCAGGGACGTCGACACCACCAGCCCCCTGGGTAGCCCATTTGTGTCTCTGGTATGGACTAAACAGTAAGTATTACTAGAAGACACAGGAATATAACAATACATCTTTCTTGGAGCTTCTGCTGAGTTAGAAACCTTGCAGCAACACTCTATCAGATTTTTATACTTTAAAACTAGTGCTTCAACTTGTATGGTTAGTTCAAGAGATTGCAAATGCAAAGTTTACAGAAGTGTATAACAGTGATACATTTGCCAGTAACAAAGTAGCCCAAGTGAGTTGTAAAGCTGACATTGACGTACATAATTCTTAGCACATTTCAAACTGTCTCCTTCAGGCTATGATTAATTTCATTAGACACTCTTAAAGTCAAGAAAAAAGGGAAGAATAATAAAGTATCTTGTCAATCACAAATTCTAGAAAGACAAAGAACAACAACAAAATTTCAGATTAAGTAATCTTTCCATACTGTGGACCTGATTCTCATCTCACTGCACTCATGACCCATATTTCTAAGTGGATGAAGATTTAATTTTAACACCAATCACTGAAATTACAGACTGATGTATTTATCTCAAAAAAAAAAAAAATCTCCTTCAAATGAAGACCATAAGAATGTGGGTTAAATTTACCTGTTCCCAAATAATATCATAAAAATGGTGAAATGATATGCATATAGTAAAATGCCACTACATAGTTCATATGAAAAACTACGTATATTGTGCAGTAAAGAGTATTTATGCCATAAGTGAAAGATTAAAACAGTAATTTAAAGCTGGAATTCTGCATTGTTATGGTCAAATTACGAAGCAAATTGATGCATTCATCACAAAGACAGATGTTATCTGTGAAGGCAACTTCCAGCCTAAGTACCTAACAATAGAAAATATCATTAGTTCTTTTCCAACCTGAATGATTGTATGATTAAGATGCCTCCTTTGGCTAATGACAATGTGGCTTTTGTTAATCTTTGATGTCTAACAATTCCCCACCCATCCCCCTATGGTTCCATCACTGATTTGAATTCCTAAAAGGAGCTTGATCTACTGATAGCACTGTTACATTTTAAAGAGGAGGAACTTACACTTTGGACACTACTTCTCTTCTCTGAGAGCACTCAGTCCTCCCTTCCCTCCACTAAGACTTTGCTCATCACTTTCTCTAAGCTGACTGGCTTCTTTGATAAAGAACCTTTACCTATCCCTTTGCCTGGTGCCTGGTACCTGACTATCGTTGGCCTCAGTTGTTGATCTTTTCACTGACTCTTGCAATTACAGGAGAGCAGGTGTGGAAGTAGTGGGAAAGGGGCAGAGAAGTAGTTGTTTATTTCTTACCTCTGCCCACAACCCTCTCCTCTTCAAATGCTTTCCACAACACAAAGAGCCTGACCTTCTGTGCCTTTTTTGCTTTTACATCATTACTGGATCTTTGTGATTTGGGTATTTCTCTTTTGCTTTCAGTTTGTTTTTATTCTCAGACTTCTTGACTAATGGGCTTTTGCCCCCCTTCTAGCTCTTTGTGATAGCACATCTGCAGGCTGACCAGCATGGTGAAGAGTACAAACGACTTCCACATTATCTCAGATACTGCTGCTCTTATTTTCACAAGAGGCCTATGATAAAGGGTGGGCAGTGGTTTAATGTCACAGAGAAGAATTTGAACACAAAGAGGTGGACTGGTAAGGGGTTTTAGAGATTAAAGTTATGTGTTTTGATACACGACCTTTAGTGCCTACCTGTCAGAGCAGAGTCCAGAGCTCTGTGTTAAATCTGTGTGGGTTGATACAGGTGCCTGTGACACAGATCCTCAGCCTTAGCCCACCAAAAACAGATGCATTTAATATTGCTGTGGAGTGTTAGACAGTAGGAGACGCTTACAAAAAGGATAGGTCTGAACTGTCACTCTTCTCTGGAACTTTGCCAAATTAGCTGAGCCTATAGTAAATAAGCCATTCATTTGGGCTCACTAATAAAAACTTGGAACTTTTTACCTGAACCTTTTCCAGAAATCAGGTCAAACTGAAGATTTACCTGGAAGGGTGATGGGGTTGTACGATCCCTGTGTTAGCATTTACAATTCTGGCATGAGCGTTCTCCTGTAAAATGATCTGGCTGCAGAGATACCCACAATTCCTTCAGGGATTGTTTGTCACCACTGCCAACTTCTGGAAGAATAAATTTACACCTTTACTGGTCCAATGATGATGGGAATCATTCTTGAAATGAACAGCTAGAGACCCAACCTATTGTTCTGCAAAGTCAAATCACCTGACAAAGGAGGAGCAAAACACTTCTCCACAGCGCTGCTTTTGGTTTAGATGTGTGTGGTTTAGCAGCTGCATGGATGCTGAAAGAATTGAACTTGCATTATCCTAAGTGTGTAGACCTTCTCCCAGAGCTGAAGCAAAATGAGATCTCTTCCACAGAAAATGACTTCTTTATCCATTTAGGCTTAGGTAAGATGTGAAGGCACTGATGGTGCTATTTCATATATGATTTTTGAGACAAAAAGAGATGTCACTGGTTCTCCAGTGGTGGGTACTAGGTCCAGCCCTATTCAATATATTCATCCGTGATCTGGATGAAGGGACAGCGTGTACCCTCTGCCAGTTTGGTGATGAATTAAAAACTGGGATGAGTGGCTGACATGCAGAAGACTGTGCTGCCATCCAGCATGACCTAGACAGGCTAGAGAGCTGGGTAAGGAAAAATCGAATGAAATTCAGTAAGGACAAGTGTAAAGTCCTGCACCTGTGGAAGAACAACCCCATGTATCAGTACAGGTTGGGGGCTGATCTGTTAGAGAGTAGCCATGGGGAAAAAGACCTGGTGGGCAACAGGATGCCCATGAGTCAGCAATGTGCCATTGCGTCCAAGAAAGCCAATGTCATCCTGGGGTGTATTAGAAGGGGTGTGGCTAGTAGGTTGAGGGAGGTTCTTCTCCCCTTCTACTCTGCCCTGAAGAGGCCACATCTGGAATACTGTGCCCAGTTCTGGGCTCCCTGGCTAAAGAAGGAGAGGGATTTGATGGAGACGGCACAAAAAAAAAAGGCTCTGAAGACAATTAGGGGACTAGCACTTGTAGAATCATTAAGGTTGGAAAAGACCTTTAAGATCATCAACTCCAACTGTAACCAAAATACCATGACCACTAAACTATATCCTGAAGCACCACATCTACATGCTTCTTAAACACCTCCAGGGACGGCAACTCCACCACACCCATGGGCAGCCTGTTCCAACACCTCACCACTCTCTCACTAAAGAAGGTTTCCTAATGCCCAATCTAAACCTCCCCTGGCACGACTTAAACTGGTTTCCTCCCATCATATTGCTAGGTAGGATGCTATTCCCCCTGGAGAAGGGACCAACACCAGCCTCACTACAACCTACTTTCAGGTAACTGTAGAGAATAACAGGATCTCCCCGTAGCCTTCTCTTCTCCCCAGCTCCCTTAGCTGCTCCTCATATGACATGCCCCCCAAACCCCTCACCAGCCTTCTTGCTCTTCTCTTGACACTCTCAAACACCTCAATGTCTTTCCTATACTATGGTGCCCAGAAAATGAAGACACTACTCAAGCTATGGCCTCTCCATGGCTGGGTACAGGGGAACATCACTTCCCTACTCATGCTGGACACACTAGTTTTGATACAGGCCAGGATGTCATTGGCTTTCATGGCCACCTGGGCACTGCTGGCTCATGGTCAGCCAGCTGTCCACCAGCACACCTAAATTCTTTTCCGCTTGGTGCTGCTCACTTAGCAGTTACCACCAGTAGCAGCATCAACCAGATCAGGAAAGGGGCTATACTTTACACAACCATTTTCACCTGCATTCAAGCCTTTCTCATCACAGTAGATCCTTTTCAGTCATCCGTGGATGATGTCACGTGGGTAACATCACAAGCTAATATGTGTAGTCATTCTTCTAATTTCTGTGTAGGCTTGTAGTGCATTGGAAAAGTAAAAGCTAATAGAAATTCTAGAGCAGGCAATGCGAACTGGGCTTTTTGCCACTTTCTCCCTATAGCTCCTCTGATGCCTCTCACTTCTGCTTTGAAATAACCCCTGCTACTCCCATCATAAAAATCTTGATCAGAGTCTGTCAGTCATGATTTCAATGTGCCAGATGTGATATTATGTTATGCCAAATGTGGCCTGAACTAAGTGCTTGTGTGACTCGCTATCAAACCATTTTCTTCTGTGAGCCAAACAAGATTTAATAAAAAACAAAACAAAACCAAACCCCAACATACAAAAAAGCATAACAAAAAAAAAAAAAAAGTGGGGGTGGGGATGTAATTTTAGACATAACTGTTTTTTATGTTGGTTGGGTCTGTTGGCTTAACTCCCTGTTGAAAAGCAGCGTATTTACTAGTCTTTGTTTTTACACAAGTGAACAGTGACTGGCCTCAAATAATATGGGTGGAAAATAGCTTGAAAAGATGATTTTTTTTTGTTGTAAAAAAGCATGGATTTTTTGGGGTTGTCTGGAGCAATTTCACAGAAACAAGAGCAGATTAAAGGAGGTAATGACATGTTTGTAATTTCATTCCTAAGGCTCACAGTGTCCTTGCCTCTGTCTAGTTTTCAGCCCAGAGATAAATCAAGGTCTTCAATTTCCAAATCTGTCATGGAAGCCTCACAAATAAAAATGCTGACAAAAAATATCTGCTTTTAAATGGCTACTTGCAAGCACTGACAACTAGCAGTCTATACATCTTTTACCTTACAAGGAAAAGAAGCAGTGTGTATTGCCAGGAAAAATGAACAAGAGAAAGGCAGTGCTCCTGAAGTTAAAGTAATAGAAAAAGCATGACAACAATAAACCATTTACAGTCATGTTTTGAATGCTAGATGAAAATAGATTTCAGGTGGTGTATTAACAAAGCTTCACAACTGACTGCTGTGGGGAAAAAAATGGATGTGGAGCAGAGACCATGTGGACAAGCAAAATTCCTTCCCACCCCCAACTGCTGTGGCTGCTCCACATGGGCTCTGCTGTGCCTGCAGAGAGAGCTTGTGCGTGACTGAGGAGGAGTGGGAAACAGACACCATGAAAACCAGCACAGATTATGCTGGTTAATGCTGAATAATTTGCTGTATCTGCTAGCTGCAGGCTCTAGCTTTTGCAGGATATGAATTCCAATTAAAAAGGAGAGCTGGAGCAGCTGATAGTAATGGGTAAACTTTAGCACCTTCTTTGCTAAAACTAGGGATGACAGAGCTTTATCTGGCAGCACTGTAGAGTCCCTGAACTCCCAGAGACCCTGGCCATGGCCCTGTGTGGTGTCACCCAATAGGACAGTATCAGGCAGTCATTCTTGTAGTCTCCTCGGCCTGCAGGATTCGATTTTATAGGAAGATTATAGAGCCATATCATGTTCTTGAATTCCTCCTACAGACTTGCTGCCATTAGAGGCAGAATAGTGTGAGAAAGGACACCCACACTATGGACAGGTTACCTGGCTTCATGAAAAATTTGACCTGCTTAATCCTACAGCTGGAAAGATAACTCAGCATGCAGACTGTGTAGGGCTCTGGCCTGAGTGCAAGATCTGAACTAATGTTCAAAATGAATGCACTGACCCATCCACAAGCTCTTCCCAGGAGAACTCTTGCACTTTAATTCCTGCTAACATGTGTGCTTCTGTGTACTTAGTGCCTTCCAGTCAGCTTGTCTCCTTAAGACTGCTGCCTGAGGAATCCTGAAAAGAGATGGCCAGCAGTTCCTGGACCCAGTGAATGAGCAGCACATGCTCTAGGCATTTGAAATGCCATATGTACATTTATTCCGTGCACAAGCACATCAACCTTAGAGCAGCCCTAGGATTTGCCTGTACACATGCTATGGCAGGATCTGCAAAGGCTGCAATTTCTGTTCTAGGAGGAGCCTTGCTCATATCCTACCTACACAGGAGACAAATAGCCAGGGCCTGCCTGGATCTGATTTTTAAGACAGAGAACATGTCAAAGGAAACATGCATCTAGTGTAGTCTCCAGAGGAGAAAGGATAGGCTATAAAAGATGGAGGACTGTGTTGTCTAACTAAAATAGGGATTATTTAAATGCTAGAAAACTGCCTGTGGGACAAAATATCTTTCTAGAACAGGAAACTTGTACACATAGTGCTGCCTTCTATTGATGGTTGTATAAAACCTGCTCAAGACTATGATTTTCTTCATCATTTCAGTCTTTGTCAGCTGTTTGGATTCAAAAACAATCTGGATAAGGTGAATACTTGTTTTGTTCTTCACAGCTTATGCTTCAAGGTCAGGCAAGCTCTGTGAGCCTCACCCTTCTAATTTTACTTCTGGTTTTATCACAGTTGTAAAAGAGAGAGTTAGGAAAAGTTTTTACTTAAAGTAGAGGATCTGCCACCTAAAAGCCATTGAGAGAGAAGGCTCAGTATATAGCTATCACTGAGTTTTTATTTCAGGGAAAATTTTACTAAAAAAGAATACTTTAATCTGTAGATCTAGAAAGTAATCTGTGAATAAGGGCAAAAAAGGTTAGTATTTTTAGGACATATTATATGTTCAAAGGGCTGTGCACAGTGCTAATGCACAGCCATTAACAAATTGATCTCCAGCCCCTGTGCACAGTTAAGTAAAAATTTTCACAGATGGGAAGACTGAGACAAAAAGTCTTGCCTGAGGCTGCCAGGTGACAAAACTGGCTTCAGAAGTCACCATCTTTTGTCTCCCTGTGTCATTCCTCCAGACAAGACTGTCAATCAGCAAAAAATGAGCTGAAGACACAAGAATTTAAAAAATTACCATGAAATAAATATAAGAGTTAAAGCAAAAATTCCAAACAGTTCCCCTGCATTTTGAGTGCTGGGGTCTGCAGAGCGCAAAGTCACTGGTATTTTGGTAAAACTAACACTAAAGGCATGAAATTTTATTATCAATATCAGATCATCGCCCATCTTGGTAATCACCGGACTGTGTGTTTGATAAAAGAACGTTTGAGAACTGCTAGGCTGTTATTATATGTAATTGCTCTTTACAATGACTGGATATCTCTAGTGAAAATGAATCGGTGATCTCCACTGTAGCAGAATCTATTAAATAATTGGAGAGCATGGCTAGTATCTTTGATGTTGAAAGGAAGAAATTCAATAAGCAGTCTCATCAGGCTTTCTAACACAGCAGAAAGAAAGGGCTGCAGGCAGGAACATACCGACACTACAGGTCAGCGAAGGTTTATGGATTTGTGTGCCTTAGAAAAGAGGCAGAACCTAGCTGTACAGGACTGTTGAACCATTAGATACCTCAGGAGGTGTCAAGAGTATTGTTGTGTAGCCTTCTAAAAAATATAAATGGTAGGGCCAGACATCAAATATTTCTCCCTTGCCTAGATTTTATGAGAATATTGTGTGTCCTGAGGACATGTCAGAACTGTGCTTCAGCGGTTTTGCTACTTGACACTGGCACATTATCCTTAAAAGATTCATTTTCACATTTATTAACCCATTTCTAGCTCACACTCTCACATCTTTCCATCAAAGAAGTGCCTGTTTATCTTTGAATTAATAGCTTGTGTCTATAGAGTGGGGTCCATTACAAAAAAAGCATTCAGTTTCCTCTGCTAGGTGGAAGACAGCGGGCAGGTACTTAGTACATTGCCCTGGGAACAGAGTGCTTGGCTGAAGAAAGCACCAAAAAAAAAATTAAAATTCTTATTCTCTTTTAACAAGAGATACGCTAGGACTTTTAATGTGACCATGGGACTAGCTTTTACTGGCTCCTCTGAAAAATCTGTGCACAATACACCTCATGATGCACTCTTTATCTGGAAGGCTGAAGAAAGAAAAGGGATCAAGGGGCTTTGGGGATCAAATTACATCTCCTAATGTTGAGAGCAAAATTTGTGCTGGCATCAGGCTATAGGAAGGGTATTTGAAGAAACAGTGGAGAAGATCATACAATCATAGAATCATAGAATCAGTCAGGGTTGGAAGGGACCACAAGGATCATCTAGTTCCAACCCCCTGCCATGGGCAGGGACACCTCACACTAGATCAGGCTGGCCAGAGCCTCATCCAGCCTGGCCTTAAACACCTCCAGGGATGGGGCCCCAACCACCTCCCCGGACAACCCATTCCAGGCTCTCACCACTCTCATGGTGGAGAACTTCTTCCTCACGTCCAGCCTGAATCTCCCCACTTCCAGCTTTATTCCATTCCCCTAGTCCTGTCACTACCTGATATCCTAAAAAGTCCCTCCCCAGCTTTCTTGTAGGCCCCCTTCAGATACTGGAAGGCCACAATAAGGTCACCTCGGAGCCTTCTCTTCTCCAGACTGAACAGCCCCAACTCTTTCAGTCTGTCCTCATAGGAGAGGTGCTCCAGCCCTCTGATTGTCCTGGTGGCCCTCCTCTGGACACGTTCCAGCATGTCCATATCCCTCTTGTAATAGGGGCTCCAGAACTGGACACAGTACTCCAGGTGGGGTCTCACCAGAGCTGAGTAGAGGGGGAGAATCACCTCCCTTGACCTGCTGGCCACACTTCTCTTGATGCAGCCCAGGCTCTGGTTGGCTTTCTGGGCTGCAAGTGCACATTGACAGCTCATGTTGAGCTTCTCATCCACCAGCACCCCCAAGTCCCTCTCCTCATGGCTGCTCTCCAGCCAGTCACTGCCCAGCCTGTATTTGTGCTTGGGATTGCCTTGACCCAGATGTAGGACCCTGCACTTGGTCTTGTTGAACCTCTTGAGGTTGGCTTGTGCCCACCTCCCCAACCTGTCAAGGTCCCCCTGGATGCCATCCCTTCCCTCCAGTGTGTCTGCTGCACCACACAGCTTGGTGTCATCAGCAAACTTGCTGAGGGTGCACTCAATGCCTCTGTCCATGTCACCGACAAAGATGTTGAACAAGACTGGTCCCAGGACTGATCCCTGAGGGACTCCACTTGTCACTGGCCTCCACTGGGACCTGGAGCCATTGACAGCCACTCTTTGGGTGCGGCCATCAAGCCAGTTCTTTATCCATCTCGTGGTCCACCCATGAAACCCATGTGTCACCAGTTTGGAGACCAGGATGTGGTGTGGGACAGTGTCGAAGATCAGGTTAGTGATTTCCTCTGTAAAAATGTATAGTAAAAGAGGGAAAAGCACTCCACCTGCAGAGTTAGTTACTGCTTTTGCAGTGTACTGGGACAGTTGGTATATGATGCTGGGACAGTGTAACAGTTGACTACCCCACAACTCTATGGTGGCCAGTTCTTGTTTGACACCTCATTTATTTCACCAGCCTTGAGATAGCCAGATTGAAGGGAACTGGTCAGGAGAAAGTGTGAACACTCTGCCCATGGTGACTTCTCAATTTCTAGGGCAGAAAAACAGTCTTGTCTGTGATTCTGACCAGTGTTCAGAGTGAGTAGCAAAGCAGTGAGAAAGATGATTGTTGCCAGGATATGTGTGCAAGAGAGTGGCACACTGGATAAGCAGGAAGGATCTTGATCTCATTCTCTATGAATCTCTATCAGTCCCGAATCTGTGTGGCACCGGCTTGTGTGCAAGCGAAAAAACAGGTTCACACCAGTGTCTTCACAAACAGACATCCAAGTCCTTCTGACCTGCAGGCTATTTGTGAAGCTACTGTGTTCTTTTTCTTGATAAGGCACTCAAAAATCCTCTGGACTGTGTTGTGTAATACACAGGTCTATTGTACAATGTTTACAGCACGTCTCAAAGAGTCCACATTACTATTGCTGTATATCAGTCCGCCTTACACCCATTAGCTGTTTGTTTCAAAAGTCATAAATACAGAGCTAAATTTAAGTGTAAGTTTTGCAGTTGTAAGGTTTTAATTAGCAATTGTATTCGAAAGATTCTCACCCTTAGTGAGATACATATGTATAATATGATGATCTAAGCACTTCAAGGAGCATATGAATATGAAACATCTTTGTGTTTTGTTTTGTTTTATGTAAAACAGGAGGGGAAAGACTAAAAGAGAGATAGATTTATAGTAAGTAACTTACTGCTTTTTCAGAAGTCTGAAATGAAGTTGGATTGCTGTGAAATCATTTCTCTCATAAAACTTCCTCTTCCTTGTCCACCTTTTTCAAGCTTTAGCAAATTAAATGGCAAAGTCATACACAGATCAAAGAGAATGTTAAACCATAACTTTCCTGACTTACATTCTCTTGTAGGATCAGTAACTTTTCATCTCAAATGTAGCCTCTTGATTAGCATTTTTTTCTTAGCTCTCTGCTGTGCTACAGTATGTCTATTAAAATTACTTTGCAGATTTATAACTCTCCAGTACCATGAGGAACTGGAGCCTCCATGTTGTAGAAAGGAAGCTTTACTTGGAGTACATGATTAAAGAGGACAGAAGAGTACAGGCAGGCAAGCTATTCTCAAGAGCATGCTGCGCTTCAAATATTGATCCATGTTTTAGACATTTCGTGTAGTATCACTTACAGGTGTTGGGTTCTGAAGGAAAGTAATAACAAGTTGTTTTTTTTTATTTTTGGACCAGCTTCCAAGATACCCCAATATTTTTGTAATTGAGGTTTACTGGTGCATGCTTATCCTCAACAGGGCAGATAATCTATGTTAGAACTTGGCAGTGGATAGATTTGGGATTCAGAACTTGCAGTTCTTGAAGGCTGAAGCTTTAAATCTCTTCCCCTGTGAGGGAGAGTATGAGGTGAACACAGCTGGAAATCAGAGTGTGTATGTTCTATTTGTTTGACAGTGGGCTTTGTTGCTCTGAGGTGACCATCCTAGCTGTTATGCACAGCATTCCAGCTACTCTCCAAATTGCATGTCCCAATTATGTCTTCTTTTCTTTTTTCCTTTTTTATTTCTGTTGCATCTGCTATGGCTTTTTTCCCTTTTCTTTTCTTTTCTTTTTTTCCTTTCATTACCTTTGTGTCTTTACCATAGAATCATAGAATACTTTGATTTGGAAGGGACCCTTAAATGTCACCTAGTCCACATCCCCCTGCAGTAAGCAGGGGCATCTTCAACTAAATCAGATTGCTCAGGGCCCCATCCATCTAGTCCTTGAATATTTCCAGGGAGGGGACATTCACCGCTTCTCTGGGCTACCTGTGCCAATATTTCACTACACTCGTAAAATAAAACTTCTTGCTTGTATCTAACCTAAATCTGCCCTATTTTCTTTTAAATCATAGAATCATTGAATCAGTGAGGGTTGGAAGGGACCACAAGGATCATCTAGTTCCAACCCCCTGCCATGGGCAGGGACACCTCACACTAGATCAGGCTGGCCAGAGCCTCATCCAGCCTGGCCTTAAACACCTCCAGGGATGGGGCCCCAACCACCTCCCCGGACAACCCATTCCAGGCTCTCACCACTCTCATGGTGGAGAACTTCTTCCTCACGTCCAGCCTGAATCTCCCCACTTCCAGCTTTATTCCATTCCCCTTAGTCCTGTCACTACCTGATATCCTAAAAAGTCGCTCCCCGGCTTTCTTGTAGGCCCCCTTCAGATACTGGAAGGCCACAATAAGGTCACCTCGGAGCCTTCTCTTCTCCAGACTGAACAGCCCCAACTCTTTCAGTCTGTCCTCATAGGAGAGGTGCTCCAGCCCTCTGATTGTCCTGGTGGTCCTTCTCTGGACATGTTCCAGCATGTCCATATCCCTCTTGTAACAGAGGCTCCAGAACTGGACACAGTACTCCAGGTGGGGTCTCACCAGAGCTGAGTAGAGGGGGAGAATCACCTCCCTTGACCTGCTGGCCACACTTCTCTTGATGCAGCCCAGGCTCTGGTTGGCTTTCTGGGCTGCAAGTGCACACTGACAGCTCATGTTGAGCTTCTCATCCACCAGCACCCCCAATCCCTCTCCTCAAGGCTGCTTTCCAGCCAGTCACTGCCCAGCCTATATTTGTGCTTGGGATTGCCTCAACCCAGATGTAGGACCCTGCACTTGGTCTTGTTGAACCTCATGAGATTGGCTTGTGCCCACCTCTCCAACCTGTCAAGGTCCCTCTGGATGCCATCCCTTCCCTCCAGTGTGTCTGCTGCACCACACAGCTTGGTGTCATCAGCAAACTTGCTGAGGGTGCACTCAATGCCTTACCTCCTTTTCTTATCACAACAGACCATTCCAAAAAAGCTGCTCCTCTTTTTCTTATAGGCCCCTTTTAGGTACTGAAAGGCTGGAATAAGGTCTCCCCAGAGACTCCTCCAGGTTGAACAACCTCGGCTCTCTCAACCTTCCTTCATCCAAAAAGGTGTTCCAACTCTCTCATCATTCTTGTAGTGCCAATCCAGCAGGTCCCTTTCTTTCTTGTGCTTAGGATTCCAGAGCTGGAAACAGGACACAGTACTGCAGGTGGAGTCTCACCAGAGCAGAGTAGAGGGGTAGAACCATCTCCCTCAATCTGCTGGCCACATTTCTTTTGATGCAGCACAAGATGTGGTTTGCCTTCAGGACTGCAAGCACAAATTGCTGGCTCATGTCCTGGTTTTCATCCACCAATACTCCCAGATTCTCCTCCACAGTAGTTGCTCTCAATCCCTTCATCCTCTAGCCTTTTGCATCAGCAAACTTGCTGAGGGTGTACTTGATCCCATTGTCTGTGTCATTGATGAAGATATTGCAAAGCACTGCTCCCAGTACAGACCCCTGAAGGATACTGTTTGTCACCAGTCTCCTTCTGTACTTTGACCCATGGAGCACTACCCTTCTAGATGGTGACCATCCAACCAATTTATTACCGATGAAGCAGTCCACCCATCAAATCCCTATCTCTCTGATTTAGAGGGAAAGACCTTGTTGGTAGCTGAATCAAAGATTTGATGGCATCCATAGCTTTTTCCTTGTCCACTGATGTAGTCATTCTATTGTAGAAGACACTAGCTTGGTGAAGCAGGACTTGCCTTGGAAAAGCCATCACTGCTGTCTTGAATCACCTCCCTGTCCTCCCTGTACCTTAGCATGGAATCTAGGAGGATCTGCTCCATCATTAACAGCATCTTGGCCTGTATGAAAAATAGTGTGTCCAGCAAGAGTAGGGAAGTGATTGTGACCCTGTACTCAGCACTGGTGAGACCACACCACAAATATTGTGTTCACAGTTGTATAAGAGAGACATTCTGCTGCTGCAGCAGGTCCAGAGAAGGACAACAAAGCTGGTGATGTGTCTGGAGAACAAATATTATGAGGAGCAGCTGAGGGAACTGGATTCTTCTAGTCTGGAGAAGAAGAGGCTGAAGGGAGACTTCATTGCTCTTGTAGAGTGAATACCTGGAAAGAGATCGTAGTGAGGCTGGTGTTGTTCTCTTCTCTCAAGTAACTAACAATAAGACAAGAGGATATGGTCCCAAGCTGCACCAGGGAAGGTTTAGATTGGGTACTGGAAAACGTTTCTTCACAGAAAGAGGAGCCAGATGTTGGAACAAGCTGCCTAGGGAAGTGGTGGAATCACCATTCCTGGAGGTGTTTAAAAAATGTGTAGACATGACACTTCAGGATATGGTTTAGTGGTCATGATATGTTGGGTTGATGGTTAGAATCGATTATCTTAGAGGCCTTTTCTGTCTGTAATCATTCTATGATTCTACCTTCCTAGCTGTGGAAGATAAATCAATAGTCCCCATGGTCCTGCTTTCTACTCTTTTTAAAAATAGATGAAATGTTTCCCTTTTCCAGTTACCAAGGATGTTACCTAACTCATGACTTTTCAAGTATCATGGAGATTGGCTTGGCAACTGCAACAACCAATTCCAAGCTGGCCCAGCAAAATTAACGTTGGGGGGGAATTTTCAACCCACCACACCTCAGGACTCTGGTATGCATCTTGTCAGGTCCCATAGACTTCTACCTGTTCAAGTTCCTTAGGTGGTCATGAACCTGATCTCTTATAGCGGAAGGGACTTTGTCCCTTGGTCCCTGTCTTGTGGTCCATCTGCCCAAGAGTTGAGGGGAAGAGAGGTTGCCAGTGAAGGCTGTGGGGAAACAAAGTTGCTGAGTACTTCAGTCTTCTCCTCATGTGTTGTTACCAGCTTGTCAGTATTACTCATTCAAGGCATACAAATCAGACAGAATCAGAGAAAAGGAGTGGCTGGAAGAGACCTCTGGACATCATCTATTCCAACCCCTGTGTTAGAGTATGTTCACCTAGAGCAGGTTGCATAGGATTGTGTCAAGGTGGGTTTTGAATATCTCCAGAGAAGGAGACCTCACAACATTTCTGAGAAGCCTGTGTGCTCTGTACACTTTCTCTGACCTCCATTTTCTGTCTGACATACCTCTAGAAGCCCTTCTTATGATTCTTTGCATCCCTTGTCAAGTTCAGATCCAGATCTGTCTTGGCCTTCTTGACCCTGCTCCTACACAACTGGGCAGAATCCCTATACTCTTCCCAGGATACTTGCCCCTGTTTTCACTGCCTGCACATTTCTTTCTTACCCTTTAATTTTATCAGCAGGTCTGGAGTCATCCATGCAGGTTATTACCTTCCTTGCCTTATTTCTTACACCTGGGGACACAGAGCTCTTATGCCCTGTGCAAAGCATCCTCAAAGATCTGACAGCTCTGCTTTTTCTCCTTTTACTTAAAAGATAACTTTTAGTTTTTAATTTGTACTTAGCTTTCTGTTTTTCCTTTAATGCCAAACAATACTTTCTTCTGAATTCCTATTTATAAAAAAATATAAATCAGATATTGGTTCCCATTTTCCTTGTGCCACCTCAGTGTCATTTAATGTTCATATCTATTCTGCCTGGAGTCCTCCTGGAATGAGACCCCAGCTCCCAGCAGCACTCATGTGAGGGCTTGAATTCCTCTTCCCTGCAAGTTCCTGCAAAAGGCACCCAGTTAAGGTCAGGACAAAGGAAAAGGAGCCTCACTCATGCACCACAGAGCTCTGCAGTTCTTCCACCAGGATATGTTAGGAGCCATGTGGCTATTGCCAGTTACAACAAGCCCGAACCTCTCCATACTGTAATAATAAGAACACTGCAGTGTGATTAAAAGCTGCTTTTGCTGGTTCCTGTGGCTATTTTGCTACAAAAGCAAATCAAGGCCCTTGTGATACCCTGGCTTATAGAAACAATAAGGCACTGTAACATGTCATTTCCATCCCTGAAATAGAAAATCACTAAGCAAAAATGACTTGAGTAGTTTCTTATAGCTACCTTCCCTAAACATCTATGCCTTCTGAGTTTCAGAAATGCTTTTTTATCTCATCAAGGTTTAAAATTTGCTCATTTTATGTTTATGAAGGCCTTCTGTATTAAAAAAAAAAAGTGTCGATTAGAAAGCTTACTGGTATGTACTGATACTTCAAAAGCGGTAGAGAAAGGTGTATGTTTCAGAGAGTCAGGACACCTGGGGTGAGTTTTGTTTAATATTTTGACAGGGAGAAGTTCCATATAATTAGCACCAAAGAAACGTTTTCCTTTATTCATTAAAAAGCTTAATGTATTATTGCATTAAACATTGGGATCTTTTTTTAATGCTTGTCTGAAGACACCCATTTTATATTTGGTCTTGAATGTGTAGTCCTTGCCACACTCTGCTGTTGCAAATTTAGTATGTGCCCCACATTTATCACAGAGCGTCTTGTTTTCCACAGTCTCAGTTCACTTGCCACGATTATAGTCTTTGCTTTTGGGATTTCATTAATACAGGTTTTTTTTTTTTAATTCATTGTATAATTTTAAGGACATTATCTTATATGTGATATTTATAATTAAAAGTCACTGGATTTTTTTTTTAATGTTAGCTTACAAAAATTGAAGCAAGTTAAAACAGATTCATAACTCTCTCAAGGTAGCTTTCTGAAAATGAGCAACACAAGCTGACCTTGATCTCCTTTCCAAATGTCATGTAACCAATCTTATGCCACTAATGTCCACTAGACTGGAAAACATGGAGCAGGAGTACTATGTGCTTTCTTAGCTCATGGGTAGTGTCATCTCAGCTGTTTTTCTAGCTGCCTTAAAGTAGTCTCATAGTCCCTACAAATTAACTGGTCAGAGTGAGAAAGAGTTTGGCCCTTTGAATGAGTCAAGATAGGAAAGTAGAGAGGCCATTTTAAGCCCCAAGAAATTTAGAATCTGATTTTAGAAGAATATGACACACAGAGTAAGAATAAAACTGTAAGACAGGGTTTGATACTGACAACATTTAAAGCACTACTGTCAATCTTAGTGAAATGTAGGTTATATGGAGGGATTTGAAGAAAGAGAATGAGTGCTTTACTGACAAGAGAAGGATTTTTAAGTATGAGAACATAGCTTTGAAGAGGATAGCAAGTTTAGAGATGGAATAGACAGAAAAAAGGAAGACGTATTATGCTGATGCTAATATCTGTACTGTTTAAAAAATGATGAGCCTAATGACATATTTGCAAATCCTTTTGAAAAGGATTGCAGAGAAACCTAACAATGCATTTTTCATGGTTAGCAGTTCCTAGATCCTACTCTCTGCCCCTGAGTTTCCTTTAATTAGTTACAGAATTAGCAATTGCCCTGAATGCATTTGGAGTTTAAATAACAGGTTTGCATTATTTTATCTTTTTTAAAAGGGAAGGAATAAGGGGGGAAAAAATTAAAAGCATCTTGGAAATAATTTTAGGTGGGTATTTTCAAACAAGTTAAACACAGGACTGTACAAAAGGGGCAATCTTCCTCATCCACTTATTATTTTATATATATTATATGTATTACATATTATTACCATATTTACTTCTTTTACTACTTACATTTAAATTCTCTCAGGATGGGCCTATAAATTAACTAAAAAGATAGAAAATTGCATTTTTGTAATATTCATGTATCTGAATACCGGGCAGCTCTTTACTTGCTGCCTTATCTAAAAAGTCTCTTCTTCAGTTGCACTTACTTGTGTTTACAGTGAGTGTAACAGTGTGAGAGCTGAAATCCCCATCCCATACCGACAATAACCAGGCTGGCTCAGTCTGGAAGCAAATGAAAGCTGTATTTACAAGCAAATCTACAATCTACGACAAAATGCAACGACTATGTACAAATATACACTATTCACAACATTTACAAATATGTACAATCAACAGAAAAGCACAACCAAGCCCCCTTTTCTTCCCCCAAGGGGCATTTCCCCAAGGGGCCTCCCCCCCAGCCAGAAGGAATCCCCCCAGGCCCCCCTGGCAGAAGGCAGAGAGTCAAGAAACAGGGAGGCTGTTAGACTTAGCTTGTCAAGGTCAGTGTGTTATCTTCAGCCAGAAAAGAAGGAACAGCAAACAGAAGCCGAGCAAGTTCATGAGGTTGTCATGGACCCACCTCTCCAGCCTGTCAAGGTCCCTCTGGATGCCATCCCTTCCCTCCAGCATGTCTGCTGCACCACACAGCTTGGTGTCGTCAGCAAACCTACTGAGGGTGCACTCAATGCCACTGTCCATGGCACCGACAAAGATGTTGAACAAGACTGGTTCCAATACTGATCCCTGAGGGACTCCCCTTGTCACTGACCTCCATTTGGACATGGACCCATTGACAGCCACTCTTTGGGTGTGGCCATCAAGCCAGTTCTTTATCTACTGAATAGTCCATCCATCAAAACCAGATTTTACCAGCTTGGAGACCAGGATATCGTGTGGGAGGGTGTTGAAGGCTTTACTCAGGTCCAGATAAATGATATCAGTAATGTATTCCCTATCAGAAATATAATGCTAGCCCTCTTTCCTTTCGTTCAGGGAAAAACTTTTGCTGCTGGCTTGTCTCCTCCAGACCAAGTTTTATACATTTTGGTACTTATTCATGCTATAAAACCTTAATGAAATGTTTTCAGTTGGTGGACATCTCTGAAAGCTGAGAGTGAGCTAAAAGGGAGTAAGAGACACATGTAAACTGCTAGAATTTAGGATTCGTTGTCCCCTTGATGATTTCTATCTGTGTGTCAGAGCTCTTTCTGTAAGCCTGCTGTTTCTGGCAGACTGACGTAATGAAAGGTGAGGCAAAGCTTTGCTGCTCAAGTTGAATGTGTGTTTCTGTTGTGTGCTTTTAAGACAATCATTGTTATCTTAATGGTATATAACAACCAGAACTATTTTCAGTTGTTCAGCTGTTCCTGATCTTGGTTAGAGGACTGGAGAGTAAGCCCAGGCAGCAGTAAACCTCCAAGGAATACAAATAACTTAATCAAGGCTGTTTCCTGCTGCTAAGTGTAGTGGCTAGTGCAGAACAAAGGGCTGGCACTGAAGCCTCTCCTTCCTCCCAGTCAGTTGTTCTTTTCGGGGAAAATGGGATGCAAACATGGAACAATGAGAGAGTCTGTTTATTTCACAGGGATACAAAAATTCATCAATTGATAGCTCCATCAAGCCAAAAAGTGTGAGTCCAGCTTATTTTGAAGACCCAAATTTCATGGGGTTGTAAACAAGGAACATTTTGCAGCTTTCCTACAGTGATTTCTGTTAACATGTCTCGCTGATTGCTCTGATTTAATAGCTACCTGCTACTAATCCTCCTGTGCACAGGCATGTGAATGCTGTTTACATTCAGTCTTCAGCTGCTGTTCTTTGTAAATTTCTCCTTGCAATTTGATGCTAAAAAGATCAGTCTGTTGTCATTCATTTCTATATATAAGCCTAGAGCTTTTAGGTATGAGTGAAACTACTCTAGGCAGAAGTAAGCTTGAAGATCATCTGAAAGTTTTTAAGCAGGCATATTCTCTTGCTTCCTACATCAAGACAGATCTAACAGCACAGGAAAGGAAAAAAAATTATGTGTAAAACTTCCCAGTATTTTTGACCTTAGAAAAGAAAGCAGGTCAACTAATTGTGGTGGGTCTGTGAAAAGAAATTAAGGGCAGAGCCTTAAAACCACCACACTAATATAATTCAACATTTTTTTAATGCATGCATGGCAATCTAACTACCTGAACAAACACATTGGAAACCTTTTATAGAAATCCACAGAATCATTATTATTATTATTTATTACTATTGCTATTGTTACTATTACTACTACTGTTATTTGCTAATTAACATTTTACTGGGTTTGAGTTGCATGCTTTGAATTGTTTTTCTTTGCTAGTCCTAAGCAGCTGTTTAGATACTTTGTCTCAGTTTTGCCCTTGAACATGAGGGATAGTCTACTCAGACTTTTAAACTAAAAAAAAACTTTGTTGGTAAGGAATTTTTTATGTTGTTCACGTTTATCAGTTGCTCCTTTGTAGCAAGCGTATACACTTCCCTCTATCTGGCATTTCTAATCTGTAAATTTTCCCCTTTCCATTCTCTTTTTTACCTCAAATTAATTTCATTCTTGAGACTAAGTTCTTTTGGCTACGCTGACTGAGCCAGCAGTTTCCTCCTAATAATTTGGCCTACTTACTGAATTAATCTTCAGTTTCTCTGGAAGGGGTGCCATCTCCCAGCAATGACTTGAATTTCCAATTCTTTTATTTGTTTTTTTCTTTTTTTTCTCACATGGAAACTGAGGGCTAAGTCAAAGATGTAATTGATATACCTGAAAATTAATCATATTTTCTTCTCCTCAGGTCTGAATTTCTAGTGTAGAGAGACCTCTGTGGTACATGCCTGAATAGAAGAATGGGAAGCATTGCCTTATTTCAAGTCAGGTGCCCAGAGCCAGCTGTAGATCTTAGAGCCACGTAAAAGTGGCATGCAGGACATGCAACTGCTTTTTGCTAGCAAATGGAAACCATAGAAGACATGATCAGTTCTTATGTCCCAAGCCTTCTGTGCCTGAGTATGAGCAGAAACTTGCAGCCTGTTTTTCATGTCATGTGTATCCTTGTATGAAGCATCTTCAGTCCAGGCTGATGTTTGCCAGTAAATGATGACGCTTTTTTGGGACTGTATCACTCCCTCACCTTTTTCATAATGGCCCATCCCTATGGTTTTCTCTATGCTTATTTTCTATGCCTTAATAGCAGGAAAAGCCCGGGTGATCTGCCCTTGTTACAGGTACTGGCAAGATGGACCTGAAAAAACAGGGCAAAGAATGGAGGGAGAAAATTCTCCGTCTCATTATTTCTGTCTGCAGAAGGAAAAGGGGCAGAAATCATCTGGGCATATGGGTCTCTGATTGCTTACTTTGAAGAAGAAGAGCTCACTTAGATATTTTACAAGGCCCAAAGGAGTTATTGCTTTGTCTGTATTTTAATTTGTGTGCACAATTAGAGTTTGGACAGTTTATAAAGTATGATATTTATGTAACACAGAGACCTGCAAAGTTTAGGTGATTTCTGAGGGCTGAATTTCAGGGCTGCAATTTGAGATCTTCAAGGACAGCTTTTTATTTTCATTTGACTCAAGCGTTTTTTTCCTCTCCTAGTAATTAGTTTATGCATTAAATATTTCATGATTTAAATGATATATGCGACCTCACAATTTTTTTTCCTGCTCATAAAGATTGGTTCTCTATATAACCCAACTTTTTGGTTTTAGTTCTTGATACTTTAAATCACAGAATTGTGAGGGTTGGAAGGGACCTCAGGGATCATCTAGTTGCCACACTGTGATGGTTTGAAACTGTCTTTTTAATTTTTCCTTGCAAAGTTCAGAACAGAGAAAGTGAAAGAATGTAAATAAGTCACTACTGGGTGTAAGAAAGCAAAATAATGATTGTTCTAAACACTTCCATTGGATAGATAGAAATGTTTAAGAACTGTTACCCAAAACAAAGTAGGCATTCTGCACATTCTGCGTTCTGCAGTGGGGGCAGCTGCTGGGCTGTCTGGCTGCTGTTTCTTCTTCTCTTCTGCCTGAAGATAACACGTACTGACCTTGGCAGCTAAGTTAACAACTTTCTGCTTAACAAACTCTGCTTCTCTGTCCAGGGGAGTCTGGGGGGAAGCTCCTGGGAGAGAGAGAGGCCCCTTTGGGAGGGTCCCCGTGGGGGGAAGCAAAGGGAGATCGGTTGTGCTTTTTCTGTTGATTGTATATATTTGTGAATGTTGTGAATTTTGTATATTTGTACATATTCATTGCATTTCATTGTAGATTTTAGACTCTGCTTGTAAATACAGCTTTTCATTTGCTTCCAGACTGGGCTAGCCTGGTTATTGTCGGGGTGGGGGGGGGAATTTCCGCTCACACCGACACACTTTTTATTTTTGGCACTCCAACTCGGGGCTCGATTGCTTGTGATTTATTTCTGCTCAGATTAGGAAGCAAAATGAAGCTGTTTTGGATTCTGAGTCATTCTATTTCATCTATTATCGGTGCAATTGTCTACAGATGGGCCATTTCTTGCATGATAGACAAGATTGTGAGATATGTGGCATATAAGTCGTTTCTTTGGGTATAAGAACAAGTTACTGAATGTTGGTGAATTCTGTTGTGGTCTTATTGGGCTAAGAAGCTATGGTAACTCAACTATGGATCTGCTAGCAGACACATTTGAGTTTGTTACTCCTCTTACAACTACAGAGGGTCCTTGGAACAGTGGTACCCTAGATATCTTGTGCTAACCTTAATCTAATTTTGTTGCTTCTTGGAATAATCATATGGCTACTGATAGCACTGTGTCAAGAAAGACATAAGGCTACTTGCTCTTCCAACTCTGCTGTGAATGTGAAAACCAAGCCAGTAAATTTGGTGGCCACTGTAAGCACAAAGCGTAAAGAAGCTGCAGGAGGAGATGCAGATGCTGCAGGAGATGGTGCAGATGGAGATGAGGGTCCTTCTACTCAGGGTCCCTCTGTTAAGAAAGATCCTTCTGGTGAGGAAGAGAGGGTTAGCCTTAAAACTCTGGTAGACCTCTTGAGACCCCACATGGATGATGGAGATGTAGGTCAGGATGTAGACCCTGGTAGATTATCAACTGCTGGCAGAGCCTCTGAACTCAAGGAAATTCAACGGAGGATTACAACAGGATTATGGGGACAGCACCTCAGGATGATGATGATGAGGATGACATACAGTCAGCTAATGCACCCAGACAGGAAATTAGACATGTGAGGAAGGATTACATCAGAGGAGATAATGAGCCAGTCCTGTCTTGGCTAGCCAGGTGTTTTGATATGGGAGCCCCAGCATTGGTGGTAGGCGACAAGTCGGCCTCTCAGTTGGGGATGCTCTCAAAGGATACCGGCATAGACAGGCACCTAGGCAAGTGCATTGGTAAAGTTTCTCTGTGGGCATGCCTCCTGCTGGCAGTCTCGCTGAGGTACCCCAGCAGAGATGATTTACCATGGAACCCTAAGCCTTGGACCACAATAGCTGAGGGAATCAAGCGTCTGAGAGAATTTGCTGTGAGAGAAATAATGTATGGAGATCATAAGACTCTGAATCCTGATGAAATTCCTGTTGGAACAGGCCTTGCCAAAAAGCTCATTAAGCTTGCTCCTCCTAATTATGCTACTATTCTGGCAAGCAGGATTGTGGCAAGAAATTATGGTGGAGTGCCTCCCACTGTTGGCCATTTCACTGACCAAATGAGGCAGTTGGAGGATAGTCTCGCATGTACTTCTTTGGTTTCAGCCATTGAAACTTTGTCTGGAGAAATAAAGAATTGCATGAAAGAGCTGAAGGAGGAACTTAAAACCTCCATATCCAACTTGATGAAGGGGGGTGATTCTGATTCCTCTTCCTCCAGATGGATACAAGTTTCAGCTGTTAGGAACAGACATGCTCCAAGAAGGCCATTCCAGAATAGGTCAAGCCAAAACAGACAGCAGAGGCAATCACGTGGCAGTATCTGGATAACTCTGTGTGATCAGTTTGGTGAGAACATGAACAGATGGGATGGTCAACCAACTTCTGATCTTTTCAAGAGGTTACGGAAGCTGCAGAGGGGCAGATCCCGAGGTAGCAATACCAGGAGGGTAGCTGTCGCTTCCTCAGATTCCCAGAACAACTCTGATAGCTCCAACAGTGATCCTAATTCTGATGCTGGACGTTGTGCCAGCTGTACATGCGGAGGTAATCCCCACAATTAGGGGTGCCCTGCCTTCCGCCAGGGGGAGGTAAGGCATAATGGAGATAACAGAATCTATTGGGATGTGTACATCCAGTGGCCTGGCACTTCAAAATTTCAGAAGTACAGGGCCTTGGTTGACACAGGAGCTCAGTGCACCATCATACCATCAAATTATCAAGGGGGAGAATCTATAACTATTCAGGGAGTCACTGGTGGATCTCAAGAGTTGTTTAAGGTAGAGGTTGACATAAGTTTAACTGGGAAGCAGTGGAAGAAACATACTATTGTAACAGGTCCTAATGCACCTTGTATTTTGGGAATTGACTTTCTGAGAGAAGGGCGTTTTAAAGACCCTAAGGGTTACCAATGGGCTTTTGGAATAGCAACTGTAGAAATTGATGGAGGAAAATTGAAGTTGTCTATTAGACCTGAGCTTTCAGATGAATCTGCAGTTGTGGGACAACATGAGACAGAGGATGTAAAGCTGCCGGTTGCTTCTCAAACTGTGCATCACAGACAATACAGAACCAACCGTGACTCTTTGGTGCCCATTCAAAACTTGATTCGTCAGTTGGAGAGTCAGAAGGTCATCAGCAAAACTCATTCACCTTTCAACAGTCCAATCTGGCCTGTGAGAAAGCAGAATGGAGAGTGGCGTCTGACAGTTGATTTCCGTGCCTTGAATGAAGTAACTCCACCCATGAGTGCAGCTGTACCAGACATGATGGAACTCCAATATGAGCTGGAATCCAAGCAGGCCAAATGGTATGCTACCATAGACATTGCTAATGATTTCTTCTCTATTCCCATAGCAGAGGAATGCAGGCCTCAGTTTGCTTTCACCTGGACAGGCATTCAATACACATTCAATCATTTGCCCCAGGGGTGGATTCACAGTTCAACCATCTGCCATGCAGTGATCCATGATGCTTTGGAGAAAGGTGGAGCTCCAGAACACATTCAGTTCATCGATGACATCATCGTTTGGGGTGAGACTGCTGAAGAAGTCTTCGAGGAAGGTAACAAAATCCTTGACATTCTCTTGCAAGCTGGTTTCGCTATCAAGCGAGACAAGGTGAAAGGACCTGCCAGAGAAATCCAGTTTCTGGGAGTGCGGTGGCAAGATGGTCGCCGTCACATCCCAATGGATGTGATAAACAGAGTCTCCACCATGGCAAATCCCATCAACAAGGAAGAAACTCTGCGTTTCTTAGGCATAGTGGGATTTTGGAGACTGCACATTCCTGGATACAGTCAGATTGTGAAACCTCTATATGAGGTGACTCGAAAGAGAAACAGTTTCCAATGGGGTCCTGAGCAACAAGCAGCCTTTGACCAGATAAAGCGAGAGGTAGTCCAAGCGATGGGTCTGGGACCTGTCCGAACTGGTCCAGACATTAAGAACATTCTGTACACAGCCGTGAGTGACAATGGTCCAACCTGGTGCTTATGGCAAAAAGCTCCAGGGGAGACACGAGGATGTCCTCTTGGTTTTCGGGGTCGTGGCTACAGAGGCTCAGAGGCAAACTACACTCCAACAGAGAAAGAGATTTTAGCTGCTTATGAAGGAGTGAAAGCTGCTTCTGAAGTGATTGGAACTGAGTCACAACTTCTTCTAGCTCCTAGATTGCCAGTTCTGAATTGGATGTTCAAAGGCAAAGGTTCTTCACCACATCATGCAACATATGCTACCTGGTCTAAGTGGATGGCTCTGACAACACAGAGAGCTCGAATGGGAAATCTCGAAAGGCCTGGTTTGGTGGAGATGATCACAAACTGGCCAGAAGGCACAAGCTGTGCAAAACCTCCAGAGGAGAGAGTAACTCGTGCAGAGGAAGCTCCTCCTTACAGTGATCTGTCTGATGATGAAAAGAGATATGCTTTGTTCACAGACGGTTCCTGTCGTCTGGTTGGGAACAAGCGGAGATGGAAATCTGCAGTGTGGAGTCCAATGCGCAGAGTTGCAGAAGCGAGAGATGGAGAAGGAGAATCCAGTCAATTTGCAGAGGTAAAAGCTGTCCAGCTAGCTCTTAACGTAGCTGAACGTGAGAGATGGCCAAAGCTTTATCTCTACACCGACTCATGGATGGTAGCCAATGCCTTGTGGGGTTGGCTGAAGGACTGGAAAAAGAATGGCTGGCAGAGGAAAGGAAAGCCAATCTGGGCTGCAGATCTGTGGCAAGACATTGCTGCTCGCATTGAGAGAATCCCAGTGAAAGTGAGACACATCGATGCTCACATTCCTAAGAGCAAAGCTACAGAGGAACAACAACACAACCATCAGGCAGATCTAGCTGCAAGAGTTTCCCAGGTGGACACAAACTCTGATCCTGATCCTGATCTTGACTGGAAACATCGAGGTGAGCTGTTCTTAGCTCGGTGGGCCCAAGACTCGTCAGGACATCAAGGTAGAGATGCAACCTACCGATGGGCTTGTGACAGATCCATTGACATTTCCATGGATGCTATCACACAAGTCATCCATGACTGTGACATTTGTGCTGCTATTAAGCAGGCAAAGCGGATCAAGCCCTTGTGGTACGGTGACCGATGGTCCAAGTACAAGTATGGTGAAGCCTGGCAGATTGACTACATCACTCTACCTCGTTCTCGATCTGGTAAGCAGTATGTGCTGACTATGGTAGAGGCAAGCACTGGATGGCTGGAAACTTATCCAGTTCCTCATGCAACTGCACGTAACACCATTCTTGGTCTGGAAAGACAAATCCTGTGGAGACACGGAACTCCAGAGAGGATTGAGTCAGACAATGGAACTCATTTCAAGAACAATCTTGTAAAAAACTGGGCCAAAGAGCACGGCATCGAGTGGATATTCCACATTCCCTACTATGCACCAGCTGCAGGGAAGATCGAACGCTACAACGGTTTGCTGAAAACCACTCTCAAAGCCATGGGGGGTGGATCTTTGAAGAACTGGGAGAAACATTTAGCACAAGCAACCTGGTTGGTGAATAGTAGAGGTTCAGTGAATCGAGCTGGACCTGCCCAATCAGATTTGTTGCGAAAGGAAGAAGGTGATAGAGTTCCTGTTATCAGAGAAAAGAATCTGTTAGGCAAAACTGTTTGGGTATTTTCTCCTTCAGGAGAGGCCAAACCTGTCCGAGGGGTGGTTTCTGCTGAAGGTCCTGGTCACACCTATTGGGAAATGCAAGAAAATGGTGAAGTTCAGTGTATTCCACAAAGAAATCTAACTTTGGCTGAGAGAGGTTAAATTCAGAGTGTTATGCAGATACAGCATCACGCCCAAGAGGAGAGTCCATGAGATCTACGGTGCACGAACCCTGAGAGCCCTGAGTCACCTGAGAGTCCCTGTTCCTTTCTTCACTCCATCTGTGAGGAAACAAGCTGTTTGCTGTTTTTCCTGTGATTTGACTCTTTTGAATCATCTACATCTGAGATAGCCGGAATGGACTATGATCTTTACTCACCTAGTGTTGTAGATATTATTTTAGATTAGATCAATGATAGTAGCAGCCAATGGAATTGTTTAGAAGGGGTGGACTGTGATGGTTTGAAACTGTCTTTTTAATTTTTCCTTGCAAAATTCAGAACAGAGAAAGTGAAAGAATGTAAATAAGTCACTATTGGGTGTAAGAAAGCAAAATAACGATTGTTCTAAACACTTCCATTGGATAGATAGAAATGTTTAAGAACTATTACCCAAAACAAGGTAGGCATTCTGCACATTCTGCGTTCTGCAGTGGGGGCAGCTGCTGGGCTGTCTGGCTGCTGTTTTCTTCTTCTTCTCTTCTGGCTGAAGATAACACGTACTGACCTTGGCAGCTAAGTTAACAACTTTCTGCTTAACAAACTCTGCTTCTCTGTCCAGGGGAGTCTGGGGGGAAGCTCCTGGGAGAGAGAGAGGCCCCTTTGGGAGGGTCCCCTTGAGGGGAAGCAAAGGGACATCGGTTGTGCTTTTTCTGTTGACTGTATATATTTGTGAATGTCGTGACTTTTGTATATGTGTACATATTCATTGCATTTCATTTTAGATTTTAGACTCTGCTTGTAAATGCACCCATGCCATGAGGGACACCTCACACTAGATCAGGTTGCCCAGGGCCACATCCAGCCTGGCCTTAAAAAACTCCAGGGATGGGGCTTCTACCACTTCCTTGGGCAACCTATTCCAGTGTCTCACCACCCTCATGATGTAAAACTTCTTCTTAACACCCAATCTGAATCTACCCACTTCTAGTTTTGCCCCATTCCCCGTAGTCCTATCATTACCTGACATCCTTTCTGGGCTGCAAGTGCACACTGGTGGTTCATGTTGGGCTTCTCATCCACCATGCATTCATATAATTTTCAGGATGGCATTTTAAGTGCTTATTGTAAAAAAAGCCAAAAAACTTAAGAACAAAAAAAACCCCAACCCAACAAACAAAAGAAAATACCAACCAACCAACAATAAAACTACAAACCAACTATGAAAAAACAACAAAAAATTAAAAAAAAAGAAAAAGGAAAAAAAATGACAAAAAACCTCCACAAACCCCAAGACCTGTAGTAAACTAGACGTGAAGTCTTAATAAAAAGTATTCTGTTTTTAACTTCTTTTTGAAGTGTAGCTGGTTTTATAGGAGTGGAACGAATAGCAGGGATTTATTGAGTAAACATGCTGTTAAGCTCTTACAGCTTAGGAATATATCTGATGTTGACTGTGTTGACCAATTTGTTCTGGCAGCTTTAATTCCCAGGTTGTAAGGTATTTTGGCTTTACCTCTTGAAGAAAAAGCTAAGGCATAAAGGCTTACTTTGTGTGTGTGGTCAGCAAATATCAATTAAAATTATTCTCAAAGATTTTTGACATTTATTGTATACCCTTGACAACCAGATTGACATGAAAGAATATAACAGCTTCTGAGCAGCTCTTAAATTCCTTTGTATCAATGATCTGTGAACTAAACAGAAGATGACAGATAGACTGTAGCTTGCTTTGAAGAAGCCATTGTGGGCCATTGGGTCAAAAATGGTCTTTTAAGAAGAGGCCTAAGTAGAAGTTCACAAGACCTTGAAAGGAAAATTAAACAGCCTTAGGGCTATTTGGATTCTATTTCAGAACTTCAAATGCTTTTTAGAGTGTAAACCCTTAGAGATGGAGGCTTAATATGCGTCTGCAAAGCAGCAAGTGTATCTACAGCTGAGCACTCATCATCCACCCCGATGGCACCTGAGTGTACATGCTACATCAACATCTCTGAGTAAGAGGGACTAGTCCTTCACAACGATGATATATGGCATGATCAGACAGCTGGAGCACCTCTCCTGCAGGCTGGGAGAGTTATGGTTATCTAGCCTGGAGAAGAGAAGGCTCTGGGTAGACCTTATAGTGGCTTTCAATAACTGAAGGGGACCTACAGGAAGGCTCAGGAGGGACTGTTTAGAAGGGCTTGCAGTGATAGGACAAAGGACAATGGTTTTGAACTGGAGCAGAATATATTTAGGTTGGGCATTAGAAGGAAGTTCTTCACAACGAGGATGGTGAAATGCTGGAATAGTATGGAGAGGTACAGTCAAATAGTCAGAACTATATATCAGGTAGTAGCCAAGTCCTGGAAGTGGCAATAATGCACCAACTAAACTGTTTGGCAACTGCCCTCTCTCCTCCCTCCCTGTTGCAATGGTCTAGGTTAGAGGTCGAGGAGCCAATAGGCAGGCGCCGTTGAGGCTGCCTGGGGGGTGTGGAAGCTGGACCCCGTGCCTCACGTTTCACACAGACAACTGCATGTGTCAGAGGCTAGTCGAGAAGGCGTGTACAGCTTGCCCGCCATACAGCACTTTGAACTGATTGGCGACATTTGAAAAGGTAATTTGCCATTAGGCCGTTCAGTTTTCAAAAAGGGAACTTATAGGCGATGATTCAAAAGGCTACACCTTGTTCATTAGCGGGATTCAAGACAAGCACCCACTTCGTGCCTGACTTCAGGGTGATCGCCTGCTATTGTCCTCATAGCAGCGTGTTTAGCTCCGAGCCACACTGCAGCAGCGTGCTCTCTTTCTCTCCCTCACCTCCTTTCTTTTGGATTATACCTGCCTTTTGGTGTACAAGTTACAGGTCCGGGCGTCTCTTCATTTGGCAAAGTTTTGTTGACTAGAAGCTCAGCGGTTCGTGAGTAACTAAAGCTAATTTACTTGGTTATTTCTAAAGTTCACAGACTGTTTCTCTGTACCTTAACTCCACAGCGAGGCCAAGAGGGTCTGTCCTGCCCCGCGAGGCAGCATAGTTGTTTGGTTTTGCATTATACGAGTTTCCAGTTTGTTCTTCTGTATTCCAAGTTTCTGACTTCCTCTGTACTCCAAGTTTCTCACAATGTTATTCCATTGTTCATTAATGTCCTGTCGTGTGTAATCAACCTATCATCGACCGGGCAAACGAACCTGGATCAAATTAGCTCGGAAAAATAATTTTTGATATCTAATAAATAACATTTTATCAGATTTCCGGTTTATAAATTCGATCATAAATCACATCAAGCCAGTCCGGATGAAGAGACCAGAGCCTATACTTGCTTCCTGGTCCCTTTTTAGTGGATGGAGCTAGAGCTAAATGTTTCTTTGTGCTATCCCTCCTGCCTGTACAGTAGCAGCTAAAAACTTATCTTTAAAAGTCTCAATTATCACCGAATTTTTCTTTGTTTGGTCCTCTAAATTAGTGAGTGTCTGCTGCCATATTCTCTCCACACCTGGCCTATTTTGAGCCAGCTAATAAAATCCACATTCAGTGCTCTCTTGGGAAGGTGTAGAAAGGAAACAGCTGGCTGTGACAGATAGTGTTTTTTGTGCTTCTGAAAGATGCTAAGCATTACAGAGGTACAAGTCTTGTATAGGAAAAAAAATCACAAATCAGATTAATTGTTTTTTGCTAAATGTGATGGCAAAAAGAATTTCACCTTTTTGAGTGTTGAGTGTTGCACTAGTCTTGTAAACATATAAAACAAACCAGTGATGGGCTGCTAGCAATATTAGCAACAGGGGTCTCTGGCAATCACTGTCAAATGTGTATTTATGCATCAGATTTCCTCCCCAGCTGGACAAAATCAGGGAATTCCTTTCTGCTTCATTACTTGTAGTTTTTATCTGTCCTGGGACCAGCTGAGTGGACATATATGTGAGGATAGTGAAGAGGTTTCTACTGACTTGTTGCAGGTGCAATTAAAATTACTTTAGTTGTCTTTGATTCATGTGCTTGCACTGGGCTTTGTTTCCCTCTGTTACTTGTGGTTTGTACTGGCTATATAGAAAGAATGCATAACTATTTTTGTGAAAAGAAGCTTCTTTTTCAAGGCTGGAAGAAGAATTGCCCAGAAAATCATGGTTATTTATACCCAAGTAAATTGCTGTGAATTAGGAGAAAAAAAGTCAGTAAGATTAATAGTCTTAATTTCCCACTCTAATTAATAACCACTGTAAAGTTTTCCCCAGCTACTTACAAAAATTGTGTTTTCAAAGTACAATCTCCCTGTAATGCTAATTGGTTATAAGTTTATGCGTGTAAAGTTGCTTATCCTTGGACTTATAATGAGATTGCATCTCTGTGTCAATGAAAAGTGGAGCAAGCACTTCTTTTTTTAAATAGATATACATAAAGCTAAGTGATTTGCTTATGAAAAATGTCCTGAAATGTGACAACTGCCAAACAAAACTTTCTCAAGTCCTATGGAGAAATCTGAGAAGAAACGAATTCCTGCTGTTGTTTATAGCAAGCTATTAAATAAGGAAGCTGCTGAACACTGAGAACAATTTTCTTCTGAAGATATACAGAGAAAGCTAACAAATGCTAAATGGAATTTGCTGTAATAATGAGAAGCAAGCTAACAGCTACAGCATAGATGGCTTGTCCTGTGCTTATTAAAATTTATAGAGGAGAAACTAATTGTTCACTTGTGGAAACTCAGTCAATGGGCCAAAGATATTTGCATGATTATGAATAGTCTTGAACATGTGGTGTTAATATATGTTGCTTGGCTAGTCTAAGTATTTTTCCTAGCTGATCATTTGCCAAAAGAAGGGTAGCAACTGTTTTTGTTCTTGGTTATGCAGATATATTATATGAACACCTCACAAAAAAGCCTGCTTTTTTTTTTTTTTTAAGCAGATACTACTTGCTGCTTGGCTGAGTTAGAGCAGTGTGAAAGCACAGTAGCATTAAAGAGTTCTAAGCTGAATTACAGCAAAACAGATGATTTATGTTGCATTTATGCAGCTTTGCTTAACTGATTATGTTAAGAGAGTTTGAGGGGAAGAAGTGGGATAGTGTGATGGTTTGAAACTGTCTTTTTAATTTTTCCTTGCAAAATTCAGAACAGAGAAAGTGAAAGAATGTAAATAAGTCACTATTGGGTGTAAGAAAGCAAAATAACGATTGTTCTAAACACTTCCATTGGATAGATAGAAATGTTTAAGAACTATTACCCAAAACAAAGTAGGCACTCTGCACATTCTGCGTTCGGCAGTGGGGGCAGTTGCTGGGCTGTCTGGCTGCTGTTTCTTCTTCTCTTCTGCCTGAAGATAACACGTACTGACCTTGGCAGCTAAGTTAACAACTTTCCGCTTAACTAACTCTGCTTCTCTGTCCAGGGGAGTCTGGGGGGGAAGCTCCTGGGAGAGGGAGGCCCCTTTGGGAGGGTCCCCTTGGGGGGAAGCAAAGGGAGATCGATTGTGCTTTTTCTGTTGATTGTATATATTTGTGAATGTCGTGAATTTTGTATATTTGTACATATTCATTGCATTTCATCATAGATTTTAGACTCTGCTTGTAAATACAGCTTTTCATTTGCTTCCAGACTGAGCTAGCCTGGTTATTGTTGGTGGGGAGGGGAATTTCAGCTCACACCGACACAGATAGTAAAAGATTTCTCAGAAATGCTTAGAACTCTTCGTCCCTGTGGGTTTGACACTGAAAAATCCTGCATGAATCTCTGATATTAAAGGCACTGCACTCTATAGCAGAGATGTGTCAGATTAGAAACAAGGATTGCTGAAAACAAAAGAACACAACAGGAAGTTGAGTCCTGGCTGTAGTGCCTCCCTTGCCTTCATCCCTTGGAACAGACTAGGTTTGACTTTCCTGGTCCAGGGTAGATCTGGGAAGGCATTAAGTGATTTAAGAGTTGAGGCTTGTCCCTTACTGGGTAACATTTGCTTTTTAATTCTGGTGTTTCCGCTAAAGTCTTTTATATTTGGGTTACTCACAACCTATTTGGGACTATGAGGGAGGCTATTGCTTTTATTTGTTCGCCTTGTGTTTTGGGAAGATGCTAGGGTGGAAGGAGATAACTCTTGACTGGTTGCAATGCCTTGTGTCCGCTGGATGGTTTTTGGAGGGGGAATGGGAGGCTGCTTAACTTCAAAGGGCAGCAGGGCTGTCTGGAGAGAGATGGATCATACTAAGGGCAGAGCAAAAGGTGGCCAGAGGAAGAAAGCAGAACAGGGCAAAGTGATTGCTGAGGGGCGGAGAAGTACAGTTGTGCTAACAACTCAGCCTAAGAGGATGCAATGTGCAGGAGAAATCAAGAATAAAATTATTTGCAAACCAGTCTCTCACTGGCACACCTGAGCTGTTAGAGCTAGTATTTATTCTGATAAAACATTATGTTTGTGCTTGCTTTTAGGAAGAGGCATTCGTACCTAAAAACTCAAGTTAGCTGAGGATAGCAATACAGAAGTATTTAAACTATTTCAGACATGAAAAAGACACTTTTTATGTGTTTGATATTTTGGGTGGTTTAGGGGTTTTGGGGGGAGTTTGTTTGGGTGTTTGGGTTTTGGTTGTTTTTTTTTTGTGTGTGTGTGTGTGTTTGTCTTTTTAAATTTTATTTATCTCTTGATGGATTTACAATACTTGATTAATTTTTGTTTCAGCTAAAGCAAATCAAGAGAACGTTAATTCCTCCATAGTTCAGCAATACTTTTCAGGCCCTTTTCCAAATTGTTCCAGCCATGCACAGGACATTAGGAAAGAAAATTAATTTGGGAAATGTCATGAAATTATCTTCTAAAAGCAAGGGTGAGTCTTATCTTTTAGCTCCTATGGGAGCTCTGCTTGCTAACTCTGGATACTCTTGTGACTGTGGTCTTCTCCAGCCAGCATACTGGAGTGACTTCTTTTAAGAAGAAAATCAATCTGTAGCTTTCCGTCCTCCAAAATCAGGTGCCACCTAACAGCTGTCAGACGATCATTCTTCCCTAAAAGCACCCATTTCACTTCTTGGTTCCCTTTCATATGTGCTGAAAAGGGCATTTGTGAGCAGAGTTTTTATGCATAATTTAGTTTACAATTTTGGTTTCGAAGCTGCCTTAAAACCTGAAGTCAAAAGATTTTCTATTACTTTGCCCCACCTGTGAGGAGAATTTGAATTTTTTTGAGGGAAAACTGCACCCACTGGATTGGGGTCACTCCTACCTTATTATTCTCCCATCCATGCCTGTGCAAAAGCACATAAGAGAACTGCATTAGGAGAAGCCTGTAATCCAAGGCCCATCACAGAAATTCTCAGTGAGTCAGTCTTGTTCTAGGCAGCTCCTGGTATTTGACCATTTGTTTCCTTTATTCTTCTTCCTGAAATAACACATAATGGATGCACCTGTCCGATCATGCAGAGAAAATGAGGGCACTGCATGTAAGTTAAGTAATGATTCTCTAGCCCTAAATGTTTCACCCAGCACTTTTGTCCCCAGCATGGAGTGGTACATATTTTTTGTCTCTCGCTTTTGAAGCAAGACTCAATTTAACTTTCTCCAAAGTGTCAACTACTGTGATTGCTTTATTATACAGTCTTATGCCACTCACAGCTTATCAGATTTTAAATTACCGTATAAATCGACATAGTTAGACAATATGAGAAACATAATTTTAAATGTATCTGATCTAATTTTCAATGTTAGATAAGAAACAATCAACACTTTAGAATGAAACTGATACCTGTAAGCTAGAAAATGTGAACCTAACAAAATTATCTACACTAATTGTCATTAACTATAATAATATTCGCAAAACAAAAAAAAAAAAACACTGGTGTAATTAATTGTAACACCTAGGGGGTGAGAAGAACCAGACAAAAAGAAAATTCTCAAATTTATACATTGTTTGCTAATTCTACAACATGGTAATACAAGGCTTTGCTATTTACAGATGCTAGCATTGCTTAAGTTTTAGCAAAATTATTCTTGTATACCGTGTGTATTGTGATGTGGTAGGTATGCTGTAACCTCTGTGAATCTGAACTCCTTAAGTCCAACTGCTAAGTCCAACGGCATGAGGCTTAACATATATAAGTGCCAGGTTCTACACATTGGCCACAACAACCTGGGTGCAGTGCTACAGGCTGGGGACAGAGTAGTTGGAGAGCATCCAGGCAGAAAGGGACCTGCGGGTACTGGTTGACATCCATCTGAACATGAGCCAGCAGTGTGCCCAGATGGACAAGAAGGCCAATGGCATCCTAGCCTGAATCAGGACTAGTGTGACCAGCAGGAGCAGGGAATTCATTCTGCCCTACCAGTACTCAGCACTGGTTAGGCCACACCTTGAGTACTGTGTCCAGTTCTGGGACCCTCAGTTTAAGAAAGATGTTGAGTTGCTCGAATGTGTCCAGAGAAGGGAAACAAAGCTGGTGAGGGGTCTGGAGCACAAGCCCTGTGAGGAGTGGCTGAGGGAGCTGGGGTTGTTTAGCCTGGAGAAGAGGCGGCTCAGGAAAGGCCTATGGCTGTCTACAACTGCTTGAAGGGAGGCTATAGCCAGGTGGGAGTTGGTCTCTTCTCCCAGGCAGCCAGTGACAGAAAGAGAGGACAGAGTCTCAAGCTGCACCAGGGGAGGTCTAGGCTGGATGTTAGGAAGAAATTCTTCACAGAAAGTGATTGGCCTTTGGAATGGGCTGCCCAGGGAGGTGGTGGAGTCACTGTCCCTGGAAATGTTTAAAATAAGACTGGATGAAACACTTGGTGCCATGGTTTAGTTGATTAGATGGTGTTGGGTGATAGGTTGGACTTGACGATCTCTGAGGTCTTTTTCAACCTGGTTAATTCCGTGATTCTGTGTGATTCCATGATTCTGTGTGATTCTGTGATTCTGCGAAGTAAAGAAAAAAACACTAAGCTAGCGACAGTGCTTGGCTAGAAATCTATGTACAGTTACCCTGCAGTCAGTGAAAAGAAAGCCTTCTGCAAATACAGGCCTGGAAGTCATGCTTTATTAATATATGGGAGGAAGATAGTTGGGAAGCAACTTTTGCCTGCCTTGGGAAGGGAGCTTTGGCAGGAGTTGAACTGGGAATACTGTAGAAAAGAAACAAATCAGGAAGACTTGTTTTGAATTTTATTAGTTGTTTGAAACGAAGGTCTCCAAAGTCCCATTACTGAGAAAGCGTTGAGTCAGATTCCTTAGGCAAGAAAAGAAAACAGAGATAAACAGGCCTGAGGCAAGAGTGGCCGGGATGTCATACAGTAAACATGAGTTGGGCTGTGCAGATCTGGGTCTTAGAAGTTGAGTCTCGGAGGACACCGAGGATGTAGGATATACACCGACCAAATATGTGGTTGCCTAGTGAAAGTTTGACCTCCTGTGATCTGAGCAGCATGATTCACAGGTGGAGCTTCTGCAGCAGCAGCTGCCCGATGGCATTGGCATTCCACTGCCTTATGTGCTCACTTGTAAGTGTGGTGCTTGGGGAGTATTTCTAGCTGCTTTTCTATTAACTCCTGTTCTGAACACACAGTGAGGAGACTGCAGTGCTTCTTCAACACTTCTCATGCTTTTATTTGTGTTGATGCCTAGTGTTAAATGTTCAGTGTGTGTCCTGGACTGCAAACCTTGCTGTTGTTAAAGGACTGTTCAACTACATGAATAAGTATTGACATGACTAATTGAAGCTTCAAATAATGTGATTTGGCCCAACGTATATGAAGAAAACGGGACTTCTGAGGAGAGCTGGTAGTGCTTCCCATCAACTGGATGGACAGCTTTGTGCTAGAAAAGCCTATCTTCATCTGCATATAACTTTTGACTTTAGGAATCATGCTAAAGGTTTACAAAACCTACAACTGCTTTAGAATGATTGATGTGTGTATGTGTTTGAATTTAAGTTTCAGATGATATATGTTGTTCCTAAAAGGAAAAACACACTCTGGGTAAGTTAAATGCAAGCACCTCACTGAGAAACTATGATAAAAGCAAGAAATCTGTTGAATTTACTTGGGGGAAATACCTAATTCTGTGACTGATATGCTAGGAAAGATCAGCTTCTGTTCAGATGGCTGTCTCTTGAGCCCCAGGAGCTGAAGCTGCAGGAGGCAGCACTTGAGCTGATTGCATCCAGTTGACCACTACCCTCACAAGGCTGGGCAGATGAAGTGCAGAGACTCAGGAGTGGCAGCAGAGGACTCTGGTGTGTCTTTTGGCAGTCCTTGGATGTTATCAGGGACAGAGGAGTCTGGAAATGGAAATACCAAGATCTTGGGGGATTGTTTCAGGCTCAGGTGAGCAGAGAGATTGTCCTGGGCAAAAGCAGCTTCCTCTTCCCTCTTCCCCTCTTCTCCCATCTCTGTCTTACATAGATGCACCACTGTGCCATAGCATGACCCCGACATGCCACATGGGGGGAATTCCACATGTCCAGTGCCCACAGAGCAGGGAGAAAGGGAAGGGGATGACCAGTCACACCTGACAAAAGCTAGCAGCCATCACCTCCTATTCTCTTCCACTGGCACTTGGAATGTCCATGGGCAAACTTCACTCCCTGCCCTGCCAGCCTCAGTCACGGAGGGCAGGAGAAATCTTTGCTGCCATCCCCATTGGCCTTAAACCCATGAACAGCTGGGGGGGGCAGGGGGGAGTGTGTCGGCATGCTTTGAAGCAGTGTGGTCTCTGCTTGAGCAAATTACATTACTAAAATTTCTGGGAAAAAAAGTACTCATAAAAGTGGCATGGTCAAGCTTCCAAAGATAATTAGGCAAAGACTCATCTTTTTTCTTATTGTCACAGCATGAGACAAAGTCCCCAGTCACTCTAAACTCCCTTGGCTCTATTGCTTCATTAGAGCTGTTCTGGTTTATCTGGGCAGATGAACTCATTCAAATGTAGAGAGTGTCCAAGATTCAAATCACTAGGTTTGTAAATAATTGGAAATCACTGGTACTTATAGGGGAAAATGCTTAAAAATAATTTTAATTGCAAGAACTGAAAACCTATGTTTTGCATTTTGATGATTTTTTTTGTTGTTGTTTGTGGTCTTCCAGTACTTCCAAATCAAGTCTCTCTATATCTTTTCTTTACACGTTAAGATGCAATTTGTGAAGGCATGCATAGATATTTTAAAACCTTGAAGAGATGTATTCTAAGAGGTCTTATATTGTAGTCTTTTCCAAAATAAGGAGAAAATTCTGTGTATAATTTGCTGTTTTACAAAAACAATTCTGGCTAACTCCATCCATTTTTTTCTCTTGTGATTATGCACTGTGTTTAAAAACACTAACCTACTACAAAGTGAACAGGAAGCTAGGCACTTACTTTGATGCTACTTCTGCCTTTTGGAAAACATACAGAACATGAACTCAATCTGTCTAGCAAAATTCAGTGCAATATCAGTATGAATTTGTATACAATTTTTGCTTAAACCTAGTAAAGCCTGTGAGCTAAAAACTGGTCAGGCCAGTCTCTTTAAATATCAATGTTGATTAAACATTCTCACATGAAAAGTAAAAGACAAGTGTACATTGTCTAATAGAAATGATAAGTTATAAAGGGGGTGGTGTCAATAGAATAAAGTAGGATGAGATATTATTTTCAAATCAGTATCTGGCATGGCTGCCATTTGACACCTGACAAATGCTTCATTCATACCTTGTTCACTATCTCTGTCATGGGTCACCAGATTTTTTTTTTTTGTTATATTTTTAGATGGCTTGGGGTTTTTTTGTCCTCCTTTCTGACTAGTTCAGATGACCAACCTCAGAATTTGAGAGGAAGAAAACATAGGAAATATATTGCTTTAGTTGCTTCTATTTTGTGTCATGACAGATTTTCCTTCTGATATTCATTTTCCTTGTGGCACCTTATCAGATTACTGCAACTTATTTTTTGGCTGTTGAAAAGTTGAAGCTGGCGTATGAAATAGGTCTGCTTTATTGATAGTAGATAGAAGAGGCACTTGCTATACTGTAAATAATGTAAGTCACCTCCACTGCAGAACTACTTTCCAGCCTGTCAGTCCTCAGCCTCTACTGTTGCCTGGGATTATTTTGGCCCAGGTGCAGAGGATTCTTTTTGTCCTTTTTGAACTACCTGAGTTTTCCTGTTGGCCTTGTCTCCTGTCTTGTTAAGGTGGCAGCCCTGCACTTTGCTGCCACGTACAAACTGCCTGAAGGATCAGTCCCACCTTGTTCTGTCGCTTGATATTTAACACTTTCAGCTCCAGTACCGTACTCGAAGTTATGCTAGTTATTAACAAAATCCAAATAAAACAAAACAAAACCCAAACAACAACCAACCAACCAACCAAAAAAACCCTCAAAACCCAACTTGTGACTGGCAATTAAGCTTCGGAAGTCTAATTGACCCTAACAGTCCAGGCACTTCATAGATCATTCAGATCTAGTTGCTGTAATTTATCTGCCATTTGACACTGGTGAAAGTCTTTAGAAACTGAAAGTAAATTGCATTCTCTGTTGTCTCCCAGTCCACAGCGACAGTCATTCTGTTGTAGTAGGTAATCACCACTCAAGTGCAATTTTGTAAATCTGTGCTGACTATTCCCAATCACCTTCCTGTCCTTCACATGAACAGAAGTGCTTTTCACGAAGACTTGCCAAATAAATAATTTTCCCAGGGACTTAAGGGTGCCTTAGTGGCTCGTAGTTCCCTTGATCCTAGACCTGCTGTTCTGATTTATTTCTTTTAAGATGGCAGGATCATTTGCCTTTTTCAAGTCATTGGAGACCATGCAAGTCAGCAAAGCCTTTTGAAAATGATAGAGTGGCCTCATGATGATATTGGCTCACATGCTTTCATATGCTTTGTCCTGTTCCATGTGCAGGTATGCACTTGACTTACTCAAGTATTCCATAATTTGATTCTCCTGAGCACACTTCCTCAATATAGAATGATGCAAAGAAGGCATTCTGGGCTCCTCACTGCGAAGGGCAACAAAGTTGCTGAGTAGTCTAGAGAACAAATCTCATGAGAAGCAGATGAAGGAACTGGGGTTGTTTAACCTGGAGAAAGTAGTCTCAGAAGAGTCTATCAGTCTCTGCAATACCTGAAAGGAGGATGTGCCATGGTAACTGTTGATCTGTTCTCCCAAGTGATGAGTCACAGGTCAGGAGGAAACAGCCTCGAGCTATGGCAGAGGAGGTTTAGATTGGATATTAGGAATAATTTCTTCACTGAGAAGGTTGTGAGGCACTGGAACAGGCTGCCCAGGGAAGTGGAGGAGTTACCATTCCTGAAGGTATTTAAAAGATGTGTGGATTTGGCACTTAGGGCCATGGTTTTGTGGTGCACTTGATCATGTTAGGTCAATGATTGAATTCAAAGATCATAAAGGCCTTTTCCAGCCTAAACGACTCTATGATTCTACAGTTCTAATCACCCTGACCTTTTCCATGTTTTTCTTATAGAGGACAACTTTCCATTCAGCAGCAAGCTCAGATTTTCCTACATCTTGGTTTTGCTACCGAGGTACCTGTAGAATCCCTTTTTGCTCTGCTCAACTCTCAGCTGTTAGAGCTCCAGCCAAGCTTTGCCTGTCCTGAATCCAATCTTGCACACGGGCAATCCCTCCTCTTTAACATCTCTCTGCTCCCACGTTCCCCATGCTTTCTTTTCACCTATGGACTCCTTGGACTTTTCCAATTCATCTAGGATGTGCTTGCCCAATATTGCCAGACGAATCCTACCCCTCCCCAACAGTTCTTTCCTCTTCAAAGAGGGTCCTGTTGTCACAAAAGGACAAACCCTGTCGAAAATATTTGCAGCAGAGCCAGCCGTTGTGGGCAGATGAAGTCAGTGCAGCAACCTGAATATTGTTTAGAAGTCAGCAATGATCTGAGGGTGGCAGAAGGATCCTTGGGAACTGAGTATGAAAGCAAGCCTATGGAGAGCATTTATGCCAACAACTGTTTAAAGATTGGTAACATTTGAGCAGATGGGTTCTGTCCCATTACTTGTGTCTGTGTTATTGATTAGGCAGGGAACTTTTTCTGCCGTGTATGAAATGCACATAAAACACCACAGCAATCAAACACCAACTCTAGCAAGATCTTCTCCTCAAGTTTCCTCCTGACCTTCACAGATGTGAATGAGTAATATTTTAATTTTCCTTCCCTATTGTCTCTGATGCCCTGCTCCCCCACCTAACCCTAACCCCCCCTTTTTTGTGTGTGTGTGTTTTTTGTTTGTTTGATTGATTTTTTTGCTGGTATTACATCTCTGCTCTTTATAGAAAAAAAAAAAAACAACCCAAAAACAACTAACCAACCAACAAAACCCAAAAAAACAAACCCATAAGGATATGTAGCAACAGCTTTAGGAGCTCAGGAAATAGAAGAGTGTGATCAGTTCATAGAGTACTGTTGTTCTGTGCTGCTCAGGTGAAGTGGGACTGAAGTAGTTTTATATCAGCATTCATCAGCATCCTCAGCAGGGAAGATGTCTGAGTTGCTTTTTTAATGTGTTCTTGCTCTTCTCAGTTAGTAAAACATCTGTTAGAGGTCATTGACATTTGGGCACAAGCTAGGGCTATTCCCAACAGCTCTCAACAAGGAAAGAAGAACAAATGAAAGTAATATTATCTTGGGTCAGCATGATAAACAGGTATGCATAATCCTGTTGGGTTTTCCTCCTTATTTCTTCATTCTGTTTTACAAAATTCTTATATACGTAGTACAACATTATTTTTAAGAGGCAAAAATTAATATAACTGTGAGGTAATACTTACCTAACTTAAGCAATAACAAAAATAAGCATTCAGTATTAAGTCTGGATATCTTTTGTTTTTCTGGTTTGTCTTTGTGGGGTTTTGTGAGTTTTGATTTTTTTTTTTTTAGTGGGGGGTTATGTGAGTTTGGTTGGTAGGATTGGTTTTGGGTTGTGATCTTGTTTGTTGGTTTTGTGGGGTTTTTTGTTTGGTTAGTTGAGGTTTTTTTCCTCCTATTTTTCCAGGTAATATGACTTAATAGCATGTCTTTTACACCTAGAAATCAGAACAATATACTTAATGACACAGATGTTTTTACACAAACTGGGACTACCAGCCTTAATTATAATAATAAGAGTAGTGAACCTTCAAAATGTCTCCTCAGTGGAGAACGAATTTCAAGCTACCAAGGACTTTTTCCACCTTGTCTTGGTTATTGGAGCCAGGTTTGGTTGTTTTTATTTTTCATTATGGAGTTTGACATCATATGTAGTATGTAAAAAAAAAAGTATTTTGTGAAGTTTAATTTGTGGAATTATGGCTTAAGGGACTCCTGTCTGTAGGGCTTTCATCCAGCTGCAATGTTGCCATTTTCCCTGCAGCATATATTGTTTTAGCTATAACTGATTTTCAAACTGACTTCCACTGAAGATTTTTTTTTTTTTTTTAGTCATTGGTTGGTGTATGTATGCTTGTGTTAAGACAAAGTTCAGACCATTTGCAGTATGGCTGAAGTGTGTGGAGTTTCTGTTGTGGAATTCTGTGCCTGACTGCATGATAAGTTTTGCAGTAAATGCTGCAAATAATCCTGCTACATGTTTGAACCTCTCCTCTTTTTGATGTGTGGGTATTTTTTTTTCTTCCTCCCCCTAGTTCAGAGAGGATATTTTGATTATTAATATTCACACTGTTAAAATCCAAACACTTAATTTTTTAATTTGATATTATGGGGAATAAAGAAGTTGTTCCCTTTTCTCTTTATAGTCAGTTTATCCTTTTTTGTGTCATTATTTATTTATTTATTTATTTATTTCTAAACAGTTAGACATACCGATTGGTCTTTCAACATATACATTATCTCACTGACTTCAAGCAAAGTGCCAGGGATGGGGGTTTCACGTTAAGGCCAGTTAATTGTAGCATAAAGGTTGTTTTTAAAGATTATATGCTATGACTATGTGAAAAACAGGAATAGATTTATGCTTTTAGCTCAATCTCTGTTCCTAAAAATTGATGGACAAATCCTTGCTATCATTAACTTGGCTACATAGTTAGATTTTGCTTGTTATTCTAATTCAGAACTGCTGAGAATAGGACCAAAATACCATTTCAATGGAAACAGGAAAGTGGTGTCTTTCCTCAGAATTTTGTACACCAATAGATCTCAAACTGTTACAAGCTGGCAAACTGCTGCTCTGTCACTTCTCTTTTTTGTGTGTAGAAGATAACTGAGATTATTCTTCTTTTGACAAACATGGGATATTTTGAATTACTTTAATTTTACGTGCATGGAAATAACTGTTGGAGAAGGCATGCTTGCAGTTATGAGACAAAGCTAAAATGTTCTGCTAATTTCTTTAGATCTGTACATAGCTTGTGGGTGACTTTTTTACATTGTGTGCATGTAATTGCTAGTGCAGATCTCGCATTAGATGAGTTGGAGGAATGTTTTTCTGATAGCTGTTGCTTTGTAGTCTCCCAGGAAGATAAGAATACAAAAGCAGTAGTGAGCAAGGTTTATGCTGCACCTTCTCTCCCGAAATCCCCTCTCAAGGTATTACAACAGAATACATCTTTCTTGCTAGAGATGTATATGCTGTAGGAGCATTCAGGAGCAGGTATTGAATGAGAGCATGCAAGTTGCTGCAGTTAGGCTAGTTGAACGAATTAAATAGCTTTCAGATGAGGGCTTGGATAAAAGATTATTAATTAGCCAAAAGTTAGTCTGTGAGGATTGTGGTAGTGTTTTGGGCAAGTTCTGAGGCTTGCAACCAGAGGAGACAATTCCTGGAATTGAACAAAAGAATGCTGACCTTCATTTCGATGTTTGCCCTGAGTCATGGGTGTTTAGAAAAGCAAAGAATGAGCAACACAAAGTGAAAAGATGGAAAATCAGAACGACTTGCCTTTAAGACAGCATTTGTAATGTTCTACATTTGGGTTAATAACTTCTAGTCTTAAATTTCTCTGGTTCTCTTCATGTGATGTTCACCACGTACTGCAGCTCTATCAACAAACCCTTTTGTTTAGATGAATTCAGCCCTCCTGGCTTCAAATTCAGCAGTCTAACATTTCCTTTTGCATTGTCATATTCCTACCCAAAAGAAAATTCCAGACTCTACTGCTTTTGTGGCATGTAGGTCTTTCAGGTGAGACATTACTAGTCTTTCATCTTTTCTGTCAGCATTAATGGTATTGGAGTGTTCTTTCCCAGCATGTAAAGATGAATAGAATTTTAAGTATATATCTTTTTACCTATTAAGAATGGAAGAAATGGAAGATCCTGCATGCTGAATGTACTGATTTTTCCACTTTTTCCTTACAACATGACAGCTACCATGTTTGCCCTCCAAGCTGATTTTGAATAATAAGCCTTCATGTCTTTACTACTTGGAGGTTAAATGTTATGTACTCTAAATGGGACTGTACCTTGAAGTAATTATAAGCTGAATACAGGGTCTTTTTCTTATCATGCACATCTAAAGGCTTATCAAGAATTATGTCAACTATTTTGATTTTAAGTTTTAAGCTAAGCCTGTAAGGTTTGATGTAATACAATTTCATGTCTCCCTTTGTATTAAAAGTCACAGAAAAAAGTCTCAATGGACCTGTGACATGACAAGCAATATCAGTTTTTCAGGAGCTGTTATCATTTCTCATGTCATTACAAACAAATAAGGAACCTTTAATCCTAAAGAAAAATAGGAAAAAAAGAATTAATATTCCTTTTAAGGGAGAGAGAAGACTTATTACCATTACATTTCACTTATTGTACAAAAAAACATAACAAAATTGCTTCAGATTTTCAAAATAAGTCAAAGATACATGCCCACTTGATAATATCTTCAGTTACTTCCACCATCTCAGTAATGACCTCAAACTCATTGTTTTTTTTTTTTTTGAGATGCATAGGGGGTTTTTTATATTAAATAGTATCTTGGTGCAAGAAATCAAAGAACATATCTGTCCATCTCAGTCCAAAAGAGTATCAATGGAATCGATATACATGTTCAGCAAAGAAGAGCTACATTTTTAGTGTAGGCTGAAATTCTGTATGACTGAGAAGGTCCAGGAATCACTGTGAACTAGACTTTCAGATTTACTGAATTATTGTTCATCCTTCTTGTTTGGAGGGGGAAAGAATTTACTTGCTACCCTATTGCAATAAATTGAGAACTTTTTTCCAACTCCTGTTTGCTCAGTTGTTTTCATCAGTCAGCTGGAGAGTGAAAGCAAAGGGGACCGTCAGTACACAGTCTTTTTTTTTCATTCTTAAACATGCTAATAAACCAGGTACTTGAGGATGAGTTTCCTTGTGTGACTGTGCAACCTGAAACAGAGTTGAGTCTGACTAAAAGCTAAAGAACAGAAATTGTTTACTATATTTTATTATCTCTTTATTCAAAAAACCCAAGCAGATCTAAGAATGCATACTGAATTATTTTTTCCTAGTGACTTTGTTTGTTGTTTTTTTTGTTTGATTTGCTTTTATTTTTTCACAGTTACAGAGAAAACCCTCTTCTGCAACTATATGCAGGCACTTAACCTGTCGCAAAATAAGTATAAAGATGTCTATCATAATACTTTCAACATTTTTCAAGTCACTGATTCAATCACATAAATTCCTATCCATTGCATGATCTCTGGCTAACTAGTATTAAAGTATTGTTGGACCTTAGTACAGATAACATCTATTATCAAAAAAGCCGCTTGGTATCAGTGGAGTGATTTGGCTGAAATGCTTATAAATAATAATTAGTATTGTACATAGTCAGCAGGTTTGGGGGAAAAAAAAGGTTCACTGGTGCACTTTCTAAGTTTCTTTTTCACTATAATCTTCCCCCGCTTCACCCCCACTCCCCCATCTCTCTACCCCACTGATGGGTAATAACAGAAGGGAGGTACAGTTTAATTGAGATAGACAATGATTACTACTCTATTGCAGGGATGTCAGATTAAACCAAAAGAGACAGGGGGAAAAATGAAAGGAAAACACCCAACTGAATTTGTACAGTTACTCATGCCAATTCCCTGCACAAAAAGAAAAAAAGAAAGCCCAGGCCTCACCCTGGAACAAGGAACTTTACAAACTACCTAACATCGCATGAGCCTCACAAGTCCCAGCCGTGCCCACTTCTGTCATGCAGCAAGCATTACTCAGAATAATGTAGGGTATGTATGATGGTCTTTCCCATGCCTTCCATCTCTTTTTGATATTTTCTTTCCATAAGGTTTTCTCTCTTGCTCCTTTTTAGGCTTGAACGCACGAGTGCTCAGAGGTGGAGGTAGAGGGAGAGCGGAGGCCTGCTGACAAAGGACTCTCTCTACAGTTTCCTCCCAACTCTTAAATGTAGCATCCCCTCTGTAGCTCAGCTGGGAAGAAAGAATAACTCAGTTCATCCCACAGCCTTGATTTCACTCCTGTCTCCCTTTTTTTTATTTCACAGCCAACAGGAGATGGGAGTAGGCATTCTTGCCCCTGAAGCAGAAATAAGTGTGTAATCAAGGGAAAGAGCATTGTCCTCAACCTGAGTCCCCTTATAATGTTGTCATGGTAGGGCCATGACATGGCCCAGTACAAACCCAGACAGGCCTTAAGATGTCCAGACTAGGTCCTTTTCTCTCCCCTCCTTCCTGCAGAAAAACAGGGCAATGCAGGAAAAAGAACAAAGAGGACAGGCCCCCTGCCTGTCTGGTAAACAAGTTTTTTACCTGGGATAAGAGCACGTAAGCTGACCACTGCTCCCCCAGAAACAAGGCCTTTGTTTCTGAATTTGTTTGTAGCCTGGCAGAACGCCTTTCCGTTGGGCAGCTACACGTTAGCTTCAGTGCCCCATTGGACCAACCGATCTCTGGCCAGCTATATATACAGGTTGACCTGGTAGTCGCCTTTGCCTTGCTTCAAACCTTGCTCAAAACTTGCTAAAGCCTTGCTTTCAAGCCTTGCTTTCAAGCCTTGCTCTTGAACCTACTTGGACCTGTCTTATAGAAGCTGCCTCGAGTTGCCCTGCCCTGTCTTAAGCATCTGGTCAAGAGCCTGGGATAAAGCCACGAGCCCATACACAGCAAGCTGGAGAAGCCATGAGCCTAGAAGCTGGATCCCACTAGCCTGCTTCCCCTTGCTACTAGAATTGTTCCTCAGTTTACCCAGGAACCAAGCAAGTGCCCATCACGAGAAGTGTTGTCAACTGCCAGCCATCCGCTGAAGCCAGATCAGCCCTGGGACCACACGGCAAACCCTTCTTGCTGGCAATCTGCCATGCCAGCGCTGTACGAGAGCGCCCCAAAGCTAACATAACAGCAGCTGCAGCAGCATCCCCCACGTGGGTAAAACCAGCTGTGAGTAATCAATTCATTGCCTTTGGGTTTAAAGGTTCTTACCCAGTCTCCCCCCACTGTGATTGAGCACTGTCTGCCCTTGGGGACCTTCTCTTTCCAAGTTATTGCCTCCTAACTTGCATATAATTGTTTGTATTTTGCCCCGGGACTGTACATTCCCATTGTAAATATATAGTCCAACCATACAACGATCCTATTTAACGAGTTTGGCAATTTTCATGTTAATAAAGGGTTACTAATATTTTTATTAATACCCGTTTGCCATATTGTTTATTATTGTAAGGGTAATTACTTAATAATCCCCTTTACAACAAACGTTCAGCTTTTAATGTACTTTTATATAATCACTAGTGTAGAATGCTTGGGGAGGGGGAGAATGTTGAAAGTATTGTTTTTAACTTTCCTGGGACAGAGTTTGTCTTCTGCTGGTCCTGTACAGAGGTGCGAATATGTGAGGCAACATGAGTGATAACATTTCAATAAACATAAAAATTACTTCCCTTTGTGAGATTCTTGGCTGGGAACTGGTTAGCTGAGGAGAATGAGACACCTTTGCACTTATAAGAGGGTGCCTCCTGCTGTACAGGAAAGCAACCTGTGCTGTATTGAATCTGTGGAGTAATCAAGGACCTCAGTCTTCAAGAGCTTTTGGAGTTTTTGGAAAGAGTTTTTGGAATCTGGAGCAGAAAAAAATAAACTTTTTTTTTTTTTTAAGTCTGAAGGGAATGTAAATGCTGCCAAAGTCTAGAACCCTGGGAAATTCACTTCTGAAGAACTGTATCAGGAATTTATAGACTCTTCAGGTGGAACTTTTCAGCATTCTGATGGAGCCAAGAACCACATCCCTATAGTGGGCTGTACAGACTCTGAATTCTAACAAAAAACAGAGTGCCATTGACAGCATTTTGCCAAATGAAGTATTTTACAGAGACAGTGATGAGTTGGGACATAAAAGTAGAGGGTCAGGCATCTCACCTGGGACCATGAGCTCCATCATGAGGCCTTGCCCTGGCAGGCCTCGTACCCTCTGCCCCCAGCGAAGCAGTGGATCTGGATCTCCTATGTTTGTAGAGACTTGGGAGACACTGAGGCTTCTGCTACATTCTGAATAGGGTTACTTCACACTGAAAAGCTGTGAAATAAAACATATAATTTACCATATCCTGTATGGCACTACTTCAAGCACTCTGCACAGTGAAAAGAGACAATATCAGAGCAAAATACTGTATCTGCTAAAAGCCACGCTGCTGTAGAAATCTCTGCCCTGTGGTTGTCTCAGACTGCAGTCTGACAAATCAAATCTGGCATGTTTTTCTAAGAGTTGAATTTTGCTTTGGGAAGGAAGACTTTTGAATTCTGTTTTAAAACATCATCTACCATGTGATTCTTTGGTGGAAGGAGGAGGAAGAGTCAGGATATCATACAAACCTCAGTCCTGAAGATGGGAACATTTAATAAATCTTAGACTCTCTAAACCAATAAAAATACATGAGAATGCCTGATCTAAAATTACATGCCTAAATGTATGATCTCACCTCTGTGATAATGGAGGTAGCCACCTGACTGAAGCATCCTGTCTCACACCATTTGGGATAACTGCCCAGCTTACCATGGAATGCAGGTTATTCAATGAGCTTTGGGAGAAAGGTTGAGATCCGTACAATCAAGAGGTGGTGATGTTATCTCTGGGAATGGAGATCTGCAAAGCTGAAGGAGGGAGTCTTGTGAAGATAGGGTGGTTTTGTTTTGACTAAAACTAATAAAGTGAGACTAAAACAACAAAACCACACAGCTTCAAAACTGATTTTGAGGGCTGCTAAGACCTTTGTCTAGTTAACTGTGAAATTATTAACGTTACCCCTTGGTATACTAATGAGCCAAAGTGAGTACATGACTGTATTACTCAACACTCCTCCCAAATCATGCTAAATGTCACCTAGAGGCAGAGACAGGCAGGGCTGGAATATAAAAAAGCATGCGGAACATCTCTCTAGGTGGAAAGACTATGGATTTAGCAGAGGCAAGGACAGTTGATGGGCTGTGCTCCTCTTCCTTCACTCAAGAGATGGATGCCTTCTTGGTAAGAATCACACATTGAACATACAGCTTAACTTTTGCTAGCATTAGCATTTCCACTATATATCAGAGCTATTGCAAATATTTGTATCTCTGACTTTGTTGGATGTTACCTGGGATTTATTAACTCAAGCTCAATTACTTTTGGTTAGTATATTCATCTCTGCCAATCTGTTGTATCTGTTGCTTTAATAAAATAAAGATATGAATTGTTTTAACTTTCTGAACCTGTGTTCTAGGAAAAGTTTGCCCTCATATACGCTTAGCACACAATATTACTAAATCCTGTAAAGAAATGGTTTCGTAAGCGTCATATTGCCTTTAAATTTAAGTTCTTCCTTTGTGTTTTATGGGCATGGGTCACAATAGTATTTGAAAGTAAAAGTGCTACAGTTTGAATAGTGCCTGCTAGCACCTGCGAAGGCCACTGGCTTCTGCGGAAAGAGCACCGAATGAAATCTTCTCACTGTTAGCTCCTGCAATGTCAACAATTGGTGGAGAGAGATGGAGAGGGTTAAAATAATATTTACATTTTATGACTAATTTTATGAGAAATGAAGAGTTGGTTAATTTCCCATTCAGCATTAACTTCAATGCTTTTACAAGGACAGGCTAGGAAAGGCAGAAAGTTGTTCAGTATGGTAAATGTAGAGCTGCCTGGGTAGCTAGGAAAGGACGCTGCACTGATGAGTTCCAGGGGCATAATCCTGTAATTCAGTGGTTCCAGCCCAGTGAGTGCTACACTGCTTTCCACTGAGCTCATTTATGATCCCAAACAGTTTGTTGCTGTCAGTTCCTATCTGCATCTTCTCTTTCCCTAGTTTTTTCCTTTCTCTGAAAAAATTCCCTGTCACATTTCAGCTTAATTCTGACTTCTCGTCATTTTTCCTTGAGCTGTTTCAACTTTCCCCCCTCCCCTGCAATCTCCCACCATTGCCATCACTGAGGGATTAATGAAACAAACTACTTCTTGCACTGGCCGAGTCCCCAGCTCAAAGCTTTTCTCATTTCCTTTGTCTCAAAGCAATTACAGGTTCTTTATATAATTGCTGTCTCTGATATGCCTAATTTTTGTAGCTAAACTCTGCTTCTTTCTTCCATCAAGCCTCCAATAGAAGAGCCCAATGCGGTAAGAGAGAATGGAGCACCATAGCCAGTGTGCGCTGACACTGGCAGAACTAATAGGGGTTTATACCAAAGATAGATGTAGGCTATTTCAGTTTCAGTCTGATATTTCTTGATTTCCCTTTTCTGTGTAATACTTTTACATTCTTAAGGCAGCCAGATTAATCTTCATCTTTTTCTTCTTGTCTACAGTTTCTTGAGAATAGAAGCTCATCACAAACTGATTTTAATCCAAGTGCCTCTGGGTTATTATTTGGCTTAATCTTTTATATAAACAAGTAATAGAGTGTTGGTTGATGTTTTTCTGAGCCTGCAACTTGAACAGGTGTGTGCCATTGCTGTCTTCTCTAATTTCCTGGTAGTTTACTCAAGAGGAACGGTTTTAAATTCCATTCCTGTTTTAGCATTAGTCGTGTAATCTTATAGCCTTTCCTTGTTTGGTCAGTGACCCAGCCATTTAATTCTTCTTGGCACTCCGGTCACTCATCATTTTGGCAAGCACATCCTTTCAGCAAATATATTCTTCTCTCAGCGCTTGCTAGTGTTGTTCCACCACACCTCACTCACAGGTTTCACAAATTTTCACATTATCTCATCCCAGTCCCATTGTCAGCACCTTTGCTGTCCTGTTGATTTTTCATATCTTTGCATTCCAGCAACCTTCATGTGCCATAGGATGCAATGAGGTACAGTAACATCAAAAAAGTTAAGTAGACTTTCTGATAAAGACATACTCAGTGCAGTACTACTATGGTGGTTGACAAATGGCAGGTATAGTCTCTGTATCCTGATGGTCCTTTTTCCCTGTCTGGAAGGACCAGCTGAAAAGTTGTTCAGTTAATGTCTAGGAGTGGAAACTCTTCTAAGTGTAGGAGTGCACCATTTTCAGGACCACCTCCTCAAATACAAGTTTTCCAGTAGTCAGCACTATCCCAGAGGAATCTTATACAAGTATAGTAGCAAAAGAGCTACTATACTTGCCTGAGAGCTGCTTGAAACTGGCAGGTTTGCCAAATTTTCAATCTACTACACTCATAGCTGCAAATAGGAAGGGATGCACGTAGTTTTCTTTTCAGTACTTTCACACGTTTCAGTTTTAACCCAAAGCTTTTCAATATCTGACAGTTTCATCATAATGATTTTTTTTTCAATTGAACAAACTATTTAGTTACAATTCAATGGATTTTTTTGTTGTTTGAGTGATCCTGAAGATTTCTAGGAAGATACAGTTTGAAGTAGAGTTTATGCATATACCAAAACAATATGTTTTTAAGAACAGTGTGTAGGTAAACTGTGATATGAGGTCATTTAGTTAATTTGGGGCAGGAGTGAATTGGAAAAATTTTCGTGATGGTGTTTTCTGGTTATCACAGTACATTAGAGGTTGGAAGGGACCTCCAGAGATCATTGGGTCCAACCACCCTGCCAAAGTAGGATCACTTAGGGTAGTTCATGCAGGAATGCATCCAGACAAGTTTTGAATGTCTCCAGAGAAGGAGACTCCACAGCCTCTCTGGGCAGCCTGTTCCAGTGCTCCATCCCCCTTACTGTAAAGAAGTTTCTTCTCATGTTGAGGTGAAATCTTCTACGTTCAAGCTTGTACCCGTTGTTCCTTGTCTTACTATTGCATACAACTGAAAAAAGATTGGCTCCTTCCACCTGACATCCACCCATCAGATATTTGTACACATTGATGAGATCCTCTCTCAGTCTTCTTTTCTCAAGACTAAACAGCCCCATGTCTCTCAGTCTCTCTTCATAGGGGAGATGCTCAAGTCCCCTAATCATCCTCATGGCTCTCTGTTGGATTCTCTCCATCAGGTCCCTGTCTCTTTTGAACTGTGGAGCCCAAAGCTGGACACAATACTCCAGGTGTGCTCTCACCAGGGCAGAGGAGAGGGGGAGAAGAACCTCCCCAGACCTGATGAACACACTTTTCTTGATGCACCCCAGGATACCATTGGCTCTCTTGGCCACAAGGGCACATTGTTGTCCCATGGAGAATTTGCTGTCCACTAGCACTCCAAGGTCTTTCTCCATTGAGCTGCTTTCAAGCAGGGCAGCCCCTAGCCTGAACTGGTGTCAGCCACTCCCCCCAGTTTTGTATCATCAGCAGACTTGCTGAGAATACTCTCAATCCCCTCATCCAGATCGTTGATAAAAATATTGAACAAAACTGGACCCAGGACTGATCTCTAGGAAACACTGCTGGCCACAGGTCTCCAACTTGATTCTGTGCCACTGAGGATAACCTTCTGAACTCTGTTGTTGAGCCAGTTTGCAATCCACCTCACAGAACAACTGTCTATGCTACATTTCTTGAGCTTTTCTAGGAGGATATTATGGGAGAGAGTATCAAAATTCTTATTGAAGTCAAGGTATATGACATCCATGAGATAACCCTCTTTCCTTCCATGTGGTTAGAGATGACCTCCAGAATGAGCTGCTCCATCATCTTTCCAGGGATGGAGGTGAGGCTGACTGCTCTGTAGTTGCCTGGGTCTTCCTTCTTGCCTTTTTTGAAGATTGGAGTGACATTCAGTTTCTTCCAGTCATCAGGCACCTTTCATGTTCTCCATGACTTTTCAAAAATGATGGAGAGAGGCTCAACAACAGTATCCACCAGCTCTCTCAGCACACATGGATTCACCCCATCAGGGCCCATGGACTTGTGTGTGATCTCTAATTCAGACCTGACTGACCTAATGGAGTGTCTCCCTCCCTCCAATTCTGCTCCCTTGCTTCGAGAACCTGAGGTTCCTGAGGGTGGGTCTTATGAGTAAAGACTGAGGCAAAGAAGGCATTCAGCAACTCTGCCATCTCTGCATACTCTGTTACCATATCTCCCATATCATTCAGTAGTGAGCCCACCTTTTGTCTGCTCTTCTTTTTATCATCGATGTATTTGAAAAAGCTCTTCTTGTTCTCTTTCATCCCCCTGGCAAAACTCAGTTCCAAGAGGGCCTTGGCCTACCTTGTTGCATCTCTACACTCTCTGTCCATAGCTCTATAATCCTCCCAATTGACCAGACCTGGTTTAAATACTGTCACCAAGACAATTAATGCCCTTTGGTAACACGGCACCCTGATAACTGGAACTATAGGATGGGGCATATCCAAACATGGCCAGAGGCACACACAGTTCACAGCTGTGTTACAAGGTTAATTACACGTGCTACATGTTTATCTGGACCCCAGGAAGTGCCCAGGTTTGCACATTCACAGGTGCTTACAATGTTAATCACACCTGCTATACATGTGCCTTGGCCATCTGGACCCCAGGAACTGTCCAGGTTAGCACATTTGCAGGTGTTTAGCCCATTGTCTGGGCTAGGGCATGTTTGGGGGGTTGACCCTTCAGGACACCCTCTTCGCCCTTCGTAATTAGTTTAAAGACCTATCAATCAGCCCTGACAGTTCTTGTCCCAGGATTCTTTTTCCTGTTAGAGACAAGCATTTTCTATCTATAGTCAGCAGGCCTGGGGGCTTGTCAAGTAGCCCATGACCAAAGAATCCAAGACTTCATGCCAAGGCTCTGAAGTCCTTCTTCATTGTTCTCAAACTTCTTGTTGAGGTTTCATCATTGCCTACTTGGAAAACCATCAATGGGTGGGTAGTAATCAGTTGGATGGATCACGGTAGGAAATTTTCTTACTACATCCTTAGCTCTGGCCCTAGGTAGGCAACAGACTTCCCTAAAGAGGGAATCAGGTCTGCATATAGGACCCTCAACACCCTTCAGAAGTGAGTCCCCAATGACAAGCACCCGTCTTTTCCTCTTAACTGCAGATGTTTTGACAGTAGATTTTCTCACTCCTAGCCTCTCTGAACGATGTAAACTAGACAAGCTTTCATAGTTGCTGTTAGTTGGTTTCACTTGCAGAACACTGGTTTTGGTGAAAACAGGTTCACTAAAACGAGCAAACCTATTCTTCAGGGGCATCTGAGGGGCTTCAGTGGCTATTGGGGTGCCACACCTTCTGCACTTGGGAGGAATTTGTCTCCATTGATCTCCAATTTCTGAGCACTGAGTTTGGGAAGCTGGCAAGAGATTAGGGAGCCCTTAGCATGACTGATGAGACTCTTTGAGGGACAGCAGAGTCTGATTCTGCCAGTCTAGCTTTCTCTCATGCTCCCTAACAGTTTGCAGCCTTTCAGCTTCCTCCTTCAGCTCAGCCACTGGACTGAAGTCACGCAGCTGCTCACAGCAAACACAGCTGTAGTCCCTGCAGTCTGCCATGAGAAGTGAGGGACTCTGGCTCTCCTTACAGCCAGGAGCCTGGACACCTGCATGTTTATGTTGAACCTCAGTCTGAGTCAACGCAGATCTTTTGGAAACAGCTTTAGGCCGAGCTGCAATCACCGCTGTTACTATCTGGGTGACCTAACCAGAGACGACTTCAGCAACGTGACTCAACACCTCCCTCTGCTGACTTTGTTGGAGTGGAAAAAAACACCAAACAAGCAAAAAAACCCCACTCACTGCAGCAGTGTCTCCACCCATGCCTCACCTGCCTCATGTGAGAGAGGCTGACTCGGGGAGGAAGGACATGCCGCTCTGCACGCTGCCTGCACTGGTCCTGCCTCGGTGACGAGAGCAAAGCCGATGCTGAGATCACAGATGCAGATCTCATAAGAATACACTGCATGTGAGAAATCTATCCAGAATATTTAAGTTCAGGATTTCCTTAAAAACATGCGTATATCTGCTCTTATAGAAAAGATAACTCTTTCAGATAACTCTCTTGTTCTTATAACATCTTGAGACGTTTACTGGTGTGTGTTCAGACAACCTTCAGAGGAGGGGAAGAAAATGGTACCGAACAATATGCTAGTAATAAAGAACCAATAATAATATTTTAAAGCTGTGCAGGCAAAATTTCAAACTTTGCCTCAATAGTTTTCAGTGACACCAGTTGCTGCATAAGGGTTCATCACCTGAAACTGGAAGTCAGGGATGGGGAGCAGAAAGCAGCCTCCACAATCCAGGAGGAAATTATCAAAGATCTGTTGTTCCATTTAGGTGTGCACAAGTCTATCAGACCAGATGGGATCCACTCAGGGATGCTTAAGGAGCTGGAGATGTGCTCACCAAGCTGCTCACCATTATTTGTCAAAAGTTTTGGCTGATGGGGGAGGTCTCAGTTGAAAGGAGGGTAGCAAATGTGACACCCATCTTCAAGAAGGGCCAGAAGATGATCCAGGGAACTACAGGCCTATCAGTCTGTCCTTAGTGCCAGAGAAGGTTATAGATCAGGTTGTCCTGAGTGCCATCACACGGCACTTACAAAGCAAATAGGTGATCAGGCCCAGTCAGCATGGCTTTATGAAAGGTGAGTTCTGCTTGACTAATCTGATCTCCTTCTACAATAAGGTGACCAACCTACTGGATGAGGCAAGTGCCATGGACATTGATAAAGCCTTTGACACTGCCTCCCACAGCATTCTCCTTCAGAAACTCATGGCACAAGGCTTGGATACATACACTCTTCACTGCATAAAAAGCTGGTAGATGGCCAAGCCCAAAGAGTGATGGTGAATGGAGCTAAATCTGGTTGGCATGCAGTCACTAGTGGTGTCCCTCAGGGTTCAGTACTGAGGGAGGCCTGTCCTCTTTAATATCTTTATCAATGATCTGGATGAGGGGATCCCAAAGCTGAGCCTGTTAGTAAAGCAAAATGGGTAACAGAAGCAGCACAGTTTATGCTGTTTTCTATTATCCTGTTTTGATGTCCATCTTTTTTTGACATAGTGATGCTAGTGATCACATTCTTTCTGGATCCACTTATAATACCATATATTTTTCTGGTTTTAGCAGGTTGCTCTCCAGTCTGTAGTGGGTTTTGCTAACTGTATCTGGCTATGTGGAATGCTTATTCTCAAAAAAATACTCTCTCATGTTGGTGTCACCTTTGCATTTAACAAATAGACCAGTTCTGTTCCATCACTCAGACTGCTATTGAAAGTATTGAATCAAAACTTTACTTTCATTGCTGTCTGTGATTTCCTCGTAAGCAGCACGAATCAGTGCATGATCTTTCTCAGTCTCCTTATCACAAAGGGGTTAAAGTCCAGTTGTCCTATTACAAAAAAAATACTGGATAGATTTGCTAAAACTCATTCTTCACAATTATTCCTATCTTTGTTTCACTGCTAATTCTTAGAACTTATTTGATTGCTGATGATTTTCTAGGTACTAGGTTAAGGCAACATGTATAATTTCTACCACTTCTCTTTTCTGTCTCAGAAATACATGCTATATTTGATGTCTTCCAGTTTTCTGGAATTGTACCTCTTTTCCAGAGATTCTCTAAAACAGCCATCAATGTGAAAGGTCTTTCAGATGTTTTAAATTCACCAAGGTGAACTTTATCAGGATCAAGGAGCCTGAAAACAAATCAGAAGTCTCTGGGCTATTTAGTCCCTACTGCATCATTTTGCTGTTAACATCTATTCTATTGAAGACTGACACCAAAGAACTAATGTAGTATTGCAACTTTGTGGGCATCCTCTCTTTCTGAAGAGGAAGTCAATAATTTATTTCTTTGTAACCTTACTTGTGTTAATGTATTTTTTAGGATGATTAATTGCTATCTTTTACTTTCTTTGCTGCTAAACTCTTTCATGTTGTTCCTATATATTAATGATATTCTTTTATTCCATCCTTAGTTGGCTTCCTCAAAAATGAGGTAAATGAATCATAGAATGCTTTAGGTTGGAAGAATCCTTTAAAAATCATGTAGCCCAAGTTCCCCTGCAATGGACAGGGACATCAACTAGATCAGGTGGCTCAGAGCCTCATCAAAGCTGACCTTGATTGTTTCTAGGAATGGAAACACTTTACCACCTCCCTGGGAAACCTCCAATGTTCCACTACCCTTACTGTAAACTATTTCTTTCTTATATCTAGTCTAAATCTACTCTCTTTTACAGAATCATGGTATACATCCAGTTGGAAGAGACCTCAAACATCATCCAGATCAACGCTTGATCCAGCGCTGAAGGCTCAACACTAAACCATGTCCCTAAGTGCCAGGTTAACATACTGCTTAAACATCTCCAGGGATGGTGACTCCACCACTGCCCTGGGCAGACAATTCCAATGTTTGATAACCTTTTCAGTGAAGAAATATTTCCTAGCATCCAGCCTAAGCCTCTCCTGGTGCAGCTTAAAAATATTTCCTCTAGTTCTGTTGATTGATACTGAGGAGAAGAGACTGGCTCCCTTCCTTGCTCCAACCTCCATTCAGGTAATTGTAGAGATGGTGAGGTCTCCCCTCAACCTCTAGTGACTGGGCACCAGCCAGATTTTGCTCCATTCACCACCACTCTCTGGGTTTGACCATCCAGCCAGGTTTCTATGCAATGCAGAGTTATCTTATCCAAGCCTTGTGCCGTGAGTTTCTGAAGGAAAATGCTGTGCAAGACAGTGTCAACGGTTTTACTAAAGTCCAGGTAGACAATGTCCATGACACATTCCTCATCCACTGGGAGGGTCACCTTATTGTAGAAGGAGATCAGATTAGTTGCAGGGCTTGCCTTTCATAAACCCATGCTGCCTGGGCCTGGTTGTCTTGTATGTACTGTGTGATGGCACTCAGGACAACCTGTTCCATAACCTTTTCTGGCAGCAAGGTCAGACTGACAGGCCTGTAGTTCCCTGGATCATTCTTCTTGTGGATGGGTGTCACATTTCCTAGCCTCTTTTCAATTGGGCCCTCTCGGATGGCAGCTTCAGTGGCTTTATTCCTACCCCTTTACCTGTTGCAAATATTTGCATCTTTATTATAGGCCCCCTTTAAGTACTGGTGCCATAAGGTCCCCTCAGTGACTTCTCCAGGCTGAACACCCTCAGCTCTCTCAGCCTCTCTTCATAGGACAGATGTTCCACCCTTCTGGTCATTTCTGAGGCCTTCCTCTGGAAACACTCTAACAGGTCCATGTCTGTCTTGTGCTGAGGACTCCAGAGACGGACACAGTACTGCAGGTGGATTTTCACCAGTGCAGAGTAGAGGGGAAGACTCACCTCTCTTGATTGTCTTTCCACACTTCTTTTGATGCAGTGAAGGACAAGGTTTACCTTCTGGACTGCAAGTGCACATTGTCAGCTGATGTCCAGATTTTCATCCACCAGTACCCCCAAGTACTTCTCCACAGATGCCGCTCTCATTCCCTTCATCCCCCAGCCTGTATTGATACCAGGGATTTCCCCAACACCTAGGTGCAGAACCTTGTACTTGGTCTTGTTGAACCTCATGAGGTTCACCAAAGCCCACTTCTCAGGCTTTTCTAAATTCCTCTGGATGGTGTTCTGTCCCTCAGGCATGTCAACTGCACCACTCAGTTTGGTGTGATCTGCAAACTTGCTGAGGGTACCCTCAATCCCACTATATTGTTGATGAAGATGTTGAATGGTCCCAGAAAAGACCCCGGACGGACACCACTTACCATTAATCTGTCCTTTTACACTAGATTAGTTTACTTTTGCACCTTTGTTATAACTTCTTTAATGAGTTGTTACCATTCCAGAATTTCTTTCAGTTTGTGTCTTCCCTGTTAGTCTATGTTCTACTTGATCTCTGAATATATTAGCTTTCTTCATGAAAATCAAGATTTTTATTTTTTTCTTTCTTCTCAATCCTTCCTTTTCTAAGAGCAGTTAATCTTGCCATTTTATCCTGTCCCAAATTACTTTGTATTTACCTGTTTTACCTTGCTGGATAGAAATGTATCTAAAGCACTCAACATTTTATTTTTTGACTCTATACCCTTTGAAGAAAATAGAAAATTCACATAAGCAACTTTAAGAAATGTCTTGATCTCCCTTAATACTCAACAGCTCAAAAGTTCAGTGTCAAGCTGCTTCTGAAGTTTCTGCAGGCTTTGAAAAATTTCTTGTGTCTGGAAGAATACCAAAGATCTTGATCAAAACAGTCTATGGCCTTAAAGGTTTGGCATCATATAACCAAGCAGAGCCCATGAGAGGCATTAAACAATGATATCCCTTTTTTCATTCTAAAGCAAACATCTTATATAGTATTCTTATGTCTCCTCCATATATTCTTTCATTTTGAAGAATTTACTGAATTTCACTGATTAATTTTAGAAAAAAATAATACAGTGATATCTTCAGCCAGCACACCAGAAAAGACCAACACCCCAAACCCAGAAACTGAAATCTGAAAATGGAATAGGAAGCCTCTCATGTTACAATCTGAACTTCATGCCCCATAATACTTTGCTCCAGCCAGCACTTTCATTTGAAGTTGGCATGACATCAGGATTGCATTTGAATATCAGCTGCAGATTCAACTTAACCCATGACAAATCTATACAGTTCCAGCTGACAATTTCCAAATGCATTTTCTACATATATTTATCCAAAATAATTTTATTTTTGTTTCTTTTCTCATGTACACTCATATATATCATCACAGCCAGTCTTTGATAGAATTGGGTGGGGTCAATAGTCATGGCAGAAGCAATAAATCTATCTCTGCCTGTTATGGAAGTGACACCTTTTAAAATGTATTTTCTCTTGACTTCTTTCATTCTATGTTGTTGACTGATTCATACAATGGAGCATTGTGGTCAGATGAATCTTCCAAAATCTAATATTAAAAAAAAAAACAAAAAGGAAGGATCTCATGTCAGCAGAATAATCTGAGAAATGTTCAGGAAGCACAAGTAATTCTCTGCGAGGAAAACAGAAAAATTCATTTATAATTCAGTGTTTTCTGTCTACACTCATTACCAAATTCTCTTCATTAATATCCTTTTCCTTTTTGTTTAAAAGATGCCTAATTTCTTCTAGATGCTTTTGATTTGGACAGTAGAAAAAGGCTGAAGAGGCAAATTCTTTTTTTTTTTTTAATTAAGTTCTATTTAAGAATATTATTTTGCCTCATACAAAGAGGAAGAAAACGTTTTTTAAGTGAAAATAAATGTCTCTGAGGCATGAATGAAAATAAACCTTCCGTAACAATTACCGTTTTTAGTTTATCATGTTGCAAATAAAGTTTCAACTTATTACTGAAGCTTTCCTGTCCTTCCTACAGTATGCCCCCTCTAGATGAACTGATGGCGTAATACAGTTAAGGATCTGTTTGCATGTTAGGTATGCTCCTCAGATTTTGTAGGCAGAATTTTTGTAGTTAGATTTTTCAGATGAATAGGATACATCGAGCTCAGAGATTAGAATGTGTGCCAGTCCTGCTTGATATTGAATTTTTGCATTGTGAAAGCTGCTTATTTTTATATTGACATTTCTGAAGGTGCTTCTATGCAGATGAAACAAATCTAAGCAACTCAGCACAAAAGCCTCACATTTCTCTGATTAGCCTTGAATCAAAAGCAGTGTTTCATCTCCGTTTATCCATTTCAGGCTGAAGAGTCTTTCTTATCTATTTTCTCTAGTAACATTGTGAATGAATAAGTGAAGTGTCTGGACCTCCAGTCTTACTGTAAATATATTAGCAAGACATCTCAGTGCACTTTTGTATTTCCATAGGACTTGCTCACAGAACTGCTGCAAAGCCATTCCATGGCTTATTTCGTGTTCTTTTTACTTTTCTTTTTTCTTTTCTTTATTTTCTTCTTTTTCTTTTTCTTCATTTTTTTTTCTTTATTTTCTTTTTCTTCTTTTTCTTTTTCTTTTTCTTTCTTTATTCTTCTTTTTCTTTTTCTTCTTTTTTTTCTTTTTTCTTTTTCTTCTTTTTCTTTTTCTTTTTCTTTTTCTTTTTCTTTTTCTTTTTCTTTTTCTTTTTTTTTCTTTTTCTTTTTCTTTTCTTTTTCTTTTTCTTTTTCTTTTTCTTTTTCTTTTCTTTTTTCTTTTTCTTTTTCTTTTTTCTTTTTCTTTTTCTTTTTCTTTTTCTTTTTCTTTTTTTCTTCTTCTTCTTTTTCATTTTTTTCATGTTAGCCTGATTGTCTTCAGGGCTAGTCACATTATCCATAAATTGTTATTGTGGAATTAATGACTTCATTAGTCCCTTTCTTGCAAAGCAAGGTCTATATTAGGTCCCTCTTAAAGCTTTGCTTCAGTGTTGGTACTTAAAATGTGATGACATTTTAAAATTACAGCAATGATTGCTACAAGTGTTTCCTCTGATGAAAAGAGGGATGCAATTCCTGCAGGCACTGAAAGACATCTTTTCTGACACATCAGGGCTGTAGAATAAAGAAGCTTCACACTGACATGAAGTTTCTAGCAGATCATTTCTCCCTGTGACTCTGCTACAGAGCTCAGGCACATTCTATGTCACTCTTTAAGTCCATGTATATCAGCTGGAAAGGAGGAATCATTTGGTGACTTTCCCTGAAGCTGTCCTGATGGAGTTTATTATCCAGTTTATAAACCTAACATATTGAATGAGTTTATAGACAGGCCGTTCCAAGTCATTTAAGACTTGGAGCACCATGTTGGAAAGACAGTGTTTATATCAAAGAATCATCCCTCCAGCACTACAAAAAATAAAGCATAATACTTGGTGTTGGTATACTCTTGATCCCTGGAACTGCTGACTTAAACGATAAATGAGAAGGAACCCTTTCCAAATGAGTATGAATACAAGCTTTATTTTGATTCTTAATGTCCTGCTTGTCTATGCTGGTGTTTTTTTGGAGTGAGGACATCCTATTTATAAACAGCTTGGCAGTGGGGAAGCACTGGGAAGCTATGCCTGACCATGGGAATTCTTGGTGAGGCAGTGTTTAGGGGATGACTAATTATCAGGCATACCCTTTCTGAGGCCTTTCATGGCAGGGCAAGACTCCTGTGTCTCAGGACCAATTAATTCTGGATCACCCTGGTCATGAGAGGAAAATGCATGTCTGCATGCTCTTGAGTACAGCCTTCCTTCCCTTTAGATAGTTGACCTTGCTCTGGGAGTAAGATAGATGGCAGCTTCAGTGGATTTGTTCCTGCGTTTTTCTGGGTGCAGAGCCTGCATCTGTGACTCTTTGTGTAAAGCTGTGTGAGAGGGGTTGGTGCCTTTCTATATTCTTCTTCCTCTGTTCATCTGGGATGAGACTCACTTGACGGTTGCTTACCCTCTGATTCCTAAGATTTTCTTACAGTGCTGTGCTCTGAGCATCTAGGTGCTGTATTTGTGCATGCCAAAGAATTATAGTTATGCATTACAGCAGATGTTTTATAGTAGTTCTGTAATTAGCACTGTGCACTATTATGCCAGAGGCACAGATTTGATCTCTTACTCTTTGAGTTGGCAGGGGATGGGAGCACTGCTTAAGCAGTGTGCAAAGCCCCAGATGGGCAGGGAAATGGAATATTTTCCTTTGCTCTGTAGCGGCCCTTATAGCTAACAATGATGGCATTTCATGGTGTTTCTGCCTTTCATTTAAGGATATCCAAGTGCTTTACAAGCTCAAAGACATTCTGAACCCCAGTGAAACAGCTAGTGGTGGTGGGGGGATCACTTCATCTCTTCTGGGACACAACACAGCAGTTGTATAACAAAGCAGGGCAGAATCCATCAACATTTTAGGATGGGGAGCAAGCAATATGGCTTTCAGTTACAACCACAGTGAAAAATGAGGTAGGCAGAATGCAATAGTACTTGCATTAAGCCAGAGCGTTTGGGCTATTGCATCTATTTTTGAGGGGAAATTGCTGGGTACCTTAATCCAAACATACATGCCTTTTCATCAGAACCAGCCCCTCCCTGTTCCTGACACCACAACAGATCATTGGTTTAATGATTCAGTGGGAAAAATGCCATTCCCTGAGTGATCAGAGGCTCACAGCCTGGCACCGTAAATTTCAAAAGAGCCAGACAAATGATCTGAGCTTCCACCACTTGGAATTTAAGATCTGCATCAATAAATGTGGATTAAGGCCTTTGTGCTGCAGCCATTGTACCTAGCTTTCAGCTTCATTTCACAGCTCCTATCAGGACTCTCTGTATATTTTGGTGAATTTTTGTTGGCTTCCTCTACTATTTCCTTCAGATTATTAATCATATACTATAGTTCCCATGCTCAGATTGGAAGTCTTTCCATCTCAGATGTTCAGAGATGTTCTGGTAAATACAGAAAACCCAAAGAGATTAATTAAATTTGCTAAGATAAAAGATCTCTCTGCGAACTTTTGATTTACCCTTTCTTTCATTTATCATCTTCTTCTCTCATGTCTTATGTGTCTATTTTTATTTCTTTTGTAGTTCTATTTCTTCTCCTTGTAGATTATTTTATTTACATTATACTCCTCTTTAGCCACAGGACCAAAATAATTGGTTTGCTCTCTTTTGCTTTAATCTGGGATCAAGGCACAGACCTACATTTTGTATGTCTATTTTTTCCCTCCTCTTTGTAACAGATTTAGTGCCTGTATTTATGTAATTGTGCATGCTATGCTAGTTCAGAATTCAGACCTTTTTAGACTATTTCCTATTTCTACAACAAATTTTATATTTTTTTTTAATTAATATTACACTTGGTTGGACTCTTCTGTGGTTACAAGTGACAGCATTAATTATTTGTTGGTCTCTGCTGTTGAACAAGTGCGATGGCTGCGAGTACTTTGATATTTCAATCCCAAACACTTGAAATCCAATACAAACTGTAGCTTGAAAAGCTCCTGGATTATCATGACTTTATTTAGCTAGGTTGTGGACTACTTCTACAGAAACACTCAGCTATCACAGGACATTGCAGTATTTCAGCTTAGGAACTCTGAATGCTAAATGATAAATGTTGCCATTCAGCACACACATGAGAATCATATTACCACTGGATGCCATCAAATTTTCCTGTTATGTATATAAAGCCTGGTTAGGTGATCCAAATTGTCCATACTAGATTTGTTTTGATTATAATATGAACTAATACCAGGCTTGCTGTCTTCTGAAATGGCCTTGTTGTCTTCGATGCAACATGATGATGCTACAGCTTTTCCTTTCTTTGGCACATAGCTTGCTAGCACTGTGGTCGGGTGAAAACAGAACACAGATGCTTTCTTTGCACATGGATGATTTGAGAATAACTCCACTGGAACATCATGTCATTTTTTTCCAGAACTCATTAGCAATTGTACCAACAGCAAAAACTCCTCTGCCATGTTCCTCCGCAGAGAAAAAAAAATGCCACTGTGACTTTTTAACCTTTCCTTTCTGTAGATTTCCAGTCATCCGGTGAAATCAGAGATATTTCTATTTTTTTCACACCTTTCTCAGTCAGGGACATGAAATTTCAAAGCCACAATACCAGTATGTTTGTCTTGTTTATATTTTCATGTTATCTTTTTAGCAGAGCAGCTAACACACAGCAAAATATGAAACTGCAGCTTAAGATACTGCTATACAAACCATGCAGATGACCGCGGCTATCCCATTAATTCTTTTGATTATCCAACTGAAAAGCACTAATCCAATAAATACAATGTTTTTAACATGTCTATCCAATGATCATACTATATAGGACATGCACTGTGCTGGATAGACAATATTTGCTCAAGTTTGAAAACATTGCCCCTTGTCCTCTTGCTACATGCCTTTGCAAAATAGTCCTTCCCCAGCTTTCTTGTAGACCCCCTTCAGGTACTGGAAGGCTGCTATAAGGTCTTTCTCTTCTCTTCTCCAGGCTAAACCACCCCAACTCTCTGAGCCTGCCTTCATAGGAGAGGTGCTCCAGCCTTCTGTTCGTTTTTGTGGCCCTCTTCTGGATTGGCTCCATCAGGTCCATGTTCTTCTTATGTCCTGGGACCCCAGAGATGTACTTCAGGTTGTATTCCCTCTTGAATGTAAATGAAGTTACCATATTTGTAATATCTTTCCCCTACCTTCACTACAACATATTGTGGTTGGTTGGTTGGTTGCATTGATGTGTTCTTAATTATTGCACCAAATCGCCACATGTTGTTATGTAGCATGCAAATACTTCTGCAGAAATGCCAGCTAGACAGCCTTGTTAAGTCTTATTTCCATGGATGGTGGATCATTTTCAAGAGAATGCTATTGCCACCATTGGAGTCTTCCAGTTCAGGAAAACTGCTGTTCTGGTTTGAGCAAGAACAGAACTGATTCACTGTTCAGTGATTTTACTTTTCAGATCAGTCTGTTCTAAGTAACTGCACTTTCTGAAATTGACAGCATACTTTTGCAGACAGTGTCTGCTTCTAGAGGTGATAAGTCTTGGTGTTTACGGTTATTACCAAAGACAGGTATGCAGAAAGGCTCTTGCTTATAGTTGTTCCTGTGCAGACCAATGTCACTGCTAAGTATGTACTACACTAAGTGTCATAAAGTAAATGGTTGCACCTGCCATAAGGATTGGTCAGGGCAGGTGACCCTAGACTGACCAACTAGGTATTTCATTCTATATATGTTATCTTCAGTATAAAGCTGAGGAATCATGAGAGTCAAGCTCTCCTCTTCAATGGCCATTGTCCAAGGAGAGTTCTGTCCATTCTTCTGCCTTCAATCCTAATCTGTGTGTTCCTGAATCCAGTTCTTGTCTCCCACCAGGTTCAGTCTGGGACTTCCCCAGTGCCTGCCCACAGTATCAGTAGTGATTGTGACATAATTGCCATCTAGGGGAGATGGAGTTTTATCTACCTGTATGTGTTTAATTTTATTGTTGTTATTTTCATTAAGGTAGTTTTAATTTCCTTTTCCAAGTCCATGAGTTTCTCTCCCTTATTCTCTTTCTCCTCCTCTTTTGCAAGGGAGAGGGGTTAGTAAAGCATCTGCCATTTTGTCTAGTGGTTGAATGAGCCCTAGTCCTTGGCAATATGGCAACAATTGGGGGTTTTTGGTAGTTGTTGCTGTGTTGCAAAGTAGAGGAACAGCAACTTTTGGCTAAAAGGTGTATCCCTCTTTTGCTGTGTTACAAGGACCTGATTCAACTTTCCAGGGTCCAGTTAGTGAGGCAGAGTATTGGCAGAGGCTGGCGGGCTAGGGCTGCTGAGCAGCAGCTTCTTGGCCAGCAGGGACCTCTCCTGCGGGTGGGCTGACACTTTGCTCATGTTCTTGTTCTAAAGATCAAGTAGGCATTTTGAGTTTCTGGAAACTATAAACTGATAGCAAAGAGTGCCACACTACCTGGTGAGAACAAATGAAAAGGTTCCTTGTCAATATTTAGAGAAGTTCAATATGCTGACCTATGTAACTCAGGGCTCTTAAGGGCTCCACTATGTGAAAGTGGGCCATGCTCCATGGGGCAAAAACGGAGCTATTACAGAGCATGACTGCTATATAAATATATGTTTAATGTTCCATTAATGCTATCTTTGAAGTGCTGTAAAGAAGGCTGTTGCAAATACTGCTGACTTGCAATAAAATGGCTTTTTTCCTAAGGCAGCATAAAGAGCTAGACAAGTAAGGGTTAAACAGCATAAATATGATTGTATTTCTTCTTTCAAGTTACCCATCTATTTGATTTCTCCCATGTTATTCTTTCATTTCTTTCCATGTTTATTTATATCTGGGTTAGAAGCCAGAGCTTCAGTGTTCTGGCCATTGAACAAACACAGAACAAAGGCAGAGCCCCTGTGACAAAGGCTTTGCTTTTTTGTAAATCTATTTATTGCAGCCTGTTACAGAAAGGCTGCCTTTTGACAACTAAAGACAAAATGTTTGTGCACTTGGAAACTAAATGGAAACTCAAATTCCTCCCACCTCTCCCTTCAGCCTCACCAAAATAATTTGCTCTAACTTCGGCTGTAAAGAGAGCAAACTTTCTTGGCACTTCCCAAATTCAATTATGCAGGACATTTCATTCTCTTGTTTGCTTTTAGAAGGAAATAATTAGCAGACATTTCTGTTTTCCACATGCACCTTAGTATTCTGTAAAGGAGGTGACATTATACGTGGGTAAACAGCAAAGCGATTATCAGAAACTCCTGGTCCTCTGCAGCAATTCATGTGTAACTGAATCTTTTATTCTGGGATTAATTTCTGTTATTATACATGTGGCTAAATATAGACAAATCGAAGTAGTTTTAGACTAGCAATTTGTTTACAATAATTTTATTGGCCTTAATTCCCCTGTGGATGCATTGGGCTTAATTTGTACTACAGCAGCCTGTATGTAGAAAAATAGGTTTAATGATTTTTCGTTTTGGAGCTTTATTTTAGAGTATGTTTTTTTTTCTTTAGTATTTTGCAACAACCACTCCTTCTCTTCCTAAGGTTGGAATGATTTGAGATTCAACTAGTTATTTAAAGAGATCTGATAAAGAAATTTCATTTCTGTGGGTGCTGGCTGCTGATGAACAGAACCCTAGGTTTCAAATAGAGACTAATCTTAACTCAGGAGGGGAAAAGCAATCGCCTATTCGGTGACAGATTGTTGACAATTTGCTTCCACTAGCCACATCTCTCTTCCTGCCTAAACTGTCAGCAAGCTATGGAAGAAAGAGCCCTTTGTGCCTGTGTGCAGAAAGTGAATGCCATCACCATTATGAATGGTATTTTACATAGGGCTTGTGAAGATCTGCAATTCCCTTCATCCTTCCTGCCTTTTCTTTGTGCTGGTTTCTCTTCATGTTGCAACCAGCTGAGGTTCAGCTCATAGGACATCTGTTTCCTGCTTCCCTGTGGCACCGCTACTTCCAATGGGTTACCTCATACTCTGTTTCCTTCATTCTCCTCTGAAATCTGAGGTGGAGGCAAACAGGTTTCCCTTCTCTTTCAGCAAGCTGTTACCAAGACTTGTAACTCTTTTTCACTTAAGCCCTAACTCATGCTAAGGGGCAGCCACAGTTGCTGACCATGGCTGTTTCAACCCCCTGGAAGCCCTGCTGAGAAGAGTGAAAAGGTGGGAAGGGAGAAGTGAGTGGATGAATTTGGGGTAGGTAGAAGGGACACAAAAGGATGGATGTGTTAACAAGCATTGTGAATGGCATTAGGGCCATGAAAGTTGGATGGTAACTGAAGTGGTGTGAAATTTTTAAAACACGTGATTTCAAAGTTTTATTTTTCCCTGGATTGAGATAAAAATGAAATACCTAGAATGGAAAGTTCTAAAAGTAAACTTGAATTTTGAGATTCTTTTCAGGCTGTATGTTACACTGTGCCTGTCTGAATAAGACCAATACCTTGTGAAAGCTGAAATTCAGCTCTTTGTTTTCTTTGGCTCAGATTTGAACTTAAACTACATCCTTCATCAGATACTGTAGTCTTATAACTCAGATGGTGTTTGTAACAGTTTAGTTGGAGGGGATTCTGTGGTGCATAATTGTAGCTGTAGTTCAACAATGGTGTCTACAGGGAAAAAGTGAGCTCTGGAAGCAGAAAAGTATTGTCCCAATGAGGTGCCGTGACAGCTCCAGAAAACATAGTATTGGCTGAACCAGCCCAAAATAAAGAGACATAGTTTGGTTTAAAAAGAAAACACTGTTTTGTTTTGGATCAAGTGGTCTCCAAAGTAAATCTTTCTTCCTTCCATTCTAAAAAAGAAAACAGAAAGCATTGACATAATAGAGATGCTCCTGTATAAGCATTAGGCAAGACACTTTGATTTCCACTGAATGTTCTTGTCATTAAAATTCCCAATCACTGCTAGTCAGTTGAGTCAGACAAGCAAGATGAATAGTGGTGAGTCAGGGTTTTTATGACAAAGCAATGAGCAAAGATTCATGTGATGAATCTTTGTGTGGGTAAAACAGGCATGAAATGACTTTGTGTAGACAAATTTTGTTGTGAGAAGTATATGTGTCTGATTGGCAACAGGATTGGTTTTTTATACAAGAAAGGATGGTCCCTGTGCACAGCCATTGAGGATTATGATTCCTTATATTTTTAAGTAGATACTTTCCACATTTCTTTTAAACCAGATTTCTTGTTTAGAGAGAGCAGAAGTCTGTGTATAATTTCTACATTGTTCATTTTTCAATAAATAATTTCTGTGATGTTTTTTAAACAACAAATAACCAATATGTTTAGAAAGTTAGCAGATGGAGACTCTCTTAGTTACATGAAAAACTATTTACCATGTTCCATGTATTAGAAACATCACAAGAATTTAATAAAAATCACAGAAATTAGCACATTATAAAGCCAAAGGACAGGTATTCCTTTAATTGCACTGTTGGTTGCAATTCCTGCAAATCAGAATTATGGGACCTTTGCATCACATTCACATTGTTTGCCTATAAGAAACACAGTGGAAAAGGAGATTTCACTGCTGCTTCTTCATGGTTTTTCTGTTAGTATAGTGAATGTTTTCTCTGATACTGTTCTCTTTCCCTCATCTGCCTTCTCATCTCTTTATGCTCTCTCTCTCTATTGTATCTAGTCTATGAAATTGATCTCATTTCCTTTTTAATCATTTTAGTAATTGTCCTTCTAAATATTCTTCTTGTTGTTTAAATTTCTTTGGAATTGTTTGATGTTGGTGATCATGTTCTTTACTGATTGTTTCCAAGGAGATATTTATTTTCAACCTCCTATGAATTTTCAAAACCTTTCTTACTAATGTGTAATACAATTATACTTTTAAAAATGTTTCAGCAGCTTAACTACTTTTTTTCCCTAATAAATTGATAAATTAATTACATTTCACATTTATAAACTATAAGGACTATCTCTCTGGAGCAATGGTAAATAAACTGTAGAATCTAGAGGACGTGAGAGGTCATCTTAAACATTCTCACAGCTGGTGATTTTTTTCACTAGGGAACAATGTCAAAAGAAACTTCACTGTGTAGTATTTTAAATATAGAGAAGGGTCCGAGACAGAAAAAGATGCAAGATCTTGTCTCTGTTTTCTATGTACTAAGCATATAAAGAAATTTTGCTGACACTCTTTGATCTAAAATAAGTTCTGTTCAAAAATGCATAAACCCTTATTGCAATACATATGCTTCTGTGTTAAATGTTAATGTCCTCTGAGATATGAGACTGAGGATATACCTGCAGTGTCAGAAGTGTCTCTACATGACGTAACTCCAAAGTCAGAAGAGGTGGAGATCACTGCCTCCCAGCTAGCATCCAGAAGCAGAGTGTTTTTTTCACTTAGGCACAGTGCCTAGGGCAATAGGACAGTTGAACCTGAGCTGCTATGTCCAAGCCTTGGCTTGTGCTGTTTGGGGTTGCTGATATCAGCTAACTGAAGGGGCTTCCCACCTGCTGCTTGATGTTGACATGAGAAAGAAGGGGTGTATGAATGTGCCTCAAAACTCTGCTGGAGTTCAGCAACTCAGTCTCTGCTACAATATTTTGGATTTCCTCACCTGCCATTTCTCAGTGTTTGGTATCTCCAGCACCTACAAACATCGCTTAAAACAAGTAACAGGCATTATTTCCTTGGGGAATATTGACTCCATGTCAAAAGTAAGAGGCTGAGAGCTCGAGAAAGCATTTTCACTCCCAGTCTGCAGGTGACCTTTAGTTCCAAGTACTTTACGTTTGTGGGTTTTTTTTTTTTTTTTTTTTTGTTGACTCTGATTCTGGTCAAAGCACTAATCTCTCTATCATAATGTTGTAGTCTGTAAACCTTAGAAGACTAATGTCCTGCTTTCTGAAGACTGGAGTATGTTTTTTCAGGAATGTATGACTATTTAATGTTGTATCACATTGTTTTATAAATTCTTACTGATTATTGCAATAACAGAAGGTCTCATGACATTTCACACTCCTTTTTCTCTTAGCATGCCAGCTCTTGCAGGCATAGGACCATATTAAAATTTCAGCTTTAGCTGAAATAATTTTCTAGCTCTTGTGGTTGTAAAGAAAGAAAACCTTGATAAAGTCACTCCCTGAAGACTGAAAGAAAAGCTAGGACAGGAATGAAGACAATTCAAACTATGTTACTTCTTAAAATTAATATCTTGGAGTCTAAGCTATAGTGTGTGAATGTCAGGTTTGGCAGCATTACATACTTGGACAGCAAGGATGGACTATAAATGTTGAGTATGTGCAGCCAGGCTGATAGTTAGAGAGTTGTCAGCCATTTGTCTTCAATTAAGAAGACAATTTACCTTCAGTATTTAAAATATTTTATATGCTGGAGCTTTTTTTTTTTTTTTAAATGCATTAATGTAAACAAGGTGACCTCAGTAACCTCACAAACAGCAAAAAACAGCATACCTTGACTGCAGGTAACAAAGAAGTAACTTTGGTAAAGTTGGTTTCATGGCATTACTATTTTTTTTGTTTTCTTCCTGCCACCCCCCCATTCTTCTTTTTTCTCTAGACTACATCTCATGTTTTAGGTGATAACTCATAAAAATGACTCTACCCGTTCCACACTTTTATGTCCAGTAGTGTTTTCTTCATCATCCCTGAGTATTGTCAACCTGACTGTATAAAAATAGAGCAAACAAGATCTTGATATTTAATCAACTAAGGTTAAAAAAACCAAATCCCCTGCATGCATCATTAAAAAGAAAAAGGGTATTATAAATATGTTTGCAACATTGCCTTTTAGGCATTTGAAATTAAAGGGACAAATCCCTGTGTAGAATAAATTGAACAGGTATCCTTTGAAATCAATGGACCTACACAGATTTAAAGCAATTTTGTATCTGGCCTTCTATTGGAAATGCTAGATTAAGTTAGAAAGATATGTACTTGAGAACACTTCATTTCAAAGCATACCTTTCACTTGGGAATCTATAATGACCCTAAAAAGTCTGTAATACTCCCCAAAATGTGATTTGAACAAAGGGAAGGAAAAAAAAATCTGCTTTTTATCTTTGTACTGCTTTTACCTGGGAATATATACTTGAAGTAGTTTTCAAAATGACTGAAGCAAATCTGACAATTTATCATAATTGAAAGTGTGTTAGGAAAATGTCTTGGAGGCTCAATTTCCTGCTGAGAAAGGGAATGTCACTGTTGTCACTGACCTGTGGCTGTAAGAGGCACATGATCAAGACTTATTAATTACAACATTAAATGTCAAATATATGAGATACCATAGACATTTTATTGGATGTGGGAACTAATCAACTTGCTACTGAAGTAATTCAATTCTGTGCAGGTTTATTATTTAAGCACTTTAAAGCTCAAGGAGCGACAGCTGATATATATGAGGGAAAACTAAGAGAGACAGCAATAGTTCCTTTTAATTGTATTTATTGTGTTGGATAAAAGTGATATACAGCTTTCTTTTTTGGTCTTGAAGTGATTTGTCTCATGCTTAATTATCATTTAAGTATCAATGACCAGAGCAGAAAAATAATAGCCATCTTGAAATACACAGTCATCTTCAGAAAATTTCTGTTCTGCAGACGCCAAGTGAGTGGAATGCAAGGGAAAGGTGCCTCTGTGAGCTTTAAAGTAGACAGCTCCACTACCTAAAACCTTGCAGAGCTCTGTTCATGCTAATCTGCGTTGTTGAGCACCAAAGCTGCTGAGGTGAACCATGTCCCCACAGTGCAGCCACAGGCAGTAGCTGCCCAGGTTGCTGCCCAGCTGGAAATACCCACAAGTCTGAGCTCTCAAGGCAAGAGGGAGCAGTAAATGGTTAGTTCACAAAGCTCTGGAAAAAGTGAGTGCATACTTTTGCCTCCTTGCACATGAAGAAACTTCTTTAGCCAAATTCACACTTGACAGCCCAGGGATCAGTGTTGTCCTGGGAAACTGGATCCCCTTGTCAGCTGCAACTGTGTTTTACAGAGTCTTTGCAGTGAAGCACATGGGATTGCATTAGTTACAAGTGAGAAAAAACTACTAAATGACATTCCTTTGAAAGAACAAATATAACCTGTTAGTGGAGGATAGATGACCATTCCAGAAGGACAGGATTCTTGATGGGAGATTTTTATTTTACAGAAATGCATTATATGGCATGTGTGAGAAACCATGCAGCTTAGTGAAAATGGAAAGACACTCGTGTTCTTGAATGATAACTAGACTGGGACTAGATGATCTCTTCACAGATGATACATCTCCTTTAAATTGGAGTATTATGGCATTAGAATAGAATCAAGACAAGTTGGCGTTTCCTCAGTTCTCAGGAACTGAATGGTTATAATTTGAATTCATTAAAGCATGTTTTATTTGTAATTTTAAGTTTGAAAGCAAGATATGCCCTTGGCTTTGGAATGAAACTTAGCAGGAAAGCATTCATCTACTTAGCCTCTAAGGCTGAAAAAAATTATGCCAAATTTGTTTTGTCAGTTTTACTTTTGAACACAGACTTCATTTCTGTTTATCCTATGTTCAGTCATTCATGAAGATATTGACACAAGTATTTAAACTATTGTAACAGTCCACTTGGGGTCTTTCTTAGAGTAACTTGAAAATACTGTGTTGTTATTTATCTGTCATGGTAGTAGGACTGAAGTATTGGGTGGTTTGGTGGTTTGTTCTTGTTTGGCCTTTTTTGTTTTGTTTTGTTTGTTTTGTTTTGTTTTGTAATGCAGTAGTGAGTCTAGAAATAGGAATAAATTTTCTAACTATTATTCCCTATATTATATCTGCTCAGCTCTATTCAGACAGAACGTCCATTTCTTTGCTGCCCAAAGGTTTTCCAAACCCCAAAACCTTTATGATAATTGTAGATCAATTTTCACTGTTTTCAAACTGGTTTGGATATTAACATCTGTTGAGAAATATTAGGCTCCTCCCTGTGCTTAGACTGGGTTACCAACACATTCCTTGTGTCAGTATCTAAAGCCTTACCTGTAAATCAGTTAGGAAAACAGACAAACCTGCATAGCAGCATTTAAGGCTGCACAAAATCCTTTTGACAGTTAAGTCATATGCTTGGACAGATTAGCAGTGCTAGAGAAAAAACTAGAGAATGATTAGCAAATTGTTTTTTAACTTCTTTTTACAGGTGATTTCACCAGAAAATAAGAGGAAGTGCTAGCATAATTAGGTAAGTGTTTCACTTGTATTTAACATGATAAACACAGTGATACCAGCTAGATTTTGAGTTGGAATTTTAGACAGCATACTAGCAAGGGGAAGTGTGCCCACAGGGATATTTTTCTTACTCATTCCTAACAGACCTTCACTTACATAGGGCAATGGATGTCATCTTCACAGAGTGCCTTCTGGCCAGAACTAGTAATAAAAATACACAATAGACTTAATGCAGCTTAGCTGTCCTTTGACCAACAAGTTATTCTGCCACTTGACTACAGGCAGGGGCAGAATACACTGAGCTTCTTCAGACATGCTCTGAAGTCTTTTATTACCATAGTGTTATATAGTGGGCATGAGTTGAGCTTCAAATGACCCACTGAACCTAACAAAACACCAAAGAGAATATTAATGGTGAAAGCATAGACACTGCCCGAAACATAAGGTATTTTACACTAAACCAGGATTAAAAACATATTTGTAAATATGGCATGGATAATTTAATATGTTAATGCTAAGGACATGATTATCTATTCCCCAAGATTTTCCTATTTCACAATGTCACAGTTAAATAATTTTTAGACAAGGACATTCAAATAATTTTTATGCTGGTAGGACGATGATGGTCATATGAAAACCCTATTCTAACCAAGCAAAAGTTTTTTTGGTTTCCTATAGCAGTTTAGTGCACAAGATAGGTACTTCTAAAGTAAGAAACGCCGTTGAAATCAACAACTGGATATTATACATTACCCTATGCCTACTCCTGGTACACATAAAAGTTTCTTTTTCTGGAACTAAGGTGAAGTGAGTGGGAAGGACTCCAGAGTGCTAAAGGGAACACGAGGTACCACACTATGGTATAAGTTGCAACAAGACCCACTCAGGAGGTATGTTTTTCAAAGAGATATTCAAGTATACTCTTCTGGATTTATATGTGGCTAGATATACATATACACATATAACTTATCCCCTTTCATCAAGAGAGCTGAACAAGATAGGAAATTGACAAATTCTGGCACCACTTAGATTTTTAATCAAAACAGAGACGCTGATGATATTAGCATGGAGCAGTATTGCTGTAGCCATGTGTGGGTGAAGCAGATTATTGAAGCATTTAATCTCTAAAGGAATTTAGCAATAACTTCTTTAGATTCCAAGCCCCAACATCTAATAGGTAAATTACAAATGAATTTGAATGAAGAAGACAGACCTGGGTAACCCATCCAAGGAGTGCAGTCCAAAATCTCTTCTTTGAGACTAGAATCAGAATAAACATGTAAATTTGTTTCACAGAGTGTTAGTTTCTGATGTCTGCTAGTGATACCTTGAGCAGGTTTCTGCCCATTTGCTTATCTAGTTTACAAAAGGTGTGTTTCTCCTCTGGGCCGAGTGTTATACTCCCTATAAAACAAAGGCTATGGCACTTACACAAGCTGCTTCCTTGAGGCCAAATTCTACCTACAGTTTCCTGAATGCAAATCACTGGCATTACACATGGGTAACTGAAAACTGAATTTACCCTTGAGTGCTCAGTTCAGTCAAAATTATTTTGCAGTTTCCCTGCTGATGGTTAAGAAATCATCCAGCTCCAGTAGTACAGCTACCTTTGTGAAAGGAATACTGAATGAAATGTAATGTATGGGTTGCTTATAAATAAACATGTTTCCATTTAAAATTCCTGTTGAAATTCACTGTTTTACATATTACAGCTATAGCAAAAGCAATATCTGAAATCTTGTAATTAACTATTCCTTTTGTTCAGAGAAAGCCGAGAGTGCTAAGTTTTCAGATATTGTATCCAAGATACTGTATCCAAATTGTTTTAAGTCATCATTCACACAGTTGTTACTGGTTTATGCCAGAGCTGTACTAGTTAGCATTCCTGATCATCATCACTGCTGCCAATGCATTGTGTCTTGTGCTTCAGATCCAATCCTGCCTTGCTCTGAGCACAAATAATTCAACTCCCCACAGTAAATCCTTTCTAATTAAGTTATTTTTGTCTTTTAATCTCTTACTCTGAGAGCCATTAATGATTTTGAACTGAGACATGTATAATTTGTAATAATTTAGCTTATCTGGCTTTAAAAGACCATTTGTTTCGCTTTTAATCTTTAATAACCCTGTCTGGATTTAAGACTGTGTGCAGTAAATGCCAAACATAGAGGCGATTATGCAATTCTTAACCTGCTGCTGAGACCTCCAGCTGCAAAGTTTATGATGCCACCCATGAATGAAATAAAAACCCCACAACCTCAAACAAAAACAAAGATATTTGAGAGCTTTGATGACCATGGTAGTAGTATGCTCATATATGTTCTAATTGCAGTGCTTCTGTTCAAGATGCCACACTTCGTGTTATTTTAACCTACTATGTTATTTGTGCCTATTTAAACTGATAGATTCACCCTAATTTTCTGTCATGAAATGCCAGAATTGGAAATGCCAGATTATTGGAAGTCTCTTGAGTCTTAGCATTCAGAGATCTTTGTGGACCTCAGGCCAAACTAAACAAACTGGTTTGAGTGTATCTGTTCCAATTATCCACACAGAAATTTTAGTGGAAAACAATGGTGAATTTCTTCAGTGACATATCAGTATGTGATCACTATGCTATGGAAATTGTAGTACAAAGACCAAAGAAAGAATTTTCAAAATCCTACCACAGTAGATTGCTAGATGCTCCTGAAAAAAACCCTTGAAATATACATAAAAAGTTGGATTTAATGTACATAAAAAGTAGGATTTAAAATCTCTATAAATTTGTCATATGTTTTATAAGGCCCTTATCTGATATTTATTTAGCCATTTATTTATTTATTTCCAAATCAGAGCTTCAAATGGAAAACTATACAGGCTTTGAAAATTTCTGGAAAACAGTTGTCAACCAAGGAAAGATATTAGTCTTTGTTGTAGGGCGTTTTATTCGGTCAGCTCTGTAGAAAACCCTGGGAAGGTTGGTATATTTTATGGCACTTTTTCCTATGCATCTAAAAACTTTTCACTGCCAACATTTTCCATTTTTGTGCCTGTGGTGGTAGGCCATGACACATGGCCCAGTACAAATCCAGACAGGCCTCAAGATGTCTAGACAGGTCCCTTTCTCTCCCCTCCTTCCTGCCACAACAACAGGGCAACATGGGAAAAGGAACAAAGGGGACAGGACCTTGCCTGTCTGGTAAACAAGATGCCCATCTGGGGTCAGAGCACGTAAGCTCCCCCAGATACGAGGTCCTGGCCTCTGCCTTTTATGGTCATAGCCTAGCAGAATGCTTTTCCATCGGGCAGCTACATGTTAGCTTTAGTGCCCCATTGGACCAAGTAACCTCTGGCATTTTGTATATATGCAAGTGGCTAAGTAGCCTAGGGGCTGTTGCTCAAATTCGGCTCCTGCTCAGATCCACTCCTGCTCAGATCGGCGTTGCTCAGATCCTCCTCGCTCAAGTCTGCCTTGCTCAAGCCTTGCTCACATCTGCTGAAGCCTCGCCTCACTTCAAACTTTGTCGTCTCGCTTCGAGTGCCTGGTCCAGAGCCCTGGGATAAAGCCTGAGCCTCGAACTGGATTACAAACCGACAGTTTCTGGAGCCTGTCAGCAGAGAGAGCGAGCTAGGGACCATCTCCAAATTCCCACTCTAATCCTCATGAGTAAATCCTGGCCTGATCATATTTTCCTAAGGGTTATTGGTTGGCCTTTGGTTTATAAGTGGGTGAAGCTGGCTGTGTCATAGCTTTTTCCAGTCTCTGAACTCTCTAAATTGTATCAAAATTGCCACAAGCATGCTGGAAGAATTCACGACTGAATAGAACCTGTAAATAATTCTGTCAGTTTTGTACACAGTTTTGGGGTGGGGTTTTGGGAAAATAAAAATAACTATATTTTATAATTCCCGCCTCGTTAATTTAACCCAAAACTAATACAGTGACATCTTTCTATTAACTCTTCTACGGTATCTTGCAGTGCATTATGTGTTGCCTTACCTGCAGTGCATGTCTGGGATGTTACCATGTGTGTATATTTGTACATATTCATTGCATTCCATTGTAGAATGTAGGTTTGCTTGTAAATACAGCTCCATTTGCTTCCAAACTGAGCTAGTTTGCTAAAGTTAATGCTCGGGGGAGAGGGGTGGGAGGTGGAATTTTCAACCCACTACACCATGTTAGAAATGGTTTTGTCTGATTAAACATGTATGGTAAGACAGGGTGTTCAGCAAAATTAAATAAATACCTCAAATACAAATGGTCCTTTACTAAAATGTGCTGTTAAAGGACTTTCACAACAATGTCAGAATCGGCCAACTAGCAATTGTTTGTGGAATATTTGGTTACAACTAAGCTGAGTGGGTTTTGTTGCATTTAAATGCACAAAGGAAAAGAAGTTTCAGGTGTTTTTAGCTTATTTAGTCTTCCCACCACTTCTGCCTTTCACAGCCAGACAAGTACATGCCTGTGAAACTTTGAGAGCTACCAAGAGTATCAGTTCACATAAAACAGCACTTAAACATATGTGCAATTCCACTAGGCTTCAAGATAAGCACATATTGAGAGCACATTGTTTTGGGAAAGATGAGCAGTTTTCCGTTGCATTTGTTCTCGGAAAGGGTATTTTACACACTGGTGAAGTAGACTGGATGAATCTCGTATAACTTGAGAAAAATAGCATCAAAAGTAATTAGAATATATGACATAACAACTTATTTCCATCTGTGGAGAATATTGTTGATTTCTGACCAATGTAGTCATCATTGAAAATCTAAACTGTGTAGAAAACAAGTACTAGGTAAATAGGCTTAGGCAGGTTTAGATATTTACACTATGTAAATTTACATAAATATCTAGATTTATGTAAATATCCAGATTTAACTATAAAGGCAAACTGTGTTTTTTTTTAAATATACCTTTCTTTTACTTTTGCTATTGCACATCTGTCAAGTTTTGGCCTGGACTGAATTCTCAATGTCAGTAATCTCACACATTACTTTGAACTAGCATGGGTTTGAATAGTTCACAGATCTGTGACCATGAGCAGTGCATTGCACTATTGGTAGCAGTCTGAGGGTGAGGTGGTGTGGTTCCCTCTCTCCCTGACTGTCCTGCAGTCCCCAGCAAGGTGAGCTGTGCTGGGCAAGAGGTGGTGACAGGATCAATCACAGCCTAATCTACCCCAGGTGCCTCCCCAGACCTGGGTGGTGTCCTGCTAACGATACAGTATCTGTGCAGCAGGGGACTGGCCAAAATCAAGTGAAAATGCGACTCCAGTGACGAGAAGTATCATGTGTATGGTGGGGGCTGGGGACAGAGAAGGAGGCTTCAGTGAGGTCTTTCTCTCGGTATGGATAATTTGCTTGGTATAGCTAATTTTCACAAAGCCTTCTCCAAGGTTGCCATGCCAGAGCACAGGCTGACTGCTCCAGTTGTTTCCTGTTGGACAAAGTAATCCTAGGTACTGGCTGACCTTGTGCTGGTTGTGTGAACCTCCACAGTGTGACGATCAATCTCTGACCACAAACCCTCTTCAGTGAAAGAAGTGCCACTAGCTAGAGAGTGGGAAAATATGTTAAAATGGCTGTCAGTGATGGGAAAGTCTTGAAGAAAATGTGTTTGTGGGAGAATAAATGGATCTATTACTCTACTGCTTTGTTCTCAGTGATAACCACAAACCAGAAATTGCTCCTCACTCCAAAATACATGTTATTGCAAGCTTTCACTAGATCAATTCCTTCTTATTCCAAATCTCATTGGAGTTGAAGTTGAAGTTGAAGCAGTGAGAAAAGCTGAAAAAAAGTCATAAAGTATTTCCTTATCAACGGGGGAGCCTGATAACAATTCTAGATCACTGGAGTGAGGAGCACACATGGACATAACCCTAGCTGAACACCCCAGTGCTGGAGAGCCACCATGAACTTGGAGGAAGATATAATATGTACTTCATGCTTGACAGTCCAGAGAAGTTGAACTGTGTTTGTGACTTATTTTCAGCCCTTGCAGCACTTCTACATGCTCCAGCAGGTCATGATGCTTCCACTGTCACCATATTTTCTCTTTCCGTCTCCATTCTGTCTGTGTGGCAGAGACTTTTCTGACGACAGAGGTGCTCTTATAAATGGCAGTTTTTACCCTGCTTGAAATCTGAGAAGAGGCTTAACTGCTGCCTTCTGTGCTCAGACCCTTAACAAAGAAAACAAATCTCATTCTGAAAAATCTCATTTTTTGCTGGAAAGTTCACACACGTTAAATCCTCTGGTTTAATGATTATCTTTGGTTAGAGCTTAGTGTCTAAATTTGCTGGAAACAGGCAGAAAGGCCCTTCTTTAAAATGGGAAGAAAGGTGGCTTAAAAGTAGACCTTAATATTCTAGAGTCTCTTTTTATTAACTTCACATATGAAAGAAAAAAAAATTAAAAAAATCTTATGACTTATGTCAGGATCTTTTGTTCACTTAATGAATTTTTCAAGGTATTAAAATAATTTGTGCAGTGCGATAACTATTAAGCTAGTAGGTGAGAATAAGAGTATAATATCATTTCAATTAATATCTCATCTGAAATAGAAAGAACATTCTCAAAGATTTTTTAAAAAATCCTCACTGATTTAGGAAAGAACTTCTTCTATGTTGGAAACTAAGCCATACGACATGGCAATAGCAACTCCATAGAAGAAAGAATGGGAACTGTGTTTGAGATCAGTCTTTACATTTAACACTTCAGAAAAGGAACCTAAGCAAAGCCACCAGGCAGCCATGTCCCTCATACACACTCACATTCATGATATTTATGTATTTACACATATATATGTATTTACTTATATATTCACATATATATACCCCCTCCTCCTCATCTTGATAATTTCTGTGGGTGTTACGATCACAGACTGGGAGAAGATTAAACGTCAGAGCACAGCCACATGGTGACTCCAAGCAAGTTTACTTTGGAAACGTTAATTGTGTGAAGTGATCTCCAATATATGCAAATTAAAAGCTGCTGGGAGTACTATGCATGCAATGAAAAGAAAATACAGCCTTCTGCAGATGCAAAAAAACCCAGCCTTATTAGGAATTAATAACTGTCTCCATCCTAGGGAAATAAGAGAAAATGGTGCACCTAATTCTTACTATAGCAAAATGTAATTAACAGGAAGGTCAGAGGGCAAGGATGTGGTATGCAATTAAGTCTTCCTCAATCTTGCACTACACAGGTAAACACAATGCAAGTTTAATAATGAACAAATCCTCTGGTACCTAGCACAAATTTTTAGAGCTCTCATTTACATGAACTCTGTGGGGATCTTATTTCTTGCTATAGCATGTTTTGTAGTTCTATACAGAAAATTTAGGAAGACTCTAAAGATGTTTTCTTTACATTTTTCTTTAGGTTTTCTCTGATTCCCCTACCACTGAAGCATTACTCTAGTTCATCTTTCTGCAAGTTACTTGAGATTTATTGGTAATGCAGATAAGGCAAAGCTGTAACAAGGCTGATGCTAACATGTGAAAGCTGTGCCTTGAAGTGATAATGTAATGAAAACCTATGTTAGTTACTGCTGGATACATTCTTTGTCTTTTAGACATCAAGCTATTTAAGGAAGTAAAAACCATTTGATTTTATTTTTTTGTAATCCAAGACATTTGATTAAGGATATAATATTCATTATATGCCTGTTCACAAATGCATAGTGGGAACAGACTCAGCTCTGGTCATCCTTTGAGCAGGAGATTCGAGTACATGACCTCCCAAGGTCAATTCCAACCTGAATTAACCTGTTTGTCTAAGATTTGCGTGCAGATCTCTGCTAGTTTTTAACAGTTCTTTTAAAGAAGCAAAATATTTCAGGCAAAGAGTTGATTCCAAATGCAGCATATTCAAATATATTTAGAAGCGATGTGGTTTTATTCCTGCCCCTCTGCCACCATTTTCTCATCTCATTTTCTGTCAAGAGATTCCAGACTTGCCCTTGATTTGCTCTTCATAGAAAGTCTGACTTAGACCATTTCCTCTTCTACTTTTTCTTTCTAGACTGTTTTTCACGGCTCTGAGCCCAGGGCGTAATGTATAAAATGTTGTAAACAGTAACACGCAAGCACAGCACCCAGCAGTCACTGAAGTGGGATGACATTTTACAGAGTAACACCAGCAGAAGAGACTATATTGTATACTTACTTTTCTGGCCAGTATCAACTAAGATTTATGCAAAGGACTATCTAGACTTGGAAATGTAAATTAACATATCAAAAGGGCAAATCCATACACTAAATTATCCCCTAAACCCTCATGTAAAACTTCCCAACATTATAAATGGATAACTGTGAATAACAAACTAGCACTTAATCTGAAAACTGTGTAGTCAGATTAAGAACAAGAGCAAAACTAACCTGTTTCATCTTTTTAGGCAGCATTGGAGAAGCCCTTGCCATATATGTTACAGGATTTTGATTTTTTTTTTCCCATTGGCAGGTAATCTTTGTTTTCCATGGGCAGGATTACTTGTGAGCAGGAAGACTGCAGTAAAGAATCATCACCCTTCTCCCAAACAATCTGTGAAAATCCAAACTGAGCTATCTATAAAAAAAAGAAAAGAAAAGAAAAAAAAAGGGGCAAGTACATTGAATACTTAGAAAATTGGAGCAGAGACTATGGATTGTCAGAATATTTGTTTCTTAGACTCTTGACCTGTAGTCAGGCAACAAGTAAGAGTAAGCAATCATTTTGAAAACTGGAAGAATTCCTGTTCAGTCTAAATTCTCCTGAGATGGGAATAAAAGCCTCTGCAGAAAACAATTTTTGATCTTAATTAAGATAGAAATAAAGACTGGAGAAGAAAGCCATTTTTGTCTCCTTTTGAAAAGAAAGGTCTGAAATTCAGACAGTGAGTCCTTTTACATCAGATGTATAACATGTGAAGCAGCAGAATGAGTATTAGTGTGTGAAACACAACCTTGCTCAGCTCAAACCCCCTTTTTCCAAAGGCTTGGATGTGAACTGAGCAGCTAAAAAAAATGTGTTTGGTGGGTTTTTTTCTTTTTTTTTTTTTCTCCAGACAATCATATTTTTTTCTGCATCAAAGCAAAAAGAAATGAACAGCTGATGTACTAGCCGGTGTGATGGTGAGTGAAGAGGGTGAATTGAGGCTACCTTTTGAAAGAAGGGCATGCTGACCATGTGTGACACATCCACTTCTACTGTGGCCCCATCCTCACACCTGCCTGTTCTGGCTCAGCTTTCCTGGGGCCCTCATCTTTTGCTTTGTTGATTACCAAACAGGGCTGGTGCTGGAGGCTGCCTTGCTTCTTTTGGGGGGGTGGGGGAGTGCAGCCCAGTTGTGACTCCTCTTGTTGGTGAGGCTGCGGGAGCTGCTGGAGATGCACAGCAGCAACAAGAATGTGGTCCTAATGAGGCAACAGCTCTGTAAAATGTTCCTTTCTTCTTCAGCTTTAAAACTCATTTATGCTTTCCATGGGTGTCAAAACATGTCAGATATTATGAGAGTGATCTCTTGAGATCATGATAATTCATGACTCCCTTAATCTTACAGCTTGAATTGATTGAATGATTGTGATACATTTTATACCCATTTTTTGCTCACTTGCACTTCTCTGGTATAAGTTGAGGTTATATTTGTTTTCAGGGATATGACTATATTTTGTCTGACAGAAAATAGGTGGTTAGTTTGAAATGTCTGTTATTCTGCGCATCCTCCTGTTCCTCCTAGAGAAAAATAGGAAGGTGGAAAAAAGATGCTCCTATGGCAATGCTTATATTGACAAGGCAAAGATTACAGATATTTTGGTTTACTGAATACTACAAGCACAAACGATTAAAAATCCCAAGTAGTTTGCAAACAAAGTCATAGTCAAATTATTATGAATTCGAATATTCCTAAAAAAGGTAGTGTAGAGAGATTCATATTTTAAAATGGATATGAGAAAACATTTTCTCAAACTTACGGGGAGAATGAGTTTCTTTAATATTGATAATCTCCACATAGCTGCAGAGAACAAATGGTGATAGGGGAAATAACCTTACCTATACTCAGCTGTGCATATATTGAGACTGATATTTACAGTTCTTTAAACCTATATTAATTTTACAGAAGAAATCGTGTCTCTTCTTTTTTTCCCCTTTGTGTTGGTATTTGCAATTTAATATGATCTCTAGGAGCATACTGAATCTCTCGCACTTATATTTTGTAGTGGAATTCTCATAGCTAAAGAATGATAATGATAACCTGCCAAAGTTTTTAAGTTTTGCACAAAATCACAGCCCAGTTTCAGCCCTCCTACTTATAAAATTAAGAGTGATATTAGGGAATGTATTATCTTCATTATGGTTCAGACATCAGTCTGAGATATCTATACAGTAGTGTACTGAACAACTGTTTATCTGAGTGCAGTGATTAGATAAATACATTGATACTAAATGTTCATTTTCCTTCTTATACTGACCAAAGGGCTTGTGTCAGAAAGAAAAAAAAACATGCAGCTGACTTTACCAAAGTCAAGAGTGTTGCCTGAACAAAGAATGTCCAAATGTGATTTCCTTCAGTGCATGTTTATTTAAGGTTGTAAAATTTCTGTATTTTGATAGTACGAACAGGAGTAACTTAAATTTGAGCTTAAAATTACTGCTTTAGGACACTAAGCTGCTACAGGGATGTTGGGCTGCTATGCATTAGATAAGACTCTGGGGTTTTGCCTTTCTGAATACTTTGAAGTTGCTAGTGTACATCCGAAGCCCAGATGAGCACCTAAGAAATGTCTGCAAATGGAAGAGGAAGAACAGCAGCTGCATTCATAGAAACTTTTTCTTTACGTAAGTGCATTCATCCACAACAGCCACCCTGACACAGGACAAAGGTCTTGCTAATGCTGCTCATATCCACTGTACTAAAGGCTTTGGCCACACTGCACAACTGCAGGTTGGCAAGGGCATGACACTATTAACCAAAGCTGTCTCTCAAATCTCAACTAACCTCGGCACCAAAGTGGAACTTGCAGTGAGTCCTTACTCCCTTCAGACACTGATCCATTCTTTTCAAGGTTTTCTGGCTTCTAGCACAATTTTCAAAATTTGCAAAATTTGCATTACCTGATATACAGAAATTGAACAAAGCTGTACATAATGTTACATTTAAGATAAAAAAGTGCTTCATCACCAAAGTATTAAGTGTGTTCTTCTCATCTATATTTTCAAGTGTGTGCATGCAACTAATGTATATTTATATGTAGAGGTGTTTCTGGACATGTATATCCAACTGGTTTATGCAAATCTTGGCAAAAGATATTAAAAATGGCTGTTAAAATATATAAATAGCTGAAGCACATATTTGCTTTACCATTACTCCACCTACTGGTATTGTGCTAAACTGACTGTGGTAGCAGAGCTTACTCAGTAAAGAAAGTAAAAATATCCCCAGAGCATAAGCACTCAGTGATTAATTAAATGGCAATTGTAGGGAATTATGGCTTGAAAGAATAAAAAACCCCCACACTTTCTTTCAGATGGATGGAGGATGTACTATGCCTTCCTGTCCATAAATACATCAGTGGCATTCTTATCATTAAAAATATCTAAAAATTTGAGAGGAGTCAATATTATAGCAGATGCATCTGACTATGTATTTACAACAAAACCATGTGCATGGATATTATTTGAATAATGGCGGAGAATTACCTTAGAACAGTACAATATCAATTAAAATTAAGTATTCCCAAAGCTACAGCAATGTGATTAAATAGAGTATGACATTGTCTGCAAAATTAAGGCGGGAAAAACAAACACTGTGACAGATGGCCTATGCTCAGCTACTTGGGGCTGAGGTTTACGAGTTGTGATTTCTTATCGTAGTATAATTGCTGGAGGAGCCCAAGCTTTAAGATGCACTTCAGACACCTCCATGAAAGCTGTCAGTTCCGCATGTGATATGGTCCTTGTCCAAGGACAGAGGATGCTTGTGACGTCTAAATGAAAGTCAGGTGAATCAGGCACAACTGTAGGAACATCCAGACTCTGCTGATTTTTTTTTTTAATTGCCTTTTTCTTTTAGAGGGTTTGTAGTCCCAAGACAGCTTTTATTACTGCCTGGATTTTCATTCTTTCCACCTTCACTATAATAATAGACTACATCCTTTTCCTGGGACTATTGTAAGGTTTCATAAAAAGCCCATCACACTGTGAGATCTGTGAGAAGACCCTCCATCAGTGAATTCCGTGGACAAGACTATCTGCTGGCTTTTAATTTATTTATTTAGGTAAAAAAAAAAAGAGTTCAGTGTTGTTTGGTAGTCTTGCCTGTGTTATGTATGTACACTATGACACGTACGTCATATATATGCTTATGGCAACTCCCTCATTTCTTTTTTGTTGGTTACCATCTTGTTAGTTTGTCACATTTTCTTAACAGGTGCTAAGAAAGAGTACACTTATTCTAAGAAATGTTGCAACAATGAAACTATGCAAAGCAGATTTTAAAAAAATTGGTATGGTTCCCCGCAAAAGCCTGGGTAATGAACTTTTTTCCTCTGTTTGTTTTTTTCAGTTGAAGGGGTGATGAGGGCACAGTCACCCCTTACTCTGTTGTACCTGTTAACACCAACCAGAAAAGAAGCCTTTTAGTGGTGGTTTAAAGACTATGTATTTTCCTTTGCTGTAGAAGTACTCTATGCATCCAAGAGCAAAACCTGATTCCTCCACCAAAGGGACCTAGGATCCATAGTGAACTTTTACTCGTAGGTGTAACTAGGTATTCCGTTACACCCAGACTCGTCAGGTAAGCCTAAATCAAGGGTGAAGGGGAGGGAGCTTTTCATTGTCATGAGTCTCTTTGAGTCTTGATTAACAGTAGATAAATATGGGTATCTGGACCAAATGACAGACACACTCTTCTCTGCTCAGGTCCTCTCCCATATGACAAATTAGCAGGACTGTGGAGACTTTCAAAACCCACCTTCCTTTGTGGCCTGGCCCAGGTGATCCTGCTTTGGCAGTGGAGTTGGACTCGATGATCTTTGGAGCTCCCTTCCAAGCATTAACATTATGTGATTCTGTAGATCCCAAGCCCCATTCAGCTGAACCCCTTCCCACAATCACATAACCGGTTGTGTAGTCCTACTGGTGTTAAATCCTCTTCTTCCCAGCTGCTAATGGCTTTCCTTTAGGTAACTTGACTGAAGCCTTGGGGCTGGAACCAGTACTCTATTACCGAGGAAAGCCAACCAGGTGATTAGGAAAGGAGTGTGCAATGGGCTGGCAAAAGGTACTTCCTTTACCCTGGGGAGGTATGAAGGAGCTGTTAGTAGGAAGACTGCAGGCTGAGCACCAAGGAGGGAACAGTGCTTTGGAAGACATCATTACAGGAGAAAGTGTGGAGGGGCAATTAGGTGAGTTTGCTCCTGTTCTGTGCTGTTTTGCTGAACACAATGCTTATTTTCAGCAGTGTAAAGGTTAAGAGGCAAAGGTCTAAATGGTCATCCAAGGCGTATGCAATTATATTTTGTGTGGAGCAAAGCCAAAGCCAGAGAGCTTGCACCTGTAAATTCCTAATGGAAAAAATGCTCTTGACAGAGCACAGTCTAAAACAAGATTTTTTTTTTCTCAGCAGAGTGCAGAAAGGCTGTGTGCTGAATATGAGATCAACACAGCTGGTTGCTAGCATCTTGATTAGGGATGGATGAACTAGTTTGCATAAAACAGCAACTGGTCTGACTGTGCACAAGTTGAGCTTGAATTTGGAAAGGGCAAAACAATATAAAGCTTATTTTCACCCTTCACATTAACATTTGTCTGAAGCTTCTGGTTGCAGCAAAACATCTGAAAGATGGTGCAAGGATGGCATGTTTCCTGCATAACTGGAAAGAAAGGAGGTCACACAGTCTCTTCCTATCACCAGATACGTTTCTAGACAAGACACATTTTTCTCTGCATTCACCCATATCTGAATGTTTTCCCATCTCTATTTCAGAGTGTTCAACCTGTAGCTGTTAAGAAAAAAACTGCTATTAACATCACTGTCCCTGAAAGTCTTTTTCAAAGTATGTGTGAAGTTTCTGTAGTGGAGTTAGTTTGGGAGCACTGAAAATCGCCATGTGAGCCATTGCCAGTGTTTTCTCAGCATGCTCAGATGTCTGGAAAAGCTTGGTGGTGTGGCCACTTTGCATGTCACAGCCAAAGGGAGGTGGTATTTCTTACGCAGTCAAAAAAATGACATCTGGACAATGCTCAGCATTGTGGCTTTGAGGGAACATTGTAGTTATACTTGGTTTTTCTGACTGAAAGTGAGCATCCACCCAGCATCTGTGCTGGAACATGTTTTTTGAAAGTGCATCTCATCGTGTTACTATTTAACACAATAAAATACTAGCTTTGTCCAAAAGATCTATTTACTGTAAAGCAATAAATGAATTACAGTTCAGTATTCTTGTTGAAGATACTCACATAAGCCCTTTTTTTAGAGTTGCCCTTAATTTCATGAAGATAGAAAATAGAAAATAGTATTCTGTGGCAATTCTTTTAAACCATGGCTAATCTTTGGAGAGATATATTTTACACTGAAAGCTGCTATTTAACATACATACTAGTTTTTCTTCTCTTTAACTGCACAGAAGAGATTGGTTCCAGCAAATTAAAATTTCTTTGACACTGATTATTTGGCAATATGAAGATGTTGTATTTTACTTTCACTTCATTTCCTCTAAATTAATCTGATGATGATTAGATTTAAATAATAAAAATAATGAAGTATGTTTCCTTCTCTAAATTACTTCTTTGTCATGTAGAGTTCTCTTTGTACTGAACTTAGTGACTTATTTGCTTTTAGTAGTTCTGAAATATTCTGACATTAATTACATTTTGAAATCTTCCAACTAGGTTGCTTCTATTTTTTACCCATTTCACATTGTTTTAGAAGCAGGTGGAAAAAAGTTTCTTTACAAGACGCAGAGAGACAAAGAAAAGCATTGGGGTTTACACATCAAGGAACCTCCTAGCACCAAATTTCTTTTGCCATTTAGTGTATTTTGAGGAGAGAGACTAAATGGAGCTTGCAATTCTGGCCTAGCTCTTTTCTGTCACCAGTTACAGCCATGTCTAAGCAGGTGGAAAAAAGCTGCTTTACAAGCCGCACAGAGACAAAGAAAAGCATGGGGGCTAACACATCAAGGGAACATCCTAGCACCAAATTTCTTTTGCCATTTAGTGTATTTTGAGGAGAGAGACTAAATGGAGCTTGCAATTCTGGCCTAGCTCTTTCCTGTCACCAGTTACAGCCATGTCTAAGCAGGTGGAAAAAAGCTGCTTTACAAGCCGCACAGAGACAAAGAAAAGCATGGGGGCTAACACATCAAGGGAACATCCTAGCACCAAATTTCTTTTGCCATTTAGTGTATTTTGAGGAGAGAGACTAAATGGAGCTTGCAATTCTGGCCTAGCTCTTTCCTGTCACCAGTTACAGCCATGTCTAAGCAGGTGGAAAAAAGTTGCTTTTTAAGCCGCACAGAGACAAAGAAAAGCATGGGGGCTAACACATCAAGGGAACATCCTAGCACCAAATTTCTTTTGCCATTAGTGTATTTTGAGGAGAGAGACTAAATGGAGCTTGCAATTCTGGCCTAGCTCTTTCCTGTCACCAGTTACAGCCATGTCTAAGCAGGTGGAAAAAAGCTGCTTTACAATCCGCACAGAGACAAAGAAAAGCATGGGGGCTAACACATCAAGGGAACCTCCTAGCACCAAATTTCTTTTGCCAGTTAGTGTATTTTGAGGAGAGAGACTAAATGGAGCTTGCAATTCTGGCCTAGCTCTTTCCTGTCACCAGTTACAGCCATGTCTAAGCAGGTGGAAAAAAGCTGCTTTACAAGCCGCACAGAGACAAAGAAAAGCATGGGGGCTAACACATCAAGGGAACATCCTAGCACCAAATTTCTTTTGCCATTTAGTGTATTTTGAGGAGAGAGACTAAATGGAGCTTGCAATTCTGGCCTAGCTCTTTCCTGTCACCAGTTACAGCCATGTCTAAGCAGGTGGAAAAAAGCTGCTTTACAAGCCGCACAGAGACAAAGAAAAGCAGGGGAGCGAACACATCAAGGGAACCTCCTAGCACCAAATTTCTTTTGCCAGTTAGTGTATTTTGAGGAGAGAGACTAAATGGAGCTTGCAATTCTGGCCTAGCTCTTTCCTGTCACCAGTTACAGCCATGTCTAAGCAGGTGGAAAAAAGCTGCTTTACAAGCCGCACAGAGACAAAGAAAAGCATGGGGGCTAACACATCAAGGGAACATCCTAGCACCAAATTTCTTTTGCCAGTTAGTGTATTTTGAGGAGAGAGACTAAATGGAGCTTGCAATTCTGGCCTAGCTCTTTCCTGTCACCAGTTACAGCCATGTCTAAGCAGGTGGAAAAAAGCTGCTTTACAAGCCGCACAGAGACAAAGAAAAGCATGGGGGCTAACACATCAAGGGAACATCCTAGCACCAAATTTCTTTTGCCATTTAGTGTATTTTGAGGAGAGAGACTAAATTGAGCTTGCAATTCTGGCCTAGCTCTTTCCTGTCACCAGTTACAGCCATGTCTAAGCAGGTGGAAAAAAGCTGCTTTACAAGCCGCACAGAGACAAAGAAAAGCATGGGGGCTAACACATCAAGGGAACCTCCTAGCACCAAATTTCTTTTGCCAATTAGTGTATTTTGAGGAGAGAGACTAAATGGAGCTTGCAATTCTGGCCTAGCTCTTTCCTGTCACCAGTTACAGCCATGTCTAAGCAGGTGGAAAAAAGCTGCTTTACAAGCCGCACAGAGACAAAGAAAAGCATGGGGGCTAACACATCAAGGGAACATCCTAGCACCAAATTTCTTTTGCCATTTAGTGTATTTAGAGGAGAGAGACTAAATGGAGCTTGCAATTCTGGCCTAGCTCTTTCCTGTCACCAGTTACAGCCATGTCTAAGCAGGTGGAAAAAAGCTGCTTTACAAGCCGCACAGAGACAAAGAAAAGCATGGGGGCTAACACATCAAGGGAACATCCTAGCACCAAATTTCTTTTGCCATTTAGTGTATTTTGAGGAGAGAGACTAAATGGAGCTTGCAATTCTGGCCTAGCTCTTTCCTGTCACCAGTTACAGCCATGTCTAAGCAGGTGGAAAAAAGCTGCTTTACAAGCCGCACAGAGACAAAGAAAAGCATGGGGGCTAACACATCAAGGGAACATCCTAGCACCAAATTTCTTTTGCCATTTAGTGTATTTTTATGAGAGAGACTAAATGGAGCTTGCAATTCTGGCCTAGCTCTTTCCTGTCACCAGTTACAGCCATGTCTAAGCAGGTGGAAAAAAGCTGCTTTACAAGCCGCACAGAGACACAGAAAAGCATGGGGGCTAACACATCAAGGGAACATCCTAGCACCAAATTTCTTTTGCCATTTAGTGTATTTTGAGGAGAGAGACTAAATGGAGCTTGCAATTCTGGCCTAGCTCTTTCCTGTCACCAGTTACAGCCATGTCTAAGCAGGTGGAAAAAAGCTGCTTTACAAGCCGCACAGAGACAAAGAAAAGCATGGGAGCTAACACATCAAGGGAACATCCTAGCACCAAATTTCTTTTGCCAATTATTGTATTTTGAGGAGAGAGACTAAATGGAGCTTGCAATTCTGGCCTAGCTCTTTCCTGTCACCAGTTACAGCCATGTCTAAGCAGGTGGAAAAAAGCTGCTTTACAAGCCGCACAGAGACAAAGAAAAGCATGGGAGCTAACACATCAAGGGAACCTCCTAGCACCAAATTTCTTTTGCCATTTAGTGTATTTTGACGAGAGAGACTAAATGGAGCTTGCAATTCTGGCCTAGCTCTTTCCTGTCACCAGTTACAGCCATGTCTAAGCAGGTGGAAAAAAGCTGCT